>NC_140605.1:34094134-35504134 GCF_057381915.1 Diplotaxodon limnothrissa
AGGGAGGAAGGGAGGGAGGAAGGAAGGAAGGAAGGAAGGAAGAAAGGATGGATGTAAGGAAAGAGTGAAAGAAAATGGGGATGAGAGAGAGAAGGAGGGAGGTAGGAAGGAAGGAAGAGGGGATAACAGAAGGAAGGAAGGAAGGCAAGGATGGAAGGAAGAGGGGATAACAGAAGGAAGGAAGGAAGGCAAGGATGGATGAAGGAAGGAAGGAAAGAGTAAAAGGTCATGAAGGATGGATGAAGGAAAGAAGGAAAGAAAAGGAACGTTCTGTAGAGCGCGGAAGAAGAAGCGGCGGCGTGGAGGACTCACTCTTCTTGAAGCCCAGGTTCGGGACTTTGTGGATTGGCGATCCGTGGCGGTCCATGAAGGCGAACAGCTGATCGAGGAACAGCTGCTCCTCGGGGTGAGGGAGCCAGTCGCCGTCACAGCCAACCTCCACGCTGCCCATCACGTTCTCCTGAGGGGGAAACACGCAGTGAGATCATCATTGCACGCCTCAGCACTTCCTGTTATTTTACTCGTCACATTAAAACTGATCTGCGCCTTTATTTTGGCGGTCAGAAACTGAATCTATTAAACGACTTTATTTGCTGCGAGGCTCACATGTTCACGTCTGCAGCACGTCGGCCACTAGAGGGCGCTGTGAGAGGCCTCGCAGGTCAAACCTCGGAGCAGTTTAAGGATTATAATCCAGCAGCGCTCAGAGACTCGAGCGTGTTTGTTGCTTCGTGGATCCAAAGCCAGCAGCTCTAAAATCCACTTCCATATGTGAGTGCTCTGGCTTTCTTAAATGAACAGCAAACCTGCCTCTGCGTGGGGGCACGAATGCATTCAAAGCACTGACAAAGCGACTGGGTGCACGTGTGCGCTGAAACAAAGCAGCTGAAACTGCACGCCCAGACCTGCCTCACAGCAGAGCTCCGAGCGTCTAATAACAGAGACCAGGTTCATGTTTTTACTCCAGTCTCACAGCTCTGCGGGACCAGATCTACTTCCTGAAAGGATTTGATTTCACTTTCAGCAGAGTTTGTATTATAGGAGGATCTGGAGCCTGAAGCAGAGCTTTCTGTAAACACGCCGTAACGACGAAGAGGAGCCTGAACGTGACAGTCAGCGATGAGATGATCACCACACGCACCTTCATCCTCTCGATCCACGACTCCGACTGGCTGGAGTTTGGCGAGTCTTTGCTGTCGCGGCCTCTCCTCTTACGAGGTCGTCCTCGCAGACTGAGAGAAGGACATCCTGCAGGAAAAATAAAATAAAGGCGTAAACATTTACAACATCTCCGGAGGTCTTCCTGTGTTTGTTTGAGGCGATCTTTGTGAGGCATTTACGAACTAAAAATCAGAGAACTAAATAACAGCACATGGCTCAGGTGCAGCGCTCTGCTGTGGGCGGTGGTCTAAAGGGGTCACATGACGGAGGTTATCCGGTCTAAAACGGACACAGGATTTATTCATTTAGCTCCGAGCGCAGGGCGACAGCAGATGATCTGATTTACAAAAGTTGAGCAGACTGTACAAACATGTCAGACACACGAGGAGGCTGGTTTTATCTTCCGATGAGCACTCGAGCTGCTTCTTCACCACAGCAGGTCATCTGCCTCCACCTCACCCCGTCCTCCTCCGCCACACCACCCTCTGCATGTCCTCCTTCTCCGAGGTCGTCCCCTCTCCTCCTCAGTGGATAATCTAACAGGTTGATTTGAAGCCTGATCTGCTCAGTAAGCGTGTTGTTCTTCTTCTAAAGCACTGATGTGGACAAGTTTATCCAACCTTCAAATAACCTGAAAACATCTCACTACAGGCTTTTATAACCAGCCTGCAGACACCAGAGAAACAGCTCAGGACTCTCCAGCAGGTGGCAGCGTTTCACAGGCAAACAGGAAGCTGTACTGAGGAAGGAAGTGATGCTTTCAGGTCAAAGGGCTTTCAAAAACCAGTTATATGTTTCATCTTACACACAAACGTCGCCTTTCAGCAGCAGAAAACATTTATGGGCTCAAATTGTGGTCATAAATATTTTGCACTTGTAAATCAGGATTTGTATGTGGACCAAAAAATACGTGTGAAACTCTGCACTCAAGTTTCAAGTTACAAGTACGAATTTTGACCCTATTTTTCTTCCTTTCATCTGATTGGTCAATGTCATGTCAATCACAAATTTAACTGTCCAATCAGAGAACAGATGGGTTTGGCTGTTTGAGGGGCGCTTTTTTGAACTGCAGGTCCTTGAAGGGTGATACAGGTTGAAGCTGGAGGATCTCTATATAAATATCCGATATAGCAGCTAGGTCCGCTAACTTTCAGCAGCTGTTGAAAGGATAAAGTTTTAGTATATCAGTGGTTAGAAACACATTATTACTTTAGGATTAGTTTAACACAAAGTCAGGGCTGACCCGGGACCATGGCTGTGAGTCACAGTGCGCAGCATAAAGGTCCTTTCACATCAGACGCAGCATGTGCTGCTAATGCTAACTGCTAACTAAAAGCCAAGGATCCAGAATTTGTTGCTGGCTGCTGGGCTCTGTGGGTTTTTGCAGCAGCTCTACCTGTACTAGATGCACCTGCTCCTTGTCGTTTCTATCTCGGGCTTTGTGTCAACTACAAGAGTTTGTGTTTTTTTTTTTATCTTCAAATGTTCAATAAAAACATGTATCGCTAATTCATAATGAAGAAAGCTTTGTAACCATCCCCACTAGTGAAGACTGTCTCTGGAGGTCCCTGTATTAAGCAGGTAAACCTGTGACACAAAAATCACCAAACTGAGACGACCACAGACTGTTTGCCTTCGTGGTGATGAAGGAAAACGCTGGGCTGGCATGTAAAAGGGCATTTATTCCCTCCGGACCTGAAGCTCCATAAAGCATCCATCTGTTCTCTGATTGGATTGTCAAATTTGTGATTGACATGACATTGGCCAATCAGATGAAAGGAAAAATAATAGGGTCAAATTCGTACTTGAAACCTGAGTGCAGAGTTTGATACGTAATTTTTTGGTCCACACACAAATCCTGATTTAAAGTACAAAATATTTATGACCACAATTTGAGCCCGTAAAGATTAAACAGTAATTCAGAACGTGATGTTTAGACCGTATGTTTCTTATTCTAATGATTAAAATCCATCACACACAAACGCTGTCAGCACACTCACTGAACTGCCAGGAGAAGCCGGAGCTGCTCTCCAGCGTCGGGTGGTTGAAGGTGTCCCTGCAGTACATGACTCGGGTGTTGGGCGTCACCTTGATGCCTCCCAGCGCCAGCAGGTGGGGGTCCTGCAGGGTAGACCCCCTTGCTCCGTCCTGGATGCGCCGCTGCAGCGAGCGGAAGCGGCAGTACTGGGGGTAGCTGATGACTTTGACAGCGTGATGCTCCGCCGGGCCGTCTGAGGGGAGGAGACACAGGTGGGGTTATTTTTGTTTCGGTGGCTTTAACTCGTTCGCTCCGTTATGCTCTGCAAACACAGCGTTTCCCACTTTCCGTCAGGCCCCGGATTTGTCTCCGGGCTCTGAACATCTCTGTATACACGACAAACACGAGTATCCCAGTTACTGATTACCGCTGTGCAGGCGCCGGGGGTGTTTGCAAACACCAGGCGGCACTTTTGAGATGTTTAATTTGACGTTTCTGTAGCCGTCACCCTCAAATACATCCGATTTGTTTGGGAAACCACTGAAATTACAAAGAAGGCTAAACTGTGCTGCAGGTAGTCGGCAGCATTCATAAACATGCAAACAGCGTCCTGCTTCCTTTCTCAGGACTCTGGATTAAAAACCTCCTTTTCAGTGACCTGACCAGCAGCGCAGCTGACACAGAACAGAAAAACAATAAAAGATAAAGAAGGAGAGCAGCTCCATATAAACCAGCTCGTTCTGCAAAACCCTTTAACCCACTCTGATTATGGTTTTATTAAACATGTATGCACAGAGATAAACAAGATCCCACCCAGGCTGACACTCATGGTTAAAATCCCATCAGTGGGAAACGTGCACTCCCTTTCCACAGCACAGGTACTAAACTTGCCAAGAGTTTCCTCACCTGGAGACAGAATCGAGATTTATGTTTTGTGTTTTTTTGGGCCATCGTGATGCCATCGCCATCGTGATGCCATCGCCATCATGTTCAGGCATCAAGTCCGGGTCCAACCACAGCACCCAGAGAAGTATTTAATCAATATTTACCTAAGAACATCTTTGATAAGCAAAAGATGTGTCGGCATAAAAACTGGTCACAACATATTCAGTTAAATTTTATAGCACAAAATCACAATAACAGCTGCCTCAAGGTGCTTTATACTGTGAGGTAAAGACCCTAAAATACTACAAAACCAATCAGACGAAAGCTATGAACAAACTCTTGGCGACAGTGGGAAGGAAAAACTCCTTTTAACAGGAAGAAACCTCCATCATAACCAGGCATTGACAGCCATCTGTATAACATCACACAGATGATCTTTATAATGATAAAATTACTCCTGTTCACAGAAAACGGCAGCGGTCCAAGTGTGGAGCCATGAGGAACTCCTACTGATACAGGAAGTAAAGCACTGAACATCCCGTTCGCTCTGCTCAGCAAGCTGGAAAGTGAAATTTGATCAAATTCAGAATAAGGACTGAAAGGTTTCTAAAATCGGGAAAACATGTCTATATGTACAAAAACACAAATACAATGATCTCTGGGTGGGTGGCCAGTTCTTTATGAGGAAGTGCAGTGGTCCCACTGTGAAGCCCTGAGGAACTCCTCTGGATACAGGAAATACACAGGAAGAAGATCCAGAATAGAGACCCAAGAGTTTTCAAAACACATGCAGGCTTTATGAAATCAGGATAAAATGTTTAGATCATTTAGGGCTAATTTATAGTTTTATGCCTTCTCTCTGTGCACGTCTTTACTTCTTTTATAGTGGTGGGTAGGAAATGACCACAGCACTGAATCCATCAGATGATTTCAATGATTCTGTTCTTTTAATGCTGCTTTAGCTGCCTCACTGCTGACCTTTCAAAATAAAAGTAGCTCTAACAGGGAGGCTGGAACATGTACAGGAGTGTGACCGGCAGCATTTCCACACCAACAAACTGGCTCTGGTTCACATCTGCAAACATCTGCAGAGAGTTTCTTACTCTCAGTTTTGTCTTTGAGCGGCTCGCTGCTTTTGTCCGTCGTGCCGTTGCTGCCGTCGCCGCTCTGCGGAGGTTTGTGGAGGCCGTTGGTCCCGCACGCCAGCGCCTTCAGGCTGCTGCTCCAACCTGCCGGCTGCGCACACGACCATCGCACCAGGTCCTCCACCCGCACCACCATCTTCCTGGACACCGCCAGAACTTCATCCTGATCAGACACAAACAGAAGATTCAGCGCTGAAGTTATCATCTGCTTCAAACCATTTAACGCCCGACAGGCCGACACCGAGTCGCTGTACTCTGAAGGCGCCAAACTTGAATTGAGCATCACTTTAAAATCAGAATGTGAGCGTGAGAAAAACAAACCCCATCAGTTTGATTAAAGTGCTGCTTTAAACATCTACAGCACCTGTCAAACTATCACCTGCCGATTTGTGTTCAAACATGGAGGCAAACAGAGAGCTAACGTGTGCAAATAGAAGGAAACGCCTCGACTGGTTTGTCGCTGGAGTCTTGACTTTTACGTGAGGAGAGCGAGGGAGATAAGACGGCTTAAAGATTTAAAGCAGAGAGTTTCTAATAAATGAACCAGTTTGAACTAAAAAGGAGAAACCCTTCAAAAAGATGATTGGATGTTTAAAAAGGTGTTTGAGGCGCCGCTTTAACACCGACTGATGCTCGAGGGTCGGCCCTTCACCAAGCTTCATGAGATTTCTGATACCAACTCGTGACGGGCAGCACCGCCTTTCCATCCAGCTGAGATCCACTTTTCCGTCTCCATTAAAGCGTCTTTGATAGTTTGACTCTGCTGAAGTTGTAACCACAGGCCCTCTGGCTCTGCCACAGGTCAGCTTTTCATGTTTGTCTTGACATTTAGAGTTGCTGCTCAGACACACGTGATGATGTGTAAGTCAAAGTGACGCGACACCTGAAAACGAAAGAGGAAGTTTACTATGGCAGGCAGAAGTCCGTGCAGGACTCGCATGTTTTCATGTTTTGGTGAATAACACACTGCTGGAGCTGCGTTTAAAGCTTTTCACTGAGTTTGTTTAATGTAAAGAGAACAGTTACACTTTTGTTGGCATCACGTCGCCTTTGACGACACGGCCACTGATCAGAAACATCCAGTGTGTCCCGTTTGATAAAAAGCCGAGTTTCACATATCTTTGTGGGCCAATTATTCACCATCACACATAAAAATGCAAACGTTAAGCTTTAATTAAACATTCACAGTTGGCGTTAGATAAAGATTCAGCGCGGTGTGGTTGATACGAAGGCGCAGAATCGGGTTTTCGTAGCTGTCAACGTGTTTATTTCTGCTGAAAATTTGGACATTTTAAAGTTTGAGCCTGTGAGGACGGACTCGCCGCAGGAGCCTCGAGTGGACATTAGAGGAACTACAGGTTGTTTGTTTTTCCCTCAGGTAAATGGAGAGGGCTGCTTTAAGGATGGGTGTACAACCTTTACGAGGTATGTTAGCAGGCAGAGACTCCATGATGTCGTGATGATGCAGAGGGCTGGGGTGATAGAGCGGGTGGCGGGGTAGCGTGAGATGACTCCGTTGGTGGCTTTGCACGTCAGCGGTGACGTTGCCACAGCTTTGTACCACTTCGGTATTCTCCTGAACGACAGGTGTTGCCACTCAGACAAAATCTCATCTTTTCAAACTGCAACGTCTCCCCTGAATAATCTGTTAATCTCAGAGCTGCCGGACTGAGAAACCATTAAAATGGTGTTAGAAGCCGATATGATGACCCCACAGCGGCGGCATCCACCAGTGGATGTGAATCTACTCCAGTTAAAGCCGGCTGGGTCTAACTGGTCTGGTACTATCTGTACAAAAGCACAGCTAAAAGCTGCTTTGTCTGTGAAAGAGGAAAGAAAACAAGCGCGAGCTTCCACTATTTCCATTAAACAGACTCTTTGCATATAATCTTAAACTTGGTTAGAAAGCAACTGGACCTGACCTCATATCGTGTCCTCCTCTGCTCTCATTTGGTTTTTGCCCATCTTTTCATGTCCCTTCAATACATTGAACTTCCTGTACAAACTGTCTGTTTAATGATTCCTGTTTTATTAGTTTTACTTTGTTAGATTTTTTATATTTTTTCTCTGTTTTTGATTTTAAAAAAGTCTTTAAGGGGAATTAATTAGTAATTAAATCTTCCAGGATTAACAGACGATATCAGAAGAATAAGAAAAGTCACCCATGTGCTGCTCTGAGGAGATATCAGCTGAAGCCGAACTGGAGCTGGGCTGTACTGTCAGGCAATACCAGTTTGGACCACAGGGTGGCGTTGTGGTGAGTGTAAGCTTTTTAAGGTTGTATTTTGAATTAATTTAAAAACATTTAAACACACTGATAAAAACGCTACATGCTCACAGGCCTTTCAAAATAAAACCGAGGGATGAGCTGTGAAGGAGTCAATTTCAACCTCAAAGCTTCCCTAAACCTAACCAACCTAACCTACATGTGAAAAAGAGATAAAAATGGGTCAAATAATAAAAAACGAGCAGGGAAAAAAAGTGCAAACATCTGCAGCAGGATCAGAAATAAGCAGCCATCAGGTCACAACACGGGTGGTGCAAACTGCAGGATCTAGGACTGAGCAGCTCCCTCTGCAGCTGGATCCTTAGCTTCCTGTCTGACAGACGCCAGGTGGTCAGACTGGGCAGCATCACCTCATCCCCCATCACACTGAACACTGGTGCTCCACAGGGGTGTGTACTGAGCCCTCTCCTGTACTCACTCTACACCTACGACTGCACAGCCACTAACAGCTCCAACATCATTGTGAAGTTTGCGGACGACACTACAGTGGTGGGTCTTATCACCAACGGTGATGAGACGGCTTACAGGGAGGAGGTCAGCGCCCTGACCCACTGGTGTCAAGACAACCATCTCACCCTCAACGTCGCAAAGACAAAGGAGTTGATAGTGGACTTCCGGAGGTGCAGAGAAGTACACACCCCCATCACCATCAACGGCGCTGCTGTGGAGAGAGTGAGCAGCTTCCGGTTCCTTGGCGTACACCTGGCTGAGGATCTTACGTGGTCAGTACACACAAACAAAACAGTGAAGAAGGCGCAGCAGCGCCTCTTCTTTCTCAGGAGACTGAAAAGATTCGGCATGAGCCCCCGCATCCTCAGGACCTTCTATCGCTGTGCCATTGAGAGCATCCTCACTGGATGCATCACCACCTGGTATGGCAACAGCACCGCCTACAACTGCAAAGCTCTCCAGCGAGTAGTGCGGTGCTCTGAACGGATAATTGGAGGTGAGCTTCCCTCCCTCCAAGACATCTACAGGAAGCGGTGCCTGAGGAAAGCGGGGAGGATCATCAAGGACTCCAGTCACCCCAGCCATAAACTGTTCAGACTGCTTCCATCAGGAAGGAGGTTCTGCAGCATCCGGTCCCGTACCAGCAGACTGAGAGACAGCTTCTTCCACCAGGCCATCAGACTGCTGAACACGTCATAGACACCTCAGCTTCACTACTGGAACTTCAACATTATGCACTCCACACTGTATATAAATGCCACTTGTTTTGCACATATTCAACTCTGTATATTTTATATATTTTATTATTATTATTTTATTTTATTTTTTTACTATTTAATTTGTAAAAATGTGTATACACACACACACACACACACACACACACACACACACACAGACGTAGGAAAATATTTAGTATACACATCCAGAAATGCATACACTATTATATATTGTACATATATTTATTAGTTTCAGGTTGGCCATTCTTGTATTTTGCTCGTTTGTGTTGTTGTGTTTGCACATCTCTGTTGCTTGTGGGGCTCGCACACAAGAATTTCACTCGCATGTGCTGTGCCAGTGTGCCTGCACATGTGATGTGACAATAAAAGTGATTTGATTTGATTTGATTTGATTTGAAAGACCGCAATGAGATCAGCTACTGCAGCGAATTAAAGCCAACACTCGCCGGGTCCCTCTGGGTTTGAATGAGACACAGAAGCTTAATTAAAAGCAGGCCCGTGATGTTATTTTAACCTCAAATCAAACATTAAACAAACAGCACGTTTCTGCTGATCTGGCTCTCAGATGCGCTGCACTTTATGCAAATGAGGCCAACTGCAGCTCATTTACATATGAAGTCACTGAAGTTTCACTGAATCAAAGAAGCCCACAAACATCTGAGTCACCGATCGTCCGGTCTGCAGCCGAGGTGCAGCCGCAGAGGCCTCCTCCCATCCCAGCTCGTCAGCTGTGATCTTGTTGCGTCCTTCAGGCAGAGACAAAAGAGCCCAACCTGCCTCTAAAAAACTCCAGCACCCCTCTCCCCGCCCCCTGGGCTGCAGCCAGGTGAGAGCTCATTAACACCGCAAAGGAGGAGCTCTGCAGGAGTCATGAATAAACAAAACGCTCGACTGAAAGACACACCGAGCTTCCACATCTGAAATCACTCGTCCTGCGAGAGGAGACGAGAGACTGAGGCAGGAATTTATTTTTCATAGTGTAAGAGCCGTGTTACACTTCCTGTTTCCTTATCTAACTCACAACACGTCCTGTCCTGCACCTCAGCTGGTTCAACGAGAACTCGCTCAGCGGATAAAAGCCGCTCTGCTAACGTCAGCTAACCGGCTGCATAGATGATGAACACATGAAGCAGCATGCAAGCGTCACTCCGGCACTTCTGCGTCCAACACCACCAACGAGTCCTGAAGACTCACTGAGACACAAACCTTCAATGCCCGGCTCCAAACGCTCCTCAGGTCCCAAAATCAGAAACTCGAGGAACCGCCGAGACTCCAATAAAACCATCATCATCTTCTCAGTCACGCGGCCTGGAGACTGGTCAGGACAGGGCTGGGTGTCGGTTTTGATCTCTGTAGTTGATCTGATTCGATTCTGACTCGGACAACTTTCAGACTATTATAATTCTGATCATTTATCAGCACGTATGCATATTTTATATCGATGTATAAAAACAAAGCTGACACTTATCAGAGGTGTGAGCATCACACAGATGACTTCGGGTCAAAGGAACTGAGGATAAAACAAGAAAGACACGAAGGAGATAACCTCAGAAAAATAAATGAATAATAAATAAAAAAATATTCTACAGTAGAAGAAAACAAATCATCATATAAACATTACCTGATGCTGCTGAAGTGGAGCCGAGCAAAGTTTGATTTGAGTTCTGCAATTTGGCATCATTTTAAAAAGTTCCATTTCTTTGGTACTGAACAGCAGAAATGAGGCTTTTTCTTCTCAGAGGTCATTAAAAAAACAAAACAAACCACAGCGGCCAGCAGCACTGTTCACAACGGAGACATAATAAGCAAGCAAATAATGCAGAAAACAGATTTGTATGGTAAACTGGTCCCCGAGTACAGAGAGAGAGCTGTGCAGGAAGTGTGATTTAATCGTGGTGGAAGCAAAACTGTAAACGTGAAGCGTAGTTTTCATCTTTTGCTGCTGGTTCAGTGATTTTGGTTGGAGAGAGAGGAAACCTGCAGCATCAGAATCAGCGAGCTGTCGGCTTTCAGCCCTGACGGCGTGTCCGTGCCGTCGGGCGAGAAAGCCGACGTCTCGCTGATTCTGATGCTCGTTTGTGTTCACGTCTTTGTGCTGAATCCGTGTACCTGCTCTCATTTACTGTTTTCGTTTTGTGAGCTTTAACCTGAGATTCTGGCGTTTCTGGGAAAATGCATTTATAATTAAAAATGGATTCAGGATTTAATGAATCGATTTCACTTCTGAAATCAATTTGAATTGGGAAAATCTATTTCTTTGGAACCACGTGAAAACCAGCGGCTGACTGGTTGAGGATGAAACTGGCTGTGATGATGCTGCACCAAAAACCTTTTTCTCACCTTCAAAATAAAAGTTTTCTTTGTGAAACGTGTTGGTGGCAGCAGTAAGACAACTTTTACTTTGAAGGCCAACGTCCAGTTTATGTTTGCGCTGCACTTCCGGGTTCAGTGAGTTGCGAGTATTTGCAGACAAACTGGTGAATTTCATGCAGACTGTGGCGGGCCGGAGAAATCACAGGCAGGATGTTGGCGCAGAACCGTGTCCCTACTGTGTTTGACAGCCGGCTGGTGTCGTGTGACCACGTTTACCATTTTCTGTACAGCTCAGGAGAGAAAAGGAAACCTACAGACAGCGACGATGTTTAGGGATTTAAAGGGTTAATGAACTCAGGTTAGGTGCCTAGAGAGCTGTGGTTAGGTCAGAGGTCGGCCACCTGCGGCTCTTCAGGCCCTCAGCTGTAGCTCCCACAGGCTTTGTGAACAAGGAAGAAGTGGGAATGTGATTTTGTTTCCCTCATATAGTTTTAAAAACGTTGTCATAAATGCACAGATTCGAGCTCACAGCTCCACACGGAGTTTAACTGAGAGGAAAACTGAATGTGAAATAGCTCACTCCCCTCTTATTACAATGATCACACACTGTCCTGACAAATGAGCAGCACTAACTGCTCTTTTATAGATTAGAAATTCAGCTTTCTGATTAAACTTATTGAGTTAAAGTAAAAATCTCATTTTAAAAGCAGCCAGTCCCATAAAAAGCTGTTTTCTGCAAACAGTGGAATATCCCCGCTGAAAATGTGGAAAATTTGGTTGCAGACAAGTCACAGGATTTACATTTGGGTAATGCATTAGCCTCATTCCCAGAGGTTTCTTTTTATAATGTGGAGGCTGAGCTGCAGCCTGCATGTGAACTGTGTTAATCAAAAACACATCTGACCCTCTCTCCCTCTCCTCTGACATCTGCTCGTTTTTTAATCCAACACTTGTATGTAACTCGTGCCTTCAGACACCAGCGCGTTCATTAAGCTGATCATGAAATGATATCGGCCGCGGAGAGCAGCGAGCAGATGGAAAATATCGTTAATGTTTGCTCCTGAATGCTCGTTTGTTTTAGCAGCAGAGAAGAAAAAAGTCACATTAAGACTTTTTTATCAGCACGAGGAGACGGCGTCTGAAGGTCAGCCTGCTCAGTGTTTGGATTAAAAAGAGAAGGAGGCCGTGTTCCTGTGACAAGGTTACTAATGGATGTTGTTGAAGCATTTCCCAGATTACACGCGGGGACGTTCACTCTGCAGGAATTCTTCTCCACAGGAGACGCTGATGGAGACCAAAGACGGAGATTAAAGGGCAATTATTAGAATATTTAATGAGGCCAATTTTACCTTCATACTTCAAATATTTGCAGTTACAGGCCCTCAACGTAAAGATGGTGAGGCAACATTTTGGTTTTTAATTCATATTTTCCAGCGATTCAGGATGTCTGTCCATGATTTTCAAATTAAAGCTCCTCCAGGACCGGGACGGACGGAAGTCGACTATATCAGAAAGTTACAACAGAGACTTCCATCAGATCGGCGATTCAGCCATCGGTTTGCTATCCTCAGTTATGACCACGAGATCATGACCGAAAGAACGAAATTGTGGATGCAAACAGTGGAAATGAGGTTTTCTTTGACGCGTTGCTGGGCACCATAAGCTGGCGTCCACCTCCCGAGAGATGCAACTACACGTCGGGTTGACGCCGTCTGCAGCTGTTGTGACTGGCCTGTTCAGTGCCATCGATTCTTCCTGCGCACTTCCAGCTTTTTTCCACAGCAGTGTTTGAATTTATCCTTGAGAGCATAACAATCATCCCCTCAGTGTAAGGATTCAACAAGATGCATTTGATACCGGACGTGAGGGAACGTACGAAGACATGGAAAAACGTCAGGGACGTAAGTTGGTTAGTTTACGCTGCAGGCTCTGCAAAGACTCCCTGCTGAAGTCTGAGTCACATCGACATGAGCCACTCGAGCTGGTTCGGTATCTGACCGGGATGTCTCGTGGGCACGCTCTAGGGGAGCTATTCCAGGTGAACGACCCTGGACTCAATGGAGAGATTAGATCTGCTGTTCGGGTTGGAAACGACTCACATGAGCTGTAAGAGGTGACGAGTGTGAGGGAAATATTGATATCAATCCAGAGGGAATCAGGGCCAGAAGATGAGTCTGGTATTAAAATGTTGGTAAAGGGACGTTTTTCTGAGCAGTCACCTGTCACACAAAGTTTACCCAGAATGCACTTTTTGCATTTTCCCTTTGGTGAATTGTCAGAAATCAGATCAAACAAGCTTCTGTTTCTCTGCTGCACCGACTTCAACCTGCTGCTGTTTATTTGAAGCGTGACGCTGATCCTCAGACTTTGACTTGGATCAAAGTTGATTTGTTTGCAGTTTTTAGCTGAGCTTAAATGTGTTTTCAAACCTGACGTATACACGTGGATATCGCCTGCATTTGTCAAGTTATCAGGATTCAAACGTGAGGGAAAGTTTATACATAACGCTACTTTCACAGACAAGGCCACCGAGGAAAAACAGATAAAACAGTAAATCAGACACACGGACGCCACAAGGTCGGATGCATAGTTACCCAAAGGCTTCAGCACTCCCGTTTAGACCAGCTCTAAACCTCTGAATCCAAAACAAAGAATAACTGAGGAAAACTCATCCCAGAGTTTGTGAGCCACCACCTCGAGGGCCCGAAGTCCTCGTGTTTTAAAACTGAAGGGATCGATTGGACGAGTGAGTCAATAAAAGCTCTGAGATATACTCTGGTATACTCTTTACCCCCTGAAAGCCTACTAGGAGTAACCCTTTGTGAGCTGAGCAGCTTCTGACATATTTCAGGCTGCTAATAGAACCAAACGACTGGGTTTGCATCTCCGCCCAGGCAGCTACCCTTGGAAACACCTGGAAACTATTCTAATGGTCATCAAACCACGACTTCATGGATATATATACACTGAGGGGTCAAAACTCGTCTTTATGCGGGAAAGAGCTGAACGTTAAAATTGACTCTGAAGCCAGCATGAAGCCAATGAAGAGGCTTTGAAACAGGAAAGATACAAGATCGGAAGCTGGCCGTGGCGGCGCTGTGGGGACACACCTGCACTTCACGTAAATAAACTGACAGGGAGGTGACTCACCTCTCCGTGCTCCCTGGTCCGGCCCTTCGGTGTGTCCTCAGGCAGGAAGTAGAGTCTGGCACTGGCCAGCAGGTGGCGCCGGGTCTGGTCCTCCCACAGTAAGGTCACCTGATGCACACGAACGACGTTTATTTTTCAACCGTTCTGACTGATTTATTACATTTACAGCCTCCACACAGAAGCATCTGCCTAAAAACCACGACTGCCTTCGAGCCGAGTCGCTGATACCGAGGCCCTAAATATTAAACAGTCTGTCCACCATCAGCTTGATCAATTATCACAGCAGAGCCTTTGAATTTGAGCCTTTCACACCTCGACTGTGCACCTGCAGGAACGCTTTGTCCCGGCACAGGCGGCAGACAACATTACGCGAGCGTGCGCCGAGCTGAAGCGCTCCACGCCGTGCAGAGTCACGCAGGGGGGAGCACACAAACACATGAGTTCAAGTGATTTTTGTTTTTTTGGTGTCAGAAAAACAGAAAACATTTATTTAAGACCTGAACATAAAACTGCACACAGCCTTTTCTAGGAAAGCGAAACCAAAAATTCTTCACATTTTACGAATGACTTCATCACATTGAGACGAGCTGCTTCCTGGATCGAACCTGCAGCCTCCCTGTGGCCTGGTCCCGATTCCCATTTCCCCTCCCAGCATGCTGCTGGTGTGCAGCCAGCTCTGGGTTTGTGTCTCTGCAGAAGCTGCCCTCGTTTCAACAGGTTTCAGATTTACTGAGTTTTTGCTGAAATGATATAACATACTCACGCTTTTATTAACGAGCAATAATAAAATAAACAGTCTGATAATTTGCTTTGTCACATGTGGCGCTCAAAGTAAAGCTCTTCTCTAATACTTCTATTAGAAGGTGGCGGAGACCAAAAACAGAGGAAACGCTGACACTGGGCGAAGGTTCACCATGAAAAGCAGAAGACAGATTAAAGGCGAGTTTATTTTCTTTGAAACCTGAGGCTTAAACCACAGAGAAAAATGCTAATGAGCATGTGCAGAAGCTATTAAAACTTTTGACTAAGCATCTCTCCTAACCATCAAAGCTGATTGGTTTAATGTGCTAACTTCACTTTGGATTAAGAGCGCAACAGAACGAAAAGTAAGCAGCAGGTTAATATCACAAAAATAAGGAAATCCATTTAAAGCTCTGAGCTCCACTGTTCACGAGGGGCTGCCAATCATAAGTGACCTGGCTCAAAGGGGGAGGAGCTCAAACGGCTTGTTTCACGCTGGCAGCTTGCTGCCCACCTGCCTGTCGAGTGACCGATACGGCCTCAGTATGTAAAAAGCCTTCATTAGCTTCCATCAATACCATCAGCCTAAATACGAAGTAATCTCATTACACGAGTCCTCGCTGGCTCAGCCCACGACCTAAATTGACTAAATTTAGCCTCGCCGTGGGACTCAATAAAACATGATATTAGTCTCGATTAGCTCACGTAAGGCAGGAAGCAGGAAGCAGAGCAGGATGGCGACACATTTAAGGCTCGATCTGCAGCGTCGGCGCGGTTTACTCATCGTGGTCGGCCCGACTCAGTGATGTCACACACATGCATTATGGGAAGTGTAGGACCTCAGAGGTTTAATTGGTTCATCTCATCTACATTATTAGGGCGTGGGCACTCTGACCTGGCTGACGTTCTCATCTCAAACTAACATTAAGGAGCTGCAACATCATTTTCTGTGCTCACGTTAAGGACCGACGCTCAAAACACCAAGAAAGTCTAACTTTTCTTGTTTTTGTTCCAAAGCGAGTTTTAAAAAGCTTTTTTCTCCTCCTGTAAGTTCAACACAGAAACAGCTAAAATATTCCTGTTTCTGGCTGCTGATTGGCTCTCTGGGGAGCAACAGCGGGACAGCTGCCATCTGTAGCGTTTCCAGTTTTCCCACAGCCTTCATATCTGCCGTCCTTATATGAAGGCTTAGTGGCTGCGATGCTAAATGCTAACATTCATATTTATATAAACTGGCAGGTGCCTCAGAGATCCGTTCTGCTCAGGTCCAGCTCCTTATTTGTACTTTCAGACTGCAACAGGAAACAGTTTTAGCTCCTCCCCTTGTTTAGAGTCTTCTTCTACCCCACGTAACCGCCTCTCAACGACCACCCTCAGGACACGGTCCCGTTTCCCTCCAGAAACCCAAACAGCGAGCTCAGGAGACATTTTCAGTCTGAAGCTTTCTCACCTCGGCGATGCACGCAGGATCCTGCGGTCCACAGCGGATGAAGTAAAACTCGCCGAGTTTCCACACCTGGACGGGCCCGTCGGGCTGAGCTCGGCTGCTAACCGACTTGTAGAAGGCGTAACTGCCTCGCTGGCAGGAGGGAGCACCCAACCACTGAGAGAGACAGAAAACAGAGTCACAGCCTGAACCTCACCCCACAGGAGAGTTATATCACAATCATTTAAATTCATGTAAAAGACACAACAATCGAATAACGGTCAAAGAAAAATCTGCACATTTTTGTTTTCACAGGTAAGAAGAGAAAAGGTGAGTCCACGTAAAAATATAAAATGTGTTTATGAAAGAAAGAAGGATGAGAAAACATGACGATACGGTTTCACTGTTTAGCATTGATCAGCCCATCAAACTTCAAACTGAAAATCTTTTGTGTAAAGTTGATCCCCGTCCTCTCAGGGACACTTCCTGTAACATCACACTGAAGTGTTTTAACAAAGAAGCCATTTAAATGCATCACAGGCTCCTTCATAAAAACCAAAACGTTATCAAATCAGCTGACTCCTCAGAATCAGCTGATTTTATCCCTGGACATTAACGTCACTGTATTTCATGAATTTCTACCTTTGCACAATAAAAGTTTTCAGAGTTACGGGACGTTGAAGTGTTAGACGTTAACCACTGAAATTTCAGAGCTTAAAATCACATTTACACAATCTAAAGGTAAAATCTGCTCTGAGCGTCAGCATCACAGGATCTGTCGGAGGAAGCAGTTTAATGTCCGTCTGAAATAAGCTTTGGTGTCCTGGATGTTTGAGCTGTTCAAGTGCATTCTGGGTAAAATCTAAAGGCTCATATGACCGTGTGGTTAGAAACCAGGCTCATCTTCCTACTGTGCAGCTGTCTCTGGTGGTCCTGCAGGTTAAACTGGGTCAAACGATCACTGAGGCTACAAACCAGCCCGAATGACACACTGCTGCTCTCCCGGTCCAAAAACCACAATCTTCAGACCTTATTCCTATTTTTTTAAAATAACTTCAGACCCATAAACACATCAAGGCTCTTTGAAGTCAATAAATGCTGCAACGATTCACAGACCTAATATTAGACTTGCCCGATACCTCAGTGATGGAGTCAAAGGAAATGCCTACACAGAGCTCAGAGTCCTCCCCACATTTTCAAGGGTTTGTTTGAGCCATAAACTCTGCACACCTCTGACATCGACACTGATGATGGAGCCGTGCCATCTTTTCCCGCGTGGAAACGCCACTCAGAGACGACACTGTCAACACCTTAAACACCTCTGAGTGACGGAAACGTTCAAAGTTTGATTTAAAATGCCAGAAACTCGCTGACACATTAAAAACACACAAACAGCGGCTGGAGCAGCGTTTTCCTGCGGGTTTACTCTCTCTTTCACCTGCGGCAGCACGAAGGACACACGTTTAGGAGAAAGCCACCATAAACTCATCTGCTGTAGTTAATCATTCAGCCTCTGTAATGCGGAGCCTGCTGCGTTACTCCAAACGGTTCCTGCGAGCGGCTGCAGCCATGTGACCAAGTCATGCTCAAAGGTGTGAATCTGACTGGAGCCAAAATAAAAACTCTGAGCTCAACAACTTTCATTACGACGAGTTTCTGACATCATCACCTGTAGACATGTTAAAGTTGATCTGCTCTAACACGAGAGGCTTTGCATGAGCCAGTTTGAAATAATCCTCCTTTGTCTTATTGTACTGTCCTGAAAGAAGCCACTTAAGCTTCTGCTTCTCTTTTAACTTTCCTGTTGTGTTCGGGTCAAATCTTACTGGCTCCCCCTCGTAAAAAAGGAGGGGGCGGGGCCAGAGAACTTCTAAATACTTAATACACCTAATCTCTGCACTTCCTGTTTTGAAAACTTTGAAAACAGAAAGAAGGGCTGAGTTTCTAGCATTTTTTAGCTCTGTGTGATGTCACAGAGACAGGAAACCCCTCATTCGGTCGTGTCAGGATCTCAGCTGTAGAACATCAAAGTCAATTCTGTGATAAACTTTTTTATTCTGCAAATCTTTGTGGTTTAAGTGTCTGAGAAAATAGATCAAGTTAAATAAATAAATATATTCTAGATTTTAGGCAAGTGTCCTTGGAATATACAGGATGTCACAGCAACCGCCATTTTGATTTGGGGCAGGAAGCCAGCAGCTGTGGAGGATTTCAGTTACCTTCAACCAACAAAACCAGCACACTGAACTTTCTGTTGGGCTTTAACTGCACACACAGTCATCCTTTGTAAAGAAGCGCCGCTCACCAATGTAAATCTTTACCTGACCAATCAGCAGGCGTTAGCACTGGTGAAAGGACAGAAGTGCAGACTTTTCCCAGTTCAGCCACATTATCAGTTATATGATATTTATATGGGAAACGGCCTGTATTTGAATAGCGCTTTACTAGTCCCTAAGGACCTCAAAGGGCTTTACACATCCAGTCACACACATATCCACACACTGGTGATGGCAGCTACGTTGTAGCCACAGCCGCCCTGGGGCGCACTGACGGAGGCGAGGCTGCCGGACCCTGGTACCACCGGCCCGTATATGATATAAAAACTGTTTAAACCATGAAATTTACAGCAGATTGTGGACTCCCCCGTGACACAGGAAGTCCAGACACTTCTTAAGTTTCAGTGGGTAACGTTTGAACGTTTACCTCAGCTGACAATGCTGGGTGAGAAGCGCCCGGCCAACACCGTCAGTCTGACAGGAGTCACGTGATTCAGACAAACTCATTTCTGATGACGCGTCGCTGAGTTTTTGAGGACAGGCTGAACTGTTGGTAAGCGCTGCCATTTCTGCAGCAGTTAGCTGCTGTTAGCCTCTGTCTCCACTCAGACCGAGCTAGTCAGGAAAGAGATGCTCTTCACAGCCGCTGTGTTCAAATATGGTGGGACAACATGGCGGCTTCCACAATCCACAAACCCGCTTTAAGTTTATGACAATGCATCAGTTTGTTCAAACATGTATTACATGCAACTACATGATTTATGAGTTAAATATTTATTTTTTATCTATTAAATAACCTAAAAAATTACCTATTGCACCTTTAAACTCTTTCAGGGTGGTGGGAGGGGTGGAGCTAATCTAAACCATCACGTGGCGAGAGGCGGAGTTCACCGCGTACAACAGCCGGAGATGAACACCTTTGGGAAATCCCCTCATCTCTGTAAAAATCACACAGTTCGGAGCCGAGTGTTTGGCTCACGGGAATTAAACGTTCACACGCTGACCTCATTATCTGAAACTATAACCATGTTTAATGTGAACATCCACCATTGTTAACGTCTAAACAGACAGATGGAAAACCCGAGAACGCCACGCCTGCAGTCCTGGCACAATTCATCCTGGATGAGCTGGAAGTTTTTAGAGCCGTCTGATAAGGAATTACAATAGTCCGGCCTGGAAATAACAAATGCACGACTATGTTTCCTGTCTGAGACAGGATGTTTCTAATTTAGGCAAAGAAAGCTGAAAACTCCCTGCACATGAAGTCTCTGATTAGTACGAGAGATTTTCTCCAGGACATCATGACCACGTCTCCTCATTTCTCTTGCCAACCTTCCATGTCTCACTGAATCTTTAATGTCATTAAATATACATAACGTGATCTAAATGAAGCAGAAACCACCTTCTGTTACAGTACAGTAAAGAATCGCACCATTATCCGCTTAATGTACATTAATAAGCTGTTAATAAGCATTTAATATACGTCTTACCGCCCACTTAGCCGACCCCTCACTGTTCGTGGGTGTTTACACGACGGGAACAATAAATCGAGCACACCTGGAGCACGTTCATGCATCTGAAAGCCAACACTGTCCCCGCCGCCGGGCGAAGAATCCCACAGCTTTGATTTCACCGTTTTTGTTTTTGTGTGAGAGACCCAGAGCTGAAACGACAAAACCCAAACACGCCTCGGAAACCGAAGGAGGCAACTCCACCGGATCTGTGCCCGTCAGGAGGGCCCTGCGCTGCCATTTTGGATCCTGGGCCACAGCTTCAGTCAGCAGACTGTGTGATTATTCCACACGATAAACCCACAGGAAAAGGAAACGTGCACCAACAACCTCGACTCAATTCAGAACATAAATATTCATATGAAAAAACATGTTTCCAATCGGCTTTTTGGCTTAAAGTTGCTTCAGAGTGCCTCATTCAAAGACGTGTTAGCGCATTGGACAAAGGAAACTCCGGCTCACACGCTTCTGATCAAAGTTTCAGTTCAGGTTTTAGCTTCAGGTCACGTTATTTTTATTAAGATCACAGAGACGTTTTGCAGAAGTGGGCTTCTGATGTAACCACAACTACGTATACTATATACAAACTATTACTTTCTCCACTGACAAAGTCATCGTTATAAAAACTGTCAAACAAATCTAAATGCTTGACACGAGCCTATAACAGATGCATAGTGTTGATATGTCAGATGTTTAATGAATCCATTCTAAAAATAAATATTTTATTCTGTTACAGGTCACAATGTAGAAAAGAATAGTTGGTGTAAACTTTTCTTTGTCCAACAGAGTGAAGCTGCAATTTACAGATGTCCCCTAAACACATCAAAATAAACCTGTTTTCAACACTTTATCTGTTTTTCTGTGTTTTTGATAGAAACTGTTTGAAGTTTAAATGAAAATCTTTATTGTTTTTAGCTCGCATTAGCGACATCACAGCACCTTAACCCGCTTTACTGCAGCCGCCATTTTGGTTTAACGCGTGAAGCGAGCAGAAGCGGAGAACCTCTGTGACCTTCAACCATCCCAAATCTGCCTCGTCCACACACCTGGATGCTTCTGTTAGATGTTATAGGCATAGCAAAACCTATTTATCATCGAGCGAGGGTGTGCTGTGGTAAATCCTTAACCGACCAATCAGCACGCGTTAGCAGACGGCTAGTGTTTGATGGGCAAAAAGCTTCACGGTGAGAAAAAGGATGCGAGTGCTTCTTTAAACTGCACTTTTTGTGTAGAAGTGAGCGGTTATCATTATTATTTTAACTGCTGAGCTCCTTTCACTGCTGTTTACTGAGGCCTCACTCATGAGCGCTGTGACAGGAAGTAGGAAGTGGGATTAGCACGATGTAGAATGGATTCCTTAATTGAGCGAATGATTCAGGTCACATGTCGCAGAAAACCAAACACAAAGTAAATTAACATATTTCCATCTTTAAGCATTAGACCAAAGTGTTGTTTTTTAAAGGAATTTTAAAGAGCTGGCAGCTGATTTTAGGGCTACATTTATGCAGCGGGGGGTCAAACCTGATGTTTAAGAGGCATTGGGAACGCATCAGTGTCAATGAATGACTCAGAAATGTGCCTGTGTGTGTTACATGTCCTTAAACGCGGCACTGCACTACATCTGGTCCCAAACAACAAATCCATCATGTCTGAAACACACTGGATAAAGACAGGCGAGACCGAGACGTCTCTAATTATTCGATTTTAAATAACCTGCATCACCACTGCAGACGGAGATTTTAGATTGCTTGATGGCTGCAGCTGGACTTTCAGGTGAAAGTCAGCAGCATGTAACATGTCGCAGAACAAACAGCAGATACATGACAAACAAGTATTTTGATGTGCAGAAGATGACGATGCACACGGTGAAACATTTTCTCCATTTTGAATGCTGACTGTTTGTTTAAAGGCTGCATTCCTGCCTAACCCGAGTCTTCTACTTCTAAATTAGGCAGCGCCTCGTTAGCGCTCAGCAGCTTCTGTTAGCTCGTTTTAGGCCCAGTTAGCACCTGCTCCTTTAGCCATCATCCACTGAAACACTCACAATGATAATTGTAAGTATAAATGTGAGCAGCTTAATATCACAGAACAGGGACAAGCACTACTTATGTGAGAATATCTGCTTAAACGGCCCCGCTAACTTGGTATGAACGTCCATTTCCTGCATATATTGTGATTTATTAGAGGCGTAGCTGCTTTGGATTCTCAGTTTGGGAGATTTATTTCAGCTCTAGTTTGAACACATTTCTCCTCAGATGTTGTTTTAAAAAAATCATCATGAAAAAGATCACACAGGAGTTTCCATGAAAGCATGAGTGTATTCAAAGATTACTTATATATTGCTGTGGCCGTCACCAAAAAAGACCAGATCCAATAACGTGTGTGTTTCGCAACACTTTCTGTTTGTGTGCCTCTTGGCGCTGCTGGTTCCCGAAGACGTAAATCTTTAAAAACAGCAGGATGATAAAATGAAAGGAAAATGCACGCATGCTGTTTTATGTAGAACGCAGCAGACATGCTGATCTAGATTTTACAGCACTGCGTGGAAAATACTGCAGCTGTAAAAAACCAAAAAAAGAAAACAAATGCTGCTGTTTGCTGATACTGAATCCATCATCCAGCCTCCACCGCTCTGTGATCCCCGCTCAGAGCTACAGGCCAGAAAAAAACGAATATCTACAACAGCTTTGAATGAAACCTAATATACTCCCCACAGCTGCAGCATGAAAGCTGCAAACGACCTGAAATATTCAGCAAACATTTCTCCCTGACAGAAACAAGGCTGTGGATGCTTCAGATAATAAATAATCTGCAGTTGTTTTCAACAACAAACTGTCAGCATCCTGTATTAAAATGATTTCATATGAGCTTCCTGTTTAAAGCCCCAAAATACTCACGTTACAGCTGCAACAATTATGTGACTGACCCACAGCTATAGATCTATGTGTGTGCGTCTGTGCACAATGTTTACTTTTCATCATTATGGCTGGAATCTGTGCTAAATAACTGTTGGATCAACAGACAGTGACACTGGAATAACAATGAGTCACAGCTGCCCTGATCGTCCATTTATAGCCGACCAGGTGATACCAGTAACTGATTTATAGTTGACGGGCAGATGAGTTTGCATTAGTCGTCATTACGGCACCACATGGACCTCCTCTGGGTAAGCATTCAATTATTTCACATTATTATTCTTAGAAACCAGTTATATAGAATTTTATGTATATTTTCAGAAATTATGGGCATACATTGATACATTTTATAGATTTGTGGTCACTATTAGACATTTTTATATAACTGCCATTATCTGAAGTTCAGCTAATGTAATGTTTCAGTTGAAAGCCTGTTGGGATTTCAACATTGCGTCAATTATAACTGAGGGTTCAGAAAACTACAAAAAGTAAAACATCAGTGTAGGAATCCAGAGTTGACTCTATAAAAGCCGCCACTACAATATTGATTTAACACACTTTCAGCTATTTTTGGCTACGTGGGTGTGGACACGTGCTGGTTCATGAAAGCTTCAAATTCTCCGATTCCATTTTCAATAATTAACCTTTTAAGACCTACCACAGAACCAAGTCCGCCAGAGCTTATCTTTATATTTTTGCATGCTGTAGTGTAATTTTTTCGGAGCATTTCAAGTTGCTATTAGGGCTGGGCGATATATCGAGTTTTTTAAAAATATCGATATATTTTCATACGAGATATAAGATGTGACAATATCGTTTATATCGATATAGTCTATGTTACGTTATAATTATACTTGTGGAGCCGCAGGTTTGCCTCTCTTTCGTCCACTTTTGTCTCTACGCAACGTTACTCGGCCTCGCCTCTCCTTCACTGAACACAACTCCGCCTCCCCCATAACTTCACCTGCAGGCAATGACAAGATGAAAGCGGAAAATCTCCGTTAGCGAGTTACCGTGCGTGGGGCTGGACGGCGTCAACGTGTTAGCGAGCTAACCGTGCTAACCGCGCTAACGACATGCAGCCAGGAGGGGCTGCACGGCCTAAAATCCTTTCATTTTCTCAAAAATCGACAGTGCGCCTTATGTATGAATTCTGGTTGTGCTTACTGACCGCGAACCGATTTTATGTGGTACACAGCGCTCAGCAATCTGTCAAAAAATGTTTTAATATGACTTTGCTAAGCTACGGAGCTGCACCGCTTGATGGATTGTTGGAGGATTACGGCTACCGAGGAGGAGCCTCGCGGAGTGATACGTACTGTGCTTCAACGTAATATTACCGTACTGTGTGTGTATAAGGACCATAAACGGCACCTGTTCAGAGACGTGGTGCAGCTGTGAAATCTGTCTCTTTGTTATTATGCTCAGCGTCTATTAGTTTACATTTTGACTGCACAATTGTGAGCTTTTTGTTATGCACAAAAACAACATTGTTTTCTTTTATTTATGGACCATGATTATTTAATAAATGCTGATAATTTATTTTTGAGTAATTTCTTCATGTACATCTACGCTGTATATAAATAAAAGTGCCCGTGTGACATCTGGGACACAGTGTGACTAAGAACTCTCTTTTTGTTCTTAACTTATGGCTTTAAAAAAAAAAATCGAGATATATATCTTATATCGCCATCCAGCTAAAAAATATCGAGATATGAATTTTGGGTCATATCGCCCAGCCCTAGTTGCTATACACCAATGCAAGCGTTATAGCCCAAATTTTAATAATATGTATGCATTAAGTCCATAGTTTGCAAAAAAGTGCAATAAACTACAAAAAATTTTTAAATAGTTTTTGTTCATCCCTCAAAATTGTAAATACAAAAAAGTTGCACAAAATAGTTTCTAACAACAGGAAATTTGAATGTTTTCATAGTTTTATTTTTGAGATACACCAATTTTTATATGCTGCAGGAAAAACGAAAATAAATATTATAATGCAAATTTGCAACAAAAAAAAACAAAAAACCCCAAAAAACCAGCATATGCATCATAATAAACAGTTTCCAGCAGTGCAATTTGAGTTCTAAGCATCCCAGAAACTAAACAGAAAAGCAGTCCCTGAATGTAAAAAGCTACATTTTCCGGGAAAATGACGTCACTTCCGGTTTCGCGCAGGTAATGACGGACATGCGATAGTTCGCGCTGACGTCTATTCCAAAGTAGGAAGTGTTATGAACAGCTGATCTTATCGGCAAAGTGTGTTTCTGGAATATTATGTTTTTGTTGCTGCAAGTGCTTTTTAATGCAGTTTTTGCAAAGCTATGTGTGGAAGGAAACCGTGACCGAGGACAAGCTGAATGCATAAGATGTAAGTATAACTCCTCCAGTTTCAAATGCAAAAAAAAGTATTGTTCTACAGAGATTTAAAAATAGTTAGGCACAATTGAGCATGCCCGCTCTGACTGGTTTTAAAGGGTTAAATTATTAATAAACTTAAAAAAACAAAAACAAAAAACATTTAAAATATTTAAGCTTGAAAAAAACAACAACAACAAAATAAAGTATTTTTTTATATTAATATTATTAAATAATTATAACAACTTCCATATTGGCTTCACTTCTCAGATCCACAAGCTAGGTCTAATTTTAGAGATGCTAAAGTCTGCGTTAGCACTGAAGCTAAGGTTAGCCAACATTAGCCAAATTAGCCAACATTCATTTTCTGAAGCTAATCTGGTGAAAAGTAAAAATGATTTTCACCAGGAGAAAACTATCATCAGTTTATAAAGGCAGTGTTCAGTCTTTATGATAAAAATCCAACCCTGAGCTAGCTTTCTTCTGGCTAATGTTAGCAGGCAAGCTAGTGTTAATTAATACCTATTTTTTATGAGCTAAGCTTTTTCAAGTCAACAAATTAGTGTAAGCTCCCAGAGGTAATCTAATAACTTAGCTTTTCATTTTATAATTGTCTTTGTATCAGCTAACTTTACCAAATAACCAGCACCATATTCAGCTAGTTTACCAGCATCACCAATAACAGAACTGAGAGCTAGCTGCAGCTGTAGTCTTTTTGTGTTTTTGCCAAAATCCCTTCAGGAGCTAACGTGCTCCATGATACCAGGTTAACAGTATTGACTTTAGAGATGAGTAACGAGAGAAATAACTTTCTACAGTAACAGCAAACATTGGGCCAGTTAGCCAGTAAGCATAATATTAATATCAAGGTTTCTGTATTTAATCAATATTTAACAGTATTTAATATAATACTGGAGTATAGTTAACTTGTCTTTTCATTGTTAAATTACTTCTCTTGTGGGGATAGGTTAATTGGATAATCCAAATGGCCACTAGGTGTGAATGTGCGAGTGAATGTGAGTACGAATGGTTGTCTGTCCCTGTGTGTTGGCCCTGCGACAGACTGGCGACCTGTCCAAGGTGGACCCCGCCTCTCGCCCTATGACAGCTGACAGCTTCTCTTGATGATCAACTTAATTTTATATGTTAATACCCCACAAAAACATAATAAAAAAATTAAGCAATGGGAAAAAAGAAACGTTTCTAATGAATTTTCAGTTAATCTTGTAATTTTTAAGTTAACCCTGTGAAGGAAATTACAGTATTACAATACACTTCACATTTTAGCTGAGTCTCTCACTAAATTTGTATTTATAGTATTATATACAAACATAAGAAGAAGATTAGAATGTCTAAGACAAATATCATCACAAATACACTTCAAGAGTCTCATAAACTGGATTAATGAATATCAAGTGAGTAACATCGAAGTATATCAAAAAGTCGGTGAATTTCCTAAATAAGTATTATGGAACCTTTTGGGAAAATTTTAGGCTGATTAATTATCATCAAAGCACCAAGTTTCCCTTAATATCACTGACTAAATATTGAAATATTGATCATTACAGCAAATTGAATTGTAGGGTTATATAAACATCTACAGAGGCCTTTAAAAAGTTTGATCAATCAACACTAACAAAAAAACAAAAAAGCACACGCACCACCAAACTCTTTAACACAATTATTTGGGACTTACTTATTAATACTAGTGACTTGTGACAGCCATACGTGTTTGTTTTTAACATTATACAGACAGGAAAAGGGAGAAAACTGATCAATCGAATTCACTTCAGTGTTAAAAACAGTATGAGGTGCATGAGAAAGGCAACAGAAGTGTAAAACCTAACTTTAAATATACTTTGAACATTTGTTTAAAAGCAGGATTATGTTAATATATTAAAAGTCAGATACCAGGAAGACACAGATTACATCATATATGTGTATGTGTGCATATGTGTATATATATTCTTTAAACTTGCAAACTAGTCCCTGTAAAGTATGATACGAACTTTAAGATAGAAGAAGAAAGAGGAAATTGGTCATTTTAAAAAAATAATCTTTAAATATTTGGGACCAAGTTTCTGTTGTAGAGCTAAACTTTGAGTCCACCAACTACTGAAGTCCTGATATTAAAGGGAACAGCAGAGAGTTGGGTGGTTTGGAGTTTTTTCCACATTGCGTGAATTGAAATAAATCAGGCAGAGGTCACATTCACCCAGCCTCTTATCCACATAAAAATAAAGAGAGCTCAGTGTATAAGCTCAGGGTGTGGCGGGCCGTGCAGCTGCTCTCCATTTACTCATGATCGAAGATTCACAAAATAAAATCGAGTTCATTTTCTGCTCTTTCCACAGCAGGATCAGCACAGAGGAGACTCTGCTCCCAAACTTCAACCAGTCCTTCCTGTTCGGCCTGTAGCCGCTGTGACGTTTCACCTCCTCCTTCACCCTGAATATTCACAAATTCCCACTCTTCTGTTGATTATCCACAACCCCCACCCTACCCCACCCAGAACGCCCTCCCCCATTTATCCCACCACCACCAGCAGCCCTCCCCCACCCGCTGCTGCAGCTCTGCAGACCAGCTGCAGCTGGCCCAGGATCAATTTTTAGAAAGATAGAGCAGAAAATATACATATCAGCTACACATGGAGTCAGGTAGCAACACTAACAGCACCACAATGTAAAAGCAGACAGCGGATGACATTTAACTACGTCACCGTGGAACTCAGCAGACTCACGAAAACAGAGTTTTATATTAACAGTGTTCTGCTGCTGCAGCAGCACAAGGTCGCCGCTGCTGAATGTCAGAAAAACTCAGCTATAGGAACTGAAATTACAGAACCGCAGGAGATTAAATAAAACACAGCGTCACCGTGGAAACATTGCAACATACAAGAATAAAACACATGTAAGATCACTGGAGACAAATACTGCACAATTACAGCAGCAGCGCGGCCCCAGAGGACAATTATTAAAACACTACAGAGGAAAAATAAACCGTCAGACATGCAGACAGTCACAGAAACACGGGTTTGACGTCCAAGTGAAGAAGCAACAGAGTAAAGTTTTAATTTTAAATGAGTCAGAGTGACGTGGGAACATTATTGACATTAACAAGCCTCAAAGCTGCCATAAAACTGATGTGTTTATAAAATGATACTCATCAAAGATGGAAACATTACATTTAGATGAAAATCACCCCAGAAGAAGCAACAACAACCAGATTTTCTCCGTCCTAATAAAGATGCAACAGTTTCAGCTTTAAGCAGGTTCATTAAGGACCGCAACAACGTCATCTCAGTAACAGACACTTCTGTAAAGCACTCACTTAATACTCTACATTAAATGAGTGGTATAATAATAATACACTACGCACTGAATACTGAGTCTCATGACTGCTATAAATATGCATTTTTAACCTGTAATAACAACATACAACTAGAAACATGCCACATACATATTTGATCTAAAATCCTAAATGATATTTATTGGGTCACTGTAAGAATGTTTTGGGTTTATTCGTAATGATAAAAACACTATTATGAGATTAAATATCGACGAGTCAATCCGACTTCAAATTACATTTTAAAAAATGTCAATAACTAAAAGAAAAACAAAATCAAAGCTCAATATTATGTCAAAAAAGTAAGAGATTCTTAAGTTAAGTTAAAATTGTATTTAATTATTAGCATTATAATGCAAAACCACCAGATTCATATCAAAGTGTTGAAGCAGGTTTAGATTTGTAGCTGAGCACCAAACTTATGACTCATCTTCCTGGTGGGAACAACGTGGGGGTAAGAAAGGGTTTGGGTGTCCGACACGTTACAAGGAACATGTTGGGTATTAAATCTTCTATGTACTGATAATTCGTCATTAATGTCACAACATATGTTTATATGATTTTAATTTACTATTCATTTTACATGTTGTTCAAACACGTCACAACTTCGTCATGTCATTACAGTCAGTATGGTAAATCTGTAGGTCTCCACTCAAAGGTTTCTGCGATACTGACGGTCAGATTGAAACGTGTTGACAGTTAATAGGTTCAGATATCAGGTGAAAAATGTTCATTTCACAATTTTATTTATGTTGCAAAAAAATAAATTTTTTTTAGATATCACGATAATATCGTTACTGCGATTTTTGTGAAAGCACCGATTGAAACAACCTAAATATTAGACACACGAGTTTCAGCTCTTAATAGAGCACAATATCTGACGAGAGAACGAGATGACGATGAAGAAAATGCAAAATTGAGATTAATATTCGACATATTCAAGATGGCAGGAAGAGACCGAGTTCCCACAAAATGTTCCCAAACGTTGTGCAGACTGCTAAACACAGACATGAACTCTTCAAGCACAACAACAAACCAGATTAAGGACATAAAAATGAAGGAGGGTAAGAACGCTGTGAAGTCTTGTAAAGTCTGACACAAATACCCAGAATGAGCAGAAAAGTATGGAGGACGTGATCGTGAACGTCTGACAGCGACTGAAATGACGACTTTTTCCATCCCATTATTTTATTTCCTCATCAGTTTCCTCAATATCACATTTTTAGTTTAGTTTTTTTTATTTTTCTTGGATTATAACAAAGGTTTATGGATCTTTTGGATCTTCTGTATGAAAGACAGGCTTATAAAAACCAACCCATCGAATCCACAGATCCACAGTTAGTGTTATTGCGAAATACTGACCTCAATTCTGGTTTTTACCATAAAGAAACGTATGCTGTGCTTTATAAAATTAAGAAAATAATACTGTAATATCATAAAATTAAGTGAATAATTTGGTTAGTCATTGATGGATTATTGGCTAATAATTGACTCAAAATTTCCTGTACAGGACTAATAAACAGTTACAGCTCGGGTGATGTGCATTCAGTGCTACAGACGTACATATCAGTCACAAATATGAGAGATATGGTTTGGAAAAAGAGAAACGATCATTCCCAGGAATAATAAAAGCATGTTAAAGGTTTCAATGCACTTTTACAAACACAATAATCAGCTTTTTTATACATATACGTGTATATAAGTGTAATAAAAGTGACAGTTAATTAAACCTCAGACATGACCTTTAATATATAATAAGACTGGAACAAATGTCAGTAAATATTCACATCTGAGAGCTGGAGCCAAACTGATTTTGTATTTATTATTTAAAAAAATAAAATCTGGATTAATTTATCAAATTAATTTATCAAAAATTATATTACTAAACACATTTTTCAGCTAAGAAGCTCAGCTGAAAAATTGTAAATGTGTTTAGTCAGGAAATGAAAAATTAACTTATAGTCGTCCAACAAATCAATGAATCATCAATATTGTTGGCAGATCAATAAGAAAATGCAGCAGAAATATTCAAGCAGAGAAAAACAACAAACCACAAGATGAAAATAAAAAATTGGGATTTTTTCCATGAACAAACGCTGATGTATTGACGAAATATTGTTATCAGCTTGTTTGGTAAATCGATTAAGCAGATTATTTGTAGAGATCGAACCTTTTACAGCCAAACGAGCAGGAAAACAAAGATAACAGGATCAAAACGACTGCTCAGCTAACACTCAGAGAGCTGGGATTATATTTTTGCTTAGTGATTGTAAATGAGTCGTTAAAACTGCTACTTTTTCACTCCTCTGTTGTCGACTAATCAATTAACCCTGAGGGTGTAGATGTCTGTGGATATAAGAGCTGTAAAAAACAAGAACAAATACCACTGAGCTCAAATTTCAACAAGCCAGAAACGAAAATGTGGATGATTCTTGGTGAGCAGTTAGACAATAATGAGAAACAGGACTGGGTTATCTTCTGTCCATACCCTGCTCCATTCATCCATGAAACTTTATTTTCTTAATACACAAAGGAAAAAATAAAGGAAGTAAGAAATTTAGTTCAAGCTACAGAAAAACAAGCCCAGCAACTAATCCTACGACTACTGCGTTAATCCCTGGAGTTGTAGATATGTGCAGGTATGGGCAGGAAAAAACAAAAGTACAGCAAGCTAAGACATAACCACAAATCATCTCACGCTGACACAGGAGGAGAAACTTTAAAACCATACACGGGCAAAACTCAACTCTGCTGATTATTTGTGACCCAAATCAAATGATCTGAGACGTCTCGGGAGTCTCTACACGTGCGAGCAGGAAAACCAGAAATGTTCCGTTCAAACCCGACGAGCTGAAAAACAAACTTTTGATTTGTTGGTCATCAAAATTTGTATTTTAGTGAATCAGTGGTGCTTTGTGGAGACTGAATAGGAGAACTCAAAGCACCATAAATTTAATTAAGCTGGAAATAAGAGGATTTTCTTGCTTAAATTGTGATGTGAGTCATTCATACAAACTGGAAATTTAAGCACAAATCTCATTTTTATTGAGAAAATTTACTTTTCAGCTCCACGTCCACAAAGTTTAACCTTAAAAATGACCAAATCATTTTCTGATAATCTACTAACCATAAATCCACTCACTGTTAGCAACGCAGCTGCAGATATTTAAACCACGATATTTGCTATATTATAAATATAACACACCAGTAATCATTCAGGAGCCTATATTCAGATATTTTGAGAAATAAAAGTCATTTTTAAGTAAACACGTAACCGTACCCTGCTGTGCTTCTGATTTATCATCTGAGGACCAACACAACACTTAGTTTAATGTTGGATCATCATTTTAGTTATTAAAATGTGTCCAAGTAGAGATAGTAAGTTGTATTTTTGTCATCTATGTACTTATTACTCAGGTTATTACTCAAACACATAAGAAAGAAACGTACATTTTGACCTTAAAGATCACCATCACATTTGTTTGATTCGTGTTCAGCTGCTAATCTACGAACCAAATGACTCACTGAGCAATTTAGTTTAAAAGATTTAAATGGCAGAAAAAGCAAAAACCCAACAAAGTAACAGCTTTTCTCTTCAGCTCACGTTTAACACACAGCTGCCCCACGCAGACAAATCGGTATCAGCGCTCGTTCATTTCCTTCCAGGATCTAAATCAATTCATCTCAGATGTCTTGACTTTTATATACGTTTAAATACATAAAGAAATTCTATTTACTCACAAGTTCAACGCTGGGTTGGTTAAGTTCTGACTAATTGTTCATCAAAATGTTTGAGGCTCTCCTAATCAATGAATCCATGAAATGATAACTTTAGATTGGAAATCTGAGTAAAGTGAACACAGCACAGAAATATAAACGACTTCTTTTATCAATGAGATCATTGTTTTTACACTTGGGAATAGGGCTGCCACGATTACGTCGACTATCAAAAACATCGACGACTGATTTAATAGTCGACGCGTCGTTTGAAGCTTTGTAAGATCACAAAAGACGCAGGAATAAGTAGCAGGATTTAAGAGTGTAATAACGGACTGAAACAGAAGATGGCAGCACTGCATGTACAAGGATGCCAGCTGCCGTTAAACCCCGAAGAAGAAGAAGAAGAAGAAGAAGCTGTGTCCCAGAATTCATAGCGCAGCCCAGCTCAGTTTCCAACAATGGCGGCAGCTAGTTAGTTTTAATATTACTCTTATTATTCTTTCTGGGTCACAAAATAAACGTTTAACATATTTTCAGGTGAGAATGTAGCTGTGTAAACCTCAAATATCTGCTCAGTTTATCAGGACACCACATATTTTCAAAAGCGCTCCGACGTTTTCGGAGACGTCTGTTACCCACTAGCTCGATAGCTAGCCGGGGGCTAGGCTCACTAGAGCCCAGCGGACTCCCGGCAAATCGTTTTCAAACCCACCGCCGTCTTTCGCTACTCAGGTTAAACATGATATATGAGTCACTTAGATAACTTAAAAATTTTATTGTTTGGCTTTTTCAGTATTTTATTTGTTCCTGAGTAAATCGGTTTGGCTGAGATTAAAGTTATAGTTTTTACACAGCTGAATAAACATCAAGCAGACAGCTGATTATCAGAAGTGTGAGATGCTCGAGAATTTACTCCGGTGTCCTGTTATATTTTAGATAGCAAGGAGTTTATTAAACTTCACCGAAACAATCTGCAAATTTCATTAAAATTTAATAAACTATCATCTTGTCTTTATTTTTAGTTAGCACCTGAAACACTTAAAGCTGTAAGCTAATGATAGTTATATAAGAGCAGATGGATGATGATCTGATTAGTCCACTAAAAAGCAAAAATGATTGGTGACTAGTCGACTATCAAAATAATCGTTTGTGGCAGCCCTAGTTGGGAACAGAAAAATCGACTTTTTTGGGTCACATTTAACAAAAGAAACTAGCAGAAAAATCACCTTTAAACTGGTTTCTGAGTATTTTTCTACAAATCTATTAATTTACAATCTTTGCAAGCAAAGCTACGTTCACTGTTCAGCTCACATTTAACAAACTGAAGATCAATCGATATCGACAGCGGAGGCGAATAATTTCCTCCAATAAGATCATCTGTAAACATTTATGCTGCTCATATCTGATCAAACACAATCAAGAAACACAACAACGTAACACAAAAATGTCTGCAGGTGTGTGATCAATAACCAACCGATCAGTGATCTTCAGTCAGACACTCGTCTGACAAAGTTCAAACATAAACATCACCTTGAAATTTGTTTCAGATTCATTTTTATTAATGTGTAAACTCAGCTGAATACTCATTAACCATGAAGGGAAGATCTTTGTAAGCATGGAGGCAGGAAAAGACGCACAACAAACTTTCTGAAGGAATTTGGAGTAATGGGAACACAAAGAGCTGTAACAGACAAACTAGTTCATAGGCATGTTTTATGGGTTCATTGTCTAACCAATCAATCACCGACATGCAGGCATTTGAGTGGGAGAGCTCATTTACACCAACAAACACAAAAATCACCTTTAAATTAGTTTCTGACTCATTTTCGTATCAATGTGTCCCCCGACTCTAATTACAAGCAGGAAAAGGACTCAAACTAAGTCAGTATTTAGTCCTGCAGAACCAGTTTCAGCCCCTGAATTAGTTGCATACATGTATTTAAGTTAATTACAGTGAGAATATATGATAAATGCCAGCATGAAGTGAGCTTTCTGTGTCATAAACATGCCATTATCCAGTGTAGCCCAGTCTACCAGTATCTTTTTCCTTTTTTCCCCGTGGCCCTGGGGGAGGGCTGAAGCAGTGCTCCAGCCTACCACAGGCAGGGAAATAAGAGGCACATAATATAATCTGAGCTGTGAGAGGCAGCCCTCTGTCTAAAACGCACGCACACACACACACACACACACACACACACACACACACACAGGAATTTAAGATGGAAACCCTTAATCTGCACCATGCCTGCGTCAGTTCTCGTGATATTTCTGACAATAATGCAGTGAGATTTTTTTTCTAACACTGTTTTCAACCCAGGAAGGAAGAGAAATTAAAAAACGTCTCCTGCTTTGCACATAAATAAATAAATAAACTAAATAAAGCGAGCAGTATTGACCTTGGGTATATCCTGTTATTCAAAAGCTCACAAGTTCAGCACTGAAGGAAAAACTCTCAGTGTTGCAATAAATTAATATTTAAACAGAGACATTGTAAAAATATACAAGCAGCACTGGAATATTAAATATCTCTACATCCACGCAGCGCCACACATGGAGCATTTCAGTCCAAATAAATGACTTTTATTTCTTATAAAGCCCACGCTGCCCTCGCTGTGTGTCCTCTGGCGTGTTTCCTGCTCGCTCGATTTTTATTTGATTTTGATTTTTTTTTTGCACTTGAAATAGCCTTGACCAAAAAAAAACAACAACTCCACATTTCAGTTCCCCTTCACGCAAACACACAATAATAAGATTCCTCCTTAAAACTGTGCCAATTACAGCGGAGACAAAATGTCGGGAGGATTTGATCATAATATCAATATGCTTCCTATTAAAAGCAACACTGCTCCACCTAGTCCTGAAAATATTTCTAATCTCTAATATCACGTCGGGCTGGGAATTAATTCTCATAAAAATGGAGAACATGTCGATGGCAGCTCGGCTGCTTTTTCTTTGGGGCTGGAAAAAAACAGGAGGGTAAAAGTTTCCTGATATTTTCAGGGCAAGAATTTAATTTTATTTTGAGCTAATGTGCTTCTTGTTAGTGTGGGTGGGGGTTGGTAGCCGGAGGAAGAAACTGTCGACACGACACACAAAGAAATTAATCATTAACACGGAGAAAATATCAGAAATATTAAACTGGAATTTAACGGCTGGGTAGGATAGGAAACGAGGCGACAGCTCGGTGTCACAGCCCATTGTTTCCCCCCACGAAAAATACAAATATCACCGATTTATTAGGAGCCAGAAAAAAGTTGAGCCTGGCTGAATAAAGTTGTAATTGCAGTCAGAGCAACTCTCCGTGCCTGGGTTTGGCTGATATGAGAAAACACTCAATACGACATGGCCAAAGTAAATGAAATAAAACCCAGAATTCAGGCTTCAATCCGCGCCGACGCTAGCTTAAAATATTCTCCACGTCAACAGGTCAAAAAACGGCCGGCCACCAGCGACATAAACGGCTTTATTTGGAAATTACATCGGCTTTACCTGTATTGCATTGTGCTCCATTGCAGTCCTGCATTCCCCTCTCTGTGAGGCCCTTCTCCGGTTACGCCGCCGGGACTCGCCGACACACAAACAAACGCACCAGAGGAAGAGTAAAAAAAATAAAAATAAAAATAATAAAGCTTTTTTTTTTTTTTTTTTTTTGGACAGGATCTAGGTGTGGCCAAAGTTTGCCACAGAGTACAACTTAATGTTAAAGTCACTCTCACAGCGGAGTTGGAGCATCTTTAGCTTCAGAAACGTGACGTATTTCCGACCGACACGGAACACGAGGGCGGGGTTTACACACGGCAGTTTAAACCCAGTAACACGGTTATTATTTTATTTTACTCTTTACTTCATTCCATTTCAAACAGTTTAACCGCAGCGGCTCCTTTTAGCGGATTCTAAAAAGTAATAATATCGACATGAAGGATGTATATACAACATATAACTACATTAGGTTATTAAAGGAAGCTAATTATAAAGCAATAACTAAAATTATAGCTGTGGCGATCAATAAATTAAAAAATAAAAATAATTCACTGAAATAAAAGTAGGAACAATAGTATGAAAAAATATCTTAGACAACTTTATGTACTTGAAAAAAAGGAAAGAATCAGGAGATGTAATCAGTCCTTATCTCTTTGGGTTGATTTAAATCTTTACCCTGATGAATACCCCCTATATCAGGTTTGTCAAACATGAGGCCCAGGGGCCAGAATCAGCCCAGGAAATACTCGGACTTAGACATTCATACTATACCAACGTTATTAAGTAATATACAAACAAGTAAATGACAGAACTGATTTTGCCAGCTGCTGTAGAAATATGTTTTTACACTGTCTCCACAGTTTAAAAATGGATTAACAAAACTTCTTATTTTACACATTTATTATAATTTAAACCCACAGAGTTGTGCTGACAGATTCCCTTCATGCATTTTTTTATCATGTACAAAGACTCAGCTAAACCTCTTTAACACCAACATAAATGAACTTTCACTGCTTCAGTCCACTCAAAGTTTTTATAATAACAAAAAATTGTAAAACAAATGCTCAACTAATGACAAACTAAACTGAGCAGCAGTTGGGTCGTCGAACATTTGGGTCCAGAAAAAAAAGCAACAGGAAAAAAAAAAATTTTTTTTATTTCTGGTCCTGAAGGAATTTCCCAACTATGTTTTTAATGCGGTACATCTTCTCTTATGTTAAACCACGTGACTAAAAACATGAAACAAGCCTTTTTTGTTGATGTTACATGTGTGTACCAAATGTCACGCATGCAGGTGAAACACAGCCCCGGGCCTGCTTTATGAAACAATATTGTAGGTGCTGCTTTTATGTGCACAAGCCCCTCGCCTCAAAAAATGTCTACATTTTTCAGGTTTTCTTCACCTGCAACAACATTTTTTTAAACATTTCTGTATAAATTTGACCTCCTGACTAACATGTATTTATTACACAGAGACTCAAAGTAACAATCAGTCAGAAATTAAAAGACAGGATTATTCCTTATCAAATCTTCCGAACAAAACCAAATAAATAAGTCACGTAGCTATAAAACTCTTTTTCTTTTCTTCACCTCTTATCCAAGAGGCTTCTTCAGTTCTCCAACCAAAAGGTGGAGAGTCCCAGGTCTTTAAATCTTAGTGGGGGTTGTCCCCTTTGGAGCTGGTCGTTGACCCACTATTAATCATGCATGTCATGAGCCAAGGTGTGAATGGGACAACCCCCAGTAGGGTTTACAGACTCCTTCTGGTGAAGCATCTCAGGCTACGTCCACACGTACACGGGTATTTTTGAAAACAAAGATTTTCCGTTTTCGTTTATTAAAAAAATCCACACATAAAAGCCAAAAATGAAGGAAAACGCTGCTAGGAACATGCCAAAGCAGCAGGTGGCGCTATATTCCTATCCGTGTAGAAATGTTGGCCAATCAGAAGTCAATAAGCCTGGGCGGGAAAGAGTAAACAAAGATGGCGCATAGAAGCAGAACTGAGTCGTATGTGTGGAGGGACAGTAACTGTGTGTGTATGTGTGAGCATTTAAACACTGCAGAGAGTAAAATTAACAGTAACAATATTTTGTCTATGTCCGCCATTGTAGAAATTCATTTCACTGAAACAATAACGTGGCGCACAGTGTGACGTCAAAAAATGCGCACACCTTTGACACCTCGTCCACACGTAAACGAGTTTTTGAAAATATCCACCCTGGCAGGAGTTTTTAAAAATCTCAGTTTTCAGTGACCAAAAACAGCGTTTAGGTGTGGACGAAAGGCACAAACGCGTAGAAAAATCTGCATTTTCATAAATACCCGGGTACGTGTGGACGTAGCCTCAGAGTCCACACTAGTTTAATTGATCACATGACTGCATCATATGACTAACATGCGTCATTCTTTTCGAAAGTCTCCGTTTTTGCTGTCCACACTGCGACGCGATAGCACCGTCTTCAAATGTACGCGTTTTCAAGGGCGTGTTCAAAACGCTGCGTTTTCCTTCGGGGTAAACGCCGTCTCAGTGTGGACGGGAGGTCAAAACGGAGAGAAAACAATGCGTTTTCAAACGAAAAGGCATTAGTGTGGACGTAGCCTCAGAAAAAGTCCAGCTCTTATGAATATCATGATCTGGATAACTGAGAACCTACAGAGACTCTTCGTACCATGTTTTTATGTTTTTTGTTGCAGTTTTGAAATTATAGAAGTAAAATAAGGAAAACTGCTGACTTTTGAGTTTTTCTTTCCTTTTTTTTACTAAGGAGGGGGGATTCTGAAGTGGAAGGGAATATGTATATTAGCATAGGGCTACGACACCTTCATTGTTTTAGTTCTATAGTTTCATAATATCCTACAAAATCACAGCATTATTGTAAAGAACTGGAAGGTTAAGGTACCAAATAACCATGGAAGGCCTCTGCAGATACCCACCGGTGGTGAAAGACTCATTCCTCTATTTTTGTTTCAATGACAAACTCCTTAAAATGTCTTTCAGAGTTTTTCAGTCCAGTCTTGTACCTGACCATTTTGAGCATTTGTGTCCAAACATAACAGACAACTTGGCAAAGAAGAAAGTTTTAAATGGTATCTTCAGGCACTTTTTTATTAGCAGCTTTTCACAAAAACACTTTTGTTCCTATTTCTTTAGTCTAATCTATGAAAAATACCAAAGATAACACAGTTTGACATAAAACAGGATTTTTGCACCAACAAGCTGATTCCCAAACAGCTATTAGCTGAAGACTTGGCACATCTCAGCCTGCTGTGCAGTCTGTTATTTAGAATTTGAGGAATCTGAACAAGTGGAGGACAAAAGAAGTGGCCTAAGAAAAACTATGTACAGCAGATAAACATTGTCTGAAAGTCAAGTCCTTAAAAAAACCCCAAAACAAGAGACACATGTGGACCTTCAGCAGGTCTCAGTGCGGTTGTCAAGGAGCCATCGTTAAGGAAGGGAAACGGGTTTTCAGCTGTTTCAGTCATTTCACATTTTCTGGAAAAATGTAAAGAAATGAGGAGTGGCTCAAGACTTTTGCACAGTACTGCAACTCCACAACTATAAGGCCAATAAGAATAACGCTGAGTGTGTGGATAGTTCATCAGTATCCCTGTGACTGTTTTTGAGAGTGTGAGGTCATTCAGGACCTCCCCGACTATATCTGCACTGAAATACTTAAACACACTACAAAACTCGTCGATTAGAGGTTTTAGTAAAGACACGGGGAGATCCACGCTCCAGTTTTTGCCTCTTCACTCTAATCTGACTGCAAAATATGACCGTGTCCCACTGCAAGAGGTTTTATGGACATATGCAACTTTTTCTAACGACCACTACATGACCAGATCCGACCATTGTGCACAAATATATCAAAAATATGCTACAATTTGGCCTCCAGATGGACTTTAATGATGGGGGTTGGGATCATGTGTTGAACTTCCAGAAAGTTATGCAGGATGTGCAACCGTAAAACAAATGAGTCAAACTTTCCTGCTCAGACTTGCACAGAGTTCATTTGTCGTCAGCATTTAGAAGCCTGATGTGTTTTTGGGACACTTATTATGTAATGTTTTCACATTTCATTCTTTCATTTCTTTGTGATCCAGAACCTAAAAGAAAGAAGGCGCTTCCTCCAGCTAATCGTGTTAAAGTGACACAAGTCTGGGATTAAAGGACTTAATAAAGACTTCATTCAGCCTGCAGTCACTTCATTAGTAATAACTGTGAACGTATATTTGAAAGACACGAGGCTGGATCAGAGCAACATTTACAATTAACTTTCCAACAGGATATTGTTTAAGGGTAGAATCGGGACTTATGTTATGTTATGTTATGTTATGTTATGTTATGTTATGTTATGGTAGAGTCTATGCAGAGTCGAACTAAAGGGATAACTCCTAGACCGGAGAAATAAAAAACAAGCTTTTATTTAGGAAAACCGAAGAAGCGGGGAGGTCACCCAAAGACCAGACAACAGACCAGAGGACGGTGGGACTTTCTAAACCCCCGAGGTAATCAGGGAAACAGCCAAGGGAAAGAGACAGGTGAAGACAATCAAGCCAATCACAAAACTCAAAGTGAGGCAGCTAAACACAAAGACACAACACAGGCAGGAACAATCCACTCAAAGTCTTCACCAGCAAACAAAAATCACTGATGAGTAAAGAAATGCAAACTACAGCGACACTGAACAGTGACAGAAACTCAAATACAACAGCTGAGACTCCAGAGACTGAAAATGAAAAAGAGGAATCCAAAAACCCAGCAGGACTCTGAACAGATCTATTTAAATTTAAAACCTCTAAAACAGCAAACAGTGTGTGGTTTGGTGCTCTGTGGAGTGGGTGTCTGGGTGGGTGGAGGCCTTGGTGGTCCAATACCTGAGACACAAATCTGGATTTAGGGACTTTTTGTCCCTATTTGTTTTTATGAAACGAGCCTCTGCTTTAACGTAATTCTTTTTCTTTACAGTGATTGTGGTTTATTTTACTGCTCTGGTGTGTTTATTATTTTAGACTGTTATTCATTTCACAATTATTTATGGACAGGAGAAAGTCTTTGTTTGAATTGACAACATTAAGGAAATGATATTGGTTATGACTGTGTTAGCGAGCTGAAGGATGGCGTTTGTGCTGTGGATGGTTCCTGTTTCGACAGGCAGATGTTTTCTGGATTGTGCGTCTTCTTGTCATGTTGGTCATGTGTGTGATGACGTTGTTTCCTTTGTGTGTCTGTTGGTCTTGTTTTGAAAGAGATTTCTTCAAAGTGTCGATTCAAATTCAAGAATCTGAGCAGATTAAATAAACATACAAAACTTAACATTTTCTTTATATGCACACATATTTTTTATTATTATTATTTTTCTCCATTCCTTTTTCCAGATGTGTGAAAGTTAAAGGAAATGTTTGCAGCTGTCTCTCATTTAACTGAACGTTCGTTGACGGCGTCTTGCTTGGATTTTCTTTTCCGAGCCGTCGGTTGATATTCGAAGCTCTCTGTCTCCTTTTCAGCAGGTAAAAATACTTGTCAGGGTTTAAATATGGCGACTGACTCTGACTCCTGAGTACACAGTGTCTACATTTCCAAGTCTAAAAATAGAGCCAAGGCAGGAATATTGAGCATCTTTCAACAAGGCAAAGGATCTACATGTAAGGAAGTATAACAAGCATGATGAGCAAATATGAGAAATATTCATGCACGCAGGTGAACTTTAATCATATTCACAGCAGGGCTCAGCAGAAATAAAATGAAAATCTCAAAACCTGATGTGGAGCAAAGACAGCAGGACTGTAGATACACTGAGAGCTAATTAGGAAACAAACGCAGGTGAAAGTAATGAGGACGGAGCCGAGGATCGAAGAAGGAGAGCGAGGAACCACAAAGAGGCGCACAACAGAGGTTGTGAGGAGGATTACCAAAATAAAACAGGAAAGAAGCACAACAACACCAAAAACCTGAAGTCCAAAAACAGCTGCAGTTCCTCTGAAGGCCACTGGAGGCTCCAGCAGTTCTCCCAGGTTAACGTGTTTACAGACTGATACAAAACACAGCTGTGGTCTGTGTAGATCCTCCTTCATAAAAACATACAGGAGGATCATTTTAATTTTATAGCTCCTCTAACTGGATGCCATTAAGTTGAGCGGATCGTGTGTTTGATGAAGTGAACGTCTTCACAGGTGCTCACATCAGAATCAGAATGAAGGATGGAGTAAAGCACTAAAGTGGTGCAGTCACAGAATTTTTTATTTATTTTCAACTAAATAAATCTTTAAAATCAGCAGAAAGCTAAAAGTGGAACTGAATCTGCTGTCCCAGCCTCTTCTGTGACTGATAAGATGAAAACTGTTTACCACACAGGATTTACAGCTCCATTCATTCTGCAGTCACTCGAGCGCCCCCTGCAGGAACGAAGAGGGATTTTTGTCCTCCCCTATCAACCACGGGTTTAGTAAGTTGACGTCAAAATTTTTGGTGGGGCAGCCAATCAAATTTCTGGTGTGCAGTGGCCCCCACCCCCCCAGGCTGTCTGTTCTTTAGCTGCAGCCCTGGTTGATCCTTGGATCTCAGTGTTGTTCAGTGTTTTTGCAGATAAGGGGTTAAAATGTAAACAGTTTCTGATTAGATCAGCAGCCTGAAATCATCCGGCATCTCATTAACCAGTTGAAGAAATATTTGTTGAACTTTTTAAAGGAGTTTCTCCTTCCCACTGTTGCCAAAACACTTGCTCATATAGGCTCATGACTCTTGGGGTTTTCACTGCATTATTGCAGGGTCTTTATCTTGCATATAAAGCACATTGTGTGTGCTTTATATGCACACACAATGTGCGTGTACGTGACAAATAAAATTTGAATTTGACATTGAGGCAACTGTTGTTGTGATTTGGTGCTATAGAAAATAAAATTGAACTGAGTTGAAGTCTTCAAAAAACAGGAACTTTGTCACAAAATCCACAAAATCCAAACTTTAGGAGTTAAAACACGTGAAACAGCCCTGCAGACTCTGAGTCCTCATCACTCCAATATACCATCTGCTTTTGAGCACGTGCACATGACGTGCTCACTCCTGCCTCTCTGGTGGTGATTTGAATGTACGCTGCAGTTACCAGCTGCATCCAGCAGAGGGAGGAAGCACGTGGTGAACTGGACCCACCGTGGGGCCAGAGCAGGAAGTGCATGTGGCGGCAGGCCTGGACTGCAGAGCTCAGTCTGCACATGTGAGGCTTTGAGCTCATCTGCGAGGATTCGTGGAAACAAAAGCAGCTTTTATTCGTGTTTTCCCTCTGCTCGCTGTGACACACTCTGAACTACAGGCCAGCGAGCCTCTGTGGGCCCTGGGTACATACTCAGCTTTTCAGGAAGGTTTCTCAGTGAAGTGACCCTGAAGAGCTGGCTGAGTGCTAAAAACGGTGCTTCAGAGCTTCCTTTATTACCTGTTTTATTAGCAGAGGACTCAGGTGAGTGAAACCACGTTAAAACCAATCAGAGGACTTTTAAATAAGTCCTTAAAGTCCTGCAACAGCATCACCGCTTTAACGTGTCAGGAAATATGAAATATCAAAGTACTGAGTGTTAATTATGAGTCAATCTGCACCTCCAGCTTTAAACCATCCTTTTTATTTATTCCCACTGAAGAAGAGTCGAGCGCCTCAGCAGCAGCTTCATCACCTCTCACGTCATCATGAATAAATCAAATTATTTCCAGTATTTCTTTACATTTGAATTTTTCTAGTTTTCTTATACTACTAATCATAAACTCCGTTCGTAAATGGTGTTTTATGATTTATGATTTGCATGTGTGTCCTGTATTTGACCTCCGATGAGGTCAGTGTTTCTGTCTCTTTATATTCCAAACCTACAGATGAACTCTGAACACCATAAAAACTTCTATAAATAAATATGAGCTGAATTAAACTGATCAGAGTGATTTTTAGGTTCTCCAGTTTTCAGCTTCCAGTAGCTTTTCTAAGCTGCCTTTCAGTCTCTTGGGTGAATTAATCACGAACCACCATCACATCTTGGAATTTTTACACATAAAAAACCTAAAAAAGAAAAAAGGTTACATTTTTAAGACAAAGAGGTCTCCATCGTCAGGTTCAATCTCAGAGGCTGGACACGGTGTTAATGATGCGCTTGCACAGCGTCGAACGACTTGGCACAGGAGAAAATTATTTTGAGGGAAGAAAAGTTTAATTTGAGCGACTAAAATTCACTGCTGCGTGCAGGAAATGTATTTCAGTGTTTGCTATTACCCATATACAGACACAGCAACAGCCACTCTCGCTCAGGTCTCTGCTCTGTGCTACTCTCTGTACACTTATAAATGTGCCTCAAAACCAACCAATCACAGACTTGGATGCAAAGATTCTGATTGGCTGTTTTGGTCTCCAGTCAGCTCGCTAGCTACTGCTTTCCAGAAACATGGTCCAGAATGTAGCTAAATCCATTTTCGATTAATGTGTTATTTTATTTTAAAATATATAATTTTTTCAGACCATTGTTGGTTTAATCCAGTTTAAACCATCCACTGGATCAGAATAGAGGCACAAAAATAACTCCATACAGTTCTTGTACCTGACCATTTGAAGCATTCAAGCCTTTAAAAGACACCAAACTCTTGGTTAGCTCACAGAGTTTCTGTCTGCATGTAACAAACATAAAATAACATAAAATAGGAATTTTACACCAACAAGGTGATTCTCAAAGAGCGATTAACTAAAACCTCGGTATATCTCAGCTGGGTGTGCAGCGTGCTTTTAAAAACAGCAGATGAAAGTGTCTGAACGGCCTTCAGAAAAAAAAGAAAAGCTAAAGCAAGTGTCTTTACTGGAGTAACTGAAACATAATCCTTTTAATCATGAGAGGGAGAGCAGCAGAAACAGCTGGAAACCTCTGCAGGAGTGTCTCAAACATCAAACTGTGTTTTAAAAATGCTGAATGATTTTTCTCTCTGACGGATTCTTTGCTTCTTTCGTTCGCAGCAGTGTTGAGTGTTTGTGAGTGCACGTGAGTGCACGTGAGTGCACGTGAGTGCACGTTCACGGCGGCTCGTTCAAACATCACCGTCAGAGCTCATGGAGAAATCGTCCACCGTCTCTTTACTTAAGCAGTCTGTGAACTGTGGCGTTTCCTCACATATTCTCTTTGCATCATGATGTTACTTCATTGAGGTCAAAGGTCACTGATTTCACCTGTTCAATCATACCTACTGGCCAATTTTCCAGCCTCTTATTGTCAGATGGGCATCGGCACAGCGAGGCTTCTTCTCAGTAGTTTCCTCCTCACCTGTTTATTTGTCATCAGCACCACAGCATCAGTAATGAAAACACACAGGCTCATTCTGATTGGACGGTTTAACATTTTTATTTATTCACTGGCTTTAGTGCACATTGTGCTGCAGCTCTTCTTCTGTGGTTGTTTGTACATAAACTCTTTATTCCCCATTAAAAAAAAAGAGCAGGAGGATTTTTGGCACCTTAAAAAACACATTTCACAAACATCCTCTTCTCCCTCTTTTCTGCATCAGACTGAAGCATCTGTTATCTTTTACTTGGACACAAACAGATCACTGCTGTTCAGGATGACTGGAAATCTCACCAAGCAGCAAACGGTGCATTTCTCTGATAATTCTTAGTCTTGTGTTTTTTATTTATTGAGATTGAGGAAATTAAAAAAGCCAAATTATTTATTCCACTCTTTCTTGCCTTGTACCACCATGTGTGCTGACAACCGTCACAGATTTATGTTAATAAAAATAATCTTAAAAGCGCGACATTTCTCAGGGAAGCTCTGAATTGTTTCCGTTCCTTTAGCCTGTTTTTCATCAACATCATTTTCACACATTAAGGTTTGTAAACTGTCCATTTTTTTAAACTTTAAAATATCCTGTTATATAATCAGAACATCAGCTTTCAGTGGTTATTATTATTATTATTATTATTATTATTTAACATTACTGAGTTACACTCACAGTGACACACTGAGGAGGAAAACACTGTCTCTAACCAGCAATAGTGGGATCTGGGCCCCTCTGCCCCCCCTGGAGTATACGCCCCTTGCTGCAGTGATATAACAACACTTATTTTTAGGAATTGTTGCCACCACAAATCCCCCTGAAGCTATGCCCCTTATTAATAAATACGTTTTTAATGGATCAAAATCTCCATAGCGACCTATAAAATGACTTTAAATCTTCTCCTTTTGACGCATCGTTTACTTTTTAATACCTTTTTCAGTGAGTCTTGTGCAAGTTTTTGTGCTTTAAATACTCTGATCAACATGTTTTCTACTTCTTTTCTAATAAAATCTCAACATGATAAAATACCAGAGGATTCCCTCCACCTCTCTTTACATGATATGAACAGTTGCAGCTGCACTGAGGCATAGATTGGTCAAAAATACATTATTGACCCTCTTCCTCCTCCTCCTCCTCATTGTCCTCACCGTCGCTCTCCTCTAGCAGTCGGGACTGGTGAGCCGGCCTCTGCGCCACAGCCGTTACCATGGCAGCGCCCTTCCCGCTGCCGTCCTCCGAAACGAGAAAGGTGATGTCACACTGAGGGGCGAGCAGGCGCACCGCCTTCTGGAGCTTACTGCTGAAGCTGGAAAAGGAAGGAAAGAGAGAGGGAGGTGTTGAAAGGACAGAACTGCCAGATTTCACCGTTTAATGAGTTGCAAAAAACAAAACAAGAAATGGGTTTCTCTAATCTACACAAGATCAGAATGATAGCTACAGGCTCAAATCTATGCGTAGACCCAAACGCGGTGCTGAAGGTACTACAGTGTCTATTAAGTCAAGGCCTATTCATATAGTTTCTCTTTGCCAGAATAAAAAGGATTTGATAGCAGATACTGGATTGACCGATTCAGAAAAATGGGAAAGTTTGTGAAACTCAGGAAATCTAGGTTGGGATGTTCTCTTGGAGCCATTTCTAAATAACCGCAGATTCAGAGATCATCAGCTCAATGTGTCTCCACTTTGAGGGTCTGAAACAAGATCCAAACTGTCCCCCTCAGAAGAGGGAAAACCGGTCAGGATGTTCAGGAACAACCCAACAACCACCAAACTGCTGAAGCACCAGCGTCACTGTCCATCAACTGAAAGGGTGTCCACCAAGAAAGAAGTTCCTCCTTCAAGCTTAACTGAAATTTGCAGCATCCCACATGGACAAGTGCTTCATAATACAGCCTAGGACTACAGGTATCATTCCCGTGAAATTAAATGGAGTTTTATTTTAAATTACAATTTAATTATATTTTAAAGGTGGACATACACAATGTAAAATTACTTACATAGTACATATATTTACCCAAACGCATCAGAACTGTTTGCGGGATGAATAAAGCAGGCTAACATTAAGCTTGTGGAAATGCCTTCCCAGAGCCCTGACCCCAACCCTACTGAAAATATGGACTATGCTTAAAAGCCGGGTCTGTGCCAGGAACCCAACCAGTTTAAATGAACTCTACCAAAACTGGCAAGAAAAGTGATCAAATATTCAACCAGAGTTATGGCAGAGGCTTGTTGACGGCTACTAAAAGTGTCTGGTCAAAGTGCAACTTGCTAAAGAAGACTTAACCTAGTATTGATGGGAGTGTATGAATATATCTGAACCTGAATGTACAGAATAGTGCACTCAGTTCTTGTTTTTAAAGTCATTAAAAGTGTACTCTGTACAATCTTTCCAAACAATATTTAAGTATGCCTGTTAGAAAAGACTGGTTACTTAATATCAGCAAACCAACTGAAGTTTGGTGAAATGTTCAAATGTCTTTGCTCTGATCACCAAATGCCTCTTACGTGGGGTGTTTTCTGTACACTGTCCCGTCCACCCCGACAGTGGTCTTCAGGTGGCCCAGTTTGCGGTTGTTACGGATGCGGTTGACGAGGGTTGCCAGGGCGGCAGCACAGAGATAGGCCGAGCGTGAGGAGATAGTGTCGCAGACCAGGCGCACCACAGAGGCGTCGACCAGACTCCAATCCAGACCCAACTCAGTCAGAATCTTCTTGGCGTTCTCCAAACCGCTGTCCGGCCTGAGCACCAGACAAAGTGGTTAGATAATGAAGACCAGGAGAGACTGCTGGAAACAAGGAAAAGGCAAAAGACTCACTCCTCAATCTCAGAGATAAACTTGGTCTCAAACAGTCCACGGGTCCCCAATGCCTCCGATATCTGTCCTTTAAACAGCAGCTTGTCCTTGGTCATCTTCACCAGCACCAGTCGAACGATTTCTCCCAAATACATGCCGCTGATCATCTTCTCAAAGCTACAGGAGAACGCACATAATCAGGACAGAAACTCTCACAAACATTAGCTATCAGTTTCTAACTTCTGCTGTGGCAAAAAATTATTGTATAGAAGTTGTCTCAAAGACTTATCTGAAGCTGATCACATGAACGGGAGAGGTGTGTTATGATTCTGAATAGTTGTGAAACATACATGTGCACGCCGGGGTTGATGGAGGTCTTGTCCACCTCCACGTCGAACTCAGTCAGGATGTCATCCAAGCATCCATCATCCCCAAAGCCGCCCCACTCCGTGTTGATGCACATCCGTCCGTCCTCGCCCTCAATACGCTTCACATTCTTTATTTCCTCCATGTAGCAGGCGTTGGTTCCCGTACCTGCAGGACAATGTTGTTTAGATCTGTCAGTGCGCCCCAGGGTGGCTGTGGCTACAATGCTGCCATCACCAGTGTGTGAATGTGTGGATGACTGGTTGTGTAAAGCGCTTTGGGGTCCTTAGGGACTAGTAAAGCGCTATACAAATACAGGCCATTTACCATTTAAACCGCGAAGCATTTAGCAGCTTAGAAGAGTCAAAATCATAATAAAAGGGAATTATTCGCAACTCCAAATTGACCCCAAAATGTCATAAAATTAAAATATAATTTTCTGATATTTTAAAATATAAAAATTAAAATCTAGGTCTTGGAGGAAGCCCTCCAGATATAGCAATGAACGTTTGGCCCAAATATGGCAAATATGTACACTCGTGGGCCACACCGTTCTGTGACTCCTTCACCTATGGGCAGATGTCACTTGTCATTCAGACAACATCTGGCTCAGACAGCAGCTCCTGTGACATCATTCTCTGTTGTTTGAGTAAATTTGGGGGCTTGTCCGGGATTCTGAGCCAAGAAGCATCATAACCAAAGCACAAATCATACAGTGGGGCAAAAAAGTATTTAGTCAGCCACCGATTGTGCAAGTTCCCCCACCTAAAATGATGACAGAGGTCAGTAATTTGCACCAGAGGTACACTTCAACTGTGAGAGACAGAATGTGAAAAAAAAATCCATGAATCCACATGGTAGGATTTTTAAAGAATTTATTGGTAAATCAGGGTGGAAAATAAGTATTTGGCCAATAACAAAAATACAACTCAATACTTTGTAACATAACCTTTGTTGGCAATAACAGAGGTCAAACGTTTACTATAGGTCTTTACCAGGTTTGCACACACAGTAGCTGGTATTTTGGCCCATTCCTCCATGCAGATCTTCTCGAGAGCAGTGATGTTTTGGGGCTGTCGCCGAGCAACACGGACTTTCAACTCCCGCCACAGATTTTCTATGGGGTTGAGGTCTGGAGACTGGCTAGGCCACTCCAGGACTTTCAAATGCTTCTTACGGAGCCACTCCTTTGTTGCCCGGGCGGTGTGTTTTGGATCATTGTCATGTTGGAAGACCCAGCCTCGTTTCATCTTCAAAGTTCTCACTGATGGAAGGAGGTTTTGGCTCAAAATCTCACGATACATGGCCCCATTCATTCTGTCCTTAACACGGATCAGTCGTCCTGTCCCCTTGGCAGAAAAACAGCCCCATAGCATGATGTTTCCACCCCCATGCTTCACAGTAGGTATGGTGTTCTTGGGATGCAACTCAGTATTCTTCTTCCTCCAAACACGACGAGTTGAGTTTATACCAAAAAGTTCTACTTTGGTTTCATCTGACCACATGACATTCTCCCAATCCTCTGCTGTATCATCCATGTGCTCTCTGGCAAACTTCAGACGGGCCTGGACATGCACTGGCTTCAGCAGCGGAACACGTCTGGCACTGCGGGATTTGATTCCCTGCCGTTGTAGTGTGTTACTGATGGTGACCTTTGTTACTTTGGTCCCAGCTCTCTGCAGGTCATTCACCAGGTCCCCCCGTGTGGTTCTGGGATCTTTGCTCACCGATCTCATGATCATTTTGACCCCACGGGATGAGATCTTGCGTGGAGCCCCAGATCGAGGGAGATTATCAGTGGTCTTGTATGTCTTCCATTTTCTGATGATTGCTCCCACAGTTGATTTTTTCACACCAAGCTGCTTGTCTATTGTAGATTCACTCTTCCCAGTCTGGTGCAGGTCTACAATACTTTTCCTGGTGTCCTTCGAAAGCTCTTTGGTCTTGGCCATGGCGGAGTTTGGAGTCTGACTGTTTGAGGCTGTGGACAGGTGTCTTTGATACAGATGATGAGTTCAAACAGGTGCCATTCATACAGGTAACGAGTGGGGGACAGAAAAGCTTCTTACAGAAGACGTTACAGGTCTGTGAGAGCCAGAGATTTTCCTTGTTTGAGGTGACCAAATACTTATTTTCCACCCTGATTTACGAATAAATTCTTTACAAATCCTACCATGTGAATTCATGGATTTTTTTTTCACATTCTGTCTCTCACAGTTGAAGTGTACCTCTGGTGCAAATTACTGACCTCTGTCATCATTTTAAGTGGGGGAACTTGCACAATCGGTGGCTGACTAAATACTTTTTTGCCCCACTGTACTCTAACATCACATATTCCTGTGTCTAAAACCTGCTGCTACTACAGTACTACAAATAATATCTACTTTATAATACTATAACGTAGATGCGTAAACAGTAGCTTTCAATGTAAGCCTGGTATTTTCTTTGGGGACCATCATTTAGATCATTTTGTCTTCAGTAAGACTCAAAAATAGTGACTGAGAAGAAAAACCTTGTCAGGAAACTTTTTACAGGAGGCTGAGTCCATCCTGTATAAAAAGACTTTCATGTTTTCATGTTTGTGTACTTCTTGCCTTCTTGTGACTGTGGCTCTTTAGGGGTCATTTTCTTCTGCTTTGCGTCTCTTTGTGGTTGTTTTGTGTATCTATATAGCTGCTTTTATGTCATTGTTGTGGATGTTTTATCCATTCAGTAATTTATTTATGACCTCAATAAACCGACTACTCATCATCTTGTCAGTGTGTTCGGGGCGTGCAGGCAAACACAGCTCAGTCAGACAGATGTGAGGTTTATCTATTTATAAAGCACAACAGCATGGCTGATTAAAGTGCAATAACGGCAAACATAAAAGACCAACACAGACAAAGACATCCCAGAGTGAAATTATGGTTACCAATGATCATGCCGATTTCACAGCTCTGGTCCTTGTAGCCACAGCTCATCATCGTTCCCACTGTGTCGTTCACCATGGCAACCGAGCCAATATGATAGTCCTGCAGAGAAGAAGACAGGCAGACAGGTGCATTTATATCTCGCCTATTCACAAATATCCTGCCTACACAGAGAGAGAAAGTGCCACGGTGCTTTTAATCTGCACCTCAGCAGCATTCACAGAGAGGTGAAGTGGGAAGAATTACTCGCAGATTCAAATATCAGGCCCACAAACAATTTAACATAACATTTTCTGTCAGCACATCAGCACGTGGTGCTACTGGGTTTATCCCTTACTGTTAAGTCCACGTCTCTTTAGACAATGACAGTTTTTTTGTAGCTTTGCCTCTGCACTCGTGGCTCGTATACGAGCTGCAGTTACTCTGATGCTCGAACATCATGAGTGAGTTAGCATCAACTGAAACAGCAATCAGTGTGTGCAGTGTCACTGAGTGTGTGTGTATAAAGAAACATTGTGCTGAAGGGTAAAACACTAAAACGCCGCAGCTGGAAGAACGGCTCTGCAGGCCAGAGCTGAAACACATGAATGTGATTTCTGGGAGTGTTTGTGGACCGACCCCTCTCCTGTGAATGGCCTCTTTCAGTAACTGGACCACGTCTTTCCCCTCCACCCCGGAGCAGTTGAAGCCTTTGGTCCAGCGGATCAGGATGCTCTGTGCAGAAAAACACAATTTACAGAATCTATCAGTGACATCGGTGTGAACGCGAGGACTGACACCGAGTTCACCTCAGAAGGAAAATCTGCTTTCAGGAATGTTTGGACTGTAGGAGGAGGCACAGAAACCCGGGGAGAGTCCGGGGTGTCTAAGGGTCAGTCGTCTTGGATCTCTGTGGTAGTTTTTTTTAAGGTTTTGTCTCTTTGTTTATGTTTTCTGCACTTTAGTGAAAGTTTTCTGTCTGTGATTATTTCTGATCATTTTCTTTTCCTTCTAAAAACTCATCTAAACCACCTTTAAAACCACGAACAGCCTAACAGCTACAGGCTGATGTCTCCTCAAACAGCCGAAACACACAGGTCACTGTTGTGTGTGTGTGTGTGTGTGTGTGTGTGTGTGTGTGTGTGTGTGTGTGTGTGTGTGTGTGTGGGAGACCTTGTCGATTTCCAGCTGTTCACAGGGGAAGGAGAAGGTGAAGCCCAGAGGAAGAGTTTGACCCTTCAGGTTATGAGACTCGAGGAAATCCCCAAGACAGGTGGCGATGTGGTCGAACAGCTGTACAGAGACACACGTGAATTTTGGGGATTCGCATGTTTCCGTTTGCTTCGTTTTCCTTCAGTGTGCATTTGTGTCACCTGTTCTCCGGTTCCCAGCATCATTTCCTGTGGGATGGCGCAGATCTGACTGTCCATCTTCAGAACCTTCTGCGCCTCCTCCTCCACACGGACGTGAAGCACACGGAAGTTTGTTCCTCCCAGATCCAACGCCAGGAAGTCGCCTTTCTCTGCCGACCGCATGATGAAGATTTAGTTACAGGAAGCCATCTTTAAAACGTAATTATAGCTTTAATAATTATAATACCGCCCTTTTATTTCCCTGCAAAGGTCTCTGACAATCTAAAGTGGAGGAAGTTGTGAATTACTCTGAGTGTTTTCATCGTTGCTGCAGTGCCGGTGCAGACATGCTATCAGACCCTGTTCAACTCCCGGCCACCAACTGTTCCACCTGCGAATCACTGAAAACCCTCCCACAGCCGTTTAAGCTTTAACTGCTTAGATTCATCAGCAGCTGTCCAGGGTTCCTCTACTGTAGCCACGTGAAGACGGCTGAAGCCTTCAACATCCAATCACAGCACGTGCCAGTGGGGAGTCAGCTTTGTCCCAGTGTGCACAAAACACAAATATGCAGGACTGCTTTCTTTATCTGCACAATATCTAAAATTAGAAACACCCTGTCTCAGAGTGATGCTCAGAAACTAGTTCATGCATTTATTACTTCTAAGCTGGACGACTGTAAAGCTTTAGTATCAGGATAATAAACAAACACAGCAGCAGGAGTACAAACAGGAACTATAAGATATCATTGTTCTCTCATACTGGCTTCTCTTCACTGGCTCCATGTTAAATAGAGACTGAAATTAAAGTCATTCTCCTCACACGTAAAGTCACAAATGTCTTAATTTTAAGAGAAAGAGTCACAGAGCTTAATCATTAGGACACATCTGGCCTGTAGCTCCAGGTGTAAGCATGTGTAGAAAGCAGCTGGAGGGTAAACCACACAGTTCTGGTTTTTATGGGAAGATTCAAAGTTTGGCTTTTATCTGAAAATGTCCTTACCCGTCCCATCAGGCGTGGCCCTGACAAAGGTGGGCAGCATCTTGACGGGCGCCTTGTGGTGCGAGTGCTTCCCTAAACCTCGGAGCAGGTCCTTCCTGAGCCGAGCCGAAACCTCCTGCAGCGTCTCCGGGGACAGCTGGAAAGGCTGCAGGTACTTCTCCACCTGCAGAGGGAGGCCGTGTCACGTGAACAGCATAAAGACATAAAGGTGTTCAGGGCGTCGACACCGCCCGCACGTCGGTGCCCTCCAGAGAAACCCAAACAAGGCAACTGTGTCATTTAACCACAAGATGACGACATTTCCTCAAAATCTGCAGAAGAACACACGACTGTTTGAAGCAGTGTTCAGCAGAGAAAAGCACCGCCCGGTGCAGAGGACGTCTGCCCGGGGGCAGCGGGCTCAGCAGGCGTGCTGACCTCCGGCTGCTCCTCTGGGAGACGCCGAGGTGTTCAGCAGAGAGGCAGGAACTCTGCCCTGAGATCTCCTCCTGCTGGACATGCCTGAAACACCTCACCAAGGAGGGGTTCAGGTCTGAGTCAGACTCCACTCTAATGACTGAGCTCCTCACCCTCTCTGAAGGAGGACCAGCTCTTCAGAGGAAGCTTCAGCTGCTCGTAGTGACCTCATTCACTCCCTGCAGCGTGTGGTGAGGCTTAAAATACAAAAACAACATTTAAACGCTTCTGCAGATACGTTCAGCACATCAAACCCACGGCTGAGCCTGAAAATCAATCTTTACTCATTTCTGATCACATGTTGTGACTCAGCTGCTGCTCTGTGAATCCGTCTGTGCTCGGAGACAGAACGGGCTGGAGTTTTGTCTCTAACAGCATCAGGCTGGAAGTCAGGCTGACACGGACGAGCAAACGAGATAAAGAAGGCTGTAACTGCGCTCAGCGACACAGCGTTTTAGATTCACGGTGAGATCCATAGACTGGCTTTACATTCGAAGAAGAGACGAATGTCCTTCAGGCGTCTTTTAAACAACTGGACACAGAAACTCTGAGTCAGATTTGATTCTGTTGTCTGTGATGCTGCTGACTCCGTTTACATCGTTTTGAATGTGCTTTCGACGGCTCCATTACTGCACTGAAGCCTGCTCGCCTACAGGCGGCACAAAACACAGCTGACGCAGGCAGCGAGCTCATCGCTCATCTACGAACCGAAGAGCTTTTATTTGTTTGGAGTCTAACCTTTGTGTCCGGTTTTCGTTCTCTCCGGATCACCTGACTTGTTCCACAGACGGGACACAAACTCCGAGCTGATCACGCTTAAGACATTTAAAACAGGCCTTCCACCCAAAGTTACAGCTCGTTACTCTGTGCCCCCTCGCTGTTTAACCTGCACGACTCTGTTGTGTCTCTGTGGTCGCCCTGTTCTTGTTTCCAACAGAGCTTTATAAATAAAACGCTGCGGTTTAAATATTTTACAGATAACTGATGATTATTATTCACTGACCCGTCGCACTGTAACAGGATCTGTTTCATTTGATCTCTTGTGAAAGTTGAAAGTTGACACACTTTGAAGCTGATTTCACAAGATTAAATTAAATTAAACGGAGTAACTTCTGGAGAAGTTGCACAGGGATTGTTGCTTCTGCCGGATGTTGTCTGTTGAAATCAGCAGAATCAAAGTTTAAATTCTAAAACCAACCGAAAGTTTTTACTTTGAAAATTTGAGGGATTTCTCAGAAACATGATTTATTTGTACAACAACAGTCACCTCGGGGCGCTTTGTATTGTAAGGGTGAGAGAAAACCCACTGAGCGAGCACTTTGGTGACAGTGGGAAGGAAAAACTCCCTTTTAACAGGAAGAAACCTCCAGCAGAACCAGGCTCAGGGAGGGGCGGAAGACATGACTGAAAAGAAGAGAGCCAGAGATTATTAACAACTAATAATTAAATGCAGACTGGTGTCTAGAACAAACACTCAGTGCATTATGGGAAGCCTAAAGGAGCGCCCTGATGGGGTGATGTGGTGCCACGAAGTCTTAAAGATAAGATGGAGAGAAGAGGAAGACCTCCGGGAAGACTCGTGGGTGTAGTAAAGAACAGGGTGTGGTAGAGACAGTATTCGATAGATAACTAGCAAAAAGCCGACCCACATTGCCAGACCTGCAGCACATGTTCGTCTCATTTATGTTTAAAACACAGAAGTCTGTTTAAATTTATCATGTTGTTGTTTTTTATATTCTTTATATCACTTTATAAAGTCACACGCCATAAACACCAAACACATAAATCATGAATACATATTTTATCGTTTTTCTTTGCAAGCTAGATATTTATTTTATACCACAAAATAATAATTACAGGCACTTTTAGCTTTGCTGTCTCATGAATATTTATTTAAACATGTGACCACACATCCCACTGCACAACAATGTACATGTAGCGTACATGTCAGCATTCATTTAGAGATTAGTTACTAGAATCTGAGTGTTGAATAGAGCTTGATAATCCTGGTCTGGTCAATTATTTAGTACATTTGATTGTGATTTAGTCGCACGTCTAAGACGAGTTTGGGATGATGCACATGCACATATACACTACGATCAACATATTAGGGTCCAGTGAACACAGGATACATGTCTTATTTCTGCATGTCGGCATGCTAATTAATGAGAACACAGCATTAAAAAGTCCCTGTGCAGATACAATATCAATTAAATGTATTTTATTGGTTATTAACAGTAATTATAAAATACCTTTTAAAGTAAATATCACTTTAAAGGTTCCTGCATGTTTGCTCAGTCTGCCACAGTCTAACGTTATGGTTTTAGCCTCTTATTGCACTGATCAGAAGGGAAAATCCAGAAGCTTTAATCACATGATGATGATGTCTTTATCTTTGCAGATAACTTGTCAGAAACAAAGAATTTAACACTTTAAATGTGCTGAGCAAAGCTACCAAAGTTTATTGAGAATTCATCAGAAACTTCAGGCTAGCTTAAGTCACGGGGATTCTTCTTTCGGTGAGAAATGATCCAGATGTTGTCTTACACATTGCCACAGCTGCTAGCATTGCTCAGTGAGGTTCAGCATCAGGCTCCAGGGCTGGAAAATGAAGCCAGCGCTCTCAGGACCACTCAAAGACTCGTACAGCCTGGTACCAAGTATCTTGCACATTGAAGAAAGGAGAGTCCATAAAGTATGTGTGTATAAATATCTGTGTTTGTTTACAGCAGTGGAAAAAATGAAAATGGGCATAAAATCACATGAAAAACCAGCATTCTCCCTGAGTGACCAACAGCAATATAATAATCTTCACACAAAAGCACCAAACACTCGTTACACAGACGTAAACAGAGCAGGTGAATATTTAAAGCACGCAAAGAACAGGAAGTAGCTGCGAGCTGCCGCAAACTGTTAGTGAGTGAATTCCTGACAGAGGTCAGGAAAAAACAGGAACAAAGGATCATATTTTTCATTTGTCAGATTCATGGTCAGTCATTGGTTTACTAACTTAAATCATGACTTTATGTATTTCATCATTTTTAAAGTGACAACCTCCAGTTTTTCAGCTGCAACTTCATGAATAAGAAATCGGAGCCAAACCTCCTTATTTCCACGAAACCGTGACAAGCAGCACGATCGCATCGATTTCTATGACATCCAGGGAGTTTGTTTTTTAAGGGCGAGGCTCTGATGACTCCCAAGATGATCGCCAAAGACTGTCACCAAGACCAAAGGTTTCAGCAACCTTCGGTTTACTGGTCCATGTCCATGATGCTGACAACAATAAGCAAAACAAACCAAACGTGACTAAACTAAGACTAAAAACACCGGTTTGTTCCAGGATGAAATCAGTCAGCCAGTAAAGCTGAAATTGATCCTCTAAAGTATCTGTGCCAGAAGAAAAATCAGAGTGTTCACCAGATGAAGAGTTAAAAGTATCCGAGAATATTGGAAATAGTATTTCGGGACCATAACGGACATCTAAGGAAAAAGTTGAAGTTCACAGTCAGAAAAGACAGAAATGAAGGAAACTGTGAGACCGCAGCAAAAATGTGACTGAAAATCTGAGGGAATTTCTCAGAATCGTTACTCAGTTCAATTCAGTTTTATTTATATAGCGCCAAATCGCAACAACAGTCACCTCGGGGCGCTTTGTATTGTAAGGGTGAGAGAAAACCCACTGAGCGAGCGCTTTGGTGACAGCGGGAAGGAAAAACTCCCTTTTAACAGGAAGAAACCTCCAGCAGAACCAGGCTCAGGGAGGGGCGGAAGACATGACTGAAAAGAAGAGAGCCAGAGATTATTAACAACTAATAATTAAATGCAGACTGGTGTCTAGAACAAACACTCAGTGCATTATGGGAAGCCTAAAGGAGTTGGGGTGATGTGGTGCCACGAAGTCTTAAAGATAAGATGGAGAGAAGAGGAAGACCTCCGGGAAGACTTAAATTCTCAGACAGAAAATACAGACATGAGAGAAACTCTGAGACCAGCGCCACAGAAAAAATATGGCTCCAACGTTAAACATGAACTAAGAGCGAAGTCATGAACACATCCACCCTCGGGTTGTTAACTCACGACGATGTCTCCAAGTCGAGGATTTCATCTTCCAGGAATGCGTTCCTTGTTGCTTACTTTGTTCTGCATAAATCAGCTTTGTTTTTGCAGATGTGTTTTATCAGTAATCATCAGAACGACCACGGCTCCACCTCTGGAGCTGGATAAAGGAGTGCTGCAGTTCCTCCAGCGTCCATGTGAGGCTCCAGCAGTCAGTCTCAACCTTTTGTCAGAGATAAACACGTCTACATGTAGCTGCTCGCCTTCATCGCTTATGATGTTTGGGGCATTTTTAATAGATTCTCTGACTAATATTACTGTTTCAGACCATTCTGAAGTCTGTGCTTCAGTTTCAGTGAGTAAAATTCACACATTTATGAGTCTGTTACTTGGACTCCAACGTTTCATCCACACATTTGGCTTCAAAAGGCCTCCGTGGCAGCAAGCAGGTCTCACTGCCGTGTCTCACTGAAGCTTCAAAGTATGCAGAACTGTCCAGAACATGTATGCGCTCTACATACATACACAGCACAAAGGCTGTTACACAGACATGTAGGCTCTATGTGAGGGAATAGAAAGGCAGCGAGAAAATCAGCAAAGCAAAAACGTATAACTGACTCTGTACAGTAGCACGGAGCAGCTGTACCCGAGCCACACGATGGATCAAACACACGAATTGCTGAGTGAAAATGTGTTTGACTCAGTCATCGTGCTGGTGGCTTGGCTTCTCCGCTTCCTCTGAGCGCTGAAGTTCCTCAACTGCCACAAGAGTGGCAGCCGAACCCAGATCGCCCTGAGCCATTTTACGACAGGAAACACCTTCCTGACTCGCTGTGCAGCTACAGTGCCAGCGACTGGTTTCTTCTTCTTCTTCACTTCCTCTGGATCAGCTGTGAGCAGCCAGTGTTGATACTACAGAAGAAATATTAAGCTAGGAGGTGTCCGGTTACTTTTGAACCACAGTGGTCTGGATGCTGTGCTTTAACAGGATAATATCTCCCCCACACTTCCCCTTAAATTCACCTGCTCAAACCAGCACCTTTATTCTCCATTATTTTATTTCAAGTTTATTTTAAATTGAATGAAGCACATAAAACTTTAGTTTCACTCCCAAATGTTGAATGTCCTCCCGGCTAAACGTGTACCTGTCCGTCTTGATGGAGGAATGAAGTCAGCCTCGCCTGCTGGGAGGGAGGAACCCAGAGACGAGCGTGTGGAGGCACGAGGAGGAGCGAGGACAGTGGAGGAGAGAAAACTCGCTCCTGGAAAAGTACTGCAGCTGAGGACTCAGTCAGAGACAAAGAGGAGGCAGACACGTTTGTATCCCTGCCTCACGGCAGCATCTGATCCTGGGACAAAGTTTAACTCCAAGCACAGCTGCTGTTTAGGTTGATATCAGGTTCATTTCTGACTGCGAATCAATAATTTAACCACTGATAACAGTTTGATACAGCAGAGTTGCTGAGCTCTAAATGTAAAGTCAAACTTCCACACAGATTACTTTAAAAGCTTCTTAAAGTAAGGACGGAGCTGCAGCGGCAGGCCTGTTCAAACTTGTTTACCGTAAAGAACGTGTGTGACGGTGGGAGGAAAAAAGCCAACCTGCCAAAGAAGTCCTACAACATGAGACCTGGAAGCACACACACATTTCACAACACTGGCTGCCAGGGCGTGTTCGCAGCAGCTTACAGGCCTTCATCAGGCTTTGTGATGGTGACACGAACCTGAATGCAAAACAAACATGTGTTTACGTGAAATCAGAGGCAGGAAGAGGCTGGGCTGACACAGCGAGTAATGATCCTCTGGAGATGGCAGCAACAATTCAGCCTTGCTGTTTTCCCGGCTTCCTTCAGAGCTGGAAAATCACTGCACAGCTCTTCAGACCGTGTCCACGTTACTGTGCAGGTACCTGAGCGCAGGTGTGAAAGGTCAGAGGTGAAAAGCAGCTTCGGATTCAGGGCAGAATTATGTGCTTGGACAGGTTTGTCAGAACCGTAACAAAACATCGCGTAAATAAAGTTTATTACAACTTCTTTCCTTTACAGCACCAACTTCCTCCATCTCACCCTGTTCTTTACTACACCCACGAGTCTTCCCGGAGGTCTTCCTCTTCTCTCCATCTTATCTTTAAGACTTCGTGGCACCACATCACCCCATCAGGGCGCTCCTTTAGGCTTCCCATAATGCACTGAGTGTTTGTTCTAGACACCAGTCTGCATTTAATTATTAGTTGTTAATAATCTCTGGCTCTCTTCTTTTCAGTCATGTCTTCCGCCCCTCCCTGAGCCTGGTTCTGCTGGAGGTTTCTTCCTGTTAAAAGGGAGTTTTTCCTTCCCGCTGTCACCAAAGCGCTCGCTCAGTGGGTTTTCTCTCACCCTTACAATACAAAGCGCCCCGAGGTGACTGTTGTTGTGATTTGGCGCTATATAAATAAAACTGAATTGAACTGAGTAACGATTCTGAGAAATTCCCTCAGATTTTCAGTCACATTTTTGCTGCGGTCTCACAGTTTCCTTCATTTCCGTCTTTTCTGACTGTGAACTTCAACTTTTTCCTTAGATGTCTGTTATGGTCCCGAAATACTATTTCCAATATTCTCGGATACTTTTAACTCTTCATCTGGTGAACACTCTGATTTTTCTTCTGGCACAGATACTTTAGAGGATCAATTTCAGCTTTACTGGCTGACTGATTTCATCCTGGAACAAACCGGTGTTTTTAGTCTTAGTTTAGTCACGTTTGGTTTGTTTTGCTTATTGTTGTCAGCATCATGGACATGGACCAGTAAACCGAAGGTTGCTGAAACCTTTGGTCTTGGTGACAGTCTTTGGCGATCATCTTGGGAGTCATCAGAGCCTCGCCCTTAAAAAACAAACTCCCTGGATGTCATAGAAATCGATGCGATCGTGCTGCTTGTCACGGTTTCGTGGAAATAAGGAGGTTTGGCTCCGATTTCTTATTCATGAAGTTGCAGCTGAAAAACTGGAGGTTGTCACTTTAAAAATGATGAAATACATAAAGTCATGATTTAAGTTAGTAAACCAATGACTGACCATGAATCTGACAAATGAAAAATATGATCCTTTGTTCCTGTTTTTTCCTGACCTCTGTCAGGAATTCACTCACTAACAGTTTGCGGCAGCTCGCAGCTACTTCCTGTTCTTTGCGTGCTTTAAATATTCACCTGCTCTGTTTACGTCTGTGTAACGAGTGTTTGGTGCTTTTGTGTGAAGATTATTATATTGCTGTTGGTCACTCAGGGAGAATGCTGGTTTTTCATGTGATTTTATGCCCATTTTCATTTTTTCCACTGCTGTAAACAAACACAGATATTTATACACACATACTTTATGGACTCTCCTTTCTTCAATGTGCAAGATACTTGGTACCAGGCTGTACGAGTCTTTGAGTGGTCCTGAGAGCGCTGGCTTCATTTTCCAGCCCTGGAGCCTGATGCTGAACCTCACTGAGCAATGCTAGCAGCTGTGGCAATGTGTAAGACAACATCTGGATCATTTCTCACCGAAAGAAGAATCCCCGTGACTTAAGCTAGCCTGAAGTTTCTGATGAATTCTCAATAAACTTTGGTAGCTTTGCTCAGCACATTTAAAGTGTTAAATTCTTTGTTTCTGACAAGTTATCTGCAAAGATAAAGACATCATCATCATGTGATTAAAGCTTCTGGATTTTCCCTTCTGATCAGTGCAATAAGAGGCTAAAACCATAACGTTAGACTGTGGCAGACTGAGCAAACATGCAGGAACCTTTAAAGTGATATTTACTTTAAAAGGTATTTTATAATTACTGTTAATAACCAATAAAATACATTTAATTGATATTGTATCTGCACAGGGACTTTTTAATGCTGTGTTCTCATTAATTAGCATGCCAACATGCAGAAATAAGACATATATCCTGTGTTCACTGGACCCTAATATGTTGATCGTAGTGTATATGTGCATGTGCATCATCCCAAACTCGTCTTAGACGTGCGACTAAATCACAATCAAATGTACTAAATAATTGACCAGACCAGGATTATCAAGCTCTATTCAACACTCAGATTCTAGTAACTAATCTCTAAATGAATGCTGACATGTACGCTACATGTACATTGTTGTGCAGTGGGATGTGTGGTCACATGTTTAAATAAATATTCATGAGACAGCAAAGCTAAAAGTGCCTGTAATTATTATTTTGTGGTATAAAATAAATATCTAGCTTGCAAAGAAAAACGATAAAATATGTATTCATGATTTATGTGTTTGGTGTTTATGGCGTGTGACTTTATAAAGTGATATAAAGAATATAAAAAACAACAACATGATAAATTTAAACAGACTTCTGTGTTTTAAACATAAATGAGACGAACATGTGCTGCAGGTCTGGCAATGTGGGTCGGCTTTTTGCTAGTTATCTATCGAATACTGTCTCTACCACAAAAATATCATACATACCAACCAGGTGACACGTACCTTACTGAGCGTGTCCGGAGGGATGCCGTCCAGGTGCAGGGCGGCGGTGTCGCTGCTCATTTTGGCTTTCTTGGTTATCTGAACGTTGGACTCGCCGTTTGCTTGTGTGTTGCTCATCTGGATGAAAACAGGTCAAAAGACGATTAATTAAGCTGACAGGGTTAAATTATCAGAAAAAGAGGACAATAAGACTCAGATAAAATTAAAGAATTAAAAGTAAGATAATATGGCGTCTTCTGAGACGTCACCCCGTTGTTGCCCTGACAGGTTTTAGAAAAATCAATCAATGATTTTTGATTTGCAGACTAATTTTCCCAGAGTCAGCGTCACAGCATCTCACGTGCCCACGAGTTTATAGCGTCAGTGGTCTGCATTTATTTGAGCTGCGCCATAACCACAATGATTGTTGGTGAAACCCGACCGGTCTTATTCTGTGGTTCATACAAAACGGGAAAGTACGGATTTATTTAGAGAAATTAAAACACTGGGGGGAAAAAGTATTTTTACCACACTCACGATCAACTAATCAAGTGGACGCTTGTTGCCATGCAGCACCTAAAATATGTGTAAATTTCTACTTACTAAGGAGCAAGTTGAAATTTTGATACTTCAGCTGCATGAAGAAGCTTGCAGATGAATCAAATCATCATTAAAATAAACTCCATTGCTGAAACATGTTGCCTGAATGATCTGTAAAGATTAAAGCTAGCATGCTAACTCTTCATTAGCAGCTCCACGGGTGTCATGTCACAGGCAGATTATGTTTATTTTATTTAACAGATGTGATACACAGCAACGAACACGAACGCTGAAGTTAATTATGTAAATATGCCCAAAAAAGCTGTTTCAGTTTAGAACCAGACGGCAACCTCGTGCTAATGTGGACAGTGTGCATTCTGCTGTGGTTTGCTAGCTGTTGCTAGGCAGAATTGGCCTCAGAAGTGGTGCTGCAGTAAAAACCTTGTTGCAGTTGCTTCGGTTGCTGTCAGCTTGCTGTGTTCTCTATCATATCGAGACTCTCTCTTCCCGAGTAGAGAGATAGTCTTTTATTCAGAGAACCAAGGTTACGGCGTAACCATAGAGTCGCTCCACAATTTGGATGGAAAACTCCAGCTGTGATGCAAAAAGTTGCACCTGTTGAAGTGTTTTCGTTTCAGCAGTTAGACACAGCTTTTCATTTAACAGCGAACTGTTTCTGTTTGCATCGCACTTTTTCCAGGTTTACTGCGCTCGGAGGTTAGCTCATGATTTTTAATGTAACACCTTTATCTCTTTCACCAAGCATGAGCCTCAGTGATCCTGTCACCAGGGGAAAATGTGTTGTTCCCTCAAAGGTATCAGCAATCGATTTCACAGCAGCTGCCTGCAACCACTTACAATTTTACAGTAAAAGTCACAAAAGTAAAATTTTGAGCACTGTGATAACCCTCAGAAGTCATTATTAATAAACCGAACACTTTGCTGTTAGAAAACATACATCGTATCCTTTTTAAAACATTTTCTCCCAAGTGTTGGAAACCAGCAGACAAAGTAATCACATTGACTCATAAGGGTTAGTGTTACAGTGCTCAGAGACCTCATAACATCCAGTGAGCTTTACTGTTATAGTCAGGGTTAGGGTAAGGCTGAGGTCACGACCCATCACCACGTGGACCTGACAGTGTCAGATTTTACCCACTGAAATGAAAAAGCTTTAACAGAAAAAGCTGCAAAGCATCTTTAGTAGAGCTAAAATATATTTATAAAAGTAAGAATTACTGTTGACCTGCTGTGCTGATGCGTCCTCGGCGTAAACTCAGGTTTTCACGCAGGGAAACAAAGTGAGCGCCGTAAAGCAACGATTAAACGTGCCTTTGAGCAAACATCTCGAAGCTTTAAATGCTGTTAGATGCAGAATTCAAAGCACACAGAAAGGAAGGTGCAGCGAGGAGCACACGAAAGAGGAACAAGATTTTTCTTCACATCCTGCAGTCGACTTGACGTGGACATGAATAACAACAGGTCCAAATGCAAACATAGGCCCGGAGTAAACGTCATATGTCCCGTGTTACTACCTGAAGTGTCAACAGAGCACACCTGAGAACAGCTGGGAGCCGTAACTGGAGTTACGAGCGGCGAGTTTAAAGGAACCTGAAAAGCTGCTTCCACTTCACGTCCTCAGAGTCAGCAAAAGGACTCCCGAAATCCAACGGCGTGACACTGTGACCAAAATAAAACAGTTTTCTGAAGTGAAACTGGACAATGAAGAGACAAATGCATGACTGCGTCTGATGACAGCAGGATTTTACCTTTTTTTGAAAAACTGGGAATATTGATGATGCAACACTTGCAGTCAGCTTTCACATGTCGCAGAAAGTTTTTATTTCACTCTAATAGTTACTAAATGATAATGAAACAGTTTTAAATGCAGGAAGTTGACAGTTTTAGTGATGACTTTAAAGCCACAGCAGATTTTCCTTCATTCAGTAACATTGTTTTAGTTTATTGGGGTATTTTTGTCTGTTTTTATTATGTTAGTGTTTTATAATCAGCTCTTTATAGAGCTTGTCTGGTCTTGATGGATGCCTGTTTCCAGAATGGTTTGAATTCGCTCCTTCACCTCAGCAAGGTGAGGGAGTCTTTTGGCCGTGTTGACATGAGAGCGTCACACAGGTGCTGCAGACGTGTCCTCTGCACATCCTGTTGTACTGACCTTTGACCTACGATTCTCTGTGAACCCCACAGACTCAGAGCCGACAACCACATCACGTTCAAAGTCACTTCCTTCCACACTCTGATGCGCGGGGTGAACTTCAGCAGGCCGAGTCTACGTGTCTGAACGCTCAGAGTTGCTGTCCTGTGACTGGCTGATGGTTTTGTGGTTCTTTATTTGCTTCCTGCCTCTTTCTCTTACAGCATCCAGTAATTGAGTAAATTTAAAAACCCGTGCAGAGCACCGAGTTACACTAGAGCAGGGATCAGGTTGTGACACCCGTGACCTCCTGTGGATTAGGGTTTTTGGGTGGAGTAGCCTCTGAGATCACATAACAAACAAACAAACAAACAAACAAACAAACCAGCTCCCAGGTAAACCTGCAAGCTTCACTGCTCTCCACACCTGTCAATTCTGAAACCACGCCCCATATTTTTCAGGTGACACCTCATTAGTGACGTAAAAATTTCTGATTCCTTTACACTTTTATTTTGAAACAAGTTAAACTGCCTGCATCATCGCGCTGACAGGTTCCTGAGACTGTGCGGTGACCCTGCGGAGAGGTCGATATGAAGAATAACAGCAATGATCAGATTCCGGCTGCGCCCGAAGGCAACGTGAAACAAGTCTGACTAGTTCTTTTTTTTTTTTTTTTTTTTCTTAAATGACATCAGAAACAGCAGTATGCGACATTACGTGATGGCAGAGCTTCAGTTCATCATTTGTCATTTTTTTTTTTTTTTTTTTTTTTTAATAAATAGGACAGGGGGAATGAATGAGAGAAAGAGGGGGAGAGAAAGAAAGAAAACCAAAGGGGAGAAGAGACGGTGAGAAGGGGGGGGAAGAGAGAGAGAAAAAAAAAAAGAACTCCTGGGTCACCTGTATGGAGAAAAAAAACCAAACAAACAAAAAAAACAAACAGAGGAGACAGCAAACAACAAAGAGCAACATAATAATAGAGAAAACAAAGCACCATCACAATAAACTAGCTAGTCATAGATATCAATATTTACTAAATAATAAACGATATTGTGCAGCACGCAAGATAGACAGCGCACAGTGTGCTTTGAGGCAGCAGCCAAGAAAGCTTTAGTCCGCGTCTGTGAATACCCATGTGTGCATACCTGTGTGGATCAGCATGCTTGCATTCCAAAGGTTTCTCCATGTAATGATCTGCTAGGGAGTGTGGGGGGGCCACAGCCCCGTCCTCCAGGGTGTGAAGCGGGTATGGAGGAGATCAAAACTCCAGACATCCAGAGGCCCCCAGAATACAAGAGACCATGGAAGACCAACAGAGGGGCAGCCGCGCCACTGTCCCAGTAAGAGCTGAGGAGAGTCCCAGATGAGGGCTCGCCCAGCAGCCGCGGAGCAGAAGTCAGGGGGAGTTGCAGTGACGCGCCCGTGAGCTCCGCCGGCCCCCAGCTGTGCCTGAGTGACCGAGCCCCAGGCCGAGAGGCCGGGGGCACCCCACCTCCAAAGGGGCCCGAGCGAGCCCCAGGCTCCAGGCCCCGACAAGCGGCCGCCAAGGAGTGAGCCGGTGTGTACCCGGACGCCCACCCCCAGACACAAAGAACCACCAACACACCGACACCTGAGGGAGTCCGCCACCGGCAGGGGAAGTGGTGGTGGGTGGAGATAGGCCTCCAAACCTTGGAGGGCCTGAGGTGTCCCCAGAGAGGTGGCGTCTGATACCCAACCTGACATATAGACACAGACATACAGGCACACACAGACACAAACATCCATTCCCACCCTCATGCTCTCATATGCACTTACTCCACACTCAACCAACGTGGAGACAGACATAAAGAGACGCTGTACACACAATCACACTCCCCAAGCGTACTCTACAAACCGGGTCTAGGTACCCTTGCCCCTGGAGGGGGGAATTGCACCCAGACCCAGGTGGTGTTACCCTTTTCCCTGCGGTGGGGAGAGGCAGACCACCCCAAGTCTGACTAGTTCTAACTGAGCCAAAGATTCCGAGCAGCGCAAACCCGTCAGAGAGACCGGGCTAGTGACAAAAAAACAAAACAGCGGCTCGGGGTCCTTTACCAGGACGCAGGGGGTCTCAGGGTGAGACAGGATGGGCGGTGAAGTCACCAATCAGCCGCTCGCACTGATGCAGACACTCGTGCAAACTCCTCATCCTCTCTGCGTAAAAAGCCACGGACTGAAGCGAACTCAGACTCACCTTTGCGTCCGGCTCCGCGCGCTCAGCCTCACAGCTCTGAGCTTCCTTAATGAATGAGAGGCAGGGAGAGCGCGTGAGGTGCTCATTTTGGGAATCGTTTACACCCACTTCGTGTCGCAACACGGCAACCTCCCGCTGTTCACGAGCGGATCTACAGCTGATCGCGCGTAAAAATGCCGGGGTCGTGCCAGAGAGTTTCCGATGTTTCTGCGTGTTTTACGTGGAACATCTTTAACTGTATTACTTGTATTAACACACGGTGGTGATGTAGAAATATGACGGAGGCACATATAAAGTTCTGAAGTTCTCTATGATTCTGCGTAATTGTACCCACGCTTCAATCACTGACAGCGTGTTTGTGGAGCTGTGATGTTCCTGCTGCTCTCTCCGTCTGAGCTCTCATCAAAAACACATAAAACAGTTTGTGACCGGAGCTGTTTCTGGACCAAAAGGACTCCACATCACTCACGTTTGACCTGCTCGTGACGGATTACAGGTCAAAAAGTCATTTTTAACAGTTTAACCAACCTCCAGGGTGGAGGCTGGTTAAAAGGGTGGGGGTGAAGCCGGTATGAAACCACCCACCCACACACACACACACACACACACACACACACACACACACACACACAGAAATGATTAATTATTGGTGATTTAAAATGAATCCGAGTCACGTGGATCAGTTATCACGCGGAGTGAGGCTCGGATTTATTTGTCAAAATTAACCTTGAACCGGTCGGTGAGTGGGTGGTAATTGGAGGGGGTGGGTGGGTGTCTGAGTGTGGAACGTTTCAGCATAAGACACTCCGAGAGGAGCCGCAGGTGTGGGAACCTCCTCAGAGATATGACACGTTTTTCTCTTTTCTCTCTTTCATGTTTGATGTTCTTAATGTCCTGTTTCTATAACGTTTTATTTATTACATTTTTCTCATATCTCTGCTGAGTTACTGCATACACAGTGCTGTGCAACAGTTTTATTTCTTAATATTTCCAGGAAGAAACAGGAAGAAAGCACCAGCAGAACCAGGCTCAGGGAGGGGGGCATCTGTCACTGGGGGCAAATAGGTCATGAAATCCAACATGCAGTCACCTTTCAGTGGGAGCGCCGGACGAATTCCTCCCGTTCATTTCTCCAGCTTTTCCTGCACAGCTGAACGTCACTGTGAACATCAGTGTTTCTCTGGACGTAGGCAGACGGCAGCATGTGAGTCAAAACGAATTTCAGGAAACTAAAAGCAGTGTTAAGTGTCTGAAGCTGTCTGCGACCCCCCCTCCTTTTGCTTGCCATTTCCTACATGCACAGACTGCAGGCTGGTGACAATTTGGGAATCTCCAGCTCCAGAGGGAGGAGGCCCTTATAAAAGGAACTCACCTGTGGCTAGAGGTGGCTCTCTGCTCCTCGCTGCTAAGGATCATGTGGCACATGTGCTGAGCTGCCCTGGATCTTTTCATTTGTTGTGTAAGGTTTGTGGGGGGGGACCCTGCACATTTCATGCATGTAATGTTTGAGTTTATTTTGTGAGTTGAGGAGTAGCACTTTCTTTTCTTTTGTTTTCCTCTTAGAGTAAACCTCAGCTTAGTTCTGGTTTTTGTCTTTTTGGTGTTTTTCTTTGGCACAACCTTTCTCCCCCACATTGTTGTATGGCTTGGAGACATTGGTTTCTTTGAGGAACAGCCCAAAAAAGCTCTTATCTGCTACAACACTTGTACCGACCTATTGGAGTTGGTGCGTAACAACCAGACTTTGGTTTTACTCTCTGTGGGTTTTATTGTCCAGCAGCCCGAGGAGGCAGATGTTCCCGTCTGACGAGGGTCGAGTGTTCCTCGAGAACGTGAAGAAGTTTGTTCGGTTTTAGTTTAAAATTGACACCTGGAAGCAGCAAATACGATAAAACGGCCGGACTGCTGTCTCTAGGTAAAACAATAACAGCGCTTCATTCCCTCTGGCATACTTCAACTCCATCCAACCACACCTCCGCCTCCCACCACCTCCTCCACTGAGGCGTTCTAGAGCCAGCTGCCACTAGGACACGCCCACAACACCTGAGGTGCCCAGACGCCTGAGCCTGAATGTCCGAGCTTTCCCTGTGATCCCAGCAGGACGGGAGATGGTTATCCTCGAGATGCAGCTACCGACCCACGTGGAGTCAGGCCTGGTGGGCTTCAGGAGCTCGAGCCGAGCTGCCAGAATACAGAAGCGTTAACAGTTTTCCAGCTTTTCTGGAAAAAAGAAATGTTTGACAAGAAAACGAGCAAGAAAAACCTCCTGTGAACCAGCTGACTTATTTCAGTACACAAACGTCACATTTCACCTTGATCCTGTGAATATTTTCAGAGTAAAAGCTCTTAAAGTACACACACCGATATTCCTGCATATATAAAGTTATATACATCTCATCATACATCGGTCAGGTCACAGCTGGAGCTGTCAGGTGACTGTGTGGTGGTGTATGAAGAACGTGACTCACTGATTACTCATCGTTGAGCAGCTCGGTGGTTTCTTCGTCTCGTTTCAGAGAACCTGTCCACTAAATAAACCCAGGAAGTTGCAGAAACCCCGGCTCCACCTGTGCTGCTCGTTATTCTAAGAAGCTCATTTCTTCATCCAAACTTAAGTTGCGCCTTTATTCTTTCTAAACTTTCGCCTGGTGGTGCAACTCGCTCAGCGTTGAGACAGCGAATGTTTCAACACAGCGGCCACAGAATGTTGCGAGGAAACTGAAACCTAAGGCTGGAGCAAATGAACCCGACGACAGGCCGTCTGGGGCCTCCTGAAGGTGCAGAGATCGTGTGAAGGACGAACGATGAAGGACACGAAGTGTTCGGAGTTCAGCGCAGTTCATTTAAGTCTGTTTTCATCAAAGAAATGGGAAGAGGTTCGATTCAAGTGTTTTGTGGCCAAAGAGGTGAAAATGAGGCAGAAAGATCTTACAGGACGGTGATGTTTTCAGATAACTCATCAGTGCTGCGTTCACTTACATCGGGAATAATCAGTAAACTGACTTTCACTGCAAAGTAAGAAACTCTCAGTGTTCAGACACAGGACGAGTCAGTGCAGAACAGGAAACACTCGTTTATGAGATTTTATAGAAAACATTCACAACAATATTGATTTTGATCATTTTTGTCTTGTGAAGACAAACAAAGCACTTCTAGTTTTTCTTTCTTTAGCTCAGTTTGGAGGCTGAGTAAGAATAATGCACATTACACTGCAGTTCCTCCGGCGCCACTCGAGGCTCCGGCGGTGACGGATTTTACAGACAGCCTGTTCCTCAAAGCTAGGGGGCGTGGCCTCTGTGACTGACAGGCTGCTAGCAGGACTCCCTGGGCCTCTGCAGCGTGTTTGTGCTGTTGAGCCTTTTTTAAATTATTTGAGAACTAATATTTCATGCTAGGCGTTTATTCAGTGTGCTACTCAGCAGGTACCATGCAAGGGCTAGCTTGCCAACAGCGGGTGAACAGGTTAGCAGCCAAAATGGTGACGCTGAGGCCTCAAAACCCAGAAAGTGACATCACAAGCCTTCGTCCATCTTTGATCGAGGAAACAATGCACAGAGCGGGACTCGACTCAAGCACCGACACTGTTAAGTTCATCTGTGGAGCAAACCTCTCTAACCGTGGTGTCCTCTGGTTTACAGGAAGTCTTCGATGTTACTGTTACGTTACAGGAAAGTGAGGTCTGGATGCCGTGGCGTGTCACTCTCCTGGAGCGATGACAGATGCAGTTTGGTGCTGTAGTGTCATTTCTGAGCCACGACGGAGGAAAAGGCTGGTCCAAAAGACACCTTCACCCAACCAGCTGCAGGCCCGTCTGTCTGATGCTGCTGAGGTGCACCAACTGTGATGGCACAACACCCTTGCTTGAGGGCACACCGGACTTTCTGCGGTGTTTTTCTTGGGTAATCTAGGAAACTCTGAGCTGACACAATCACTCAGTCACGACTTCAGCACAGCCACATTCAGCACTTCTTCCTTCAGTGACCTCAGAGGTCACCACGCCGGACCACCTGCCTCCATAACCAGCCTATCCTGCTCTGGATGACACCCAGAGAGCTCTGAGGTCTCCCTCTTCTCCTCCTTTGTCCAGACCACGTCAGCCTCGCCTCTCTAACCTGAGGCGTCCCTCTGACAGACTCATTTCTAATCCCACCCATCCCAGTCACTTGGCAACACAAAGGTGTGTCAGAGCACGGCGAGCAGAATGTTCACCGAAGGCCAGCGCACACAAGCACACCGAGTGAAACGATCAGCTGAAAACTCGACTGTACTGTGAGAGTTTATGGGGACTGACTCACTGCCGCCTCATGTGGCCACTAGAGGAACTGCAGGTACTTTGGTTTGGCCTCACCTGTAAATGCAGTGAGCAGCGCCTCAGCGCATCTAACCCGCTGTTTCCACACGAGTATCCATGACGACGGGACAGAAAATCAAAGGCAGAAAATCCAACATTTAATTTCATTTCATGTTTGAGCGAAGCTACAGTAACATAAAGGAAATGTTCATGAGGAGGTAGACTGAGACATCTTCAGCGTCAGCCCGACGCACTTTCAGCACTCAAAAGTTCGATCTGCAGAAATGTCCTTCAGCCCGCTGTGGGCTCCAGTTAAGGCTCCGCCCTCATCGGCGTCTTTGGTACGGCTTCTTGGCTCGCTGCTGTTTCTTGAAGTCGATAAGGCAGTCGGCGGCTTCTGAGATGGGTGTGAAGGACCTGATGGGAGAGTTACTGACCCTGAATGCTGACACTTCCTCCTCGTCATCATCATCATCCCGCAGATCGATGACATCACTGAAAGAATGAAGACAGAGAAGATTTCAGGCGTCTAAAACTTGAGCAAACAGGGTGTAGCAGGAAGATTTCAGGTGTCTTTACAGCTGGACTTCAAACTCAGAGCTGTTTTAAAGGCGCCTTACCCGGGCAGGACTTTGGATCCAGACGGGCCAGCATCTGCAGAAACACAGCGAGGCAGGAAAACGTGACTTTATGAACCCTGATTCAGCGGTGACATCACATCAGCAGGACAACAGCTTTCCCCGTTTCTAGAAACATCCCGACCCCGTGTCCCTGACTTTTAGAAACGGGAACGTTGATAACAGAAGAACAAAACCTGGAGCTTCATCTATAATCAGTCACATCAGAGTCTCAATAATCATCATAACAAAAGACTTTATACCAGAACTATCAAAGTCTCCACTCAGTAACTTCATCTCAGGGTTCAAATGTGTGAGAAAGTTCTTCACGGTGAACCTTCGGGAGGCCAGACTGTTTGATTTAGGACGCCTGTGAAACACGAGGGCTGTAACTGAGTCCTGCTGCTGAAACGTGACGAGCAGCTCATCACTGCTCAGTGAAGCGCGGCTCAGTTTGGTGAATAAGTTAAATAAAGAGATTATAATTTGACTCCATCCCAGTCTGAAGCCTGAGCGCTGAGCGTTTAGCTTTGGACACGTTTATCGTGGACATCTGAGACTCATTCCTCGTGTTTTCCTCCCTTTAAGCTCGTTAGACTACACTGCAACAAGGCCAAGGCCGGCGCGGGCCTCGCCTCGGAAAAACAAATTCCAGTGAGAACGGAAACAAAAGACAAAGTCTGACAGCGAGACGCTCCGCTCTGCACGAAGGTCACGGCGAGTTGTCGCTGAAGATGTTTAACTGTGACTCAGACTTTTGGGTTTTCATTTAGCTCCTGTGATCTGCAGAGAGCAGTCGGGACTCTGGCATTTTTCTCCCATCAGGTCCACAGGCGGAGGCTTTTATTTTTGAGCATGCTCCTTCACATGTCACTTGTGTGACCTTTGACCTGCTGACAGTGCTGTCATAAAGAAAAACGAGGAAGCAAAAACAGATATGAGCGTCAGACGCCCTCTGGTGGTCAGCGTGAGGAACTGCAGCCGTCTCAAACAGACCTCTCTGCTGGAAGCTTTGAGCTCACAGGAACGTCTCATCAGTGTTTACTCTATTTTACTTTTTCTTTGTTTTTTATCATCATTGTTTTATTCTGTGTAAGTTAAAGAAAATCACCTAAATAAACTCATAATAATAACAATAATACATACAGCTAATGATCCGACAGTCTTTTCTTTGTCAGCTCGTTTCCACTGAATCAAACGCTCACGCGGAGCCTCGGGCTCTCTGACATCACATCAGCAGCATCACACGATAAATCGATAAATGAGAAGATTTCTTCATCACTGCTCAGAATAAAAAAAACCTTTACGTATTGAACAGTAAATTCAGCAACGTTCCTGCAGGCTGCTTTATTGGGGGCGTGGCTGTAAAAACATGGCTGCCTCAGACCGTCCAATGACTGTGCTACAAACATGGTGATTTCAAATTTGTTATTCAGCAACTATTAGCAGGTATCTGTGATACAACCATGCAGTCAATTATACATGCTAACAAAGCTAGCTAGCATTAGCCGATAGCTTAGCACTCCGCGCTCTCATCTGAACCTGGCAAATTCTGCCTTCAGGAAAACCCCCTAAAAAACAATGACATCAAATGACAAACCACCGTAATGGGGCTACATCCATCTTTTATATACAGCCTTTGCTTTTTTTTATCATTCAGATTTTTGTGTTTCAGAGGAAGAAAAACAAAGAGCAACAACGATGACGTACCCGAGTCTCTGCTCTCCGTCTGATCCAGAGCCAGCAGCAGATTTCCCCTCTGCAAGATCAGAAAACAACAACTTTTAAACATCTTTAAGTTTCTTTACTGAACTTTTACTCTTTTAACACCAACAGTCGGCACTTTGAATGAAACTCTTCAGCTTTTCAAGCAGCTTCTCTTCTTCGTCACCTGAGCTATGATGTCCCTGTCTGTTGTCTCCTGCTCCGTCTGCTCTGCTTTTAACCAAAAAACAATAAAAACTAAGTTTAGGAATAACAAAACAAAAGCCTGCTGTAATTTAGGATCAACAGCTGTCTGATTTCAAAATAAAAGCTTGCTGCTGTTACACATTTTCCTTGATGTTTCTCCTGGAAAAATGCTACGAACATCCTGCTTCCTGTCAGACTGTCACCTGTGGATCTACACCGCCAAAGCCATCTGGCAAAGGGGGGTGTCAAACATAAGGCCCGGGGTCCAGAGCAGGGCTGCCAGAGGGTCCAATTGGTCCTGTATTTTCATGTTTTACATCAGGGGTGCCCAATCCCGGTCCTCGAGAGCTACCGTCCTGCAGCTTTTAGATGCATCCTTGTTCCCACACACCCGAATCAAATGAATGGCTTGTTATCAGGCCTTTGCCAAACATGATGGCATGCTGAAGAGGTAATCAAACCATTTGATTCAGCTGTGTTGGAGTAGGGATGCATCTAAAAGCTGCAGGACGGTAGCTCTCGAGGACCGGGATTGGGCACCCCTGTTTTACATGTTTTAGTGCTGATAAAGACCTCACCGCTCACACTACAACACAGTAGTAGGGCTGGGCCATATTATACCGTTCACGGTAACATCGGTACAATGTTAGGCAACGATAAGAAAATGAAATATCACGATAGAATATGGGTAAAACGCGCATGCGCACATGGCCGAAAAAGCACGGTGGTAACGGAGAATGAGAAGGGAGAAGGTGGATTGTTGAGTGAAACGGATGATCCAGAATTGGTTTGTAAAGATGGTCCCACTTCAGTGGTGGTGTTTGTCTGTCACATACCCACCAAAGAACTTTTTTTTTTTTTTGTAGAACATGCAAGCGGCCGTTGTTATTGACTATGTGCACGTTAGCATATGCTACGTCCGGTGCGGAAACTCCTGTGGGGAGCTTTGTTTCCGGTGTCCTATTCGCGCCTGGTTTACGGTCCAAAACAAGTTAAGCAAATGAATGAATCAAGCGGCGATTTACATTTCTATAGATGTCTCGGGCATTTACCCAATATATCTGTAAATGATGTTCATCGACTTGTCGATATTTTTCCCCCGCGCCTCAGAGCAAAAGAGAAAAAGGATTCAAATGTTATATTTCTCAGCTGTCCCTCGTTTATCGCGGGTGTTATGTTCTACAAATAACCAGCGAGAGGTGAAATCAAGGAGCCAATTTTATTTTTGACGGTGCAAAACGTTTGGTGGACATCGTGGACATACAGCGCTGCACTTCAGAGTCACACTGCTAGCATCGATGCAGCGATTCTGTACTGTACAGGAGAGACGGAGGAGATCGTCAGCAGTGATCAGGACGCAGGACACAATGTGATGTAAAAAAAAAAAAAGCGCAAACTTGCACTAAAAAAATCTGCGAAACAGCGAGGTGAAAGGTGAACCGCGTTATAGTGAGGGACGACTATAATTTTGAAGGTAAATCACAACATACCCTTCCTACATACTAATGTATAGAAACCGTTACCAGCAATCATTCATTTTTTGTGTGGCTTTTTTCACGGTTTGTTAACATGCTGTGTAGGTGTGTACTTGACGAGCTGATCTCGACATAACGGGGAAACATCTGGTTTGACTATTGTTCACCTGTAGTTTGAATGCTGAACATTTGCCTGTTTAAATCATGAGACCAGTCTCTATACAGAGATGTGCTTCTGCATGTGGACGATGTGTCTTCTGCTGCAGTGATGCAGTTCTGCTTGTGTTGAGTGATGTAAACAACTGATCGATCTAAACGCTTTAAACATCAAAACTGATCATTAGATTTTTATGACACAACAGCGGTGAGTGTTCCCACCTTCTGCTCTTTGTAACTTAACGCCATCTTTCCGTTTTCCAGTTTTGGACATGATTTTGGAGGATATCTTCGCAGTAGCGATTGACCGCAAAGTAAAGCTACCAGAAATGTACAACCCCACATCCGGTCTCAAACCAGGAAGTTAGCGTTTTCTCGTGCACAGGGTCTATTGCCGTATTTGTCGGACTAAGGTGCTCGTAAATCTGGGAGTAATCTGGGTCCTAAACTCCGTCCCCTTCAGGTCCCAAAGTCAAACGATCACTGCAGCATCACTGAGAGTTAAAAACTGTCTAAATTCTTTCATCTTTAATAAAACGATCAGCATTGCTGCTTTACCAGGTGTAACTATGAAGTTTAACATCCAGGCATCCATGAAAACAGAGTTTATTACATTTAACGAGTTAGAAGTTAGCAGGAAGTTAACAGAAGTTAGCTCGCTAGTTTCGCTAGTTACCTAAGCATGATATTGCATGTTCTGACTGAGAGATTTCTGAAAAAATTCAAACGTACAGCTCTGCTATCACTTCCAACATAAATGAAGACAGGAAACTAAACAGCAGTGACGTTTGTAGGGTTACTGAAGTTGGGCTAGCTGGTATATAATGATGTGCTACGTGATCGCTAGCGACACAGCTATGTTAGCATAAACACAGTGAAGCTAGAGGATGAACGCTAAGCTTTTTCCACTCAATAAAAGTTAACGTGAGGGTTCCTGATGGTTAGAGACAAATACAGTCGCATGGCAGGATGCTGTAAACGGACCAAACGTCAGTCAGGAGAACAACTGAGATAATCCATCCACAATACGAGGTTAGTCATTAATATACTGCAACAACATGGGAATAGAGCTGCTGTGATAGAATACAGCATTAATGAATCAATGGTACAGAAGTGGAGGAAGCAAGAAGAATGAGTTTAATAAAGTTTGATTTATCTGACTGCTTTGTTGTCTTATAATCCCGTGCACCTTATGGTCTGAAAAATACATATTTGGCTTTTTATTTGGCACACTGCAGTTTAATGTTGCAAAGCACCTCTTTTTAACTTCAGTGGATATTATGGTTATGCTCAGGATATGTCAGCCCATTTCCACTGGAAATGCCTTTTGGTTAAACTTTCAGCAAGGAATTTGCATTTGCACTGTTAAATTTTTATATAGCTTTAATGTACATAAAAAACAGCTGCTTGTTTAAGTGAAAATAAATGGGTGTTTTTTGCGCTAGTAAAGTTGTGGGGATGTATTTTGTCTCGCATCAATTATATCGTCATTTATAACGCAAATTTTCAAATGTACATCGTGATAAATATTTTTGGCCATATCGCCCTGCTCTGCACAGTAGCATGTTTGGTTTTCCATGACTTACTATAGAAATTTAAAAACAAGTGGGTCCAGAGTAAAAACACGAAACCAAACCAAGATGACGAGCTAAAGTTTCACTGAAACGAGCGGCTCAAATGTGCCTGCTCTTTCTTTGTAAACAGATTTGAGTTTACACAGTGAAAAAAAGGCTGATCGCGGTTTGTTGCAGACTAAACTGGTGGACTGTCTAAGCTACCGTATTTTCACAACCATAAGGCGCACTTAAAAGTCTTAGATTTTCTTCAAAAAGTGCGGCGCGCCCTATAGCGCAGTGCGCCCTGTGTGTTGTAAGGAGGACGTAGTAGAGAACACCATGAGAACGCTAAAGGGTGAAGTGTGTGCGTTGACTTTATTGCACATACCTGTATAAAAGAACAGGTATGTGCGTTATGCAGGACATCGTTGTTTTAACAACCCTGAAAATGGCAAAGAGACACGCTTACGAAGCACAGTTTAAACTGAAGGCCATCAGCTACGCGGAGGAACATGGAAATCGAGCAGCGGCGAGAGAATTTAAGATTAATGAATCGATGGTTTGCAAGTGGAGGAAGCTGGAAAACAAGCTCCGGCAGGTCAAGAAGACGCAGCTGAGTTTCCGCGGACATAAGGCGATCATCGAGCAAAGAACGAGCGGGAGAAGCGTTTTGACGGTCACCATTCGGCTAAAAGCAGTTTCACTTTCACTTTTTATGAAACGGTGCCATTTTTCCATCCGGACCAGGACTACGGTAGCGCAGCAACTTCCAGCGGATTATAAGGAAAAGCTGGCCATCTTCCGCTCCTACTGCAGCAAACACATCGGCGACAAACACATCCAGCGATGGATGACCGATGGAGACCACAGTTTAACCAAGAGTGGAAACCAGCGCCGGGCGAGTTACGCCACAATTTGCCAATGGATTGTAGATGCTTGGGCTAACATGTCTGCTGGCACTGTTGTTCGAGCTTTCGCGAAAGCCGGCATCATTTCCGAGGAGCCGCACGGCACGGAAAGTGACTCTGACAGTGAAGAAAGTGAACCTGGCATGTTTGATGAAGATTTAGCGCAGCTGTTCAATTCAGACACAGAGGATGAGGACTTCGATGGGTTTGATTGATGATAAAAATGTGAGTACCAAACTTTGTTTTGCTCCTGCTTTATTTTTAAATACGCACACTTGTATGCTTGTGTGTTGTTGATGATGACGATTACTGGTAATAAAAATGTGAGTAAGGTACCGAACTCAGGTTTGCTCCCGCTTTATTTTTAAATACGCATACGGTACTTGTATGCGCCCTATGATCCAGTGCGCCTTATGTGTGTGTTAAATACAGTAAGGGCACACATAACTGAGACTGCGCCTTTTAACACAGTGCGTCTTATGGTCGTGAAAATACGGTACAAGCAGACAGGTGTGTGGTTTCAGAGCGTCGCCGGCTTACAGCTGCAGTCTTGGATCCGTGGCGCTGGATGCAGAGCTCGGTGTGTCGGCTGTAGTCCTTCAGAGGCACGGCTCTCTGACAGATGTAGCACTTCTCCTGGTTCCTGTTGGATTAATTTAGAAGAAAGCAGCGAGTCAGAAAACAAAGAGCTCTTGCGGCTAATGTAGACATCGCCGCAGACACACCTACCTGCCAACGTCAGCGCCCTCATTTGTGTCTTCGGCGTTCGCTCTGTGTGTTCTCTTCCTCTGAGTCTTCCGTGACACTAAAGAGGAGAACAAAGCTCCGACTGAAACCACAAATCAAACCACAAAATGCCACATCTGACTCTCACCGGTGACTCATGTTGTAATTCCCAGTTTGGCCTGAGGGTGGCAGCGTTTTGTCACTGTTAGGTTTAAAATTGGACACACTGATACAGAAAAGCATCCAACTAGCTTCAATGTGAAGGTTTGGAATAAAAAAATCTTGAGAGAACTGATTTTCTACCTGTGAATTACTCCGATAATCTAACGCCCACGCTCGCCACGCCCGAGTTTGACACAGCCTGAACTCCGATTTCATTCAAAACGTGAAGCACTGTGTTCTTTATATATTTGGCTGACGCAGAATGAATCATCATTTAAAACCATCACACAGGACGAGTGTGACTGCACAGTGCAGCTTCCAGCAGAGCCGCGATCGGCTCGGATATACGAGACGCAGCACAGAGGAAAGGTTTTGCTTCTGAATATGTCCGAAAGATTTCCACGATGACGACAAACCAAAACAAACGTCCCGATCATGGAAGCTCGGGTTTATGATCGCAGCTTGCTGAACAACAGTGGAACTTCACTATTATATAAAAGCTTCTTTATTCTATGATTTATTTCATTTCTATTACTCCTTCATTCCTTCTTTTTTCCTATTATGTAACTTATGTTACTGAGTTACTCTGTGGCTGCTGTAAGACAAAATAAACCATCCTCTGTCATCTACAGTGCATGTGTGACAGTTAAAGCATCTTTCCGATCTATGAACCTTCAGCAGTGTTTTATCATTTTGTTCTTTGACGTCTTTGTTGTTTTTCTTCTTCTGTGTTTTCTTTCATCGCAGATTTCTCTGAGCTGTTCTTGTTTCTCCTTTTTCGAGCCGCTCGCTGCGTTTGAACGATTAAAGTTCCTGATGAACTCTGCGGATTTTTAAAAAAAACAACTCACCTTGTATGTAGTCGACCTTGGGCCTCCTCTCCTCCACGACTGCTACCTCGCCGTCGCAGTACGCGGCGTGCATCTCGATCCTGCTCGCGGGGAAGGACGCTTGGCAGAGCGGGCAGTCGACGGCGGTCTCGGGGCTGCGGGGGACGACGGCCGGCTCCGGCGCTTGGTCCTTTATCTCCTCCACATCTGGATCCCCTCCGTCCTCCTGCACCGCCTCCCTGCTCGCAGGCTGACCGGCGCCGCCCTCGCTGCTCCTGACGGGGACGTCCGCCTCCATCTGTTCACCTGTTGGAGCTGAGGATAAATGACAGCTTCAGCTTCTTAAACACGCAGCATGGAGGGTGAAAATGAAGCTTTTCTGTCTGATTACCGTCGGCCTCCACCTCCTCCACCTGTGGCTCGCTCCTGGAGGGAGGATCAGCGTGAAGGATCATCTGAATCTCCGGAGTTTTAGCTGCAGGCTGCGGACAAACTTTTCACATTATTTCAGCACTTTAACACATTATTTACTGACTGCTGCCACACACAAACCCACCCAGCACCTCCACCTGCTGCTTGTACAGTTCAGGGTCTCGTGTCTCTGAGGAAGAGAACATGCAGAGGTGGTGCTGACCTGTGGACTTGAACCTAGAACATCCACAACGTGACGCATCAGTGCTAACCACTGCAGCACCGTGCTGCCCTGGAAACTCAGGACCAGTTCCTGTCAGAGTCGGCCAATCAGCTTTAACGCAGTTAGATCAGAACACATGAGCTCAGATATAAAGGATGAACACACACACACGGCGACGTTCATCAATGAAATCGTCACTGTGACGGTGCTGCAGGTATCTTCTCTAACACCATCCATTTACTAGCAGACAAGCTCCACACTCTTATTTTGAAAGTCTAGTTGCTGCTAATCAGTTGAAAGCAGTCCTTCCTGTCAGACTCAAACTCCACCGTGATGGAGAGGAGCCGCTGACGGCGGTCCCAGTCTGCTCTGCAGGTCCTGCACGCGACGAACCGGAGGCTGAGCAGAGCGAGGACCGCCAGCTGCTCCCGGGTGGAGGAGGAGTCAGTTGGGACCTGCAGTTAACCTCCTGACTTCCTGTCTGCGAGTTTCTCCCGCACACCTGAGCAGACTCACCTGATCTTCTGCGTCACACACCAGCGTCACGTCCTGACTGCTGTCGCCGCTCAGCTGCGTCTCTGAGGTCACATGAAGAATAACGTTATTGGAAAACACAGATAATAAAACACACAAACATATCACAGCATCGTTGTTCACTCCTCTCACTGCATTCAGGTCCTTTACACTCACATCAGCCTCGGCGTCTCAACTTCCTGATTAGAGACAATCTGATGAGTTTCTTCTAGTCTGAAGAAAAACGTTGAACTCAGGCTCAGGCGTGAGGACAGCGGAGACAAAATCCTTACCTGGACAAACCTCACAGTCCTCAGCGTCCATCGGTTCTTCGTCTCCATCCTTCTTCCCGTCCTCCTCTTTGTTTTCCGTCTTCGTTTGCTCCTCTTCCTCCTCCTTCTCCTCCGTTGTCGGAGTATCAGCAGCTTCATCCTGAGTTTTGCTCCTCAGCCTGAGACCTCGTCTGAAAGCCAGTTTGAACAAATCGAACGTTCCTCGTCAGATCAGACGGAAATCTCCTTTAACCTCCAAACACGAAGCAGACGCCGCTTCACGGCCGAGAGCAGAGTTTTACCTGCGAGCGGCGTGACGCTGAGGCGATCCAGCGGGCAACTCGTGCGACGGCGATTCCTAAAAACATCACACGTGTTCAAACATCTGGAACAGAAGCAAACAAACGTAATCTTCTGAGACATTTTTGTACCTCCGTTTGCGGCAGGACGGCCTCGCCCCACTCCGCCTTCCTCAGCAGACGCCGCTGAGCCCGTTTCAGAGTCTTCTCGTAAACCTCCATCTGAGCCACGATCACCTGAGCGGCGACAGGAAGGATGAGTGAACACACGCTTATGATACTCGGGTCAACATTCTCCGTCACACACGCATCACGTTACTGATTTCACAGTGACTCAGATTTGATTTTGACATTTTTAAGAATAAAAACAAACAAATTTATTTTACACAATAAAATAAATTTGAAACAATCCCTGGACTTCATTAAAGCTGCTTTGCATGATTTACAGCTGAAAATAATCCTTCTTTATCCTAAACAGGGGCTTCTGCAGCCTCTCGGCTCATCCTCTGTCTCCGCCTTTTATGACTTTGTTCTGATTGGCTGTCCCTCGTAAACAGCAGGTGGCGGGGCTTCTCTGACTGACAATAGCCATACCCCCCCTCTGTGACATCATAAAGTTCCACAAGTAGAAAAAAAACTGTGTAAACATTTCAGGGATTATTTGTAGACACGCTGACTTCACATTTGAAACGTCGGCCATGTTGACTTCTGTCACATCTAAGACCAAAACTACATTTAATTACTGAAAGAGTCACTAATTATTTTTGCAGAATTTCATGCATGAAGTAAAAGACAGCAGCGAAGCCTCGTCCTGATGTCAGAACCATGATGTGCTGTAAACGTGTAAACGAGTCCGTTATAAATTATCGTAATCTGTAGCGTGACCACCTGCGTGTACGTGTCTGGGTCGAGGCCTCGCGGGCAGAAGGGAACGCCCCAGTAGTAGTGAACCGTGGTGGAGTCGGCGGACTCTCCAGAGCCGACAGAGGAGAGCGTCCTGCTGCGATCAGGCCGCGGCTCCTCTGTGCCGGACTTGGAAGAAGTTTCAGGCGAAGTTTGTCTGTTGGAGCTGCTCTGAGGACGCAGGCTGCAAACAGACAGAGAGAAGACGGAAACTGGTTTGCATGATTCGTTCGGCAGCAGGACTTCACTGTCCTGTCTGTGTGTGCACAAACGTTACAGCTGGATCCAAGTAACGTGCACAAAACCCACAGACACGTGTTTACTGACTGTATTCAGGCCACGCCTTCTTTGTTTCTAAGGAAACACTTCCATCTATCTGTCCGTTCAAGCAAAGCTTCCCAGTCCCTCTCGGGGGACCTCAGGGTATTTCTAGGCCATGAAAGACTTATAACATCGCCCAGCTGGATCTGCCTGGATAACCTCGACAGGGAGGAGGCGCTGGGACGAGCATGAACCACCTCAGGTGACTGAGGGTGGGTGTAACGTAGGCTGTGAGACAGGTGAATGTTATTTCAGGGTTGAAAAAGAGAAACAGGTGAACATCCCGCTCCCCTCATCTTTTACTCACCAGAGTCTCGTGAGCCTGACAGCTGACATGTGAGGTTTCATACCTGCAGTTTGATCCAGTCGCCCCTGAAGAAGCAGCCACGTGGTTCAGGGAGGCCGCCGGGCTCTCCGCCTGATGAACTGACGTCTCCTCTGGGAAGACGGGGCTGGGAGAGCCGGTCGGCTGCAGGAAAAACAAAAAAGCAAAAAACGACATTTTTAAGATGATGTGACAGAGATGAAGACATCGCCCCGTCTTCATCTGCAGTCTGTGTGGACGAGCTGAGCTGTGTCCTTGTAGTAAAATGATCAGCTGTGTACCGTGACGTCCTCGTCCCCGTCAGACCAGACTAGCGTCATATCGCTGGTCAGCTGACTCTCGGCCGGGTTCGGGGCTTTGGCCCGCCCGCTCAGCTCGTCTGCATCGAGGAAATCCAGAATAAAAACACCGTCAATAAAAACAGACACAGTCCACACAGTCCGAAAGCAGAGCGAGCGACCTTCCTACCTGACTCGGACGCTTTCAGCCCGTCCAATCGACTCTGACCGTCCTGCAATAAAGAGCAACGAAAATAGAGAAAAGAGTCTGAAAAGTCACATAAACATCAAATAACTGAGTGCCCAGTGTGGACCAGTGAGGCACACGATCGAGCGTCTCATCGTGACGCTTTCAGAGAATCCACGTAAATGTATCGAGCGTTCGGCTTTCTGGGGGAAAGCGCGCTCTGACCCTGCATGCAGCACTGCGACCTCTGAGCTCACCTTCCTGTTGGCTGGAGGACTCTCGCACCTCTGCTGCTGCAGTCCGAAAACGGGGCTCTCGGAGTGGGCGTGGCTCGGCTCGGCCTGTCCTCTATTGGGACTTTCTGGGAATGCTAACCGTTCTGATGGAGGAATGCCGGGGCTTCGTGGGAACACGGGGGACGTGGGTTTCACGGAGGGGGTTAAACTGTCCTGAGAAGAAAACGTGAATCCTGAGTTTTCACCGTCTTGGCTGCGCATGGCGTCTCGGGGTCTGCGGGCGCTCGGCGACCTCTCGTGCTGAGCGTTCCTGCCAAACACGGGGCTTTTAGCGCACTCGGGGCTCGGCTCAATCTCGTCGCTGTTGTCGGGATCTGTGCCAGACAGGGCGGGGCTTTTGGGACATGAGGCGACGTCACTTTTAGGGAACGTCGGGCTCTCGGGACGACGGGACTTTTGGGTGGCGTTCGAACCATTCTGAGAGCACAGCACGAACCCGGAGCTCCTGCAGGTGTCCAGCAGGTCCTGGCTCAGCCGGCCGATGCGGACCTCCGCCCGGCAGCCCGTCAGTGGAAAGACGGGAGACTGATGCAGCTGTGAGTCCTGGATCTGCGTGGAGTCGGAGCTCTGGGAGGAAACAAAGAGATGAACCTTTAAACGACTTTTCTGACGCACGTTTTCCTGCAGATCGCAGACGATGACGAACCTGCGGCGAGTCGGGGAGAGCCGGCAGAGACTCGGAGCTGCAGGGAGACGCCTGAGAGTAGACCTGAGTCTGCGACAAGTCTGGCATCTCCGGCAGAGGACTCCCCGCTTTCCTCTTCCTCTTTAAATTCCCGTTGTCACCGTCTCCAGATCCTGCTGGAACAAAGAAACAGTGCCTTTCATATTTATTTCCTGGTGTGAAGTCTGACCTCAGATGGACGCCGGTGTTACCTTGAAGGCAGCCGTCCTCTAAGGCTCCTCGATCGATGGCGAGCGTTGTCTTCCCGTTCGAGTACGCTAGTTTGCGGCGGGAGCAGAGCCTGAGGGAAACGTCGGCGGGCTGAGATGGACTCTTGGGGGTCCGGCACGCCTGCGTCTGGCCGACCATCTGTGAGAGGAAAAGCAGGAACATCTTTCTCTGCATTCATTTGTCTGTTTGCTCTGATTTGTTTATTTACTAAGATTAGCATTGTAATCTGTGCTGTTCTGTAGCTTTTAGCTAACTTTAAAGAACATGAATGAAACTCTCAGAAGCGCATAAAAGTAAACCATGCTAATGTCAGGATTCACGCAGATCTGTAACATCGTCTTAGAGAAGAAGAGCGGGCGCTCTGCAGAGAGGCCCTGATTGGTGCAAACTGCCATCAGCTGCTGATCGACAGGTAAACAGGACAGAAATAAAACCCAGATGCGTGCACGCCTGCTCCAGCTCTGTACTCACGCTCTCCTTGATGGCCCTCATCATGGCCTCCTCCTCCTCTTGCTGCCGTCTGAGTGCCGTGGCGCTCGCTTCCTGTTCGCTCAGGCGCAGAGCCAAGTCCATCATCTCCTCCTCGGACATCTCTGCAAACACACACACAGAGCTTCATCACCAAAGTCCTACTTACACCCTCAAAATGAAACAGGTTCAGCAGTTCTTGAACCTCCCGAAATGCCCTGATTCCACCTCCATGCTTCTGCACCTTTAGGTTTGGATTTGCTCTCCCTCTGCCGTTTCTCCCTCGCCATTGACGTGGCGAGCAGCGACGCCGAGAGCTCGTCCTGCAGAGACAAAAAAGGACAAACAGTTCTGATGTTGTTTTTCATGCGGCTGCCAGATTATCAGTCAGATTTTACTGATCCTGGTTCCACGAGAGCGACCTCACGTTCATTCAGGACGCTCGCGTTTCTTCACCTGCTCGTCTGCAGCTTCGTCCTCCTGCGAGTCCTCCTCCTTCTGGTTCTCAGAGGCCACGTCGATGAGCTTTTGCTTCCTCAGCGCCATCTTGCTCTATTCCTGAGTAACTGCAGCCAGCAGACACACAAAACTCTAAATAATAAACCAACCAGCCGTAAAATCATTGAGTTAAAGTTATTAGTAATCATCTTTAGATCCACTGCTTCCATAAACACGTAATAAAACATGTGGCTGCCGAGCTCCAAACAGGGTTTTATTAACACGTCGTTTCTGATCTCAAATATCACCACAGTCCGTAACATTAGGATCCACCCAACCATTGTCTTCTGCTCCAATCATCATTGGATTGGTGAAGTCGATAATTGGTCGGATCACTTCATCCTCCAGCACAGTCCGAACTCTCTGAGGAATCTTCAGAAATGATTCTCCAAGCGTCCTGAGGGACATTCAAAGCTCTTCTTTGGATGTTTCTGTTTTTTGTCCTGTTCTCCATCAGAATGATCTCACTCTGCTTCAGGGATGTTGAGGTCCGGGCTCTGTCGAGGCCAATCTGTGACTGATGGTGTTCCTCAGGCTTCTCCTGCACTGGCAGTGTGTTTGGCATCAGCCTCATGCTGAAAAACGAAGCTGCTGCCAGTCAGATGTTTCCAGACGGTACTGATGGCGTGTGGAAATCTGACCGCACTTTCATAGAGTTGATAATTCAGTTTCGATGAGATCAACACACTGATTGAAGGACAGCAGAGACCACGACACAGCCTCCACCATGTTTTACAGACGGCTGTAGACACTCGCTGTTGTAGCTCCCTCCTGACCACCTCCACACATTCGGACCATGATTTTGATTGGTTGCTCTACCAGACCTGTGTCCATTAATGTTAAATCCAGTTCAGGTGTGATGAGGCATACCTGTTTCCCTTCTTTAAGAATGGCTTCCTGAGAGCCATCCTTCCCCTGAGACCACTCCTGATGAGGCTTCAGTGATCTCTCAGGTCTTCTCTCTGAAGGACATGACTGTCACCTGCTGTTAACACCTCTCACTTCTTCTGTCCTCCACTCGTCTAGCTTCCTCCTCTTTGTTAAAAACACACAGCACACCATGCTGAGATATACCTAGTTTCAGCTAATAGATCTTTGGGAATCACCTTCCTGGTTCAAACATACTTTCCATACCCCAAACTTTGTTTTTTCTTTCCACATTTTTTGATTTTAAATGTAAAGAAAAGTCCCCAATGGAGTAAAATCCCAAATAATTATGAGTGGTGGCTCAAGACTTTTGCACAGCAGCTGAGAAAACAAGCATGAATGTGTGATACGAGTCTGAAGTTTGCTTTGATGGTCACGATTAAATAATTTAAGTTTGTGATTGTTCAGCGGGATTATTTAAAGGGTCAGTTCACCCCCAAAACACGAAGCTTTAATCCTTCGAACCGCTTGTTTCCGTCTTTAATAACAAACAGCAGAATGAATGACAGCCCTCAGGCCACGCCTACTACCTGCTTCACCTGATGATGGTGGGTCTCCTCCTCCTCTTCTCCTCCCTCCTCTCATCTGTCCTGCGGTGGGGCCTGAACAAACTGCCCTCTGCGTTAACACAAAGACAAACAGAGGCGCGTGAGCGGCCTGAAACATCGCACACTGGACGTAACGTTAGCTCACACGGCGCGAGGGCAGCGGTTGATATGGAAACAAGCTGACCACACGAGTCAGCGAAAAGAGGCCGTTAAAAGTTGGCGCTTTTCGGTTTTCCCGCAACTAAAGCGTGACGCTAGAGAGCGGGTCAGCCTGCCGCTCCTGCCCGGCACTCCGAGCGGCTGAGGCGGCGGTGGAAGGCCAGCGCTCCGCTCACAAACACTCACCCAGCACTTTTCCTTACTTTCGCGGCGCCATGTTTGTTTCTGTCCACCTCGTCATGTGACTGCGACGTCGGCGGGGCCGCCGCTGTCCACGATGCCTTCACGGACTGTCGGTGAACACAGATTCCTCACCTCGTGTTCCTGATGTCAGAATTCTAATTAGAGTTGATTTGTGACAATAAATGAATTAACAATAAATAAATAAATATAACATAAAAAGAAGAAAAATGTATATTAAAATTAAAATGAGTGTCTGTTTGTCTGTTCGCAAGATGAAATGCTTGATAAACTCTTGAACTTCCCCTTAAACCTGTAAAAATTAACTTTCATTTCTTGGTAACCAGCTTCAGTTACTGGGCGTGGTCCTTACAGTTTTTATGATCGCCACCATCCTTCATCTAATCATGGAGACGCGAAAAAACCGCAGAGACTATAGAGAATATTTTGTAAGGGGTGAACACTTAAAGCTGAAAGAGCTGAAATCGAAAGCTCGACATTCCTACCTGGATACGAAAAGGAAAAAATACCTGTTCAAAAATAAAAAATACATCCCTCCGTACCCCCGGCCGGAGTTTCACGTGTCTCATGTGAAACACGACACAGAGAGAGGGTCGCTGTGCTGGATCTCGAAGGATGGAGGCTTCAAGGATCCACACGGAGGCGTCAAGGACCCTGAAGAGCCGTCCCTGGTGTGGTGGAGTCTGGCTGTTGGACCAGAGGAGATCCGGTCAGCTGAGAGGAGGCTCCTGAAGAAGACCTTCCCATACCGGACCAAGGAGCAGGCCCGGAGGCAGCAGAGGTTCCTGTGGAAGTTCGCCTCCTCTCCAGCCTTCAGTGAGAAGTCCAGGTATGGATCGTACCGCTTCACCTTCAGGGTGGAGGAGGTGCTGGAGGCCTACAGCGAGCAGGTACGGACTCCTTCAGTGTAAATTTAAAACACTTACTAACCTTTGATAATGCTGTTTTATTACAGCAGACACTGATGAGACGCCTGCTGACTCATTACAAACTGAATTTTATTTATTCACAAGTGTTCAGTTCATCCAGCACACAGCCCCTCAAAACTCTGCTGACCACGTTATTGCAGTTTAAAAAAATTTGATTTAGTTTAGACTTTTTTGTTTTTAAATCATTTCAGTTTCAGGAAGTCTCCAGTTCAGTTTGCTGGTCTCAGTTTAGTTTTTATAGTTTGAAAATGTTTCGTTTTCATTTAGTTTTATTAGTTTCGGTCTCAGTTTTAGTCTTTGTGACTCATTATTGTATTTATTGAAAAGACCAGAGAAGATGTAATTTATCTGCATAGATATTCAAATATGAGGAGAAGCCTCATAAAAACTTCCATCTGACCTGATCAGGCAGTTTGTGATTTTACCAGAATATTAAATCATGAAACAAAAACATTTCCTTTGTAAATTAATTTTACTTTAGTTTTTCATGTTCATTAAATTTCATTTCGTTCAGTTTCAGTTTGTTGTATATAAGGTCTAATTTTGGTGTAGTTCTATTACCGTGTAATAACCTCGGTGTAGAGGTGAGTAAACGTCTTCCTTACATTTTGCTTCCAACAGCCAGACTTGATTGTGATATCTGAAGAGTCCTACAGATTTCCTGAAGCCTTTTCACAGCTTTTATTTAGACATTGGCTGCTTTTTCACTCATTCTCAGTCTGGTCCTTGTACCTAACCCAAAAGCACCAAACACATGGGAGGAACCAGTGCTGCAAAGATTATAAATCTGTCACCAGCCTTTCACGAAACAGTCTGACACCAACAAAGAGCTCTAAGTTGAGCACTTGTCACATCTCTGCGTGGTGTTCCCTCCACTGAAACCTGTTTATTTGTCTCCAGTTTTGCTTCGGTGCTCCACCCGTCTTGCGAGTGTTCAAGACCTCCCTGTACAAACAGGAAGTGGTGTATACTGTGCTGGTCCACAGACCGCACGATGACGGGCGCTTCTCCGAGTACCCCGAGCTTCCTGATGACGACCCGAACGCCGTCTGTGCTTACAGACGAGAAGAAAACATCTTCATCTGGAGACCAGAGGCCATGTGTGGGACACACAGGTAAGAAACACATAAAGATTTCCATGGAGTCCACCGAACCACACACTCACTGCCAGTTTATTAGATACACCTTCTCAAACATCTGAGCAGCAGCTCAGTGCATGTAGACATGTAGACGTGATCAAAACGACTGAAGCTGAGCATCAGGATGGGAGGGGGAAGGTCTGACCCAGAGTGTTTCAGGAGCTGCTCATCTGCTGGGAGTTTCCCAGACAGCCGTCCTCACACGACCACACTGTGCCATCTTCTGATTGGCTGCTTCCAGCAGGGTAACACGCCATGTCACACAGGCCAGATCATCTCAAACTGGTTTACTGAACACCAGTGTTTGTATATGATGTCATGCCACTCCAAGTTTAAACACATTTAAAAAACAGCTGCTAGATTCAGAATCAGCTGATTTGTCTGTAATTTGTAAAATAACTTTATTATCGTTAATGAAACTTACCAACACATAGACTCACGGTGAGAAGATGGTGGTGAAAGGAGGACCTAGTTCCTGTGCCACAGACAGTACACGGGTCCAGTTTTACTGTGATGTAGTTCAGAGTTAGTGAGAGACAAACACTGATGCTGAACAGAAACCAGGCCGTGACTTCAGGACACTCAGAGTGTCTTTACACTTCAGCGCTGACCTGAGCAGCGTCAGTGAGGCGCAGTGATGCAGTTTAACCTCTGTGGGCTGATTCAGATGCTGCTTCCTCTCAGGTATGAGCTGGACTACAGACCTGAGGACAACCTGATGGAAGCCTGGGAGCTGGATGATTGCCCACAGTATTATGTTTGGGATCACGTCGCCCTCGCCCTGCATGTGGAGAGCGGACAGGTACGTTCGCTCAGATCTTCACGTCGAGCATTGCTACAAATCCAGCTGCACAGACGTGTTAATTATCCTCTGTTTCTTTTTCAGGTGCTGAAGTTCGACTCCGATCGACTGAGACAGAACCTCAAGTTCTGTGAGCGAGACGACGTGACCATCGCACCGAAATTCTACTTTGATGATTGTGAGGAAGCTCAGAGCGTTATCGAAAGTCTGTGGCCCGAGTCGTCACTGGAGAAGAACTTTGCAGGTAATAAATCAATAAAACTCTCAGTTACAAACCTTAAAGTTATATGACAGAAACTCAACTCCACATAGTTTTTATCACGTCAGGCAGCCTGTTTATTTCTGCTGGAACATTTTACCATTGGAGTCTATGGGGACTGAACCAGCCTCTAGTGGTCGCTAGAGGAACTGCAGTTTTCGCTCCTGGAGCGTTGGCTTCATCTTTCCTCCATCTCAGTTCGTCCTCTGCCTCTCTCCTTCTCACAGGTCTCTCTCTTTAGGGGAAGAAAACCCCACAGCAGTGTTAAAGAGGCCTCAAGACTCGGTGCTGTGAGACAACGATCGGGTTTAACTTCTGCAAACTTTTCCTTTTTCCTTTTTTAAAGAGACCAAACGTACACACTGCTGTGCAAAAAGCTTGAGGCACCTCGATAAGAAGCAAACTAGTGAGAGAGCTGCTTAAAGTCTTATTGATGCTGTCAACGATAAGCCGCGCTGCTGAAGCATCAGCGCCTCTGTGTGAGCGCACTGTCATTGTCAAATCATCAGCAGCACTGGACGTTGTCACTCTGTCCTGTCTGCAGGAGACCAGTCTGCAAATTTAAGATTAGAAGACATTTCAGAAAGTAAAGCTATATACAGTATTATTATTATTACGACTGTTACTGTAGTTATTCTTATGGGTGCTGTGTGAAATTTAGGGTGACCACCTTTATTCTCAGGAATCCTTCTCCAGGCTTCCTGAATTCATTCAGAGCTCTTCTTTGTATGTTTCTGCCTTTTGTCATGTGATATGTGATTGTTGGGGTTTCTCAGTATCACTGTGGGGTCTTTACCTTGCAGTGTGAAACACCTCGAGGTTACTGTTGTTGTGATTTGGTGCTAAAGAAATACAACGATGATCTCACACTGCTTTGGAAATGCTGATGTTTCCTCTGAGGAGGCCGATCCATGACTGACGGTGTGTTTGGGATCGTTGTCGTGCTGAAAACTGAGACTCTGGCCAATCAGATGCTTTCCAGACTGCTGGTAACAAAGTGTCTGAAGATACAATTTAAACAGCTTCTTTGATTGGTCGTCTGTTACGTGTAAAAACGACACTGGTTCATGTGGGTGGGGTTTCTCCACTTCTATGCTCCATCACGGTGGAGGTTATACATGTAACAGTGGAGGGGCGGAGACAGAAAAACTGCTTCACATGCTTCGCTTTTGCATTTTATTAGTTGATTTCAGATATACGACTTCCTGTAATACCACAGATACATAATTATGTATGAACATGTATGATTATGTGTTTTTATGCAGTGTGTTCATGTGCCTGAATTTCATACACATTTCTACCTTTTTATACAATAAGACAATAAAGTTCTTTTGAATCTGAATTTGTGTATTTATTAAGAGAACAATCGTACAATTAATTATAAACACAAAGATTAGTTTATTTATATTTCTAGAATAATATTGAAAAGCTCTGAGACATATTAATCTAATTTGATTGACCCCACCTTGAAGTTGGACCTGTGGGCGGGGCTTGTCAGAGCCTCTTGTGGGTTTACCACACATAGTTAAGAGCACCACCCTTCTCTGGCTCCTGGAAGGTGCTCATAGTGGGGACCGGGCTGTGACTGGGAGGAACGACCTACCTGATCTCTGAGCGCTGGAGGTCGACGGCAGGAGGAGCAGAGTGCAGCTCGAGCAGCAGCTGAAGCAAAAATCTACCATCAGTCATTAGGTTGGTTTAAAGAGAATCGTGGATGCCAGCAGCAGGTGGGGCTCCATCAGTGAGGTCAGGTCACATTGTCATTGTTGTAGTTTGAAGTTTGTCTGCCCTCAGCACACATACTGTGTGTCTGTTGGGCCAGTAATATGTGTAATACTATAAAAGCTGAGTTTGTGAATGAGTCAGAATTTGTGGGTTTATTGCTGATTTGAGTCCGAACTGCAGTTTAAACCTGGTGAGAAGAACAAAGAAAAGTAGAAAAAGAGCCTGAAAAACTCTTATCAGGGGATCTGCAGCTGCAGGTGAGGCGAGCTCGAGAAACTGTCAAGAAATGCAGCTGGTGGGAGAGGCAGTGTTTAACAAATAACAACCTTGAGATGGTGACAGCGTGGTCGAATGATGCTCCACCCAAGAGATCAATGCAAACATCCACCAGCCTCCAAAGCAGCAATGAGAGATAAACGAACTCCATGAGACTCTGGACCTGTGTGGTTCTTCTTGTCACTGCCTCATTAACACGAGAGAAGAAGAATGAGGACGTCCTCTGTGCTCAGATGTTGTGTTGTGTGTATCAAAGAGCCATGTAGGGGTCAGCAGAGGTGGGAAGTAATGAAGTACAAATACTTTATTACTGTACTTAAGTAGAATTTTCTGGTATCTGTACTTAAGTGTTTATTTTTTGGACTACTTTTTACTTTCTACTCCTTACATTATCAAAACTCGTCTCTTTAGGCTCAGCAGTATCATTTCTATGTGATTTCTGTTATGTAAGCTGCTATAAGTGACTTGTTGGCCTATAATATGTGAACCACATCTCACATGTATCCCTCATGAATGATATAAAATCATCTTGAGACACAAACGACATTCACATCACGAGAAACTGGAATCAAACAGACTTATATGTGTTCTTTATCTTTAGGTACAACGACGCCGTTTATTGGCACTGGGAGCAGCGCCGGTGTGCGTCTGTGGTATCAGCTTCGAGCGGGGCTGCAGAAGAAGCATGAAGGGAGAAACGTTTCTATCAGCTCAACAAACATGTGAAATCACAGAAAAGTGTTCGCAGGGCACCAGACAGGCCGGGACCCCGCTGGGTAGAATCGCCCTTCAACTTTTTTTTTACTTTCTTACTTACATTTCGGTACTTTTTCACTTTGACATGAGTAAAAAAGTTGCTTCAGTACTTTAACTTTTACTGGAGTATTTTTTACCACAGGTATCTGTGTGTCGTTAGAAAGTCTCGTCGGTTATGATCTGGGGACGGAAAGAGGATTTCCGTTTGGAGGAGGCGGAAGGAGTAAAAAGGTCAAGCTGTTCACAGATGTTTTGGAGACGCGGACAGTACCGGTACTTTTGGTTTTACTGCGTGAAAGGAGCAGAGCGCAGGTAAGCGAACACTGATAATACTAAAGGAAAGCTTTAGTGGGGTCGTTGGTGTGTGGCCTCAGCTTCACACGGTTAACTGGTAATAATGTAACAGCGCGTTTGTAACAGTGACTTTCTGATGTGTAATTAAACAACATTCATTACTTTGACGATGAGCTACGAGATCACATGTAGTGAAAGGCCTGTTGGGATGAACTTGTAATAAAATACATGTTTGGACTTGAGTGAGCAGAGAGCTCCGAGTCATCTCAGCAAAACTTTATTATTTACTTTTCGCTACTTCCTCTTTCTGTGCGTACGGCCCAATCACGTATTCGGTACGTTCATCAGCCGGTGCGGACTTTACAGCAGTTTCGACATCGCGGTACTGAACTGTACTGCCTGGGCTCTTTTGTTTAAGCCGAGGGAGACAAGACACCTCTGCCCAGCGTCCTGCTCGCAATCGGTCAGTCTCTGGACAACAAACTGGACGCCCAGCGTCCCCGACTGTACCGGGGAGACAGAACGAAGGACTCAGGCAAGAAAAGGGGAGGAGTGTGTGCTTCATGGTTAAGTCTTTGTGGGCTATGCATGTGTGTATCTTAAAAACGCACTGCACTCAGACCCTCCAGCTGCTGACCTTCAGTTAAACTCTCCTTCAGCTGTTTACATCCCCCCACGTGGTGATAAAGCTATGGCTATGGACGACCTGTATGACGTCATCAGAGGACTTGATTACAAAAATCCTGAAGCTGCCTTTATTGTGTTGGGAGACTTTAACAGAGCCAACATGAAGAAACGTCCCTACAGCAGTGATCAAACACTGGATCACTGCTACAAACCCCTCCCCCGTCCAGCTTTGGCAGAGCATTGTCCCATATTGCTGCTGCCTACATACAGACAGAGGCTTAAACAGGACAAAACAGTTTCCAGGGTCATTTACAGATGGGACAGTGAGGCTGAGGGCGTCTTACAGGCCTGCTTTGAGACAGCTGACTGGCAGATATTTGAGAATGCTGCTGATCGCAACATCAGTAAATTCATAGACTCTGTTATAGGCTATACTGGAAACAAGCATGCAGCGTTCAGTCCACCGTGTCTCTTGCAGATGAGCTCAACAAATTCTGCACTCGTTTTGATGCAGAAAACATAAAGCAGGTCCTTTTCCCTCAGGCAGGCAGTGAGGCTGTAACCTTAATACTCGAAATAGAAGATGTGAGATGGTCTTTCCAAAAGGTCAACCCAAAAGTTGCCTCGAAGCTCGTCGACCTCGGGCTGGAAACGTCTCTCCTGAACTGTGGGTGGTGAGAGTTGGTAAGCACACCTCCTCAACACCTATTTTAAACACAGGGTCGTGTGCTTAGCCCCCTCCTGTGTTCCCTGTTCACACACGACTGTGTTGCTAAACATAAGTGCAACACCATCATCAAGTTTGTGGATGACAAAACCATCATAGGCCTCATCACAGACAACGAAGAGACGGCCTGTAGTGGAGGTGATGGCGCTGTACAAGTGGTGTCTGGATAATAACCTGTCTCTCAATGTCAGCAAAACAAAGGAAATGATAGTGGACTACTGGAAACGACCAGTCGGGGAACACCAGCCCATCCACACCAACGGTGTCAAGGTCCAAAGGGTCAGCAACTTCAAATTCCTTGGAGTAAATGTCACCGAGGACTTCTCCTGGACCTTCCACACGGACACTGCAATCATGAAAGCTCATCAGCGACTCTACTTCCTGAGGAAGCTGAAGAAGTTTGTCATGAACGCCAACATCACCTCAAATTTCTACAGGTGTGCGATCGAGAGTTTGCTGACGAACTGCTTTACAGTTTGATACAGAAGCTGCTCTGCCAGCAGCCGCAAATCACTACAGAGGGTGGTGAAGGCACACACACACACACACACACACACACACACACACACACACACACACACTTCATTTCTTATCATACTGTCTGTGTTTCCAGCTTCATCAAAGAGGAAATCTTCAGCCTAATCATCAAACTTAGAAAGCGCGTCTGCCTCCTGGATCCAGCTGCGACAAAGCTCTCAGGCTCCTGTATGTGAGTTCCTATAATTAGTAATCACCCCTGGGTGCTTTAAGAAATCTTGTCCCGTGACTCACACCCAGTGCTGATCATGCTGATTACAACAACAGTGTGTTATTGTGTGTGTGTTCAAAGATGAACTTTTATTTCCAGATAACCAGCCGATGACACTGCCTGACTTATACTGAGCTGTCAGAGCTGCTCTCCACATCAGCAGAGTGACACTGACGGTCTGGACGGTCTGTTTGATCGACATCATCCAAATCGGATCATGCAGAGACAAGGAAACGTCAAAAAACAAAAACATTATAAAGCGAGGCATTTAAAGCTGAATGATTTGAAACAGGAAGCTCAAGATACTCATTTGTACAAGAAGTACCTCTACAAAGACGACATCCCTCCGTACCCCGGACCTGGAGAGGTTTCACTTGAGTTTCATGTGTCTCGGCTGAAACACGACACATACAGATTAGAAGAGATCAAGAATGACGGAGGCTTCAAGGATCCAAAGAGCGGCTCAGAGGATCCAGAAAGACTGTCCCTGGTGTGGTGGAGTCTGGCTGTGGCACCAGAGGAGATCCAATCAGCTGAGAGGAGGCTCCTGGAGGAGGCCTTCCCAAACTGGACTGAGGAGCAGGCCCGGCGGAAGCAGGGCTTCCTGGTGGACTTTGCCTCGTCTCCAGCCTTCAGTGAGAAGTCCAGGTATGGATCGTACCGCTTCACCTTCACGGTGGAGGAGGTGCTGGAGGCCTACAGCAAGCAGGTACGGACTCCTTCAGTGTAAATTAACATTAATTAGCTCAATGAAGATTTTTAAACTTGATTTTGTCAGTGTAGCCCCTCAGACTGAAAAAGCTCCCTGACTCCTTCATGTAATCAATGATTTTCTGTTTTAGCTGGTCAGCTTCACCTCAGTGGAACATTTTGTGTATTATGTGTTTGGCTGAGACGTCTGTACAACGTCCCGGCTCACTGATGAAGCCCGGTGTAGCTGGTGTGAGTCTGTCATCAAAACATGGTTTTTTTTCCAGTATTGCTCCGGCCGCCCGCCCGTCATGCGTGTTCTCAGGACTTCCCTGTACAGACAGGAAGTGATGTATGCTGTGCTGGTCCACAGCTCAGCCAATGACGGGTTCTTCGCTGAGTATCCCATGCTGAATGACCCTCCGAACACCATCTGTGCTTACAGGGACGGACGCTTCACCTGGAGGCCCGAGGCCATGTGTGAGACACACAAGTAAGAAACAGATGTTACACACACACACACACACACACACACACACACACACACACACACACTCAGACAACATTTGGTGGATGTTCCTGATCCTTTAACACTGTCAGCTGATTCAGACGCTGCTTCCTCTCAGATATGTGCTTTTACAAAGACGTGACAAAAACCTGATGGAAGCTTGGGGGCTGATTCAGGATCCACAGTTTTATGTTTGGGACCACGTCGCCATCGCCCTGCATGTGGCGGGAGGACAGGTACCTTCACTGCTCCTCCTCCTCACACACCTGCAGAAACATCAGCAACATTATTGTGTTTAATCATCGTAAAGCTGGAGGAAGCTTTTTGATTCTTGTCTTTCTGAGTTTTTGGTCTTTGTGTGTTTCTGCCAGAGCTGGTGTGTTTGGAGGTTTGATGAATAAATGATGTTTACTGTAAATAAACTAAACGTTTCAGTTGTGTTTTTGTAGGTTTTTTGTGTAAAACTGTTGCTCGTCTTTTTCTCTCTGTTCATTTTCTTTTCCAGGTGCTGAAGTTTGATTCTGATGATCTGAGAAAGAACCTCACGTTCTGCGAGTGTGACGCTGTGACAGTCACACCTAATTCTGACTTTCAACATTACCAGGATGCTCAAAGCCTCGTCACTCGTTTGTGGCCACTGAAGAAGGAGGTTTCACTCCAGCAGAGAATCAGAGGTAATAAATCAATAATCAATAACAGGCTGACTTCCTGCTTCACCTCCTGACACAGCCGATGAGCTGTGAGCTGTAAACGTCTCCTGATTAACCTTCTTCATCAACAGGCTCTACAGAGTGAGGCTGTCTGTGGAGTTTCTCCACCTTTATTCTCCTTTTCCTGAGCGACTGCAGCATCACCGGCTGCACAGTGAACCACGGTGGAGGTTACACAGAAGGCAGCAGCCGAGAGGAACGAACACAGAAAAACTCTTTGATGTGACTTTTTTATTCCATTAGTTTATTAAAGGTTTATTACATGAATTTCCAAAGTGCACAGCAAAAGACCAAAGACAGATAAAACATAAACATGTGATCATGTGTTTCACTGCACTCTGTCCCGTCTGTGTGTGATGTGTTCATGTGACTGAATCAAAGACTAATTACTTTGTACACACAAAAAGTGGACAATAAAGTTGTTTTGGATATTTTGTATTTTGGGTGTTTTCCGTGGTGTTCAGGTGCCTTCGCTGCTCCTCCTCCTCACTCTTCACACACCTGAAGCTTTTCACATCAGATCATTTGTTGCTGTCTTTGTTAAATCAGTCCAACGTGTCACTAAAAGTGCTCCGAACGACCATCTACTCCTGATTCTATCAATGTGACGTGTAACAGCGCCACCCTGTGGTCAGAGAGGGTGTTACACCCGCACTGTTCCTAATTTAAACCATCATTTCTTTGAAAACTCACTCAGCTGTGCCTTCATGCAGTTTCCACTTAAACACTGTTTCTGTTCATTGTATTTTGATGAGTTCCAGCTTTTGTTCCACGTGATGTTCACAGCTTTGAATTTACCTGATCATCTGTTTACAGACGAACATCCTGCTGCTGATCAGGTCAAATGTGTTTCTCAGTCCTGCATATTTCATGTGAGGATCTCGTGAACCTGTGGAGTTATTCAGGATCGCACATGTTCACTCTCACCTGCATCTTCTTCAAGTCGCTGTAGCTCAGAGACAAACATGCATGGCTTCATTAAATACACTAAAGTTATTGTAATAAAACAGCTCAGTGTGATTTTTTTTATTTAAATGGGTTTTGCAGCATTTGAGTGCAACACATGTGATGGTCAGCTAACAGCCTGGCAGTGAAGTGTCACTAGATGTATGTGGTGTTGTCTCAAACATAAAGCAGTATTTATTTAAATGCTAAATAAATGTGCTGCTCAGAGGAAACTTAACTGAAATATATTTAAAATAAAAAACAGCAGTTAGTTGACTGGACTTCAGGATATGAGCACAGACTGTCTTCCTTTTCTAGCTTTGCACTACTTAAAGTATCCCATCCTTCCCAGTGTCTCCCAGTATCAGTAACTTCCTGCTAACTTCTAACTCCGTTAAATATCATAAATTCTGTTTTCATGGATGCCTGGATGTTAAACTTAACTGTTACACCTGGTAGAGCAGAACGCTGATCATTTTGTTACAGATGAAAGAATTTAGACAGTTTTTAACTCTCAGTAATGCTGCAGTGATCATTTGTACGGTGGCTGGGAAGTGCAAATCACATTTACAACATCAACAACAAAATAACATTTCAGAAAACACTTTTACATAAAAACAAACAAACAAATCACCACATATCCAAACTGATATCATGACCAGCAGCTTTTACAGCTGTGGCTCCAGCAAACATCAGCTGATACTAGAAAGTAATATTAAATAAATTCTAACAACAGCTGATCAAGTTTAAACGAGCTGCTGTTGTTTAGCGCGACATACACTGGTTTCCTCTTTCTGGCGCAAAGTGGACGATAAAAAAACAAGAGAGACGATCAGCTGATCATTGATCAGTTTCATGATTGAACTAGCAACAGGAGAGGGAGGGGGGAGAATGAGTCTTTTTCTCAATCTAGATGAAGTAGGGCAGCACGGTGGCACGGTGGTTAGCACTGTTGCCGCACAGCAAGAAGGTCCTGAGTTCAATTCCACCATCAGGCCGGGGTCTTTCTGTGTGGAGTTTGCATGTTCTCCCCGTGTTTGCGTGGGTTCCTTCCGGGTACTCCGGCTTCCTCCCACCGTCCAAAGACATGCAGCTTGTGGGGATAGGTTAATTGGATAATCCAAATTGCCACTAGGTGTGAATGTGTGAATGAGTGTGAGTGTGAATGGTTGTCTGTCCCTGTGTGTTAGCCCTGCAACAGACTGGCGACCTGTCCAGGCTGTACCCTGCCTCTCGCCCTATGACAGCTGGGATAGGCTCCAGCGACCCTGAGAAGCGGAAGCGAATGGATGGATGAATAGATGAAGTAGGGGTCAAATCGCTTTCCTTTTCACCTCAATACCAAACTTTATACTGAAGTTCAACCTCCTCTGCTGCAATTGGTCCAGCCCAGAATCGATCACTCCACCACCTTTCATTGTTTATACCGTTACAAAGAAACAAAAAAGAAAAACAAAAAGAAACAATCATAAAAACGAAAAATGGCCCGGTGGCCAGTCCAGGTGTGGTTATATCATATTTGATTTGATTTCAGACAAAATGAGTCATTATATCATTAAAAATAAACAACAAAGACAAAACTCACAAAATATACAGACACTTATTCCAAAGTTTATAAAAACTTGACACATACTTAGTGCCACCTTGTGTTCGACTGGCAAAGTTTTGCCCTCATTACCCGCTCATTACTTTTAATGAAATGGACAGCGTTCCTAAATTTAGCCACAACAGGTGTGACTGATCAGATTGGACCTGCAGGGCTACTCGGGCTTTTTCACATCAGGGCGAGCAGGAAAGACACTTGGACATTAAAGCATCCACATAAACTCCCTGTGACCTCTGTGTTATCTACTGTAAGACTCAGAGGACCAGAGATGAAGACTTTTCTTTTTATCAGAGAGCCGAACCAGACTTCCTGTATCAGGATGCTGCAGATCTACAACAACAAACATCAGTCAGTTTGTCAAAGCTCCAGAAGTATGAGGAAATACAGTGTCATCAGTTCCCGTCACTCCTTCACAAACAAATATCGTGCACGTGTTTTCTGTACTCACAAAAATGACTTTAAACTTTGGACCTAAATGGCACAATTAGCCTTGCGCAAAAAGTCAAAGTGTTCACAGGAAGCAGTGACAGTCTGATAACTGTGTTGTTAAAATGGTCCATTAAATAGACCTGCTATGAGTCTGGACCTGTTAAAGAAGGATCAGTCACAAGGACTTTCCCCTAAAAACTGGATTTGTTTTATCTTAATGGAAATGAAATATTAATGAAACTTTGATATGAAGCATTGCAAGCTTAGGGCGATGTTTAAAAAAATCTGGGTCGAGGTACAGATGAAAACAGTCAGAGCATTTTTTACATGTTACAAACTGTTGTTCTGCAGTCATCCAGCTTTTATACAGTGAGAGGTTTGCTTCAGTGTCTGAGTGTAATCAGCTTCACTTTAAGATCTAAGAAATGGTTCAACACAATAAAAGCTTGTTATCATGTATTTGAAGATGCAATGGACTGTTTCTCTCTCACATAGTAAACAGTAGATCACTGCTGTAGATGAGATGGTGAATTTCAAATGCTTGTGTTTGTTTGTAAACACTCTTGGCAAGAATGTAGAACTGTGTCAATATTCTGGGTTATTAGTATCTGTATTCACCATCTAAGGTACAGCACAAGCTGGTATCCAGTCCTCTGCTGCGATATTAGTTTCCATCCCTGTCCCACATAGAAGAAAGGTCTGGCCTGGATCTGGTGTCAAGCCAGAACTGCTGGCTGCCTTCTGCCATGGTAGGTGGTATGTCATCCAGATATGGGCCAGGCCTGGCGTAGATGGCACTGTTTATGTGATGACATGCCCGATTATGGTTTGGTTTATGTAGCCCAGGCTCATAGAAATCCGGCATCAAGCTGGCACTTCTCACTGACTGGTGTCATGGCTGAGTGTCTGCAGGTCTGGCAATGATGCACTATTTATGTTCCCATTTTCTTATTTTAGTTAGAAGACCTAAATGCAAAGTTGCTATGCTACAGTATAGAGTATGAAGCACAGAGCGCTGCAGAGGAGAGCTTTGCTGGTTTCTTTGACATAGTTATTAATGTCTGTGATATTGTTTGTGTGCATGTTTATGAAAGACACCAGATTTAATCTGTCAGGTTTCATTTAAACTCACTTAAAATTGTGACTGACACAACTCTCAACACAACAAAGCAGAATGTCTGCAATACAAAGATCATGACTCATTTATATGAATCGCTTTTAATGGCGAATTACGTTGTTTCATAAACTCTGAAATATGATAGTCTTGGCATTCTGTTGGTTTTATTTCCTCCACATTATGTTTTCAGTTTATTTCCCCTCCCTTATCTCTTCCCTCATTATCTTCTTAGTTACATGTTTTCGTTTCCTCAGGTTTTACTTCGTTGTTTGTTGGTTACTTCCTGCTTTACTTTGTTTATTAATGAGTCTTGTCTTTACTTGCTGTCTGTCCCGCCCTCCTCGGTGTCACCTTCTGTCCCCTTTTCTGGATTCCTGTTTCATTTGTTCAAGACTTCAAACTAACTTGTGCTTAATTAAGGGGTCTCAATGTGCTTTATACTGTAAGGTAAAGATCCTACAACAATACAGAGAAACCCTTAACAAACATATAACTAGGACTGGTTGATATGACCCAAAATTCATATCTCGATATTCTTTAGCTGGATGGCGATATACGATATATATCTCGATATTTTTCTAAAGCCATAAAGTAAGAACAAACAGAGAGTTTAGTCACAGCTGTGTCCCAGATGTCACACAGGCACTTTTATTCACATACAGCGCAGATGCACATGAAAAATTACTCAAAAATAAATTATCAGCATTTATTAAATAATAATGATCCGTAAATAAAAGAAAACAATGTTGTTTTTGTGCATCACAAAGAGCTCACAACTGTGCAGTCAAACTGTAAGCTAACAGACGCTGAGCATAATAACAAAGGTTTCGCAGCTGCTCTGTTCCCAACTTCTACTGCGTGACTGACAGCCTGGAGTTTGAAATCCTCTTCGTAACCACGACTCTTACAGGTGCCATTTATGGTCCTTATACACACACAATACGGTAATATTATGTTGAAGCACAGTACGTATCACTCCGCGAGGCTCCAGACTGCGGTAGCCGTAATGCTCCAAGAATCCATCAAGCGGTGCGGCTTCGTAGCTTACCAAAGTCGTACTAAAACATTTTTTGACAAAAGACAAAAGTGGACAAGAGAGAGGCAAACTAGCGTCTCCACAAGTAAAATTATGATGTAACATAGACTATATCGATATAAACAATATTGTCATATCTCATATAAAAATATATCGATATATTTAAAAACTCGATATATCGCCCAGTCCTACATATAACCACCCAATAAGCAAACACTTGGTCTCTGTGGGAAGGCGTTGAGCTCTATCAAGGGCGACAGAAACTCCTGTACAGGAAGTTGACTTTGTTCTATGAGTTTTACGCAGTAGATAATGTAGATTTCTGGACTCGCCCAGTCCAGTGCTTTGAAATCATCCAGGTGTCTTCCCTGCAAACCCCGATAAGAAGAAACCTGAGTAACCCTGCAGGTCGAATCCTATCAGTCCAACATGTTAACAGTAGCTTTCCTGTTGACTGTGGCATTTGTTATTTCTGGGATGGTTTTAGTAGCCTGGACAGCAGGCTCCAATTAAACATTATTTTATTACTGCGGATAGGGTAAGCTGTGAGAGCTATTTGCACTAATAAAGATGAATAAATAAAGACTTTGCAGGAATTGCAGGAAATTTGTTTAAAGCAATTTAGCAGAGCAAAGCAAAATTAAATAGTAAAAATCAAAGAACAATAATCAAATCACCTGAACTCTACTTTCTAACTAACCTACTGTGAGCTGAGTTTGCTCTTATCTTTGGTGAGGAGAGGTTGGAGGAAGGATGAGCACAGCCAGGTGTAAAGATGCTGTTATCCCCGAGTCCTGTGTTGATGATCATCACCCAACAAGACAGCAGCATCCAGTGGACGTATGATGTCAGTCAAAATCCTTCTGAATGAACCATCTAACACGGCAACAGGCGAAAAGCCAAAATGACAAAACCAGTTCACAGGCTGGACTCTTTCCATCTCCTCTTCACCTCACTTTTATACCTGCTCACCCTTTCCTCCCCCATCCTACTGGACATCACATCATCTGATGTCCACCCACGCTTATCTTTCTCTGTCTGCTTTACTCGATTTAATACAAAGTTTAAACTTTAAAATCTTTATCACGTTATCTTTGTTATTCTAACATAAAAAAATCACTTTCACATCACATATGGAAATAATTAACTTCATGTTTCATTCAGTTTTATATAATTCTACTTCAGTTAGATTTGTTTTTGCACATTTTCACATGAACATTCATTGTAACAGATAATGTCATTAATCTCTTTCTATCCCAGGTCATATGACAAAGGAAAAACTCCTTCTAATAATAAGAGACCTCTGTGAGGAGCAGTGTTGGGTGTAACGCGTTACTGTAATTAAATTACGTTTCCACTGAAAAAGTAAAGTAACTGATTACTGTTCATTTTTAGGTATTTTAATTACAGTGACTTACAATGTGCATATCATTATTAAATTTCAATAATTTGTCTTCTAAACGTAGAGGTAAACTCTGCTGCTTTAACATCGCTGTAGTGCAGCTGCTCGTCATTTCGCGTCAGTTTGCTGCACAGTCGTATTCTAAAGCAGAAGCTGCCGGACTCGCTGAAGCGAGTTTTATGACATGGACATATTCCCGTCTCTTCACTTTTCTGAAACAAGCAGACAAGAACATTACAGTAATATGTAAAAACTATCGGCGGCTGTTAATAGCAGGAGTAATCTGCTGAAGCGCCTGACACAGAGCACAGACGAACCCTTCTGAGTGATCCTTGTTCATCATCCATGGATAACACAGCGGCAACTCCTGCTGAGCAGCAAAACCTGATTTTACTTCAGCAGCACAGAAGGTGCTTAAAAAGGTGAGCTTAAAAATAACTGCAGGCGACACTGTGGAAGAGATGCTACCGCTGCTGTAGAGTCCCTGTCTTTAAAAAAAAAGATTTATTATTTAAAGAGTTTAATTTCTATTGTTTGTCCACTCAATGTTTTATTGGGATTTTAAGTATTTAGTTAAATTACTTATTTAGTAATTAAGTTACTTTTCTGACACAGTAATTAGATAAGTATTTTAAATACAATATTGATTAAGTAATTAGTAATTAATTACTTTTTTAAAGTAACTTACCCAACACTGGTGAGGAGCATCTATCTGCAGTATCTGAATGTCTCGGACTCCCGGACCATCAGCACCGGCTCCCCTCAGGGCTGTGTTCTTTCTCCTCTGCTCTTCTCCCTGTACACCAACTGCTGCACCTCCACCCACCAGTCTGTCAAGCTAATCAAGTTTGCAGATGACACCACCGTTATTGGACTCATCTCGGACGGGGATGAGTCTGCCTACAGGAGGGAGGTTGAACGTCTGGTGTCCTGGTGCAGCCACAACAACCTGGTGCTGAATGCCCAGAAGACAGTGGAGATTATTGTGGACTTCAGGAAGCACACAGCTCCACTCCCCCCATCATCCTGACTGACACCCCCATCACCTCTGTGGACTCATTCCGCTTCCTGGGTACCACCATCACCCAGGACCTGAAGTGGGAGCCCACCATCACCTCCGTCATCAAGAAAGCCCAGCAGAGGATGTACTTCCTGAGGCAGCTGAAGAAATTCAACCTGCCAACACGGACGATGATGCAATTCTACACTGCAATCATCGAGTCCATCCTCACCTCCTCCATCACCGTGTGGTACGCTGGAGCCACTATCAGGGACAAACAGAGACTGCAGCGTGTTGTGCGCTCTGCTGAGAAGGTGATTGGCTGCAGACTCCCATCTCTGCAGGACCTGTACACCTCCAGGACACTGGGGCGTGCAGCTCGGATCTCAGCTGACCCTTCTCACCCTGGACACAGTCTGTTTGACCTGCTCCCCTCAGGCAGGAGGCTCCGGTCCATTCGCACCAGAACCTCTCGCCATAAGAACAGTTTCTTCCCCTCTGCTGTCGGACACATGAACAATAACCGTATGACTGTTCCCACCACTAACACATGACCCTACGCTGTGTTCACTGCATCATTCCATGTTTGGCACTGATCACCACCTGCACTCATGTATATATCATGTATATATCTATCTACTTAGCACTTTTAATTCTTATTCTTATTTTTATTTTCATGTCTATTTAAACGTAATTTATGACAGTATGTTTGCACTGAAGCACCGCAGCAATTTCCTAATGTTGTAAACCTGCTCAACATTTGGCAATAAAACCCTTTCTGATTCTGATTCTAACTGGTTGGGGGTGAGGGGAGGAAGTTAGCTCGTACTCTGGCTTTTATTCTTGAAGTGTTTTCAAACTCGACTTTTATCACATTAATGAGCTTGACAAACAAATGTTTGCTCTCTTTATGAATTCACAGCTAAAATGTTCAAGCCAACATAAAAAAAAAGATTTCAGTTTTTCTGATTTTTTTTATTGAGTGATTTGTGTTTGTGACAGAGAATAACATTTGAGTCATAGTGAAGGCCAAAGGATCAGGAGATGTCATTAGTAACTGAGCTTTCCAGATATTCTTAAATAGCTGCAACAGTGAAGCTGCGAGTCACAAACCCCCCCCCCCCCCCCCTCTCTCTGTGTGTGTGTGTGTCAGAAAGTCATGCAGCTGATTTCCTGTAACCACAGAGGTGCTGAGGTCAGTGTGTTGCAGTTCTTCGTATTGTTGAATTGTACTTTGGTTCTTTCAACAAGCTCGACAAACAAACGTTTGCTCTGTTTGTGGAGCTGACACGATCAAACCAGCATTCAAAAATAGTTCCATCTTTTTATGACTGTTTTAAAATAAATATCTGCTTCCTGTGTGAAAAGGCCTTGAGTCAGTGAGTTCTTCTAAAAGATCTACGGCATCAACCTTTCAGCCTTCCAGTAAATATTTTTAAGCCTGGTTTTTGCACCAGGAAACTCAGAATGCTGTTAAACATCAGAGTGGGTCATGGACGCTAACGCTGGTGTTAGCTGATAAGTCCCAGCTCCGCATGTATATATGCATGAACTCTGTGTACACAGTTAACTGCAGAGAGTTCAAAGGAGAACATCTCTACATCCCTGCTCTGTTTACATGTTCAGTCCTGCAGTCAAAGTCTGATTCTGGTCCTGCGGCTCTGCAGTGTGTGAGGTGGAGGATGAGGGGACATGTGGGGCAGAAACCTCCTCATTCACGCCTCTTTTCCCCTCGTTATAAAACTCTCAGATTAACAGATGACAGTTATACAGCAGGTTTCTGTCGACAGAATGAAGATCATCATGTTTCTCCCACTTTTGCTTCTGGTCTGCTCTGTTTCAGCAGATCAGACTGAGACTGCAGTCCAACAGTCCTGTCCACAGGACATCCACGCTGTGCTGAGAGAGCTGACCGCCTCATTGGCTGTGCAGAATGAGCGGATCACTGTCCTACAGAGAGAGAATCAAGGTACAGTTTCATACATCAATGTGACTTCAGAAATATCCAGAACATCAGAAACAGGAATGACCAACATTCATGGTTATGTGTTTTCTTATGAGACTCAATATTTTTATCACAGGAATATTGGAGCAGTCTTCAGAGATTAATGATGCAATGAAACAAAATGCTTTAAAGAGCCGGTAAAGAAGCTTAAAGAGACAGAAAACTGAGACTGATCAGCTGAAGCTGCAGTCAAAAGAGATTGTAGTGAAACCATCATGGAGCTGTAAATATATCCTCTGAATGATGTGTGATATTAAAATGTTTTTTTTACATGTTTGATTGTAAAAGTATAAAACTTTAAAACATCTTAAGATTTTATAGCAGAACCAAAAACATCTCTTTTCATCTCAGCATCAGGAACTGACTGGAATGTGTTTATAATGAAACAGCTCACGGCTCCTCTTCATGGCAAACTCTTCAAACCAAATACTTCAACATTTACTTAAACACCAGTTTCTGTGTTGATGCAAACTTTCTAATCATCATTTAAAGTCCGTGTTTGTGATGTAGCGCCCCCTGGAGGTGGAAGCTCACTAACTGATTCAAAGATTTAAGGACTGAAAGTGTTTATTGTCATGTGTACAAAGCAAATCATTTCTTTGCGCAATGAAATTTTTTCTCTGCTGTCCACACACAGATGCCGGTTAATATGTACAAACAGATAAAATACAAATAGCAGGAATAAATAAGTGGAGACCAAAAAAAATTGATGCGTTAAATAGATTTATGTGCAAAAGAGCTATGAGCTTAATATGCTGGTTTGATATGTGAGATGACCTGATGTGCAAAAATTACTATTACTGTTCAAAATATTTCAGCTGTTCAAGAGTCGGATAGCAGTGAAGGAGGAGTTGTTGAGTCGGGATGTTCTGGATTTCATACTTCTGAGCCTCCGAGGGCAGAAGAGTGAACATGTCGGGTGTGTGTGGGGTCTTTGCAATAGTTACTCCCGTTTTACACGTGCTTCTTTCTACGCTGTGATATCCTTGTCAGTTTTCTTGGTATTTATTTATAATCACGTCTGTTAATCCTTGATATTTATAACTGAGTGATCTGTATATATTAGTGCTACTTTTATGCTAACATTATGTATTGTCTGGAGTTTAGTCTGTTACTGTTACTATTTTTAGAATTTCTTCTTGGAGAATATGTAACCCAAATCATTTCCTTAGGCATTAATAAAGTATTCTGATTCTGAGTGTTTCATAATACATGACCTGCCATCAGTGTTGGGCAAGTTACTTTGAAAAAGTAATAAATTATAGTTACTAGTTACTTCTTCAAAAAAGTCACTGAGTTAGTAACTGAGTTACAAGATTCTAAAAGTAATTAATTATGTTTAAAAAAAACGTTTAACCCTCTGGGGTCCAGGGTATAATTGGCCATTTTTAACTACTTTTGATTTTCCCTCCACATTTCACCTTTAAAAAGATTTATTTGCCTTGTTTGGTCTCGTTCTTTTCAGCACAACCTCGCGTGTCTGAATTTACAGTTATGTTTTCATTTTGACTACTGTATAAACACAATTGATCTAAAATCAGACAAAAAACACAAAATCCGAGTAGAAAAAGTTATGTTTTACTGTAACAACCACAAACATGTTTAATGATCATATTTCATAACTTTAAATGCAAATATAAATTGTCAATTTTAAAATCATATGCACAAGTTTTGCAAACAGCAAAGTTATTTGTATCATTTATCTTTTACCTTGATTTTTTAAATAACCATTTACAGAACAATCAGCTGTTCTTCAATAAGATGCCACAAATTATTTGTGCCACTCCAAACATTTCTGTCCACTATAAAGGAAACATCACAGCCTGATACCTGCAGGTCTGACAGCAGCAGGTGTATCACTCCTGTTTCTACCTGGAGACAGCAGTCGCCTCATTGTTCTGACACACAACACAAAACTATCCACAACACATTAACTACACACTGCAAACACGCTAAACGTCACAAATCTCTCACATCTCAAAACTCGCTCTCTCTCGCCGTCACTCCTAAATCTTCCGCCTCTTCCTAAACAACCAAATGTCATGTTGCCAAATCATTTTTTGATTGGTCGACATGGTGCATTTTTCCACCAACACAAACGGGCTGTTTTATGTTTTGTTTTTTTATTTCTTGCTCATAAGCAGAGCGTGCTCGTTGCGCTGTCCTTAGACAGTAAACATGAAACTATTGAGGAAAAAATGCTGCGTATATCTTGTTTATCATGACTCTGGTTTTACGTGGCCACACAGTTTATAAACTGGTATATGTCACCTTGTTGCTTTGTCTTTAAGTGGTCATGTGATTGTCTTACCACGACTACTTTATTCTTCCTCAGTCAAACAGCAGCACTCATGTGATTGTTTTGCCCCCTGAGATCCAGGTGTTGTGCCAGACAGTGATCATGATTACCGCGGGAGCGCAGCTGCTTAAAGCCGTAGCGTCCAGATTACTTACAGCTACTTCCGTGTAACTGATATAAGATGCTGTAAGCTGAACACAGCTTCAACCGTCTGTTTGTTGAAAAATAGTAACAGACAGCATTTTCTTCTTAGTAACGGTAACAGCGTTGTAACAATAGGAATAGTAATTAGATTACTCGTTACTGAAAAAAGTAACGCCGTTATTCCCATCACTGCCTGCCATTATCCAATGACACATCTGCTTCACTGTGTCTTTTGCTCATTTCTCCTCCTCTTTTCTCTTTTTTCTAAACTGAGCACCTGACGGCTTTGACCTTTTCTTGTCCATCTTCCACTGGTTTTCATTTTGCACTCCAGTATGAACACCCATCCCCCAACCCGAGGATCACCACAACAAAACCTAACAGACCTACACCTTAGTTCACAGATTCGCTTTGTCTAAGGTTTATTTCTGGGATTTCGCACAAATCATGAATACATGATGGTCTTGGATTTACAACGTTATGAATGAAATGTGCTCTATTTGGAAGCAGCCGGCCCCTCCCCTTTTGACAGGTTGTGTGTAAAAAAACTGTAAATTATAAATTTTAAATTGTTATTGATCCCTTGCAAGGTAGAACCTAGAATCTCCCCTAGTGTGGATAAAGATGACAGAGTTTAACAGCACAGAGTTCAAATGAGAATCAGTTTGTTCAGAGATCCAGTCAAACAAGTCTGCTTCTTCAACCATTCTCCACCCAAGGATCACCACAACTTTCTTACTTAGTTACTTTCTTACTTACAAATAAAAACCTGTGAATAACTGTGTGCTGTCAGTAAGATTTTTCTTTTTATTTCTATTATATTTTATCAGAACTAGCAACAAAGGTGGAGAGTCAGAAGACTGAGATCGACCAGCTGAAGCAGCAGTTACAAGGTACTGTGTGGGAATCTGAAAGAGAAATGTTGCAAGATTTCTATAATTGATACATTCTTACATTTTAGAATTAATGTTATATCTTAAATCTGATATTAAATTGACCAGATTAGTATTTATGTTTGAATGTCGTAATGTTAGACACTGAAACTAAAACCTGCTCTGATCAGCTCAACATCACAAGGTGACTGGAATGTGTTACAGTTAAAGACACAACGCTGCTCAACAGTGTTGGTCAAGTTACTTGAAAAAAGTAATCAGTAACTAATTACTGATTACTTCCCCAAAAAGTAATCCCGTTACTTTACTGATTACTTATTTTCAAGAGTAATTAATTACTTAGTTACTTTTTAAAAACACGATTTACAACCTGAATAGGTGATAAAGCGATAGATCTTTTTAAAACTTGTTTTATTAGTTTTAATCTTTTAACTTTATGCATCAAGCAAACATTAAAGTATATGCAACATTCTCTGACTGGAAGAAATCTGTTTACCATTTAAACATATTTTCTGCACATTCCAGCACATAAAATAAAATGTTTTGTGTGTTTACACTCAGTCTTTCAAATAGGTGCTTGCTCGGAAGTTTAGGGGATTTTTTCGCTGTAAAAAGAAGTTTTCTTCCCACGCACGATGGACACTAATGTTTTTGTCACTTTTTATGGAATCAAACTTAAAGTAAGGTCAGTACTTCCACGCTTTAAACGCTGCACGCTCATACTCTCTCCCGCACTCGATATGTGATCCATTGTTGATCTGCAGACAGCTGTTGTCACGAACGTCGCACTCGCTTACGTCACTGCCATGAGACATTCTCGCAAAAAGTCACGGTTTTAGTAACGCAGTAACACAGCGTGCTTACAGGATGTAATCCATCTCTGCTGCTCAAATCAATTTCTGTGAACATCTGAAGCTGTATTTGTGCTGTAGCGCCACCTTCAGACAGAAGCCAACAAACTCTGGAGGATCAACATATATCAGTGCTATAAATCTGTTCACAAGGTGGTGCTACTGTGTTTGAAAATCTTTAGTACCAACAATATTTTTTATTTCTTCCACATGATATCTGAGGGCAAAGCTTCAAACTAATCACCTGCTGACACAGTATGTGGATTATCCAGAGTTTGATTTCTTCTGTGGCAGTGAAACGCTTTCAGCTGTCAAACATTTCTTTCATTGGAGATTAAAGTTTTTGTCATGGTCACTTTTATGGGAAGAGTCTAACTCTAAAACAGGAAGTTTAAAATGAATTTTCTCTCTCTCTCAGTCAAACAGGTGGCTTTCTCAGCCTCTCTGCTGGATCAAGGTGAAGGAGATACTGGACCCTTTGATGACCACACTACTCTGATCTTCAAACATGTTATCACGAACATTGGAAATGCCTACAACAAAAACACAGGTAATAACACTGAATGTCACTTCTCAGCTATGTTGATGTCAGGCTGATGTTCCAGATGTTCTAACAGCTGATTTTCCATTTAACAAAAACAAATGTCCCACAGGTATTTTCACTGCACCAGTGAGAGGAGCCTACCACTTTGACTTGACCATAGTTGGTCATGGAAACATTGTTGCAGGTGCTTTCTTGTTGAGGAATGGGGAGCAAATTTCTATTACATATGAAAATCCAACATCTGGTACAGTGAGCGCCTCTAATGGAGTCTCACTGCTTCTAGAGGTTGGAGATCAGGTGTTTGTACGTCTATTGGCTAGTGCAAGGATATTTGACAGTCAAAGTCATCATAACACGTTCAGTGGTCATCTGATCTTCACCATGTGAGAGGTGTGACAGCTCCAACACTTCCTGTTTGGCCTGTCCTGTGTGGGCGGAGCTTAGCCATTTTTAGAAGTAAAACAGGAAGTAAATCACCTGCTGGAATCAGTTTCTTGCTCTCTCTCTCTCTCTTTCTGGTTGGGTTCTAGTTTTGTGTTTATTTGTTTCTACTGACTCAGATAATTTACTTCTTCTTGTTATCTTTGATTCAAATAAATCCAGTTACATGCTCAGTGATTCTCTTCTCTTTGTCCTTTCTTTGAGTCGGCTCTTCATAAAGTGCTGCTCCTCCATTAGGTCCTGACTATTTTCTATAAGTTGGTAAACTGCATCGTTTTTTATTGGCTCCACTGTCCTGTGTTGGTCAGTCTGTTATTTTGGTGACTGCTGGCCCACATGTTTGCTTTTAACTGGAGTCTTTCCTGTTAAGTTGAGCAAAATCCAACAGTTCCTCTTTTTCTCTTCTTTGATAATCATGCAGGTGTTTTTCTTAAACTCTTAACAGATGTTAAACCTAATCTGACTATCATGATAAAAATGTAAACAGCTGATTTAGTTTGATATAAAAAGGTGTGTCAGTGCTGTGGAGGAATTTCTAGAAGCTGAAATGTTTCCTTATTTTTCATCTGAATCCAAATGCAGACACAGATAACTGACTGTAAACTTACTCGGGTTCATTTCTTTCAATTCTTTACTTTCAAAATAAAAGCATCTTTGAACTCACGCTGTGGATTTCTTTATGTGTGTTTCATACATGGAGCAGAGATCAAACCTACACATGCTGGGAGTTACTATCACAGGTAAAGTGACACCTGAGGGGTGACCTATGAAGTGAGATTAGTGGTTTAGCGAGCTACGCCGAGCTGAAACTGGCTAAATTACTACGGTAATGTCTGCTGAACACATAACTGGTCATGAGCTGATTATGTTCTGAGCTTTGGCTTAAAATCTTGTGGAAGCTTCTAGTGTTTCTTTGGAAATATTGGATGGAGAGAACATTCAGAGGCTGACGTGATCGACTGAGATTTCCTGATCTGCATGAGAAATACAGATTCTCAGCAGGACAGAGAGAGTACACTAACATCAAAACCAAAGAAATATACTGCTTGTGTGAACGGCGTGTGTTACTGTGCATGGAGGAAAAAGAACACAGCATTCCAAGAAACACACCTGCTACCTACAGTAAAATGTGGTGGTGGTTCCATCATGCTGTGGGCTGTGTGGCCAGTGCAGGGACTGGGAATCTTATCAAAGTTGAGGGACACATGGATTCCACTCAGTATCTGCAGATTCTGGAGACCAATGTCCAGGAATCAGTGACAAAGCGGAAGCTGCGTCAGGGCTGGATCTTTCAACAAGACAACAACCCGAAACACTGCTCAAAATCCACTAAGGCTTTCATGCAGAGGAACAAGTACAACGTTCTGCAACGTTCATCTCAGTCCAGACCTGAATATTACTGAAGATCTGTGGTGTGAGAGAGCTGTCCATGCTCGGAAGCCATCAAACCTGAATGACCTAGAGATGTTTTGTAAAGAGGAATGGTCCAAAATACCTTCAACCAGTAGGTTCCCATTGGAACCTACTGGAAGCGTTTAGAGGCTGGAATTTCTGCAAAAGTTGGATCTGCTAAATATTGATTTCATTTCTTTTTTTGTGGAGCCCAAATTTATGCACCTGCCTGATTTTGTTTAAACAATTATTTCACTTTCTGTGAATCCAATAAACTTCATTTCACTCCTCAAACATCACTGTGTGTCTCCTACATGATATATTTAACTGACATTTTTTATTGTCACAACCAACGATTTATACAGGAAAATTATGACTATTAACAAGGTTGCCCAAACTTTTGCATCCCACTGTATATTCGGTAAATGCCTAAGACATCTTGAGAAATGTAAATCGCCGCTTGATTCATCCATTTGGTTGACTCCACCGGGGTAGCATATGCTAAGGCGCGCAGAGTAGACTGAAACTGAATGGTGAAAAGTGAAACAAATTATTTGAGAGCTACATTTTTAAAGGATAAAATACAGTTTCAAAGCAAATGAATTCATTTTCAAAATATAAAATTCAATTTCAATTTAGTGACGAACATTTACAAACCGATACATTGAATTTCAAATTAGACTAATTCAAATTCAGTTTTAAAAAGCATTTATTCAAGTTACAATTCAGATTCAATCTGAGCAATTCAAATTCAAATTTAACTTATTCAAATTCAGTTTCGGATGGCACAAAGTTCTGCCCATACAAGAGCCCTAGTTCAAAATGTGTTTTGCTCCGGCTTCTTCCATGCATGTTAAATTTAATTGGTGTGTCTGTGTCACCCTGTGTGTACCTGAATCCTATGTGATAGTTTCAGGTATCCACTCTAAGCTGGGAAAGTGTTAGAAAAACAGAGTCATATATTTTCTGCTTTTTCATAACTGGTTCTTTTCATTAAAACCCAATTGAACTTTTAAAAAAAGCCCAACTCCTGTCTGACATGCTGCTCCTGTTCATTTGTCAGTAAAACAATTATCTTTTATGAAAGAGGCTTATATTAGAAAAGTAAATTCTTACTGAATTTCTAAGGCATTAAAATGACATACTACTGCAATACTGAGATTAACCACAACACCAGACCATATGCAACACTGTCACTGTTTGATCATTTGGATTCATTGCACTTCATAAACAAACCACATTTGCCACCAGACAGCGACACACTGTGGCTAGAGGGGGTATTACATTGAAAGACTTGAAGCGCATCGGTGTTGTTATAACATTATAATTAACCAAAGCAAAACAAACATAAAAAAAGGCCGCTGTAAGTGTTAAAATGGTGAATGGCCTGCATTTGTATAGCGCTTTACTTAGTCCCTATGGACCCCAAAGCACTTTACACTACATTCAGTCATTCACACATTCACACACACTGGTGATGGCAGCTACATTGTAGCCACAGCTGCCCTGGGGCCACTGACCCGAGGTTAAATTTGATATACTTTTGTGAGCTGGCACCCAACATCTACATGTTCACTTTTTTCTTTGATATGAAAATAACTGCACTTATTAATTATTATACTGAACGTAGATTACGTACTGAACTCTACCAGTGAGAATGTGCTCTCAAGGTGGGGTAAACCTGAACATGCAGAGCTAACAGAGAGACCATTCACACTCACCTTCACTTCTTTGGACTGTGGAAAGCAGCTCGAGTACAAATCCCTGTGGAACTGGAGTCAAAGCCAGATTTCACTCACAAGTCTACAAAATGTCAGCCAACAATTAGACTTGTGCATCTTTTAGGAACAATTAATAAATACATTTGGAATTTACAGTTTATCATATTTATTTTTTTACAATTAATTTAAAAAAAAATATTTCAAACAGGAACAGAAGGTAGAGCTGAGCATTAGAAAATATCACAGAAAAGGATCAAACAAATCAAATCATCTCAAAGACAGATCAGCTGCATGCTTCTAGAACTCTGCACATTTTTAGTCTGATATTAAGTTACAAGACGGCAAAGAAAAAAATAAAGAAATTAAATCTAAGTACACAACATTTAACCAATCCTCCCAGAAACAGAAGAGGATGAAGGCAAAGCAGAGGAAAAAGTGCATCTGTAAGCTGAAATAACAGAATATCAAAAGGCTTCACATGAATGTACACAGAGACAAGACTGCATAGGGAGGAAATGTTCTCATAGCTTTGCTCTGAAATGCAATGACATCAATTATTCAAGTGTGTGACTCATGACTAAACAATGAAGTCTTGGTAAGCATGAAACGGAAGTGACCAGAACACAACAGCAGAGTCATTTTTGTTCTTGACGACTTTGCTCGAGCTCCGAGTCGTTCTGCTTCAGGATTCAATTAGCTGTGTTAGCATGTATCATAGTTAAAAAGCACTTATTACACGTTACTAAACTTGTACTTGTTACAGCAGAGAAGTGTGTTTTATGTGAAAAAATAAAATAACAGCATCTAAAAATGTGTCTGCATCGTGGCTAATTAAAGCTAGCTGGTGCGATTAAGTTTGCTACAGCTGATTTCCCCACTTTTGCATGTTTCATGTATTCACATATACAATATAACATCGTAGTATATGAAATACTACATAAAATTTGAGCTACATCTGATTATAACAGAGGAAAAATCACCATCGGTTAACCTCATCCTGATAAATGCTAACTAGCCCAGCTAGTCGTATATTTCAAGGGGATCTATTAGCTTTTCTGTATTTTATGTGATATATATTTATTTGTTTGAATACCTGCACCCCACCTGACCAATCAGACAAGAGTAGGCTGTTGGGGGGAGGGGGTCTGCATAAAGATTGTGAACCATGCATAGCTACTGTAGAGAGAATCAAAGAACGAAAATATGAAGCTAGCGAATAACACGTTGTACAGTGAACTGTAGTTAGCATTGAAAATAAGGAGCTGCGTTAGTGCCATGCGGATATTTTCTCTATTTTTTCAGAGATTTATTTTGTTGATATTTTCTCGTTGTTACAACACTAGTTTAGGGAAAACTGGTTTTAAACATTCATCTGTATTAAGAGATTAAGTCAAAAATCCTCCCGAGGCTGATCTTTACTGTGATAACACTGAGAATGGAGCATTCATACAGATGTTACAGTAAAGAAAAGTAAAGAAGAAATTGCCATCAGTTCATAGGTAAGATAACTAAGCTAAATGACCACTCAGCAGACTCTCCAGTAGCCTTAAAGCTAGTGAGAAAAACTCGGTTTACATACTTAAGTTAAAATCATTTAAGCCAAACATTTTCTGCACAAAATCCAGCATAAATACAAACCAGCAGGCAATAATTAGTGCAAATGACACAAGGAGCATTATATGGATCATAAAACTCTTATAATGCAATTTGTTAAATAAAATACTCAATATTGCATTAAAATTGCTTAAATTAGCTTAAAGACTCGAAGACGTTTTGGACATTTAGTGACTTCTTAAAATGTTATATTGAACTGCAAATTAAATGAAATGCCCTTAAATGTCCTGAAGTGAGAATGCTCACCTTATATATAAACTAATTAACATTTTTGATAATTCTAGAAAGACACAGCGCTACCAACCCCTTGTCTTTTATGCTAGTAGTGTTAGCTGCTTGTTAATAAGGTAGAAACTGCTTGTGTGTAAACTATATGAAAGTAATATTTGTAATCTTCTACCTTAGCTATACCTGCACTTTATATTTTCAAGATTAGCTAAAAAACCTAAAGCCTCACATAATTCTGAATCAATTCTGATTTGCGGTAGTACCATCAGCAAGAACCGTTTTTTATGGAAGACATAAATGTCAGTTTTTCAGTTTGTTGCCAGTTTGCTGGTTGTTTAATTGGAGGGTGTTTGTCTGCAAACAGCAACAATACGTGTACTTTATGTGAAACACAGTTTTACACCAGTGTAAGCAGCGGTGTACGTTTAGGCTCAGCCACACTAACTAACTGTTTTGGTGGAAACTGCCAGACTCACCTGCTCTTCGAAAACACAGAGCCAATGATTTCAGTGGATTAATTTTTTCGAGCCATGCTCAATTTTTACGATTCAAATCAGCTGATCAGACCAATCAGAACTCTGCTTCTGCATCAAGCGTTTGTAGCTCAAAGCGTGCACTGTTACTGAATACACAAATAGTAAAATAAAACTGTTGTACATCAGACGCACAGCTACATGCTGCTCTGGGACCATCAGCTCTGTTAAATGATTTCTCTGCACCCTGAGATGAGGTCCACACTCTGCCAACAAGAGCTCAAACATCCTGAAATATCCACGGTCGTGATAAAGTCCTGGATCAGGCCATCACATCCCCCCTGCTGTTGTCTTCTTCTGAGAAGTTTCCCTTTCTTGTTTAGAAGCATCAGGACCAGCTCATCGTGGCTACATGTCCACTTCATTTTGTTCACAGTGCATTTTTTCCCCAACACGTTACAGACACTGTTAAACTACAGGGATATGGATACAGCGTAATAACATGGGAATGGTTGGTGATACTAAAGTCCTGTTTGTGGCACATTAGTATATGTGAGGGGGCAAACTCCTCAAGATGGGCGGTGACCATGGTGGCCATTTAGAAGTCGGCCATCTTGGATACAACTTTTGGTGTTGCTATCAGTGTGTGAAGAGTGGGAGAAGAAGGTGGCACTGACAATCCAACACAATGGGCAGCACATTGAACACATTTTATAAGTGGTCAGAAACTTGTAAATAACTCATGAAAGAATAAAGTTACGTTGAAACCAAGCACACCATTGTTGTTCTTGTGACATTACCAATAAGTGTGATGTGTCACATCGCCCTCTTCCTATTGAAAAAACAAACGTTGTATCCAAGATGGCCGACTTCTAAATGGCCACCATGGTCACCGCCCATCACATATACTAATGTGCCACAAACAGGACTTTAATATCACCAACCATTCCCATGTTATTACGGTGTATCCATAGAAATGGCCCACCCTGTATAAGTTTGGATTTTGTGTCATGTTTTTGCCACGAGCTCAGTGTGTCACGGACTGAAGAAACAAATACTGCAAATAAAATATCAGTTAGCATGTCCATATAAACCGAGTGGGGCTTTTACGTTGGAGAAAAATCAAATGCTGATATCACAGTAAAGACCCTCCTCCTATAATACTCTCATAATATTTACACTACGTGAGGATTACAAAAAGATTACTGGAAATGGCAGGACTCACAAAGTGTGTAAAAAACCTACGAAGTGACCTTTTGGGTTAAGTTAGAAGTAAACTCATCTGCAGGCAGTATCTTCTTCAATAAACGGGTTCAGTGAGGTGTGTAAGCATCATGTATGTAATCACACAGAGGCACAGCGGCCTCCTGCTCCCTGAACAAGAAACCAGAACACAAACACACAAGCAGAGACGGTGTCGCTGGACCTGCGCACGACTGATATTTATGACCCAGTTTGCTAAATTTTGGATTTTATCTGCTTTTTAACTTCAGGAAGAAATGATTTTGGACCCCTCAAAACAGGCTGGATGTCAGGGAATCTGTCCTGGAAAATATTAATATGCACTTTTTGATCAGAGGACATTTTTGGTGGTCTGTCACTCACTCGTACGCTCTCCACCTCGCAGTTATAGCAGTGGTGGGAAACTCCAGGCCTCGAGGGCCGGTGTCCTGCAGGTTATGTGTTCTTGATCCAACACAGCTGATCTAAGTGGTTAAATGACCTCATCATGTCTTGAAGTTCTCCAGAGGCCTATCAATGAACTAATCATGTGATTCAGGTGTGTTGGCCCAGGGTGAGATCTAAAACCCGCAGGACGCCGGCCCCTGAGGCCTGGAGTTCCCCACCCCTGAGTTAAAGGCAATCACTGAGATTGCTTGAAAACCACCAGAATTATCCTCTAAGGTCAACATGAGCATCAAAATTTGGGCAACTAAGAAGCATCCAGTGATCACACGTCAATGACCTCACAGGGATGTGTGTACAGCAGCACATGTATGAGCTGGTCGGACTCCAGTGTGTGTTAACAGCATGAAATATTTATAGAGCGCTCTTTGTGGTTCGGTAGTGAGGATGAGGTTTGCATGCGTTGGCTCATCTTCATGCAGGACTCAGATTTGTGCGTTGATGCAGTCAGCGGTCTCCTCCAGCAGTCTGGCTGCAGTTCAGCTTCCTGAAGCCGGGCAGCGTGACGCGTCCGCTGGTGTAGATGTCGCGGTCGGAGCCCTGGTTCATGCGCTTAACCAGGTTCTTCTCGTACAGCAGCGGGTGGTAGGCGCCCAGCGTGCAGGCGGCGTCGTAGAAACGCTGGTAGTAATGGCAGAGCTCCGTCTTCCTCCGGGACGGCAGGAACTCGTACACGTGCACCACCTCGCACAGCGACATCATCAGGACGGTGCCTGGACAGGAAGCAGAGGGCATGAGGACACTTTGCAGAGCTTTTCAGACAGTTTGGTGCTTCCTCTGTTGTGCTTATATAAATCAAATAAAATCGAATAACCAGAACCACAGAAGGTCACAGGAGGACATGAAACCTGACACAGAATATTCCCAACTGAGTGAAAATGATTTCTTTTGAAATCCTGGAAACAAAGACGTCTTTCAGACTAAATATATGAAGATATCATTTCTGCCCATGAGGCCCAGCGCTGGTTAGGACTGATCCTCACTTTGGAGCAACATCTACAAACATGAAGCCTTCATGTGTTCTTCATCCAGCCCACAGCTTTGTCCTCAGTTGTGTAACGAACAGCACAGCTGCCTACGCACTGTAGGTCCGCCAACATGTTCACGTCCTCCACGGCCCGCACACATGCTGCAGAAACAACCTTCTCATTACATACAGTGGGGCAAAAAAGTATTTAGTCAGCCACCGATTGTGCAAGTTCCCCCACCTAAAATGATGACAGAGGTCAGTAATTTGCACCAGAGGTACACTTCAACTGTGAGAGACAGAATGTGAAAAAAAAATCCATGAATCCACATGGTAGGATTTGTAAAGAATTTATTCATAAATCAGGGTGGAAAATAAGTATTTGGCCAATAACAAAAATACAACTCAATACTTTGTAACATAACCTTTGTTGGCAATAACAGAGGTCAAACGTTTACTATAGGTCTTTACCAGGCTTGCACACACAGTAGCTGGTATTTTGGCCCATTCCTCCATGCAGATCTTCTCGAGAGCAGTGATGTTTTGGGGCTGTCGCCGAGCAACACGGACTTTCAACTCCCGCCACAGATTTTCTATGGGGTTGAGGTCTGGAGACTGGCTAGGCCACTCCAGGACTTTCAAATGCTTCTTACGGAGCCACTCCTTTGTTGCCCGGGCGGTGTGTTTTGGATCATTGTCATGTTGGAAGACCCAGCCTCGTTTCATCTTCAAAGTTCTCACTGATGGAAGGAGGTTTTGGCTCAAAATCTCACGATACATGGCCCCATTCATTCTGTCCTTAACACGGATCAGTCGTCCTGTCCCCTTGGCAGAAAAACAGCCCCATAGCATGATGTTTCCACCCCCATGCTTCACAGTAGGTATGGTGTTCTTGGGATGCAACTCAGTATTCTTCTTCCTCCAAACACGACGAGTTGAGTTTATACCAAAAAGTTCTACTTTGGTTTCATCTGACCACATGACATTCTCCCAATCCTCTGCTGTATCATCCATGTGCTCTCTGGCAAACTTCAGACGGGCCTGGACATGCACTGGCTTCAGCAGCGGAACACGTCTGGCACTGCGGGATTTGATTCCCTGCCGTTGTAGTGTGTTACTGATGGTGACCTTTGTTACTTTGGTCCCAGCTCTCTGCAGGTCATTCACCAGGTCCCCCCGTGTGGTTCTGGGATCTTTGCTCACCGTTCTCATGATCATTTTGACCCCACGGGATGAGATCTTGCGTGGAGCCCCAGATCGAGGGAGATTATCAGTGGTCTTGTATGTCTTCCATTTTCTGATGATTGCTCCCACAGTTGATTTTTTCACACCAAGCTGCTTGCCTATTGTAGATTCACTCTTCCCAGTCTGGTGCAGGTCTACAATACTTTTCCTGGTGTCCTTCGAAAGCTCTTTGGTCTTGGCCATGGCGGAGTTTGGAGTCTGACTGTTTGAGGCTGTGGACAGGTGTCTTTTATACAGATGATGAGTTCAAACAGGTGCCATTCATACAGGTAACGAGTGGGGGACAGAAAAGCTTCTTACAGAAGACGTTACAGGTCTGTGAGAGCCAGAGATTTTCCTTGTTTGAGGTGACCAAATACTTATTTTCCACCCTGATTTACCAATAAATTCTTTACAAATCCTACCATGTGGATTCATGGATTTTTTTTTCACATTCTGTCTCTCACAGTTGAAGTGTACCTCTGGTGCAAATTACTGACCTCTGTCATCATTTTAAGTGGGGGAACTTGCACAATCGGTGGCTGACTAAATACTTTTTTGCCCCACTGTATAATCACCTCTGTGTAACAGATCTACTTCCTGTCTGGTGATCCTGGAGGAGAGATGTTTATAATGAACTGAGGCTCTAATATCAGACACCAAAGGAGGCGGAGCTCCAGTTACAAATCAGATCCTGCATTTGTGAAACTCGTGACATGAACGGAAGACGTTGGAGGAGAGAAATATGAAAATCAAGAGTCGTCCTCGGCTACAAAGAAACCAAACTGAGACTGAGGGGAAGGACGAGGAGTAAAAAGACTCCCGGCAGGTACAGCTGAACTCACTCAAAACACCACGAGGAACAGACTTTCAAAATAAAACAGGAAGTCAACTGACAGAAGACACAGAGGAGTTTGTATATATATGCGTTCAACCTTAAAGGGACGTTTCACCCCTAAAACCAAACTAGATGTTTTTGCTGCAGCCTGCGGAGTCGTTTCTATAAATTAAAAGTACCAAAAAAAGAAGCCAGGAAAAAACAAACGTGTGTCGGTTCGTCACATGACGCTCTAACGACAGCGTCATGAAGAGGGCAAAGTTTCCTGAAGTAGATTTCAGTCTTTCTTCGTTCTGTGTCATTATGCTCGCTGTTCTCCGCCCACAGCGCACGCCGGCGATGTCACATCGCTGGGCGCCTCATTATCGCTCCTGCAGAGTTCGCCTGGTGCGCAGACTCTGAGGTGAAGCTGAAGGCTGAGACGGGCGGTGCAGAGAGATCAAAGGAGTGAGGCGGATGATGCCTCATCGATCAGCGGATCGGCCTGGACCAATAAGCAGCTGTCACACAAACGTTCTTTCAGAAGATCGTGATTGGACCAGGAGACATTTACAGAAAACAAACAACACACGATCAATGCAGCCAATCAGGTCGCAGACACAAACATCTGATATCTAACCGCACACAGGACTTGAACATTAGTGACCTCTGAGTTTATATTTTAACGAGTATTCAGTAAATGTTTTGTTTCAGATTTCTGCCCCACGTGTGTTATGAAGGCAGTTTGTAGCATAAACAGGAAGTGAGAGAAAACCATACCGAGCATGCCGGAGGAGGGCGGGTTCTTCTGGATGGGCTCGGCCATGTTGTCCTGTATTCGCTGCCAGATCTGCCACTCAAAGCGAGGATGCAGGATGTAGAAGGGCTGCAGAGGGTGGAGCCTCCTGTACCTCTGGTACTGGGCGAAGATGGGGTAATCAGTCCTGTTGAACCACTGCGGGGGAGGAGGGGCATACAGGTATGAGTTTTAACTGACACCTCAAAATACATTCAGTATCAGCACCAATCCTGCTGCTTCAGTCTTTGTTTTACTGATGCTTCCCTTTGACTGAGTTATCAGGGAGACGCTCTGTGCAGGCTGCAGAAACAGGACGTTAACTAGTTAGTGACCGAGGGATGTTTTAGAACAGAAAGTGAGCAACCATAACTGAAAACAGGGGAACAAAGACGTGAGAGGAACTGATAAACTGCACAAATACAAACATCACAAAAATACTGAAAACAGCAGCTCAAATAAACCAGAAACTTAAAAGCTCAGACCCTGAGAATCTCACTGGGATCATGACTTTTCTACCACATAAAGGCTGCAGAGATAATGTAGGGGGCGGCGGCTTCGGAGAGGAAAAGAAGGGCCAGGGCCCCCCCGCTGTTTGGAGTGTCCTTCATGTGCAAATCTTTCAGTCCCACTGCTGGACTGAGGCCTAAATGTCAGAGTTGTCCTTTATGCAGCTTCCAGTAACGAAAGAGTCTCCATTTAAAGGGACAACAGACAAGATGCATTCAGAGCAGACCAGCTGGGCTGCATAAAGGAGCAGCACAAGATAAATGACGTCTTTTGTCCACTGGGTTTTAATCGTGCCAGGTTACTCGAGTGGAGTCCAGGAATAAAAACAAAGAGCAGAAGAAATCCTGTGTAGTGGTAGGCGTGTCCTCTCAGGATAAACACATGAATTATGCATCAGAGAAACGGCTTCTGAAGCTGGAGAACCAGCAGTTGTTCCTGCTGGTAACTGGATTTACTGACGACTCGTTCAGTTTCCCTGCAGCGCAGAGTCAGACCGGCTCCACGCTCTGTGAATCCAGGAGGGGAACACTTCATCATGTCAACCTTTAAGCTCCTGAGAAAAGCCTGCAGACCAGGACCACCCGACACAGGAACAGTTTCTTTCCCCTCGCCATCTCCCTCCTAAACAGTTGACCTGTCACACTGCTCCCACTGCCAGACTGCAACTGCACCTTATGTACATTCTGTAGTATTCATTCCACCTCATTTCTGTATTCTATGTATATAAGTTTAGATTGGTTATTTATAGTTGGTTTACACAGCTTTGTGTAATGTGTGTATATAGACACGTGTGTGTGTGTGATTTACATTGCTGTGCTTGAGAGCCTCCATCTACCGGAACCAAATGCCTTGTATGTGTCGGCACATATACTTGGCCAATAAAGACGATTCTGATTCTGAAAAGAAGCCAGTGCGCAAGAGCCACAACCTGCAGTCCCTCAAGTGTCCACTAGAGGTCCCAGCAGTGAGCCAGTCCCCACAGACTCGTGTTAAAATGTTTGGCTTTGCCCTGGAGCGAATCTTCCCGTCATAAAGCTTTACATTTTATTTATTAGGGGCGTGGCCTATTAGACTCAAATACAGATGCAGGTATCGACTGTGTGCACAGCAAAGTTATGTTGTATGTCTCACTGTTTTTGCACAAACGTGACATTTTCCAAACAGAATTCTTGCAGTCAGACACACCATCATGCTTACCTGTGCTCGTCCATGTTAGTCTAAAATCCACAAATGTCCAAAGAAACCACAAACTGATTAATACAAGCGTGTGCATGAATATGTGCACCCGACGGAGCCGTAGGAGGAAAACTTGAATAAATGTGTCTCTTATTTGACAAAAATTCTACACTTAATTTGAACAATTTAACAAAAGTTATTAAACGCACGCTGGTTGTGACAGAGCTTCTAGCTTAAATCCAAACGCATCACCTTTGTGAGATCTGCAGAGAAGGGGGCGGGGTCCCAGGCCACCAGAACACCTGAGCTGTACAGAGAACTGGACAGGAAGCGGTGGTCATCAGACGCCATCACCTGTAAAGATTCAGAGAAAAAGCACACTGACACGTCGCTTAGCGAGCCGCGTCTCTCAAGCTTTGATAAATAAAACATGACTTTTAAAACTCTTTAAAAATGAAAAGCTGTGAAAACCGAGCAGCTAAATTCTCTGGTTCTACTGATTAATCCAAATCCACTCAGTCGAGTTTTGACTTTGCCGTATTCAGAAGCATTCTGCAGATCCTCACAGCGAGGTGTTCTCACATAAAAGCATCTAAAAACAGCCACAGGCAGCTGCTCTGCACTGAAACGCCCACAGCCCATCTGCAAACTCGACCTCTTCAGCGCGACCATCGCCTGCAGCGTCGTTACAAACTCGACTTTACTCCAAACTGTGGCGGAGAGCCGAACGCTCTCACACACTAAACAAAGTGATTTAAATAACAAAGCTGCACGTGTTGTATGGAAAAGTTATTAAAAAATAAAAACAATTAACATTATTTCTGTCACATTGTTGTGTTGATATTAGACACCCAGGTTTCTAACAATGAGGCCAAAATCAGCCTAAACGCTTCGTTTCACACAGTTTTTCTCCTCTTGGATCTCTGTGATGTCACAGAGGGGGATCTCAATCAGATCTACTGTTGAAATATTTTGCTTATGAGGGGCAACCAATCAGAAGAACACAAGTTAATAAGTGTGACAGAGAAAATTATCGTATAAAACTGGCCGCAGATTAAAAATCAACGCGCAGACGATCTTTGGATTCTCGTCTTATTATCACCACGTCTGTCTCGTTTGCAGTGAAGCACTTCCTCTCAGCTCAGCTGTCACCACCTGTGTCTGTGCCCACCTGTGAGTTGATGAGGCGGATGGTGGTTTTGGACCCGACGTCCTTCTCGTACCCGGTGGTGGGCGCAGCGTTGAAGCGCAGCACAGCTTCATGTGAGTCTGAAAAACGAGAAAACTAATTCGGTTAAGAAGAAGTGAAAGTTTGTGATTCGCTGAAGTGACGCGTTTTCTGTTCATCAACCAAGAACACACACACACACACACACACACACACACGCACACACACACACACACACACACACACACACACACACACACACACACACACTTAATTTAAAAGATGATGATAAAGTCAGTTATTACATAAAGAGCTGACTTCAGCAGGAACACTGGGTGAATCTAAAGCAGTCTGAGGTCACCTAAATGTGTTTTCAGCCTATTTTCACACTAACTTTGTGCCTCCTCCACGTTTTCGGACACAAACAGCAGAAAAAGAAAAGAGCAGCTGACTTGTTCTGTCCCACAGTGGTGGAGCTTAGTCTCAGTTGGACAGTCTGTCCATTCACCCGTTTCCTGCAGCTTGTCCGGGCCGTGTGGGCAGCAGACATTCCTCTTCCTGCCTCCTCTGAGGCAACAGCAAGATGTTCCCAGACTGCCCTGGGGCCTCGAGGGGCCTTTAGAGGGGACACTCCACCCTTTTATGGCTAATGCCAACAGCCAGCACATCATCCTCCAGCAACAGAGAAATGATCCTGACCACCAAACCTCCACCCACCAGCACGGCAGTTGGTTATACAGGCGCTGCACGCAGCTCACACTTCAGTCAGAGCACCAAGCAAACTGTGTTTGCAGACATGCTGGGTGAGAAACTCTGGAGCTACCAGACTTCTGCAGAAAACAGCTCAAACACATCCTTCCTCTGTGGTTCAGGGACAGTGTGCTGCAGAGAGCAACTTTGCTTTGCAACTTTCACACAGCGAAAACGATCCTGTGTGAGAGCAGCAGGGCTCAGCACTTACACCAAACCTCACTTTGAACCGTGCTGTTTATGTTTCGCGTGCTGCTCACTGCTGATGCTGGGAGGAGAAGAGCAGCTCTGAGGTTCTCGACAGAGAAATATCGTCTCATCCTCTGGACTGTCCAGATGTGAGGGACGTGTCCTTTTTAAATCCCAGACTTTGGGAGTCAAAAGCATCAAATCCACATTTAACCCTTTAAGACCTACCATAGAACCAAGTCCGCCAGAGCTTATATTATATTTTTACCTGCTGTGGAGCCATTTCTGGGAGCATTTCAAGTTGCTATACATCAATACAACCATTATAGCCCAGATTTTAATAATATGTCTGCATTAAGTGCATAGTAATTACATAAATTGCAAAAAAGTGCAATAAACTACAAAAAAAATTTAAATTGTTTTTGCTTTCTTAACATATATTTCTAGTTAGAGAAATTTAAGAGGTTTATCCCTCAAAACTGTAAATACAAAAAAGTTGCACAAAATAGTTTCCCACCACAGGAAATTAATTTTAAGTGTCTTCATAGTTTTATTTTTGAAATACACCAATTTTTATACACTGCAGGAAAAACGAAAATAAATATTATAATGCAAATTTGCAAAAAAAGCAGCATGTGCATCAAAATAAACTATTTCCAGCAGTGCAATATGAAGCATCCCAGAAACCACACAGAAAGTCATAAAGTCAAACATAACTTTTAAAAACACCAGTATAGGCTCATGAGGCCCTGATGGTAAAAAACTACATTTCCGCAAAAATGACGTCACTTCCGGTTTCGGGCAGGTCATGGCGGACATGCGATAGTTCGCGCTGATGGACATAGGAAGTGTTATGAACAGCTGATCGGATCGGCAAAGCGTGTTTCTGGAATATTATGTTCTTGTTATGTTTTTATGCAGTTTTTGCAAAGCTATATGTGGAAGGAAACTGTGACCGAGGACAAGCTGATGGCATCAGATGTAAGTACAACTCCTCCGGTTTCATATGCAAAAAAAATTATTGTGCTAGCTTATGTGGTTGCAGAGCTACCGGGATTTAAAAATAGTTACGCAAAACAGAGCGTGCCCGCTCCGACCGGCTTTAACCCTTTACAGCCGATCGGAGCGGGCACGCCACCCAAAAATGGCTCCACAGCAGGTAAAAATATAATATAAGCTCTGGTGGACTTGGTTCTATGGTAGGTCTTAAAGGGTTAAAGGGTTAAATGTCTCACCGATCTCTTTGCCCAGCCCAGAGTAGCGCAGTGAACCCGCCGATGACACCACAGCACAGCTCTTGTAGGGTCCGAGGTCAGAGGTCAGCTGCTGCGGAGGCAGCTGGGTGGCCCAGGGCAGCAAGGAGAAGGGCTGGAGGTCAGGGGTCAAAGTCGCGACCTCTACTTTGTCCTTCAGTTGGCAGAGAAGCTTGGGACCGCTCAGCTTCGGCGTGCCAGAGACGCCGCCGGGGCCCGACAGCTCGACTCCGTATTTGTTCATCGCCTGACAGAAACACCAGAAACATGGAGGGAGGAGCGCGTCAGTCCATATAAATCTGCATGTAACTTGTAGACGCTGCGTCACTGGTCCACGACTCACCTGGTAGTTCTGCACCACCTTCTTCATCCTGGTCCCCAGCATGCTGCTGGACATCTCGTCGTCCCACACCTCTCCCAAAAGCCCGTTAGGCCCGAAGAACTCGGCGTCGCTGCCTCTGCCGCTCAGCTCGCCCTTCCGCCGGCCCCCGAACAGGGTCTCCAGCGCTCGCGTGAAGGGGCGCGGCAGCAGCCGGCTGAAAAACCCCGGGGGCTCCCGCTGTTTCCGCTTCGACGACGAATCCCTGGCTTCGTGGCTGTGGTTGGACGAGGACAGGATGGGGATCGGACGGCGAGGGTCGCCTGGGATGACGCCCGGGAGCTTCTGAGGGTCCGTGTACATGGGCTTGGCTCCACCTCGCAGCACCTGTGGGAATCAGCAGCATCAACATTATTGTGGTTCACCAAAAATAACTCAAGTCTGTTCGTTTCTTCCCCCTCAGGAAGTGGTGCAGACTTTCAGGTGGTGCTTGACACCAGCTCAAGCATCGAGCCTGTAGCTTCCTCTCGCTGGAGCGCAGCTGCAACACCTTAAATATGACGATGGAGAGAACGAAAGCTGGACCACTAAACCCTGGTTTTGGCCTTGAGGCTATTTCTGATTGGTTCAGGGAACAGCAGAGCGCCGACTGACATGCCAGATGCTTCTCTGTGGTTCTGTGTCAGGTCTTCTAAGGACATGACTTTCAGATACTGTTCAGCTGTAGTTGTTTTTAGGTCTGCTGCGTCTTCTTCTGGCCTCCACTCACTGAGTTTGGGAATCAGCTTGTCGGTGCGAACACAGTATTGCCTTTGAGACTTTTCGATATTTAACCAAAGAAATGAGAACAAATGATGTGTTTTTGTGACAGTCTGCTAATAAAAGTTGTTCTTATGTGTAGGAACAACACTTTAAAACATCTGGCTGCTTGGAAGCAAAATATCTAGAAACAAGGGGTGGCTCAAGACTTTTGCACAGTGCGTGTTTGTTTGTTTTCTTGCCAAATTTCATTTTTCACCTGAATTTAAAACTTTGTTTTCCTTGCAGTAGTTTTGCTGTGGGTTGAATAGAAACTATTCAATGAAATGTTTCCGGTTGTGGTTAAACTTTTCGCACCTTGATGACATTGTGCGCATGAGGCTGCGCGCGGGTTCGTGCCCGGACGCCAAAGATGGCGTCGGTGACGGGCACGCTGTTTTCAGCACAGATGGCGTAGAGCAGAGCCATGGAGATGCAGAAGAAGGTCATGCAGAGCACGCCGCGGCGAGCCCGCCGCCTCAGACGCCACAGCAGGCTGACTCTGTCCATCGCTGCCGCGGGTATCTGCAAAGACAGAATGAAAGGTTTGTATTACACATCAGAGCCGCTGTGTCTCACCTGGACTCTGTGTTGTGGGTCAGCTTATAAAAGACGGGGTGAGGGTGCGGCACATTTCATGTTCAGTATCGGGAGAATTCAGCTTTCATCACAGCAGCTGATGAGAACCCACAGAGCTCAGCTTCCTGTAACGGCTCCGTCAGTGCTGTTTAAGAGATTTCACACATGAAATTAAGACTCAGCAATATCAAGGTGATGTGTTCAGTTAATCTCTGCTAATCTTCACAGCTGACTGTAGCTGATGCTTTTCTGTCACCTGAGACAATAAAACAAATTTTTAGTGTTCACAAATATGTCTGAAGGTTCTCAGTCATCCAGGTCATCGCAGTCTAAGGAGCTTGGAAAGAAAAGCGTCTGGACTTCTTTAAGTTGCTTGAAGATGTTCCACCTCTCATCCCAGAAGCTTCTTCAGCTCTAGGGTCAACTGGTGGAGAGTCCCAGATTTAAACCCAGTGGGAGTTTCCTGATGATCCTCTACCTAACCACATGTGGGTCACAATCAGCCAGAGTTTCGGGTAAGCTCATTGTGAAACCTGGCCCCACCCTATCATGTGATTTCCTGAAGTCAGATGGCCCAGAATGTGAGTGGGCGTTAAGGCGTCTGGGAAGAATCTCACGAGTTTAAACAGACAGAAGAACGCAACACACAAAAACAGAGCTACAAATAAAAATGTGGAACAAAACATTTGGCTAAAAAACCTAATAAAGGTCGGGAGAAGAAACAAACTGGATGAACATAAAAATCAACCCAAGCACGAGGTGCTAATAAAAAGCTGGTTCACACAGAAGGTCCTCAAAACAATCCAGATACCAAAAATACAAAAAGGATGGTGGAAAGAAACAAAGTCCTGAAGTTAAGTCTTCTAACTGTGCCACAGCCTGAAAAAGAAGACGTGGAAATCACTTCAGCTTGTCGCCGATCAAAGTGAAATTAATCTGATTGATCAGGTTTCCAGCAGCAGATCAGACTATAAAAACATTTACACATCTTCTAAATCACCAAATGATTCCATGCATGCTTCAGTCACACTGCAATCCAGTTGACTCTTGGTTCTTCGCTCTGCACATCACCAGCTCCTGACCAGGTGATGTGTTCGGTGTCAGTTACCACGGCGATTTAGCCTCGTAAAAGGAGACTATTGTGCCCACTCACACTCACACCACAGAGACAAACACGAGGAAGCAGCTTACAAATGATGCATGCATCAAAGAAGAACCATCAGCTTTCAAAATGCTACACTTTGGAAGTGATGGACACCGAAGGTTGTGGTGAAGTTTAACATTCATAACTCAGTATGAAGTTGCTCAGGGCAACCACCACACACAGGCAAAGGTCAGGAAAAGAAAAAAGGAGCATCTGGTGAAGAGAGTGTGCTGAAAGGTGAGTCTTTACAACAGTGTCAGACTCGTCACAGACTTTTGCGAGCACGCCTCGAGTCACGCTGAAAGTCACGAACAAGCTCTGTTGTTTTTGTTTTTTTACAGGACGTGTTTGGGGTGTGACCTCTTCATGGCCTTCGCTCAGTAAGACCAGAGAGGAGCTGGTTTACTAAAGTCTGCTAACATCGAGCTGTGTCCATCTTTCACCTCGATGTGGTTGATTTGTGCAGGCGTGGAGCAAAACGACCACACTGACAGTCCAGAAGTGTAAACGCTGCACGTCTGAGACTGACATTCTGTCACATGACGCCAATAATCAGACTTCACTCTTCTGACCGCTGTCACGCTGTCTGAAGTAACACGCCGACGCTCCGCGCAGCTTTAGCGACTTCAGAGCCTCGCTCTCTCCACACTCTGATGTCTGAGCGATGTTCAGGAGTCGAGGGGCTGTTTTTCTGATAACTGATTGGTCAGTAGGACTAAAACTAAAACTAAACTGAACAAAAAAGTTTGTTTTTTCATTTGAAATAATTCGTTCAGGTTCCTGCAACTGTGACATTTTAGCCCTGTCTTTGTTTCTGTTGATTTGTTGCAACAGAAGTGATTCAGTCACTGAACCATACCAGCAATGTTTAACTTATAGTTGACTAATAAATGATATATGATATGATAAATGATAATTTGTGTATTTCATTACAGATGAGCTTTGCTGCAGGGAATGAAAGTCCTTCTGTTAATCAGCCTTTTTAGTAGGTCTGAGTTTTCCATATTTCTGTTGAGCTCAATCATTCATATCTCTGGTTTTGCATATTTTATCAACATGACCGTCTCATCCATGCTGCCAAACTGTTGCTAAACATCACCAGTGACTGCTGTTGCAATCTTCCTGAGGGTACACTTGTTGTTGTAAGTAGGGCTGCCACAAATGATTATTTGGATAGTCAACTAGTCACCGATTATTTTTGCGATTAGTCGACTAATCAGATCATCATCCATTGGACATACAGCTTATCCCATATGGAAAAGAAATAGTAAAAACTTCTATGATTTACTCATGAAAGTGGCCACTTTCTCATTACTTTCATATGTTGTTTTAGTAAGTATCCAAAACATACAAGTTTCATTATATAATTTTTCAAGGGATCTTATATCTGTTTTCACTCTTATATGCTTTTCATACAAGTTTCACACAAGACAGATACAAACTTTATAAGATTTATAAATATCTTTTCCATATGGGATTGCACCAGCAGCATCTCGCCTGAAAATATGTTAAACGTTTATTTTGTGACCCGGAAAGAATAATAAGAGTAACATTAAAACTAACCAGCTGCCGCCATTGTTGGAAACTGAGCTGGGCCGCGCTATGAATTCTGGGACACAGCTTCTTCTTCTTCGGGGTTTAACGGCAGCTGGCATCCTTGTACATGCAGTGCTGCCATCTTCTGTTTCAGTCCGTTATTACACTCTTAAATCCTGCTACTTATTCCTGCGTCTTTTGGGATCTTACAAAGCTTCAAACGACGCGTCGACTATTAAATCAGTCGTCGACGATTTTGATAGTCGACGTAATCGTGACTAGTCGACTAATTGTGGCAGCCCTATCGAACACTTAACTGAATAATAAATCTGAAAGACATTTGTACTTTGAGTTTATGGCGTCTCCTCTAATAAAATAAACCCGACAGGCAGCACAGAAAATCCAGGATTAATTCCAGAGTTAGTGAATAATCCCAAATCCTGCGTCATAGTCCCGCCACTGATACGTCATTCGTTTACAGCAGAGCAGGCCGCCTGCACCGTTTCAACCAATCAAACAAACTACACGGCGACACGTCACAGTTTGTTTCTCAGGAAGAGGAGAAAGCTGTGGTCAAGACAGCGAGAGCGAGTTTAGAGATGTGAGCAACACTGAAGGTGTTTGCTGTGTGTAGTTAGTGTGTAGTGTAGTTGTTTTTTGATCATTAATAAATAAATCGATAAATGGGGCTGTTCGATATAACGATATATATCAGATGACGATATAAAAACGTCTATCGTTTCATTTTACGCTATCGTTTGTTTCATGGTGTCGCAAAATAAGCTGTTTACGGCAATATGTTTTCATTATTTTGATGGTCACTGTCGTGGCTATATTAGTTTCTTAAAGTTCTCTCTTTCTCTTATATGTAATATAACCACACTACGGACGGACAAGCGCCTGTTTGTATGCGTTGTCGTTAGCAACAAGGACGGTAAAACCATCGCGTGTCCGCTTGTTTATTTTCCACATAAACCTTTCACAATAAAGCTCAAGATCCTGTTGAGACTTTTCAAAATAAACTGAATCATGTGAAAGATGCAGATTATTTACAGATGAGAAGTAAAAAAAGAGCCGCCAGGTGCTAAAAAATAAACCTTAGACTCAAACGTTAGAACAGGCTTTTCCCCGCAGCACGCCGTGTAATAAATACTCACAAAGAAAACGGCGGCTGTTACAACTTATGTCTAAAAATGTATCGTTTCATGCATCGGTTAAAACACTCGACTCCAGCTACACGACGCCCAGCTGGAAACACTTCACACAAGTCGAGCTGCCAGAGATTCACAGAGTTTACAGAAAATGTTACATTTTAGTGATTTATATTGTTATCGGACGATAGAATTCTTATATCGGGATATGAGATTTTGGTCATATCGCACAGCTCTATCGATAAATCATTAGGTCTAACACACACACACACACACACACACACACACACACACACACACACACAAAATTAGTACAAGTCTACCAACAACATCTCCTGAAATGATGATTTTTAGTAAAGAGATAAAAACCATCTTACTTTTTTGAAAAGACGTTCCAACACGTCTAATCACGAGCTCTTCAGCGCCTCTAATAACGCCGGCAAGCAGACTGAGACTCAGCAGCACTAAATGCTGATCACAACATCCTGTTCAGACCACACGTAACAATAACCAATCAGATGTGCGTTACATCAGTTCCACTGATCTTAGCATGCAGGAATAAAAGCACACAAAGTGCTCTGACAGTGTCGGGTTAATGCTTTAAATCAGTATTATCATCATTATGAGATTGTTATTAAATTTAATTTTATTTTCGTGTTGACAACTTCTTCCTGTTCTGATGTCTCAGGGGCAGGCGATGCCCGAGGGACTACAGCTGTGTGCAGTAAACTTGTTCCGTTTGAAAGGCTGCTTTCTGTTTGTTAGAGAAAATATTAGAAAAAGAAATAAGAAATATAGCATCCAAAAAAAAAGGAAATAGCCACAATAGTTGCTATACTCAGGACAAAAGGTAAGAAAACCTGCCTTTGGCTGATTATTTGTGCAACGGTGCTTCTCAGTAACAAATCTTAGACTATTGAAAAGCTGACTTACGTCCTCTGACACGGCGCCTCACTAGTGAGGAGGATGAATTTGTGGGTGGAGCAGCAGAGTTGAGGACGCACACGCAGGCAAACCTTCTGCCAATGACCAGCAGGAGGCGTCTTGGGGCAAGCAGGGCTGTGTTTTTTAAAAATATCGATATATTTTTATGCGAGATATGAGCTGTGACAATATCCTTTATATCTTTATATCTATGTTACGTTATAATTATACTTGTGGAGCCGCAGGTTTGCCTCTCTTTGTCCACTTTTGTCTTTACGCAACGTTACTGGACCTCGCCTCTATCCTTCACTGAACACAACTCCCCCTCCTCCCGCATCGCTTCACCTGCAGGCAGCGACAAGATGGAGACGGCAAATCTCCGTTAACGAGTTACTGCGCATTGCCCCGTGCGTGGGGCTGGACGGCGTCAACGTGTTAACGAGCTAACCGCGCTAACGCTATCTGCACAGCCTAGAATCCTTTCATTTTCTCAAAAGTTGACAGCGCACCTTATGGATGAATTCTGGTTGTGCTTGATGACCGCGAACCGATTTTATGTGCACGGCGCTCAGCAATCTGTCAATAAATGTTTTAGTACGACTTTGGTAAGCTACGAAGCCGCACCGCTTGATGGATTGTCGGAGCATTACGGCTACCGAGGAGCCTCGCGGAGTGATACGTACTGTGCTTCAACGTAATATTACCGTATTGTGTGTTTATAAGGACCATAAATGGCACCTGTAAGCGCCGTGGTTACGAAGAGGATTTCAAACTCCAGGCTGTCAGTCACGCAGTAGAAGTTGGGAACAGAGCAGCTGTGAAACCTTTGTTATTATGCTCAGCGTCTGTTAGTTTACAGTTTGACTGCACAGTTGTGAGCTCTTTGTTATGCACAAAAACAACATTGTTTTCTTTTATTTACGGATCATTATTGTTTAATAAATGCTGATCATTTATTTTTGAGTAATTTTTCATGTACATCTACGCTGTATGTTAATTAAAGTGCCTGTGTGACATCTGGGACACAGTGTGACTAAACTCTCTGTTTGTTCTTATTTTATGGCTTTAAAAAAATATCGAGATATATATCGTATATCGCCATCCAGCTAAAGAATATCGAGATATGAATTTTGGGTCATATCAACCAGTCCTAGGCTGTGTCGTACATCATCACCCACGATAACCTCAGCTTAAATTTCTATCCATCTATCCGGTTGTTCAGTCTGACGTCACTAGCCGTGTCTGGGTCTAAACTCCGCTGCAGGTCCATATATCAAACGATCACTATGGCATTACTGAGAGTTAAAAACTGTCTAAAGTCTTTCATCTTTAATAAAATGATCAGCGTTCTGCTCTACCAGGTGTAACAATTGAGTTTAACATCCAGGCATCCATGAAAACGGAATTTATGACATTTAACGGAGTTAGAAGTTAGCAGGGAGTTAGCTCGCTAGCTTCTATCTAAATACAATATAGCATGTCCTGACTGCGGGGTTTTGGAAACAAATTAAAACGTACAGCTCTGTTATCACTTCCAACATAAATGAAGACAGAAAACTAAACAGCAGTGACGTTTGTAGGGTTACTGAAGTTGGGCTAGCTGGTATATAATGATGTGCTACGTGACCGCTAGCGACACAGCTATGTTAGCATAATATAAACAAGCTAACCTTTTTTCCACTCGATAAAAGTTAACGTGAGTGTTCTCGGTGGTCAGGAACAAATGTAATCGCATGGCAGGATGCTGTAAAAGGACCAAACTTCAGCCTGGAGAACAACTGAGATAATCCATCCACAATACGAGGTTAGTCATTCATATACTGCTGCATGGGCTGGGCTGTAGTTACATCCTAAGGTTTTAAAAACTGAGCTTAAATAAATGATTAGCGGTAATAAAAGCCGAGGGAGGTCAACAGTGATCACTGACTGTTTTAGGAGCTTTTTGAGATCAAATAGAAGAAAATACAAAACATTAAACATGTTAACAACACAAACGCCATATTAAACGCAGACTACTTTAGACCCGGAAGTAGGATTCGTCGCGTCATCACTTAACAACCGGATTCTCCTCCGCTTGTCCTTTTCAGGGTCGCGGGGGGGGGGGGCCTCTCTCTTTTCTCAGTTATTGATTCGGTCTTCAATACCTCCCCCGCTCTCCATATAGATAGCTCCACTGAAACTTGCGATAGGTTCTTGCAGTTTTTTTATTAATAAGATAGAAAGGCTTCGATCTACATCTACCCCATCTCTGTATAATGTCTCATTAAAAATAGTTAAAATGTCGGGACCGACTACCTTAATAATCTTTTTTAGAAAATGGGTCGGGACTCCATCTGAAGGGCAGGATGATGTCTTTATGCTATTGCAAAGATCTTCCACCTGGTTAAGACATACAGCCTCAAACTGGTCAAAAGCAGTTGAGGAGGTATATGTTAATAGTCTCAGCCCTGGAGTGGTACCAGCTGGATACAAGCACGCTGTAGTGCAGGCAGTGCAGCTACAAACCTTTCTAAATAGTCATAATATTTTTGAGAAGTTCCAGCCGGGCTTCAAAACCCACCACAGCACAGGAACTGCCCTCCTAAAAATACTTAATGATATTTTATTAATCACTGACTCAGGAGACCTAGCTGTGCTCCAGCTCCTAGACTTAACTGCAGCCTTTGATCCTGCTGACCACAGCATTCTGATCTGGAGCAATGTGGTATCAAAGGTATCCGCTTGGAATGGTTTAGGTCGTACCTCTCCGACAGGACTTTTCCCCTGAGCCTTGATGATTTTATTTCTTCCCCAGCTCCTTTTACTTGTGGTGTCCCGCAGGGTTCCACATTAGGCCCAATGCTTTTTTCAATCTACATGTTGCCCCTAGGCCTAATCTTTAGGAAGCATAACATCTGCTTTCACTCATATGCCGACGACACCCAGATTTATCTTCGGTTTAATAGAAACACCTCCACGCCCATGGAATCAAATGTCTCGACGAAGTTAAAACCTGGATGTCCTCAGATTTTCTTACCTTCAATGAGGATAAAACTGAGGTAATTATTTTTGGACCGAGCTGTAATTTCAATGCCCCAGATCTGGACTTATGCAACCTAACATGTGCTGTTAAAACACATGTAAAAAACCTGGGGGTGTTCTTGGATAGCAAACTTACATTCGAGAAACAAATTAATTCAGCTGTCCAGCGGTCCTTTTTTAAATTAAGGCTCCTATCCAAAGTGAGATCTTTTTTATCTTTTATTAACTTGGAACAAGCAATTCATGCATTTGTTTTAACTCAGCTGGATCACTGCAGTTCACTGTATGTGGGTGTCAGTCAGTCCAGCTCAGCCCGGCTCCAACTTGCTGCAGCTCGCCTCTTGACTCGTGTGAAGAAACACCAACATATTACTCCGGTGCTTGATTCCCTTCATTGGCTTTCAGTGCGTTTTAGAATTAAATTCAAAATCTTACTTTTGACTAATAAAGTGCTAATTGGCCAGGCACCGGACTATTTGTCTGACCTATTGCAGCTGTATACGCCGTCTAGAGCCCTTCGATCAAGCGATCACCTGCTCCTTACCTTACGTAAGTCTAGGATGGTTCATAGAGGAGATCGGGCATTTGCGGTTATGGCACCGAAAATGTGGAACGATCTACCTCTCCACATTAGAAAGGCCCCAACTGTCACTCTTTTTAAATCGCATCTTAAAACATAGTTTTTTACTCTGGCTTTTGAAACTGTGTGAGAGTTACCAATTCTTTTATCCTAATTTTCTTTTCATTTTCTTACCTGTCGTTGTTTAACTGTTACTCTGTGCAGCACTTTGGTCAGCTCCCTGTTGTTATTAAACGTGCTTTATGAATAAATAAATGAAATCTGGACAGGTCGGCAGCCGGTGGCAGCGCTAACACGTGACAGTTCATTGGTAACTGAATCAGGTGTGAATATGGTTGCCTGTCTCTGCGTCAGCCCTCTCTGTCCGTCCACACTGAGATGGAAAACGCTTTCATTTGAAGACGGTGCTTTCACGTCGCAGTGTGGACAGCGAAAACGGAGACTTTCGAAAACGATGACGCGTGTTAGTCATATGATGCAGTCATGTGACCAATTAAACTACGACAGCGGAGGGCAGCAGTTGCTGTGTTTGCTCTCAGCTCTGACAGCCCTATTAAAGGTTATTATCAGTCTGTACGTGCTACAGATCAAACTCTTTGATTCTCACTCGCTTTTGCGTTTCATGTGCAGGACTGGAACGTAAGCGTTTTCAGCCGTGTGGACGCCGAGCGCTTTCAGACAAAAACACCGTTTTAAATCTATCCGAGTTAGTGTGGACGTAGCATCTGTCTGTGCTCACACTTTGTTTCAACACGTTCACTTCAAATTATGAAGCGTGTCTTCAGTGCGAGCCGCTCGGCGAGAAACAGCCTTCATTCACTCGCACTTAGAAATCAAGCTGGAGGTGTCAGCGCCACAGCAGTGGGTGCTTTCCCACAAACGCTCTTATTGTGAAATAATTTGGTGATAATAATCTGATGATTTTCCTTATTTGCTCATTTTAGGTTTTATTAAATAAAAAGTTTTTAGCATCTGAGGCGTTTTGCATCCGAGCGGCTTCGTCCATCTGCAGGTCACCAGCTTATCCAGCCTCCAACATGATCCCGTGAACGGAGGCAGCATCAGTTTAGTGCTGCTGACTGCAAACAGATGTTGTGATAGGGCATCTGATTAAAGATGTTAAGACAAATCCCCCCCACACACACGCATCTTTGAGAAGATACTCACTCTGCAGCTGAAACGGCTCTTTAAAGACGCCAGGAAGTGAAGACTGACACAAAATGGCCTCTTCTCTCTTCACGAGATCACAAAATCAAGCTGCTCCTCACACAGAGAGCAGAATCGTGTGTGTGTGTCATGCAAGGAGATATGAACACATAAACTACCCGTGATTAAAAAGGCCGGCGGGTGCGTGTTTTAATCCGTCCGCTGAGGGAGGTTGGCAGCAGCGTCACAGCGCACAGCAGCTGATTGGTCGGCTGCAGTGGGACATTTACGCCTCAGATCACATCTCCTGAAATCCTCACTGAACACAGGCGCAGCAGTTTAACGCAGCACTCACTGGTTTGACTCTAAATGAGCAAAATCCTCACACGTTCCCGGCTGGTTGGAAACAGGGTGCATGGTGAAATCTGGCCTTTTTAAATTAATGTTGCATATTTGAGCTTCATTAGTACGACAGACTTCCAATGAAACTTGAAGGGCATAGATCAAGGTCTTAACATCTTCATGTACTTCTACAGTCATAGTTTGAAGGTTACTGAACTTTTGTGCAGTTTGATGGTCGATGGATCGATCCTGCAGACGCAGAAACGGTTTTGCTTTGTGAAGAAACACCTCGCTGCTGCGCTGCGTCCTGTTTACTATAACAGCTGCTGTGCCACCCCTGTGATGTTTGTACTGATACTCAGCGCAGCTGAAGCTGTGTGAATGAAACTCGACACCCACAGCATCTGCTGCTGGTACTACTGCTGACTCTGTGAGTCAGCTTCATCACAAAGCACACGTTTCTGAGCGCAGAGAGGCTGAGATTTCAAACACAGGCTCAGAGAGGACGGATTTATATCGCTCGGAGGATTCAGAGCAAACACTGCAGATGACCTGAGAGGGCGAAGTGAGCACATTACCTTGTAGGCCATGGCTCGTCTTAGTGCGTTGATCGTATTGATGGTTTGAAACAGGATGCTGCTTTCAGCGCTCACCTCATTGCTTCTGTGGAAAGGAATATATACAGTAAACACAGGGTTCATACACATCCAGTCCACTCTTTCTTTCACAGTTTATCTAAAATAAACTCTTAATGAAGGAAACTGGAGCAAACGTGTTAGAACAAAAAATAAAATGTTAAGCTGCAGTCTAGTTTAGTAAAGACTCATAATAAACGTGTCAGACTGTGTTTTTATGATAGCTTCCTGATAAATGTGCAGCACGTTGCTTTGTTCTGTTATCACTGCTGCATTAATGCACTGTGGACTAAAAGGCCTCAGGAGCACTTTTACTGTCTGCTTCACTCACGATGGCACCAGGACAGACACATGATGCTGCTGTTGGACAGCAAGATCAGAGTGATGGAAGAAAGGAGGACATTTCAATGATGATGCTGCACAGTAGATACAGAGCACAAGATTATTAATGACTGACAAGAATAAAGTAAATACAGTAGCACATGCCGGGCATTGGCTCGGCACAGACACATCAACAGAGAGAGATGTCTGAGGTGACCTGCATAGGTGATGCTCCTCCGCTCGCCTCCTGCCTCTGATTTGTGGACGCTAAGGCTCCGAGCAGCTTGTTGTTCCCGCCGCCATGTTTCCGGTGATTCGCGGTCCTGGTGTCCGTCCGTCCGGTCCGAGGCCGCTGTCCGCATGCATGAGCGGAGGCCGGGAGCGGTGAGTCCTCCTCTCTCGTTTTAGCCCCTCTCTTTTCTACTGTCTTTCTCTGTGACGGTCACCATGCAGGCTGCTCCTGCTGCTGCATCGAGCAACAAGCTAGCGCTGACACGACCGGCGCATTTCCGGTGAGATTTTCAAACATAAATAATACATTTAAGTAAATTAGTATGGAAGTTACATAGCACCTTTTTAGACTTTCACAGAAATAATTTAGAAATAAATAAATAAAATAATATTGCACGTTTAGTAGAACATACATAAAATTGCGGAAAGAAACATAATCTTAAAATTAACTGTGAGACAGTTTGAAGAAGAGATTTACCAGTTTAACAGATTTAGAGAAGTGAGAGAGGATGTACATGACAATACCTTGCTTTTCTTTTTGTCACACTTTTTAAGATCATTAAATACATTTTAATATATTTAACACAAAGCTAATCCAAGTAAAAACAAATTCGATTTATGTTTTTCTTTATTAAGAGGAAAAATCCAGCCAAGCCTTGTTAAAAGTAATTTTATTGCATTTTTTTGATGATCTGAAACATGTAAGTGATGAATGACAATATCTGAAGCTGGTTCTGCAGTTATGGCAGTTATGGCACAGGGAAGCTCTTCTTCCCCGTGCTTGCCAAGTGCTGCTTTAAGGGATCATCTGATCATTGTGGTTTTCTCTGTCTGGTGCTGTGGGGTCTTTACTTTAACTGTACTTTGATCTTGCCTTGGGATGGCTGCTGTATAAATGAAACATCTTCTTCAGTCACTGGTGTCACATGCATACTTAAACATTAGTTTTGTAGGTCATAACGTTCCTCTCCCACAGTGCTGGGGTTATAGCTGGACCTCAAGGGTCCAGGCTCCCCAATAAATCACTGTCCCCCTTTAAGCTGAATTCTGCTGATATACAACTGATAACAAAAATATCACCAATAATCACTGAGGAGGACACTGATGAGCCCGGGTGACCATATTTTGATTTCCATAAAGGACACTTGGACCAGTCGTTAAAAACTTTAAAAATACTGTTTGCTTCAAGAAAACGTTAACATATTTAGACGATGCCTTCTCTGTGTGGTTAATGAATTATGAAATAAAAAATGTCTTTATATGCTTTTACAAGTCAACAAGTGCAAAAGAAGAGGACGGTTGGTCACCCTAGCCTGTGCAGACAATTTGCTTCTGCAATCTAAGATAGATATTTTTACACTTTTATTGCTGCTGTTATACAATTTTAGTTATTGATTCGTTGATTTTTGTGAATACCAGAGTGACATAATTGGTTACCCATCCAATGCATATGGTGTCCTGCTGACCCTGCTCCTCTGACAGGTGAAAGACGTTTCTAATGTGAAACTGCGTTTTTATTTTGAAGGGAAGTTTTAATCACCTGACTTCCTCTTCTCGCTTTATTAATTCTGAATGACTTGTCGTGCCCTTATGCAGCACGCCAGAACACGCAATCTCTCTGCAGGGAACATTAAGATGCACCAAAGATACAACAGCCTGAGAGTATCTTTGCTTTAGTGAATCTTGTGCTGTGCATACTGACATAAATAACTAAAGAATCACTTTTCATTTAAAAAAAAGGTTTGTAAATTCATGTAATTAAAGCAATATTATAAAACTAATGTTCCCTGACCGGGAATCGAACCCGGGCCGCGGCGGTGAGAGCGCCGAATCCTAACCACTAGACCACCAGGGACAGATATCAGGCAAGTGTCACCAGGTCGATTCATAGTACAGTACATATACGTTATATGAGATGGTTATGTGCAGTAGCTAATATTAATCAACGAGCAGAAGAACTGTTCATTGTCTGTTATATCGGTACACTGACGGCGACACAAAGCTAACAACCCCCTTCACTTTTAACTACTTTAGAGCCCTGCTTTTTAAGCGTCGCTTAGCCGTTAGCCCTTCGCTAGCGGCTTTCGCTAGCTTTACCTTGCAGAACGACAGCGACGCGACACATGACGGCGGCTTTATGTCGCTTTTGTTTCGTGATGCTACAAATGACGGTAGCACATGTCTTTTACTGTGATATAAATTTTAAAAAAAGACTTTAGCATGAATGGTGCTTATTCATATGACCATATACCCACTGCTTGCACACAAGACCTCGTGGCGCAACGGTAGCGCGTCTGACTCCAGATCAGAAGGTTGCGTGTTCAAATCACGTCGGGGTCATCCTGTTTTTTAAATTTCTTTTCCCTTCATAATTTTACATCAAAATTGTTAATTATTTTGGTTTTATCGAACAAACTCAAAGTGAAACAGTCACTAATTATGCGAATACGTAATGATGGCAGTATGTGTGGTGGACTTGTGTGACATGTATATAGTTATACCTATATAACTATATACACTATATATAGATAGAATTGTTGAATTGTTTTGAATTTGCATTGTTTATATTGTCTACTTTATTACTTAATGTTTTCTTTATTTTAACCTTTGTGTACAGCACTTTGTGACTGCCTGTCTACGAAAAGCACTTGCTAAATAAACCTTACCTTACCTTATCTGCACTGAACATATATTTTAACTTCCACGTAGAGTCTTAAGGACATGGTTTATTAAGGTGGTACAGTAACAGGGCAGTTAATGTAAGGAGAGAATTTCTCCTGAATAACTCACTCTCCAGATCCGGTAACTAACCTCTCTCAATACACACTCAATGTCTTTCATGCAACACAACCAAAACAGTAACATTGTAACAGAGATCCTGAGCACATCACAATAAAATATCATACAATATAATTACTCACACACACACACACACACACACACACACACACACACACACTTTGAACTGAAGTGTTTTAATGTATGTTAAGCATGTAACCTATGTAGTTATAAGATTGTATATTATAAGATTATGCCACTTTCTGTGTAAGATTTAATAATTAGGATTTATGTGGGATATTTTACCGTGTCATGACCTATTGTGAAAAGCCAAAGCCAAAAGCGTAGCCAGTCCTGACTGGCCTCTGGCCAGGACCTTGGCTGCTACCTGAGCCTGCAGCTGTGTTTGGCTGGAGGACGGGTGGGAAAGTTACGCTGCAGCAGGGGGCGGGGATACTGGTCCCCATATATTAGAGGACCAGAGGCGTCCGTCTCTGTGTTGCTCTGCTGTCTGTGCTTAAGGCTGTACACCTCGGGGGTTTGCTTTGCTTGCTTTCTGCTATGTGTTATCTTGCTATACCTTGTATGTATTTTCTTGCTGTTCATATGATTCGGTGTATTAAACTCTGTTCCAAGAATTCTGGAATTTTTCCAGAGCATCTGTTTGAGTACCTTGATTTTAACTGGATCTAAAAAAGTTGGATCTCCACATCGTTGGTGGGAGAAGATATCAGGATGGCTTTAAAATTTGCAACCACAGATGACTGAATCACCAAAAATTACATAAAGTGTTTCATGTACATAAAGCACATGTGCTGTGCAATGGCCTTTATTTTCTAATAAAAGTAAATTACCCAGTGAACACCTCGAACTGTTTTTTATACTTTATAAAGCAATTTACAAAAAAAATAGAGGTATGACAGTCAGAGTCGCGTAACATGTACACTTTAAATAGGACAACAAGCAAATAAAAAGGTGAGGTGATGCTCCACAAATGCAGGTATTTACTTATTCCGAAACCATTTTTTTGTGCTGATATTTGGCATAAATTAAAAATAAGCTTACAAATTACAACAAAACAAAGCATTTTTACCCCCAGATAACTAATAAAAATGTGCCAAAGACACGGTTATTCTTTTATCACCAAAGTTCCAAATTTACATGTTAATGGTGCAGGTGGGTCAGAGTTTCAATACTGCTTATAATCATAATAAAATTTAATGGTGTTATCTTTGAGATTAACATCTACAGCAGACAACCTGCTATTCAGACCTGTTTGTGAGGGGCAGCCAATCAGAAGAAAGCTGGCTTAAAAGAGGAGGAGCTAAAACAGCTTATGTTAGACAGAGGAGTAACTTAGGAGCTGCGCTCAAGCCCAGTGTAAGACAAACAGGCATTATTTTGGACTCGAATCATACAAAGCTGCTCTGGTAGTCCAAAGATATAAAACATGGAGTCTTTAAAAGATAAAGCTCTGAAACAAAATGTACTGCTGCCTAAAGTCAAACCACGTAACTTTACACTTGTCATTTACTCTGACCGTCCATCTGCTAGAAAATATGGATTATTACGCCACTGAAAACAATTCCAGAAAAACACGTTTCGTCCTAAGAAGTGAGGAAATGTTTGAAAGGCTGAATTAAAGACGTGTTCACAAACCAATGAATAACTTACTGACACGTGGCTGCTTTTTGGTCTTTCCATGTGTTTGATGGCAGTTAGAAAATCATAGTACATTTCCAGCCCTTTTATCCACACCTTGTAATATATCTAAAAACTCAAAACATGAAGGTCTTCTAAAACTAGGACTCTTGTTAACAAAACGGCTCTGTAAGGATTGCTCCGTCAAATCTTTTTTGTGCTAGCTTGAGGAGCTGGACGGTGACTTGTGGATGCTGACTTTCTTGCAGGTGTTGTCGGTGCAGCGCTCCAAGATGAGCTCTGGGCTGGGTCGGGGAGGGATGACCGGCGCCTCCTTCTTTACCTCGCTCTCCGAGCTGGTGCCGGACATCTCGGGAATGTTATCTGTGAGTCAGAAACAGCAACACGAGCAGGTCAGCCCGGGGTTCGAGGAATAACATTAAAGACCAAGTTCACACTAACTGAAACAGAAGTGTCACCAGTTGTTTGGTTTTAATGGTCTGGTTGAGACTCCTGTCCAGAGGTGGCACAACTTTATCAGAGACATTCTGTAGTTAAGTAGAAGTACAGATACTAGTGTTAAAAAATACTCCAGTAACAGCTGAAGTACGTCACTTTGTTTCGCAGCATGTTTCATAATATAACTCGTCTCAAATGTGTTAAAGCAAACAAGCCTGTTTCAAAAATGTAGGGAAGAAAAGTAAGAAGTAGTCGGAAGACAAACTACTCAAGTAAAGTGCAGATACCTGAAAAGTCTACTTAAGTACAGTAACATATGTATTTGTACTTCATTACTTTCCACCTCTGCTCCTGTCAAATATCGTCCTAATTCCGAATTTGTATCACAAGAACTGTTCATTAATGTATTTCCAAGACTCTTAACACGATGTTTAACCACCACAAACATGTACTCAACCTTCGCCCTGAATTCAAGTCTACCTTTAAACCCTAAAACAAGCTTCCAATCCCCAAACAGGCCTTTGAAGGAACCAAAACGCTCTAAGGTTTACTCTGATGGTTCTAATAAAGATAGCTGGACATCTCAGTGGATCGTTGGCCTCCTCCTGGGACTAAAATGTTCCAGTATTATGAAGCAAGTTTGAATCCATATTCAACCTGTCAAAGATTTTTATGCCTTTTGACCTTCCTCATGCAATCGTATGTCTGGGCTTGGTGTTGGTAAAAGGTCTCTCTGTGGCTGAGATCTGTACATGGTTTTTATGAAGTTTTACCCATTTAATTCCCTTCATTCTTATTGGCTGAGGACTGTCTAGTTAGCGCTCTCTGTTGCGCATCTAACTCGGTTGTAACAAACCAACCATTTTGTTGCAAAATGGGATTACGAGGAAGTCAAAAATCCTCTCAGTTTGGCTCTGATGTGTTTTTATACATCAAATTACCTGCAAGTGATGCAAAGGAGCACAGACTGATGTCCTGTTAGAGAAAATTACAAATATGTGGAGATTTCCAGTGTGTGTGAACATTTTTAGTTCGATTTCCATCATGTGGAGCAGATCGCGTACGGTTTCCCACATACATCCCCCTGTATCAGTTTCAGCCATGCCTCAAAAGCTTTCTGTTTGCAGTAGCATATTTGCTTTGACACCTCTAAAATGAACGAACTGAAAAACAATTAATTTAACAAAAACAACAAACAAAAAAACCTTTTAGCATTTTTTCAAAGACTTTAAAAGAGTAGATGTTCAAACATGTGAATACTGCTAAATGTATGTTTTATTTACTTCAGAGATTTTAAGACTTTTTAAGACAGTGGTGGACACGTGGTCATTACCCTGGTTCTTCCTCTCCTTCAGCGGGGACTTTGCTGCATTCTTGGAGTTCCTCTGTGGTTCGCTGAGCCGGCTGCCTTTCTGCTGGAAGTAGCGGCGGCTGTTCCGGCGGTAGGTTTCCTGGCTGAGCCGCTGGCGAGACTTGTTATGAATGCTCTTGGCATTTCTGATGGTCGATCTGAGGGAGATAAAGGACAGGTGGTGGGTTTGTTAAGTGTTTGGAACAGCTGCAAGCTGCAAAAAAGGTGAGGTGATAGACTTTGTTTCTTCTTGGGTGGAAAACAGTTTGCAAAAGTTTAGTATTAAATCTGAGGCTCTTGGAAGATTTCTTCCCCTGTAACTGGTCCTTTGACTCAAAAGGTTCAACATCCCCTGGATTAATGTATCCTGTATTTTAGCATTTATCCAACCTGTATCCATCGCTGAGATCAAATATTTAACCTGAATCCCTCAGTCCTCAGTGTTTTAACCCAACTCATAATGGGCATCTGGGGGTAACTGAAGGTCACATAACCTGCAAATTGTAATTACACAAAATTGGTAATATTATCTGTTTTTATTACATAGCTGCTGATTTCCTGTCAGCTGTGGCAGATTAAAAAGCAGAAAAATGACCCAGACACCCAAAAATAACTCCTGCAGAGCATTTTCTGGAATTTCTAATTCTATGAGCACATAAGCGGACCATAAAGCAACAAGGAGAAATGAAATCACATCCTGAGGGTTTTTTCACAACTCACTTCCCTTTAATCTGATGTTACACAGTAAAATGCCAGTATGAGAATGGAGGAGGCACTGCAGACCTGGCAACAGAAACCAGCTCATTATGTATTTTAAGATGAGGCACAGACCTGCGAGGTGGTGGCTTCTGCCCACCCGGGTTCAAACTCTCTCTCTTTCCGGCCTTCGACAGGAACAAAGAGGGGAAATATCCAGTCTCGTCTCCTTTCCTGTACAAAACAGCCGTTTAAGAGGAAAAAAAGGTTCAATGAACTTTACAAATGTGGAATTAGTCTCAAACAACAGCTTTTCTTTAACTTTATAACCCTACAGTGCAGCATGTCTGAGAAATACACATTAGGCAACCTGCTTTCTGAGTTGAGCTGAGTGTATAAAAATATATTTTTTATAAACTGTCTGTGCAGTCTGTATGGTGTCATACAGAAAGGGGATATCCCTCATATGTTCATCTCAGGTACACAGCTATGGCTGTAGGCTGTCTTTTTAGGAGGACAAGCTCCAGGAGCTGGAGCTGGAAACAAGCAGAGTGGTTCCATGTTAAAAACTGAGACCGGTGTCGAAGTACAAAAACTCTCTGAATCTGTGTTTTTTATGAATGCAGAGTCTGTGAGATCAAGCGTCTGTTAAATGTACTGAAGGGGCTCTGAAGTGAAGGACTCGTCGTACCTTACGACCCACCACCCGTCCAGCAGCTTGTGGATGACCTCGACAGTTTCACCGACCTCCAAAGAAATCTCGTCGTCCTGCTCCGCCTTGTAGGCCTGGATGGTGATGTGCTCGTCTCCTGCAGTGACACACAGCATTTTATATGAACGTGTGCCTAAAAGAAAGAGTGCCACAACCCACGGTGGATTAAAACCAGAGCTTCTTGCCTTCGTAGTTGGGTTCAACGTCCTCGGCCTCGTCCGGTCCATCCAGAGGCTCCAGGTATGACGCGGGAATCCAGCCTCGCTTTGACTCATACTGGCAGAACCACCAACCTGATCACAGCAGGAACATCAAGCGTCACTCAGTAAGGCTTGAAATTCGAGACCAACATAAATTATTCAGCTAAGTGTTTACTGAGGTCAGCGTTAAAGTGAGAAGATGGGTTGTTTTCTATTGGCTTAAAAATAAACCCCCCGGTGGCCATGAGGAAGAATGCACATTCAAGACGCTTCTGCACTGGCTTCACCTTTCAGACCTTCTTTTATATATACGGTGTGTGATACTGTGACTGGAAATACTGCAGATTCTGGACCAAAGTGGCATAATTTAGAAGTAGGAAACAAGAGCTGAAGTAAAAGTCAGAGTGGTAAAGGTGGTATTTAGATGTCTGTGTAGGTTTTCAGTCATCCGGGTCATGCTGAGGAGCTTGGACTTCCTTAAGTTTCCTGAGGATGTTTCGTTGCTCATCCAAGTGACTTCTTGGATGAGCGACGAAACATTTCTCCCACTGAAAACGTTACGTCCAGATAAACAGAATCAACCTTTTGGGATTTACTTACCTGGATGATTCAGCATGCATCAAGACAGATCACATAAAACTCTACTTAAACCAATTCGAGGCGCAATCAGAGCAAAACTTTTGTTTTCCTTCTGCATCTGCAAGCTACTTTGCAACCTCTCCTCCCCCCCAGCTCCTCTTTTTCAGGCAGTGTCACCATAAAACTTGACTAACTGTGCCGTAACACCAACTTCCTGTTTCTCTAGAATTTATCATCACTGAATAGTAAATCAACAACAACAAAAAACATTCAGAGTATTTGTATCTTTTCATTTTCCCTAACATAGGGATTTAAAATCTGTACCTTTATTATAAACTCTGTACTATGCTGTTTTACGTTTTGTCTTTTTTACCTGCAGACATGTTTGATTATTGTTGTTTTTCTTTTTACTGAAATTAAGAAAGAATGTGGGTAACTAATGTATGCGTAATCCCAGTGAGTCAAAAGCTTTCCTCTAATATCAACTCATCGCACTGACTTCTTTATATGGTCGTTTACTGCAGAGACAGCACGACCAGGAAATGATGGACGTGCTGCTCATAAGAAGTGCCCTTTGGTAGGCTTCCTTTTAAAGAAGAATCAGAAGAAACATGCAAAGTTTTGGCAGGCCAGAACTAAAATGTATATAAAAACCAGATGTGTGGTAAAAATCACTAGTCACTCGAGAGGTGGGGCTAGCAAACCAAATAGCAAGTCTTAATTTTCACCTGATGTGGTTTATAGAAAAAACAAAACAAAACAATCACTGGCAAATAAAAATTTCAGGGAAAAGACGAAGGCTCTAAAATTCAGAATAACAAATAAACTCTAAAAGATTCAGTTGTTTTATCACCGTTCTCATTTTTCTCCACGATTTCCACCAGGTCACCGGTGTGCAGAGTGATCTCATACTTGGTCGACTTTTCGAAGTCCGCAATCACTCTGTAGGTGTCCAAGATGATGGGGGCGGAAATCTCTGAGAAGTCAAACACAAGAATCTGTTTTAGTCTCATTAAAAAGACCTGCAACATCTGGATGATGATGTCTTCCAGTTTCTGAACATGTGCCCAGTAACCGTGTGGCCAAAACAAATCACACCCAACTTTTGTTTTTATTAAAACATTTGATCAAAGAGCTCACAGTCTGTTTAGAAACAGAGTTATGAAGGACAATCTTGAGGTGGGATCAGGAAATAGACACGTTGGTCTCTCCAAGTTTCTTTGCAGCCCACCTTTTCCTCAGCTCCTCCCTTTCAGGGTCTCTGATCTAATCAGTGTCACATCTTTTGTCTGCTCTGTCTTGTGCTTTCCTTCACCTTTTAGAAGGACATGGCTGCCATCACACCAAATATAACTGCTGCTTCTGACCATAGTGGTCCTGAATGAATTACAGAATGTAACACGTGAATAATAGAAGGCTGTGAGTGTGAGTGAGTCTTACCGGACGCCACGTCTCGAGCCTGGTCTCTGGACACCAAAAAGGTCTCAGCTCTTTTCAGTCTGAGGAGGAAAGGGTCATTTATACATCGTTCTATGTTTAACTGCCGTAACGTAAACAGAGACGTGCGTGATGTACTGACGTGTTTGGGGCAGGCGGGTTTTCATCCTCTGGTCGGACCTTGAAGAAGCTGGAGAGGTGTTTGCAGCGGGAGATGTGAGGCGGCAGGCTGATGACCTTTTGGCAGTACTCAGCCAGGGTGCTCTTCGTGGTTTCTCTTGACTTCTCGCTTTCCCATAACCACCGAGGAGCTGAGGACAGAAACACAGTCTGTGTCTTTGGGGTAATGTTTTCTATAACAACAGGAAACTGTTGTTCAAAGATCCATGTTAGGTCCTCTTTTATGCTCAGTAAATGCTACCAACTTTTCACTGCTAAACTGATGACACTCAATTTTCTGCACCTGCAATAACTGAGGAAGAGCTTCCTGTTTGGATGATCTACAGTCAGTGTAAAAGATGCAGAGCCTGTGGCTGCAAAGAGACATCCAGCCTTGGCCTCAGTCAATGCTTTCTGTAGCAGAGATGTCATCCATCCATCCGTGCAGGGCTACTGAACTATAAAATGTCACCCCCCATGCTGCTTAATGCCGCATTAAGCAGACAGATGGGTTTTTCCACCCATCTGTCTGAATTAGATGGGTGGAAAAACACGAGTGGTTGGATGGATGCTACGAGATGTGCCAAGTTGTCAGCTATCTTTAGGAATCGCCTTCTTAGTGCAAAAATACTATATTATACACTGTTAAAAAAACATTGTAAAACAACGGTAATATTCCAGCAGCTGGGGCGCCAAAATACGACCGTGAAATAACAGAAAATAACTGTCCCATAAAAATACGGTTATTTCCAGTAATGAAAATAGAATTAGTTGCGCTAATTTGACGTGGGATCTCGCCTTTTTCAAGTGCCGCTAAACATTAAATCAGGAACATGTTAATGTGATTAAACCATGAAACCATCTATAAATAGGAAAAAAAACCATCTTAAAACAACGGTAATGTTCCAGCAGCTGGGGCGCCAAAAATACGACCGTAAAATAACAGAAAATAACTGTCCCATAAAAATACGGTTATTTCCAGTAATGAAAATAGAGTTTGTTGCGCTAATTTGACATGGGATTCTGCCTTTTCCAAGTGCTTTTAGACATGAAATTAGGAACATTTTTACGCGATCAAACAATGAAATTACCTATAAACAAGGTCACTGAATGTGGAAATATGAATCATAATACGTAAATGTGCAGAAATATACAGTTAACCGTTGGTTTAAGTAATAATTGATTACTCGGAGATCTCGGACTTTTGCGAGATTTTCCTCCCATGTCCCCTGCGGGGCTCCGTAATATTACACTATTGACCTGTGTTATCTTCTTGAATTTTTCATACATTCGACTAAAGAAACGGGAACAGACGATGTGTTTGGAGACAGACTGCTGGTCCCTAAAGAACCTATTTAAAATTGGTTCTTTGCCAAACTGTCCGTTTTGTGGACACACATCAGTGGTTTGTTTGAGTAAGGTGCAGTTTTATGCTTTAATGAACTTGACTGAAACTGAGTAAGAAAGCAGCCAATGTTCAAGATGTTGAAAGATCTTCAGAAAACCTGGAGAATGGCTTTAAACTACAAGAAGGTTTGGCTGTTTGGAAGCAAACGAAACATTTGCACTGTAAAAAAAAGACTCCCCTACTTTTGCATCTCAAACATAATATATTTACAAGATATATTTAAATATATTTATACAGATGCAGTTTTGTCTTGTCCTTCACGTCGCAACAGCTGTTTTGTAATGAAAGTTTCCTAAGAGGGGTGTGTAAGGTGGCAGTTCTGTTTTCTTTGAAGAGGAACAGAAAATGACAGTGAAAACGAGGACTCGCATGTTTCTGTTTAAAATGAAAGGATCCAAACTTCCAAAAATCAGACGGGAAATGCCCTAAAATGTCTCTAAAAGTCTGCACGTCTCACAGCTGCTGTCTTTGCACGCTGTGACCAGTCAAAGTAACCTGTGTGTTGTGTCACCAGTGCAACGCGCTGCTCTGACTCGTGTTGCCATATATTCTTGGGAGAATTAATCACAGTTCTCCCACTTCTTCTTTTTCGTAACGTATTTTTTCTCCTGTATTTAAATTTCACTGTAACTGCTGCTCAAGAGCTGCATTTAGACACCGGCTGATTTCAGCTGTGTTGCGTTTGGGGGAAAAGCAGAAGTGAGCCCGGCCGCAAGAGGCTGATAATCACAGGTGCTTCCTGAAAGCGGAGGGGTTTTACACAGAAAAGATACGACTGGAAATTATTCTTTTAATACTACTCTGTGGTTTCATATGATTACCTGCTGAGGTGTTGATTTTGACCTCTGCAGTGTTACATATAAATAACTTACCTACAGTAGGAGAGCTTCCTCTTTCTTACCTGGCAATGAGGGGATGATTCTGTCTCTCTTTTCTATTTGACCGGACTCGATGGGAAACATGTCCTTCAAAGATTTCTGTGATGAAAACAAAATATTTTTGAGCTCTGACGACTGAACTTTATTTTGTCCAAACGTTACTGAGCAGAGCCTTTATTTCGTGGTGCAGATGGACTTACGTGGAAAGTGTGGATTTCAGGATACGTCCTGTAGATGAGCTTCTCTGAGAGGTCGCTCCATTTCACCATCAGCATGTACACCTGCACACATTTAAAGGCACAAACAGAGGAGCTACTTTCACAGTTCATCAGACGTTTAAAGACTCTCGACCCTCAGAATTGAACTCAGTGCTGTTGGTGATGTTAAAAAAGATTCTACACTCGGTTTTTTTTAGGACTTTTTAGGGCAGCAGAATAAGATGTTTGCAGCCTTACGTAGTGCTGACTCGGGAAGAAGCGCTTCTCGTAGCCCAGCAGCTCCAAGTGCCTGACGTAGATGTTCTCCATGCTGAGAAGCAACACACCAGCGGAGTCCAACTGAGCTGAAAGACAACAGATGCGAAGCTTTTATACTGTGTGTGTGCCACGGCAAGGCTTACTTCCTCTTTGTGAACATTTCAACAATCAGAAAGAAGGAAATTCTGCTGCTTTCACTTCTCAACTGTAATATAATTTTTATGATAATAATTAAGAATAACGCCTGTGTTTGTTATGCTTACAAAACTAAAACAGAGTACAAGTGCTTTCAGATTTACTAACGCTGGATGAATTATTGTAAAAGCTGAAGGAGTCACGCTCCAACCTTTTTTGAAGAAATGCTGAAAGTTTCCCTCGTTTGTTTTTCACAACCTTCCAGAAAGGGAAACACAAACTCCAGCAGCTGATTGTGTGGGCTTTCAGGGGGGCTTTCAGATGAGCTTGTGACATGCCAGAGCTCTTGCAACAGGACAGGAGGAACTACCACAAATCCGAAAGAAACACAAACAAACACACATGGGTGAAGTCACGTACTGAGAGGCACGTGGGTCTGCTTTGCCCACGCTTTTCTGTTTACAGTGAGAAGGTAATAAGTGACGGTGAGATAAATTTAGATGAATGAGATCATTTTCAGGCTGTTTCATCAGTAATGGGGGTCATATTTGGAAAAGGCTGATGTCGCTGCTCCATGTGACACATCCTCAGTCACATTGCTGTCGCTCAGATCAGGCAGGACCAACATCTGAGGCTGAATCAGCTACACACGGTATGTTTCTGTGGCTTCGCCTACCCTAACACTGGGGGTCACACAAAGTTGAACCAAGGTGAAAGAGGTGGTTTTGGCAGCATCTGATCAATCAGTTATTGATAAGTGTGCTGGCAGCCGAGCGGGAGATTTCACAGAGGAAGACCAGAATACACTGTGGGAGAATCTGATTATTACCTTTATATAAACATTAAATTAATGTGTTCATTTTTGTTTCTCCCCTCGGTGTGGTTTAATACTCTGAGAATAAAGAATAAATATAAAACGGTGTATAAGAATCTATATTCAACACAGCCCGGCAAATATGTCTGTGAAGGTTCTCAGTCATCTAGGTCATCGTAGTCAAAGGAGCTTGCAAAGAAAAGCGTCTGGACTTCTTTAAGTTGCTTGAAGACGTTTCACCTCTCATCCGAGAAGCTTCTTCAGTTCTAAGGTCAAATGATGCAGATGGACTCAGCAGTCCATCTGCATCTAAAGGATAAAGGACACTCTTTCGAGGATGCCAATGTTCACATTTTGGACGGAGAGGACAGATGGTTTGAAAGAGGAGTTAAAGAAGCATCTATGTCTATCTCCTTTGTCCCACACGCCATCAGACTGTTTAACTCCTCTCTGGAGGGGAGAGGGAGGGGAAACAGGAGGACAAAGGAGGGGGGAACAACTAAGCTGTAGTGCCTCTTCACCTCACTGTGCAATACTTTTGTTAATAGTCAATGGTGCAATAGACCTCAATACTTGAAATGTGCAATTCACTTGTATTTTTATTTTTATTCCTATTTGTTCTATTTATCCCCTTTGTATATTTTATTTATATTTGTCTCTGTATTTATATATGTGTGTGTGTGTGTGTATATATATAGGGGAGACCGGGGATAGTTGTAACATTTTTGACATTTCTGTCTGTAAATTGGAGCTCTTTTAAGGTAGTGGATTCAAAATGTAATGCAAAGTATTTACATGTCTCTGCTATTAAATAGTGCAGCTATTTTCTCTGCAGCACAATTACCCATTGCATGGTATGGTCTCAAACACAAAGAGTGAAATGTTACAATTAACCCCCTAGTCTGGGTTAGTTGTAACATATCCTGGGGTGAAATGTAACACAATGAAATAAGGGTACCAACAAAACATTAACATGTAATCTTTGTTTATTCAACACATGAATGCACTTACATCCATTTATGTAGCTGTGTGTGTGTGTGACAGAATACAGAAATCTAACTTTTGAACATATTCCAACCCCCCAAAAAAGACAAATTATGGAATTTTCTGCAACTGAATATTTCATTAATTTTGGTTGGTCTTCCTTGAGTTTGGCCTCATTGGCTCAGTGGGCATTATAACCTACAACTCTTGCACCAATTTTGAACATAACAATGAAGCTGAAAAAATGTAGTTGTTCACCAGCATCGCAATTCCATTACTTTTTATCCTGGCTTACCTTAGTGTGGTTTGCAAAGTGCTTCAGAAAGATGAGGAAATCTGTTTCTTGCACCCATCCTGATTTATTTCCACTACCAGTACTTCCTACTGGTCCATCTCTGACACAGAGGTCTGCATAATGTATGTGTGGGAACACAAACAGTGGAGGAATTGTGTTGCCAATGGCATTAACCACATATACAAAAGCGACCAGTGAACCTCTCTCTGCTGATGTCGTTGCCCCAACTTGTTTAATATAAGTTAAAGTAATAGTGTGGTAAGTTGTAACATCTGCATTATTGTTACAACTGACCCAGACTCCTATAGCCATGAACTAGCTAACATTACAGCCAACGGCTAAAACATTAGCACTAAAGACCTACACAGAATATATCCCCATAGACATACAAATAACATAATTTAAGTTTGATGAGTTTAACTGCAAAGCAGATAATGCTATTAGAAATTGAAATAAAGTAGAAAAACTTACTTTTTGGCATACAAATTACTTTTTTTCATGTTAAATTGTCTGTGTTTGACAAAATGTGCTGATTTTTCACCAGTGATAGCAGAACTGAATCGGGCATGCACAGGATGAGTCACATCATTTGAAACTTAGCCCTGATTGGAGAAATTGGAAGTGTTACAACTGACCCACGTTACAACTATCCCCGGTCTCCCCTATATAATATTCTGTAACTGTAACTTCTGTCGGTGCTGTGCTTTTGGAAACCGAATTTCCCAGAGGAACCCACCCGAGGGATTAATAAAGTTCTATCTTATCTTATCTTATCTTATCTTATCTTATCTTATCTTATGTCCACTGTGAGCGACCATCTTTGAACAGAGGCGGGGGTTTACGACACCAGCTGTGTCCCATCTATAATCCAGTTTTGAGATCCTTCCCAGACGCCTTAACGCCCACTCACATCCTGGGCCATCTGACCTCAGGAAATCACATGACAGGGTGGGGCCAGGTTTCACAATGAACTCACCCGAAACTCTGGCTGATTGGGACCCACGCCCAGTTTCACACCTTGGCTCAGGCGATTAGAGGATCATCAGGGGTCCTTTTGTCCCTCTGTGGGGGGTCACTCCCACTAGGTTTATATCTGGGACTCTCCACCATTTGACCTTAGAACTGAAGAAGCTTCTCGGATGAGAGGTGAAACGTCTTCAAGTAACTTAAAGAATTCCAGACGCTTTTCTTTGCAAGCTCCTTTGAGTCCGGCAAATACTCTCACAGCCCGTTTGTCGTCTTTGGAAAACACGAAGAAGGTCTCGCACTTTGGACTTTAGATCGTTTAATTTTACTACTATAGAAATGACTGCAGTTAACGTTGTTTCTTTCTTGGTATTACATATTTTTGGCTACGTCGCCAGGGCACACTAGCAGTTTCCGTAGTGTAGTGGTTATCACGTTCGCCTCACACGCGAAAGGTCCCCGGTTCGAAACCGGGCGGAAACATATTTTTATTGCTTTTCTTTTTTATTGTTGATTTTTTCCTCATATTCAAATATATCATACATATGTAGGTTATAAAAAACTAAATAGGATGTACCGACATGTTTCACAAGAAAAACATTACTTTAATTTTGATCACACAGCAAGAAACAGCGCCCCCACAAACACGCGTGTGGCCACAAATATATTACACCGGTACTAACAACGTTGAAAGGTTTAGTACATAAGCAGCGAGGTAGTATTTAATAAATAAGGTTATACAGTTTCACATTGGTCTTCCTATGACCTTTCATCATCATCATCATCTTTATTTATGAAGCACTGTAAAACAACCACAGCTGACACAAAGTGCTGTACATTGGAACTAAATAATAAAATTACATATGATATAAATAAAAGAAAAAATAAATAAAAGTAACATATTTAATTTGTTAGTTAATAATTAATTTAAATACAAGATAAACTAAGTCTCAGTGAGGCCAATAGCCAAAGAATAAAAATAGGTTTTAAGATGCGTTTTAAATAAGTGAAGAGGCCTCTCTAACGTGGAAGGACAAGTTATTCCATAATTTAGGAGCCACGATAGTAAAGGCCCCATGGCCTCTGAGCTTCCTCCTGGATCTCATTACTTCCAGAAGAAGATGGTCAGCTGACCTAAGAGACCGACAGGGTGTGTAGGCACGACGAAGCTCAGAGAGGTAAGGCGGAGCAAGATTGTTAAAACATTTAAAAACAAACATAAGAATTTTAAAATTAACTCTAAAAGGCACAGACAGCCAGTGCAGGGAGGCCAGGACAGGGTTGCTCTCTTTTACGAGAGCATATAACCATAGCAGTGTACACTTACAGCAGATGGGAAGAAATTAAAGCATAGATCGCTGTTTCGAGGTGCTGCCTAGAAAGAACCAACTTCGCTCTTGCCAGTCACCTTAAATGATAAAAACCGAACTTCACCACTGCTCTAATTTGTCTGTCCAACTTAAAATCGAGGTCAGTAACAACAGGTTTAAAAAAAACACACTTCCAAGGGTAACAAATCCACAGACGTGGACTCACGTAGACCGACACCTCTGTTTTTTTTTCATGCATATTTAAAAAGTTTAATGTCATCTCGACATGTCAAGATGACATAATACATAATTGTATTATACATAACCTGTCACTACATATTAAATAAATATATTATTTTATTGAGATATCATCATTTTGTCGTCATTTTATAAATATAGCCTTTTCACACATCACATAATACAGTATGTTTGTTATACAAAAAAACCGTCTTCTAGCAATAAGTGTTTCCGCCCGGTTTCGAACCGGGGACCTTTCGCGTGTTAGGCGAACGTGATAATCACTACACTACGGAAACGCCTGGTGCTGAACGACCTAATGGAAAATTATGGCGCTGTTTCCACACTTTGTGGCTCTCGCGGGCTGCCAAACCGAAATGTATCAACATTGTTTTCACAAAAACTCAGTGCATATAAGCATACTCAACGTTTTCAAAGGCAGCTTAATGTTTATTATATTCTATAATACCCACTAACTCCTGTAAACTCGTAATATGCATTTTTATTTATTTATTGGTGCTATTTTTAAAATTCACACCATCATTTAAATTTGGATACCCAAATTAAATGTTTAGCTGCTAGTAAAAAACTACTCAAACAAGTGCTGAGATCATTTCTATGGTCCAATCATTTTCTGCCTTCTCCAAGATAATCAGCCTTTACTGCATGCTTTACATCTCACTGGTCTTCTGTCTTTCAGACACTCAGCCATGCAACCCACCTCCCCACTCTGGTGTGTGGAATGACCAGGGTGATGAGCTCCAAGCCTCCATCTTCATCGAGACTCTGCAGGGTCCTCTCCTAACTGCTTCGATGGCTGGGATTGTTTCTTCTATAATGGGTCATCTGAGTTAATTGCTAGATGGTTTAATTTATTTCTGTATTTTAATAAATCATGGGCAGTTTTTCCACATGATCCCTCCTTATTTAACTATTTTGTAGATAATCTAATTAAAAAATATCAAAGAAGGGCAACAAGGTGATAAGAATACAATTTTAACTGCAAGCATGCATTCAGTGAGAAAAATGAAGCTCCAAATCACTGATGACAAACAGTTATTAACAAGGAAAACTGCTTAATACCCGAGGGATCACTTTAAAGTAACAAACAGAAACACAAGGACTGTAGTCACATGTCCAGGGCAAGATCCTGATCTCTGAGCTGTTCTCCCGAGTGTGAATATTAAATATAAAACACTATAAACACACCTTTGTTTTAAAAGACCTTCCCCCAACACATCCTTCAACCACGCACACACATTTTTTGTTTTCAAACTCCATTGCAGTTTATTCCACACCTCAAAACTTGTGTAAGCGATTAAACAAATAAAAGTTAACTGCAATGAATTACACTTTGCAATTATATAAACCACTAACTCTTTTGAATAACAGCAACCAGGCTGTCTCAATGCGGTGTGTGAGTGTGCACGGCAAGTCTGCATGTGTGACTGCGCACGCACACACATTGCACTGGGACAGCCTGGTTGCATCATATTCAAAAATTTTTTAAAAATCATCCTTAGTAGTTGACGTCTAACTTTCAACACATTCCACGTCTGGTCCAAGTTTCATAGATGTCTACTCTAATATTCCACATAAAGTAAAGGACAAGTCTGCTTAAATTTAACAAATTTCAAGGAGTGTAAGAACATCATATAAAAAATATATTAAAAAACATCTGTGATCGCTGACATGAATTTCTCAACAGATTTCCTCAACAGATGCATGTGTCAGGATCTGTGTCCTGTTTAGCCTGAGAAAGTGTCCTTTAGTGTCACGGTTCTGGGTCCGTTGGACCCGGTATTTTGAGTTTATTATGTTTTGGTTTATTTTTGCATTATGGATTGTTTTCTGATGTTCTGGTGCTTTGTTTATTATCATTATGGATCTGTTTCTGTTATTCTTGGTGAGGGATCAGTTCTTAGGTTTTGGGTTCTCATGTGTATTGCAGTTTCTGTTCAGTGTCTAGTCCGTCTCTCAGTGTCATGTCTGCATCTGGTTTAGTAATTCTTGTTTCTTGTTGTGAAAGTCTTTGTCTTATGTTAGTGTGTGCAGCTTAGCTCCCCCGTCTCGTTAGCCCTGATCTCCCCCAGCTGTGTCTCCCTTCTGTGGCCCATTCCCTCATTACTACCCTGTGTTTTCCCATGCTCGGTGTCGCGTCGTACCCTCAGACCCTGCCTGTGTGTTCCAGTTAGTGTTGTCATGTTTTGGTTTCTGTTTTGTTGGTGCCAGCAATAAAGCTGTGGTTTTCAGTAGTGATGGGCAGATGAAGCTTCATGAAGCACTGAAGCTTTTCATCCAATTGGTTCACCCCAGCACAAAGCTTCTTGAAGCTTCATTTGCTGTAGCAGGACACCTACTGGACGTAAAAATATTAGTTGGCATGAATTTGAAGAGTGTGGCCCTTTGCACACAGCCTGTAAATGTCAACAACAAAAGGAGTGTGTAAAACATGCATTTTGTATTGATGGCAGTATACTTTGTATATTTATACACAGCAAATCCATCATGTCCAAATTAACACTGTCGGATTTGATTTCAACACTATTAAAGTGTCTATATGGGTCCACACCAGAGAGTGTTAATTTAACTCTTTTTGGAGAGTTGGTACGTTAACTCTGATTTAGTGTTAAACACCAAATCTGTCTGGAGTTGATAATTTAACACTTGGTGTTAAGAGTTTATATATTAACTCTCAAAGAGTATTTTAGTTTAACTACGTAAGAGTTATCTTCTAATTCATTCTAAAAAGCGGGAATTTTACTGTTCTGAACTTCTAGAAATTTCTTTTGGAAATAAACATTTACTAAAAAGATGCAATGGTTTTTGAAAAACATTTATTCTGAACTGTGCACCACAATTTCAAAACATTTTCTGAAAGATGTAACAGTATACATGTTCTCACTTTCATTAGAATTTTGTTTATCAAAAGGTCTGACATGGTAAATGCAAATAACAGCATCTCATCACTTATTTCTTCAATACAATATGCATGTCCTTCATGCATCCCTTTGTGGAACTTCAACGCACTTCTGCTCTCCCCCATATTCCATCTTCACAAGCATATCCTGTGCGGAGATCGAATAAAAATTAGTTGACACTAATTAATGGCACAAATAATCCAGTAAACAATTGCAGCACAGTAAAAAAAAAAAAAAGGAATCCTCTTTGAGCCATTACTTGTGTAAAGTATTTTCCCAAAAGACAAGGACACAGGCAACAGGTAATACTGAACTAAATGTAAAACCTCAACCTTTTTCATTTTTACCTAAACCGTGTGCACAAAACTCTGGAGGGATCTATGCTAACGTAGAATCCAGTCAGGACGTCTGCTACTGCTGTTTGCTCGTGTTTTTATTTTTATGGGCGATCGTTTTCAGGCTTCAAGTAGCACCATTATACCAACATTTCACATTCTAGACATTGTTTTAGGTGTATTTGACCAAAAATTTGACTGAAAATTCACATGCAAGCTGTTTTTCAAGGCTGTGGTATTTGCCCGCAAACAATACCTTTCAGCTAGCTAAAACAGAATATTATGCTATCAGCGAGCAACATGGCTAATGCCTTTCACACAGCTTTGTCTCAACTCCAAAGAGCCACAGAAGTAAAAGCTCATAATAACAATTGAAACAATCTTTGAAAAAATGACTTACCAAGCATGGCAAACAACTCAAATATGTAGAGCAAAATGTTCTGAAACGGCTTCACTTCAGCTTCGATTGGAGCCGTGCTGAGGGCGGAGTCTGTGAATTCACTCTGTTGGTGTCATAGCCCCTCTAGGAGTTCAGAGTTAAGAGGTCAGGAGTTAATGTTTCCATTGTAACTCCTCCAGATTTGACAGAGAAACACTCATTTTTAACACTCGATTTTAACTACTATCATTTTACACCTCAGAGTTACATTAAAAGAATGTGACTCTGCTTAGAGTAAAATTAACTCTACTTTTGCAAGAAGACTATTAACACCAAAACATTTAACACTTTTGAATTTGCTGTGTAGTGGCAGTATGGGAAATGATTATTTGGAAATGCTTAAAATGGAAATGATCATTTACTGTGAGGTGAGGTGTGGTTGGGGTGTGGACAGTGGTTGTGCTTTTGTAACGTTGAGGTATGGACAGCTACACACTGAGGCTTTGAGCCTCAGTCCTGCCTGTTCACATTTTATTCTGTAAAAACTACATTTCACTGCTTTTATGACCTTTTTAGTGGGGAGAACATAGCTAGGATTTAATGATTTAACAAATCTTTTGAATCCTTTGTCCTCCACAATGCTAAATGGCTGGGAGTCCTCAATCACCATGGTAACCATCTATTCATCTATTGGAGATTGTTCTCCTGAGGAAAGACAATAAAGACAAAGCACAAATATAAATATCACACACGTAACTTATTACAGCTGTATAATATTGTTATATCATTTAGTAACATTACTGCATCCTATATTATCATGGCATTTGATGGCTCACCTGGTCTTGCTCCACAATCGGTGTTCCCCTTATTCTCATGCAAAGCTCTGTAGTGCCTAAGCATGGATGAGGTGTTGTTGTTATATCCCAGCTCCCTGGCACATAGCCAACACTTCACCTTGTACAAAAGTAAAGCCGCGTAACATAAATTGTATTGCACCATCAGTGTTATGAAAATACATCTTCTGTAGAAATTTGCATACCTTGTTGGGAGGAATAAGATCAAAATGTTCCCACACAGGGGAGGACATCCTCCTCTTCTTAGCTGGCTCCATTCTCTCCTGACTTTCTCTTATAAACCTCCAAACTGTCTCCAAACTCTCTCTAACCGCAGCTCTCCATCAAACACCCACATTTTTGAATGAAGTCTGAGGGGTTTCTATCGCTGTCATAGCTCGCGGCAAAGTTCGAACCACTTCATGAACCAGTCACGTGGTACAGCCGGGCAGCGAGGCTTCGGACGTCATCATTTTCAGCTCCTCCCATAAATGAAGCAAGCCTCGATACGCGCATCGCGGAAACGCTCCCTCAATTACTCGACACAAGCTTCGAAGCCTCGACACAGAACGTCACATCACTACCTGCACTTGGATCCACATCTCCACCTGCCCGCACACCGAGCCCTGACATTTAGCCTGTTAGGCAGAGAACAACAGTCCGCAGCCTACGCAGGTGGCCTTGAGGAAACGGGCAGGAGAGACAGTTCTTTCTCGTTCTCGTATGTCTGGGAAGAATTGTTGTTGTTCTCGTCGGCGCCAACCTTCAAGTGTTATCAGCCTCGGCCTTCAAGCTTCCAGCTGGCGTGTCCATCACTGGTCTCCAGGTGTATCTCCCGTTTCAAAGCCGTGAGTTCCTCCAAGATCTTTCCCATATTGCGTTCAGTAAGAACAGTCTGAGTACTCGCAGCTCTTCCCACATTTTCGATATTAACGACAGGCCTTGTGGGGTTTTAAACAGCATTCACCACTTTCTTCACTTTCCGATAAGCCAGGGCCAAGCCAGCTCCGATCAGCAAGAGGCCCATTATCATGGTTCCAAATAGGTAGATGTCTTCAATGTCCTTCATAGACAGTCCCGCTAGGCACGCGAGGTGCCACTTCTGCCACCCGTCCATCGTGTATCCAGCAGGGAATGTCCCTCCAAGACACTCGGCCTCTCCCAAACCCAGGCTTCTCGTCGAGAAGAGAGTTTCAATTGCATTAAGGGACCAGTTGATCAAATCCAGTTCTTCTTCTTTAGGTTTTAGATAACAAGAGTGAGAATGAGAGGCTCTCTCAGGGTTACAGTTAGATGAGACTAGAGAAGGACATAGAAGCAGCAAGCAGGGAAGGAGGGGGTGAAAGATGCATCTGCCTCCTCCGAGAGCCAAAGCAGAAACAGAACCAATAGATTATTAAAATAAAACAGAAATATATACCTGTACCTGAGTCTGTCCAGTCTCCAGTGTGGATCCTTCAGTCCAGCCTAGAGCAGTTCCACTCCTGAGTCTACTGGACCAAGCTAAGGTCCAGCTCCAGCAGATGGGAAGGGTTAAAATTCAGAGCTGATGCCAGAGAAGCACATCCTTCCTCGGTAATCAGCCTGCAAACACATCAAGCAACATAAATAAACAGACCTTTGTAAATGGACTGGTACTTATAGCACACCTCTATGAATATCTGATTCATAGGAGATCAAGTTGCCTTTCTGCAGCTGCCCAAAAGCCAGTTTTCCTGCTCTCTGGACTCCAATGTGAATCTGCCTCAGCTTCTCTGTCATGCTTTACCTTCGTCACTTTGGCCTGAGCCATGAGGAAGTAAATATATATTTCAGTCAGTGCCTTTGGCAGCTGTCCCCTCTCTATAGTATTTAATACATCCCCCAGAACTGCTGCAGAACAGTGAGATGTGGCACATGATGTGGAGGCTTCGTGACATCCTAATGTGGGAGAAAAACTCTGCTGGCCTGCTCTTCATCTCTGAATCTCTTCCTGATGTAGTCCTCCTTCTGGGTGTCAGTGAACCCCCTGATCTCTGTGTTAGCACTGTTTTCCCAATGCCATCCCTATTCTGACTGGTTTATCTCTTCCAGGTGAGCCTTTAGAGATGTCTTCTTGTATGATTGTTGTTTCTGGTCTGTCTGGTTTCCTGGATGCTGTTTCAATGTGTCTGACCTCTTGTTCATCATTGACCTTTGATGTCTCTCCCTGTGTGATGTTGAGATCTGTGTACATCTGATTCAGACGGGCTGGATTTCCTGCTTTAGCAATCCCCTCAAACAAATGCTGGAATGTCTTCTTCAGCCTAGATTTAAGTTTGCTATTCCAAACTGCTGCAGAAGTTTCCAAAAAGAAAAAAAATATAAAAGCAAAGAGTATCAAGTGTTTTAATAATACACACAGGGTGACTGTGTTTGTGGTCTTTCTTAAAAGAAAGAGTGTTTTAATTATGTTGGTCCATATCTTGAGACATTAGAAAGTGTTTCAAGAAATAGTCTTACTGTACTGCAGATGGTCACCCAGCTCCTCCTGCTTCATTCTCCTCAGGAACTGCACTGCGATCTTCAGAAATGACTGTCTGTTGCTCCTCTGCTCTTCGTCCTCACCCTGCAAACCATCCTCACTCAGACCCTCTGAGCATTCTGGCTCACCTGGACTCTTCTTCAGCTCATTTTTTACAAAAGTGAAGATGCCGTTCTCTAGCAGCTGCAACAGAATACTATACGAATGAACCACTCAAACTGGAACTGTGGAACATCATAGCCATGTAAGAGCTCCTTTCCCCAAATTTGAAGGCTGGGTCTGGTGTACACTTCGTGGTCCCATATATCCCACAATTCATAGCGCGGCGGTGGGTGTGGATGTTTTTGTTGGGAAAAAACGACGGATGCCTGAAGCAGGGCGGCCAAAGAGTAAACTTTTGAAAGTACTGAATATTATGTCACTTATTTATGTGCGAATGTTTAATAACGAAGAACATTAAAGCATTACTGTTGGTCACATGTCGGCAAAGTTATGTGACATTAGCGATGTTTGTACTAACTTGGTTTTAAAGCTTTTACTTTAAAATATACGCCGTTCAATAGTTGACTTTAATCTTACAGAGATTGTGATGTTTTATGGATAATTAACGTCAGTCATATATCCACAAACACAACAAGCTGAAAGTCAGTGATGCTGCTCGGTTTGCAGTCCTGAATATCACGGCACAAGCAGGATCCACTGCACTGTTAATGTGAGCTATGTTATAGAGATTGAAAATGTGACGTCATTCAGGGGCAAAACGGCAAAGGATTCTGGGAACGAGAGGCAAGCGGTACTAGCGCACGCAGGCTTTCACATGAAAACAGTCACACAGTGATAAAAAAGAAACACAAAAATGGCAAGAAGCTGTTGTATTATTAACTGCAATAGCCGGTCGCATGACAGCCACGGGAAGTCGACGGGTAAAGAGATCGGTTGTTATCGGATTACGTCGTTGAAGAGAAATTGTTCAAGCCATGTTTCCGAAGTAACAAAGCTGGATTGCAGCCATTCAAAGATCAAATATAATGTCCCAGAACACTTCAGCTAACATCATAGTCTGCTCCAAGCATTTCCACAAAGGTCAGTCTGCTGTTGTAGTTATTACGTAATTTATCATAACATAATTGTTGATGTTGGTTAAAAATAAGTCTTATATTGATTTGAATTGAATTCGTTGCGCTATGCTGCTTTATTCACTGTGGCTTTGCGGGCTAATGTTTGCCAATTGTTTTTGATGTGTTTTATAGAAAAACAGCCTACACAATGCTGGAATGCAATCCAGACTGTGCCCCCTCTATCAGCCTGGGTCAGACCGAGTTTAAAGATGTGAGTGAAGTTGGCCCCCCCACCTTCTTCAAATCCAACAAAAGTGGTATCAAACGTTTGTGCTGGTTTGTGCTGCAGAAATTTTTGTTTGTGCTGCTATCATTTTAAAGATATTAATAAAAATTTCTAGAGGTCATCAGAGGTCAACCAGCCCCCCCACATTACCCAAATCAAACAAAATTGATGTCAAACATTTGTGCTACGTTTGTGCTGGTTTGTACTGCAAAATTTTTTGTTTGTGCTGCTAACATTTTAAAATGTTTAATAAAATAACGTCTTGATGCGTGCTTAATCATCCAGGTAAGTAAATCCCAAAAGGTTGATTCTGTTCATCTGGACATTTTCAGTTGGAGAAATGTTTCGTCACTCATCCAAGTGACTTCTTCAGTCTCAGCTGACTGTAGGTTTCTCCAACCATATAAACAGTACATTTGCATAGTGAAGGAAACTAGCGCCACTGAATGAACAATGTGCTGGGGGGTTAGTTCCATGATTGTTAGTATGCAAATTCTTATGACCATTGATCAATGACAACTAATCAAAGCCTACTGATCAATGGCCATGAGTCCCATTCACAGAAAGTGGGGAATGGCTACAATCACAGCATTGTAAGATGGCAAAAGATGTACCCTTGGGCCCCCCTTCTCGATTCAGAGATGGTCAGCATCCTGACAGCCCAATGGACGAAGCTGTCTCTCAGTCTGCTGGTTCTGGCCCGGAGGCTCTTCAGTATCCTTCCTGATGGCAGCAAACTGAAGACGCTGTTGAAGGGATGAGTGGAGTCACCTGTAATGGAGAGGACCTTCCAGATAGGCAGGTGCAGTAGATCTCCTGGGGAGGGAGGCAAGAGAGGTCCCCACAATGCTCTCGGCTGCTCTCACTACCCGTTGTCATTTTTTCCTGCAGAACCCAATGCAGGAGTCATACCACACAGTGATGCAGCTGGTGAGGATACTCTCAACTGTGCCTCTTTAAAAGGTGCTCATAATGGGGGTTGAATCTCTTGTGCTTCTCAGTTTGCAGAGGAAGTAGAGTCGCTGTTGGTCTTCTCCACATTCAGGGACAGGTTGTTGTTGCTGTACCACTCTGGCAGTTGGATTTGAAGAAGGTGGGGGGCCAACTTCACTCACATAGTTTAAAGCTGCTACCACAGCGAGATTTGATCGGTGAAGAGGGAGAGTGAGCTCAGAAAAAGTGATATTTTTTACTGTAACAACCACAAACATGTTTAATGATCATATTTCATAACTTTAAATGCAAATATAAATTGTCAATTTTAAAACCATATGCACAAGTTTTGCAAACAACAAAGTTGTTTGCATCCATTTACACCTTCAACCCTTTTTAAAATAACCATTTACAGAACAATCAGCTGTTCTTCAATAAGATGCCACAAATTATTTGTGCCACTCCAAACATTTCTGTCCACTATAAAGGAAACATCACAGCCTGATACCTGCAGGTCTGACAGCAGCAGGTGTATCACTCCTGTTTCTACCTGGAGACAGCAGTCGCCTCATTGTTCTGACACACAACACAAAACTATCCACAACACTACACACTAACTACACAAGACAACACATTAACTACACACTGCAAACACGCTAAACGTCACAAATCTCTCACATCTCATGAGAGAGAGAGAGAGTGCGCTTATGTTTTTTGTTTGCTCATAAGCAGAGCGTGCTCGCTGCGCTGTCCTTAGACAGTAAACGTGACGAAACTATTGAGGAAAAAACGCAGCGTATATCTTGTTTATCATGACTCTGGTTTTACGTGGCCGATCAACACAGTTTATAAACTGGTATATGTCACCTTGTTGCTTTGTCTTTAAGTGGTCATGTGATTGTCTTATCACGACTACTTTATTCTTCCTCAGTCAAACAGCAGCACTCATGCGATTGTTTCGCCCCCTGAGCTCCAGGTGTTGTGCCAGAAAGTGATCGTGATCACCGTCCGTGGGAGCGCAGCTGCTTAAAGCCGTAGCGTCTAGATTACTTACAGCTACTTCCGTGCAACTACAAGTAACGGCCGTTAGTAACGCCGTTACTTGTAACGCTATCCCTGAATACCACACATACTGGGACTTACATAACTGACCTGGTATGAAACCGATGAAACTGAATCAAATCCCCTTTGCCCTGGGTTAGAGCAAAGGTACACTAACCCTTCTATATACACCTTTAAACTCTTGAGTTTAAAGGTGTATATAGTAGTATTGTGTATATAGAAGCTGCTTATATGAAGCTGCTGCACTGAATTTATATTTATTTGAAACAGTTCTTCTGGGAGAATATACCCACACTGTTCCAAAAAATAGTAATGTCAAAGTATTTTACTGTGTAGTTTACAGATGTGTACTGGTTTTCTAGAACATCATTACATTTACATAAGTAGACTGTGATCTGACACGTCAAATGTAAAATAACATAACATCACTGTAAATGTAATAAAACACAATTTACTTGTTTGTTAAATATATTTTGTTGTACATATGCATATTTAGATCGTAAAAATACATTCAGAAATGTCTCCCATCATGCCTTGGGACATGTGCTGCTGTTTAGATGTTCTTGTTTTATTGTTTATGGTTACGTTACTTTTAACTGTTATCTTGAATGTTGTGTTTACGCCGTGGTGCAGCGTCACTGACAGTTGTTGTTTTGTAGAGAGAGTGCTGTACCATGAGTGACTTCTGTTGTGCTGTTGTTGAACCTTGAGGCACATAGTAGCACGGCAAGTGTTTTAATAAGGAGCTCCCCCACCAGCTTGGGGTTAAATAACAAGCTCAATCTCTTTCTGTGAGCTTCTTTGTTAAGATTTCTCTGCATGACACAGTGTAAAACATTGCACGGACACGCTGTGCTAATTATATATTTTGAAAAAGAAATGTAGAGGTAGGAATTGCAATTAATATAAATAACATGACGCTGAGCATCGGCCAATGAATGTGAACTAACAACAAGGTCGCGGGTAACGCTGCGAACAGAGGAAAAAACCCTAATATGAAGGTATTTTACAGTAATGTTCTGTTCTTGTAGAATATCATTAAAGTTACGTAAATAGACTTTGACTTCACATTTTGAATGTAAATTAACGTTAAATCACTGTAATGTAATACAACATAATTGTCATGATTATTAAATGTATCTGTCTGTGCATATGCATATTTAGATTGTTAAAATACATTCACAAATGTATCATGATCTCACAAATATCTGTCCGTTATTTGAAAGATCGAATTCAAATGTAATGCTATGGAAAAGTATATAAAATGATCCCTATAAGCTTGTGTTTCATCACATAAGTATTATTATCATTGCTTGTTAGGTCGTTCGTGGCTCAAGAGTTGGCAGCTCGCCTTGTGATCAGAAGATTGCCGGTTCGCGCCCCGGCTCGGACGCTCTTCGTCGTTGTGTCCGTGGTCAGGACTCTTCACCTACCGCCTACTAGTGATGGCCAAAGGGGCAGATGTGGCAGCCTCGCCTCTGTCAGTCTGTCCCAGGGCATGCAATCAATTACTGTTCAAACCAACGGTTAACTGTATATTTCTGTACATTTACGTATTATGATTCATATTTCCACATTCAGTGACCTTGTTTATAGGTAATTTCATTGTTTGATCGCGTAAAAATGTTCCTAATTTAATGTCTAAAAGCACTTGGAAAAGGCAGAATCCCATGTCAAATTAGCGCAACAAACTCTATTTTCATTACTGGAAATAACCGTATTTTTATGGGACAGTTATTTTCTGTTATTTCACGGTCGTATTTTGGCGCCCAGCTGCCGGAACATTACCGTTGTTTTAGGATGTTTTTTGTAACAGTGCAGCTCAGCAGATAAAACAATAGTCAGCTGATCTCCTTCCTCTAGCACAAAGTACTCTGCAGCAGCATGGAGTTTGACGTGATAAAACCTAAATTTAAAAAAATTCATTAATTTCAGTTTTTCTAAGAATCTTTGACTTTTTGTTCTTCTTAATAAGAATTGACTAATTTGTGGTTGTGAAAGAGAAAAATCCATCAGTCAGTCAGCGCTCCAGACATGTGATGAAATAAAGTTGAATGAATTCCCATCACTGTTGCACAAACAGGAGTGATGGGAAATGCGTGTTTGCAGAACGCACAATTTCCTGTAACTTTAAATGACACAAGCTGTTGACAGTCTACAGAACTGTGATATTTGTATCAAATGTTTGAATCATGTATGATTTTCGTTCCACTTCTCACGTGTGCACCACTTTGTGTTGGTCTTTCACGTGGAAGTCCAATAACAATGATTCATGTTTGTGGCTGTAATGTGACAAAATGTGGAAAAGTTCAAGGGGGCCGAATACTTTTGCAACCACTGTATAACATTATATGTGGTATAAGTATAACGATGTATAAGCCAAGACAGGTAAGACAAAAAAGGAAGGGTGGGGGGATAGAAATAGGAGGAATGAGGAAAACTTCAAATGCACAATGTATCTCCTGCTGCTGCACGTGTAAGAGGGAAAGTACAAAGAGTACAAAAACAAGCATACAGCTGCTGTAACACAAAAAATTAGAAATTACAACATCAACAGTCTTCCTATGGTGTGTGTGTGTTAATGTGTGCGTGAGAGAGATGGAGAGTGTAAGAATGCCTGTGTCTTTGTCACAAATGCACAATGACAATGAGGTTGTGAAGCCGCAATGATGACCCCCAGAAGCCTGGAGGCAGACAGAGGTGGTGAGAGTCCCAGAGGTCAGTCAACCCCCCCCCATACAGTGTCATCAGTTCCCGTCGCTCCATCACAAGCAAATATCATGTGTTTTCTGTACTCACAAAACTGGACTTTGGATGTATCTGAGTCAGAATCCTTTATTAATCCCTGAGGAAAGTATGTGGGTTATGTTTGCTCCAGGACAGTAACAGATTGAACGAAATTAAATAATACAATAAATGACAAAGTTCACAAAATATCAGAAATGGCTCAAATGCTTTGGATAGCTTTAGGCAAAGAGAGGGAAGGTCTGGGTTTTTGCAGCCTCAGAGCTGCAGAACAGGCTGATCAGCACATCAAGATAAACTGTTCATCATTTTAATTTCAAACATGTTAAAAAGTCAAAGTTTACACTGTTAACAGGAAGCAGTGACAGCCTGATAACTGTGTTGTTAAAATAGTCCATTAATTAGACCTGCGATGAGTCTGGAGCCCTTAAAGGAACAGTCACAGGGACTTTTTCCTGTGAACTTTTTTTGTTTCTATTCAATTCATTGCCACAGAAATTTGATATTAATAAACTTTATGTTAGAGTGAGATATTTATCTGGGTCGAAGTACAGATGAAAGTGCGCAAAGACAATCAGGTTCACTTTAATATGAATTAAAACCAGTCATTCAAAACAACAAAAACTTGAATGCTCAAGATGTTTAAACCTATTTAAATCTTACTATGGTGTAAAGCTATTCATAGGCATGTAAACAGGTGAGTGGAGGTGAGTTGGTCTAAACATGTAAGGAGTCTGTTTTTCAGTCTTCCACAAAATATTTCTTTAAACCTCTTTTTTCAACAGAATAATCACTATGATGTTAAACACCAGAGCTCACTATGGATGCTAACAGAGATATTTAGCTATCTGTTCATCTGCTCTGTTTACATGACCCTGTTTATTTATTCATGCAGTCTGCTTCTTCAATCATTCACCAACAGCACCTGTAGGAGGCGTGGTGGCAGGTGGTCTGGTGGCAGGGTTTGCTTCGCGTTGCTTGTTTACTTTTGCTATGTTGTCTCGCTATATTGTACTGATTAATGCTGTTTATATGACCCTGTTTAAGAAACTCTAAGAATTCTACTCTTTTCCAGAGGATCTTTTTGAGTGATTTGATTTTTAATTGGATCTGAAAAGCTGGACCCTCACTGTGTTGGTGTGATAAAGTTATCATGTTGGCTTCAAAATTTGCAATTTGACACTTTCTGGGTGAAGATTAAACAGTGTGATATAAATCTGCCCACAAGGTGGCATCATTTTGCCATTACTCAGTATGTTGAGTACTGATTCAGTACCGATTTGACGTGACTGAGTGATTTTTAAATGTTTTTCAGCTGCCAATATCCCCAATCAGAATGAACAAGTATGTGCATGTCCATCTTTTACCTACAGTCTATGGCACATGGCTAAGTGTTGTGTCATTCAGAGGGAAACAGTAAAGGCACAGACCAGAGGAGCCCGACATTTTATACACCCGGGGCTTAGCCCTAAAGGATAGTATGCATGTGGGATGGTTTGGGTGGGGGGGGGGGGGGGGGGTTAGAAATGACTGAAAGATTAATAGGCTCTGTTTTGAGTTTTGTTCAAAAAAGAATGACTTCATATAGGGAAATATATATATCACACATGCAGGACACCTTAAACTAGTTTTTCAATTAAGCAGCGAGGCAGAACAAAGTCGGGCTGTATCAAGACACGAGGACTAAACCCCGATTCAACCAGACCCAGAACTGATCCAGAATTAAAACAGGACTACAACAGCTCAAAATCAGGACTACTGAGGACTTAACCAAGACAGAACCAGAATCAGAACTAGATGATAGTAGCACTAAAAACCATCATAGACCTGCACTACACTTATTGTTTAATTCTACCAAAGTACAATATTTAGATTGAGAAAAGTTTATATAATTATTTATCCTTGTTGTGCAAACAAGCTGCATAACTTAATAAATATAGAATTTGAAAAATAACAAACCTAAAAAGAAACACGAGGTACGAGATACATGAGGACCTATGATACGGTGATACTTTTGGCAAACAACCATGTGACTAACAGGTGTGTCTCACCTGCTCTTGTTCATCTCTGTTCCTCTCTCTCTCTCTGTCTCTCTTTATTCTGACATTTAACTCATTCAAAAGATATTTCAATATTTATTTATCCAAAACAAAACAAGTTTACTCTAAATTGATGTTGTGCAGTAAAAAAATGTTCTTGTGTTTTTCCATAAAGTGTAAATATCTGGTTTCAGCTGTGAATATACTGCTGTGTGTTGAAGTTCCTCTTGTTTTGCATAGAAATATACTGAACAACATACAAAGCATAATATATAAAATAACATCTACCTGAGTTTTTTCTTTGAAAGAAGCCTCTAATGTCCATTCTTGTATATCAGTGCATTACTGATTTATTTAGCCGTGGAGGGAAACAACTGAAAATATGAAATAAACACACGTAAGCTGAGACTCTCTAAAGAAACAGCTTTGTTGTTGTTCGGCTTTTCATTTCGCCGTTTGTTGATTCACTTGAAGAGCAAGTAACGTAACATGGGTCAAGTGATCAGTTTGATATCAATCTTTCGTGATGCACCGTCATATTTACATTATTTGTACGGTACGAATGATTTGCTTTGGTACCTGGTGGAACTTAAGCTCTCCTCTGTCTGCCTGGCTGTGCTTCTCCAACAGCGCACTCGCAGGCAGCAGCTGCCCCGCCCCCTCGCTCAGTCGCTTAGTGCCTGAGCTCGGATCATACCAATATCAGGGTATGACGCACAGTTGTAAATTCCCACAGTGTGCACTATGTGCTTCGAATATTGTGTGTAGTTTTTGTTTTATACAGTTGTCAGCCAGACATCTAACTATGAAAAAATTACACTCCAAAAGACCCCGGGCTTCTGACAAAACAACCCGGGCTTAAGCCCAGGAAGTAAACCCATTTCACAGCCTCGCATTTCCGGCCTTCTCGGTCTTCAAAGGAGGCCGCGAAGGCCGGGTCCTCCGAAGGATGCAGCCGACGTTTTGGGACACAGTTTGTGTGTGTGTGTGTGTGTGCGTGTGTGTGTGTGTGTGTGTGTGTGTGTGTGTGTGCGTGTGTGTGTGTGTGTGTGTGTGTGTGTGTGTGTGTTCAACCGCCTTGAACTCCTCCAAGACAGATGGGAGTAAAGCTGAAGCTGCCCTGATCTGATCTAGATTCTCGCTGCTGTTAAGCTAGCAGGGATGCCAAGCCACTGCTTCAAATGTTTTTCACTCTCTTCTTCACTCCATCGAACACAGTCACTGGTATCTCGTAGGTCAGAGCCCGTTTTGATAAATACAGTACCTAAACTTGCAGATGTTGTTCCTGTTACCAAGGGTGTGATCATAGCACTCTCCCAGGCATTTAATGGCAACTCAATGACACAAGCACAGGAAATAAACTCACAAAAAGGACAATATATATGTTTTAAATGTTATCATTGTTGTTATTTAAATTTTATTTAAATAATAACATTTTATTTTATTTAAATTTTATTTAAATAATAACATTTAATGTTATTTAAAAGCAAGTCTTGGTCACTCTCTTCTTTTCTTCAGACCATGAAGCAAAGCTGAGAGAGCTGGAGAGCAAGATGACTGAGACTGAAAAGTTGAAGCAGCAGCTACAAGGTATTATTTAAAAAAGGTTTTGGCTCTCGTTCATAGATTTGTTAAAATTGATGTGCATTTTTACAGCATGGTTATCTGCAAAGCATGTGTAACACATCTGTACTTACACCAAAGCTTTAATGTTTGGAAGTCAGGACAGTGTACGTTGCGCAGTTCACTAAATATCTGTATTCTGGAATCCAGTCCAAAGTTCAGTGAGCAATTCCAGACCAGCATGCAAAATTTTTAACGCTCCCTACTTAGCCCCAACTGAAAAAAAGACAAACAAAGGACAACTCTCCAAACGATGAACAAGAGAAAAAGAAAGAAGGCTTCTCTCTCTTACTTTGGAAGGGTAAATTTCCTAGTTAAATTTACCCTTCATTTTAATTTTCATATTTATTTCCTATTCATATTTTTTTTTCTTTAGGTCACGAGCAGTTGTCTAAGCATTTCACTGCATATCTTACTGTGTATGTGACAAATAAAATTTGAATTTGATTTGATTTGATTTGACTGCTGCAGCACTCAATGCACATTACCAGTCAAATGTGACGTTAGTTGAATGTAATATTTAAGAAACTGGGTGGTGCAGAATCACATGTTTTTAACTGTTGGTTTGTGTTTGATTGTAAAACATCTTCCCTTGAAAAGTGGGTATTTCTGTTTTGAAGAGGCTCAAAAACAATAAGTTTAAAATAACTTTGGTCATTTGAGGGCGCCTTGAGGCGACTTTTGTTGTGATTTGGCGCTATATAAATAAAATTGAATTGAATTTCTTTTTCTCCCAGTCCGGCAGGTGGCGTTCTCTGCCTCTATAAAGAGTGGAGAATCTCAAACTATTGGACCCTTTGACTCACACACTATTCTGATCTACAACAATGTGTTCACAAACGTTGGAAATGCCTACAGCCCACACACCGGTAATAACACTGAAAGTCACTTTCCTGCTCCGTGCATGTTGTTCTGAGGTTACAGGTGTTCCAACATTTTCTGTCTAACCTGCCAAATCAAATGTCCCACAGGTATTTTTGCTGCACCAGTGAGAGGAGCCTACCACTTTGAGTTTCACGTAGCTGGACCTGGAGATGCGTCACATGGTTTATGTACTGTGTTAGTAAGGAATGGGATGCATGTAGTTACAGCATGGGATCAAAAAGAGTCTACTTTTGGAAGTTCTTCTAATGGCGTGACGTTGATTTTAGAGGCTGGAGATCAGGTCTTTATGCGTCTGTGGTCACAGTATAAAATATATGACGATCAGCATCACTACTCCACTTTCAGTGGTCATATGCTTTTTGCCATGTAAAAGGGAACTGGTTCCTCGTTTTTTGGTTTTAAAACACAGCTAAAGAGTTTTTAAATAAATTGAATTAAATAATGAATTAAACTTTAAATTCAATTTCATTTATATTGTACTAAATCCCAACAATAGTTGCCAGAAGGTGCTTGCAGCACAACTAAGGGAGGATTCAGGGTCACCTGGTCCAGCCCTAACTATATGCTTTAGCAAAAAGGAAAGTTTGAAGCCTAATCTTGAAAGTAGAGATAGTGTCTGTCTCCTGAATCCAAACTGGAAGCTGGTTCCACAGAAGAGGGGCCTGAAAACTGAAGGCTCTGCCTCCCATTCTACTTTTAAATACTCTAGGAACAACAAGTAGGCCTGCAGAGCGAGAGCGAAGCGCTCTAATAGGGTGATATGGTACTACAAGGTCATTAAGATAAGATGGGGCCTGATTATTTAAGACCTTGTATGTGAGGAGCAGGACTTTAAATTTGATTCTGGATTTAAAGGAAGGATATTGTTTTTGTGAATTGGCAGCATATACATAAAACTGAAATTCATTAAAATATGCTCCAGTGTAGCCGATGTTTAGCTTGATGATATTTTATTGAATCAATATACTCAGTGATGCTAAGCCTTGAATTTATTAAAGCTGACACACTGGCGACCTTTCCAGGGTGACACCCCACCAACCCTGAACTGTGTAAGCAAAGGAGAATGGATGTATGGAATAATAGATGGCAATGGAGAGCAACAATTTAAATTTGAAATATTCCATATTCAGAATCTTGACTACAATGCACATGGTGACAAATGTGTTTATTTTCAATTATCTTCTCTTTTTAAAATTTAGTGTTTCTTCATTCTTTTTATCCTCTGATTAAAGAACTGCTGTGACATCTGTGTTTTCATTAATGTTTATTCTAACAAAACTAAAAACTAACAAATACAACAATTGTCTTCTTTGAGTCATGTCAGATGTGAGAAAAAAAAAGTGTAGTTAAAAAAAGAGATAACTAGACAACCATTGCATCGACATGTGTCTGAATTAGTCTGGAACATTTTTGATCTTTACAAAAACAAAAACAGCTGTCAGTGATCATGCTCCTGCGTCTGTAATTCTAATAAGTAAGAAGGTCATTGCGACAAGTAAAACCTGGAGATTTAATAGATCATTGCTCAAACATGAGGATGTCATGAAATATGATTAAAAAGAGTACGCTTTATATTTAGACTGCCTGCAACATCAGCATCTGTTCTCTGGGAAGCAGGAAAAGCTGTGATGAGAGGTAAAATCATTTCATTCACATCAGATGAAAAGAAGAAACCATCCAATCCTTAGAAGAAGCCTACGTGTCCTGCCAGGAACAGGAAATACTGAACAAAATACGTAAAACAAGACTAGAATTAAATGAAATTATTCAGAAAAACTCAATTCTTAGTACAAAGAATTTTTCTTGCAAAATTTTGAAATTATAACAAATCCGGTCAATTTCTTGCAAACCAGGTAAAAATTAGATTAAAAAAATGACTATATGTGCTTTTAAAGGCTTATCTGGGAACACAGTATATGACAGGCATTTCTATAAAACTTTAAACTATATTCACCACAGATAAACCCGTCCAAAAATGAAACGGATCAGTTTCTTTACAACGTAACTCAACGTAGCACTGACACCAGGTGAACTCCAGGGAGCTCTGATAAGTATGCCCAATAATAAGGCTCCAGGTCCAGACGGCTTTCCAGCAGAATTTTGCAAAGACTATTCTGGCATCAGTATTCCACAGAGTGTTGCAGGAAATCAAGGAGAATGGCAGACTACCACCAAATGTGAATTCTGCCAATGTCAGACTCCAGCTACAACCAGGCAAAGACCCTGAATGTCCCACCAGCCATCGTCCAATATCCCTCATTAATGTTGACCTTAAAATAATGTGCAAAGCTCTCTCAAAAAGATTAGAGAAGATAACCACTCTCAACAGCATGTGTGAGGACACCTGACCAAACATGTTCCAGCTTCTGTCTCCAGTTATGATTTGAAGCTGTAGAAATAGAATAGAATTGAATTGAATGCGACTTTGCTGCTTTGACTTCTCGGGAAAAAAGTATTTTACTGCAAACTCAGCAAATGGCATTCAAGGATCGATGAGACCTTGTCTGATAAACTTTTGTGGAGCAGCAAAAGTACATCATCTCTCCACACTGAGTAAAGAAGTGGATGGAGAAAGGTTAGCATGATTTTGGCTGACCACAACCAAGACAGCTCATTGTCCTGTTTTTCAGTGGCTGCTGAAGTTTTTGTTGCTTCTCTTTGGCCACTACGTTCTTCACCGTTTGCTGTATTTCTTCCTCAGTGAAAGCAGGCTCCTGAGGCTTAACACTGGGTGGATTTACTGGAGCAAGTGCAAGGGTCACCACGGAAACATGCACAGTTTCACTGTCCTCTGTAAGGCGATGCCACAGTTGTTGAGTTACCTGGAGTTTGTTGGTGTTCAGGGATGAGTTGGTGTTTTTGGCCAGGTGCTTCAGATAGTGTGAGACGTGATGTTTGGTGGTGTGTAAGAAGCTATTGTGATCCCTGGAGGCACACTGTATACATGCAGCATACTCAGCATCCACCTGCATGAGGAGGTCTTTCTGCCCATGGTACTTTATCAGCAGGCTATCAATGGCATCTCTCATGGGCTGTGTCTACTGAGAAAGGTCCAGGACATGCAGCAGACCTCCTGCTTTGATGGAGCCTGTGTGTGCAGCTCATGGAGAGGCACTAATAGGCAGTGGAGGCTGTGCTGTCATTTGGACATCTAATGGAGAGGGTGTGAAAAAAAAGAAGTATTTAATTCCGATTTTCATAAATGTAGCAATATTATAAATGATAATTGTGGGAGGAAGAGGTGAGCAGAATCACCTTTTATTCTGACAGGATGGATCATTGCTTTTGATCCACAAGAATCTACGTCAAAGACTTCGCCTGCCACACAGAGGGTTACAGTTACTGACTACAAACTGTAGATAATTCAGATTTGCATCTACTCTCAGAAAAATTATGGTTCTTAAATGGTTCTTCAGATGTCTTCATGGTTCTTTAAAGAACCATCATACATCATCGAACCTTTTTATTTTGTGGATGGTTCTTCAGCTATTACAAATGGTTCTTTAAAGAACAAAAGGTTCTTCATCCTTAGCTGTCTAAGTTTAGAATAGAATAGAATAGAATTCAACTTTATTGTCATTGCACATGTCACAGGTACAGGGCAACGAAATGCAGTTTGCATCCATCCAGAAGTGCTTTAGTGATATAGATATATTACAATATATATTAGCAATAATATAGATATGTGAGTATATTACAGAAATGGGTCTATTATGGTATGTTATAATGTACATGGTATGAAGTATGTTGTGAATATTCTATAACTATAAGTATGTACAGGCTGTAGTGAGTACAAGCTATGTACAGGATATGAACAGGATATAAATATGAAAAACTATACAGAATATGAAATAAATAACTTTACAGGAATCTGGGATATACAGCTATACAGAAATGGGAACTATGCAAGTTGTAAACAGTTGTAGGATTAAAGATTATCGAATGTACAGAATGATTATTTACACAGAGCTATACAGTAGTGCAGTTAAGATAAGTGAGATATAATTCCTACAGAGGCTATATAAAGTGCTAGTGGTTGTGAGTGGTGGTTCAGTCCATGTTATTATTGTGTTTGAGGGTACAGTTGTCCATTGTGGGTGTGTGTATGTTCAGTCCATGAGTTTAACGTGGGTCAGATGTCAGGAGGCAGAGTTCAGGAGTCTGACAGCTGTGGGGAAGAAGCTGTTCCGGTACCTGGTGGTCTTAGTCCGGAGGCTCCTGTGGCGCCTCCCAGAGGGCAGGAGGGTGAAGAGTCCATGTGATGGGTGACTGGGGTCTTTGATGATTTTCCCAGCCCTTTTCAGACACCGCTTCCTGTAGATGTCTTTTATGGCAGGAAGTGGTGCTCCGGCGATGTGCTGGGCAGTTTTCACGACCCTCTGCAACGCCTTCCGGTCCGAGGCAGAGCAGTTCCCGTACGAGACTGTTATACAGTTGGTCAGGATGCTTGATGGTGTAAATGGCATAAATATTTATTCACTATAATGAGGCTGTGAATTATACTGTGTGTTTTGTTTGTGTGCATGTGTGCGAAGGGGGAGGGCGGGATACCTGGCAATTACCCTTTGAGAGCAGATGGTAGGAAACTGAATATTCAAAAAAAAGTTAGAAATACTTGCTTAAAAATATACTGGTGGCAGGGGTGGGGGCCAAAGCCTAAAGAACCATTTCTCAACAGCTCTGCTTCCTTTTCGACTGCCCGCGACATTTAAACAATGGATAATCCGTTTACAAACAAATTCACGCTTTTCTCCTCAACAGAGAGCATTCCCCGATTGAACAACAGTGCCGTAAAAGAAGAATGGCGCCTAATTACAGAGTTAATAATACAGACTTTGTAATATGTCACGTAAAGATTCATGAGCCAGATGAAGTGTTTACTGACAATTAAAAGTGATAGCGGACATCATCATCATTATTCCAATCAATCCTCTCCACACAGACAAGTATAAACACACTCGACTATCACTAAATCAAAGTTAACACACGTTTGAAATGATGCTAATTCAGTTTACAATAGGGTTCATTCGCTTGGTCAGCAGGTGGCAGTATCCTGCCATTAAACAAACAGAAGAAGAAGAAAACCCCTGCACTTGCGCGGTATTTTTCGTTTTTGTCTACATTATATTGAAATGTTTCATTATTGGAAACATTTTAAGAGATACTTATTATTCTTAACATCTTAACAGATACTCTGACCCGTAACTATCGTAAAATGCTTCGATCGGAAGTCGACCTTTCGCGCATGCGGGGTACCGATCGGGTTTCCGGTACGGATCGGGTAGTGACAAGGGGGTCAGTCGTTGGGATGCGCATGCGCAGACAGATTGTGCGAGTGGCGGGCCTTGACCTTTCGGGAAAAAAAACTCTTTCTCACAGCTGGTGACAGCGAAGCGCATAACAGTCTTCAGTAGGGATGGGTACCGGTATCAGGCACCGGTTCTGACATAAACGGTAGTAACCAGACCGAAAAGCAGCGCACATTTCGGTGCTTTATTTCGGTGCTTTTTTCCCCTGAAACGTCATACACTTTGAATTCTAGCCAATCATTTTACGTTTCCGAGGATAGTAGGCGGGCCCAGGTACGTACGTTCTTTTAGAGCAGAGCTACAGATTAAAAATGCCCAAGGCGAAGCGGTCAAAAGTCTGGCTGTACTTCACAGCAAAAGATGCAAACTCAGCAGCCTGCAACAAGTGCTTTAAGCTGATACTGTGATACTGTCAAAGGAGGTAACTCCTCAAATCCGATGAAACACCTGGCGACGCATAGCGTTTTTTTTAAAAGCCGAGAAATGCGGCGTATTTGATAGCTTGCTGCGAGACCTCACACTGTGCACATCTACTGCCGGTGGGTTGCCTGTTATGCAACATCCCCCAAAAACACGAAGAGGAGAGTCCTGGCCCCTAGCCATGCCAGTGTAGCAGAAATGATGAGGATGATGATGCAGCAGCAGCCGTTCTTCTCTGCGTGAGTAGCTTAATGTTGTTCATGTGTAATTTACGTTGAGTAGGCTAACCACGTTATTACATTAATGCATGTAAAGTGAACTAGCAAACACCATCATAGCTACATGCGGCTGTCTTCTTGTTTGATGGCAGATACTCCCTTCACCCTGGCCAAAAAGGCTAAAATGACCAAAGAAAAAGTGGAAAACAGTTAAACATGAGAGGTTTTTGGACAAAGTTTGTGTTTTTTCCATAGTTTAAGCACTGCTTCCAGCCAAGAGTGATACCATATATGCCCCATAGCTGCAGAAAAGGCTAACATTGTTATCTTTTTACAAAAAACCAGCTGAACATGAGAGGTTTTTGGACCAATTTTGTGTTCTCCATTCTTTAAGCACTGGTTTAAGCACCGTTTAAGCACCGGCACCGTTTCAAAAGTACCGGTTTGGCACCGGTATCGGATAAAACCAAAACGATACCCATCCCTAGTCTTCAGTACCTGCTGGACTTTGAAGCTCTGGATTCTGGGACTGTTGGAAAAGGTAAAACATTTTCATTAAAACCTTGTTACTGTTTTGTTTTTGTTACTCGTCATTGTAGCTTGCTAACAGTAGCAATTAGCTAGATACGTTAGCTGTTGACGTCAGCGCAATTTAGTATCCGGTATACAGAAACTGTTTTCCTAACAAAACCACTGTTATAATTAAGTGAAGCTGCTCCCAGCTAATTTGAACCTTTGGCTTCTAAAATATGTGGTTCAATTGCATGCTGCGTATATAACCTAATGTCAGCTAGACCGATATTAAAATTTTATATATTGTTAAAGTCACTAAAATGGCGCCTGAAGCCTGTTGTGGCGTGAGCTCTGTGTCTGCTCTAGAAACTCTGAAATTCAGTAGAGCTGAGCCGTACATTAAATACTCACATGAACCTGCACTTTGAATTCTGTATGAGCTGTATAAAATACAGCTATGCATAAGTGTTTTGAATGAATAGAAATGTGATATGAGAAGGTGTGTCTTTGACTGTTCCTGCATAACTTATTTTCGGACTAGTTGACAAGTTATGCTCCGGTCATTTGATGTTTCCAAGATAGATGTTCTTTTGTAATATAGTTAAATGTTCTTTGTATATTTCATTTATCCACCATCATACATCATACATACAAGCCAAGAAGAGGTCGTTATACTAACAAGAGGTATCAACGCTGGGCCAAATTCAGCACATGGTTAAAGTTTGTAATCCAGACGGGGTGTAAATATCACTCAGCAGCCAGAGCTGAAGCAGGCAGCATCAACACATAAATCTACTCTACCCGGCTTAAATCACAAGAGCACCTCTGACCAAAAAGCTGTAGATTTTTCTTGTTTGCACAAATTAATCCAGATTCACATTAATTCTGTTCACAGCTCCAACAAAATGAGGAAGAGGAGGGGGAGAAACACAATTAGATTGAATTACAATTGGATGGAAGTCGAGGACAAGGAGAAGGAAGCTTAGGATGAGGAGGAAGAGAAGCAGCAGGAGCATCTTTAGGGATCTCTATGATGTCATTGAGGTTTGTTTCATTAATATGGTCCTCTCACAAAGAAAGATGACTTGTTTTAGTTCACCTACTTCCTGTATTAAATAGTGATGTGCAAAACGTTGTGAAAAACCACAGAGCAGGCACGTATAGGATGATCTGATATCGTCGTGTTGATTAACATTTTCAGATCATCATGAAAATGTTGTTCCAGGTTCAACATTGCAAGTGACCAATCACATTCTTTTGATGTTATTCTTTTGCGCGCCAAGCCATTCCTGCATTTATGAAATTCCAATGTTGCAAGGACAATATCAGTTCTGCTTACCGTTTATTAAAGGGTTAGGGTCAGGGTTAGGGTCAGGGTCCGTTCATCGGCGGACAGAGACAGTTTCTCGCAGCTTAAGTACAGTTTTTTGTTTTACGGCGTTTTTTTCCGAAGTCGCAAAAGTATGACGTCACAACATTCTGATTGGTCACTTGCAATGTTGATCCTGGAACAACATTTAGTATGATGATCTGGGAACAACACGAACACGACGATATCAGGTCGTGCGTCACATATAGGGCATCTGCAGGTAAATGAACATCAAATCTCTAAGACAGACTGAAATCTGTATATTTATCACCCTTATGATAAAACCCATGTCCGCTATTGGTTTATGGACTTTGTATTTTGAAGCCTCAACATTTGCATTATTGCTGTTGCTATGTTGGGACCATATTAGGATGAGGGATCAGAATCTGGAGTCATGCACACTACTGTTTCATTTAGTGTGTATCCATAAGATTCGTACAGCAGATCCAAGTTGTGCCTTGAAAACAGGAAAGTCGTCTGCATAGAGGAGAACTGTAATAGCAGGCTTGTACAAAGTGAGGCTTTGTGCTCACATTTGCTGCACTCGTTTTACCCTGTTTTGATGCAGAATTCATTTGAAATCAGGCAAGAACTGGACTTATTTTTTATAATGTGTTCTTGTGAATTGATTGTGTATCGCATATGTTTGATTTGACTTTCTGCAAGACAACAGTCGTCCGCTGGCCAAAAAAGTTTTACAAATACCTCCACGTGATCTAGCCTGGATTTGGGAAAGAATAGGAAAAAAAATCTGCTCCTCCTGCTTCAGATGCAATTTGTGTTTCTGTGTTCAGAGGCAGCGGCGAGAGGGGAGACCTCGGCTCATCCAGCTGGAGAGCCTGACCAGGAGGAGTCGAACATTAACTCGGCTCTTCCAGGGCACCCTGCAGACTCTGCTGCTGGCATCGATGAGGGATGACGTGAACGCCAAACTGGAGTCCATCACAGGTCAACTGCAGGTATGCGAGTCAGACCTTCTGAGGAGGGTTTCACTTTTCTCTCTTCTTTATAATTGACTCTTTTCTCTCTCTTTCAGCTCCTTGTCTCAGAGTGGGAGGGATTTGAAGCACAAAGGGAGGAACTTGTCGTTTGGTTGGCTGATATGGATGTCCGCCTGAGAGGTTGACTAGCTGACAGGAAACACCTGTGAAAAACTGAAACAACTGCAGGTGTGGGCTTGTTTTGATATGACATATATTTGATATGATACATACGGCTGCTTCTGATCTGCTCACAAATCAGATGGAGGCAGATAAAGAGAGATATTGTTAACCAGCACATCGCACTCCAGCAACCCCATCCACAGGACATCCACGCTGTGCTGAGAGAGCTGACCGCCGCATTGGCTGAACAGAGGGTGAAGATTGCGTTCTTAGAAAAAGAGAATCAAGGTACAGTACGGTTTTACGTCGGGCAGTGAAAGAAGTAAGATCGTCAAGAAACCTTTCAAATGATCCACTGTTGTGTTACTACAGTCACGGGTCAGAAATAATCAGATTAAATATAAGTAAAAATAAAATAAGTAACAAACATTATTGGTTCTCATTAAAAAAATAATATATCTCATTACAGAAAGTCATTGTTGTAACGTAAAACAAATAGACAAACAAAAACAAAGTCAGACAACACAGGAATTATTTAAAGTCTTGCACTCTACTTTTCAGACCATGTGACAAAACTGAAAGAACTGGAAAAAAAGGAGATTGAGCCTGACAAGAAGGTGCAGCAGCTACAAGGTGTTGCATGGAAACAAATATCTTTATACTTATCCAACTACCAAAGAACTCAAAACTGTGATAAACATTACAAAGTGTTTTATAAAAGTAAAGCAAACTTCTTTCTATTCTGTTGATTTAAATGTGCTGCCGTTGTGCCGGGGTTGTGGTAAAGCTGTCCATCCACGTAGAGCTGGTCCACAGCAATGACAGCGCGGGAGCCCTTCTGGATGAAGCCGCGTCGGATTGGGAAGAGGACCAAATTTGGACCACATTTTCAGATGTGGTTTTTCCAAATTTAGTCTTGACAGACATTTTTGCAGTTTTGTCTTTGTAGTCTGACCTGACTGACTCTTTTACAGTTATATAAAAGATTGCACTGTGGGCTGGAGTGGCTTAATTTCTTTTTTTTGAAACCACAATGGCACACTACCCAGACGATTCTGACTCAGACATGGAACTTACGTCATTACCAATGTGCAAGATAGTTGAAAATGTAACTCCTAGTCTTAGCCAACAAGTGGTGGAGTTAAGAACTGAGATGACTAGGTGTTGGGTCTAAATTCACTTTAACACTAGGCTCAGTGACTGTTTATGTGACTCACTGAACATACAGCAGAGCTTACTAAAGCAGTGACAACTCACAACGGGGAACTCTCCCCCTCCTGCAATCCCATAGTCTCCTGTTTTCCCAATGGCCACATCGACACCTCACGTTCCTACGAGGGACAAGACTGAACTCACCAACAATACCAACCCATTCCTGCCCAGCAACCTATTTCAACCTATAAATCCTTTCCTCCCATCTCACTCACTCGAGCTCAGCAGCACTTCCAGAGTGATTGCAGCAGCTTTACATCACGCCAAACTGGAGCCTCCTGTGTATGCTGGGGACGATAAAGTGCAACCCGAGGATTGGTTAGGTGCAGTTGGCGCGTACAAAGCCTCATTGAACCTAACCGATGGGCAGTTGCTAAATGAACTGCCACATTTTCTTGCAAAAGAGCCCAGGAAATGGTTCAAGGCATTGAGCTCCCACATCACATCATGGGCTCAATTCTGTCAGCTGTTTAAGACAGTTTTCCTGCCCTCTGACAACCAAGAATGCATCCTGAGAGGAGTTTTGGATCGTGTTCAGACTCAGGATGAACCACTCCCCACCTTCGTTGCCCACATGCTGAGTGAGTTTGAGAAATTGAAAAGCCCTCCACCTGAAAAAGATAGAATTGACTGTGGCGGAGGTGTGGTCCCGGGCGCGGCTGCAGGGGAGGAGTGGTGCAGTGAGCTCAACGGGGCGGTGCTGGAGACGCAGGTGAGAACAGCTGATGGCGTTTGGACTGATGATGGTTTCCTTCCCTTTTATAGTGAGATGGGAGAGGAGTGGAGGGGAGGCTGGAAATCAGCTGAGACCGGAGCTGTCAGACTGTGGTCGGTCATAACAAATGAAAACAATAAATAAACGTGGCATCTGGCGACAAACACTGTGCGTGTGTGTACGTGTGTGAAGTGCATTTCACATTGACCTAATTAGTAAACATGCTCTTGAAAAATACAGAGTTGCCCTGTATGGCGCTAATGGCACTTCTGTAATGGACCTGGTGCTGCGTGCTCATGAGCTTCACTCAGTGCTTGGACGACATAGACCACAGCCTCCTTCGTGTGGCAGAGAAAACTATAACCCTGAACCTTACTGCTTCAAATGCTCTCAGCAAGGGTTCACTACAGCCAAACTGTCTGAAGCAAGTCTCTCGGAGAACCACAAGGATGCTTTACTCAATCTGCTCAGCAAGTTTAGCTCCTTGTTTGATGGTCGTCTTGGCCGTACTGCTCTCACTGAACTCGCCATAGAGACTGGCGATGCAACACCTGTCAATCTCCCACCCTATCGCACGTCACCCACTACGAAACGTGTGATTGAAGAACAAGTGCAACAAATGTTGAAGGACAACATCATTGAACCTTCCACAAGCCCTTGGGCAGCTCCTGTAGTCATTGTCAATAGAGCGGCCGCAGAACCAAGGTTTTGTGTGGACTTTCGAGGGCTCAACCAAGTTACCCGAAAAGACTCTTATCACCTGCCTCATGTAGATGAGTCTTTAGACTTTCTGGCAAGGGGAAAGTTTGTCTCAACATTGGTCTTAGTGCGAGGCTATTGGCAGGTTGCTGTAGCAGAGGACTCCAAGCCTAAAACTGCCATAATCTCTCACTGCGGTCTCTTCCAGTTTTGGGTGCTGCCCTTTGGGCTCTGCAAAGCACCTGCAACTTTTCAGAGACTTATGAACTCTGTGCTTGCTGGCCTCAATTACAAAACATGCACAGTCTACCTGGATGACATTGTTATCGCCTCACCTACCTTTGAACAGCACTTAGTGGATCTTGAGGAGGTGCTGGGCCGACTCCAGGCTGCTGGCTTGTCATTGAAGCTCAAAAAGTGCCAATTCTGCCTCGATGAATTCACCTTCCTTGGGTACCGCATCACATCATCAGGTGTTAAACCCGATCCAGACAAAGTAAGGGTGGTTAAAGCGTTTGATACGCCAACCTCAGTGAAGCGAGCTTTTGCTAGTGGCTCCCTTCACAAAGCTGAACTCCCCTACTGCACTTCAGAGAAGGAGTGCCTTGCTGTGATATGGGCCCTGCAGGACTTTGATTTCACAAAAGTGCACAAAACAAAGTTCCTGGTGCACTGTCACGCAATCCTTTGCCTCTGACCAGTGACAGGCTGACAGATCTTTTACCAGATCATGCTGTCATGGGCAGCCTGGACATTCGTACTCTGCCCCCCGTCATTCTGGCTGACAATTGAGACAACTGCAGTTAGATGATCATGTCACAGGTCCACTCCTCAGAGACATTGAAGCAGACTCTCTGAACAGCTCAGACAGTGCCACCGTGTTGCAGTATGTTGTGTATGACTCTCTTTTGTGTTACAGAGACCCCAAGTCCACATGTGCTTTGCACCCTTTGAAAGAGCTGAAACTGTTTGCCCCTACTTCCATGAGAGGCACCTTGCGGGACTATTTTCATGACCACCCACAGCAGGTCACTTGGGTGGTTTTTTTTTGTTTTGTTTTTTGCCTGTCCCATTTGGTTCTTTAGCCGTCAGAATTGTTGTCTGAAGACCAACAAGGAGACCCAATGGATTTACTTTACCAAATGGATCATCACGGCCTTGCCGTATCGGTCCATTTGATCGACCTTTGTTGTTATTATTTATTTTATTTTATTTTCAGTTGTTACGGATGGGACAGACATGACTGGGGGATAGGAAAGGGAGAAAGAAAGATGAAGGAAAAGAAAAACAGAAGGGAAGAAGGACAGTGAGAAAGGGCACAGAAAAGAAAATCTCCTGGATCACCTGTTGAGAGAAAAAGAAGAGGAAACAAGCAAAAAAACCCAAAGCAGCATATTAAACACAACAACTTCGCATTAATCTAGCTAAGTGTAAACAGCAGTAAATACTAGATATTGAATGTTGTTGTGCAGCACGCAGGACCGACAGCGCACAATGTGCTTTGAAGTGGCAGCCAAGAAAGGTGTAGTTTATGTCCAGTGTTGGAACTAACGCGTTATTAAGTAACGCGTTACAGTAACTACGTTATTATTGTGGTAACGAGCACAGTAACTAGTTATTATGCCAAAACAGATTCAATAACATTAGCGAGTGGTGGAAGCCAGCAGGTGGACGAAGGAAAAGGGAGGCAAGAGGAGAGACCCGAAGCAGCCGCTGGTCTGAGTATCAGGTGAACTGAACTTCAGGTAAGAAGTTATGACCTGCAGTCTCTCTGGGTCAGATATGAACCAAGTTTAGGTGGAGTTTATTTTCGTTATGCTGAGTTTTTCGTACTGCGTGCTAGCTAGCATGACGGAGTTTCTATACAGCTGGGTGGTGCTATGTTACTGATGTTGAACTTTATTTTGTTCATAAGGTTAATTATTAGAGTTGCCAACCGTCCCGTAAAAAACGGAATCGTCTCGTATTCAGAGAAAATATTACGCGTTTCGTATTGAGGTGAAAAGGAACAGTTTGTCCCGAACTTCAGCTACAATGAAAAAGACACAAAGCTGGAGTTATTCTGTGTTTACGCTGCACAGCTGCCTCTTCTCCTCTCATTCTCTCCCCTCTCTCTCCTGTTTCTACTTCAATCATGAAACTGATCAATGATCAGCTGATCGGCTTTTCTCTCTTGTTTATTTATCGCCCACTTTGCGCCAGAAAGAGGAAACCAGCGGATGTCGTGCTAAACAACAGCAGCACGTTTAAGCTTGATCAGCTGTTGTTAGAATTTATTTAATATTAATTTCTAGTATCAGCTGATGTTTGCTGGAGCCACAGCTGTAAACCTGCTGGTCATGATGTCGGTTTGGATATGTGGTGAGAGGGAAACATGAAGATGAAACCAGGAGATGTCCTTACTGGGTCATCAGAGCTGAACAGGTGATGGAGAAACAGGTTTACCTTTTAGGTGACATGAATGAGTTGAAGGGAAGTTATGAACTGTTTCTGAGAGACAAATAACCCCAGGATCCTTTTCTAAGTAGCTGACAGCTGGTAACTGTGCAGGGGCGGGTCTAGCAAAGTGTTGCCAGGGGTCCATGTAGGGCATTAACAGGGAGAGGGGGGCACAAAGAAATACTTTTCTTTCTTATTCTCATTTAAAATGTCTAGCTTTTAAAAAAATAATTATCTGAGTCTTACAAAAAAACAATTGATAGATTGGTGCATATATACCATCAGAACAGTGAACATCACTGTCACAACAGTGTTTATTTTCATTCAAAGGCTTTATGATTTTTCCTATAATGGCGGGCCAGTCTCTAGTCAAAATGCCCGGGCTGATTTTTTGTCCCAGTCCAGCCCTGTATGCAGCTCATCTGCAGTCTGGTGTTACCAACATCTTCCTATTCAGAAGGCAGAATTTCCGAGTTCTGAGTACAATCGAAAGCACCACGACTGCAGTTTTTGTGTTGGATGTACAAAGCAGGCTAGGATAGAATCAGGCGTGGGATTTCTCTCGTGGAAATGCGCACATTATTTTTTCGTTTGGTAGGTGGCACAGTGCACTTGTGGCAAGTAAGCAAGCTAGAAGACAGGCAAAGTTATGGAAGCAACACATTAACAAGAGAATTCTGAGTAAAAGTTACTTTCCCTAGTAACTAGTTACTCTGAAAGTAACGAGTAACTTGAAGTAACTGAGTTACTTTTGATAGAAGTAACTAGTAATGTAACTAAGTTACTAATTTAAAGTAACTTACCCAACACTGTTTATGTCTATGAACAGTGAACACCTGTGTGGATCAGCGCGCTTGTATTCAGAAGGTTTCCACATGTAATGGTCTGCAAGAGGATGTAGCGAGCCATAGCCCCGTCCCCCAGGGCATGAAGCAGGCATGGAGGAGATCCAGGCCCCAGACATCCAGAGGCTCCCAGAGCAGGAGAGCCCAAGGAGGACCACCGGAGGGGCATCCGTGCCACCCTCCTGGGAAGGGCTGAGGATCCCCAGATGAGGCGTCACCCAGTAGCCACCAAGCAGAAGCCAGAGGGGGCTGCACTGGCGTGCCCACCGGCTCTGCCGGCAGCCAGCTGTGCCAGAGTGAACTGAGCCGCAGGCCCAGAGGCCGGAGGCCCGAGGGTCCCCCGCACCCCAGAAGAGGCCTGACTGAGCAACAGGCACCAGGCCCCGCCAGGTAGCCACCGGGAGTGAGCTGGTACATACCTGAGCGCCCAGCCCCGGACACCAAGAACCACCAATGCACCGACCCCTGAGGGCATCAGTCACCGGCAGGGAGTGTGGTGAGGGGAGATAGGCCTCCACACTTTGGAGGGCCTGGGAGTTCCCAGAGAGGTGGAGTCTAAGACCCGACCTGAAATATATAGACACAGACAAACAGGCACACACAGACACAAACATGCATTTCCACCCTCATGCTCACATATACAAACACTCAGCACTCACCCAACGTAAGGACTGACATAAATGGACATGTACACACAATCACACTCCCCAAACATACTCTATACCCCGGGTCCAGGTACCCTCGCCCCAGAGGGGGAAACGGCACCTAGGCCGAGGAGATGTTACCCTTCATCCCGGGGTGGAGGCAAGCAGACTGCCCCAGGCTCCGCAGCAGCAGGGAGGCCCCGCATCCCAGATCTCAATCGGACGGCCAACACCTCCTCCCAGCCCCCACGCCCGATGGTCAGCAGAGAACGGGGGTGTGTGAAGACCGCATACCTCCCTCCTCCTGCTCATGTGTAGTGTTGTGGAAAGTCAGAAGCTGTTGCTCATTCGCTCTCCACCTGCACACCTCTGCGGCTGGCTTCATCTCCACCGCACGTTACAGGTTGTCATTTTCAACAAGTACTTGAATGTTTAATTTGCTTAAAATTATTTTTTTCAGAAATGAGCACTAAATCAGATTTTAAAAAGAAATCTCAGAAATCATAAGTAATTCATTGCTTGCCTATTTTTGGTAGTCTGGGAGCAGTTACAGTGTCTGTGGACATGCAGTTTTAGAAGGATGACAAGAGGAGAGAAACTGCAGAGAGTCACATAAGATTGCAACACTGCTTTCTGTTCTCAACTCTGGATAGTGATACTTTGCTAAGCTTGACAGTCAACGCTAAAAAACGAGAGTAAATTCTGTGAGTGAAACAAATGAGCTTTGAACCACTTCTTAGCACTTTTGCTGCACTCACACTGACCCACATCTCCCCAACAGGGCCTCTAGGACTGAGGGGAACAGCACCAAGTTGCAGGAAGTGACATCCACAGAGCGCCAAAGACCACACAAATGTTATGTGTTATGACCTTTGTGAAAAAGTCCAGTGTAACAAACCCTGATGTTGCATTCAGGCCATACAGGCTTTGAGAAATCACCAACAGAAGGCATCAAGAAGAAGCTAAAAAGACTCATAGATAATCAAAGGGAAAAGAAAGACAACCATCCTACAGAGAATTCACATCATTCTCCAGAATCTAATACAGTTATTATTGATTATATTAAAAAATATTTTGGCCCAGAAGGAATCCCAGCTTTAAGATAAACTTGTAATGTTGGAAAAAAGGGGAATTTTCCAATGATATAACCAGATTTTACTGTCCACCTATCCCATATGGAAAGTTTAACCAGAATGTACTTGTTGAAGTTTTCCTGCTTGACTAATCAGAAAACCTATAAAATGTTAAGAGAAACAATGTTTATTTCTGTTTCTCTGTAAAAGAGACATTGAACTGAGAAAACTTTGTTGTTAAAACGATTAAACATACAATAATGTTATTGGTTCTTCTCCTTATTATTATTATTAAAGTCACGATTTGTCATAGTCCCCCAATCCTCTCTGTGCTGGCCTACCATTTTCTCTCCCTCCTCTTTATGTGTGTGTGTTAGTTTTTGTTCAGGGACAGGACTCATTCTGCGTTTCCACCTATGATAGTAACTCCCAGCATGTGTAGATTTGATTGCTGCTCTATGTATAAAACACATGAAAAGAAATCAACAATGCTAGTTCAAAGATGCTTTTATTTTGAAAGTAAAGAATTTAAAGAAATGAACCCGAGTAAGTTTACAGTCAGTTATCTGTGTCTGCATTTGGATTCAGATGAAAAATAAGGAAACATTCCTCCACAGCACTGACACACATTTTATATCAAACTAAATCAGCTGTTTACAGTTTTATCATGATAGTCAGATTAAGTTTAACATCTGTTAAGAGTTTAAGAAAAACACCTGCATGATTATCAAAGAAGAGAAAAAAACTGTTGGATTTTGCTCAACTTAACAGGAAAGACTCCAGTTAAAAGCAAACATGTGGGCCAGCAGTCACCAAAATAACAGACTGACCAACACAGGACAGTGGAGCCAATAAAAAATGATGCCGTTTACCAACTTATAGAAAATAGTCAGGACCTAATGGAGGAGCAGCACTTTGTGAAGAGCCGACTCGAAGAAAGGACAAAGAGAAGAGAATCACTGAGCATTTAACTGGATTTATTTGAATCAAAGATAACAAGAAGAAGTAAATTATCTGAGTCAGTAGAAACAAATAAACACAAAACTAGAACCCAACCAGAAAGAGAGAGAGAGCAAGAAACTGATTCCAGCAGGTGATTTACTTCCTGTTTTACTTCTAAAAATGGCTAAGCTCCGCCCACACAGGACAGGCCAAACAGGAAGTGTTGGAGCTGTCACACCTCTCACATGGTGAAGATCAGATGACCACTGAAGGTGGTGTGATGATTTGTATTGTCATATATCCTTCTACCATCGAGGAGACGCACAAACACCTGATCTCCAACCTCTAGAAGCAGTGAGGCTCCATTAGAGCCACTCAGTTCTCCAGCTGCTGTTTGGTGTTCATATGCAATAACAACGAGCCCTTGATTCTTGTACAAATAAGCACCTACAGCAACACCACCATGTCCAAACATGTGCAACTCAAAGTGGTAGACTCCTCTCACTGGTGCAGTGAAAATACCTGTGGGACATTTGTTTTTGTTAAAAGGAAAATCAGCTGTTAGAACATCTGGAACATCAGCCTGACATCAACATAGCTGAGAAGTGACATTCAGTGTTATTACCTGTGGATGGGTTGTAGGCATTTCCAATGTTCGTGATAACATGTTTGAAGACCAGAGTGGTCTCTGTGTTAAAGGGTCCGACGTATGGTCCAGTGCCTGGAAGAAGCACAGCTGCTGAGAAAGCCACATGTGTGGCTGAGAGAGAGAGAGAAATGTCATTATTTAAACTTCCTGTTGTAGAGTTAGACTCTTCCCAAAAAAGTGACCATGACAAAAACTTTAATCTCCAATGAAAGAAATGTTTGACAGCTGGAAGCGTTTCACTGTCACAGAAGAAATCAAACTCTGTGACTTGAAAATGAAATTTGATCAAATCTAACTTTGAGGATCCTAAACTCGTCCTTTAGATCAGACAGGAAGTTATTTTGTAGCTTCTGCCAAGACAACAAACTGTGTTATTCAGTCTTTTAGTTGCATTTTGGTTTGTGCTTCAGAAAAACATAAGCTCAGTTTAATGTCATTCAGTTTTCAAAAAACAGGAAAAGGAAACTGTGCATGGCTTTAAACGCTTATCCAACAGGTGCTCATCAGCAGGGTGAACACGAGTTCAATACAAAACAGGAGTTCGTGGGGTCACCTGTTTCTGACAAGATCATATAAAAATAAAACATTAAAATAGACTAACGTGTATCAAGTCTGAGTCTTCATCAAGGTCTGACAAATATACAGTCAGTCAGGATTAAATCCCAGCCCTGAGTGGCTCTCACCCTACATCTGTGCCAATGTATTTTAAACCTTAGAGCAAACTCATTTTTCAGTGATGACAGATTTCTTTAGGAGAGAAAAAACATGATGTTTCTGCCATTTAATTCTTTGTCTAGTTCTTTTTGTCTTCAGCGTAGTATAAATGACCATGGAGAGGTTTTTATGAGTAGGAAAAGCCATAAACCTGATAATAACTAATACAGAACTCTCACTGAAACAGTGAAAAGTCCAAAAGTTTATGGCCTTGTTCATATTTTCCTAAGCTGACCAGGGGGTCAGATTGGAGTGTTCGGCAAGTCAATTCTGGCCCCTGGGCTTAAAGTTTAACACCCCAGCCGTAGCAGATGCTAAAAGTGAAAATTGCCAAAATACAGAGGTCCATACATATAAAAACTATATGAAGACTCAGAGGCAATATGTATTTCTTGGTAAATTTCTCCAGGAATTCAATTTCTTTTTTGATAATTTTATCCTAGAGTCCCTCAGAAATTCTTTTTTCATAATGTAATTCAGAAAAGTGGATCCAGTAATTGTACTTGATGTGTAAAAACACTGTGTGTACTAAAGTTATTTCTGTGAATAAAATAAAAATGTTCAAACACAGTGACACCACTTTATGAATAGATTGATAGCACTGACATATGTTGATCCACCAAAAGTAAAACATCTGCACAGCCAGTAAATGCACAGTCAGATAAGATTTCCACACAGTACCTTGTAGCTCCTGCTTCAGCGCGTCAATCTCAGTCTTCAGCTTTGCTGCACCATCTGAAAAAAGCAAAGAGATCAAACAATCTCACTGACAGCACACAGTGATTCACATGTTTTTATCTGTAAGTAAGAAAGTAACTGTGACTCTCATTCTGTTCATGCTACACCGAGCGGTGGTCTCCCCCACGTCCCCTCATCCTCCACCCCACACACTGCAGAGCCACAGGACCACACCTCCTACAGGTGCTGGGTGGAGAATGGTTGAAGAAGCAGACTTGTTTGACTGCATCACTGATTCTCATTTGAAATCTGTGCAGTTTCACGCTGTCATGTTTATCCACAGTCTGTCAACTCTCCACTTCGTGTTTCCCTCTCTCTTTCACTGAGACATGAACCCTAGACTGTATGTAAACAATGGCGTTATCATGCCACTATAGCTCTGCTGGTTGAGCAGGTGACCAGTATTGATTATACTTACATAGCACCTTTCTACTCAGCTGACCACACAATGTGCTTGTATTCATACACATACTTTTGATCTTTGTCTAAGAGCTTTGCCTAACACACTCTGATAGAGGCATGTCGCCCAAAGAAGCTTCAGCATGTGGAGCCAGAGAGCGATCCACCAACCTTCCAGTTGGTAGATGAGCTGCTACCACCTGAACCACAGCTGCCCCGTATGCTGAAAGACTGCAGTGCAGCTCATTTGCCCTCGCTCTCTCCCTGCTTTACCACAAATAAAGACAATGTTGGTGGTCAAGTTGCCTCTGTGATGAACTACAGATTTTCTAGCACAGTAGCGCCACCTGGTGGACACATTTATAGCAGTGACACATGTTGATCCTCCACCTTTATATTTTAGCATCAAAAACGTGTCAGCTGCAGATTTTTTTAACAGTTAGAAATGATCAGAGCCATGATGATTTCCACACAATACCTGTAGACTGCAGCTTCAGCTGGTCAATTTCACTCTTCAGCTTTGCGGTCTGTTCTGAAATAAGTGCAAAATAAAATTTATTTCCCTGGACCATCAATTTCTTTAAGGATTGGCCAATATTTCTATACTTACTTTTATATTTCATTTCTATACAAAATATTTATTTTCACAAGAAAACAAAACCATGAATGTTTGTCATTTCAGTCATTCTGAATATTTATGAGTGACATTGATATCTCTCTAACACAACACTGGATCATATGCCAATTTGTTTTTGCTGTTACTTCTCTCACTACCTGACATGATACTGTACCTTGAGTCTCTTTCTGTAGGACCGTGATCTGCTCTTTCTGCACAGCCACTGAGGCGGTCAGCTGTCTCAGCACAGCTTGGGTGTCCTGTGGACAGGGTTGTTGGTTTGAAGACTTATCTGCTTCAGCCAGATTTGCTGGAAGAGTGCAGACTGAAAGCAACAGCGAGAAAAACACAATGACCTCCATGGTGATATTGTGTCCTCTGCTACCCCGACTGAGCTTTTTATAGCATGTCAGACAAAGGTGTGTATATGGGGAGGTTACTTCCTCCAAACTTCCTCCCACAGACACAGCAAAATCTGAAACTTTCACTACAACACAAGTAAAGACTTTATCAATGAACCATGAATCTACTTGTACTAATTGTGAAGTGTGCAAAGGAGTAACCAACTAGCTCTGTCTCCCATTCAGTTTTTTGCTATGCTGAGCAGCAGAAGGACAACAGTGGATTTTTCATTTGGAATTTTAAACTAATGATGGCTAGCTAACTTGATAAGCAAACTGCAGCTGGAATTCACTGTGATCAGATGGTGATTTTTCTGACAAAAACAGGTCTCAATTAAACTGTACTCAATGGAAAGCTGAAACCCTGGGATTCCGTTCTGCATGATGGGTCAACGTTGTCTAATCCCCAAATACATTCATTTCTCTATCTCAATAAATCACAAAACTGAGCCTAACTATGCATGAAACACATTTTAAGAGCTCACGAAAAAAAATGTAAGAAAAAAAAAAAGAAAAAGAAAAGAAAGAAGAAGAAATATCTTTTGTTCTGCAGAAAACAAAAAATGTTGGAGGTGGCAGAGGAACATTATGTCTTTTGGGGTATATCAATATTTGGACATTGTTGACATGTATCCATGGTAACACTTCACATTTCCTTTACTGACCCCCATGTGTCTCAGTGAACTGAACTCAAATTGCAAAAGCTGAATTTGAACTCTACAAAATGAATAATATTATAATGGGGATCAAGTGAGATCTATAAGCAAGTTAATTTAATTGATTTCTTAAGAGGCTTCAGTGAACAGTAGACTGATCAGCTAAAGAGCAGATACATCTCCCATCTGTTCTAAGATGCCTGGCGTGTGTAGAGACAGCACTTGTTTGCCTACTAGATGCATTTTAATGCTTGAATGATCCACAGCTCTGTGATAAGTGGCTTAACAAGCAAAATAAAAAGTTCTTCTGAAAATTGTCAGGTACAAGTATTGGTCTAAAAATTAGTGGAAAAACAAAACAAAAAAACATTTAGGCAATTTGCACATGAATTGTTGTCTGGCTGTAATATCTGAATACCATCAGCTTAAAAGTAATAAGCAAGTGATATTTTTGTTTGTTTGTTTGATTGTGTTTGTTTCTTTTTTTAAGTACACACCCAAATGGTAGCATATACAATGAAAACAGAATTGGAGCCCATATGGGACCTTGAGATATGCCACAGGTCAAGACAGCAGTTGGCTCTTTTCCACTAGCACCTGCTCAGTTCAACTCAACTTGACTCTACTCTACATGGCTTTGGACAATTTTCACTGCAGTTGAGTACCACCTCAGTGTGGGTGGGGTTGTTAAAGCAAAAGTCTTGTGACATCATTTGTATGCAACACAAACACAACAATGAAGAACATTGTGGCAATGGTGCACCTGCTGCTAAACTGACTGTGAATGTCTACAACCTGTTATTGGACCATGGTGTTGCTTTGTGTGTAACCATTTCCTCAGTTACCAGGTTTCAAAATTGGACGGTATGATTTTTTTTAAAGGAATCACATACATGACTCATCCGGTGATGTCACTCTCTGGACAACCAGTGGCATGCAGTCTCTTGACGTCACATTTTGGGCTCAACTCAGCTCTCTTGGAACCCTGGCCAAGTTGATGCTAAAAATGTACTTGGTACCAAAAACTACCACCTAAAAGATAACCCCAAAAACTGAGTAGAGTCGGGCGAGTCGAGTAGGTACTAGTGAAAAAGAGGCTATGGAGTAACTGACCATAATGGTAGAAAAGGCCCTGTTACTCAAAGTTACAAAGACAAACCAATTCAGAACAGTGTCACAAATACCAATACAAGGCTCAAGACATGAAATCAAGACAATAATACATCAAGAATGGAGACACCAGCATCAGGAATAGAACTTTGAACTTTTATTGTCACGGTGCGAAAGAAAAAGACAATATACAAAAGAAAAAGAAAAAAATAGGAACATTATGTACATTGCGCTATAATAAATAATAAATAAGGGTGGACAGGTTATGGAAATTGCACATCTGCCAAAATATTGCACAAAAAAAGACAACAACATGATACAGATGTCAATTAAAAGAGTAGATTGTGTGCTTTGACGGAATATCAAAACCTCACCAAGTAGGAAAAGTACAGTGGAACCCCGACTTACGAAATGAATTCGTTCCACAGGGTCTTTCGTAAGTCAAACTCTTCGTAAGTTGAGGCACCTTTTTCCATCGCCTTTTGAGTGAGGCGATGCTGGCTGAAGACGAAGTTCTTGGTGGAGGTGGCGGAGGTTGAAGAAAGCATGCATATAAATGCATACATACGTACGTGTACATGTACATAACATCATGGAATTTAATTTAAAAAATTTTATTTTGTTGTACCAAGGGCAGAAATATTGCTGAAACTGTTTATGTTTGTTGAGGCCTTGACAGTGTCCTGATATGTGTCAGCAAAGGCCTCAGCTGGAGCCTTGCCTCCACACATCACTGTGCCCAGCTCATTGGATTGATTTTCATGGAAACTTGGAAGAAGGATGGATGGAGGATCACTATCCTTTTACCTTGTTCCACAGTGATGTTGGTGAAACTAAAGGATAAAGTACAATCCTTTGGACTTAGTAAGAGCTTGCAGAGACAACAATGACAAGAGGTAACACAAGGGAGGCACAGTAACACCTAAACACTAGAAATCATTAACAAATAACCAGAACTTAAAGTGATGAATATTAATAATCACAAAAAACCCCACAAAGTCACTAGACTCCAGATCATGACAGATATCACATTTTCATTTTGTTACACTTTGTGAAGCTGGTCACGTTTTGTTTCTCTTTTCAGACTGTTGGAGATTGAGGAAATCTTGAGAGAATGAGGAAGAGGAATGCAAAAGAGATGAACGGATAAAACACCAGCTGAAAGGTGCTGTTTAATTACATTACTTGTGAGGTCAAACCCAGTCATATTTTGGTCTGTGGCCTTGTATTTTTGTAGCTTTGAAACTATGGTCTGGAGGTGTTTACGCCTGGGGCGGTTGATGAGGAAGTCCAACTGTACTTGAATGGCTTATCCTCTGCATTAAGGCTGGTGTATCTTTGCAATAACTGTCATGGTTGTGTTGTATGGCAAGCAGGATGAGGACCCGTATGTAGGCCTGAAGAATAAACTCAAAACGGCAGCTTTATTGCTGGAAAAACTCACGACAAATACAAACCTAAAGGAGAAACTGGAAACAAGAAACTCAAACTAGAAAACAAACCATGAACTGAGAACTAGGAAGTGAGCAGAAACACAGAGGAGAAAAACACAGCATTGTGACGGTATGATGGGGAACAGGTGGAAACACAGCTGGGACTAATCTGACATAATGAGACAGGGGAAAGCAAAGCTCAAAACACTGGACACAGGACACGAGACTCTCAAAGTAAAACAGAAAACACAAGCGACACTCACAAGGGTCGGCTGTCGCAGGGAAATGAACTGGAATACAGGGGGGTCATCAACCCAAGGACAGTCAGGGAAAATAGATGAAGATCTTTTTAGACAGGACAGCTACAGCTGCCCGTAGTGGACCTTATCACAGCCACAGAAACTGCCATAAGAATTAATAAATTAACACAACCTGAAGCAGAGCAAATCAGGATGAAGTTTTCAGCCACTCCCTCCAGCGCAACAACAAGTAACCCGATCAAACAGCTCCTTTCAGCTAAGCCGGTGTTTTCCTGGTTCATCTCTGTTGTGTTTTAAAGATATCACCATTATCTAACAATCATGCCAACTGATAAGCTTGACACAATACAAGAAACATGAGGATGTGGAATAGAAGACCAGTAAAAGGGGAAAGTAGAGCTCTCTTTCTTTCCCAGCAGAACTTGGTTAGCTTTGGTCTTTGTAATGTTTTTATACAGAGATATCAGTTGGATATGTACTATACATATGTGCATGAAAACCACATTGTTCTGAGAAAATGGTTGTGAGTCAAGTAATAATTAATCTGACACTCAGGGGCTATAAATCTACCCTGTGATCTTTTTCAGTTATGATTAGGAATACAACTTCTGCTTATTAAGTGGTAATAAGCATACGGTAGCGTTCATACAACTAATTTCATTTCACCAAAACACAAAAATATGTTTTTTAACTAAACTGATAATAGAGTTTTAAAGAGGGCTAGAAATGACTTGTTTTCTACACTTCTTCTCAGTGTTGCGCTCTACCATTTCCTCCTAACGTTATCCGAACATGGGCATGAGCATGGGTGTCTTGCTTTCTATTAAAGAACACACAAATTAGAGAAGAAACACATTTAATAAAGAATGAGTTTAAATTTTTTGTAATTTTAATATAATTAGTTATACAAATTTGTTAAACTGCAGGAATGTCTTAAAGATATAAAGACTTGGGTGACCTCTAATTTCCTGCTTCTAAATTCAGATAAAAAATTATACAATAACTTGAAGTTATTGTACTCAGCCCCCAAAATCTTAAATATGCTCTCTGCTTGTTCTAAATGGCATTACCTTGGCCTTCTTGGAGTCATTTTTTAACAGTATATGTCTTTCGGTGTGCATATGAAACAACTATGTAGGACTGCTTTCTTCCATTTGAGCTGTGGTAATCAACATGTTGTGCAGCTCTGAAGCTGACACTCAAGAAATACAGCTGGCTCCCATCTTTACTCGCATCTTCAACAGATCCCTGGAGCTGTGTGAAGTTCCCTCCTGCTTCAAACGCTCCACCATCATCCCTGTTCCCAAGAAACCCACCATCACAGGACTGAATGACTACAGACCTGTCGCCTTGACGTCTGTGGTCATGAAATCCTTCGAACGACTCGTGTTAGCCCATCTGAAAGACATTACAGGCCACCAGCTGGACCCTCTGCAGTTTCCCTACCGGGCAAACAGGTCGGTGGATGATGCAGTGAACATGGGGCTGCATTACATCCTGCAACACCTTGACCGCCCGGGAACTTATGCCAGGGTCCCGTTTGTGGACTTTAGTTCGGCTTTTAACACCATTGTGCCTGAACTTCTTTCCTCCAAACTCTCCCAGCTCATCGTGTCACCAGCTACCTGTCAGTGGATCACCAGCTTCCTGACAGACAGAAAGCAACAAGTGAGGCTGGGGGAGATTACCTCTGAAACCCGGTCCCTCAGTATTGGTGCCCCTCAAGGATGTGTCCTCTCACCACTACTGTTCTCCCTCTACACTAACGACTGCACCTCCAAGAACTCGGCTGTTAAACTCCAAAAGTTTGCAGATGACACCACTGTCATTGGCCTCATTCAAGATGGTGATGAGTCTGCATACTGACAAGAAGTTGAGCGGCTGGTACTCTGGTGCAGTCAGCACAATCTGGAGCTGAACACTCTTAAGACTGTAGAGATGACAGTGGACTTCAGGAGACATCCCTCAACTCTGCTTCTCCTCACCATATCAGACAGCCCTGTGTCAACTGTGAAGACCTTCAAGTTCCTGGGTACAACCATCTCCCAGGACCTGAAGTGGGAGACCAACATCAACTCCATCCTGAAAAAGACCCAGCAGAGGATGAACTTCCTGAGACAACTGTGGAAGTACAGTCTTCCACAGGAGCTGCTGATCCAGTTCTACACTGCGGTCATTGAGTCTGTCCTGTGCTCCTCCATCACAGTCTGGTATGGAGCAGCCACTAAACAGGACAGGAGCAGACTGCAGCGGACTGTACGGGCAGCAGAAAGGATCATCGGCACCCCCCTGCCCTCCATCCAGGATCTGTACCTCTCAAGAACCAAGAAACGGGCAGGGAAAATCATCACAGACCCCTCACACCCTGGACACAGACTTTTTGATCTGCTGCCCTCTGGCAGACGGTACAGAAGCCTGCAGACCAGGACCACCCGACACAGGAACAGTTTCTTTCCCCTCGCCATCTCCCTTCTTAACAGTTGACCTGTCACACTGCTCCCACTGCCAGACTGCATCTGCACCTTATGTACATTCTGTAGTATTCATTCCACCTCATTCATTTCTGTATTTTATGTATATAAGTTTAGATTCGTTATTTATAGTTGGTTTACACAGCTTTGTGTATGTATGTGTAATGTATATATATAGACACGTGTGTGTGTGTGTGTGTGTGTGTGTGTGTGTGTGTGTGTGTGTGTGTGTGTGTGTGTGTGTGTGTGTGTGTAATTTACATTGCTGTGCTTGAGAGCCACCATCTACCGGAACCAAATTCCCTGTATGTGTCTGCACATATACTTGGCCAATAAACACGATTCTGATTCTGATTCTGTTTCTGTTTGGGTCGAAATGTCACTATTAGCTTTGGGCAGAAATCCTAAATTCAGTTTTGTGACTACAGAAAACAAGTGCAGGATATTTGTTTGTGAAGGAGTGACGGGAACTGATGCCACTGTAGGACACTTCCTCATACTTCTGGAGTTTGACAAACTGATCCCAACCACAAAGTCAGCAGGTACTTTTTAATTTTTTAAGTCCTGAAAAAAGAAATTTAGAAAATTAGATTCTTTTTCTTTCATCAGTTGGCTCACTCATGTTGGCTGATTCTTCACGTTGCAAAATGGAGCAAATACAATTTTGTCAAGCACTGAAAATGTACCCTTCTTTTTCTAATAATATTCACGAAGGGAAGCATGCATAGTTCAATGTACAAATACTGGTCCCAGCACTATTAAATTAGGGTTTAAGATTTGCCACCTTAAAAGCCTATCTACACAGCCTGTTCATACATTAATCACATTAATTTATAGCAACAGCTATAAACTTATGTGCATTACATCAGTTTCATGCTTTGTACTTGGACTATGTTAAACTGCACTTTCCCTTTTAAATAAATAAATTCAAATTCAAAATTGAAGCATTAATTCATGGGATTGGGCTCTAAAAGCACACCGACAGGAACATATTATTGAAGTTAACTTGAAAGAGTCTAAGTAAATAGAAGTAATTATTAGTGTTTCTGCACATAACGGCACATTTGTGGGATGGCTGAGAATATTTTCTTTTCAATCAATCAATCAATCAATCAATCAATCAATCAATCAATCAATCAATCAATCAATCAATCAATCAATCCAAGCTTTATTCGCCACATGCAGGTTGCCCTACAGTGAAATGGGACCCCCCCCCCGACCTTACACACACAACATAGACATTACATGGGGATACAAGTCGGAGATCGGTAGCGTTAGAGAAAAAACACTGAAATATACACTACAATGGGAAAGTACAAGAGGAAAAAAAGAGACCTCTTCTCATGCTGGGCTCCCGTGGTAGGACAGCATGAGAACAGGAAACAAAAAAACTCCTCGGCACAAAAAGCACATAAATGTCCACAGCACAACGTTACGAAAGACATAATAAGCCACAGGGTTGGGTGGGGGGTGAGGAGTAATCCGAAGCGAACAACATTGAAGATGTTGTTCTTCTTCCAGACGCACCCGGAAGAGGCCTGACCGAGCAACAGGCACCAGGCCCCGCCAGGTAGCCACCGGGAGTGAGCTGGTACAAACCTAAGCGCCCAGCCCTGGACACCAAGAACCACCAATGCACCGACCCCTGAGGGCATCAGTCACCAGCAGGGAGTGTGGTGAGGGGAGATAGGCCTCCACACTTTGGAGGGCCTGGGAGTTCCCAGAGAGGTGGAGTCTAAGACCCGACCTGAAATATATAGCCACAGACAAACAGGCACACACAGACACAAACATGCATTCCCACTCTCATGCTCACATATACAAACACTCAGCACTCACCCAACGTAAGGATAGACATAAATGGACATGTACACACAATCACACTCCCCAAACATACTCTATACCCCGGGTCCAGGTACCCTCGCCCCAGAGGGGGAAACGGCACCTAGACCCAGGAGATGTTACCCTTTATCCCGGGGTGGAGGCAAGCAGACCGCCCCAGGCTCCGCAGCAGCAGGGAGGCCCCGCATCCCAGATCTCAATCGGACGGCCAACACCTCCTCCCAGCCCCCCCGCCCCGATGGTCAGCAGAGAACGGGGGTGTGTGAAGACCGCATACCTCCCTCCTCCCGCTCATGTGTAGTGTTGTGGAAAGTCAGAAGCTGTTGCTCATTCGCTCTCCACCTGCACACCTCCGCGGCTGGCTTCATCTCCACCGCACGTTACAGGTTGTCATTTTCAACAAGTACTTGAATGTTTAATTTGCTTAAAATTATTTTTTTCAGAAATGAGCACTAAATCAGATTTCTGTGTCTGAATTTTGTGAGTGAAACAAATGAGCTTTGAACCACTTCTTAGCACTTTTGCTGCACTCACACTGACCCACATCTCCTCAACAGGGCCTCTAGGACTGAGGGGAACAGCACCAAGTTGCAGGAAGTGACATCCACAGAGCGCCAAAGACCACACAAATGTTATGTGTTATGACCTTTGTGAAAAAGTCCAGTGTAACAAACCCTGATGTTGCATTCAGGCCATACAGGCTTTGAGAAATCACCAACAGAAGGCATCAAGAAGAAGCTAAAAAGACTCATAGATAATCAAAGGGAAAAGAAAGACAACCATCCTACAGAGAATTCACATCATTCTCCAGAATCTAATACAGTTATTATTGATTATATTAAAAAATATTTTGGCCCAGAAGGAATCCCAGCTTTAAGATAAACTTGTAATGTTGGAAAAAAGGGGAATTTTCCAATGATATAACCAGATTTTACTGTCCACCTATCCCATATGGAAAGTTTAACCAGAATGTACTTGTTGAAGTTTTCCTGCTTGACTAATCAGAAAACCTATAAAATGTTAAGAGAAACAATGTTTATTTCTTTTTTGTGAATTTTGTGAAGCTGGTCACGTTTTGTTTCTCTTTTCAGACTGTTGGAGATTGAGGAAATCTTGAGAGAATGAGGAAGAGGAATGCAAAAGAGATGAACGGATAAAACACCAGCTGAAAGGTGCTGTTTAATTACATTACTTGTGAGGTCAAACCCAGTCATATTTTGGTCTGTGGCCTTGTATTTTTGTTGCTTTGAAATTATGGTCTGGAGGTGTTTACGCCTGGGGCGGTTGATGAGGAAGTCCAACTGTACTTGAATGGCTTATCCTCTGCATTAAGGCTGGTGTATCTTTGCAATAACTGTCATGGTTGTGTTGTATGGCAAGCAGGATGAGGACCCGTATGTAGGCCTGAAGAATAAACTCAAAACGGCAGCTTTATTGCTGGAAAAACTCACGACAAATACAAACCTAAAGGAGAAACTGGAAACAAGAAACTCAAACTAGAAAACAAACCATGAACTGAGAACTAGGAAGTGAGCAGAAACACAGAGGAGAAAAACACAGCATTGTGACGGTATGATGGGGAACAGGTGGAAACACAGCTGGGACTAATCTGACATAATGAGACAGGGGAAAGCAAAGCTCAAAACACTGGACACAGGACACGAGACTCTCAAAGTAAAACAGAAAACACAAGCGACACTCACAAGGGTCGGCTGTCGCAGGGAAATGAACTGGAATACAGGGGGGTCATCAACCCAAGGACAGTCAGGGAAAATAGATGAAGATCTTTTTAGACAGGACAGCTACAGCTGCCCGTAGTGGACCTTATCACAGCCACAGAAACTGCCATAAGAATTAATAAATTAACACAACCTGAAGCAGAGCAAATCAGGATGAAGTTTTCAGCCACTCCCTCCAGCGCAACAACAAGTAACCCGATCAAACAGCTCCTTTCAGCTAAGCCGGTGTTTTCCTGGTTCATCTCTGTTGTGTTTTAAAGATATCACCATTATCTAACAATCATGCCAACTGATAAGCTTGACACAATACAAGAAACATGAGGATGTGGAACAGAAGACCAGTAAAAGGGGAAAGTAGAGCTCTCTTTCTTTCCCAGCAGAACTTGGTTAGCTTTGGTCTTTGTAATGTTTTTATACAGAGATATCAGTTGGATATGTACTATACATATGTGCATGAAAACCACATTGTTCTGAGAAAATGGTTGTGAGTCAAGTAATAATTAATCTGACACTCAGGGGCTATAAATCTACCCTGTGATCTTTTTCAGTTATGATTAGGAATACAACTTCTGCTTATTAAGTGGTAATAAGCATACGGTAGCGTTCATACAACTAATTTCATTTCACCAAAACACAAAAATATGTTTTTTAACTAAACTGATAATAGCGTTTTAAAGAGGGCTAGAAATGACTTGTTTTCTAAACTTCTTCTCAGTGTTGCGCTCTACCATTTCCTCCTAACGTTATCCGAACATGGGCATGAGCATGGGTGTCTTGCTTTCTATTAAAGAACACACAAATTAGAGAAGAAACACATTTAATAAAGAATGAGTTTTAATTGTTTGTTATTTTAATATAATTAGTTATACAAATTTGTTAAACTGCAGGAATGTCTTAAAGATATAAAGACTTGGGTGACCTCTAATTTCCTGCTTCTAAATTCAGATAAGAAATTATACAATAACTTGAAGTTATTGTACTCAGCCCCCAAAATCTTAAATATGCTCTCTGCTTGTTCTAAATGGCATTACCTTGGCCTTCTTGGAGTCATTTTTTAACAGTATATGTCTTTCGGTGTGCATATGAAACAACTATGTAGGACTGCTTTCTTCCATTTGAGCTGTGGTAATCAACATGTTGTGCAGCTCTGAAGCTGACACTCAAGAAATACGGCTGTTTGGGTCGAAATGTCACTATTAGCTTTGGGCAGAAATCCTAAATTCAGTTTTGTGACTACAGAAAACAAGTGCAGGATATTTGTTTGTGAAGGAGTGACGGGAACTGATGCCACTGTAGGACACTTCCTCATACTTCTGGAGTTTGACAAACTGATCCCAACCACAAAGTCAGCAGGTACTTTTTAATTTTTTAAGTCCTGAAAAAAGAAATTTAGAAAATTAGATTCTTTTTCTTTCATCAGTTGGCTCACTCATGTTGGCTGATTCTTCACGTTGCAAAATGGAGCAAATACAATTTTGTCAAGCACTGAAAATGTACCCTTCTTTTTCTAATAATATTCACGAAGGGAAGCATGCATAGTACAATGTACAAATACTGGTCCCAGCACTATTAAATAAGGGTTTAAGATTTGCCACCTTAAAAGCCTATCTACACAGTCTGTTCATACATTAATCACATTAATGCAGTGAAATGGGACCCCCCCCCCCCGACCTTACACACACAACACAGACATTACATGGGGATACAAGTCGGAGATCGGTAGCGTTAGAGAAAAAACACTGAAATATACACTACAATGGGAAAGTACAAGAGGAAAAAAAGGGACCTCTTCTCATGCTGGGCTCCCGTGGTAGGACAGCATGAGAACAGGAAACAAAAAAACTCCTCGGCACAAAAAGCACATAAATGTCCACAGCACAACGTTACGAAAGACACATAAGCCACAGGGTTGGGTGGGGGGTGAGGAGTAATCCGAAGCGAACACAGCAGCCGCCCTGCCCAGCGCTACCATTCCAGCGTGAGCGCAACACACTGTGAGACAAACTGCACACAAACAGTTTTTGTGATAGAAATACTGCAACTTATGGACACCTGCAGTGTTCTGGTGTTGTGAGAAAAACAAAAGCCTTTTATGTGTTCCTGTTTAGATTCAAATTGGTTTGATGTTTTGAGGTTCATGGTGACAAAATAGCAACTCCCCTGAAATAGGTTAAAGCAAAAGTCACAATTTCATTTTGAATATTTAGGGGGTAGAAAGAACAGAAACGTGTTTCAAAAATCTGGGGAGGAAAAGTACAAAGTAGTCAGAAAAAAACTACTCAGATGAAGTACAGATACCTGAAAATGTAGGTATTTAGGAAGTACAGTAATGAAGTATTTGTACTTTTTTACTTCCCACCTCTGGTTACAGACTTATTCAAAAATGAATTAAACTCATTTTCAACTCAAAATCCTGCACACAGTACCCCACAATGACATTCTTTTGCTCAGTTATTTGTTGAATCAGTTCAGCCTCGGGTCTTTTTGAGTATGATGCTACATGCATTCTCCTTTGCAGAACCTCTCAAGCTCAATCAACTCAGAGGTGGAGAGTCAGTGGAAGAAGGGAAGTGTGTTGTTCACTGGCCTCAAGAGAAAGCTTATGAGGAAAGGTGCCAGAAATCAGCCCATAAAACTCTTGTTTTTTTAGGAGATCAAATCGGGTCCACATTCCCCTGGGTTGCTTTGAAACAGCCCTTTCCATTGCACCTCTTCCTCCTTTAACTCCACTGCTGCCTTTCTGTGCTCTCCTCCCCACTTACCCTGTTCAACTGGTGAAAATGAGCAGTTCCCAGCCACTGCTGCCCAGTACAGGCTTTCTTCCAGCCTTACTGCAGTGTCTGCTGCCCCTTTGTGGCCTGTTGTGAACCCTTAAAAGCCTGAATTATGAAATAACTGCCAGAAAAAGTAACTTAAAAAAATGAACCTCCTGTTTGTTTATTGAACCTTCTTACAATGAATAAATGAATGAATGACTGAGTTAATATGTACATATGGATTTGAATTTGTATCATATTTGCTCCATCTGGAGTTGTTTTAGCAATTCATTGCTAAAAAATGTATTTTTGTAATTTATTTTATTATTATTTTTTAATTATCATTATTACTATTTTAATTTTTTCACTGAAAATAAATATCCCACTGATGATGTAGAAGTCTGAAAAAGTGTAGGTATTAAATATAATACAATGACAAGAACTGAACGTCACCACTGCTCTAATCTGGCTGTCCAATTAAATCACTGTTCAGCTTAAAACCAAGGTCAGTAATAGCAGGTTTAAAATAAACTTCCAGAGGTCCCAAATCAACAGAGGACTCACAGGGACCATTAGGTCCAAACGCCAACACCTCTGTTCTTTCCCATTCCCGACTGTGGCAGGAAGATGGCGCCTTTGCTCTTACTTCAACCTGCCTGCGTTGTATTGTATTTTATGCTATTATATCAGCCCTTTAATATATGGCGCTATGCTGCTGTGATTTATGAGCGTTCTTCCTTGCTGCGCATCGGAGAGTCTATGGAACGTTTTTATGATGATTGGGACAGTTATAGGGAAACTTTCCCCCGACCATTTGTGTGGTCTTCTACCCCACCGGATTACTTCTTGCTGAGCTCTTCAGAGGGAAAAAGAAGTATTTTCTGTTTCTCACCGAAACATGGCAGAGGGATGGCGAGTTTATTCCCCTAAATGCACTACGCCCTGCTACTCCTACTTGAGGGACCCCCGTTTAGGTCGCCGTGGTGGAGGACTTGCTGTTGTCTTTAACACTTTCACAGGAGCAACTTTAGTAGCAACAATGTTTTTATTTCTTCCATATTTTATTTCTTATTTCTTCCACATGACATCTTATTTCTTCTAATTTATAAAAGATTCAGATACAGATGAAAAATAAGGAAACATTTCAGCTTCTAGAAATTCCTCCACAGCACTGACACACATTTTTATATCAAACTAAATCAGCTGTTTACATTTTTATCATGATAGTCAGATTAAGTTGAACATCTGTTAAGAGTTTAAGAAAAAAAACCTGCATGATTATCAAAGGAGAGAAAAAAGAGGAACTGTTGGATTTTGCTCAACTTAACAGGAAAGACTCCAGTTAAAAGCAAACATGTGGGCCAGCAGTCACCAAAATAACAGACTGACCAACACAGGACAGTGGAGCCAATAAAAAACGATGCAGTTTACCAACTTATAGAAAATAGTCAGGACCTAATGGAGGAGCAGCACTTTATGAAGAGCCGACTCAAAGAAAGGACAAAGAGAAGAGAATCACTGAGCATTTACAGTTTTTCTCAGTCGCTTTGGTGCTTTTCTCACATCACTATTAACATTTGCACAGCAGTTAGTGTATTTCTCAAAACAATTGGTGCAAACTGCAAAACCTAGTGGATAGGTCACTTGCTCAAAATCGATAATCCATTCTTCAAAAGCAAGTATTCATGTCAATGAAACTGCCAGTGTCATCGAAATGAGAAGTTTTGACGCCATCTTGATGAACATGATAGTCAAATGACTTTTCAAATTCAAATTCAAATTTTATTTGTCACACACACACAACCATACACAGTATGACATGGGGGTGAAATGCTTGTAGCTGTACAATGCCCGACCATTAAATGACAGAAGAAAAGTTTTACAATATTTACAACTTACAGGTTACTACAAAAATTTACAAATTAACTTAGGAATTTACAGTAAAGAATGTGCAAATAGCAGAAGAGATTATCCAGCACTCCGCGGCTCCCGTGCCGCCATCTACCTCGTCCGCTGGGGGTTCCAGTGAGCCCAGCCAGCACCTCCTCGTCTCCGCTGGAGGGCCCGAGGAGCCCGTTCAGCCACCTGTCTCCGCTGGAGGGCCCGAGGAGCCCGTTCAGCCACCTGTCTCTGCTACGCCTGGTCCTGTGCCCACCAGGCCATGGCCAGCACGCCTGAGACTGGAGGGCCGCCGCTGCCTTCCGCGCGGTCGGCCCCCTGAACTGCTCCGTCGTTGTCCCCCCCTTCGCCATCGCCGCTGCCTTCCGCACGGCCGGCCTCCGGACCAGCTCTGTCACCTGTGCCACCCACCTGGTCGGCCCCCCGACCGTGTGACCCGTGAACTCTTGTGCCTGTGGGCTCTGGGTCGGCCCCCTGAACTTTATTTGGACTGTGGTCATGTGCTCCTGTGTCTTCTGTTGTTTGTTTTTGTTTCCCGTTCTGGTCCCTCCGTCCTGGTCCCCCGCCTCCCGCCCTGGGTGGGTTGTTTTCTGTTTTTGTTTTTTCGGGTTTGGGCTGTCGGGAGCCAGCCCTTGAGGGGGGGGGGGGGGGGGGGGGTACTGTCATGGTCCTGGGCCATGTTGGCCCAGTGTTCTTGGTTTTCTTGTATGTTTGTATTATATTCCTTATTTAGGCCATGTTTTCTGAGTTGCCCTGTTGTGTTGTTCCCTAAGTGTTTTCCCTTCATGGCTTTTACCCCCTGTGTGCCCTCTGTGTATTTATGAGCCCTCGTCTCCCTTTGTGGTTGTTTCATGTTTCCCCAGCCCGTTATGTCTGTGTTTTCCCCGTGCTCTCTCTCTCCTCCTGTCTGAACCTCTGTGCACTTCCTGTTTACTTTGTGACTCTCACGCCTGTACATGTCATGTTCAGTTCACCCCGCCCTGTCTCGTTATGATTATCAGTGTCACCTGTGTTCCCCTCTGTGTCTCTCGGTTCTTAGAGTCCTCTGCCTTATAGGTTATGTCTCTGTGTTTCTTAGTTGCCGTCTCCACTGTCAAGTTCGCGTCTCTGTGTGATCCTTCCTGTTTTACTTTGAAGGTCCGTTTCTTATGTGAATGTGTCCTGCTTTGCTTGTCTCGTCAGTCCTGATTTCTCCCAGCTGTGCCCTCCTTCTGTGTCTCATTCCCCTCGTTACTCCCCAGTGTATTTAAACCCTGTGTTTCTCTGAGTCAGTGTGACGTTGTCCCTCATGCTGTGTGTGGATCTCCCTGTGTCTCGCTGTGAGTTCTTAGTTTGTGGCTTCCCAGTTTAGTTTAGTTTGTATGTTTGTTCTACCGGCAAATAAAGCTGTGTTTTGAGTTCATTCCCTCGAGTCTGAGAGTCCTGCATTTTGGGTCCAACTCCCGCCTGCCGCACAGCGATTCATGACAGTTATGGTGTGTTGATACCTGTGCATTCCTGTATTATCCTTTTGTTTTGCACATTTCAATGTTTTTTTTCCTCGCTACCTGGCCTGACCTGTCTCCCCAATGTGATGTTTGTATTGTATGTACGGTCGGCAAGGTCTGTCATCTTGGTTGTGGGCAAAAGACCTGCAACTGACAAATAAAGGCTATCTCATCATCACATACAAAGTCCAGTTTTAGGATTACAGAAAATGCTTGGATGGTCTTTGTTTGTGAAGGAGCGTTGGGAACTGATGAACAGAATCAAACTTTTGGGACGATATCTCTTCATTCCTGCTCTGTTTACATGACCCTGATTGTTTATTCATGCAGTCTGCTTCTTCAATCATTCACCAACAGCACCTGTAGGAGGCGTGGTCTTGTGGCTCTGCAGTGTGTGAGGTGGAGGATGAGGGGACATGTGGGGCAGAAACCTCCTCATTCACGCCTCTTTTCCCCTCGTTATAAAACTCTCAGATTAACAGATGACAGTTATACAGCAGGTTTCTGTTGACAGAATGAAGATCATCATGTTTCTCCCACTTTTGCTTCTGGTCTGCTCTGTTTCAGCAGATCAGACTGAGACTGCAGGCCAACAGTCCTGTCCACAGGACATCCACGCTGCGCTGAGAGAGCTGACCGCCTCACTGGCTGTGCAGAATGAGCGGATCACTGTCCTACAGAGAGAGAATCAAGGTACAGTTTCATACATCAATGTGACTTCAGAAACATTCAGAAGATCAGAAACAGGAATGACCAACATTCATGGTTATGTGTTTTCTTATGAGACTGAATATTTTGTTGTAGAAATATTAAAGTAGTCTTCATAGAAACTCATGGTACAGGGAAACAAATTTATTTTGCAGTTCTTTCAAACCAAGGAGCTATAGAGCAACAGACTGAGATCGACCAGCTGAAGCTGCAGTCAAAAGGTACTGTGTGGAAACCATCATTGAGTATGATTTATTTTATTATGTCTTTTCATTCAGAAAATCCCATTAAAAAATGTTTATTTCAAAATAACCTATTATTTCATACCAGGAAAAAGACAGGTTTTTTTCATCTCAACATCAGGAACTGACTGTAATGTGTTTATAATGAAACAGCTCACAGCTCCTCTTCATGGCAAACTCTTCCAAACCAAATAATTCAACATTTACTTAAACACCAGTTTCTGCTGATACAACAATTCTAACCATCATTTAAAGTCTGTGTTATATCTCTACCTGCAGATATAAGTTGCTCGTTTTACTTGTTAGACATCCAGATTTTTTAAACTCTTCATGGATGAAGACATAGCTGTGTAATATCAATATTCCAACAAGGTGGTATTTTTTTTTAATGTTGCAGCTGAGAATATCTCCAAAAGTATATGTGAGTTCTGGATATACATATGACCAAAAGATTAGCCTTCAAATCTTGTAGTTTTTCCTCAGGCATTTTTAGTCATTATCGGGGGAGGAACAGTGGAGAGTAGACAGGAAAATGACACACGGGACATGGCAGAATGTAACCCAAATCACTCTTCCAGTGATCTGGGGTAAGCTTTAGTGGCCATCTTTTACATACATTCAGAAAACACAGAGTGGACAGCCAGAGTTCACAGACTGTGGATAAAGATGAGGTGGAGGATGTGGGGACGTGGAGGAGGCCACTGCTCAGTGTAGCATGAACAGAATGAGAGCCACAGTTACTCTCCTACTTATAGATAAAAACCTGTGAATTACTTTGTGCTGTCAGTGAGATTTTTCTTTTTATTTCTATGGTATTTTCTCAGAACTAGAAGCAAAGCTGGAGAGTCAGAAAACTGAGATCAACCAGCTGAAGCAGCTGTCAGAAGGTACTGTATGAAAGCCATCCATCCATCCATTTTCTTTCATTTATTCGGGGCTGGGTTGCAGGGGTAGCAGCCTAAGCACAGAAGCTCAGCCCACCATATCTCTACCCACCTCCTCCAGCTTATCCGTACACCAAGGCGTTCACAGGCCAGCTGAGAGTTAATATCTCTCAGCTCTATAGTTGAATCCCACCCTCCAGTCCCCTTCTTAAAAATGGGAACCACAAGCCCAATCTGCCAATCCAGAAGTACTGCCCCTGATCTCCACACAACATTGTAGAGGCGTGTCAACCAAGACAGCCCTACAACATCCAGAGCCTTCAGGAACTTAGGGCAGACCTCATCCACCCCAGGGGCTCTGCCACCAAGGAGTTGTTTAACTGCCTCAGTGACCTCACTTCCGGAGATAGACGAATAGTTCCTCTCATCCCCAGACTATATTTCCTCCTCAAAAGACATGCCAGTGTGATTAAGGAGGTCCTTTAAGTATTTCTTCCACTGCCCAACAATATTTTCAATCGAAGTGAGCAGTGCTCCACCTGCCTTATACACAGTGCAGGTAGAGCACGGCTTTCCCCTCATGATTCTCCTAATGGTTTTCCAGAATCTCTTCGAGGCAATCAAAAAGTCTTTTTCCATGGCCTCTCCAAACTCCTCCAGCACTCGAGTTTTTGCGTCGGCCACTGCCCAAGCCATGTTCCGCTTGGCCTGTGGGTATCTATCGGCTGCCTCCAAAGTCCTGCAGGCTCACCAAGCCCAATAGGACTCTTCCTTCTGCCTGGTGGCTATCCCCTCACCCTCGGTGTCCACCATTTGGTTCGGGGGTTGCCACCACGACAGGCACCAACCACCTTGCGACCACAGCTCAGGGCCATGGCTTTAGCAATGATGGCGCAGAACATGGTCCATTCTGACTCAATGTTGCCATTCTCCCTCGGGATGCTGTTGAAGCTCTGCTGGAGGTGTGGGCTCTGCTCTGTAGAAATGTTAGGTGCAGATAATTGACTCACATTTGGCTCATCAATTTATAATCTGTCCATAAAGTGGTGTCACTGTGTTTAAATGTCTTTAGTTTGTGCTCAAGGACAATTTCACATTTTTCTCAGAACAAGCAGGAAAGTTGAAGACTGAACTGCAGAACCAGAGGACTGAGGCCAACCAGATGAAGCAGCAGCAGCAACATGGTACTGTGTCGAAATCTGAAATCTAGAAATGCTGAAATATCTCTATATTTGACACATTTTCAGACACATTTCACATTTTTCACATGAAGGCTTTCAGTTGCTGATATTCAAGAAAATTACTTTTGCTGATTCCATATTTTAATTCAAGTTTCAGTTTCGCATAAGATGTTCTAGACCAGCGGTCCCCAACCTTTTTGCGCCACGGACCGGTTTATGCCCGACAATATTTTTCATGCACCGGCCTTTAAGGTGTCGCGGATAAATACAATAAAATAAAACTAGTACCGGTACCGAAAAAAAGAAAATTTATTCATAAACCCTGAAAACCATACATTTCACACCTGAGCCTCAAATCTCACGGCCCGGTACCAAATGACTCACGGACCGGTACCGGTCCGAGGCCCGGTGGTTGGGGACCGCTGTTCTAGACTATGACACGTTACTCATGACTCGAAAATTTCATATCTTCTTTTTATGACCTGGATTGTTCCTAATGGGTGTTCATTTACATGGGATAAGTGAAGACTTGGAATTCTTATTTTTAAGAATTCCCAGCCTGGTGGGAATTAATTAAGATAACTAAGTCATGATACTGGAGTATATGAAAGGCAGGTTAGAAATTTGTTCCAGGTCCAGCCAAGAGCTGTCTAATAAGCTTGGTTTAATCAATTTTTAATCTATTGGATCAGAAGTAGTGATACAAATTTGGTAGTTGTAGACCACCGTCATGTTTTTTGACCTACCAGTGATGATTTTAAGAGAAGGTTTATTAGGTATCGGTGTAGTTTATTTTAAGCACAATCATAATTTTAATGGTGACAACTCTTCCCAATAGCGATTTAAAATTACAATATATGAATTACAATTTAGAGTCAGTACTGCTGATTTACTCTAAGTGATTGAGTAGTCAAATACTGATGAGTGTGAAACCGGCAACAGGATGTCAGAATGTTTTGAATGGATGATTTTTGTTTGTCTGCCTGTAAGTCCTTCAACCAGTTTCTAATTTTAAGCCTAAAACTCCACGTTCGCACGGCACCACAGTCCAAGCCCCACCACAAATTAGTATTTGAAACTACAGCCAGTCCAAACTTATTCCTAAAATATTCACTCTCAAAAATGGCAATAAATAAAAACTGCAGCCATGTTTGTAGTTCTAATAATGTGGGAGCAGGAGAGCGAGTAGAGGATTTTTGTGATTGTTATCTGTGATTAACAGAGGTGTTGTTTACAGGTGTATCCCCACTCTGTGCAGGTCATCAAAGTGAAAGCACTCTTTGAGCTTCAGAACACACATTAAGTTCATTACTGCATCTAATTTACTGAATGACATTAAACTGAGTTCATGTTTGTCTGAAGCACAAACCAAGATGCAACTAAAACACTGAATAACACAGTTTGTTGTCTTGGCAGAAGCTACAAAATACCTTCCTGTCTGATCTAAAGGACGAGTTTGGGATCCTCAAAAATAGATTCAATCAAATTTCAGTTTGACAGAGTTTGATTTCTTCTGTGACAGTGAAACGCTTTCAGCTGTAAAGTTTTTGTCATGGTCACTTTTTTGGGAAGAGTCTAACTCTAAAACAGGAAGTTTAAAATGAATTTTCTCTCTCTCTCAGTCAAACAGGTGGCGTTCTCAGCCTCTCTGCTGGAACAAGGTGAAGGATATACTGGACCCTTTAACACAGAGACTACTCTGGTCTTCAAACATGTTGTCACAAACATTGGAAATGCCTACAACAAAAACACAGGTAATAACACTGAATGTCACTTCTGAGCTATGTTGATGTCAGGCTGATGTTCCAGATGTTCTAACAGCTGATTTTCCATTTAACAAAAACAAATGTCCCACAGGTATTTTCACTGCACCAGTGAGAGGAGTCTACCACTTTGACTGGAAAGTACTAGGACGTGACAGCGCATCTGTAGGTGCTTTCTTGTTCAGGAATGAAGAGAAATTTCTTGCATATGAAGAACAATCATCTGGGTTCGCAAGTGCCTCCAATGGAGTCTCACTACTTCTAGAGGTTGGAGATCAGGTGACTGTACGTCTCTGGGCTAATTCAAGGATATATGACAATGAAAACCATCAAACCACCTTCAGTGGTCATCTGATTTTCACCATGTGAGAGGTGTGACAGCTCCAAACAATTCCTGTTTGGACTAACCTGTGTGGGCGGAGCTTAGCCATTAGATAAACAGGAAGTAAATCATTTGCCATAATCAGTTTCTTGCTCTCTCTCTCTTTCTGGTTGGGTTCTAGTTTTGTGTTTATTTGTTTCTACTGACTCAGATAATTCTTGTTATCTTTGATTCAAATAAATCCAGTTAAATGCTCAGTGATTCTCTTCTCTTTGTCCTTTCTTTGAGTCGGCTCTTCATAAAGCGCTGCTCCTCCATTAGGTCCTGACTATTTTCTATAAGTTGGTAAACTGCTTCGTTTTTTATTGGCTCCACTGTCCTGTGTTGGTCAGTCTGTTATTTTGGTGACTGCTGGCCCACATGTTTGCTTTTAACTGGAGTCTTTCCTGTTAAGTTGGGCAAAATCCAACAGTTTTTTTTCTCTTCTTTGATAATCATGCAGGTGTTTTTCTTAAACTCTTAACAGATGTTAAACTTAATCTGACTATCATGATAAAAATGTAAACATCTGATTTAGTTTGATATAAAATGTGTGTCAGTGCTGTGGAGGAATGTTTCCTTATTTTTCATCTGAATCCAGACACCGCAGCACGGTGGCACGGTGGTTAGCACTGTTGCCGCACAGCAAGAAGGTCCTGAGTTCAATTCCACCATCAGGCCGCGGTCTTTCTGTGTGGAGTTTGCATGTTCGCCCCGTGTTTGCGTGGGTTCTCTCCGGGTACTCCGGCTTCGTTCCACCGTCCAAAGACATGCAGCTTGTGGGGATAGGTTAATTGGATAATCCAAATTGTCACTAGGTGTGAATTTGAGTGCGAATGGTTGTTTGTCCCTATGTGTTAGCCCTGCAACAGACTGGCGACCTGTCCAGGGTGTACCCCGCCTTTCGCCCTATGACAGCTGGGATAGGCTCCCGCGACCCTGAAAAGGATAAGCGAATGGATGGATGAATCCAGACACAGATAACTGACTGCAAACTTACTCGGGGTTATTTCTTTCTATTCTTTACTTTCAAAATAAAAGCATCATTGAACTAACGCTGTTGATTTCTTTATGTGTTTGATCACTATCCACAGCTCGTGATCATAGGTGAGGGTAGGGATGTAGATCGACCAGTTAATTGAGACCTTTGCTTATTCACTCAGTTCTTTCTTCACCACAATGGATCTGTATAATATAATAATATGTCTTTATCACCAACCCTTCTGTTGATCTCAGAGATGAGATACTACCAAAGTGAAAGCCTTCCACCACTTGGCTAGCTAGACATTGAAAGAAAAGCCTTCCTTTATGGAAGACGTGTCAGTGGAAATAGGGAGGTCCTCAAAGTATTCCTTTTTTTTTTTTTGCCTGTCCCGTTTGGACCTTTAGCCATTGTTGTCTGAAGGCCAAGAAAGATGCCAAGTGGATTTACTTTACCAAGTGGATCATCATGGCCTTGCCATATTGGTCCATTTGATTGACCTTTATTATAATTATGTATTTATCTTATTTTCGTTTTTTAAAGACGGGACAGACATGCCTGGGTGATAGGACAGGGAGAAAGAATGAAAGAAAGAGAGGGAGAGAAAGAAAAATAGAGGAGGAGAGAAGAGACGGTGAGAAAGGGGGGAAGAAAAAAAAGAAAAGCAAACAAAACACCTGGATCACCTGTATGGAGATAAAAAACCAAAAGAGAAAACAAACAACAAAGAGCAACATAATAAAAACAACACCATCACAATAAACTAGCTATCAATAGATAACAGTAGATTTTACCTGTTGAGAATGAAAAAAGAAAACAAGCAGAAGAAAACGAAAGCAACATAATAAACAACATCACGATGATCTATGGGAATATAACTGTAAATACTAAATATTAAACATTATTGTGCAGCACGTAAGATCAACAGCGCACAGTGTGCTTTGAGGTAGGAGCCAAAAAGGGTGTAGTTTGTGGGTGTGAGCACCCTGTTATCATGGTTCCGAATAGGTAGATATCTTCAGCGTCCTCAATCGACAGTCCCGCCAGGCACACGAACCTCCATTTCTGCCACCCGTCCATCGTGTATCCGGCAGGGAAAGTCCCTCCAGGACACTCGGGCTCTCCCGAGCCCAGACTTCTCATTGAGAAAAGGATGTCAATAGCATCCAGAGACCAGTTGATCAAATCCATAATTCTCTTTAGGTTTTAGAAACAGACTGTGAGAGCGTGTTCCAGGGAAAGTAATACAAAGAACACGAGACTAGACAAGGACACAAGAGGCTAAGCAGGGAAGCTAAGGGAGAGGAGGAGAGGAGAAAAAGGGCATACGCCTCCTCCGAGAGCCATTTGTTACATTATGCAGAGCTTATCCTTCACTTTGGACCACTCATTTATTTTTATTTTCAGTTGTTACAGACGGGACACACATGGCAACAACTCCACTTCATTGTTAGTCCATTTAAAAAACTCTGTGCTTTTCCTCTACCTTTTGCAGCAGTTTCAAAGAGCCGGAAAGTAAATAAACGGCAGACAGAAATGAGGCAGGTCAAATCGTCTTGTGTTTCACACATGCACAGTACTGGAACGTAAGTGTTTTTTAGGCCGTTTCAATGTGGACACACAACTCTGTGAAAACAACTGAAAACGATAGTGTGGACGCAAAGCGTTTTCAGACGAACGCGCCGTTTCCAAAGTTATCCGGGCTATAGCCTCAGACTATGCTCTTTGAGCGCAAAATTGATAACATTTCGGAGAGGCTCATGGCCCTCCAATGGGTGATTGAGAGACCAGTGACGGACATTTAGATCGACTGTAAAATTGATATGCAGTTGTTCGCACTACAGGAAAACACCATCATTTCATGTGGCTACCATATCAGCGCCAGCCGTGGTTTCAAGGCTGGAGCTTAACAACAAATTCTTCCCTGATAACAGACTGTTTAGACTCTTTGCCGCCATCTTACGCACCCCCATTCTGGACTCCAAACGCCTTCGAAGGCTTCCAAGGCCGAGGTCAGACGGCAGGTCCAGCGCTGGATTAGTAGCGCATGGCAAGATGGCTGTGTGTAATCAGCTCACTTCTCACCCCGTTACCCATCCTGTTGCTTGTCATGTGCTTCATGGGGTTGTGATGTGCTCTCTGTGCAGAGGAGTTTTTTTTGTTTTCTGACCTCCCACAAGGAGCCCAGTATGAGTAGAGGTCTCTTTTTTCCCTCCTCCATTTGCCCATTGTATTGTACATTTCAATGTTCTTCCAAATTACTACCTGTCTCCGACCTGTCTGTGCTATGTATGTATGGTTGGTTGTCCAATTCCACTGCAGGTGCAAACTTGCATGTGACAAATAAAGGTCTGATCGATCGATCGATTGATTGATATTTACGTGTTACCATAGCGACCAGAGACCCTTAAGGGGCAGAGAGGAGGATGTTACTCTCATTGTTGTTGGCGTATTTCAGGAGGACCCTGCTGATAAAGTTACACAATTACACAGTGAATTCGCGTTTATTATTATATTTACAAACTAACACTGTCTTGGTCATATCATTTTATTTTGTTGTATTTATCCGTGACACCTTAATGGTCGGTGAAAATATTGTCGGACATTAAACCGGTCCATGCCGCAAAAAAGGTTGGGGGCTGCTGATGACAAGTAAACACTCGTGCAACCGGTAGACCGCATACAAGCTTTTAAAAACTATGCTCAGGTGTCTTTAGCCGCCACACGGTTTCCGTAGTGTAGTGGTTATCACGTTCGCCTAACACGCGAAAGGTCCCCGGTTCGAAACCGGGCGGAAACATTATTTATTTATTTATTTATCTTATTTCACTTTATTTTTTCATGAATTTGTCTTCTTTAAGTAACCAAACCATATGCCATGCAGTCGTGTGGTCTTGGTGCGTTGTGGGTAGGGTTGCCAACCGTCCCTTAAAAAACGGAATCGTCCCGTATTTAGAAACAAAAGCACACGTCCTAATAAGGGACGCACTTTGTCCCGTAATACAGTGAGAATCAAAAGTAGTCTATAAATGTTAATGGAATTAACGCTTTGTTTGAAAACATAATTCCCAGCCCCTCTCCTGCTTTGTGACCAATGAGCTGACAGCACACTTATGACAATTCGAGTATGACAATTCAGATTACCGCTCATCTCATTGGTCGAGGAAAGGTCGCTTGCGGAGAAAATACCGGAAGACAACAGATGACCACAACAAGAAGCATGGCCAACAGGGAAACAAACGCCGACACTGCGGTGCAAGTCTCGGATGACAGTAAACCTAAAGCTGGACATACACTGTGCGATTTTTTTCAGTCACGTTATTCAGCTCCTGCTCAAACTGCACGATTGACTCGCAGGGGTTAGAAGTTTGCAGGTCACGATGCAGGTCTCACACTATACGGCCCGATGCTCTGATGCGACCTGAGTGCTCACACTGTGCCAACATAAAATGAAGGTTATAACAGAAAATCTGTCGCTCTCTCTCTCTGTCTCTCACTCACACAGACACACCACCATCAACTTTGCTAAATTGCTAATGAAAAACATGATCAGGCAGCTGTGATTGAGCAGCAGTGTAAATCCAACTATTTTCACGGTTGTTGTGGTCGTGATCATTTTGTGATGCCACATCGAAAAGGCTCGGATGAGCTTTCCAAAGTTCTACAAGTTGTGCCTCCATCGCTTGTGTCCAGATCACACGCTGCACAGCCGTGCTGCGCCGTCTTTTTCACCGATGTTTACGTGTTTGCGCATGAGCGGCTGCGGTGACACCCTCACGAGCGATTGATGATCGGGAGCTGGTCGTGAGGTGTTAATCGCTTCTCGTTACCCCACGTATACTACACGATGCACGATGAAGGCCAAAATCGGGCCGATCACCAAATTGGTCGCACGACTCAAAAATCGGCTCAAAATGGGCCAAAAATCGCACAGTGTGAGCCCAGCGTTAGAGCAGCAATGTTTGTTCCCCTCAGAGAAAGAAAAAAAAGGCTGCAAAAGTACAGGGAGGACTGGGAAAAGGAAAACACCTGGCTGGGAAAGTGCACGATAACACCTTTAAAGCGCACTGCACTGTGTGCCGGCGCACTTTTTCCATAGGCATGCTTCTAGTGGTGGGCACAAGAAGAACATGAGGGGCGTGAAAGCTCGGGGAACCCTTAACCAATTTTTTGTCCACCAGGCCACGGCAGAAGCAGATATGGTATGTAAACACTGGTTTGTTTGTTTTTTAACCCTCTGGTTAAGGTTAATATGGGCATGTGCAGTGAATATCAGCGCTATGTGGCCAGAAGTGTGATAATATAATTTATTTTGTGTAATAAACAACTGCAAGGATAGATGATTACAACAAATAGATGACTAATACATAAAAGTAATACATAGATGAATAATGATGATGAGTTAAGATGCGTAATCATGGGAACAAGCGGGTTTACAAACAGGAGCAGCTGATTAGCATTAGAAAAGCTGAAATAATACCTCAGCTGAAGCCAATTGTACTAAATGCACTATATGTGCACTGTTACAAGAATATTTTTGTTCTATTGCTTTCTATTAATTTATATAATTTTAAGTTAAGCAGGACAGAGTTCTTTTAAAGAAAGATTTACTTATATTCTCAAAAGTTAAGCATGACAGGCTTCTGTTTAAGAAAGAGACCTGTTTTACTGTGTTAATGTTGTCATTTTGAGCTAAAAATAAATGGCTAAATGATCATTTGTTTCCCATATGGTCATATCACAAAGAATATGCATCTGCTTAAATCAAATTCAAGTCAAATGGTTAAAAAATAATTTCACACACAAAAAAAGAGCTACAAAATTCACCACACTGGGAAGGGTGAAGACAACTGGGTTGCCCGGCCCTGGCCACGAGGTGTCCCTTATTTATTTTTCAGGGAGTTGGCAACCCTAGTTGTGGGTAACAAGTGAAACAAATATAAACTGACTGTGTGAAAACTGAATTGTCCGACATGTGTCCCTGAACGCGACCCGTACTCAGGAAGCACGCATGTGTCGCTGCAGCTGTTGTTTAGCGCCGTGTTGCAGTACGTGCTTTAAAAAAACTATGCAGCCACAGACTTTCTAACTCCCACCAACCACCGATGTGTTCGTTTTCTGCTTCAGCTGTAGGTAAGTGCTTGTATTTCTGCCCTCGGAGCTTCCGTCCACCCGCCGAGACAACCCACAGTTAGCTTTGCAGTCCTAAGCTAACGTTAGCGCGGATGCCGATGTTGGTGTTTCTGCAGCTCCATAAACTCAACAGGAAACTCAGGGAGTTCGCTTTTAACATAAATCTGTGAAGCTAACCTTTCACCCCTGTCCCCAGGACATGCGCAAGAATAAGCGAAGAATCTAAGATTTTCAAATACCTGAAATCCGCTGGTTTGGTGCAGAACTGCAGCCTATTGCTGCAAAGAGTAATGCAGCCATTCCAGGTGGAGTAAAAGTTTAATTTGACGCCAGGGAGGATAAATATTGGAGAAAACAATTCAATGAAGAATTCAAGATTAAATCTGTTCGTTCATTTTAAAAATTAGACTAGGAAAATCCCATATTCATACGAAAATTGTCATATTTTAGCAATTTCTTAAAATGATGCATATGCAAGAAAATCTGCAAACAATTGAACCATGATGCACTTTGACCCTTTTTTCTTAATGAGCATTAATGCCATTGTAACAATCATTTCAATGTTTTTTTAAGAGGTAAAAGTAAGTATACTTAAGACTACTGTTAATGCATGTTACTGTTGTTATTAGATGTCAATAATAACTGAGGGGTTTTGCTTGTATGAAATCTTTATTTGCTTCTTAAAAATATGAGCCACACTCACAGTCGTGACAGAACAACAAAAGGATAACAAACTTGTCTTATTTGCACATTTTCTTAAATGTGCAAACAGCGCCTTCACAGCACGCTTATGGCCACAATTATGTTACACCCATAGTAATGATAACTACTTCAGAGAATAAATAGGAGAAGCTAAGAAAGATGAGCCATGAGTCCATGTGCTGGACTTTGAACGCTTAAAATATTAGTGGGCGGATCGATCCAAATATCGATGATATTGAAACCTATCATTGTATTGATATTGATTGATATGAGCCTAATGCGACTGATACTTTAGTTTCTGCGGTTTCATCAAAGAGGCAACCTGACTGTCTGTTTAAGTACCGCTGCAGCACAGAGCAGTCATCTAACTGAAGCACTGAAGAAAAACATTTAGTGCAAATGAAAATTCACCAAATATAATATGGCTCAGGTTTGATTGAATATAATTACCCTTTTGTGTTACCTGTGAAAGTAGGTGTGCTGCAGACTTAAACATTTTATAATTTATGTCCTGGGTTTTAACTAATTCATAATCCAAAGGAAAAATCCCCCAAAAACACTTAATGGTCATGAAAATTTATTCAGATCTGGCAATTTGATGATGAATCACCCTTAATTATTAAAACAAGTATTAGTATAATTGATCCTGGCCCTGTAGTTTCTTGCTATCGGCTCATTACCAAATCTTGCAGTACTGCATGCCACTAGTTTAAAATAAATTAGTTTCTCAGTGTACTGTGGATTTGAAGTGAACACAACTCATGTGTGTTTTACTGTTTAAAAGATAAAACTGAGTTCCTGAACACATCTTTTACATCAATTCTTTTTTTCCATTAAAATACTTTAAAATACAAAACAGTAAGCTAAAGTAATATTTTTACTTACAGTAAAATATTCACCAGCTGAAGTAAAACGTTATTGCAGGTTGAGCTTTAATCATTTCTGCACTGTGCATGATCTCGCACAACCTTTTTCTTGAAGCTGCATTAGTGACACATTCACACAGTATTTTGGTGTCTGGTATCTGCTGATACTGCAGTGCTCTCTGTCAATATGTAAAATCCTCATGACCTTAAATCTATTGACTTGCGTTGTCAGACAGTCTTTCTTTTTACTGATTTGTGCTGATGTGTACAAAATGAATATTTTCCACTTTCAAAAGCGGGAAGAAAAGAGTGCGGCAATCTGTGCTACGCAGGCCTTAAACAGTGTGTGCACAGTACAATTAGCTCAATGTACTGTGCACAGAAAAGAATAGATAAAAGTATAGCTTTTCTTATGTCTTTTTTATACTCTTTTCTTTATACTTTGACTGCATTTTATTTTGACTTTGCACTTAAACCACTTAGGTGTGGCATATTTTAAACTAATTTTCAAATTCTTTCTGTAGTTTAAGATAAGATAACCTTTATTAGTCCCACATGTGGGAAATTTGTTTTGTCACAGCAGAAAGTGGACAGTGCAAAGTTAAATTGCAAAAATTAGAATACAATACGAATAATATACTGAACACAACTGTATAGAATAGAGTAGAATAAAATTAAATACTATACAGTAGAATACAATAGAATAAAATGATCCAATAAGATTCGTTTCAATCCTAACAATAGGATAAAAATAGAATACAAATGATATATACAACTGAGTAAACATACAAGTTTTTAGAAAAAGAGTATTGCACTTAGTGTTATTGCACGTGTGTGGGTTTGTGTGTTTGATCAGCTGTAAAAGTCTTTGTTGTGGAGTCTGACAGCAGTGGGGACACCGTGGGTGCCGCAGCCACCAAAGGAGCTGCTCAGTGCTGTCAGAGTCTCCTGCGTGGGGTGGGAGATGTTGTCCATCAGGGATGACAGCTTAGCCGCCGTTCTCCTGTCACTCACCACCTACACTGGGTCCAGAGGGCATCCTAGAACAGAGCTGGCCCTTCTGATCAGCCTGTTCAGTCTCTTCCTGTCCCCAGCAGAGATGCTGCCGCCCCAGCAGACCACACCATAAAAAATAGCTGAGGCCACCACAGAGTCATAGAAGGTCTTCAGGAGTGGGACCTTCACTCCAAAAGACCAGAGTCTCCACAGCAGGTACAGCCTGCTCTGCCCTTTCCTGTAGAGGGCGTCTGAATTATGAGTCCAGTCCAGTTTATTGTTCAGATGAACACCAAGGTACCTGTAGCTGTCCACAGCCTCAATGTCCATACCTTGGATGTTCAGTGGTTGCAGTGGAGGATGTTTGTGCCTGCGGAAGTCTAAATGGTAGAACATGATTGCAGAGTCTAATTGCTAATATGTTAGTTATAAAAATTACGAGAAAAAAAAGATGAGAAAGAAAGAAACTCAGAATGAGCAGAGCTGCTGTAGCAGGCTGCCACACACGGGGGCGCCGGAAGCAGCTAAATGAAGCTCCAAAAACGTATTTTTAGATTTTAAGTCTGTGTTACTCTGTTTTTATTAAGCACGGTTTAACTCTGTTTTACAAGTGCTCAATATTTTTTAATGCATACATCACATGGATTTTGATGAAATCAGATCCTGTTGCTTTAAGATTTTTCTAAGCCTAAATAATTGAAACTGTTTTGTCTTTACTTACAGACTGAGAAGATGTGGCAGTGAAGATGATGCCTTCAGATAATATCTTGTTTTCTCTACAAGAAAGCTGTCTAGGAATCTAGCCAGGTGCCTGAGCAAGGACCAGGGTTTTTGACATAATCTAGCAGTTTCTAATGACTTTGGGCTTTAAATGTCAATATGGATGGCATTGAGGAGAGCTACATCTGGGAGCGCCGCATTGCCCATGGCATTAGGTATCAAAAAGGAGCAGTCCCCTTCCCAGAATTGGTTGATATTGGTCTGGAGTTCAATGCGGCACTTGAAAGGAAGGAGAAGTTGGATCAGAGCCTGCTGACGAATAGTGTTATGCTGGAAATTTGTCAGTTTGCCAAAACAGTGAACAGGTCTGAGAAGTATTTCCTGTTCGAAATGCTGGAGTTCAACTTCGACCTTGGCTTTGACATAAACAATGACAGTCTGTGCTACATCTATGCAGTTCGTGTCCACAACAAAATTAAACACCTGAAGGAGCAAATAAAGATGAAGCCAAATAGATGGAAAGAAACATTTCAGTTGCCAAATCCAAGTGTTTTAGCCGGGTCCAAAGAAGACGTGTCAGGACGATACTGTCCTAAATGGAACAAAATTGCTGATAGTTCAGTGCTCACTGTCTCCAGCAAGAACTGTCAGTCTTCAGACAACCACGAAGCTGAAACTACCAGAGATGCTAGCAATAAATACACTGTAAAAAAACAAGGAGGAATCCGTTTAAGAAAAACACTGGGCGCTAACCCTTTCTGTGCACAACTTGGTGTGACCCTAGCTATTCGACCAAGTCACGCCCCCAAACAGAAACTGGACCCAAGTCTGCTCACCAACGGTGTGATGATAGAGATGCTTGATTTTTCCCGAGTGCTGTGTGGAAAACACACTTACCTAGTTTATGAACTGGTCAAGCACAACTTTGGTTATGCTTTTGATAAACCTCAGTTCCGAATGTGTCTAAACAGGGTGATAGAGAGAAAATACACCTGTCTGACAGCTGAGGACAAAGACACTTTCAGAAAGGAACTTTTTAAGATCCCGGCTGAGAAGAATAAATTGGAATATAAAGGTAAAAAACGAAAAACACCTGATGCAGATAACCAAGAACTGGAAGCACAAATGCTGGCCACCAATAAAAGACAAACACGGAAGCAGCAGGCTAGCAAAATGGAGGAGATGAGGGAGGATGATTTGTCATACATGTGTCCTGTTGAGTTTGAGACTGAATTGCAGTCAGAAACAGAAGCTGAGCCAGAAAATGTGGAACCTGAAAGTTGTTTGTCAGGAAAAGAGGTAGAAATGAATGTGCTGCAGGATGTAAAGCCAGAAGAGGAAGAAGTCTTCATCTCACCGATGCAGCCTCTGAGTTATGGCCACAAATCTTCTTTGTCACCCACACAGACAAAGGATGCAAGTCAAGAATCGTACTGGTGTCTGTTCTCTGAGGGAAGATGTGCAGAAACCCCAAAGCAGAGGCTGTGGCTGAGGCGCGCCGCTCGCACACAACAGATCCTGATGTCAAGCCGAGTCAATGATATGTTCGCCCACTGCAGAGAGATCGGATTAGACTTCAACTTTTGCTCACCAAAACGGAGCTTAGATCTACAACTGTTGACCAACTGGGTAATGTGGGAGGTTTTCAAGTTAGGAACTGCTTTGTCGAGGAGTGTACGCAGTTTTTTATTTGAAATTCTCTTAAACAACTTTACTCTTACGCTCCAAGATGAGCAACATGAGCGCAATTTCTTAGTTTACATGATGGCAAAACATAAAAATCTTGTGAACCACCCGAAGAGTCAGAATATGGATTTTCTCTGCAAGCCTTTCAAACTCCCTGAGATATACCACATGGTTGATGTGACCAGCAGTTTTCAGACTCAACAGGAACTCCAGAGTCAAGGGCAGAAAGGGTTAGATTCATCAGATTCAGCAAAGAGGGAAGAAGCTGAAAAAGAAGAACACCCTTTTTGTAAAAAGTTGGGTCTAAATCTTTGGTCAACCGTAGAACGCCCGTCAGACCAGAAGCTTGATTTGACCATCCTGACAACAGGCGCTGTGCTTGAGATCTTCAGCTTTGTAAAGGAGCTGTGTGGTGAGGCCCGCAATACTGTTAATGACATCCTTGAGCACAATTTTGATCTTCATCTGCAAAGTGGTGAGACTGAGGCCGCGCAGAAGATCCAGAGATGGTACACAACACAGAAAAGCTTGATGAAAAAGCAAAACATGTCACCGAAAATCAACAGGTGGTTAAATATGATTGTCCCGCTGAATGGCAACTTGCAAGAGATTCCACACTCACCAACCGAAGATGGGGACCCAGATCTAGAAGGGGAATTGGATGGCTTTGGTGGATTTGTCAAACGCTTTGACTACCAGAACTGCAAGGAGATTGGACTGGACCTCGACCTCAGCTCCAAATCAGAAACCAAAACGAAACTTGATTTGAAGGTTCTGACAAGAGGAGTTTTGTTTGAGTTGCACCAATATGTGCAACAAAATTACAACCGATACGTTCCTGCTCTGTATGAGATTCTGGAGTACAACTTCGACCTGAGCTCTCAGAGCCACCGGAAGGTCGAGTTCGCCTGGTCCATCGCCTCACAGGTCCTAGCCATGACTGGCAAAAAATGCAGAAAAGGGGATTACCTGACCAAAGTTTTTGAGCTCCCTTTCGAGGCCCCCAAGTTCCCTGAGTCTTCCCAGGTGGTCTTTAAAGAGGAGCCGAAGGATGACTTTGGCGAGCCGGACCTTAATAATGACAATGATGACCTTGTGTTTGTCCGAAAACTGAAGCCTGTTGATATGGAAGTCGAGATAGAATAAAGTTCTAGCTGCTGTTTGTATTTCAAATGTCAGTTTTCAGGATAGAGTTGCGACTGAACTGCTTTATATCTACCAGGTTAAATCAGTTAAATTCACCTTTACCCATTCATATAGAAATGGGGATCCTCTTTCTGTTTCTGTTCAGCATGTGCCTAAAATCCAACTTGACCTTAACCCTGGTGGGCATAAAGAGGATGAGACTGCTTGATCGAGTTTTGTTTTGGTCTATAAAGTGGCAAAAAACAGCTCTCGCAATCACATTTTTCTTTTTTTAACTGTTGACATCTTGGGATTACTTGTAGCAAATATCTTTTAACTTGAAGAAGAAATACTTGCATTTAAAAAACTGAAACTTGATCATGTTTGAATTCAGTCAGGAAGGCCAAATACATTTTTAGGATGTGCTGCAGGTGTTTACAGGGGCAGGAAAAATAAAGATTCTCTAACTTGATTTCTTGAAATCAGAGTTTAATGTTAGTGCCCAGCAGATCCAGCTGTGTCTCAGGATGTGGGGTCTTTGCAGTCTTAGACGATAAAGGTTCTAAAATGTGAACGACGTGTTACTGCTGGGCCTCCTCGACTGGTTCAGTGCTGCTTTAGAGTAGAGTAGAGTTCTTTTGCTGTAGAGTTCTTTTGCTTACCATTAGGTGCGTTACGACTGGAGTGTAACAGAAAAAAGCGGTGCCACTTTTTTTTTCTCCAAACGAGGAAGTAGACTATCCACGTTAATGTAAACCGGTCGAAATTCAACCATCAGTGACGTGAGTTAAAGAGGACAGAATGAATGGTCACGGCTGGCATTGGTATTTAATTGTTTTGACTGATTCGTGATGTCACCTCCGTCATTTAATAAAATGTGAAAGAAAACATTCCACCTTAAAATTTGGTCAGTGTTCATTATTATTTGTCTCTTGACTTTATTTCAATAGTAAAGATCAAAAGTCGGTGAAATATCCTGTTATTGTAAAAGTTTACATAAAGCCGCGCTCACTGCTGTGGTTTAATGTTCACGTCGCTCATTTTCTTGATTTACATGAAAAAAAGAAAATGAGTTTTGAGCTTTCGAGTCATGACCAGATGTTTTGGCAGGGGGTACAGATGTTCCAGTTCATATTTTGTTTATTTTATATGTGAAGGAAAATCAGAAGTCATCATTTTTAACTTTTATTGGCAAACCAAATTTATTCAAAGATTCAGTGTTTTCTAGCTTTTGAAATTGTCTGTGTGCAAAATATCGGTTTGTTAGTCTGGTCAGCCCTTAAAAAGTTGGTGGATACTTTTTTAAACTTAGTTTTTACATTAAACGTGACATGCATGGCCCAGGTAAATAAAAGTGATCACAACATGCACATTAATGGGACATCGAGTGCTCTTGAAGTTCTGACTGTAGGATTGTAGGTTGCAGCTCCTGCCCAGGATGTTAAATCTTTTATTCCTTACTAACACCTGTTAAAAATGTTGAAACCTGCACAAACATGTGTGGACTTGTAATAAATCACAAATGTGCTTCAACTAAACTAATGCAGCTTGCAGTGTGCTGTCACAATAATTACAGGCTTCCAGTGGATTATATAACCAACCCTGCAGATTTGAACTGATGGAGTCAATTTGCATTTTAAGTGATTCAATTCAAAGTGTAAAAATAACCCAATGAGACTAATTGACTTGTAAACTTTCATTAGTATATCCTCACATGATGGGTACATTAATTTTTAAGTTGATCATTACACCATATTTAGTCAGGCTTTTTCAGGGCTTCCATCATGCACTCTGTCATGGCCCATTTATCCTCTGCAGGCTGCAGCTGGGATGCTTTTGGTCTCAAATTAAACAGGTGTCACTCATCAGTTCCTCTGAAAGCCTTCAGGACATTTAATAAACAAAGGAGAGGAGATGAAGCTGCAGTGTTTCTGTTCAGTGTCCACTAGATGGAGCCAAAGGCCAGGTTTATAAATTTGCAACAGGACAACTGATATAAAACGATGCACTTAGATTAACTGCCTCAGAAAATGAAGTTTTACATTTTGATTATATTGGAGAGGTTTTTTTTCTCACTGGAATTTCAGCCGAGTGCACGTCAAACAGAAACCGTCTGCAGCTTTTATTTTTCGGTAAAGGAGACGCCATCTTGTAGCCCAAACGTCCACAGAGCAGCCCAGCTCAACAGCCATTCATCTCGCTTTGATGAGAAGCTGTTGTGTTCCTTTCTGGCACCAGCAGAGTAGCTTTGCTTGATTCACAGTTCAGAATAATCCTTTCTGTCAGTCTGGGCCTTGATTTCATTCGTCCTCTGTTAAGTAAGTGGTTTAGCTTCTCCGTTAAACCAACTTCTTTTTCATGAACTGTTGAAAAGAAACGCTTGAAGATCCAGTGGGTGGGGCTTCTGTGCCTGAGATAACCATATTAGGAGCTTCCTCTGTGTGACATCAAACAGAAAGTATACACACACACACACATATATACTGGCGTGAGGAGAAGCAGTAAGGATCCACTTTAAGGAGGATTCAGAGTCTGGGTTTTCTCCTGGCCTGCTGCACGTGCTCAGTGTTTTATTCTTCTGCCCACATTGATTTTTTTTTCTATTGTGATGACATCACAGAGAAAAAACACATTTTTCTGAATCCTGAACAAATCCACTGAAACCTCACTGGATTAAAAGCTCACAAAAGTCTCATTTTTAAGCTGAAAGTTTTCTTTTATTTTGAGTGACCCCTGGGTGACAAATTAAAGAGAAAAACCTCCACGCAGTGTCTCAGCCGGGTGCTGGGCAGCTTCAGCGCTTCTTATCATTGACTCTCAAAGTATCCTGGAGGATGGACACTGAATTTCCCACTGATATTCCCACACTGGGACTTTTGGACCAACAAACCGGTCCAAAAACTCCCAAATCTGTTGACTGTAGGGCTCACTGGATATGACATCCATTAAAACACTGAGTCAGTGATCCTCGTGTCCTGAACATGGAGGCATTTCTTTAACAGATTGTTAAAACAGAAGCATTTTAAAACAGGTTCAAAATCAGAGTCTTGCTTCTCAAACAGCAGATAAGAGATTTATTTTGCTGTGTGTTATTTAACCATGTGTGATTATGGATGCACAGCAGCCACCAGGACACGTCCCGGTTCTCCTGATGGAGAAAGACAAAAATCTTTGCCCCTGTTTTGCAGCAGGTAACATGTAATCTGAAAGTAACACATCATGATGCCTTCATGTGCTGTTATTTATTAAAGGGTGAATGCGGGGATCACATGTTGGTGTTTGTTCACATCTGGAGATAATTCTCAGGGTTTGGTCTCTAAGTTCAGGTGAAAAACGGACACTGATGGGAGAAGTCTCGAGTCTTGAGTCTGTGATGGTGAAGCCGAGTGAAGCCGGCAGCCTCCGTCCCCGCATGGATAAAGGTTTTTAAAGAAGCGGACGGGCTGGAGCAGCACACTTTGGTCCTGTTGGATTATGACAGAGCTCTGCTGTGAGCCCACAGAGTCTCTGAGCAGATCATGAGCTGCGGTGAAGACGAGTGGGAAATGTGTGGGAGAGCAGCTGCAGAGGTGAGGAGTGTGCACATCCATATGTCGGTGCAGATGAGGCACTCTGGGGATGGAGCGTGTCGCTGCATGGGGAGCTCAGATTTGTCTGTGTGACACTTTGGAGTATAGCACACACACATGTAACTGCACTCATCCTGTGTGCCCTCATGCTGGTGATGGGGGTCATATCCACGGGAATAATTCACACCTCTCATTGTGAACACACACACTCACACACACCGAGCACTTTATTACCTATCCACCTGACAGCTGCTTCACAAAACCTCGAGAGCAGATGAAAACTGGAGTTCACAGATATCCAGGATTCATTTAGCCCTGACCCGGTTTCAGTGAGGCAGGACTGTCAGTTATGACGGAGGCTTACTCTGTGCAGTCAGCTGTTCCACATTTTGCTGTGGTTTCTTTAGCCTGCACTGACATGCTCACAACGCTTTTTTTAAAGGTCCTCTCCTGCAACGCTTCGTCTGAGCTCCCTGTCCTGCAATAGCTATCAAGCGACTACGCTCTTAAATTGATGACTTAATGAGAAATTCATAAAAACAAAACAAACAAGCAGAGCTTTAAAAGAGAAATCGTCTATCCAGACTGTGTTTTTTCCGGTGTCAGGCTCTAACATGTTTATTTCTGCTGTAAAGTTGGATGTTTTAACATGAAATTCTATGTGGACTCACTCAGTTTTGCAGCCGACTCAAGTGGCCAAAAGAGGAACTGCAGTTTTTCACATTTCACTGTCTGTGAAGGTTCTCAGTAATCTAAGGTCCACTGTGGACAACTGTCCTTGAACAGAGGGTGGGGCTTATGACACCACCTGTCTGTTATCTATAATCCAATTTTGAGACTTCTTCCCAGACGCCTTAACGCCCACATTCTTGCCCTGACAGCCAAAGGAGCAACATCTCCAGATTATTATTTTTCTGTTTGTACCGTGTGTGCCCTGGCCTGAAGAAGACCCTGCGGGGTCGAAACGTTGCCCCGGGCACACTACCATTTGGCCTATTTTGAATTTATTAAAAATTTATTTGTTTTTTTTATTTTTATTTTATTAAACTATAATACCAAAGGATGCATCATCCACACAAAACTTTGTCATTAGATAACAAAGGCTTCATCACAGACAAGGGTTAGGGTTAGAGCCTTCAGTTTTCAGGCCCCTCTTCTGTGGAACCAGCTTCCAGTTTGGATTCAGGAGACAGACACTATCTCTACTTTTAAGATTAGGCTTCAAACTTTCCTTTTTGCTAAAGCATATAGTTAGGGCTGGACTTCCTAAGGATATATGCTGAGAGGAATCCCCCCCCTTTCATAGTGAGTATGAAAGAATTTCTCTACTTTGAATGTCCTCTTGTGTTTAATGTTGTATTTACTGGATGCTGAGGTGAGGGTTGTGTAAGGATGAGGGTGACAGTATTAACAGGGACTGTCTCTGTTTGTGTTATGTGGATTGTATATTGTGGCATAAAATGGAAAAATTCAAGTAAAGCACCAGACTTCACAAGCACAGTGCAGCACTGCAGACTTCAGTCATAGCAGATTGGCTTTAGTCGACCTCGGCAGTTAAATCATAGGAGACCGGCTCACACTGGCCCGCTGAGCAAAAGGCTTTCTGCTATCTATACCGACATGAAAGGAGTGTAAGAGCAGTGACAGCTTCATTTCCTCGATCACCAGCGTGGCAGGCAGGCTGTAAGGAGGTCAGGAGTGAGCGTCCGTCTCAACAGTATTCCTGCAAGCTGCACAAAGACAGCTGAACGCAATGTTTTCCTGTGACAGTCTGACTCATTAAATCTGCACTTTAGTGGCCTCGGGCTGCCAGTTACTGTAGTCACGGCATGTTGGCTGATGTTTTTCCACTGAAATCTTAGTTCATTGACTGCAGCCGTCACTGAAACTGAGCTGGAGGCGAAACAGAAAAGAAGAAACACATTCTTTTTTTATCTGTGGCTCCCAGTTAAAGAAGCTGTTGCACTTCAGCTCTCAGACAGTATAAAAGATGGAAGCAACTTCTGAAGAACTGCTTTAAACCTGCAGTCTCACTCATGGCCATCCATTAGGAAACAACCTTCTTCACTCACCTCCGCACGTCACTTCCTGATTAGTTTATGAAGTCAGACACTCATTTGAACTCCCACTAAAAAAAAAAAGAAGATGTTCATTTTGTAAATTTGGAGTCATTCTTAAAGTCTGAAAGGAGAATTAACCAGGGACAAAGGTTGGCTCTGCATAATCCTCTTTATCAAAGGAAAAGTAGGCTTCATTCACCAATGGATAAGGTCACAGTGACTACATCCATCTTTTATACTGTGTTGCTAGTTTCAACAGTGTGGAGGCAGGAAAATAATCCAGGTTTAAGTGAAGTCTTGATTTTCTCATTTTTAATCTCCCTGTTAGTACAGTTTCATTAATAACGGAGGAAATGGTCTGCAGCTCACTAACCCCCAGGCTGCTGCAACAAGGACTCCAGTCTTCAGTGTGTGAGTCATCAGCTCGACCAGGTGATGAGGTAGCGTTGTTTCAAACTGTACGGGGCGCATTTTAGCTGAAATTATGTTTGCAATCCTTCACCAGCTGATTGCTAACAACCCCATTTTGTCACATCATTTTCTTAGCTGGTTAGCTTTAGCTATAATGGTAACTTAGGTGTCACCTTTGACTCGAGTTTCACATTGGATGGGCATGTGAAATCTCTGGTTCGGTCTTGTTTTTATCATTTAAGAAATGTGGCTAAGCTAAGCCTGATTTTATCTCGCCCTGAACTGGAGATTGCTATACATGCATTTATTTCGTCACGCTTGGATTATTGTAATTCGCTGTTTATGTGTCTAAGCAAAGATTCTCTGGATCGTCTGCAGGTTGTGCAAAACGCTGCAGCTAGACTTTTGACGAAATCCTCCAAGTACTCACATGTGACACCGTTGTTATCTCAGTTACACTGGCTTCCTGTTAAATTTAGAGTTGATTTTAAGATCCTAGTCTTGACCTACAGAGCTGTGCACGGACTGGCACCAGCCTACATCTTTGATCTGCTACAGCCCGATGTCCCCAGCAGGTCTTTGAGGTCATCTGATCAGGGCTTACTTGCTATAAAAAATACTAAGAGGAGGACTGAGGGTGACAGAGCTTTTGCCACTGTGGCCCCGAGACTGTGGAACTCTCTCCCCATTAAGAACTGTGGACTCAGCAGCTGTTTTTAAAAAAACAACTCAAAACTCACCTTTTTAAAACTGCTTTTGGTTAATTTTTTGCCTGTTTTATTTTCTCTTTTTAAATCTTTTTATGACTTGTAATCTTATGTGCAGCACTTTGTGATTCTGTCTTGAAAGGTGCTATAGAAATAAAAATGTATTTATTTATTATTTAACGTGTCCCACTCCTGCTGGTGGAAATTTGGGTGGTTTCTCTCTTTCTGCTATGTACCCAAGATGGCAACAACTGACAATGAGAAGTTACTGTATGAGTATTTTGTGAATACAAAATCCAGCATCCACTAAGATCTACGATCTAAGACGCCACTACCAGTGACCACAACCGCAGATGGGATTGTTTTGTAGACATACAGTGAAAACGATCCAGCTCCACAAGTGCAGATAAATGACCTCTTATTATGGATGTTTTTTCCTTTTTACCTCATTTGCCCTAAGGTCTGATGAGGTTATGTCATGGTGAGGTGTTCATCCATCTGTCCACAGTTCATAAGACCTGTTACTCCTCTGAATCTAAACCACTTACACACAATGATAAACTAATGGGTTCAAAGTCACATTTGTCATTTTCCTGGCAGCAACCTTTGAACTGACGCTCTGGTTTCAGACCAGTCTTTCAGTTAATCTGTAAAAGACTCGTTCGTGTGCAAGTGTAGAATTCAGAAATGTGCATTCTGATGGTTTATGGTACTTTACTCCTCCTTTTTACAGGTGAAGGAAAGAAGACGTTTTATAGAATTTATTCCAAAGTCAGAACTAGAGGACCAGAAGCCAGAGCTTGTCTGTGTCTTTGGGGGCCACTCCACTTCCTGTTAATACTGTTGTACAGATATTTGCTTCAGTTCAAATGGAGGTGAAAAAATGGGTGCTCATGAGATTGTCCTCAAAATTGATGAATGAATGAAACCAAAACACTGCCAACTGTCCACCTGTGGCTGAAGAGCAGCTTGTAGCCCTGACAGTTCAGACGCTGACCTGCTGGTAAGCATCGTTTAAGGAGGTCTCCTGGGAACTACTGGCCCTCCAAAACGTTATATTCTGCCTACACTCGGATATTCTGAACCAATCAAATGCAGAAAATATGTGCATGCTTGGTCAGTTAAGGCACCCTGTCGCTCTGTTAAACATCAACAGAAACGTCCTTGTGAAGAAGCCAGTTGTGGTGGTTGTCAGGAAGTTACTGACTTGAAGTATTGTTTGATGAGAAAAGTCAGAATGTTGGATGCTGCAAAGTACCTGATGGTTCTGTGGCGCCTCTAATGACTCACAGTTATTCACTCATTTTAAAAAACTGAAACTGTAAAACAAAAAATGTCTGAATTATTGGTTCAGAATATCCGAGTGTAGGCAGAATATAAAGTTTTGGAGGGCCAGTAGTTCCCAGGAGACCCCCTTAAATGATGCTTACCAGCAGGTCAGCCCCTGAACTGTCAGGGCTACAAGCTGCTCTTCAGCCACAGGTGGACAGTTAGCAGTGTTTTCTAGCCTTTACAAGACAGTTTCACTGTGATCCTCCTGTTTCCTCTCCTGTTATGTAAGTCCTTCTGTCTTGTGGAGGCGTCTTACATAAGCACTGAGGCTTAATTCCTCCATGCAAACCCCAACAAAACCCTCCTTGTCCTTTTTCTACAAATTTTCCCCTTGTTGCTTCTTCTTCTTCCGTGATATCCTCTCGCTTTCCCTCGTCTGTTGTTCCTTACCTCCTCTTACCTTTAAACTTCCTTCTTCCTTGTCCTGTCATACTCTTTTGTTGGTTGCATAAATTAAAACAAAACTCTGTAAACACTTTGCAGTTTCAGGTGCACCCAAGCTACCTCTGTCTCGTCAGGACCTGTGCAGGTTTTGGAGCCTTAAGGTGAGATGACGTCTCGGCCTGATAACGTGAACGGTGCAGAAACACCACAACCTGCAGAAGGCCAAGCTGCAAACTGCAGGTAACTTAGGTGATAGATGAAATAAATAAAGATGCATTTAACTAACTGCATGCACTCACTGGGTTTGTCTGCTTTTGTTTAGTGCAGGACTTTCACCTATAGAACATAAAGAGTTGACATCTTTCATGAGCATGAAGGGAACTATAGCTTGTAAAAAGCTGTTAAAACACCCACAGGACCACAGACGTGTTAAAGTGAAGCCATTCTTTTTTATTTTTTTTTATTGACATTTTAGAATCACTATACAATACCATCAACTTCAGCTATCTGTCAGTACATATATTTTTTCTTTTTTTTTCTATATTTAAACAACTAAAATATCCATACAATAAGAATGAAAGAAGAAGAAGCAAAACAGGAAACAACAAACAAAATAAATAAAAAATACATAAGGAAAAAGAAAAAGGAAAGAAAAATAAATAAATAAATATAGGGAGTGTGTTTTTGTTTCCATTAATGTAACTAATATTTCCTCTAGTCTTCTAGTAGTTAACAAAGTCAAAATCTAAAGCAAAAGCAAAATGTGAAGCCATTCTGCTCCTTTATATCCTCAGACTCTAACAGAGTGGAGTTGTACGATTTACTGCTCAAAATAATCCTTCTGTACCTTATCCCAGGCCTCAGTTCTATCAATCAATCAATCAATCAATCAATCAATCAATCAATCAATCAATCAATCAATCAATCAATCAATCAATCAATCAATCAATCAATGTTTAGGACGAGCGTCCTCTGCTGTAAGAGCAAAGATATGACAGAAAATAAGGAAAAGCAGATATGAGCACTTAAAGGCCACAGAAGGAGCAGGAGCAGTGTAAAAACAGCTGACTTGGTAGAATTGCAGAGTTGGTTGTTTACCTGTGACCTACCCGACAAACACCACAAATCCATCACTATTTCATAAAGCACAACACGTGCAGTGCTTTCCCAGTAAGTTTTTATCACTTTGCTGTTAAAAATTCTGTCTCATGTTCATGAAAACATGATGGAAGGCGGCACGGTTCAGGTGGTTCTCCCTGAGATGCCTCAGGATGTTACTGCAGAGCTCACTCACAGCCTGAGCCAGAGAATGGAAGGAAAACAAAACAGTGACGTGCTCCTGCAGCACTGCTGTCCTGATGCAACACCTTTCACTGAAATCAATTTAGACAAACAGCAAGATTAGGACATGCAACAGCCTGACAGACGGCCGAGGGAAAATCACATGCACACAGTACACAAGTACCATGAAGCACCATCTATGTGCTACACCTACTGAATGTGCTGTGGACAGCCACGATGAAGCTCCTGCCACACAGCTTATGTTAATGTGGGAGGAGGTCTGGAGCTCCAGCAGAGAGCCAGTGACCCCCTTTATGTGGACTGTGAGCTGTTGTGGCTCCTCGGTGCTTCCCCTTTGGAAGAATACCACTTATAGCTGTCTGTGGAAAATTACACAGCGGCATCCTATGACAGTACCACACTGAAACTCAGAGGCAAAAATCAATAAAGTACAGATGCAGGAAGAAGAACAGGAAATGCACAATATACCAAAATAAAGCAGGTAATGAATGCAACTGAAACATGTGAAACCACGGTTGATACTCAGCATGAGATCTGACAATGATGACAAAGCCTGAGGCTCACCGTGAGAGAAAGAACAACACTTTCATTTAACTTCAATTGAAATCAGGTTCAGATGTTTTTTAATGAGTAAAGTCCAATAAATGTATTGAGTCCAGAGAGACAGCCCATGGGTTGTGGTTCACTGTCAAAGACTCTTTTTCAGCAACTGCTTTTGGAGAAAATCCCTGAAATATTTCCCTCAGGCGTCGGTGGAGACCAAAAACAGAGCAACAAGAGTTTGCATGATTTAAAACGGTTGTTACGCTAACAAAACAAAAATGACATCATCCGACTGACTCAGTGAGACGGAGTAGATCCTCTTGGTTTAAATATTCAAACTGCGTGTCTGTGTGTGCGTGAACTGAAATTAAAATGAAAAAGAAAGAAATGCATCCGCATTGGCGTTTGTGTCCGTGTCTCTGTGCGTGTGTGGTAGATGGTTGGAGGGCTGTTGAATGATGCAGAAAGCGAATGTGCTCTGGGAACAAAAACACACCAACAACACACACGGGGGACTGCAGAGAGGGAGGGAGAGAGCGAGGCAGGGGAGTACAGCATGTTGGAAAGTGGAAAGATTCTCCGCGTGGAAGTCCACACTCACACAAACACAGAGTAATAAGATCCTTTTCACCACCTGGCTGAGTCCGAGGTTGCTGATCTTCCACATATGTTGTGCTGTGGAGTGACAACACCTCGTAGGGTCATGAGACGCAGCGTGTTTCCTGTTTCCGGCCAACACAGAGACGACCTCAGCTGCTCACCACAGAGGGGGACGTTAGCTGAAGCCATGAAAGACTTCTCATATTGGGAGAAGTTTATCTGACCCAACCTTAATGCATTTCTTTAAACCATCCGTGGTTCTCACCTCAGATGTTTCTGATTTCTTTCCCTCTGTGAGACATCAGAAGTGTAGAAGCTGGATTAGCATCATGGACTGTGGGAACGTCAAAGACTCGCACACAGATACACGCTAATTACCAACACTGGAGCCTGGACTTCTAGGATGGTCAACACGGGGTACACCTCTCACACCAGTATCCGGATGGCTGACGTTGTTGTTCTGAAGTTCTGACTGTAAACGTGTTTATTTCTGCTTTGATACTGGAGTCCGTGCAGACCGACATCAAGTGGACATCAGAAGAACTGCAGATGTTTGTTCTTCTGCGCTGACAGCTTCGGAGGGTGCTGTCGATGTCCCAACGCTGTTGCGATAAGGAGGCGGCAGAGATGCACAGAGTGTGGCCCCGCCCACTTCAGTTTTACTCAACCAATGGAATGTTTTTTCAGACTTTAGCTTCCGAAATGTACATTTTTCTTTTTCCTCCTGTCCTCCAGTTTAGCCAATCTGGAACCAGTCACACACACACACACACACACACACACACACACACACACACACACACACACACACACACACACACACACCATCTGTTTTCTCCAATTCCCTAAATCTGTCTGAATCATCTGGAGTCACAGCTAAATCTCCTTCAGGACTCAGTTTGTGTGCCTGTGCATGTGTGTACTTGTATTACTCATTTTGGGAGGACAAATATCTTCCCCACACTCCCAACTTGGGGACTCATCTTCCTTCGGGGGACAAAAATTAAGTCCCCATAAGGTACATCGGTAAATTTCTGGGTCACGGTAAGGGGAAGCTTCCAGGATTAATACAGGCTGGAAAGATGGAAGCATGTGTGGGAGTGAGTATTTCTATCTTTGTGAGCACCAGTTTGAGTTTTAGACTCAAATACTTTAACACGAGCTTTCAAAGTTTTTTTCCTTTTAAATTTGGTTGCAGGTTAGAACGAAGTCACTGCACGTCCTCACAAAAAATGTGTTGATGGCTGAGAGCAGTCCCAGCTGAACGTGGAACAGAGAGTTGCTGATGAGTGAAATATTTGTCCTTTTTTTGTTTTCTAACAGGAAGCTCCTGATCTGCAGGAAGCTCCTGAGGATGTTTTACCAGTCAGTGGTTGCTGGAGTACTTTTCTATGCTGTGGTGTGCTGGGGGAGCAGCACAGCAAAGAGGGACTCATCCAGGCTGGAGAAACTGATCAGGAGGGCTAGCTCTGTGGTCGGCATGAAGCTGGACACTCTGGTGACAGTGGCAGAGAAAAGGACATTAAAGAAACTGATGGACATTATGGACAATGCTGGGCATCCTCTGCACACGGCCATAAACAACCAGAAGAGTCTGTTCAGTGACAGGTTGCTTCTCCCAAAGACAAGAACTAACAGACTTAAAAACTCCTTTGTCCCACACGCCATCAGACTGTTTAACTCCTCTCTGGAGGGGAGAGGGAGGGGAAACAGGAGGACAAAGGAGGGGGGAACAACTAAGCTGTAGTGCCTCTTCACCTCACTGTACAATACCTTGTGCAATACTTTTTGTAAATAGTCAACAGTGCAATAGACTCAATACTTGAAATGTGCAATTCACTTGTATTTTTATTTTTTATTCCTATTTATTCTATTTATCCCCTTTGTATATTTTATTTATATTTGTCTCTGTATTTATATATATGTGTGTGTGTGTGTGTGTGTGTGTATATATATATATAACAGTTCTGTAACTGTAACTTCGGTCGTTGCTGTGCTTTTTTTGGAAGTCGAATTTCCCAGAGGAACCCACCCGAGGGATTAATAAAGTTCTATCTTATCTTATCTCTTATCTTAACAGCACGCTGTCTCCACATACTCGGCTTGTCATCTGCCTTTTGCCCTCCAAAGTAAATGATAAGTCACTGGATGATAATACGTCACTTCATCGCACGACTGGAGCCTGAGAAATTCTAAATACACAAGAACACACATGCTCCAGGCATTTGTTTTTTATGAGGTTGATAGAAAAGGTCAAATAATAGATAGAATTCCTTTTTTTAGACATTTTCAGATGCTTGTATTGCAGCAGTAAATTTTTCTGTAATTATGAGGGATGTCACAGCACAATCGTTACGATTTAAGGCATGAAGGGAGGATAACCTGTTGTATAACCAGGTCCTGTGAAAGGCTGTACCCCCTTTGCTTTGTGCTCTCCGTTCAAGGTTTCCTCCATCTAGCATCTACAGACAGGGAAGGCGCTGACTTGACGTATGTAGGCTCAGACCTGTGGGGAGGAGAGGCACTGAAATCAGAATAATAATCAGACCACTTCATTGAATCCAGAGGAAATTATGTGCTGCAGCTCATGAAGGTAAATCAGGGGAAAAAAGATTGTTTTCTTAAATGTTATAGTGATGAAATAAGAATGAGTTTTAATGACATTTTTAAGGAAACAATATTCAAAATGTGAAAAGTCACAGACTATAAGAAGATCCTTGAATCTCAGCTTTGATCAAACTTGCATGGTTAACAATGCCATCTGTCTGTCCATCCGTCCACACGTCTGGGTCATGGGGGTATATGTCAGTGTTACATGGTGAGAGGCAGCTTTACAGACTGTTCTACTTTAAATAAAGCCTGGCTAACAGTGACTTTGATGTTTTTTTACAGAAAGTCGAACCTCTACAACCGAGAGTAAAAGCAGAAAGGACAGAAACGTGAATGCTTCTGGTACACAGCAAAACTGAAGACGGATGTGAGCGTGAGTGATGTCTTTTATTTTTCCTGGGAGTGTTGTGTTGACTGGTAAAGTGCTTAGAGAGCATGAAGCAGCTGGACAGACCTGATAACTAGTGTGCTACCTGCCAAACACACACACACACACACACACACACACACACACACACACACACACACACACACACACACACACACACATTGTGAACTTATTCATGTAAATATTCAAACATTCTTCTTGGTTGTTTTCATTTAAAGAAAAAGACATTTGAACCTCTTTGAAATAGATAAAGGAGTGCTTCTTCTTGAACAGAGAAAATTAGCATTTCCAGTCATTAATTCAACCAACATGAATACATTTTAAATCTTTGGCATGTTTTCTGAAAGACATAGTTTCTGTGTATTAATTTATAGGAATGCACCCCCAGATTCACCTTGAATGCTGAAACTGAGGAAGCTTTCGGGTGACCTCGACATGAGGTGAACATGCAACCCTCTCAGCTGGAATCAGATGCGCTTCCATTGCACCACAAGGTCCCACTTGCACACCTTCTTTTCCTCTCTACACAAGTTGTTAAATGCAGGCCTGTAAAAGGACTAATTTGACCGGTCAACAGAACTAGGACTACCAAAAGACACCACAAGGCCAGCCAAAAATAAGCCAGCGGATACCAAGACCTCCTCACTGGTCAACATGAAGCTAAGTGTTTTGGGTATGTCAAACTGGGAGACCAAGGACCCAGTGGAGAGGCTATGCCTCTCAGCTGGTGTGAGAACACCTCAGTGTCCCCCAGCAAAAGGTGGAGGTTGGAGGAGGTGGCTCTGGAGAGGAATGTGCAGCATTTATTTTACCACTCTGCTGGCTCCATAGTTCTGTCCAACATGTTTCCTAAACAAACAACCCCAGAAATTCATTGACCCAGATGTGATGAGAAAACAGATCACACAATTTTGTCACAAGGTCCAGTTGGTAGCCAAAAAAAGTTTAGGGAGCTTTGGAAATAGATAAAGTTGTTCTTGAACAAAAAAAACTTCTTCAATTGTCAACTCAACAATGTGTAGTAACAGAACAGTGCCTTCAGCTTTGACTTGGAAGTTGAAGGCACTCATTTTGACCTTGGCATGAGTTGAACACACAACCTTCTGAGCTGAAATCAGATGCGCTACCATTGCGCCACGAGGCAAGACACATGAGCTGGAAAAGTTTATGGAATTTTTTTCTCATTGAAAAACTTCAAGACTTCAGTAAATCTGAACTTTTTGTTTTTGAAGCCTGACGAGTCAGAAATGGAACCCCCCAGTACACCACCAGTTTCATATTTTGAAGGGGTTGGTTGGGTCGGGTAAATTGACTGATTTTCAGTTACAACCTTGTTTTCATGCTCTCATTATAGCAAAGGGTCTGCTTGTCCCGCAACATAATTAATATGGGCCATGAACACTACTACAAAGAAGGACGTCAAAGCAAGAGTATACCTGCTGCTTGGACTGTGGCATTTCCTTAGACTCTGGTAACACAGGGTTGTTTTTTTGTAGCCATTTCCCCCATTGCCCGATTTTAAAAATGGCTGTTTTAATTTTCGTAAACTAGACGCTGCCAGCTGAGGTTCTTTCTAATAGTTGAGAAAGTGGAGTGGGTAGGGGTGAGCTGTTGTTACTTTTAACCCATCGTTTTCTCCTGTTTTTGGATAGGACAAGGAGGTCAGACTCTGTCTTTGTTTTGCTTCTTTTTTCTCTCCATGGGGTTATAAGTGCGGGCATCATAGCTTAGCTTTGTGCTGTTTATCATTTTGGCCTCGGCTGACGCTGAAGTGTTGATGCTCCTGTTCTGTTGTTTTCCCTCAGTACTTCATAAATAAACGCCATGTAATAATCAGTGTTTGTTTCCTGTGGCTGCTTGGGTCTTGGGGGGTCAATAGACTATGTGCCTCATCCATTGCAGGAGCAGCCTGGACCCAGAAACAGGGAAAAAAACGAGAAAAGTAAAAATATAGTTAGTTGAAAACATTAAATGTTGCGGGTATTTTACAAACTGCTGAGACTGTTTGATTTTGTTTGTTCCCTCCAAATGTTAAAGTTTCATTGGGTTACATGTTGTAAAGTAAAATGTCCATTATAAGAAACTAACTGCTAAAAAGCATTGTTAGTAGCCGTGTTTCAAAGAGAAGTAAATGTTTGCTAATTCATATACATTACAGCATTTCTTTGGGTCAGTAAGTTTTATTCTGACTCCTCATGTTATGCTTAAAAACTGTTTACGCTGCAGTTTGGAGTGTCACGCTAAAATTACCTAAAGATAGCTGCAACTGCTGTGTGAATGTAGCGACTCAAGCTGAGCACTCAACACGCCTGACTGTCGGGAAGAGACGCTGCTTATCACACTCCTGAGGGAGGAAGAGCCAAAGGCATGCTAACTCATTTTATATAGAAAGAAGAACTGATGAGGTAAATGGCATTCTACAAACTGAAATTAACAATTAACATCGACTGTGAACGATCAAGCAGCCTGTTTATTGTCATCATGAATACATTTAAATAACTTTTTCTCCTGCTTTGATCACATTTTTTCAGTTTTAGTGAAGTTGAACCACAGTTTTATGACCCTACACCTGTTTTTATAGCTCCTGATACATGTCAGGTACACAACGTGACCCACTTTTAAAAACAGTCCACAGCTCGAGGTCGGAAGGACTGGTACTGCCAGCGAATCACTGCTCAGCACATTGTCACAGCAACTGATTTTTATCCTCTTATTAATTTCATCTGTTTCTAGTATAGATAAAACCTAATTGGTTTGGTGTAGGCAGTAAATGGTTTGGGCTTAACTATGAAATTGTCCCTGTTTAAAAAGCTCAGTGTAAAAGACAGACTGTGACGCCAAACAGCTTTGAAGTCCTGATATAAAGTTTCAAGCTGAGGCTTTTCTCAAAACCAAGGAATGGATACAACTCATCTGGAAATTAATTGTCAACCACAAGTTGTTAGCCAATGGGCAAACCTTATGTAATCCTACTTCTTACATTTAGAGTGACCAAAATTTACTAATTGGAATGAATATTTCATGCTGTGAATTAAAATATGCTGTATAGCCCACAAAGTCATCGGTTGTTTAGTTTTACTGGATGGCTTTTGAAAGGAAAACACATAAAGGCACTTCTGCGTTGAGTTTATACTCTTTATTGCACTGAAGACTCTCAGCAACATGTGCTGAAGGCACAACCTCACTTCCAGAATGTTGGGTTGGTGTGTAAAGTGTAAATAAAAAATAGAAGTCAAAGATCTGTAAATCATGGAAACTCGTATTTTATTCACAGTAGAACAAAGCAGACAGACAAAAAGTGACATTTTGATTCTGATGGCAGCAACACATGTCGTTGAAGAAGGTAACAGTGGAAGAATTAAATCCTTCCAGTACTTACTGACATTGCTGATGAATGTAATCAGACTCAAGCTTTCAAGACCTTTCAGTAACACAATGTCCTTTTTCAGAGGCTGCCTCCTTCGGATCCACCATCTACACAGACTCTGATGTTTCAACATGTAAAAGCATTGATGGACATAACCAGCATATAATTTGATAACCCCAAATCAACTGCACACAGCTCACTCATGCGACCGAACATTCGTTCAGACAGATCCAAACCTTTGTCCCTTGCGGTTGTCTTTCTGTGTTTCGGTGCATGTTTGCCTTGTGATGATCAGTGAGTTGAGGTGGGAGGTCATCACGCTTCTTAATTCTCAGCTGCATGGCCGCAAGCAGGGAGGGGAGGAAAGCAGAGTGAAGAAGTGGAGGTTTATGAAACAAACTGATGGCTGGAACAACTGCGTAGCACATATGGCCTTAGGCAGGGAAAGACAGGAGGGGAATACAAGATGGAAGAGGAGGACTGAGAAAGGAGAAGTAAGAAGAAGAAAATGAGAGAAAAAAGCTGGCCTTACACCAAATCATCTAAAAGACACAACCTGAGGCCTGTTTCAGATTGTTTGGTTGGAAAGTCCAAAGTTTCCCCGTCAGAAAGCAGCACATCCTCGTGTCCAAAATGACCATGTCTTTTTTCCTACTGCCACAAAGGTCATCAGTGATGTTCTGCAGACGGTTATGACAAAAAGATCTTTTAAAAACAATCAGCTTTGCTTAATCCACCATTTCGGAGCTAAAATAAAAATATATAAATGGAAACAAACCATAAACCAAAATGTTCATGTCAGCTTTTTGTTTGTTCCCTTTAGAACATCCATACAAAACAACCTGAAGGAAAGCTTTTAAAGAATAGCAGCGTCAAACAGACGAGCGCTTGAAGTTTGTTTTGCCAGATATTTACTTGGTTTAGGTACCAAAACCACTCAATAAAGAAGATTAGTGATTATCTTAGCAGGTTTTTACACTTTACCATGGAATCCAGTGTGTGTTTTGTACTCCTACAGTGCAGATGTTATCAGTGTGAGTTATGGTGTCACATTCTGTTGAGGGGCCTGAAAAAACATTTAATAAACCAAACTCAGGACATCCATCCATATGACCTAGTTAGAGTGTTTAGATTTAGTTTATCCAGCGGACTTCTTCACACTTTCTCTTTCCTCCTTCCAGCTATACTTAGTGTTACTCGTCCCTGTTTGTAAACTGCCACAAATCCAAACAGGGATTTAAGAGTTTTTAGTGTGTCAGCGCCTTCCTGTCCCCTCCAGATCCATTTTCTCTCTCTTTTTTTGGCCCAGTTATCCGAGGAGGATCCAGAAACCTGTCAGGCCTATCAGCACTGCCCAGCGGAGCATTGGAGCCAGACGGACAGATTGGACACAACGGGAGAAAAATGAGCAGAGACTCGTGGGTAATTTGGCGTGATGATATGATTTGATGCAACGTCTGCGACCATTTTCTTTCCCACTGAGTTTCTGTTTCTATGAGCCTGCTCTTTAATCAGGAGGCAGTTGTCTGTTAAATGGATGATTGAGTTTATGGGAAAATAGAAGATCTGTGTAGGTTCGGGGGCTGGACTGAATGAACTGGATTGAAACTAAAACTGTATGGATAAATTACTGCATAATGAGTGGATGGAAAGGCTCGATGAGTCAGTATATGAACAATGCATCACAATTGTTGTTGCTAATTTATCTTTTTTGAAGATACAACTCTGTAAAAACAAACTGAGTAGAAACAAATTGAGTTGTCAATTTCAAACAAAACAATCCTCAAACTGAAAAATTAGAATTGAATATTTAAATAGGAGGCATGCTTTTTAATGTTTGGTATCATGTGAACAGATTTGACTGTTGATCACTCATTCACTATGCTTGTTCCATCTACAATAAACACACAAATCAGAGAGCAACATGGGGTTGGAATCTTGCCCAAGGATATTTGGCATGGAGACTGGAATAGTTGGTCCCAGAAATGACAACCTGCTCTACCTCCAGAGCTACAGGCACCTCACATACTATTGTTATTTGTCTTATCTATTATAAGTAAGAACAAGCCTAAAGACACTGCTCCAGGTGAGGCTTGAACTCACAACCTCAGCATTGCTCAGCCTCAGTACTGCCTATAAGTACCACGCGCTAACCGATTGCGCTACTGGAGCTTCAGGTAAACGATGTCCTGATGTATCAATCAGCAGTTTGCTTCTGTCCACTTTTGATCACCTGCTCTTATTTCACCTATTGTACCTGGAAGTTGATGATTGTCACAGAAGGATGTCACTGCTAGTGGCTTCCTGTGTGGATGAGTCCTCTCAGGAGATATGTCAAACTTAGCAACTCAGAAAACTGAACTTTACTTTGTCTGTAATGTGCTTTTTCACATCTACTGCTTTTCATTATCGAAACCTAAGCAAATTAAAGCTGTTGCTTAGTGTTTCCTGACACACTCTCTCTCTTTTGTGGTGTAAAACTAGTTTTTTAATCTAACCTGTCATGTTCCCCATAGTGAGGATTTTTAAAGCAGGTAAATGTCTGCATTTGGAGGGTTGGGGGTGATAAAGGTGGAGATCATTTTACTTCTGACACCCCTGAGAAACCTTCTGTGGTATTACTTTCCCGTTAAAAATCTTTCATTAGTGTTTGATCAGGTTTCAAGAGTAAAACTACTCGATTAGGTTTACAAGGTAAACCGTTTAGATAGAAAATAAAATAACTGTAAATAAAACTAGGTTTGGGTGTAAAAAATTGTTGCTACTTTTTCTTGTTTGTAAGGATGATTTATCCCGGAGGACTGAAAAAACATCTGGTAGACCTGCAAACAGGGCGTGAAACATACTGTATCATAGTTTAATTTATATTGGTTTCAAAGTTTATTTGAGAGAAACAAATATTCAGCGAGTCTGCGTTCAAAACAGAGCCCAGTCCAATGGACATGTGGGGCATAATTAGTATAAGCCTGCACGCACATGAAAAGATTAGCTTACCAAAGGTAGCTTGTTAGCATTACTAGCACCAGTTGTTTTCCTTTGTTGCATGCTAGCATCCACACACAGGTGCCAAATGTGGTTACACATCGCTTCAGTAGCACCACAACATGTTTGAACCAACATGGAACTGGAGTTTTATGTTGATAAAACATGAAGAATTCGTTTTACCAACGAATTTTTTTAGTGCTGACTAGCAGGAACACCAACATTAAAATGTATCCCTAGTCCCTCAAGACAGGTCGATCCTTCTATTGTGGCCATTTCATCTTTTGTCAAGATATCAGGCTGTGAAGTAGGAAAACTGATTAATTACTGGGCGAATCATTGCATACCCTCAATAATTTCAACTGTGTGACTTGATTAATGATAGAAGGATTGATAGTGATGAACATTAGTAGACAAAACAGACTAATGAGTGATGAGATTAATGGATTGAAGTATAGATGAATAAACATGTGGCCTGCCTGTGTGCTGTCAGAATGGATGGATGGACGAGTAAATGTTGGATGCTGTATGTGAGGATGATGGATGGAGCCCTGCTGGCTCTCCAGATTGATGGATAACAGACTGGATGGATGGTTGAACTGTAAGCATGAACCGTGAAGTGTTTCCAAAAATATTCCAGTCAGAAAAAACAAAAACTCCACCTGACAAATTTCCCAAGCAAGGAGGAGAACAATGGGAAAAGTGAGTAAGTGTGCAAATAAATAACCGAGTTCAGTGGCTTCACAAAGACATGAAGAGGATTAAGATGAGAAAAATAAACACAACACAGTATAACTCCAAAGGGTTTATGAAGAGGGCAACAGTTTGATATGAAGGAGAATAACAGGAGTGGGCATGCTGTCACAATCATGTGTGGAGAGTGTGTTTACTCTGAAAAATAATGCAGCGAGTGCTGTGTTATGATTAATCATCCCGCCTTAAGGCTGATTTTAATCGGCCGGAGATATTATGTTTTAAACAGAGATCAGAAGAAATAAAGTCTGTTGAATACATTTTTCACTCTGCATTTACTGGTCAGCTTTCTTTGAGATAACGTGAACGTGCAGTCAGTTGTAGAGAAACTCTTAGTACTGATGCACTTTGACGTATCCATCCATGCATTCTCTGCTGCTTATCCAGGTTCGGGTTTAAACAGGCACATCGGGACTTCCCTCCCCACGGCCACTTTATCCAGCTCATCTTGGGGGACACTGAAGCTGGGTCTGCCCCAGGGCTTTCTCTTCTCCCACTAAAGGGCATCCTAGTCCTTCAATGTGGATGAGTAGCAGCTCTACTGTGAGCCTCTCAAATGGTAAATGGGCTGATGTACATATGATGTACATACAGTGCAGACAAGTACTTTGTCTGATATTTGCACACACTCCAACAGATGAATTAGTAGCAAGGATACTACAGGGTCACCAGTAATTGGACTGGCGACCCTCTGACCCACTCTTCCTCCTGTGTCAGGGTTGGTTTTTACAGCCAGCAGTGACCTTGTGGAGTTTAAGCTGTCAGCTAAAACAAGCAATTTTGGTGGTTGTATGTGTGCCAAGTTGCATCACTGTTACGCAGAAAACTAATCACGCACTAGAATTTAGCTCGACAATTTTAAGTGCAAACTTCATGGACCATCTATACCACACGGCCAAAACTATTGTTTACAAGTGATCACATTTAAGGTGTAGCAGCTGTCACCTGTAGAAAGGGCTACACTTCCTAAGAGACTAAGTTGCAGAGTTGCAACACAAAACCAGAAATTTTGAAAAGTGCACAAAATAAAGTGTAAGGTTTATTTTGTGCAGTTCCCTCCTTTACATGAGCAACTGTATACTGTAATACTGAAGGTGAGAGTTGTGTGTATAAAACGAGGAAATTAAATGACAAAATGCAGAATCATTCCTTTGTGTGAAATAACCTGTTACTTACACAGCCCCTCTGTGAGTCTGAGTCCCTCCACCTGTCTAAACCAACCAATGTGTGTCATGAGAAACGGCACATATTTGTGGCAATAGTAAAAAAAAACAACTATACAGGTCAGACCTCAAAGACCTCGTAATTGTTTTGATTTCAATTTGGATTTACGCCATCAACTTATCAGAAGGAAGTGAGTCATTGCTATCCATCCCATTCAGATTGTTCGCAGGGACCCTTCAGTGCACAGTGCCATTAAAGTTATTGAAGGCAAAGATGGTTTCCAGATGCTGTTTTGTAGGTAATATTCTTGATCCCTTCCTTGCTGTTGGTACCAGAGTTTTGGTGTCAGATTGATGGTTTAGAACGCCAAAAAGTGTTGCCCCGTTTATGATGAACAGCTTCTGTTGTGCACAGTGAGCCGTGGATGTGGAGGTGTTGGTTATTTAGCAGGCTTTGTGGTGAGTCATCATTCATCCTCTTGTGAGGTTCATCTGTTAAACACTCTGCCAGTGCTGTTGTTTTTCAGGCATTAACATACTGAACCAATGAGTCTGCAATATTAGCATAAAACTAAGCCTTCAATGGTGACACTTCATCATTATTGTGGATATAAACGCCTTTTTCAAAACTGCAACTCAAGTAACTGTCTCCAAACTTTAGCTTGTAAACTGGATATACTTTTGTTTTTTCAGACTATTCTTGGTAAACACTGAGGATGGTTGTGTGGGAAAATCTCAGCAGACCAACAGTCTCTGAAGTACCAACCCCACCCTAGCATGATTGCTCATGCTACATTCAAAGTTACTTAAATCAACTTCCCATTTCTTCCCATTCTCGTGATTCAGCTGAACTTCAGTAGTGGTGTGACACACCTGGTTATAACGACACTCGTTATAACCAGGTGTTATAACTCCTGGCTCTGTAAACACTGCCAGGAGTTTATGGCTCAGTCTCTTTCGGGTCATGCTGCATAAAATATACATTTTGTTTTGTTTGGATTCACAGTCGAGTCCACGCCTTGCGTGTCACACCCTGTTTCAAATACCAAAATGGTGACAGCACAAACACTCATCTAGAGGCTCCATAGCAAGACAAACCAGTGGGGGGCGTCACCGTGGATACGTTCGTCTTTTATATTGTCTATGGTAGTGACACTCTCAGGGGGCCAGCACTTACCTCCCGTCACCATGTGGGGCTGCCAGCGTACAAACACGTCTCATATCTCATGTAATACAACTTTCCTGCGTAGCTCCCTTTTGATTTGGATTCAGTTGCTTCAAAGGCAAACGTCCTTTTACAAGAGAAGAAGAACCACCTGCAGGGCCGTCTCACCCTGAAAAGTGTGTCTGAAAGAAAGAAAGAGTGTGAGACTCTAAATTTGTACGAGTGTGTGTGAGAGGAAAAATTGTGTGCGTGTGTCTTGTAGAAAGTCTCGCTCCTCATCTCTGACATTTCCAGGTCACTCAGTTATCAAATGGCTTCTCCGCCCCCTCGCTTTCCTCTCCCTCTTTTTCTCTGGTTTTACCTCACCATCTCTGGGAGGCAGAGAGGGTGAAAGAAAGGAGGAGAGGAAATCAGATTAAAGGTGGAAAAGACAGAAAGAAGAGTGTTTGATTTGATTTTGATTTGATATACCTTTATTAGTCCCACAACGGGAAATTTAATAAGGCTGCCGACGTATTGCACGCAATGGCGGCACCATCTTACCCTCCGACCATACATACAGTACATTACACAAAACATCACATGGGGAAGACAGGTCAGAGAGGTCTAACAATGGAAAATGCACCACATGAGGAAAGATAAGGAGAAAAAAATAACTCCCCCCAGACTGAGCTCCAACAGGGAGATGGAGGGGGGGGAGTGTGTGCATATCAGTGTATATGTATGTGTGTGCGTGTCCAGAGTTCAGTTGAGACAGTGTCCTTCGCCCTGCCAGGCTAAGTAAACAGTCTGCCAGCCAACCCAGGTGGCCTTGCATGGAATGGGGGGAACAGACTAAACACAGTCGTTATCAGGGTGTTTTTTGTTCGGCTCCAGCCTTGAGACAACAGCTGGTGCCAAAGGGGTAACCGCATGAAGTGATGGTGCTTTTTACTTTAGTGCGAACAACTCATATGAATTTCAAAGCAGTTCTAACAGTCCAACACTGGTCTCTCAATCTCCCATTGGAGAGCCGCGGGCTTCGCCATACTTGCGTTCTGTGATGTTGTCATTCTTGTGCTCAAAGAGGCGATTTCTGAGAGCTCACGACAGTTTGCCTCCCCGAGATGTATCCAGTCTGCAGTCAGAGATCTTATTCTGAGTATTTACAGCAGCCGTAAGCCTCTCCAAGATCTTAGCCGTGCTGCACTCAATGAGCCCATTTTGAGAAACTCACGCCTCTCCCATCGTTTCAATCCCAGCGGGCAGCCTTGTGGGGGGTTTGAACAGCCGGTTCCGCTTCCCTAATTCTTCGATAAGTCAGGGCCAAGCCAGCTCCGATCAGCCAGAACCCTGTTATCATGGTTCCGAATAGGTAGATATCTTCAGCACTCAGGCTCACCCAAGCCCAAACTTCTCGTTGAGAAAGAGGTGTCAATTGCATTCAGGGACCAGTTGATCAAATCCATAATTCCTCTTTTAGGTTTTAGAGAACAGACTGTGAGAGAGTGTTCCAGGGAAAATACAAAAAAAACCCCACGAGACTAGACAAGGACATAAGAGGCTAAGCAGGGAAGCTAAGGGAGAGGAGGAGAGGAGAAAAGTGCGACCGCCTTCGTCAAGAGCAAGAGCAGAACCCATGATGGAAGTCTGGTGGGTTTTGCTTAATCAGTATGTATAGAGTCCCACAGGGTCAGCCAAATATCAAAACAAAAGTCTAAATCTCTGTGGGTTATAAACAGCACATATTCTAATAATCCAATAATCAGCCAACTCCAGAGTAAACTGATTATCCGGTCGTTAAGTGATGACGTGACGAATCCTACTTCCGGGCCTAAAGTAGTCTGCGTTTAATATGGCTTTTGTGTTGTTAACATGTTTAATGTTTTGTATTTTCTTCTATTTAATCTCAAAAAGCTCCTAAAACAGTCAGTGATCACGTTAACTTTTATCAAGTGGGAATAAAGTTAGCTTGTTTATATTATGCTAACATAGCTGTGTCGCTAGCGGTCACGTAGTGCATCATTAAATACCAGCTAGCCCAACTTCAGTAACCCTACAAACGCCACTGCTGTTTAGTTTTCTGTCTTCATTTATGCTGGAAGTGATAACAGAGCTGTACGTTTTAATTTGTTTCCAAAACCCCGCAGTCAAGACATGCTATGTTGTATTTAGATAGAAGCTAGCGAGCTAACTTCCTGCTAACTTCTAACTCTGTTAAATGTCATAAATTCCGTTTTCATGGATGCCTGGATGTTAAACTCAATTGTTACACCTGGTAGAGCAGAACGCTGATCATTTTATTAAAGATGAAAGACTTTAGACAGTTTTTCAACTCTCAGTAATGCCATAGTGATCGTTTGATATATGGACCTGCAGCGGAGTTTAGGCCCAGACACGGCTAGTGACGTCAGACTTAACGACCGGATAGCTGTCAGCTGCAGAAGTGTTACTCCACATCTTTCTCTCACAGATGATTGACATACTGGGTGAGTTTGCCCAGATGGTCCACAGTTAGACTTACTGATGATGGACACTGGTCTCCCTCAGAAATACCATTTGTCATCGATTCTTTTCATAACTTGAGAAGAAGAAGAAGAGTCATCTGCAAGTTGTCGTATTTGGTGACCACGGGATCGCTTCTCTAGTGTTTTTGCAAAACCTCCATCTTACACCGAGGCAGATTGTAGAAGCATGCAAAGTAAAAGTGCTGAGAATTAACCACTCCAAATCTGAAAATCTGTAAATCTGTGGCACAATCTGCTTATAAATGGGGAAAAGGTGGAATGCCAAGTCCGGGTTAGGGAGTTTTTCCTTCCCACTGTCACCAAAGTACTTGGTCATGGGGGTGGTGTGACTGTTGGGGTTTCTCTGTATGACTAAAGGGTCTTTACCTTACAATATTAAACACATTGAAGTGACTGTTGTTGTGATTCAGCGCCATGTAAGTTACACCGAACTGAATTGACATGACTGTCAGTCATCTCTAGCTGCCATGTTGCTGCTAGTCACTTCCTGTGTGTAGGAGGATCCGAGTTGGCGCCACTACTCCTCCATACTGTTAAGGAAGTGGTTGGAGAGAGGGAGGTGACAAGTGAAGTAATTAAGTGCATTTATCTTTATTTTTACTATGATAATGTGTAGAGACACCTTCTACCATAAAGATGAAACTGCTCTGAATTAAATTATGATAAACTTTGTTTGGCATTAGTGTCACAGCAACCTCAACGTTAAACACAATCTCCAGTTTGGCATTTTTCCCGTGTTGTTTTGAAGTCGTAACTACTTTGTGTAAAACATGAACCACTGAAAAGTTTGCAGAGAGTTTCACATGTTTTTCTTTAGTTGAGTCTGATTCTGTTCACGGTTTTCATCTGCAGGCTTCGTCCAACAAATAGAAAACCTCGTGCTGTCTGTGTCTGAGGAACAAAGCAACAGACGAGCTTCAGTCTCTGGAAAACAAATTGATTTCTGCTGTTTAAAGATTTTATGCTGCGCTTCCACAGTCTGTCTCTGAGAAAACCAAAGATAAAACCTTTTATTACTTACTTTACTTTTATTTTCTTCTTTTATTGCAGCTGTTCTCCAACGTCATAAAGTTTAAACTTTCCACCCACAGATGAATATGAAAGACTAAATAATAACACATGAATTAGTGACACCGTGGCAGTTTCCTCTCTAACCAATAATCCCTGAAGTCAAAGTCAAAATATTCTACACTTTGCCCAGCAGTCAGAGACCCAAACATGTTGAGTTAGTTATCAAAGAAACAAGGAAATTGGAAAAAAATCCCCATTTGGGAAGTGGTTACCAGCAAAGACCCAATCAGCTGTTTCCCTTTTGGCTTTCTGCTGGTTAAGTAATTGATTAATAAATCAAAGCTCAGCCGAGGCTACCAGAGTGCTCCCCGCAGAATGCTAATGTTTCCACGCTACCCTTTCCTCTTTTTGTTTAGCTCTCCTGGTTAATTTCTTGTTAATCTTATTATGTTTATTTAAAACTGAGAACACATCACCCTCCGTGCAGACCGCAGCATGGGAAGGCTGGATGTAGACGGAGAGTTATTGTTCATCACCAGAAAATAGAAAAAAATAAGCTGCTGATTTTAACCCGTATACATGTCCAAATTCTGAAAGGAAAATGGAAGTGATGAGATTATGCTTTTTGTATACAGCACACACATTTCTACAGAGCAGCAGTGTGTGTGTGTGTTTGTGTGTGTGTCAGGGAAACTGTGCGTAGGAGGGGGAATACACAATTTGTTGTGCTTACAGCTGAGGTGCTGAAATCAGCAAAAACATTTTGCTTCAGAAGAGTTTTGCTCCCACTTACGGCTGCTTTCACTGCACATTCCCCTGTTACAGCTGAGAGGGACGCAGGCGCGCGCACGGCTGCTGTAATTGGTTCGCTTCACCTGCTGAGACTCACTCACTCACACACACACACACACACACACACACACACACACACACACACACGAACACACACACACACACACACACACACACACACATACAGGTGACAGGTAAACAGAATTGTCAAAATGACAAGACAACCCTGTTTAGGGAGTCAGCTGACTCCCAAAGCAGCAGCCCAACACTCAGAGCTGGATTAATGCTCCAGAGTGAGGACGTGATGAAATATTCTGCCCTGCTTGTTAACTGAACACACTCACAGAAATTTGGTCCAAACCAGATTAAAAGAGGTGGTTTCATGCACTCAGGGCAGTAACCTGAAGAGTTTATCTCTGGGGAATTCATGGATGGGAAGAACCTCTGCTTAGTATTCCACCTTTAATCTGTTTACAAAATAATATTTAATTAGTATTTTTTTTTAAATATCGAATTTTTAGTGAAATGGGAGCCTGTGTTGGAGGTTTCAGGTGTTAAAAGTCTAACATAAAACCAAAAACGTCCTTGAATAATCACATTACTTTGATATAATATTCATTAAGCACTTAAATGTGCTCTACGCAACGGTGCTTTCATGTATTAGATGCTTTTTATGCCAAGTACACATTAACTTCATAAAAAAGTGTTTGGTTTTTGCTAACATCATGTGCATCATGTAACATCATGTAACATTTATTACGTTTATAAGTTAGTGAGGAACATTAGCTACTGTTAGCTTAGAAACCGTGAATCACTAACACTATCGGTTAAGATAACTCTTTATTGTCATTGCACAGTCATACCTAGAACAGTCCGATGAAATTAGAAACTGTCCCACGGTGGCACTACGCACAACACAACACAACACAACACAAACAAGACAACACCACTCAGTAAGTTAATAAATAAAAAGAAGAAATAAAAAGAATGAGTGTATGGATGCTCCATATAAGAACCTGTCCATTTACCATTTACTGTAGATTGTTGTCAAATGACTTCGCCAGCTAATGTAATTCATGATACTAAACAATGTCAAACAGCATCTAAGCCATCAGCTATCTGTGACTCAGCTAGCTGTGGTGAAGCATTGGGAGCTTCATCATGAAAAACCACAGATTTCACTTAAATGGCTATTGGTGTTCTTGGAGCTGCTCTTTAAGCTTCTTTATGATATTTTAAAGGTCTTTTGTGGGTTTTACTGAGGCGGATTTACTGTTTTCTGTTTTTGTCATGAAATGCTTGAAATAAACAGCTTATAAATAATAGTGCCTTTTTCAGCTCTCATCACCGAGTCATTTTTTATTATATCATCACTGGTTTTTCTTTACACAGTGAGGATAAGAACAGGTGCTGTGCTGCGTCAACAATTACTCTGACATTTACAGTGAACGATGATGGAGGAAGCTATTGCTCCTCCATCTCCCACATCAGCCCAGAGGCAAACAGATCAGCAGTATCTGGTAATGATAATATGGCGGTATGAAAGTACAAACACACGCTCAGCCACTGTGCAACTTCCCAAAGAGTCCTCAAATAAGGGGATTTTTTTTGTTCTTGCTTTATAAGTTAGATTAGATAGTAAATGTTAGCATTTTTTCTAATTGGTTCAATACTTGTCAGCCCAGACTCTTTGATTTCATGTTCGCAGTGATTGAGATTGCATAGAGATGCTTTAACTTCTCACAGAGTGACCATATGCAGATGGCTGACCACTGTGATGCTTCTTTTACAGCCTGGATATTTGTGAGAGTTAAGATGTAGATCGATTTGGCATCTCCAGTGTTTTTCAGGCCTTTTTTCAGCTGAAGTGCTTCTGACTCTGGGCTCATTCTTTGGAGATTCCATCAGGTCTTTCCTCGTCAGCAGCTAATGTCTGATGTTTTCTGGGAGAGTTTTGTGAGATCCTCTGGGTTCATAAACTGGGAATTTGTACTTCAAGTTCAAGTCAGTCCTGTCTTCTCTAATAAATCTTACTGGCCATAGTCCAATCATTTTCAAACGTTGGCAGATTCTGGTTCATCTTGTCATCAAAGTCCTCAAAGAAAGAAAATGCTGTTCTGTACGGCTGACCAAACAAGACAGCAAGTATCTGACGAAGATGCACCAAGCTGCAGTTGCCCATTGTGGGGACAAACAGACCTGGCTGGGATCTGTTTTGCCCTGTGAGCTGAATAAATTCATGAGCAGTCGTGACTCAGATTTGTTCAAGTGGAAGAAAATGATAGATGGAAAATTTCCCTTACTACATTCATTAGCTCAGTAAAGACTTGTGCTGGATCTCTGCACTTGTGAAAATGAGCTACTGTTACCTTAAAGTGCAATGTTGGCATTTGCTGCTCAGATATTGATGGACAAAGCTGATACACTGGTATACATAATTTTTGTTTTGCTCATTCTGCAAATTCTGTGCGCCGATCTGGGTCATCCCGATCTGCAAGCAGTTTGCTGACTGCAGCATGGGAGATGGGTGGTCTCGTAGGGTGTCTTACATTGAAATCTGCTGCAATGACCCGGTTACTGCGTTCACCAGATATCAACACAATTTCGATCCGCTCCTCACGTGTTAACCTCTTCGACATGTCAATGGCTGTGAACAAAGAGAAACTTGTAAATAACTCATGAAAGAATAAAGTTAGGTTGAAACCAAGCACACCATTGTTGTTCTTGTGACATTACCAATAAGTTTGATGTGTCACATGATCGTCTTCCTATTGAAAAAACAAAAATTGTATCCAAGATGGCCGACTTCTAAATGGCCACCATGGTCACCACCCATCTTGAGGAGTTTGCCCCCTCACATATACTAATGTGCCACAAACAGAACTTTAATATCACCAACCATTCCCATGTTATTACGGTGCATCCATATAAATGACCCACCCTGTACATGGAAACAACATCACCATGTGTCTTTCTGTGGTTCTGTTCTTTTTAGCTTTGACCCAGGAGATGATGTCAGGGTTTCAGCCATGTTTCCTGGGACTGTGTTATTAAAGGAAGGCGATGATGTTAGCCAAAGTGCACCTTCTCATCCAGCCAGCATTCATCCTTGAGGTCTTTTCACTTGCAAAACTGAACAACAGCATTTGAAAAGAGTAAACCTCAGCTCTGTGTCACATGGTGTTTTTATGTCTGCCCGATGAAGGCCATGCGCTGCAACGCTCTGCTCGGATAATAGCTGTTCTATAATGTTGTTGTGCGCGCTGTCTTTGCCTTCTTTAAAGACGCCCTTACATACAGATGCTCACGTTGGAGAAGGTCGTGTCGAGTGGACGGTTTAACAAAAGTTAGGTTTCGGTAACTGTGACAAAAGTTTCCCTTAATCAAGTTTGGGAGAGTTGACGGGTGTGATTAACGAGGCCCCGTGCTTTCAGGCCAGTGTTATCAGGTGCATAATTAAACCTGTAAATCAGCGAGACATACATGTACAGTAAGCACGATATGGCTGATATCGTCTAACACAGAGTTGTGTAAGAATTAAGAAGCCCCCTTGCTGTCCCTGTGAAAGGCTTTCTCATTATTACAGCTTCATATTGGACTCACAGGAGCAATAGCAGCAGTGCTTTATTAGCCTACAGATCAGGCTATTAAACATTTTAAGATGAGTTGAGCTTCATTAACGACATCCTGTATCCATATGTGTCATCTAATCTGTCTGACCTCAGGGGAGCTGACGCGGGGAAGGAGGAAGGATGGAGACCTGTTATTTTAGGGTGAGTAACAAGGAAAATCTGCCTGTTTTTCCCACACAAACAACATTCACGTTATTTGATTGGTTATGAAATATTAACCTGAAATACAAAACATGTCCCAGCAGGCACCTGAATCTTTAAACGCACTGTTCATAATTCAGAACTCTGATCAATAAATCATAACAGGGGCGATCGTGGCTCAAAGAGTTGGAAGTTTGTCTTGTAATCAGAAGGTTGCCGGTTCGAGCCCCGGCTCTGACAGTCTCGGTCGTTGTGTCCTTGGGCAAGACACTTCACCTGCCACCTACTGGTGTTGGCCAGAGGGGCCGATGGCGCGATATGGCAGCCTCGCTTCTGTCAGTCTGCCCCAGGGCAGCTGTGGCTACAACTGTAGCTGCCTCCACCAGTGTGTGAGAGTGAATGAATAGTGGAATTGTAAAGTGCTTTGAGGGCCCCGGAAAGTGCTATATAAATGCAATCCCTTATTATTATATGGATGAAACGGGCCGTGTATTCAGGGCTGACTTACTGACTCAAACAACAGCGTGGATGTGTTGCGTTATTTATAATTTACACTCGGGGTAAAAAGGCAGTTCGGGGTTATTAACAGTAACCTTACAAACGTATTCAGATGGTGAGAAAGGCAGACGGCGTGCGTGTGTACAGCTCAATGATTTCTTTCCACATTAATCAAAAAACCTTGAACTTAAGAAACCACACAGAGCTCTCACACACTCTGATACTGTGTGTGTGTTTTCACTGCATAATAGATGACCGACACAGCGCCCTCCCTCACACCGCAGGCCAACACGCAGCTTTACACGGACACAGGAAGTTGTTCGTCTGAACCACGACTCCGTGAAGAAGTGCGTTCCCAGGCGAAGCGTCAGATGACAGTTCTGTGCAGTCACCCCTCAAATAAGGAGGCGCTGGAAGTAAGATTGTGTGGTTATTTAGTGTGACATAAACTCATTTAACATCTTATTTTAATGTCTTGTGGTGCCAGAACAGTTTAAAGTCTATGTTACCAAAGTTCACAGGAAGCTCAGGCTTTGAGACCTGAGTGAGGAATTTGTAGAAATGATAAAAATCATTTGGTCCTGGAAAGATAAAGTAAATTTGAGGTTGTCAAAGGAGCTTGCAAAGAAAAGCGTCTGGACTTCTTTAAGTTACTTGAAGACGTTTCACCTCTCATCCGAGAAGCTTCTTCAGTTCTAAGGTCAAATGGTGGAGAGTCCCAGATATAAACCTAGTGGGAGTTTCCCCCCACAGAGGGACAAAAGGACCCCCTGATGATCCTCTAATCGCCTGAGCCAAGGTGTGAAACTGGGTGTGGGTCACAATCAGCCAGAGTTTCGGGTGAGTTCATTGTGATACCTGGCCCCACCTTATCATGCGAATTCCTGAGGTCAGATGGCCCAAGATGTGAGTGGGGGGAATTCCCACTAGGTTTATATCTGGGACTCTCCACCATTTGACCTTAGAACTGAAGAAGCTTCTCGGATGAGAGGTGAAACGTCTTCAAGCAACTTAAAGAAGTCCAGACGCTTTTCTTTGCAAGCTCCTTTGACTACGATGACCTGGATGACTGAGAACCTTCACAGACATAAATTTGAGATTATATGGAAAAAGCAAAAGAGGATCCCAAAAGAAAGACTTTACATTAATTTCTTGTGATTTATTTAACATTATTAAAATTTTTTAATCCATATACGTCTCAGCTTATTCAGATTAAAATAATATTTTTCAAGAGTGTTCAGGCCAAGACGGAGAAAAGAAATAGACCTTCTGTTTCTGAAAAAAGAGGAAAGGAATGAAACACAAGTGTGGAGTCGTCCAACAGGAAACTTTCAGTGTTACGAACTTCATTTTCCTCACAGGGGAGTTTAAGTTCACACCAATCACACATTCATTCTTTTGAATTCACTGAACTTCAGAAACTAAAGAGTTTTTATGTTTCAGAAGGACAAACATTGCTGCATGTTAAAAAAAATCTTAAATCTGTGACAAACTTGGTCATCAGTCATATAACATACTGATGACTGCTGACACTCCACCCACTCCACCCTGCCTGCACCTCTCTGCAGTGTCACTCATTAATTTCTGTCTGACTTTCATTCATTTTCTCTCTGGAGCATACCTCCACCTCCACCTCTGTAGGTTCTCCTCCACCACCTACTCTCCTTACAGTTTTCTATCAGGCTGGAAACTGTTGGGGCAGGGATAGCTCAGTAGGTAAAGTGGTCGCCCCATGATTGGAAGGTCGGCGGTTCGAATCCACTTAACGGCTACCCTGAGGTACCCCTGAGCAAGGTACCGTCCCTACACACTGCTCCCCGGGCGCCTGCTTAGTGGGCTGCCCACTGCTTCACTGAGTGAATGGGTCAAATGCAGAGAAAAACAAGTAATTTCCCCATGGGGATCAATAAAGTATCTAGTATTATTATTTCTGCTGTTTTTCTGTCTCGACTCAGTTTTGGAACTAGTTTTAGCAATAGCCTTGTGTTGCAGCCGTACTGATAGCTTATCAATGCTTTATCACCACGTCATTTACTTTTATTCAGATAATAATCCAAATCAAAAGAAAAAAGTTAAGACTATGTGATAGGATAAGAACAACAAGCTCCATGTGAGTGCATATTTTCTCTTCTTTTTGAAACATTTGGACTTATTTGGTTTACTGAGAGCTGAAGCTTCTGAGCTTCAGAGGTGTGAAAGCTTTGTTTATGACGCGCAGCTCTCTGCTGCTGCTGAAGCAGAGTTTAAAGTAGGCCACCTAAAAGGCAGAACAAAGCACAGAGAATGCTGGGGTAACTTTTGCTTTAAAAATACATGAGGCGGCGCCCACCACTCCCCACCTATCAAACATTAAGGAGCAGCGGAAAACACGTTTAACGCACACTCGTTCCCTCACAAGTACATGAAGATACACGGAGGCAAACATCAGACACATGCAGACCTGAAGACGTGCTTTTAGAAACAGACAAACATACACAGATATATAAGCTGCTCCTTAACAGTACTTTAAACACACACACACACACACACACACACACACACACACACACACACACACACACACACACACACACACACACACACACACACACACACACACACACACTGTGGGCCACAGAGGCTTTTACTCGCTGTCAGCTGCCTAATCACCCTTAAAGAGTCTTAACGAGCTCAGTACAACCTGGGAATCGATTACATGTCTCACTTTATTCTGAGGTTAATCCACCACATCTGTCGGCTACTGTCATTTGTTTTTAAATGAGATAATGAAGTATTTGTTTTTTTTATAGTAAAGTATGATTACACAATGAAAGATTGTGGATCATAAATTCATCGAACAGCAGATGTGTTTATCTGCATGAAAGCCATGAAAAGAAACCGATTCTGAGGTTTGTAAAGCATGCAGTGTGTTCTGACTACAGAGAAACTTGAGAAAAATTCAGGATGTTTTAATGGAGTCTGGTGACTCACTGTGAACAGGTAAGTTAAGGAAATCACAGCTCTGAGTTTAAATATTTAATCACATGAAACTGGAGAAAACCTGCCAGGCTGATTTGAGCACAGTGTAAATTTAAAATTGGAGAACACTCACAAGCCACTTCATTAGGAACACCTGTAAAGCCTAATGTATTCCAACCAATTGGATGTAAAGTAATAGTTTTACGTGAGAAGTTAAAACTGAACCGAGTGGCTGCATCGAGGTCCAGCAAGAGATAATCAGGATGATTATGAAGTGAAAATCATGCAAAGCTAATTTAGTAGAATACAATAAGAAAGCTTTGGACTGTCCTCCTTTAACCTCCTAGGACCTGGCGTCCACATATGTGGACATCGCATTTTGGGATGTCTAGACCAAAATACTTAATTTTTCTCTACAAGGGCCTGATATCCACTTACGAGGATGTTATACTGCCACTGTTCTATCAAAATTTAAAACCAATGTCCTCATATGTGGATGTCATTTGTCTCAGAAACAAAAATAAGGTAAAAAAAAAAAGATCTGGTAATTCTTTGTTTTACATTCATCAGGTCCCAAACGACCCAAATAGCAAAAAAAAAAAGAAAGTAAAAATACATGCCATGAAATAGTTCGGGTGTTAGGAGGTTAAAGTGTTCCTAATATTACATCTACCTGACTAACATATGTTCAGACTTAACAGTATGACATTAATAACAAACACTAAGTTGGCTTTCACAACAGCAATCAGCCTCTCTTCCCAAAGCTCCTTTCCTAACGCACACTAATGATGTCGTACTGCAAACATTAGTAGATCGGGTTCCTGGGCCATTACTGCTGATACCGATACTTTTAACCTAAATTGTCCTGAGTTTCAAAAGTTCTGAACACATTAAACGCCCGCTTAATCACCGTGATTTTGGTTTTCCACAATGATTAGTTAACAAAACAAAACACACCTTTCAGTAATTTAAATTTTGTTTTTTGGAGACCTTGAATATAAATGTGTGTGTTTAAATATGCTACAGGCTTAAAATCACCAGAAATGACAATCAACTCAAAAAGGTTCAGACATTTTCCATAGTGCATGTTTCAGGCTTTCCCCGCGACCCAGCCCCGGATAAGTGGAAGAAAATGGATAGATGGATGTTTCAGGTTTATGTTTTCATTTCTCCAGCACTGGTATCAATACTATCAATATTGGTATCGATCCACCCACCTCTAACATGCACAGTTACACATGAGCAGTCCTCATATGAACGAGCATCAGCCAAAATAGAGACTGCTACAACAGAGGCTCTATTGTATGTACTGCATGAATGATGAATGGCCTACAGTATGCTCCATAGTTTATCTCACAACGCTAATGGTGCTGGTTAGTCAGTCCTTATCAGGAAATGCAAAGCAGGGTCTGAGGGTTCCAACATAAAGCTGAACCTCCATGATTACGACATTTCACTGCAGCTTTTACTGCAACAACATTAGACTCAAAGTAGGGGAGAAACCCGCTGTCATATGGTCTACGTGCTGCTGCTGAGGAGAGGCATTTCTGTAGTATATGTCGGGATGAGGAACGTGAGCATTGATGCTGAGCTGACGTGAGTTCCTCAGGAAGTGGATTTTCATGTAAACCACATGATGGCTTGGTTTGGAAAAAGAGTCGCTTGCTGTGGTTGCAGAGCGGATAGCGAGCGAGTAGGGGAACTCTGGTTAACAGACGAAACATTACTCGAAAATCCACTGGCCTTAAAGTCTGGCTTCATGGATTCATCCTTATTTTAAATGCCTCTTCATGCATTCATCTTGGAGTGGTCTGGCAGTAGTAGGTAGGAATGTTTCTTTTCCAATGAATGAATAATGGATAACTTTTTTAAATACAGTTCACAGGAACTGACCATATTCTTGTCGTTCCTAACAGTGAACACGGAGAAAAATTTAAATTTTTCAGGAGTTACTGCTGGAGGATTCTGCTGCATTGCTCCTCATCCTACACCCGAGGTTTCTAATAACTTTCTGTGTGTGTAGTGAAAGATGTGCAGGAGTGGCTTCAGTGATTACAAAGCCCTGAGTTCCAGAGCTTCACAACAGATACTGCATGGACGCTTTGGTGTAACTGTGAGCTCAATGGTTAGTCAGTCATAATTAGTGAAGAAGCATACACAGTCAGGAAATATCAGTTAGGTCCAAAGACTTTTAGTGAACACAGGTAAAATAAATGTGACTCAGAGTGGGCAATCCCGAGTACACTGGCAACAACCAATGGAAGTGAGAGTTTCCATTGACAGAAGATTATGTAGAAAATGTGTAACTGTGCTGTGAGCACAGACTGACATCATCCACTGGTTTCCAAAGCTTTGTTTCAAAGCCTTAAGGAAGACATTTGCAGTGATGTGGTGACCAGAGATTAAAGATGAGATGATGGGTGCAGTAAGTGCTGGGATGGGAAGCTGGAAGGTCTTGAACCTTTCCCAACTTTGAGACAGGCGATCGAGTCGACCAATGAGAGTGAAGGATGCATTCATTGGCATGTGAGTTGAAAGATCTTGGCAACCGACGCCTGCAGTGTCCACTAGTGGCCAATCAGCAGTGACGAAGCAGTGTGAGATGAGCTCCCTTTTAGATCCATGATTCCCAAAAACAACGACGTAGAAACAATAATGACTTATTTTGTTCAGGGCAGAGTTCTCGACCTGTGAAACACATGCGGTCCTGCAGTATCCTCCCCCTGTTACATCCAACACCTGTGCCGTTTGCAACAACTGAAACACTTTCTATGTGGATGGGGTCTTCAGGTTTTCCAGTCAAGTCAGACCTGTACTTTCCTTTGTTTCTAAATTTGTGATTTATTACCAGCAAACTTTGGGTTGTGCGTCTGGATGTGAAACCAGTGCATAAGAGCCTTAGACCTGCTTTCTGTCGTCCATCGCTCCAGAGTAGATGGGCTATTTGTTTGTGTAGCTTCCATTGAGGCTCCAGTAGTCAGCAGGTCTCGGACTTTGTTGAGTCGTTACAATAATTATCCATTTAAATAGAGTAATAGCAGCACACCATCCACCAAGCAGACCAAACAGCTTGCTTTTATTAACTGCAGTAAGCACCTCTGAACAACATCTCATCACAGTGATGTGTTAAACATGCTGGAGTCCAGCCCTGATCACTCAGCGAGGCTTTGTTGTGTTTCAGCCTGTGTGCAAAGCTGGAGACTGAATCACTCTGTGAGAAGGAAAGCAGCCCGAGGACACTGCTGTCATTGTGTGTGTGGTGCTGTCAGAGTTTGTGTGCGATCACTGGATGTGTGTGTGTACTGTCAGCAGTGATGTATTGATGGCTGAGAGGATTTGATTACACTGAAAAGCTAGAAGGAAAAAAAAATCTCAATTACTTCTTTCTTCATATTTTTGTTGAGGAATGAAGAAAGGATAATTAGGACGACCCTGTTAATGTTAGAGTCACACCCTGAGCTGAATCTCGCTGTGTCAGCTGATCAACAGTTAGGATGAATTTGGAAATCATCTGGATTCTGATTCAGTGGAAGGTCTGAAATGTTTTCAGGTTTGAATTAAAGACATTAAAAGGTCTCTACTACTCAAACTTTAATGGTACAGAGTCTAAATTCAGAGTTTAATGTAATAAACTACTTTTCTCCATGGATGCATTAATAGTTCTGGATACAGCGCTGCAGCCCAGGCTTGCTGCTAATCTTTCCCCGTGGAGTCCTGGTATAGAGACACCTGTGTAAACCGCTGACTACTGTTTTGACTCTTTCTGATATGAATTTCAGATTAATGCAGGTGTAATAATTGTAAATCCCCTCAGAGGTTGAAAAAGTCTGCTTTTTTGTACCCATCACCCGTCACAGTCTCATACCTCCCAGTCGCAATCATTCTCCCAAACTGGGGTTAGAATTCAGGGTTATTAGAAAAATGTATTCAGTTAAAATTTAAGGAGGTCAGGTAAAAAAAACTCAAACATTCATTTACTGTCAACAACAAGATAAGAAGCTTCTGAGAAACGCGTCTTCAGCGCTTGATTAAAAAAAGAAAATGTGTGCTCTGAGTTTCACTTTTTCTTTTTTCCTTGACTCTGTTTCACACGAACAGTCTGAACAAACATTAGTAACAGCGTCAGCTCGTCTGCTCTCGCTGTTTCTGTTTTCACACACAGATGTTCTTGACGTTTCTCTGGAGAAATGACCTGATTGGCTGAGTAGTGTCACATGGGATGATTTACAAAGCATGTGATTGGTCGGTGTGTTTCCTGTGTGCATAATTTGACTACTGTGTGAACAAATAATTAGATCATTAAAATAACTGTGGATAGAGTTAAATAGAAACAGTTTGTTAAAATCTAATGGGTCCTTACAGAGTGAAGTCTGGGTCCAGACCGCCGTCTGCTAATTGGTGACCTAGGATTTAGAATCAAAGATGGCTGCAACCTCGTGGGGGCGCTAGTTTAAAACACTCGTCTTCTTTCCCCACTTGTTGGCTGTGTTTGCTGGCATGAAAAATCATTGTGCAACAATTTCTGTCCATTTTACTAACAAAGAGATTTTCAGTGTCAAGAGAGCGTCTTGGTTAATTAATTCTTTGCACAGGTTCAGCTGAATGTTGTAAAAACAGAGGCAGCAGCATTCGAACAGCAGTGAAATCTCTGTCTTTCTTTCCTCTGCTGCATTCAAACGCTGCCAAACCAGCAGAGCAGCGTTTGGCTGTCAGTCAGGCCGTGTTGCTCCAGAGGAGAGCGGCAGACTCAGTAACAACCTGCTGACTAACGATAAACTGCGACACCGAACAAGTGAGATGTGAACTCGACACCTGCCCTGACAGCATGACTGTGTGAATGAAAACAGATGATTGTGCTCTTCAAAAGGATGATCGCAGCTCAAATTCACACTGCAGTTTAGTCCTAATCTGGAAGCAGTTCAGCAACACACTGGCAGTCGATCAAGCTGCAAGTACACATGTTACAGCTGTAGGACAAGAGCTCCGGAGATAAGGAGCTGCAGTGATGTAGCATCGGAGTGTCTAAGAGTGTCTTTTAGTCATTCTGTCTCGGGCCCAAACAATCTGATTCACAAAGAAAAAACAGCGAGGAAAACATTACCCGACACGCCGCCAGCGCATCAACACGGACAGCATTGTTTGCTTCATCACAGCGGCTTTATTTCTAGTTTGGTAAACTGTTTGTTGATTGGTTGTTTTTCTTTGCTGAGGTGAAGCCAAGCTCATGTTTTTCACAATTAAATACCAAATTAAGACCCAAATATTCACATTCCAGATATGAACTACATGCTTTTTGTTCTTACACGAATCAGTCTTTACATCAGCCTCAAGTAAGTAAAAACAACCTTGAGATAACAAACAAATGGCACACGCACAGGTGAACAACCCCGTGGAGTCTGGGATTCCTTTGCAAAGGAGACGACATTAGAAAGCAAAAACTAAAGATTTACAACAAGTTCTGCTTCAAGCACCGACCACTAGAGCTAAAGAATGAAAAGTGCGAGGTATAGGTAAGATAAGATAAGATAAGATAACCTTTATTAGTCCCACACGTGGGAAATTTGTTTTGTCACAGCAGGAAGTGGACAGTGCAAAAGTTATGAGGCAAAAATTAGAATACAATAAGAATAAATACAGTACACAGCTGTACAGAATAGAATAAAATAAAATACTATATACAGTAGAATAAAATAAAAAAAATATACAATAAGATAAAAATAGAATACGAATGCTATATACAACTGAGTAAAAATACAACGATGACAGAAAGGATTATTGCACTTAGTATTATTGCATATGTATGGATGTGTGTGCTTGATCAGTTAAAGTCTTTATTATGGAGTCTGACAGCAGTGGGGAGGAAAGACCTGCGAAATCTCTCCGTCCGCAGTCTCCCACTGAAGGAGCTGCTCAGTGCTGTCACAGTCTGCTGCATGGGGTGGGAGACGTTGTCCATCAGGGATGACAGCTTAGCCGCCGTTCTCCTGTCACTCACCACCTCCACTGGGTCCAGAGGGCATCCTAGAACAGAGCTGGCCCTTCGGATCACCCTGTTCAGTCTCTTCCTGTCCCCAGCAGAGATGCTGCCGCCCCAGCAGACCACACCATAAAAGATAGCAGAAGCCACCACAGAGTCATAGAAGGTCTTCAGGAGTGGGCCCTCCACTCCAAACGACCTGAGTCTCCGCAGCAGGTACAGCCTGCTCTGCCCTTTCCTGTAGAGGGCGTCTGAGTTATGAGTCCAGTCCAGTCTGTTGTTCAGATGAACACCAAGGTACCTGTAGCTGTCCACAGCCTCAATGTCCATACCTTGGATGTTCAGTGGTTGCAGTGGAGAATGCTTGTGCCTGCGGAAGTCTACCACCAGCTCCTTGGTTTTACTGGCGTTGATCTGGAGGTAGTTCAGCTGGCACCAGTCCACAAAGTCTTGGGTCAGACCTCTGTACTCCTTGTCGTCCCCATCAGTGATGAGGCCGACTATTGCAGAGTCATCAGAGAACTTCTGCAGGAAGCACTGGGTGGAATTGTGGGAGAAGTCTGCAGTGTAGATGGTGAAGAGGAACGGAGCCAGAACCGTTCCCTGTGGGGCCCCCGTACTGCAGACGACCCTGTCCGACACACAGCCCTGAGTCCTCACATACTGTGGTCGGTCGGTGAGGTAGTCCAGGATCCAGGTAGTGAGGTGATGGTCCACTCCAGAGTTCACCAGCTTGTCCTTCAGAACCGAGGGAAGAATAGTGTTGAAGGCACTGGAGAAATCAAAGAACATGATTCTCACAGTGCTTCCAGCAGTCTCCAGGTGAGCGAGGGAATGATGTAGGAGGTGAATGACGGCATCATCCGCTCCAATGCCAGGCTGGTAGGCAAACTGAAGTGGGTCCAGTGATGAGCTTATTAGGCGCCGAAGCTGAGCCAGGACCAACCGCCCCAGGGTCTTCATCAGGTGGGATGTCAGAGCCACCGGCCTGTAGCTGTTGAGGTCCTTGGGGCGTGAAGTCTTTGGCACTGGTACAACACAGGAGGTGTTGTGTAGACTGCTAGTGCTCTGCACCGAATGTTACCACCATGTTTGTGGAGTTTCTATCTAAAGAGCATCTCCAGTGCAGTTATTATTTTCTCTGCTGTTAACTGCAGACCACTGAAACAGTCCAAAACAGTCACTAAACCAGTGGTTGACATCAACACAGCCATCGTTTACATGTCTGTAATAGACCCGAGGCACAGATGGCAACAATGATGAAATCAAATCGGTAGGAAAAAGGCAAAAACAGGAAGGAAATCAACTTAAAAAACACAAGAAAAGAAAACAGGAAGTGGAAACAAATCTAAAAGAACACAAACTGAAGAAAAGGGGGAAAATAAGAAAAATGAAATGTTGGTCCTCACTTTTCGCCGGTTTTCTGATGGTTATACTCTGATGGAAAAAAGACCTCGACACCTGCTGATGTCTAAACACGAAGCCAATCAACCCCCAACCGCCGTCTCCACAGGAAGTGATGCGTGCTTTGTTTCTGCATTGTTTGGAATAAATGTAGAGAAGGAGCTGAAGTGTTTCTGCCACTTTTCTGTCTTATTGTACAAATATTTTAACATGATATTTTCTCAGTTTTAGGCTTGTAAATATTTCATGAAGTCACTCTGAGGCTCTCCTCGGTGTGTTCCCTACATAAGAAAGCGTTATTATTGTTTTATAGAGGATCATTTAATGTAATTGCCTCCTGTTTGTGTGAGTCACACTCTGCTCCCTGCTGAGTTTGCTGAGCTGCAGACAAACAGCTCACTTTCCCTTTGCTGTGCCAAACTGCATTTAGCAGAGAGGATATTAAATAGTTAATACATTTTCTGAAATATGCGTAAAACTGAAACCGCGACAGACAGCAGCACTTCAGAAGTATTATGTTTTTGCCTTTTAAATATGCACTCTGCAGCAATTTTAATTTATTAACTGCTTTTTGTTGCTTGATTTCTCACATAATGATGTGACTCACATATTAATGAAAATACAGCCTGAAGACCTCTGTTCTACTCGCTCACAGCATTAACAGTAAGCACTGCTACTGTTAGCGTAGACACAGAGCCTACAAAATACTGTGGATAGTAAACGGTTCTGTATCTAACCGGTAAAAGTTTGTGTTTAAATACATTTTATTGACCAGCACTATGATATAAAGTGAGGAAAATAACCCAAAACTCAGCCAAACCTCAGTCTTTTAGTAAAATAAGTATTTGAAAAAAAACCAGCCAGAATTCTGACTCCCACAGATTGTCTGATCAGTGACTGATCGATCACAACCATGAATGTGTAAACAGCACACCTGTCCAACAAGTCCAACGAGCTATCAAAGGATGTCAGGGAGAAGACTGTAGACCTGCACAAGGCTGAAAGAAGAAGAAATATCAAATGACCTTCATCGCCCTCGGTCTCCAGCTCTGTGCACCATGAGATCGTGATAAAGGTGGTGGATCATCCCAAAACTACACTGGAGGAGCTTGTTAATGACCTGAAGGCAGTTGGACCACAGTCACCAAGAACATCACTGGTAAAAAACTGTACTGTAATAGACTGAGATCCTCAAGAAGGCACACGAAAGCCCATCTGAAGTTTGCCACTGATCTAAACAATCTAGAGAAGGCTTGGGAGGAAGTGCTGATGAAATCAAGGCTCTTTGGCATCAGCTCGACCTGAGTTGCTTAGCTAGAAAATCTCATCTAAAGCTTTGAGTTGCCAAGCAGAAGCCAAGAAACCTGAAGGATGTAAAATGGTAAATGGCCTGTATTTGTATAGCGCTTTACACATTCAGTCATCCAGCCATTCACACACTGATGTAGAGAGTCTCTGTAAAGAGGAGGCGGCCAAAACCCTAGTGACCAACTGCAACAAACGTCTTACTGCTGTGCTTGGCAACAAATATTTCTCTCCCAAGTATCAACTTGTGTGTTTTTTGGTTTTGGTTGATATTCTGTTAAAATTAAATGATCATAAACATTACAGACTGATTACAGATTATTTCTCCAACTGTGCATTTATGGCCTCCTCTGAACATGATGCAGGACTGCACAGCGTCGCCTCTGTTGTTCAGGAGTTTCTCTCCATGAGTGCAGCCTGCAGCTGTGCAGTAATCACTGGTTGTGAAAAACACGTCGAGCAGGCATGTCAAAGGCATGTTCAGCAGGAGACGAGGCTAAATACTGGCCAAGGAAATGTCTGGATGTGCCGCTCATCCTACAGGCCAACAGTACTGTGGCAATGTGGGGGTGGACATTGTCCTAAAACAGCCGCAGGACATCCAGCATGCTAATAGCTCGGTCTCAGTCAGCTTCGGTCTGTCACACCATGGTGGCCATGATGACGGTGTGGTCTTTACACTGGTTTTTGTGCTCTTACATCACTGATTTGAGACTGAAATAAACTGAACCAATTCTAAGGTGTAAATGTTACAACTGGTAGAGCAGGTAGAGCCAGGTTTACTGAACAGGGCAAAGTAGCATGTGAGGATATTTCCAAATAAGCAGGGAGATTTTGGGGGTGATTGTTGTGCTGTTTTCTAAACACAGGCGTAAACAGGGGCAGATTTATAACTGTACTCAGAAACACATCAAAGTGTTGGAGATGCAGTCTGGCCGAGAGCCGTCATAATAAAAACAGGCCTCGGTATCCAACAGGCTCTGATATACAACAGTAACTGCATCAACAATATTTTGATGTTGTGTTCTGTAGCATTCTTGCTTTGAGACAACTGAGATCATTTCAAGTGCAATTTTTCTGCCCTGGATTTCTTTAGTTTTTAAAAAATAGATTTGAAGGTTTGATGAGGGAGTCTTGAGTGTGTGTCTGTGATCTGTATCTCATGCATGTATTAAAGGTCAATGCAGCATTTGTGTATTTACACCACTAAAAAGAGTCAGGTGTTAGAGCTCAGCTCATTAAATCACTGTGAAAACCATGTGTGCGCTGTCTATGGTGCTGAAATAAAAACAGTTTTGTTTTAAATGTAATAAAACGTTATTATCCCATACAGCTCCAGGTTTCCTGCTTGGAAATGACATGCCCAAGTTGAACCAACCATTTCTCTGCAGTTACAATCCCAGTGTACACTGTAATGCTATCAAAACAAAGCTGAGACTTGTGAGACTTGACCAGAGGTGTGAGCATCGCAGCAGATGCCATCGTGTCGAAGGCTACGTTCACTCTGCAGGTCTTAATGCTCAAATCCAAATAAAATGCGACAGCAAACGTGCTCTAGTGTGAACGCTCAAAGCGGCGCATGCGCAAAAGAAAACCTCACACACAACGCGCTCTGTTTAGACCCAGAGCAAACAGTGTTTGACTGATGGCCTTAATATAAAGACTTCGGACTTCACGTTTCCCAATTTTTGCTTTAAGTTATTTTGTTATTGACATAATAATGTAATTAACCTAATAATGATCCTTATTGCTGTTTTAGAGGAGCGCTGCTTCTAGCTGCAGGTTTCTGTCAGAATCTGCAGATTATACAGAACAAATAAAATGTTCACGTTTCTCCAACGTTGTCTTTCCAACAGTTTCACTGACATCTACACTGGATAGCCAGGAAGCGTTCGCGATGTCTTCTCCGGCGCTTCTCCGGCGCTGATAATCGGCGTCTGTCTTGTGTCAGTGACGTAAAAGACGCATTTAATGCGACGTGACCATCAAACAGCAGTCGCTTTCTGAAACATCAGATATGTATCGATTCAGGACCACATACGAAAGTGACCCAGATCGGATTTGAAAATATCGGATTTGTGCCGTTCACCCTGTCATACCATGATCGGATATGGGTCGCAGAGGGTCAAAAAAGTCGGGTTTGATGCGCTTTCGCCTGCAGTGTGAACGTAGCCTAAGTAGTCGAGGATAAAACAATGAAAAATATGAGAATATGAATATGAGTTCTCCTGGCCTGGTCTCTTTTAGAAAAGCACGAATCAACAGATGAACATTAACTGATGCTGCTGAAGTGAAGGAGAGCAAAGTGTTATTGGAGACATGTTTTGCAGCGTTTGGTAGAATTTGTAAAAGCTGAAATTTCTTTGGTATTGAACATGAAAACCCCCACAGTGGTTGACAGCACTGAACACAAACGGTAGACTGGTGCATATCAAATAAGGCAGAAGATAAAGATTGTTGATGGTAATCTGGTATGGAAGCACACTGAGAGGTGGAGCTGTGCAGGAGGTGTGATTTTACTGTGGTGGAACCAAAACGGCCAAAGTAAAAATGTGAAGCGTAATTTTTGTCTTTTTATGTTGTTGGTTCAGTGAATTTTGTTTATAGAGTGACAAATCCTGCACTGTCCAGATGTGTAAGCTGTCGGCTTTCAGCACCTGATGACGTGTCCGTGTACGTGCTGTCAGATCAACGAGAGGATTTGTGTTTACACCGGTGGAATGTGTTTACCTGCTCTTTAATCATCTCCTGTTTTATCTGTTTGGTGGTTGTTGAAATGGTTTTATGAGATGCTGATATTTCTGTGGATACAACATATATTTATATAAATAAGAGTTCTGGTGGTACATCCTGTGGAACCAGAATTTCTCTTTCTCGCCGGGCCCTGAGTCAGCTTCTATCTGCACTGCTAACGTCACATCCAGTGTTTACCTGAGTATTTATTTATCTGAGTATCAGTATATACGATCTTTGTGCATAAACAACAGGAAGATAACTGCAGTTCACTTATCAACCAATCACAGTTCATAGAGCAAAGTATCAGGTTTCATTTGAAATCTGGCTCTTTTGGTGTAAATGCAGTAGTTCCCTGCAGCATTGGTAGACATTTCACTGTGTTCATGATAAAACCGTCACCTGGTCATGTTGTTGCACCGTTGTTTCCACTGTCACACCTCAGATCACACTGCAGAGGTGTGAACTTGCTTTTAGCATTGTACACACTCACGTTTCCACTTCTGTCACTCCGAGGAACTGTTGGCGGAAGTTTGCAGCCTTTGAAGGTCTGAACAAACACAGTATCACACTGAAACCTGCCTTCTCACACACACACACACACACACACACACACACACACACACACACACACACACACACACACACACACGCACACACACACACACACACACACACACACACAGAGGCCAGCGGACAGCAGGACCTTTCGTTTCTGCACGACTCTCATATATACGTGTTGACACGTGAAGCCGTTGCTGCTGTTTGCTGACTGCAGAGCACATCCACAGCTCCCACTTCATGTGATCAGAGGCGAGATTATAAAGCTCGAGCCCAGCAGCTGCTGGATGAAGACATCTGATGTTTTTGTGCGCACAGCTGAAAAGATGCACATGCTCATCGATTCATGCACCCTGCTGATGTTTTATAAGAAAGAAAATAAAGTTTTCATATTTATTAGACCTCATACACTCATGTCAGGGATTTTATTAATGAGAGGAGAGTATGTGAAACAGGTTCTCCTGTTGGCTGAGGCAGTCGAATGTGAAGAAAACATTTTTTTGGTTGTACTTCTGTAAAGATCTGACACAAAGTAAATAAATCATTAGTTTTGAGAAGCGGGTGTGGCAGGGGGAGAAGACACGGTTTGAGGACGACCTCGTGGATACAGGGAAACCTCTCCACACACAATCAGGGATTTTTGCCCACAAACATTTTTCTTGTCTTAGATCTCAGCGCTTTAAGGCAAGCGTGTCCTGAAAGAAATTCTTCTAAAGCAAAGAAAATTGAAGAGAAAAAGACCTCAGGGCAACTTAAGTATGTCACTGTATGCCAGGTTTTATTATATAAGTGTAAATGGTCAGGTTCTCATATAGCGCTCTGCTAATCTACACTGGAAAAGCTTAAAGTAGAGAAAGCTGTGTCTGTGATCATGGGATGAATCTTAATATTCACTCCAGTTTTTGTCTACAACGACTCCTGAAGGAAATCTTTCGATGATCTATTAATGTCAGGTTATTTTCTAAGAGCTAAAAAATACAAACTTCAGCAAACAGAAAAGGAAAAAGCTGAGGCAGCGTCCAGGACTGCGTCACCTTCTAATCGGGAGGTTGGTGGTAGGTTTGATCACATGCTCCACATCTTCCAGGGTTCATATTTTACAGTAAGTGTAACACAAAAAAACCTGAGCATGAATTCTTTTGGTCCTTTAGTACAAACTCTGTGTGACTCCAAAAGCACCGAAAATGTCTAAACCTGATTCTCACAAACGTTATGTGTGATAACGACACGACCTGTCCACATGAAGTCAGTCAAATCTGAGGACAGCTCCCCGCTGGCCTCTTCAGAATCAGCTGGGATTTTTTTACAGTGACTTCAATTATTTAATGAGTCTATACAAACTTGTCCCTGCATACTGTGAGGAGGTAAAGGTCCTCAAAATGCATAAAGGTCAAAACGGGGTATTTTTCAGTTCCCAGCACGTTTTCCCTTTTTAGTTTTTATTTCAGCCTCCATAACATCATCAGAACAGGAGTCATCTACATAAAACTGATGAAGGTGTAATATTCAGAGTAGCAATATTCAGAGTAGAAGAGAAACAGCGAGAAGATGAGCCTGGTGGGTAAAAATGAGACCTTTCTCATGTCAGTTTTATTAGAACGATGCAGCTTTGCTATCGAAACAATAATAAAGCTATCCCCTGATGTTCAAGCTGAAACCCCCCAAACTTTTCACCTGGTTCTGTTTGCTGCTGAGGAGGTAGAGAACAACATTAAAGCAGCAGCCGGACAGCTCGATAAACAGCTGAACCTCCACACAAAGCTCTGTCGCCAACCAGAGCTGCAGATTCAGCTGATAATCTTCTGCAGCCAGAGACGCCTTCCACCATCAGAACATCAGATCATGATTATGATGTCACATAACGAGCCACACGAGCGTAACACCAGAACAAATGTTCATGTCCAATCAGTTTTTGCTGACCTTGCACCTTCATGACAAAGAAACACCAAACTACCAGTGACTCCCTGAGGCGGCACCATCGAGGAAACGCTCACTTCAGCAAGTGATGTTTGGCAGGTATAAAGTTTCTCTTGGTGGGATCAGAGTCTTCATTCCCTGCTGACAGTTGAAATTAAAGGTACTCTTCTCTTTCTCTCTATTTATATAAGTATCTGGTTCATAATAACTCCAAACTGAGGCTTTAATACGATTTCCTGCTTATAAAACGAGTCTAACTTCATCCAGTGCGCCTGAAAAGTGTTGGGTGTTGGGTCAGTGACTCAGAGCGTTCACTGGAGCATTGAGCTCAGGTCCTCTGAGAGCTGTATTAACACTGAGGTTAACAGCCGCTCTTTATGCTAAATAAACTGCTCTGAATGTTAATCTGCTCCTCACCCACTGACCTCAGAGCAGGAGAAACACGGAGCCCGGCTGCTGATCGACATTCCTGCTTTCATGGGGATGAACCCCGGACTTTTTAATTAGCCCATGACCTTTCCACCAGCACCAGGAATTCAGAATTAGATTTCTTTTAGCTGCTCTGGCCACAGTCTTCTGTCTTCAGCCACTTATGATCCACGCATAATGAATTCTGTGCAACTCATCCCCTCAAACATCTCAGCAGTCAGTGAATGGACTGAAAATAACATCCAGGAACCATGGAGGTCAGGCAAAAGAGACACTAAGAGACATTAAAAGAGATGCAAAATGGGCCAAGAAGAAGGAAACAAAGCCGAATGCCTACAGATCAAACAAATGAAAAACAACCAAAGAGATGGGAAATGAGCACAAGGGAACGAAGACTACCACAAAACACTGAGCAGCCAAAAGAGACACAAAATGAAATGAAACGGTAACAACAGAGAAAAAAATAATGCAGACAAATAAGAAAAAATTACCAAGAAATTATAAAACGTAATCAGAAAATTACCAAAATACAAAAACACGTAAAAGGATTGAAAATCAGTAAAGTGGGAGAGAAAACACCCACGAAGGGACGAAACATGAGAGCAGACGAATGCAAAAATGTCAACAAAGAGAAACCACGCAGGAGGGATGCAAAATGAGCACAGAGACGACGGAGCACAAAACAGTGACTACACAGAGACGAACTCGCCTGGGAGCTTATAGATTCACTCCAGCAAAATCAATCTGGCCTTCTTCCCGTTCAAACAGATTTTTGGCCCAAGCTTGACCGGCAGCGGCCGCTCATCCAGGTCTTACAGGACGCCTGGAATCTCAGTGCTGTCCCTCGTGTCTCTGTCGTGATTGTTCGTAGATCTGTTCAACTGCCTCCCGAGGCCTGTTTGTCTTTGACAATGAAAACTGACAGTGAAAGAATCGCGTCCTGACCTTTCATTCACCACGAAACACATTTACCGTCCAGTGTATGCAACGCCTTAAACAACGACTGCAGTGTGTGCTGGACCGTGTGAGCATGTTTGTCCACTGATGCTCCACTGAACCCAGGCAACACACACACACACACACACACACACACACACACACACACACACACACACACACACACACACACACACACACACACTCAGGGTCAATTGCATGTTCTCACACATGTTCCGTGATTCATCACAACAGCTCACTGCTCCAGTTTCTGTTTCTGCATCCCCCCCTCCTCTTTTGCTGGTTTCACACCGCTGTGTCGATTCTTTAGCAGGCTCAAAGGTCAGGGAGCATCTGCGAGCGACGTCGCCTGCGGCAGGAAGGAGGTTCAAGGGCGCCGAGACAAAGTCGCCATCCAACGGTCGGTCACTGACCCTCCAGCTCATCTGCACCGCCGCTGCTGTTTTCCAGCTGCTGAAGCACTTTCATCATGCTGCTAATATCAGTGTTGCCCTGCTGGCACTGATGCTCTCTTCTTGCAGCCATCCTCTGGACTGAGATGACATTTCTTCCTAAACAGCCGTCTAAAAAACAGTCTGCAGACAGCTCGGTGTTCCGGGGTTAACTAAAAACTGGACCAGAGTGATTCTGCATTTTCATGTTCAGAAAAAAAGACGATTTGTGACGCACGTGAACAAAAAACGCTTATTTCATCAATTTTACACTCGTTCGTTTTCCTTCCCAGCATCTCCCTACAACTTCTTTATATCACAGGCAGATAAAAACCAGACAGCAGTTACATTTCCATCTAAACATGCTTTAGTGGAACCATTAGGAAGCATTAGGCACATTTTCTGTATGTTCCTCCTCCTTAAACACGGGACTCGCAGTAATGATCATAAAAACAACATCAATAACAGATGCAGCTTTTAACAGCTACACAGCAACAGAAAGTAAAAGCCTGGTTTAAACGTTCACCTTGTTCCAGCTGAGCTTTTACTTTTGCAGATCTGTGTCAGTCACAAATAACTGATGGCATGTGAGAACGTGCTACTACTGCATCCATGGCTGCACAGAGAATGGATGACGGCTTCGCTGTGTGTCTTTAATGCTGTGCCATTAAACAGCCTCCATTACAGCAGAAAACTGGAACATTTGACTTTTTAAAATAGCTCAAAGATATCACCTTTGAGCTTAAAACAAAGGAGAGGAAAAAGGAAAAAGGATCTCTTAAGCATCTCCAGCAGTGATTTCACTGCAGTACAGAGTCCAGTTATTACAGCAAAGGATAAAGAGACTCAATATTTTCTTGAACTCGGTCGTTTTTTTAATGTGTCGTTGGTTCAGTTTTCCCGGTGACAGCCGGGACTGGGAGTCATGAGCAGGCCGCTCTTGTTGTCAGCTGCCCGACCTCAGGGCCTCACAGCTGGGGGACACTTCTGGGCGACCCGGGGCATCTCCTGGAGCTTTACTAATGACCTAGTCAGCGTGCTCTGTGTCCGCAGCAGCAATTAATAACAGCCCAGCCGCTCCAAATCAGTATCTACGGGACGCTGCACACATGAAACCAAAACATGTGGAATGAACACTGCGACACGCAGATTCAGACTCAGGCTCTCTGCTGTCGGGTTTGTGGCAAATTCTTATTTATCACCATCTGATGTATAAAATCTGACATATTCAATATTCCTCGTTTGTTCTTGTCCTTGTAGAGCTAACGTGTCTGCACTCTTTAATCTAGACACAGACTGAGAGTGGAATTAAAATCAGGGTGAGGTCGCAGTGATTTATAAGCGCTTCAGGTTTTTCTCCGCTCTCTGGCTCACGTTCAGCCTCTCTTCTGTCACTCCAAGTTTTTCCATCTGTTCCTCATCCCTCTGCCTCTCCCTTCATCCCTGACCTTCCCGCCTCCTCCGCTGCTGTCTCACAGACACGCAAATGCACTCCGAGCGCGCTCGGCGGGGGAGTGTTAGTCATGAGTTTGTCTCATTACTATCCGAGAGAAATGGCTAATAGGGGTTAATAAGACACCCAGCAGGCCTTGCAGGTGTGTGTGTTCAGAGTGTGTCCCGGCTGAATCGTGTCTTTGTCTCCCACCGGGGATGACTCAAACAAGGACGAGAAAATAAAACGAGGTCAGAAACAACAGTAAGGCCGCCTTAACACCGGCACCTGAGCCAGGACCGATAACAAGAAGATAAGTCGACTTCAGTGACTGCTTCCATTCCTAAAGTTGTGCACTTTCATTTAATATATGACTGTAAGTGGAGTGGGGTGCTTACATGCAGACAGGATGGACCTGAAAAACAGTACCTGAGTCCAAAACACAACGTACAGAAAGCCAAGCAGGAAACTCCAAAGTCAGTCGCACACAGGCCAACTCACATCATTAAAATACAACGAGTGGACAAAAACAACATAAAGGTTCAAATCAGGAGGTATCCTTCAAAATAAAACAGGAAGTAACTGAAAGAGGGAAACTGGGAACAACCCCCATACCTGTCCCCCAAGGTGATACGAAAAACCGGGACTCGTAGCACACAGAGAGGAATCAAAAGGCTTTAAATATGGAGTGCACACAGAGAAACAGGATGTGTGGTGGGGTGTGGGCACAGAGGAGAGCAGGAGCTGCTGAAACTTTAATACACTGCAATTAAAGTTAATTGTAATGATTTTGCAGCGGAGGGTTGCAGCCAGCTGATCCTGACGATCAGACGTGAGCGAGCTGATTGTCACGGTTCACAGTCTGATGCTCTTCATTATTTGCCATGGCAACTGCTGAGCCAATTAGGGGGCTCCTCCATTTCTCCGTGTGTGTGCTGCAGTTTGATGAGGGTATTCTAGATTAAATTACTCAAAATGGAGAGAGCGAGTTAGATGAACTGAAAGTTAATTAGACAAGACAATGATATTAAAAATTAGATTTTATAATTGGTCAAAGTAGAATAAAAGCTAAATTAAATGAGATAAAACACTGATTATGTTATGTGATGAGATGGAATTTGAAAGGAGAAATTGGAGAAATCATATTAGATAGGTTATATTTCATGGAAGGTAACGGAAAAGGATGGAAGCCAAATTAGCCAGGGCGGCTGTGGCTACAATGTAGCTGCCATCACCAGTGTGTGAATGGGTGGATGACTGGATGTGTAAAGCGCTTTGGGGTCCTTAGGGACGAGTAAAGCGCTATACAAATACAAGCCATTTACTGTAGTGCACTTTATAGCAGCCATTAAAAACAATGATTTTCTGTGGTTACACCCGTCTTAAAGCTTATGAGTGCCAGCGTTAAGCTGGGAGTTGTTGCTGATGAGACTGAAAAACAACAAAGGAGGAGCTCTGTGGGGAAAAAAAACAGGAAGCAGAAAAAACTGCAGTTTCTGCTTTTCTGAGCTGTGAAATCTGATAAACACACAGCTTCTTACTCATCAGTGTCTTTGTCCTTCTTGTTGCCCTCCTCCCCTTCTTAAAACTGATATCTCCCTCCATTCCTCTTCTCTGTGCCACTTTTCTTTCTTTCTTTATTTCTCTTTATTGTTCTGCTCTCCATCACTTCCTATGTCTCCCTCATTTATCTTACTTATTTTATTTTGCTGCCTCTCTTCTTGCTCATTTCCCATTTCTTCTCACCGAGCTGCTCTCATTGAGCTCCCAAGATGCCTCTTTTATACCATCACATGTGTCCAGAGCCCGTTTCACATGCAGTGCTCTCTGTGGGTTACAATAACCATAAAATACTCTTCTGAGTACAGCTGACAGATGCTCATATCCAACGTGTGTGATTGTATTGCTCCTGTTTACTGAGGGGACTTGGCTTCCTTTTGGGCCCATAAAACATTCATTGCTTTAGGATGAAGACTTCTAATAATATCCAACGTAAGGATTTGGCAGCGAGCAAGCAATTCTTGAAGTGAATTTGATTGGAAGCAGGAAAATGGCCAGAGTAATGTTATAAAAATAAATAAGTAGAAATCTGACCCCATCATTGAGCTGCTATGAAGAACCAAAGAGCATTTTTTGGAGCAGGTTGTGCACGTGTTTATTTCTGTTGTTAAGGTGTGTTTTCAGAGTCTGATTTTCCACTTTTATTTTATAGTAAGGTTCACTTTTTCCATCACTCCACCCTGTTTCTTTATGCTTATTCCAGCTGATACTGGCCAAGAGGTCACCAGTCCATCACAGTCTGACACCAGTCTTTGGTTTAAGGAAAATCTTTTGACCGTCACTACAGGACTCATGTTTTAAAGCACTTTTCCTATGTCCAGTTGTTAAGTGATGATATATGAACCCTGCTTCCAGGTCCAAACTACTCTGCATTTATTAAGGCTGTTGTGTTTTTAACATGTTTTAATACTGTGTATCTTGTTCTATTTAATATGAAAAAGCCCCTAAAAAAAGTCAGTGATCACTCTCGGCCTCTCTTGATTTTACCACTATTTATCAGCAACGCGCTTTAAAGACTTGTTAAACCCTTACGATGTAACTGCAGCCCATGCAGCAGTACATTAATGACTAACCTCGTATTGTGGATGGATTATCTCAGTTGTTCTCCTGACTGAAGTTTGGTCCGTTTACAGCATCCTGCCATGCGATTGCATTTGTCCCTAACCATCGGGAACCCTCACGTTAACTTTTACCAAGTGGAGAAAAGTTAGCGTTCATCCTCCAGCTTCACTGTTATATTATGCTAACCATAGCCGTGTAGCTAGCCACCACGTAGCACGTCATTATACAACAGCTAGCCAAACTTCAGTAACCCTACAAACATCTCTACTGTTTAGTTTTCGTCTTCATTTATGTTGGAAGTGATAGCAAATAGTATGTTAAAATTTTTCCCAAATCCCTCAGTCAGAACATGCTATATTATTATTAGATTGAAGCTCGCGAGCTAAATCTATGCTAACTTCTAACTTTGTTATATTTAATAAATTCTGTTTTCATGGATGCCTGGATGTTAAACCTGATTGTTACACCTGGTAGAGCAGCCACACTGATCATTTGATTAAAGATAAAAGCATTTAGACAGTTTGTAACTCTCAGTGATGCTGCAGTGTTCGTTTGACTTTGGGACCTGAAGTGGAGTTCGGACCTGGAAACGGCTAATGGCGTCAGATTTAAAGATCGGTTACTGAATAATTTGTTCAGACAAGATGCAGCAGACACTTTCAGAAGAGAAAAGACAGAAAGCACAAAAAGTAAATGTTTTCATATGCTCCACGGTTTGTTAAACAGATCACTTTTAATCAGAATCAGCATACTTTATTAATCCCTAAGGAAATTATATTGTTACAGCTGCTCCAGTACAGTAACAGTAACAGAAACTGACTAGACTATTTAACAACACAATATGTTACAGATTTACAAAATAACACAATATATACAAATCACTCAATAATAAATAGCAAGGATTTTCTGTAGAAGCCACCGCATGGCAGTGACCTACAGTCTGTGGTGACATAAAATCTCAACTATTAACTCTCGTCTTTTAGGAGGACTCAGACATTAGACTCTTAATGTGTTTAATCTTAATCCAGTTACTCAGTCCCTTCTCTTTCCTGCTGTTTTCCTGCCTCCTGTCACCTCACATCCTGCTCTCCTCACCTTCTCTTCAACTTTCCCCCTCCTCCCACCTCCTCTAGCAGGACTGACAGTGAAACAGCAGCTATATTAAGCAGTGTTCAGGAGCGCTGACTGTTGGGTTATTTTTCATCTGGTAATAACAGCTGTCATCTGTGAGGACACAGCGCTGGAGAAACGTTAAAAATCCTTACACGCCTGTCAGCTTCATCGCTAACCTACATCGGTGAGTACGTAGAAAAAATGAAGTGAAAGGTAAGAAAGGCTAAAAGAAGAAGGGATTTACTGTATTAAGCAGGGAACAGATACTTCCAGACAAAGAGTAAACTCAGCTCAGTGTCATACAGTCTGACAGTGAAGGCTCACTAATAAACCCACACTTCGATAATATGATTACTCCCCAAGTTTGGTACCAACCTGATTTCAGAAAAGTTCATGTAAGCAGGAAACCAGCTTTCATTTTTTAGATTAAGAGACTAAAAATAACCTCATTCACACAGTCAGACTTCTGAAGGAGAAACCCAATTACCTAAACCCTAAATGGGTTTCTAACGGGCTTTATTTGCATGACGAATTCAAAGGACACGCAGGAAGTACAGCAGAAGAGCAGATGGGTAGCAGGACGGTCTGAAGGCTGACTCGGCCTGTAATTTTAGGTAGATGTGATCATTTGTGTTGGTCCGCCGCCACAAACAGTCATGTGCTCTGAATATTTTTAGGATGGGATCCAAAGTCATAGTTCTCATGGCTCCGTCGCTTCTTCAGCCGCTTTGCTTTGAAGCCCACTGTACAGACAACGCTGAAGGTCAGACAGATGCTGGGCATGATATAGAAAATATTAAAGCATATGACAAAACATACTAGACACACATATGTTTTTAATGCTGACCCACTCATCTGTAAAACACGACTACGTAGAAAGCTTGATTATTCCTGATTTGTGCTCTCCTTGTTATAAAGAGATGGCAAGAATGGACTTGAACTCCATCCTGTATCTTCATGGTACATGACTGTGTGTGTGTGTGTGTGTGTCTTATTAATGTGATGGCTTTATTCTGGTCGTAGCTTTGAGTAACGATTTTGGAGGAACACGTTAGACATTTTAAACGACAGCAACTGCATTCTGGGGATTTTCTATCGGCTGTTTTGAACCTTTTCTGCATCAGATTAAGATTTTCAAGATATTTAGAGAGGAAATAAAATAAGTAAAAATCATTTTAAAGTTCTAGGCATCTAACTAACCATTGCTTTGGCAACGTAAGACGCCAACCCGTTAATCTCTGATGTTGCTTGTGCGCCCCTCTGAGCACACAGGGAGCTGAATCACTGAGGGTCTCGGGCTCGGTGGGCTCTCTCTGCAGCTTGTTGCTGAAATGACCCTTTGACTTTAGAGCGGAACATCCTGTTGCAGCGACACTTGTGTTCACCTGTCACATTTTTATTAAAATCCACACCTACAGTTTTAGCCCCGCTTACTCTTCCTGCTGTTGTTTCCCACTGATGAACATCTGCGCGCTGTATTTCACCTCCTGTGACTGTCGCTGAAGGATCATCGCTGTCGACTTGATGCAGTGTCGAAACCAAACGAGGTTATTTTTAGCGCAGAGGTATCAGGAGAACAAATCTCTCTTCAATATGTCGAGTTAACTTTTCCTAATGTAAAGTTAACTTCAGCTCCGTCACATCTCCAGGAAGTGCTGCACTAGAAACTTTGAAAAAAACGCCCACCTTCCCAGAAACTAGTTCTCCAGAAAATTTATCACGGCTGTCCTTCGAATGTGAGGAGCCGAGGATGAAATTTAGCTGCCGGAGGACATTTGGTGGCTCGGTCTGCTCACCTCCCTTTCTCTCCTTTCCTCTCAGCTTCTGGAAATTTCTTTTGCCTTTTCTGTCATTCTTTGCATTTATTGCCTTTGTACTTTGCAGACCCGGAGTTTCTGTTTCCCTGAAGCAAGCTTTAGTAAGGCGATGATGATGCAGACATATTTTAGCTGAGGTCATGTTTGCTAACTTGGCCTTGTTATTGCAGAGCCTTCATCCTCCCCTTTGTCCTCTTCCTCCTCTTCTCCCTCCATCCACAGTCACAGCGTCTCTCTTTCCTGAGAGGTTCCTGGCTAATAAATCAGTTTAGATTGGAGCGGTTCTGGCTTTTCTTGACCACGGAGCTGCTTTGAGGTAAACTTTTGAAGCAAGGATGAATGATCTGTGATGGTCTTTCAGCTCCGAGTGCATCGGCTTAATTGCTGCTAAATCCAGCGACTCCATCCCGAGGGAGCTCCCTAACCCAGCCCGAGAGGAAACCTCGCCGTAACACTGCCTGAACTCAAACCTTAAAATTCCTCCAGTTTAAATGTAAATGTAGAAGTGCTTGCTCCATAGGGCACTTTCATGCATATGTAGTAGTTTTCATGGGATACTTCAGCATTTATGTGCTGACAGAACTTCTGAGGTTTCCTTTGGGCGATCTCTTTTGAGCTAAAACATAAAGATCCCGGATTATTCTCCTTTCAAATGTACCGCAGGATTGGAAAAGTATTTTTCTGGGTTTAATTTTTAAAAATTCTGTCAGTTGAATAAATTTAAATACAATTTACCCGAAGGCAAAATATTACTGGACAAATCCTGGATAATCCTGGACTCAAAAGCTCCTTTAATTCAAATGAGGTAAACATTTTAGAGAAGACTTCTGTATTTGAACATGAACCTGTTAACCATGGCCAAACTTTCAAATAAATCAAGGTCAAGTAATCCCTGAAGGCCAAAACCTTAAGCGCCAGTCTTTTTCTGCCAAATGGATATCTCACATGTCGACATCTCAGGGACTGAGGCTCCACCCCCTTGCTGTCCAAAGGTTCTGTCTGTGAGGGGCAGCCAATCAGAAGAAGGATGGGTTAAAGTTAAAGCAGTTTGATTCTGACAGTGGATCAATTATGTGGCTGTACCAGGTTACAGGTTACGAGATATACTGGGATTCATGCAAAGCTACTCTAGTATCAACCAGTGGGGTTGAAAATGAACATAGATCAGCTGGAATGATTGAAGTGATGAAAAAGGATTAAAAGAACACTTAAAGAAAATCGATTTCATTTGTTGGAAGACAGAAAATTTGTTTTGACAACACACGTGAGTTTGTATGCACAAGAAGGAAGATGTACTCGGGTGCAAGTTGTGAAGTATGGATTACTTACACACAGACACACACATGGATAGGCTCTAGCATGCATGGTGGTGATGTTGATGTAAAAGACAAAGCACAATTAAACACACAGCAGCTGCACATAGACAAACATAGGGTCTGACAGCCGAGGATTAAGTATTCTGGTTCTTCTTCAGGTCTTGAATTTATTTGAGCACTTCCTTTAAAATTGATTACTTTTGCTGAGATGACTGTAAATCTGAATGCCTTTGAAGGTCTGCAAATGGCACTTCAGGCTCTCATATTCTAATTTATTTTCCTCATAACTTGTAAATTGAATAAGTCCAATAAGCAGGTTAAAACATTGTTATTTTCAAGCTGGCTTCGTCTTAGTGACATGATACAGCGCACGTGTTTCTCTGAGCGCAGGAGGAAATTGCCAATAAAGTGGTTACAGAGGAGAGGAAGCATCAGGCAGGGCCTGTGGGCCAAACAGCAGCAGCTCTGAAAACAAAAGCTCAAAATATTTTTTCAGCTTAAATCAAAACTGTGAATTTAACGATTCAGCATTTGAATGTACACACTTTTAATAATTCTGCTTTTATTTTGACAGGTTCTGCACACATTTATTCTGCAGGTGTCCTGAATGAAGCTTCCTCTGCCAATGAGTGCAGTCCAAACTGAAGTGTTTTCCACTGCAATTTGTTGTTTGTCTGTCACAAAACGTGGAGTTTAGTGGAGCACGAGCCTCAGAAGAACCAACATTTGATTGTGTTTGTGGGGGTAGAGAGTCGAGTGTTTACTGCACTTCTGATTGGATCGATTCCAAACTTCAGAATCAGAATACTTTATTGATCCCTACGAGAAAGTATTTTGGTTACAGACCTCCAGTACAAACAGTAACAAAGACAGACAATATACTAAGTAAGAAATAGCACAATATATACATATACATACATAAAGTCACTTATTGATAATTAGCTGAATTAGAAAGAGGCGCATGAGCAAAAAGGGTGTAGCTATTGCAGTATACAGTGTGTTAAGTGGATGAGTTGTACAGAGAGATGGCCACAGGCAGGAATGATTGTCCCTCGCTGGTGGACTCCTCGCTCTTTATTCAGTCTTTACTATCTTTTCCCCTCGAAGCAGCTTCACAGACTTCACTGAAAACTACATTGTTGTTTATGAAGACTGCATCAATAATAAATCAAATTAAAAACCAACCGACTTTGAAATAATGTGTCAGTACATACAAAATAAAATCATTCTTGCATGAATCTCAGCCTCTAAAGCAGCAGCATTATCTGAGAAATGCACAGGAAAACTTCTCTTTCGTTCCTTTCAAACCATCAGTTTTTAGGTTAACCCTGGTAATGGTGCCAACTTTGTAATTGGAGGCATTTAATTAGATTCCCCAACATTCAGTTCCTCAAATCAATTTGCTGGCTGAAAGGAGACAAGAACAAAGGAGAACAAAGAAGAAAAAGGAAGAAAAGGAGAGCCGAGTGTGAGATTCCGTTGAGAGTGAAATAAGGAAAAGGAAAGGAAAGGAGGATGAAGGATAGGAGGTATTTTAATCCTGAAGTCAGCAACAAATGAAACACTAATGGGCCTGAGCGCACCTTCCCTGCCACTTTCTTTTCCTGAAAACAATCTGCAAACGGCTACACAACACACAATAAAAGCTTATTAAATGAAATGGGTTTTCATCCATCCTCCTTCATCCATGCTACATTTAAAATCAGCGCACATTCACAGGAAAAACAAATCTTTTCACTATAATCAGTCAGTAATTCTTAGATTGTCTGCAGATTGTGTCCAACCAGTGCAGCTCAAGTTGCTGCATGTGTAGAATCAGGGATCCATAGCTTTTGTCCAGCAGAGAGGAGTCGACATCTCTCATCCAATAAACCTCTAAAACACCGGGACAGCAAGAGCATCCCTTCATCCCTCCGCCCCCTTCCCCTCAGGCAGCACATACAATACACTCCTCTCCTACACACCTCTTTGCGTGTAATTAGATTAGGCTGCTCATACTGCATGTGGCCCACATAATATCTCCAGCGGCTCCATTTTAATTTTCATTCCTCAGCAGCTTTCTGCGGCTCATTAAGGTGGCAATCGTCATGCTTTTGTTTTTGGTTTTCAGCTTTGCTGCTAAACGCTCATCAGCATTTCGCAGCACACTTTGCAAAGATCTCCTGCAGCTGTAGTGACTGTTGTCGGCGCAGTTCAGTGGTGTAGACCTAAACACTGACACAAGGAGGAGGTTGGGATACATGGATGGGTCGAAAATGTTGATCTTCCCCACAAGAGAAACGGCATCTCATAACAACGATGTTACAAACATGTTGTAACTTAAACTTTTTCAGCTACTCTGAAACATCGTTAACGATAATATGTAACCTACCCCTGTGCTTAGGAGAAAAATAAATGGGCTTTTTCGAGGGAAAACAAATATAAATGTTGTTATATTAGATGTGTTTGTCTTTTATTGGCAAAACGTCATCATCCATGTATTGTCTACCACTTATCCTTCTTAGGCAGTGGCTTTAATCATTTAATGACATCCACAAGTAACCAGGGTTTGGGATCTACATGGGATGAAGGACTTGGACACTTTCTCAATTAGCTCAGATTTGTGTTGGAAAATCTGCCTGTCTGGGTGTAGCCAACTACTCTTATTTTTTAGGTAATAAATGCTATTTGGTTTGGACCAAGTCTAGAGATTGGTCAGTGACCAATGAATGAGTGATGTCTGAGAGTTGTGTTTGCATAATCGAAAAGTGGTCACGTTTGGTTTGCATGGAATCATGGATGCACACAAACAGCAAATATTCAGTAAGTGTTAGAGAAACAGTGAGGGCTGGCCTTCAAAGAAAGATTTTTAATTGTTTTGGTTGCAAGAAATACACAACTTTAGGGCACCTGCAATAATCTGCTGTCATGGATCGCTGTGTGGCAGGCAGGAAAATAGGACCCAAACGCAAACTCACGGGAAAACAGAACTGAACTCAAAATGCAGCTTTATTGCTGACAGGTGACAAACGATAACAGTGATACCAAAGCAATGCAAAACTAAACTGGGAAGAGCTAATTGTAACACATACCGGAAGACACGGGGAGAAACACACACAGAACTGAGGGAGACGCAGACATAAATACACCGAGGGTTAACGAGGGAAGTGGGAGCACATGGGGAACACAGGTGACACTGATAATCATAACGAGACAGGGCGGGGTGAACATAACGTGACGTATACAGGTGCGGGAATCCCAAAGTAAAACAGGAAGTACAGAGGTTCAAACAGGAGGAGAGAGAGCACAGGGAGAACACAGACATAACGGGCTGGGGAAAACATAGAATAAAACACAAGGAGAGACGAGGGCTCACAGATACACAGGGGCACACAGGAGGTAACCAAATAAGGATCATCATAACTAAATAATCCTAGGAACCAAGGCATGACTAGGTAATGAAATACAAAACATACAAAAACTGAGAATACTGGGCCCACATGGCCCGGGACCATGACATCTGCTAGTTACAAGCAGGTTTTTGGTGCAGCCCCCTTTTTCCAGCTGATGTCACTCAGCGACTGTCATTCAACCTCTAACCGCCAGTCTCCAACCGGTTGGAGAATACACATTTTTCCTGAGTGATCGGTAAGTTCCTGGGTGTTGCTGAGCAGTATCTGGGTCTGTCTTACTGACAGCTGCAGTGGAGAACTTCAAGACATGTTGAGGAGGTCATTAATCCATTTAAATCAGCCGTGTTGGATCAAGGACACATCTAAAACCTGCAGAACCCTCAAGGCCTGGAGTTGGACGCCCCTGCCTTACAGCAACAAGTCCCTTGGCTTAAAAGCATCGGTGGACTGGAGCACTTCCATGTGGAGTTTTATGTTCTGTGTCCACACAGGTTATCTCCAGGTACTTCTGCTTCTTCCCACAGACATGTTGGGCCAGGTGGTGAGTCTACACTGGCTGTGATAGTCTGGTGTGACAGAGTGTACCTCGTCTTTAACCTGCCTGTGACCCTAAAATGGATCAGCAGAAGAAAATGGATGGAGTAGGCCTACGTTAAAATGCAACGCTTTCCATTTTTAAATGTTATCTTGGTTGCGAAGGTGTCGCGTCTTCTATGAAGGCTCTTAAGAACATCTGTGCCATGGAAAAATGTTTCATTTTGAAGTAGATTAGTTTCAAAGCTTAGCTGACTTTAATGAAAAAAGAAATAGGGAAATGTGTTTCCATGTGCAGGAATAAGTCAATACATTTTCTCCTGCTAATGTCAGTAAATATGAGTGAATTTAGACGGACATCTGAACAATGGGAAAGTTATTGGCACACAGGTATGTGTGATTTCTGGAAAACCACAGCAGGAAGTCAGAGCAGATCAAAATCAAAGAAACCAAGACTGAGCCAGTATAAGCAGGATCCACCATGTTGTCCAGGTCTGATATGTCATTTTTACACTGGCTGAAAAAAAATGCAGCACCAGCTCTTTGTTGTTACAGCCCAGTGACCATCCTTTCTACTATTCAGCCCCACACTCACACAGGCAGAGCGGAGTTGCAGCAGGCTCGCAGCCCTTCTTGGTTTCCCAGTGGCAGGTTTCTATTTAAAGTCGGACCTTCCCACCGGCGCATGGATGTAGCGTAGCGGGTACAGCTTTTGACAGAGGAATCTGTGCTGCAAAATTAGCTTCTTATTCAGGGGACATTCGAAAACCAGACAGAAAGCTGTGTTATCACCACCTAGAGGCTGGAATTCTCATTGGCCCTCACAATACAAACATGCTGAACACAGTTAATGTCATAAAACTATTATGCTATTTTTAATGACATGGCATGTTAAAAGAAATAGCTCAAGATCAAAGCACTAAAGAAAACTCTGTGGATGTTGGAATTATGTTACATTATCAAGTGTTCGCTTGACCAGTGTGTAAACCATTGGATCTTTTAAGTAAGTTCATCTTAAAAGTGACAAATTGCTTTGAATTTTCCAGCTTTAGCACCTGACTTCACTACATGAGGCTCTAGCAGCTGAAAACGTGAGCGGTGACTGACAAATTTAATCCAAGACTCTTCAGCAGGTCTTCAGCTGGGATGTGGAGGAACGGGAGATTCATATGGTGTCAACATGGACCAAAATCTCTGAAGAATGTTTGCAGCTTCTTCTTGAACCACGAAGAATTAAAGCTGCCCTGAAGGCAAAGGGGCTTCGAACCCGGAGCTAGCAAGGATAACCGATGATTGCATGAAACACTAACAACACAGAGCGTCACTTTAAGGCGTGCTTCTTTCCATCTTTCATGATGTTACACATTCCTAAAAACAATAAAATAATGTTTGCATTAAACAGAGACCACAGATTATTCTCCAGAACATTTTACACTGAAATGTGCTCAGAGTCAGAGACTCAGAGGTTCGTCCAGGGCTTTTCTTTTCATCGACCTCATTAACAGTTATTAGTCCTCTTATCTTTGCCTGCACTGACTGAAGAGAACCTGGTTTGAATCCAGTGGTGGTTCCTCGCAGACCTGCAGGCTTCAGCTCAGTCAGCCCTGAATGATGCATGATTACAGAGTGAGAGAGAGAAGTTACAGTAATCCTTCCTCTCTCGCTCGCTCTCCCTGCAGGTCGCACAAAAATGTTGAGCTGCAGGAAAAAAAATTGGGATTCCACTACACCAGCCAAAGGTGTAGCCATGGCAACAAGCATCAAAGATAATGGTAGCTGAACTGGCCTTTGTGAAAACACACACACACACACACACACACACACACACACACACAATACAAGCACTGACAGGCGAAGTGAATCACATTAATTATCTTGTCACCCTGACACCTGTCACACGGTGGGATATATCAGGCAGCAGGTGAGCAGTCACCTCTGGCAGATGATGACGTGATGGCAGCAGGAAAAATGGGACGCATAAGAGCCTGAGTGACTTTGACAAACTGTGGGGGCTATGACGGAGTCAGAGTGTCTCCAAGATGGCAGCACTTCCCACTGTGCAGTGGTGTCCTGTAGGCATGGGCAGGACGTTAGAGAACTCCGATTTTCAAAGTCAAAGTGCACCCAGCCAGCGTGGACGAAGCTGCGGGCTCCTTAACTTGTGGCTGAACAGGGTAGCACTTGCTCGGTGACACACTCCTCCCTGTTTGTCGTCACCATCGACACATACGGACATCTCACATCCAGCTACAACACCATCTTTGTGCAGGACTGTAAACTATGGAGGGAAATCCATGTTGGACTACAAGAAGAACAAAGCTGGGTGTAACCCTGGCCTCCCACCTTCAGTGTGATGTTGCCTCAGTCACATATAAGATTTTCCACATGCTTACTTCTGAAGGAAGCAAGTAAAGGAAGAAGGAAGCCAGTGTGTGAGGTTAACAGACTCGTATTGGACATTCCTGACTCTTTCCTGCAGGAGAATCAGCGTCATGGTGACATTTTCTGTGCCGATCGAATGGTGATAGCTAACAAGCTACTAAAAGAAGGATTTTCTGCATATCCTCCTTATTAAGACGGACATATGTGCAGACGTGTGGACACAGCAGGGTTCAGTGTAAGATGGGTGGCAGGTCATGTAAGGAGCAATGCAAAAATAATGGAATACTTTCAGAAAGAGAGTTAATTAGAATGTATTAGTGTTTTTTAAGAACAACCTCAACACGGAGCGTTACCCGGCAAAACAGAGCTGGGATTCAGTGTCATGTTGAGTTAGCTGACCCGGACAGCACGAACACTCAGGTGTCCGGCTCAAGCTGTGTTTAAAGGCTGATTAAAATGTGCTGTGACTATAAAACAGTGTCTGCTCAGCCTAATGAACCCTGCTAGAAAAATAAAGTGTGCAAGTTCACATTCCCCAACTCTGACATGAAGGTGGAGAAGAGGAAAATCTACACATTATGCAGGTTTTAACCCTCCATTAGCATACATCAGCTGGTGCGTGTGTGTGTGTGTGTGTGTGTGTGTGCAGCACAGCCAGGTGTCCAAATGTCCCCGTCAGCCATATAGCAGCAAAAACGACTGAATGCTCACCGATAATTACAGCAGAAAGAAAAGTGTGTGAGAGAGAGAGGAGAGTGGCTGATCAAAGACACCTCACAACTACAGCTAATTACACAATCTCTCACACACACCTACACACACACAGCTGTACACACTTGCACCCAGTTTAAAACCAATGATGATGATTAATGGATTTCCTCAGCTTACATCATCTGAGTGTAATTTAGCTTTGGTTGAAGGAACCTGCACCAGCAGCCAGAATCCACCACCTTGGACAGTTGTGACCTCTGAGGGATCCTGGAGGTTTGAGTCGGGGTTACACTGCAGCGACCTCTGAGGCAGCTCCTCCAATTTGGCCTCATGAAGCTGGAAACAAACGTGAGTCATTCCTCACAGATTCCCAAACATCCACCTCTAAAGGAGAAATAAACGTTCTTACAGCCTCCTATTAAAAAACTTAGACCCCTGGTGGGGTTTGTCCCCTTTGGAGGTGGTCCTGAGGGTCACTGACTCACTACTGACCACCTGAGTCATCACAGGAGCCAAGCTTCAACCCCCACTCACACCTAGCTCCAGGTGACCTCAGTAGACTAGTCGTGTCCAAATTCATGGGCTGCATCCTCCTGAGGACCCGGCCTTCGCGGTCTTCGTGGGCCGGGTCCTCAGAAGGTCGGGTAGGCCGGAAGTAAACGGCTGTGAAACTGGACGGTCTCGCCTTCAGATCTGCGTCGCCACTGTCTCGGTGGAGTTTAACAAACTCGGCCGTCTGCTCCTTGCTATCTAAAATATAACAGGACACTGGTGTAAACTCTCGACCGTCTCACACTTCTGTTTAATCAGTTTTCTGTTTGACGGTTATTCAGCTGTGTGAAAACCACCCGGGGGATTAATAAAGTTTTACCTTATCTAATCTAATAACTTTGATCTCAGCCAAACCGATTTACTCCAGAACAAATAAAACAAGAAAAAAGCCCAACAATAACATTTTTAGGTTGTCTAAGTGACTTATATATTACGTTTAACCCAAGCGGCGAAAGTCCGCGGTGATCTGAAAATGATGTGCCGGGAGTTGTGCCGTTCTCTGCGGCTTCAGTGACCCTCGAGCTCCCGGCTAGCTGTCGAGCTGGTGGGTAGCAGACGTCTCCGAAAACGTCGAAGCACTTTGGCAAATATGCGATATCTTGATAAACCGAGCAGATATTTGATGTTTACACAGCTACTTTCTTACCTGAAAATATGTTAAAAGTTTATCTTGTGTCCCAGAAAGATTAGTAAGAGTAATTTTAAAACTTAGCAGCTGCCGCCATTGTTGGAAACTAGAGTTTGGCTGGGCCGCGCTATGAATTCTGGGATATGGTGGGCCACGAAGGACACACCCGACCCATCCTTCAAATTCGGGGAAAAGGAGGACGCATTTGTCGGCTGCATTCGGAGGAGTCTACGAATTTGGACAGCCTTCGGCGCGTCGCTGTGACGTAATCGGTCTACAAATGCGTCCTCAGGAGGATGCAGCCCATGAATTTGGACACGACTATTGCGTTTGATCCTTAACCCCTGGCACTTTTAACACACCTTGGCTCGTGTAATTACTTACATGATCAATAGCAGGTCAGTGATGTCTGCACACACACTGGTCTGCTGCACCGCAGCATGCACATGTTACCAGTGTGCCGGTGTGAGCATCTGTGTGTTTGTGTGATTTCTTATATTTCTTTATTCCAACAGTAACATGAATCTTAAAACAACTGAACCCTCAAACTGAGGCAGGTTCGAGTCACTTCCTGTGAAAAGGCGAAACAGATGTGCACACACTCACAGCTGTCTGTCCTCACAGTTTCCTCTCCACGGCTGGATAAACTCGTGTCTCCCTTCACAGATTTTGACTCTCGTCTCCCAAAATAAAACGTCTGTATCTATTTTAACCAAAGCGCAGCTCTTTAATCAGGATGAGAACAAAACCATTAAACACAAAAAAACATCTGCGGCTCTCCGTTCAGACAGCGGCCTCGTTCCTTCACTTCAGCGTGTTTGACAATCAGGAGGGAAAAGGTTTTTAAGATTTCTAAATCAAACCTTTAAGACTTCAGAGACACTTTTTTGCTAAAATAAGAAAAGAGAACTGCCAGTTGGGTGTTGAGGCTCCATGGACGGGAACTTCCTGTCGTCTGTCTTTATTTACGGTCTGATAAATTTCCCATAATCTGAGTGTTACAGGGACGACTCACAGATCGTTTCTCTATCCAGAATATAAAAACGCCTCATATGTTAGAAGAATTCCCCAAAGTTCTTAGAATGTGCCTCAAGTTCCCTTGAGCATCAAACGGTTCATGCTCGGTACAAACTCATCAGCTCGAGTGTGGAGACGTCTCAGCGCTTCACTGCTGCTGCTGTCGTCTGCGATGGTCGTCTGTGGGGGGAAACTCCCACTAGGTTTATATCTGGGACTCTCCACCATTTGACCTTAGAACTGAAGAAGCTTCTCGGATGAGAGGTGAAACGTCTTCAAGCAACTTAAAGAAGTCCAGACGCTTTTCTTTGCAAGCTCCTTTGACTACGATGACCTGGATGACTGAGAACCTTCACAGACATGGTCAGAAAAATCCTAAAGACCTGTGTCAAAGCAGGGACCGGGGCTTTATTCAGGGGCTTAACAAAACACCTCCCTGTGTATCTTTTATTTTAGGCTTTCCTCTCTGCTGGCCAGTAAAACCTCTTTAGATTCTACACCAACAGTGTAATGATGCCAGACGTCTGAGGGGCTCCTCACAGAGGAAACTGTCTGATCCTGGATCACAGGCATGAACACCGAGAGATAAAAACACGCCCATCCATCTCGGCACACATCCTGTCAGCGTAACGTAGAATCAGGTTTCTTTTCATCTGTTTTCTATCACCCACTGGAGTCCGCTGCATTAACCCTCACGTGCCTCTGGCTTCCTGCAGCAGGACCTTGCTCTGGGATCTGGTTTGACTCGTAGAAGGTGCTTTGCAGGCTCCTCATTTATGAGCCAGCAGCTGGTTGTAACCCCTCAGACATGATGTCTTAATGATACGTGGCGTTAAAACTGAGCAGAAACCTCTGAAGTTGAAAACATGAAACTGCAGCTCCTCTAATGGTCACCGACTCCCACAGACATCTTTGCTATTTGCTCCAAAAATCCGTTTGGGGAATGTCAACATTCTCATGGATTAAAAAAGAAGGAGCTTGTGCAAACGTATAAAACTTCACGATGACTGAGATCTGTAAAAGACGACCGTGTGTTTATAAATGTGAACTCCCAGCTCCGTGAATCTGAACTCAGATGTTATTGAACACGTTCCTCCTTCCTTTGAGCTGCTGATGATAGCTGCTCGAACACAGCGCTCTTCTCGTTCGGTGCTGAAGGTGATGAATATGTACTGAATCTCCTGTAGCTGGAGAGCATCGTGACCAGAAAATAGGAAGTGAATAATTGTGTGACAGGCTGATATGCTCTGCCTTTGATTTCTGTCGCTTTCACCAAAAGTAATCATTCAACACCAACACACACCGACTCTAACGCAGTCCCATGAAAGCCTGCTTGCTATATTAGCATTTGTTGTTTTCTTCCATAGCTAAAGAAGCCCAGAGCCTCTCCTGTTTGTAAAGGTTTGTATTTACCAGAGTGTTAAGCTTCATGTGTTTACCCAACATGAAAAACAGAGAATTGTATTTTAAGATATGGACTGTTCTAATATTTGGTTTGGGCCTCGGTGCTTCTCCCTGAGGTCACCAGTGTTCCTTTCTACAGCAAACATGTTTTATTTGCAGTTGCATGCTCAGGGTCATCTCTGTCCATCACACTCTGCACTTCCTCCTCTTCCCCGTGCTCCTCTTTCTCTGCAGCATCCAAATAACTATGGCCCCCAACCCTTCCCCAAAGACCAGGTCAGCACACTCCTTCCTGCAGACGCCTCATAGTGAATTTTACTGTAACCACCGCTGCCTGGGCACAGTAAGGAGGTGCTGTAAGGAACTTGAAGGAACTTTCCTCCAAGTTCTCCTGATCCTGTTACAGAATACCAATTAAAACATTTTACATTCTTGGATGCATTTATTTATTAACTTTTATTTTACAAAACTTAAGCAATGGATAAGTTGATCCTGAAGTTGCCTTGAAAATAAAAGAATGATTCCCAGTTTGTTCCTCACTGCAGGGAACACAGTGTGTTCATTTAACACAGCTATCAGTGTGGTGCTCAGCACAGGGCACAGGTCCATTAGGACTCCACAGGAAACTTGCTTTAAAGGTGGGTGTGGGTGTGGGGAGGCCTAACTTTAATGTTTCATAAAATAAAAAGTAGAACTGTCGTGTATGAGAACACACACTGAAGCACAGAGCCACCGGTACTGACTACACAGCAAATTCAAGAATAAGCAGCTCACCTTAAACCCACGATTACAGACACATGCAGGAAGGGTTAGTGTTTCTGGGAGAGGTTTGTTTTCTCTGTTTCTTTAGTTTAAAGTAATACACAGGTGAGAAGTGACTGGCAAATCTACAAGAAAGTTACTGCAAACTTTCAGGGAAATATAAACCATCACTTGGATAGTTTGGGAACGCTTGCTGTCTCCATGTCATCCAGGAAACACCAGGAAACTTTTAAGAGAAGAAAAATGGCAATGATGCAAACTGCCTCATAAATTATACTAAACGAGTTGATTGTACTTCTATGGTGGAGGTTCCTGGTAAAAATGTGCATTTGTAAGGTCACAGGAAGCTCACTTTCTTTATCTGTTGGATGAAGTCTAACTGAAAGAGGACATTTTCACTGATTGTGTACAGACATTATCTTAATGGTTTAGAGGAAGTCAGAGGCAGAAAAAGAAAAGCTGGAGTTACAAAACAGAAAAGAAGGAAATGTTAAAAGTAAAAGATGGAAGTTTACAAAGAGACAAAAAGCAGTTTTAAAGAGAGCGACGGGAGGAAGGACAAGTGTTTTTACTTCAGATTACTGCAGTCCAGTGAGAAAGAGGAGGAGAACAAGAGGAGGCAGACAGATGGGTGGATGAAACACAACCAGAAAAAAACTCCAGGAACAAAGAAGAGTTTGAAAGAAGCTGCAGCTCAGCAAAGTGAGCGTGAACGCAGAGAAAGTGGAGGAAGGCGGCAGCAGAAGGTGTTGGTAAACAGACAGTTTGAAGCAGGTTAATGAGCCGACATGAAACAGAATGACAGAGTGAGGGTGGTAATTAACACCATTACAGGCTGACCTGAGAGCTGCAGGTAGGGCTGCGACGCCTCTGTTACATCATCCAATCAAGTGGGTGGAAAATACTTAACGTTCGTGCTCCCGTATAGGGTTTGTCTCCTCGTTTGAGACCACCGTGTGATCAGGAACGCTTTTACTGAAAAGAATGACGACTCGAGCAGGTGTGCTAAATTTAGCTGCAGCATCAGAGCACACGAGCACAGAGTGAAAGAGTATGTCTGAAGTCTGCAAAGCATCAGATGCCTCACACCGTGTTAGCATAAAATGTAGCTTAATCGGCAGTTTGTTAGATATTTCATAGACTTACAATTAAAAAAACATCTTTTTATTTCTTTTTATATTTCTTTAACGGACTTTTTGAAGTGGTCTTGAGCAATACTTCTTCAGGTTTCTGAGAGTTTTTCTTCAAACATTGGCTGCTTTTACACACACACACACACACACACACACACACACACACACACACACACACACACACACACACACACACACACACACTCTTCCAAAATTGAGTTGAGTTGAGTGGGTCAGTCTATTAGTCTGTTGTAACCTTTGGGTATTAATTATTCTAGTTGTTTTAGTTTTAGCTAATTTGTTGTGAACACAGAAAACTGACGAGCGAGCTGTGATGGTGATTGGCTGCCTGGATGAACTGTTTACTATGAAAGAAAAGATTAAAATAAGTAAACAGTAAGGAAGCAGATATGGGAACAATTATGGCATTTACTGTTAATCAGCAAATGATAAATCAACAAGGAGTCTGTTTTTTACTGTCCATCTGCCTGAATCAGTAAAAACACAAAAAACTAAACAAGACGACTCAAACACTTCAAAGAAACTCAAACGATCTAGCAGGCAAACTGGAAAAACCCTTTTAATGAGACTATACTGGAATGCCGTTCTGCTCAGGTCTAATAAAGACCAATGGCATCATGTTACAGAGACTTCAGCATCCTCTTGTTAAGTCTAAAGTAATTAGCCATTTCTGGGTCTAAATGCTCCCTCAGTGCCCAAAAGCAAACAAACCCTGAAGGAACATCGAGGGTTGGAAAGAGTGCAGCGACAGTAAAGCGTCGGTGTGGCTGTTCTCATGGCATTTGTGTTTGTTACATGTTGAGGTAAATCAAAGTCAATCAAACCACATGAGCTGACAAATAAAGGTAATAATGAATTAAAGCCGTTCTTGTCTTCTCCATAATGTCCCAGATGATTAATGGTTGACAAAATATTAGTATACTCACTATATCATTGCCAGGACTCTTGACCTTTAACCTCTGACCTCATTGTTAGGCTTTTTTGCTGTTCAGTGACTGCTTTCACGTCAATGCTTGATATTGGCAGATGCTCAGAATCAAGCCAGTGGGAACAGTCCAACCAACGCTGCCTCTGGTTATAGTCCGGAGCTTTTTAGAAGTTTCTCTTAGACTGGATGTCTTGATGCATGCTCAATCATCCAGGTAAGTAAATCCCAAAAGGTTGATTCTGTTCATCTGGACGTAGCGCTACGTTGAGTCTTTTTGGTCTTAGCATGGATGTTTGAGTCCCTCGTCTGCCTTCAGCTTGTTTAGCACAGTGCCTCCAGCCAGCAGACAGCAGGCATTTGTGTCACGTTCTGTTTTTACCAGACATCTTTTGGCAAAAATGAATTCCCTCTGAAGGGTTCTTCTTTGGAGATATCGTGAAGAGCTTCATTCAAGAGGGATTCACAGTAAAGCCTGCATGTCGAACAGAAACAGCTGGGGTGATTCAGGCATCTGGTAAAAAGTTTCAGGCATGCCCTACCAGGAGGAAGCTCTGGGCAAACCTGGGACCCTCTGGAGAGACTAGATCTCTTGGCTGCTGTGGGAATGCATCAGTGTCTCAGATGTCCCAGACTTTCCTTTCCCAAGATAAGAGTTGGCGTGGGAAAGGAAGGTCTGGGACTCTGTGCTTAGAGTGCTGGCCCTGCAACCCGAGCCTGGATAAGAAGCAGAAAATGGATAAATGAAAATTAAACAAATCAGATGTAACCTGTGAATAATTTCACTTTTCCGAGTCCTGTTTAAAGCTAAACTTCCTGCTAAATATTTGCCTGATAATTAGGCCCTTTACGGCATTTTCTCACCCTGTGAAACATAATTTAAATGTGTCACTTCTCTGTCAGCTGTGAAAAGACAGAATAATTACAATTCAGATCAAACAAAGTCGACGGGAAACCTCACTCATTGTGTCTGATATTCAAATTCTGACACATGAAGACTCGCATGTCTTTGAGCTGTCAGGTCTTTCCGACAGTCCGGACTCCCACGCGACATGAATGCAGCATGAAGCTGTCACTGCTGGCAGCACAGTTCCTCCCTCTTTATTATTGTAAGTCTCACATTTTCATCTCTAAATCTTTGCTTTCTGTTTTCTCTTCTGGATGTTTGTGGGTGCTTCTTTATTGAGGTCGGATCGGTCGAGGGTAAGACGGGTTCTGCTGAGCCTTTCGTTTTGTTTTTTAGGTCACTGGGATGCTTTCATCTGACATTTGGACGGAAATGAGATGCCAGCAACACTAATGCCCTCCTGAGATGTGGTAATATCAGTAAGGCTTCTTCACGAAGCTCATCGGACTTTTCCACTTATTTTTATTAAGCTGTGTGTGTTTGCAGTGCCTGAACAATGATTGTGATCTTTGTAAGCGTTGCTGATCTCTGACTTTTCATCTGGCACCGATATATGAATACCACGAGAAAAGCCCACTCTCAAGCACATGTCACAGGCTGTTTAAGGGGAAATATCTGAAAAAAGTCTAACATGGGCAAATCAGAGGCAGCTGGATTTCTTTTAGGTTCATGAAGATGTTTCACCTCTCAGAGCTTATTCCTACAAACCATGCAAGATCAAATTTAAAATGACTCCTTCCTCAAAGTCAGTGTCTCTTGAATTCAAATTGGGATCTGGTTCCACAGAGAAGGCCAGATAGCTAAAGGCTCTGCCTCCCGTTCAACTTTTGGAAAATATAGGAATGACAAGTAAACCTGCAGTCCGAGCGAGACCTGCTCTGTGTGGATACCGTAGATACTGTGAGGTCAGTAAGTCCCACAGGAAGCACAGAAACATAATTATCAGGAATTAATGGTGAATGTTATTTTTTATATTTCTGGCAGTTGAGAAGCTTGGCAGTTCAGCCCCAACTAGGGCTGGGCCATATCATACCGGTCACGGTCATACCGGTGTAATGTTGGGCAACGACAGGAAAATGAAATATCGCGATAGAATTTGGGTAAAATGCGCATGCGCAGGGCCTTTGTTTACATACGCACATGGCGGCGGCGCAGAATGAGAAGAGCGAAAGCGGATCGTTGAATGAAACGGATGAACCTGAACTGGTTTCTAAAAATGCTGCAGCTTCACTGGTGTGGAACTGGTTTGGCTTTCGTCCTTCAGATACACAACAAAGCACTATTTTTGGTAGCGCATGCTAGCGGGCCGTCGTTATTACCGTGTTGTTTGGAAAATACGGCACACTTAAAATCAATCCTTTGATTTTTCTGAAACTCAACAGAGCCCCTTATAATCCCGTGAGCCTTATGTATGAACTCTGGTTGTGTTTACTGACCTCGAAACGATTTTATGTGCACGGCGCTCGAAAATCTGTCAAATGTTTCAGTACGACTTTGCTAAGCTACGAAGCCGCACCGCTTGATGGATTGTTGGAGCATTACGGCTATCGTAGGCGGAGCCTCGCGGAGTGAGCAGTCAGCAGAATAGGTCACATCAACACTCGGCATCCTGAATCAAAGCAGAGTAAAATTGTTGCGACTGTATTCTGAATCTCAGTCGTTTTTATTTAAGTCATCTGAACCACAAACCTGGACGTTTCACATCCAACCACACGCAGATGTCACCACTTTAACTTCGACTGGGTAGTTGGACAGTTAAATATTCAGACTGACTGATGAGCCATGTTTGAGTTTGTGAGTCTGCTTTGTGCGGCTCACATGAAAATCAGATCTAAACCTGGCTAAACGACATTTCTCTTTGTGATTCTGTCCATTCTCCACCTTAACAAGAACACCAGGCTCTCCACCTAACAGGATTACTGAAATAAAGATGTAGAAAGTTCAGGTGGAGAGTACTTAGTGGTGCTGTATTAGTCGCCTTGTCGCAAATTATTCATCACATTACTGGATGATTTATTAATGTGCCGGCCGGGCAGGGCAGTGGGAGGGAGGGACGGGGGGCGTGCTGCCCTTCAATATGTTCCTGTCTTGTATTATTCATACAAAAGGCCAAAAGGGGCAGAGTCGATGTAATTTTACTTTTTGGTCACTGGGAGTAAACACCACCAGAAACTTGCTGGTGGTGCTGTCGTAGCTTTAGCATGTTAGCGTTCCCCTTATAGCACTAGCGTGGGGATCGGCTGCAGCTGGTGGGGGCGTGTTTGGTTCTCGGGTATTTGGCCAAAAATTAAACTGCTGGAGAAGATCAGTGATAGTCAGAGCAGGAGATATCAGTCTTTACAGCGTGTGTATTTTATTTCATCTTCATTCATTTTATCATCATTTTGTGTCTTTCTTGCATCATTAAATGTTATTTCATGTACTTTTGCTATTTTTACCTTTATTGTGTCATTCGTAGTTTTAGCTGTTTGCTGTGTGTCTTGAAACTGAAAGTTATTTTTGCATTTGTTTTGAGCCTGTGTGTTTCTGCTGCTTTGTCTTCACTTTATATCTTTTTGTGGGTATTTTGTGATTGTAGTTGCTTTGTGTCTGTCTGTAGTGCTTTCACTTTAAATCATACTGTAGTCGTTGTCTTTTCTTCTTCGTTGGTGAGTCTAGAGTCCATTCATTCATTGAAGCTTCTGTTGTCTTTACATCTTTATGGTTATTTTTGTCATTTTGCACTACAAACAACTACAAACACAACCCGACAATAAAAAAAGGGATACAAATATTGAAGGGAGGAGGTCACTTTGCAGGTACCTGTGTCCACTCCACTGTTTACTCGAGCCTGCGCTTCATTCAATCATCCCCTCTGCCCACAGCAGACTGAAGCCTGGTCTTTTATTGTGCTCCTGCCATATTTCTAACATTTCTTCTTCTTTGGCCTTTTGTGTCTCCTGGAATTTTTCTCTTTTTATAGTTCCTCGTCTCCTGAAGGATGTCTTAATTCCTAAAATCCAGGATGCACAGGTTTGACCTTTGTAGAGGTTTTTTTCCCTGTGAAGCGCGAGAGAGGCGATGAAGAGCTGCCATACGCCGTGGCTCCTCATGAAAGTAAATTTATATTCAGACATTTGCACACTCTTGCCAGCCTTGTGACAAATTAAACTCATTTTCCCTGAATATAAATGTTATGTTGCATAATTCCGTTGTACATGTCCAATGAAAATAAAGGGCTGTTCTATTCTATTCTATTCTATTCTATGCTATTCTATTCTATGATAAACCCTGGTAAACTCACCTGAAATCAGGGATTAAAACAACAGACAATGAAGCTTTGCTACGTCTGATTTAACTTTGAATTTTCTTTGAAACCTTAAACGTGGATTTTATTAAATACCTGCTGCTTCAGCTTCTCTCGCCTTGACCTCTCATCATATCTCAGGAGATACAATGAAAGGAAGAGAATCAAAGATGTAGAAACAGAGAAATGTAGAGATGAGGTTCATCGTTTCACTTCCTGTTTTATTTCAGAGATTATTTCCTCATATAGCTTGTTTTATTCCTTTCCTGCCTTTGTTACAGTCGTCATCGACATCACCTTTGAATACTTCCCTGGTATGTAAACTTCATGTTTTCTCTCACTCTTCATTAATCTTAATGCCGTCCCATGATTCCCTGCTCCTCTGTTTTGTGTATTTTCTGCTTCTGTTGCTCCATCTTTGTTTGTGTTCCTTCCTTGTTTCCTACATATTAGTCTCAGCAGCTGGGAGACCTCCCGAACTCCTTCTGCTCACATGCTTTCAGCTCATCATCCCTCTGAACTTGAAGCATCCTCTGTATCTGCTTGGTGATGTGGAGGAGAGGAGGTGAGCCGCACGCCACTGTGGAAATGTTCCTTCAACATGTGGAGGATGCTGCGTGGGCTGAAGCAGGGCTGTGCGGCTGATTAAGCTTTCAGAGCATGCGGAGCTGCACTGTCGGGGCTCCTCCGTCCATTAGGCTCTGAGGAGTTAAATGAGGCGTGCGCCCCCGCTGCTCCGTTCGCCTCGCATTAAAACAGCACTGGACTCCAACAGAACTCATGCATATGCAAAACTGCATCTCTTATTGTTCTCGAGTAATGAAACTTCATACACTAAAGAGGCAAAAGAAGCACGCTAAAGAGCAGTGATGAGCGATGTGTTATTCACAGCATCCAGCATATGTTTTGTTTGTGGACGGAGGAGGTGAGCGCGCCCCTTCGAGGAGCGCTTCTCGCCACCTTTCACTTCAGTGTTTCCAGTTTATTCGGGATCTGCTGATATCAAAGCGCCGACTTGTTAAAGTCGTTCTCACACCGCTGAGCAGGAGAGCTGGATGGAGCAGAAAGCGTGTGATTTAGTGTTTGATGCATGCTATTTTAACACAGAGTGAAGCTTTATGATTAAAGGCTGTTCAGTATCTCAGCGTGTTCCCGTTAAATATCCCAGTTTGTTTTCTGCTGGAACTTTTCATCCCCCCGTCAGCACCCCGGGATCCTGTTAAAGTCGAGCGTTTTTGTCAGGAGCTGAGTCTGTTTGCATTTTTGATTTCTTATGTTATGTTGGAAATATGTTAAGTTCTTGTGTTATCATTAGTTAGGATTTAGTTGAGTTTTAGTCTAGTTTATATTTTCTTATTATTATGTTTGTCATGTGTTCTCTAATCATCTATGTTCTCCTTGTGTCTCTCTCCTCCTCTCTCCCTCGCTTATGTCAAATTCATGTTAAGTTCATGTCTCTCCATGTTTCCTGTTTTATTTTGAAAGTCTTGTGTTTCCATAATCAGTGTGTTTAGTTTTGCTTCCCCTGTGGCATCTTGTTCATTTGAGTCCTTTGTGTTTACGTCCTCTGTCTTCCTCTGTTCAGTGTCGGTGCGTCTGTTTCCTTCCCTCCATGTTGTGTCAGGTATTCATGAATCTCATGATTCTGTTCATGCTTTTGGGTCCACACCACAAACACACCGGCCTTATGTTAAGAGAAATCTTAACATAAGACAGAGAAGTGCAATTTTAATAATATTTCTCGGTTTTCGTATATGATAAAGAAATATTGCTGTGGCAAATGAAATAAACCCGTTAACACGACTCTTTGGGTTTAACTCTTACAAATAAATGCAGAAAATTACAGAAAAGGTTCTGGTAGCTCATTGTTAAAAATGCCCTGTAATTAAAAAACAGAAAGTTTTTATTAATTGACAGGAATGACAGAAAATGTCCCTTTTTTTACATTTCTGTAATAGCTTGTCAATAAACAGAAATTTCAATTTATTTCAATTGTATTTATATAGTGCGGAATCACAATAACTTCACCTCAAGACCCTACAATAATATAATAATACAGAGAAAACCCAACAGTCAAGCTTCTTCGAGCAAACACTTGGTGACAGTAGGAAAGAAAAACTCCCTTTTAACAGGAAGAAACCTCCAGCTCAGGTAGGGGCAGTGACCTGCTGTGACTGGTTGGACTTCTCTGGCATTTAATTGTTTATATATTAGTTATTAGTTACTTTCATGTAGTATGATGAAGGCCTTTATGGACTGGAGAAACCATAAAACCAAACCGTCCAGTAGGTCAGGTGAGTATCTTTTCGTGGTCCCCGGGCTTTATGTTTGACATCTCTGTTCTAGAGCTTTGCATGATTCACAATTCAAAATAATCCTTCTTTGTCTCATGAAGTGCAGGGCCTTGTTGTAATCCTTGGCAGTTCTAGCTCCTCCCTCTTTTAGCCAGCTTTCATGTGCCATCGGCTCAAATGACACAGGCCTGGAGACCAGTTGCAAACTCAAAATGTGTGACACAAGCTGGAAGTAGAGACTTTTCAAAGTAAAAGTTGTTTCCAATTTGCCTTTTTCATTCTCTTTGCAACTAACTCACCAGGCCAGTAAGAATCCTCACAATCATTTTTCTGTGGTGGGCAGAGGTTGCCAGGTTTGTGCCAACATGAGGGTCAGAAAACAAAGGCAAGCAGAAAATGTCTCCACTTTAACACGGAGAGGAGCCATCTCAGCCCCTGTGTACTCTCGCTTGATGTTTAAAGACAGGTCATTTGATTAAAATATAGTCTTTCAAAATAAGAGATTTATAGATTTATGCACAGCCCACAGAGTGCGTTTCACTGTGTGGCATTCAGACCAAGGAGAGACAAGAGAAGTAGCTTAAAGGATGTAAAATGACCTGCATGTCAGGTGACTGATGCAGCACAGCTCTGTGAGCGCACACTGCCAACTGAACACATGCAAACAGAAGATCTGGTGCTCGGCAGTCTCCGTGCAGAATATGCAGAAAAACACTGCGAAGTGCTCGGCTGACTGCACGAAGCAACTTTACTGCTTGTAAAATATACATAGCCTGTCAGCATCTGATAGTGAGCAACCTTTCTCCCCCTCACTCCAGCGACCGCTTTCAAATGATTCTCTGTTACATTAAAGTGTCAGCGCTGAGGACCACAAATATGTGTCTGAACACTCAGGGTCAAGAACTCGCAGCAGGTCAGCTCAGCTTTGCTGCACTGGCCTGATGTCAGATTGAGGTTAATCAGAGCGCTCTGAACCAAAACCTCGATTCATCTGTTTAGCAACACCTCCGCATAATGCAAATCAGCAGCAGGCTGAAGGAAAAGAAACTCAGAGCTGATAAGAAGATAAAAAATTCTGAATTTGTCGAGTTTTTCTTGAAGAGAAAACAGATTTTCCTCGACTGACAGGCTGCTTGAAAGAAGGGTTTTGCTAAACTTTTTGGCACATATGGAAACAAACTTTTTTTCACAGATTAGCAGCAGGTGATCTAAACACTCTCGCACACACACACACACACACACACACACACACACACACACACACACACACACACACACACACACACACACACACACACACACACACACACACACCAGAGCAGATAAGAGGAAACTGTGGTTCTTTATTAACAGGATCTCCTGCTGTTCTCGTCTTCTGTCTCTTCACATTTAGACTGAGCTTTTTTTTATTTCCTGACATTTTCTACAAACAAGGCATCAAATGTTGAATTTCATTACTTTTAAGGCCTCGTCAGCACTGCCAGCGTCCTGCTGGATAGAAAGACACTGAATTTGAGACTGATAATCTCAAAGTCTCATCAGGTAAATCTGGACATATGTCAGGCTGAGATCATGGTCCTCAGCAGGTAAAGAGTGGAGTGCTCACGTTGGGTCAGGGACAAGTTTCTGCACCAAGTGAAGGAATTCAAGTATCACAGGGTTTTGTTGAATGAGGGGAGGGTGGAGCAGGAGATCTGCTCCGTGTTGTGTGATGATGTGGATGCTGTACCAGACTCCTGTGGTGAAGAGAGAGCTGAGTGTGGAATAAAAGTTCCTGATTTACGGGTCAATGTTTGTACGTACCCTCACCTGTGGCCACGGGCTCTGGGCAGTGATTGAAACACTGAGACTGAACATGTCTGCAACAGAAATGAGCTCCTCTGAAGGGTAGCTGGGCTCTCAGAGACAGGCTGAGAAGCTCCGTCATTCCGGAGGGGATCAGATTAAAGCTGCTACGCCTCGACATAAAAAGGAGCCAGCGGAGATAGTTTGGACATCTGGACCAGGATGCCTCCTGGGTCAGGAGTTTTGGGTCTCGGTTTGGAGACCTCAGAATCACGGGGAGTTGAATCTAATTGTGAAAGTCTCCTGCCTGAACAGAAAGGAATGCTGGCATGGAGAAACAAACAGTGGTTATGGTCTCAGATTAAATGTGTTCTTCAAGCAGCCTCGGTTGTTTTGTCCTTCTGAGGTTTTACTGAAAATAGAAGAATTGTACCGACTCGCTCCATCTTTGTGTTTTCTTTTCTTTTTTATGTGAACTGATGTAAACAAACCTAAACTATAGCACCAACGTAACTTTAGCACAGACTCTGTCTCTGTGTCAGTGTTGTCCTTACGTCCTTCCTGCTTGTAATAGAATTACACAAAATACATAAAGTTAAATAAACTTTATTGAAGTTGTCAGTGGATTAATCTGAGTGGAGGAGTGAGCTCTGTGCTGCATGTTGGTACTTTGACTTTCTGTCACTGATGTGACTCACTTCAATATAATTCCTTTATCTATTTTTAAGTATAAATGTTTAAAACACAAAAAATCTGCTCTGGGCCTGACTGTCAGAGAAAAATGAGCTCTTTGTTTCTTTCTAGCCGATTTAAAAGGTAAATGGCCTGTATTTGTATAGTGCTTTACACATGCAGTCATTCACACACTGGTGATGGCAGCTACGTTGTAGCCACAGCTGCCCTGGGGCGCACTGACAGAGGCGAGGCTGCCGGACACTGGCCCCACCGGGCCCTCTGACCACCACCAGTAGGCAACGGGTGAAGTGTCTTGCCCAAGGACACAACGACCGAGACTGTTGGAGCTGGGACTTGAACCGGCAACCTTCTGATTACGAGACGAACTGCCAACTCTTGAGCCACAATCGCCCACAATTTATTTACTGTATCTGAGCCTCATGACCTGGAGCCTAATCAGCCAATAATAACAAGACATTTCTTAGGAGATGAAAGATAAGCTGAAGCTGCTTAATCATCCAGAGAACATTCGTGGCCGTCCTTTCTTTGTGCTATCAGTGACTCTGTGATTTTGATTTCCAGGTGCCGCCGTGCTGTGACGATCCGTTCAGTCTGCACTAACTCATATTTATCTTGTCAGTCGGCAGCTTGAAGCAGCTCCTCAGCGCACAACACACCGTCAGATTATCGGAGTGAAGCTGTACATACACTCTCATTTACATTTCCAAATAATGGCTTTAATTTGACAGTTTGGATCGGGTTTGACTTTAAACACCATCTGAGACGCTGCAGGATTCAAAGCTGTTTCCAGCAGAGCAGATAAAATGTTTGTTTTCATCTTGATGTGATTTCACATGTGTTTGAAAGCTGTTTTTCGGAGAGCTATTGTTCCAGCTTCAGCTCTTTTCTTCTTGGATGTGTAGAAGTTTCACAGATAGACGTAAGGACTTTAAACTCTGCATTAATAACTCCACTGAAATAAAGGAAACTATTATCACTTGTTTTACATAAGCTTTCAAAAAGTCATTTTCAGTCTCTGTTGTGCGTCATGGTCACTTCGATATGCTCACCGTTCCACCATGACATGACCCATGCAGCATGTCTGCTCACCTGTTCTCGCTCAGCCCATTACTTCCTTCCTGCTGAGTCAGCTTCCAGTGTGGCCAATATTTTTAGCTCACACCATAGAGGTCCTTCTAATCGGATGATGAATCTCCTTCAGTGTGTTAGAACATCGATCCTTAAACCTGATTTGGTTTAAGGTCATGGAAACTCTGAGCCAGCTTAGTTACAGTTCAGGCCGTTCATGTTTGTTAGTCTCAGGATGTTACAGGAGAGCTCCACGCTCATGAACTCACAGCTGACCTTTCAGAGAAGATGACTGTGACCATTTTCACTTTACGTGCTGATTTCAAGAACTGTATGATCGCACATCGCTCCAGTCGTGGACTGTGATTTGACATGGTCTGCTGTTTAAACTGGAACCATCTTCTGTCTAGTCTGTGTGATATTTTCTTATTTTGAAACCATCCCCTGTCCTGCCTTTCAGTTGCCTGTATTATCTGGACTTCAAGCTGTTCTCCATCATCCCATCTTCAGCGTTTGCTACAGCCTGCGCTGAGCAGGGAACAAGTGCAATTAGCTGGTACATTTCAGACACTCCATGGATGTACTGTTGCCACATAATTATGCACTGTCTGCTTTTAATTATATCTGTCACATGATCACACTTGAAGCCACCAGTCAAATCTGTGCCACTCTCCAGTAAGGCTGAACACGCTGCAGGTTAAACTTCTACTTCACATCCACAAAAAAACACAAAGCTTGTCAAACAACAATTTTAAAACAAAGATGTCACTCTTCCACATTCAACCAATTACAACCTCCTTTTTTTCTCCTGTGTTATAAATGGAGGGAAGCCCGTTCTTTTACACTCCCTCCTAAAAGGCTGAGCTAGCTCGCTGTTTAGCTCAGCTCAGCCAAGGAGACTAAAATCTTTGGTAAAATATCTCCTAAGAGGAAGTGAAATCTTCTAAAGAAGAGTTGGACCCGTGGAAAGATTGATATCAGCAGCCTGCAGATGCCTCTCAGTTCACTTTAATGGAGGGTAGCGGTTGGCTGTCCACTTCAGCTCCGTGTTTCTCACCCTGAGGCTCCTGTCCTTACTTGGGCCCATCTTTGCTGCCGTGTAAACATCCCGAGGTGGCAGCGTGCCTGCAGAGGCATTTCCCCATGTGAAGCATGCTTTATGATAAAAACACCTGGAAATAACTAACTACCAATTCTAACTCTCTACAGGAACATCCTCCAACTTCTAAATCTATTTTTCACTTACTTAAAAATTCAAAATATATTCATGGTTCAAGGGAATTCCCTTTAATAAGACATGTTTTTAGATAACTTACTGAAGTTATTATTACCAATAAAAATGGAGATTTAATACTGACCTAAATATTTGGGATTATGATTTTTTGTCCAACATTAATATCTCGACAGTGGAAACAGATGTTGTTTAGTGATTTGGGATTCATTCCTTTGCTCGAGGAGCTGATTGTGGTGCCACAGAAAGTGAAGGAGTCAAAATATACTATAGGAGTGATGTGTAAACATGACTTGTTGATGCAGACATCAAGGAGGGAGGTGGACTATCAGGGCAAAATGAGGCTACTTTATTACTTGGGATGAAACAGGCTCTTTAGATGCGAGTACTGCTGAGGCCCCTGAGCGTGTCCTATAAACCATCATGTCCTGTCTGCACCTGAATGCATTCTGCATTTGTAAGCTCTACATTTGATCTCCTGTTAGATTTTCCTCTTTGTGAGCGGTGAGTCTTTGGTCTGACAGCTTCGCCTTCATTACAGCATCGCTGCTCCATTTGCATGGCTTTAATCCTCTCCCATTATGGGCTGTAATTCAATCTGTCAAGCAGCAGCTTTTTGTAGTCAAAGAAGCCACAGCTGAAATTCCTTCCAGCTTTTCTACTTCTGCAATCCAATTTGATGTCCTAATGATCATTCCCCATTTCCATACTGAGTACTGGAGGGGAGTGCAGCACCCCTGCCATGAGACCAATTTCCAGGTGCTGCCATGCTGTGATGAATTTCCATGTTGTGAGTCAGATGGATCTCAGAAGCAGGCTCTCGCTGGCTTTCTAAACTCATTTTGCACTTCACGGCTGTGAGGCGCTGAACCAGAAGAGCAGAATTACTGCCTTTTGTTGTTCTGTTTGATTGCATTTGGTAGAAATCACACTGTTATGCTCTGAACACCGCAGGAAGGGTGGAGACGAAGCTTCTGGCTCTGACTTAAATTAGGTTTGCTTCCAAGTGTTTTTTTTCTGATGTTGATTTCACACGTCAGGCAAAGGAAATAAGTTTAATGCTTTTCTCCCCGAGGCTTAGATGAGAAGATTGATACCACTGTCATGGTTCTGAGCCAAATATGAAGCTGCATCCAGAGGGTAATTAGCTTAGCTTAGCATCAAGACTGGAAATAGCAGATCCGCCGACACAGCCGTCCCAAATGTTTTCCTAGTATCATAAGTCTTTAACTGTTTGAGCTTTAAATGACTCAAACTGTTCCTGAAAGTAGATCAACAATCCTTTGGTAGCAATACAGATTCTTTTATACATCACCAAAGCTCATGTAGCAGATGATAAATACACTTTGCAGCAGTTGTTATGTGTAGAGGAGATCACGCCACTGTGGCCTATTAGAATAGGGCCTCAGCCCTGTGTCCCATTTTTCATCTGCAGCTTTTAAATAAGAGTTTCAGCTCCTGCCTTTGCTTTGCTATCTTCCATTGGAGCCATTTCAGTTTAATTTTTTTTCTTTTTCTGATTAGAAATAAAGTGCACTTGAATTTTAGTGATTACACAGATATGACAGAGTCATGGTAGCAATTATTATAAAAACTGAAGCTCAGTGTTTTCTGAAAACAGGATACATTCAATTTAAACACGATAAAAGACTTTACAGTCCAAAATGCATTTTAATAACCGCTTTTAAACATCTGATTCTAAAGGTTAATGAAATCAAAAGTCAGGAAAGCAGAGAGAGAATATTTTTAAAAAAGAAGTTGTTGTTTTACTTTGTCTTTCGCTGAACAAATTTCAACCACTGGCATTCCAGCAGGGCAAGCAGTGCCTGTCTATTGAAAACTAAAACTAAACCTCAATTAAAACACAGCAAAGTGAAGGTGAACGCTCTCCTTCATCTCAAATAGTGTTCTGTTGTACAGCTCCTCTCACCTTCAGCTCACAGAGGTTGGTGCTTTTGTCTCAGTCTGTGCTTTGTTTGCCAGATTACTACACAGCCAGGCTCAAAAGACAGATGTGCAACTAAGATGAAGCAGCAGCGACCAGGTTGGTCTGCCAATATGGAAACACAAGAAAGGAAGCTGTCTGGCAAGCAGGGATTTTCAAAATAAGATTGAAGGGATTATGGATTAGTTTTTGTTTGTTTGTTTGTTTTGTTTTCCTCAGATAGATATAAAAAATAGATTAGTTAATGTTTGGTAGATGGTATCTTACCATCCATATATAGTCTGGTGTGCGTGACAGGAACAAGACGGGACTTCTGTCTTCATATGTTTGGCATGAGATGATTTCATAAGTGAGGTTTCCGTCAGAGTGGATCAATGTTCAGTCTAACTAAGCACCGGCTTCTGTCTCAACCTCTCACTTTACTTTATGAGCTGAGGCTGTCACATCCAGTGTGAGACACAGACACACACACACTGAATAACTGAGGACCTGTGAGTCGCTGTGCTGACGGAGCGATAATGCCTGTGCATGTTAGTCCTGAGATCTCTGATAAACACCGGGCTTTCACGTCACACATATACGCACGCATACTTCATGGCGCTCTTTTCTCCTGAGCAGAAGCATATACAGTGGGGCAAAAAAGTATTTAGTCAGCCACCGATTGTGCAAGTTCCCCCACCTAAAATGATGACAGAGGTCAGTAATTTGCACCAGAGGTACACTTCAACTGTGAGAGACAGAATGTGAAAAAAAAATCCATGAATTCACATGGTAGGATTTGTAAAGAATTTATTCGTAAATCAGGGTGGAAAATAAGTATTTGGTCAATAACAAAAATACAACTCAATACTTTGTAACATAACCTTTGTTGGCAATAACAGAGGTCAAACGTTTACTATAGGTCTTTACCAGGTTTGCACACACAGTAGCTGGTATTTTGGCCCATTCCTCCATGCAGATCTTCTCGAGAGCAGTGATGTTTTGGGGCTGTCGCCGAGCAACACGGACTTTCAACTCCCGCCACAGATTTTCTATGGGGTTGAGGTCTGGAGACTGGCTAGGCCACTCCAGGACTTTCAAATGCTTCTTACGGAGCCACTCCTTTGTTGCCCGGGCGGTGTGTTTTGGATCATTGTCATGTTGGAAGACCCAGCCTCGTTTCATCTTCAAAGTTCTCACTGATGGAAGGAGGTTTTGGCTCAAAATCTCACGATACATGGCCCCATTCATTCTGTCCTTAACACGGATCAGTCGTCCTGTCCCCTTGGCAGAAAAACAGCCCCATAGCATGATGTTTCCACCCCCATGCTTCACAGTAGGTATGGTGTTCTTGGGATGCAACTCAGTATTCTTCTTCCTCCAAACACGACGAGTTGAGTTTATACCAAAAAGTTCTACTTTGGTTTCATCTGACCACATGACATTCTCCCAATCCTCTGCTGTATCATCCATGTGCTCTCTGGCAAACTTCAGACGGGCCTGGACATGCACTGGCTTCAGCAGCGGAACACGTCTGGCACTGCGGGATTTGATTCCCTGCCGTTGTAGTGTGTTACTGATGGTGACCTTTGTTACTTTGGTCCCAGCTCTCTGCAGGTCATTCACCAGGTCCCCCCGTGTGGTTCTGGGATCTTTGCTCACCGTTCTCATGATCATTTTGACCCCACGGGATGAGATCTTGCGTGGAGCCCCAGATGGAGGGAGATTATCAGTGGTCTTGTATGTCTTCCATTTTCTGATGATTGCTCCCACAGTTGATTTTTTCACACCAAGCTGCTTGCCTATTGTAGATTCACTCTTCCCAGTCTGGTGCAGGTCTACAATACTTTTCCTGGTGTCCTTCGAGAGCTCTTTGGTCTTGGCCATGGCGGAGTTTGGAGTCTGACTGTTTGAGGCTGTGGACAGGTGTCTTTTATACAGATGATGAGTTCAAACAGGTGCCATTCATACAGGTAACGAGTGGGGGACAGAAAAGCTTCTTACAGAAGACGTTACAGGTCTGTGATTTTCCTTGTTTGAGGTGACCAAATACTTATTTTCCACCCTAATTTACGAATAAATCCTTTACAAATCCTACCATGTGGATTCATGGATTTTTTTTTCACATTCTGTCTCTCACAGTTGAAGTGTACCTCTGGTGCAAATTACTGACCTCTGTCATCATTTTAAGTGGGGGAACTTGCACAATCGGTGGCTGACTAAATACTTTTTTGCCCCACTGTATGTATACATATACAGTAAAGTTATGTGTCATCAAAGTGCTTCATTTTTTTCTCCAGAGCATAACAGGTACCCACAACTCTTGATTCACTTTGGAGTTATTTTTTTAATAATGAACTCTGGCTGATGAAGGGGGCATAAAATATTACAAAATGTTGGCAAACTGAAAGTATTTTATTATACGACTCTCAATCTGGGCTCCTCTGGACTTCACTGAGAAAAGCACAAACAATCGAGGCCAAATGTGGCCCAGAGACAACGGCAGATGTGAGCTCATTTGGGATAAAGACTCATTGTTATCTGAGACAAAAATGATGGAAGAGCAGAAAGATAAGAAAGATCTTCTCTTAGTTTCTCAGATTGGTTTCAGTAGAGTGTTTCACAGCTTTTTGAAAATAAGTAATAGTAATAGTTTAAATGTAAAGTTTTAATAAGATAAGATAAGATAAGATAAGATAACCTTTATTAGTCCCACACGTGGGAAATTTGTTTTGTCCCACACGTGGGAAATTATATGAAATAATATGAAAAAGATTAGGAGCTGTCATCCACTGGGGTAGATTTATAAAAAGGAGCACAGACTAAAGTCTGCTGAGGGAGCACACGTGCTTCTTTTGTCCTCTGTCAGGGATAAAGGGGATTGAACCAGCGACCTTTGTGCTGCTGGTTTCCGCTCTGCTCCCTGCAGACCTGCAGCTCAGTGAGAACACACGACTGTTCCTGCAGATCTGACGATTAAAACACTCCTGCCCGCAGCTGTCTGCCTCCCTGCCAGGCTGTCTGTGTGTGTGTGTGTGTGTGTGTGTGTGTGTGTGTGTGTGTGTGTGTGTGTGTGTGTGTGTGTGTGTGAGCCTCTGCTGCTCTCTCTGTATTTATCTAAGGCCCAGTAAATCTGCAAATCATCAGCACAGTACAGTTGGCCCCCAAAAAAACTCCTGAAGGCGCCTAAAAACCATCAAATGGCTTCAGAAAGTGCTGTGGTTGCCATGACAACTGGCATAAAAAGCAATTGTCAGATAATTTAAAGCTGATTGGCTGCTAATGGTTTGACAAGACGGAATAGATAACTGCTGGTTCAGAGACAGTGTTTGTTTTCCTCAGCAGACACTTTCACAGCGTCAGACACAGAAACATTCCTCTGCACGCCACAGTACCGTACGCACCACAGACAAGCATACAGCAGCTGTTCCTTCATCCCGTCTGAGGCAGTTGGAAGCTGTGCAGATTAAGATGAAGGAGGGAGGTGTCCTCGCTGTGCACAAACTTGACGTGTGGATGTGTGTTGACCTAGATGTCTAACTAATAAAGCTGAATTACTATCACAGGAAGCACTTTCCCCCCAGAATGCCTCGAAGAGGTCGTTTTACACGTCTTCTCCTCCAACTCCTCTTGGAACCAAAACGCGCTCGCTCACCAACGGGCCTTTGAGCCAGGCAGCGCTGCCTGGTGGAAATCATCGGTCTATTCATCGACCCTTTCTCATCTTGGGCCAATTAAGCGGCCACTGCGCGCACTCGGGAGGAAAAACGAGGCGGTGCTTGATGCTGACTGACGGCGCTGTCAGCTTTCATGTTGCTGCTCTACCTGCCATCAGCAGCTACACCCTCACCTGAACCTTTGTGCAGGTGGATTTCAGAGTGAAGCTGCAGTCATGTTGCTGATGCTGATCTGTGTCTGACTTTGGGAGCTCACAGTCTGGAAATGTTCAAAGGTCATCTCCTTCCTTATATCTGTCTTTCTTCCTTTGTTGTGCTTCTTTGTCAGTATTTGCAGGATGGATGTCTCTGCTAAACAGCCTTGTCCTTCAGGTTGAGCAGATCTTTAAACTTTAACACTCCCGATCACAGTTATCTTTAACTTTAGTCACTGCAACAACCCAGCCAGTATGCCTGAAACAGCAACGCTACGTCTCCGGACATAACTAGTCACAGTATGACGACAAAAACTGCAGAAGTGTTTCCAGAAACAGCAAAAGTAGAAAGTGAGAACAGGGCTGGGAGTGGAGGGAGAACCTTCAGCTTCTGTGGAACCAGCTTCCAGTTTGGATTCAGGAGACAGACACTATCTCTACTTTCAAGATTAGGCTTCAAACTTTCCTTTTTGCTAAAGCATATAGTTAGGGCTGGACCAGGTGACCCTGAATCCTCCCTTAGTTATGCTGCAGTAGGTATAGGCTGCTGGGGAATACCCATGATGCACTGGGGGTTTCTTCTGTGGTGGAGTTTCTCGCTCACTGTGTGCTTATACACTGTTCTGCATTTAATCATTAGTTATTATTAATCTCTGCCTGTCTTCCACAGCCCCCCCCCCCACACACACACACACACAGCTGTGCTCTCTCTCTGTGTAACGAGTGCGTTTGTAGTGAAGCACAGGCTCTCACAGCCCTCTGTATTCCCTCAGTTTCTTTCACTGTCACACACTCTTTGTAGTTTGTGCTCTCCGTGCTAATTGGTGTGTTTGAGGCTTACCCAGGATGTCCTTTCAGCCTCCTCCTCCGTCCCGACTGTAGCTGATCGGACTGGTGCCCAAAGCCCCGCTCCAGTCAAGCTGCATCACCGGTTACACGAGCTGCTGAATAGCCGAGCAGGTATTTGGCTCGGTTTGGATTCAGAGAGTGCGTGCTGCTGCTCGTTGGCTCTGACTGTTGTCAGTGTTCATTAATGAGAGCGCGCGGCTTCGTCTCAGTCTCGCAGTGGTGCTTCGGCTCTGTGTGCAGCCACCGTGCACACCTGTAATGAGGTTTGAGACACTGCTAGTTTCTGCTGTAGCTACAGACCGGGTCAGGGATTAGTCTTCACTGCTACACCTTTCGCACAGGTGATCGCTGCGTTTTTGGTTTGGTGAGGCCGCCAAGCTGGAGTAAGCCATCTTTATTATTCTGGTAGGTCAACAGTTTGATCCCCAAGTACTGTCTGCATGTTGAAGTATCCATCAGAGGGAGGCATGCAGCAATGACTGCTCTCAGTGCTCGGTTTGAGCAGAAATCACTGTTTTTGATTCCAGGATATTCAGCGGTTGGTCAGTAAACTGAGCTTTCTTCGTTTTTCTTTTTGAGCAGAAGTGAAGCCTTGGTCTTCCTCTTTTGTGTTGTTTTGTTCCGTTAAAGTTCATTATTTTTCCTTCACCCACTTCCACACAGACCTTAATGTTGCTCCTGGTAGTCTGAGGTTTTAAGAAAGCACCTGCAGGTTAGGTTAGTGAAAAGGTTTCACTTTTCATCCAAGAGGCTTCTTCTTCCAGGCTGTCACCTTTAAGGTGGACCTGAGAGTCACCGACCCCCTGTGTGAGTCACATGGGTTGTGGTAACAGATATCAGGACTGTGTTATGGGTGTTCCTGGGTCTGAAGTGCATCAGGATGTCACGCTTGGAGAATATTCTTGTGAGTTTCTGCAACATGCCTGCCACAGAAGAGACGATGATGCTGATCTGAGTCTGACTTGGGGAGCTCACAGTCTGGAAATGTTCAAAGGTTAAACACCTGAGACTTTCAGGTATTTAGAAAAAGTCTCTCTGTTTTGGTGTAAGCCTGTTTTTTGCTTCTAAAGCTGGAAGAAGTTCGAAACCCACTGAGTGGAGCTAAGAAGGTGATGAATTGAAGTCATGTCCTGCTCCAAAGGAAATGAGCGTCGTGTTCGTTAAATGTTATTTCTATGTTGATGTTTCAAACTGTCGCTGGGAGGAGAGAGAAGCTTTCCTTATTTTTAAAATTTTCATCTCCTTCCTTCTCTCTGCCTTCGTTTTCTCGACAGGTCTCACAATAGTCATTTCCTACTCCTTAAAAAATACCCAGAAATATATATACTCCTCCTCTCACCTCTTCTCTCTCCTCCACTTATCCACTAACTCCTGCTGACAGCAGAGCCGGTGAAGGGAAGTCTTTTTTTTCTGCTTCCTGCAGGCGGAGGAGACAGAGAAAGAAAGGAAGGAAGGACTGGAAAGAAGACCAGTTTTCTGTTTAAAAAAAACAAGCCTATTTTGATATGGAGGACAAGTGGCACCCCTGAGAACAGCGACTCATGCAGTCTGCGCTGCTCCTGCTCGCAGGCGTGAAAATGGAAGGAGAGGATGGAAATTTAAAGAAATAAGTGCTGCGCCTGACTGACCACATCTGAAATTTAACCTCGAGCTCAGAGGGCCAGACTTGAGTCTGTCGTGTGTTTTATGAAGCTCAGGCTTGCTCACCTTCCCCGACGCCTCGGACCGATCCTCACGTAACCTCAAGCAGGAGGTGAAGATTCACAAAAACACAGTGGAGGAAATGAATCAAACCAAAGATCAGATGTTTTTCTGCACTAACAGTTCGTCGCTCACGTGTGCTGTTATAGAAGATGGTCATAGCTGTATTTTAAAGCCAGGAGGGGGCGACTACTCTGGTTGCAAAAAAAAAAAAAAAGTACAGTTATGTCAACTCAGTAAACATTTCTCTGATTATTAAAAACGTACATTTTGTGGCATATCTGAGAATTTTTTTAAATTATATTTCTATAAATCAGAGCAAAAACAACTGCTTCAATGTTCAAGTTTTTTTTTATCAGGTTTCATTCTAGTGAAACATCTTTGTGTGAGCTTTGCAGGTGTCACACCAACACAAGCTGCAAGCAACACGTTTTTGTTGCTGCAAGAACTTTTTATGCAGTTTTTGCAAAGCTACATGTGGAAGGAAACTGTGACTTAGGACAAGCTGATGGCATAAGATGTAAGTACAACTCCTCCGGTTTCATATGCAAATGAAATTATTGCGCTAGCTTACGAGGTTGCAGTGCTACCAGGATTTAAAAGTGGCGATCGTGGCTCAAGAGTTGGGAGTTCGCCTTGTAATCGGAAGGTTGCCGGTTCGAGCCCCGGCTCGGACCGTCTCGGTCGTTGTGTCCTTGGGCAAGACACTTCACCCGTTGCCTACTGGTGGTGGTCAGAGGGCCCGGTGGCGCCAGTGTCCGGCAGCCTCGCCTCTGTCAGTGCGCCCCAGGGTGGCTGTGGCTACAATGTAGCTGCCATCACCAGTGTGTGAATGGGTGGATGACTGGATATGTAAAGTGTTTTGGGGTCCTTAGTGACTAGTAAAGCGCTATATAAATACAGGCCATTTACCGTGCCATATAAAAATAGTTAGCGTGGCCGCTCTGTTTTGCACAACTTTAAAGGGTTAAAGGATCATTATGGACAAAATGTAAACAAATACATGTTTTTGCTGCACTTGAATCCTTTAAGTTTGAATGAATGTTTTTGTGAAAACTGTTTTGGTGAGGTTCAGTTCATTCTAGCTATTGAGCTCATTTTCATTAGACAGCCCCCTGCTGGCCTCCTGGGTGAACTGCAGCCATTTCCCCACACAATTGGACTAACGGGAAGTAGAATGGTTCTCCAGTATGTGGGAAACATAATGTGTTCCGTTGCTGCTTTGCCCATTTTACTCTAACAGAGACCTTGATTTCCAAAATGAACATCATGTTGGACTCAACCAGACCTGAAACTCGTGACTAAGACCCTAAACTCATCGAGAGAAGTGTTACTGACCCAGACGTCACCTCCATCCAGTAGCATGTTTTAAATCAACCCTTAAAGCTTACATTTGGTGGAAGAGCGACACATGATGTGGGGTTAAGACTGGACCCAGGAACAGATGAGACAAGTTCACTCGTTTTATTGAATGATAAGTCTTCTGGAGGCAGCGCTCACCAACAGAAGCATGAAACAGCCTGTTGTCCAGGACCTCGATTATGCCAGAGAGGAACCAACATGTGAGACGAGAGGGGAGGGTGTAGTCTAGCTTCTTACCTGCATTCCTTCCCTTGTGTAGACTCAGAGAGAAATCAGCAGACTCAGGAGAATAAACAGGAGGAAAGTGGGCAGGCGGGTGAGTCACAGGCAGGTAATGATTTCCTTCCTTTTCCACCCACAAAGTTTCAGAGTAACAGGTGAGTGAGTTCCACAGGTGCAGGTGTCTTTCTCTTACAGTCTTGCAGATTTTTCTTCAGCTTTGGATGCAGCGGTTTCTCCAGGAAGAAGTCGACATCAGAGCGCTGACGGAAACCGGAGCAAAGAGCACTCATAAGAATGCAATGACTGAAGAACCCGAGCAGGGCTCCGCCCACACGCCCTCTCTCCAGCTGAGAGATGAGAAACGAGCGGCAGATGGAAGGAAAGGAGAAAAGGAAGGCTGACAGCGCTGCTGCCTCACAGAGAGGTTTGCTGCTCATCCGAGGAGTTTCAGATGTATGGAGGAGTAAGACTTCCTTTAAATTTCAATTAAATGTAGACAAAAGGATATAACAATATTTTTCTTTTCAGCATTTTGTTCAATCCTCAATCACAGAGCAGACACGTTTGCTATGGTCACAGCTCTGCTGAACACACAGTCGAGCAGATGCACCTGAAGGCTGCTCAGTTTGAGCCGTCAGCTGTTTGTAACCTGAATGTTTCCTCTTCAGCTGAAATCTCAGGACCTCTGCTGTGTAGATGAATACATCTCGTTTCTCTCACCTTCATGTAAAAACATTTTAATAGAGTATTAATGTTTTCTCACACTCTTGTTTTGAATTATATTTTTGGAGGCAGTGATGGATGTTTGGCTCCTCCGACTTTCCATTGAAGAGTTTTTATCCAGTGCGGTAGTTTTATGTTCCTGAGGTTTATTCTTGTTTTTAGCAGAGTTAACGTGATCCTAAAGGTTTGAAGAACAAAAAGCTGGCGAACAGATGGAGAGCGAGGACAGACAGAAAGACCGAGGGACACGGCGATGTCCTCAGCTCACCTCATTTCGGCTCAGCTCGCCTTCTCTTCTGCGGTGAAATCTTCTGAGCTCGTTTTTCCGTAACGTGTTGTTATTTCTGGCCTTTGCAGCTCAGCAGAGTGCTTTTTTTGTCTTAAGTGCTTTTGTTAAAAGTGCTTTGATAAACAGTTCAGGCTGATACGAACAGAAGCTGGAGCTGAATGTGTGACAGGATTGAGCAGCACAGCGGCCCACTGATGCCTTGTGACGGCTTTAATGCAAAGAAAGGCCATGAATAAATCACCGGGCTGCTGCAAGCTTCCTGCTTTCCTCAGGTGTTTGGGCGCAGCATTAGAGGAACAGTCGCTCACAATCTTGTGACACTTGGCAGCTTTCCTTGTTTTTCCTTTTTTAACTTTTCTCACAGTTTCTGGATGTTTGTCTTATTTTGATAAGATATGACTCCTCTCAGTCACACTAGTTATACCGTGTCTATGTAAATCTCACAGGATGGCAACAAGAGGTGGAGTTCAACACCAACCAAAAATGTGCCCAACACAAATCCAGAAACAGAACAGATTTAGAGTTGCACAACTAACTCAAAATACATCATTTAAGACATTAACATTTCAGCTCCTCACCCTTTCTGCCAGGTTTCCTCTGATTGGGTGCCCCTCATGAGATGAGGACAGCTGGTGGGTGGAACTTCCGAGAATACAGCAGCTACGGCAGCTCATAGTCTGCTCTTGCCTCACAGTGATGACTTGTAGCTACACCGAGCTCAGTAATTGAAACTGGGCCAGTTTATCATGAACAGTCAGTGCTGAACAGGCAATACATCACAAGAAGTTTCAACATTTTAACAGGAGCAAAGGGTGAAAGTTTAGCTTTTGCTTGTATGACAGATTCAGCAGATTTACTCTGAGGGCTGAAATAAGCATCTCTTTACCTCCACCTTGATGGATGGAGAGGTTGATGCAGGTTGGAGGAAGAAGAATCCCTGAGGAGGAAGTTCCTGTAAAGTTTGTGGTAATTAGCCTTCGCTGACATGCTGACATGATTTAGGACAATTAGGCTTTGATTTCCAAAACTGGTGTGAGACTGAGACATCTGATTATGTCTCAAGTAACAGCAAACAAAATCAGCCTTCTACCGATGGAGCAAAAGTGTTTCGTAATCAGTGTGTCCCACTTCCCGTTTTACCTGCTTGACCCGTTTTTCAGCCCCTCTGCCTGAACCTCAGTCTCAAAGTTTATAAGTGGCTTTTAAGGAACTCAGGGTTAAATGTTCGATCATGATACAAACACTATCATTACAGCTCGATAAATGGTGTACACAGTCAAAGGCGGGCTCAGAGCTGCAGTTTGCATTTTATTGGAAATTTGATGGGTAAAAAAAATGACTCTCATATGTTTGCAGTCACTTTCTGAGCATCTTCAATGTTTTTTAATGTGACACTAAATTCTCTTTATTGGTTTTCTTTTACATATCCCATCAACTCCCTGCAGAATGACTTTTTTTCTGCCAAGCCAGTGTTATTTGATTTCATGTATAAAATAATACTTTATCTTCTTATTAAAGCTGGCATCACACTGATAACATTTTAATATATTACCAAAACTTTTATGTCCTTAGAGGCCAGAAGTGGCAAAACCCAGGGATCCAGCTTGAAACTGAAACCTAGTCTCCTCCTTCAGGTTCTTGAAACATCTCACTCTCAGCTGAGAGACGGCCTCAGCTCTAAAAGCTGATTAGTCTGAAAGCTCAGGTCTTTAACCTGTAGTGCCTCTCATACTGTGTCATCACGTGAGTCATTGTGTGAAGGTGTGAATGGTTACCTGAGGCTAGGTTATTACCCACATTTCTGAACGCTGGCTTGTACTGTAAGAACTCAGACCTTTGTTTTCCACTTCCTCTATGAAGAAGTCAGCTACAGTGAATCACCCCAGGGACCCAACACATCTCAGATCGTCTGTTTTATGAACACATGATGGATTAAACGTGAACATTTTCTCACGTTGTTGGATTTCTTGCAGTAAATAAAGTAAAACATATTTTTAATAGGTGTTAAATGATCGCTTTGGTTTGACACTTCACATCACATGTGGGCCTTGTGATAAAATAACACTCGTGGCATAACCGCCCAGGGTTGGGCGACGTCAAAATGTTCCAACCTACAATCGGCAGTCCAATAATCAACAATGGGTGATATATATACATATATGCATGCGCAGACTTTTTGATCGGCGGAGCAATGTGATGATGCATGAACTGATTTGTGCGTTTGTGACACAGATCAGTCCATGCATGATCATATTGCTCATGACACGTTAATGCGGTCATCACGATTAAGGCGATTGAAATTTTCAACACGCTCAACCCATGTGGAGCGCAGAATGAACAAACGTTGGACAAACTGCCCGAAATGCATTGACAGAGACATTTCAGGGATTTTGACTCAGTCTGTGCACAGATGGGTTAATTGTTAATCGTGTTAGTCATGATGACGGCGTGTTAATGCTGACAGCACTAAAAAATATAAAGTCGCCGATTTAGGATAAAAGAGGTAAGCCTAAGGATGCAACCAAAGCCGTATGCCGCTTGTGCAGACATATAGTGCGAGCAACATACGCAAACATGACTAACTTGCATGAGCATGTATGTGACCACCATCTGGTTGAGTATGCTAGGCTATCACCAGCTTCCGCGGTGCTGTTAAAACAGTGCTATGTTTTTTCCTGTTGACTGCTTCTGTTAGCTCCATCGTTATTAGTAAATTTACTCATGGGCAAATAAATAAATTGCCCTTTTAAAAACGATCGGCGATGGGCTCACCCACCACAGTCACATCTCTCCAGACAGAAGCAGATGAGTAGGACACATCTCCCTCTAGTGTGTCACTGACTTGCTAACATCTTTCACGACCAGAATTTTTTAAGGTTACCAGAAAGTTATTTTACATCCTTCCAAGTTTCCTGAGACAGCTCACTGTACAGCGACTCTCTTAAGCAAAGAAAAAGAGTCCTGAAATCATGAGGTACTGCAGCTCAGTTCACTTTAGCTTCCACGAGGGAGGCCAGATGCAGAAAGCCAAAATCAATAGCAGCAATGGCCTTGCAAGAGTTTTATATGATGATACAGGGAAGAGGCTGGTGGGTCAAATAGATTTGAACTTTTCTGCTAAACTGCAAAATACAGCAAGTAATATTTTATGTAGAGGATAAATTAATGTTTAGTGGTCCTTTGGCAGAAGTTTGTAGAAACATAACTAAAGAAGAAATGAATGAGGATGCTGTTGGAGTCAAATTGTTAAATGTTGTCATTATGTTATTTAAATTTGTAAGTCTTAGTTCAAACTATAGGATCAAAGACATTCTTTGATGTTGACCTGTTGACCTCCCCAGCCTGTTGGTGGGGGAGGCTGTAGTGTTTTATTATAGGGACACGTCCTGTGTGAGGGTTCTGTTTGCTTGTTTAGTAAGCGTCCTGCTTTTATGACCCTTTTGTGGGCAGGAGGTCACACAAACACACCCCCAAACACAAACACAGGGGGGGTGTTTTACAATGGGTTGTGCTTGTGTGTACTGTAACTGTTTTCAAGGCGGCAAGTGGAGGCCGGGGTTGAAGGGGTCTGACCGAGGGCAGAGGGGCTGCTCTGAGATCATTCCCTTGCGCAAGTAAAATCGCTGTTGGTCTTGCTTCCTTGTCGTTAACAGGAATAAGTTTCTAAACCAGCGGGGCCTGTGGAAGCGCAGACCCAACAGATGCCATTTATTTTCCTACGTGGCTCCATTTCGACCCCTCTGATAAAACGAATGACTGTTAAAAGTTCGATGTGGCAAGGCTACGATAAAGTCGTGCTTCTACACATGAAACTAAACTGATCAAGTGTCACTCAATCAAAAATAAATTAATATGCTTTTAAAAATTACATAAAAAGACCATTTAGAATTTGGATGACAGTAAATATGTTTTAATGTTTTCTTCAGTATTACAATAAGGTTTAAATAAACAGCAATTTCCTGTTTTACAAGCCAATGTTTTTTTGATCCATCCATCCACCCCAACCTCCTCCCAACGTTCCCAAAACAGAAAAGCATAAATGTGTGTGTTCTGATACTGTAGGAGACGACTGTTGATGTGAATTCCTCTTTTATAAATAAACTAAACTGAACTGAAATGATTCTTAATAATTTTTTTCGTTGTCAATTAATTAACTGCAAAGTTCCAAAAGTTAAAGAAAGAACGGCAAAATGTGAATTTTACAAAACATTTGGCGATCATCAGTAGCTCTGCAGGATTTTCCCATCATGCTTTGTCCCATTGGGTGTGGCTCTGTAGTGGTTTCAGTTCAGTTCTGGGATGAAACAGAGATCTGTTGTGTGTTATGTCTGGAGGGGTCTCTGCAGGTCACATGATGAATGTTATGTAGTGGGGACAGATGAGACTGAGGGTGGAGGTTATGGGTCAGGGGTTGGGCACTGAAGGACAAGATGTAGGTACGCTCTCCTTCCACATCGAGCACATCTATGATTTACACTCACAGGAGGTGAATCTGAGCATCACATTCACTCTGCACAGGAACAATAAAGCTGTGTGGGCACAATGCAGTCATCATTTATTCATTTTCACATCACGCTCGATGGAAAACTGCACATGAAAAGCATGATTCTTTTACGAGCCTTCCAGCTGCTTTAGATCTCTTAATGTACGATATAGAAACCTAGTAGTTCTGACCTGAGGGTGAAAACAGGATTCTAAACTGCAGCAGGTTTGAGCTTCATGTCTGACAAACAGCTCGAAGCACAAAATGTAATAAAGGCCAGAATGAAACAGAGAACAAGTGAAGAGTTTACCTCAGAACACTGACAAAAACCTGAAATAATTACAATAAGCAGATAAAGATTTAGTCGTGTGCATGAACAGAAAATATTTCACTGTTTTTGTGACACTCACCACAAAGTTAACAGTTATGCTTGTTTGTAATATGTGTAAATGGTGGTTTGGGGTCCGTAGGATGTTAGAGGCAAGATCAGGCTTAAGTTTCTTCTTGCTTAATTTTTACACCCAAATCAGGGAGTCCTACTCCAGAGGCTCCCAAAGTGTGGGGCCCGCCCCCTGGGGGGGCAGAGCCATTGCGGGGGGGGCATGAAAAGGAAAAAAAAAAAGAAAGACGAAAAAAAGAGCGCTTGGACACTGCTAGCATCATGGACAGGTTTTTGACGGGGCTCCCACACAAACGCAGAGCAGGAGATGAAGCATCGCTGAATATGTTTCCAAACCAACTTTATTCTAAGACAAAGACTAGAAAATATGGTGAAGCAAATCTGCCCTTTGGCTTCACCTGCACAGGTGCTGAGGTAGGTCTCCCTGCAGGATTAGTTTCCCCTTCTTCAGGAGCAGCGCTGGGCTCTTCAAATCACGGACAAACAGGATCCCACATTCTTGATTTTTAGTTCACAAACACTTGTTGTAATGACTAACTGCTCCTGACATGTTGGAGATGTTTGCTCTTTATACAGTAAAGTTACAGCAGGATACAAATAACATCAGGCTGATCCTGCCACGATTTCTTTCCCCGGTTCAAATCACGGACAAACAGGATCCCACAGCTGTTTATGTTTTTGAACCCATTTTGCACAGAGAGACATTTTTTGAGAAATGTATTGATGCAATGTTGAATATTATTACACAGGAAAAAAACAACTACCGTAATTCCCGGACTACAGAGCGCACCTGATTAAAAGCTGCATGCTCTAATTTTAGAAAGAAAATCATCTTGTACTTGTACAGGCCGCACCGGATTTTAAGCCGTATGCGTTTCGCTCGTAATATGAGATATTTACACAGAAATATTACACGTGAGGATTTTTAACGTTTAATTTAATCCGTAAGGTAACATAAACATGGTAACATACAAAAATACATACTGCAAATGCTCTTTTTCCTCAAACAGCGCCTGTAACACGGCTACCTGTAAGTACACGTACGTATCAGTAACACACAAATTACGTTGCTTATGTTTTTTTTTACAAACAACAAACAACTACTTATCAATTTTATTGGTCTACTGTTACCAGGCAAAATGTTTTTGGCCGCATGAAAAAAAAAGGCTTTAGCCGCACGTCAGTTTAAGCCGCAGTGTTCACAGTGTGGGAAAAAAGTAGCGGTTTATGACCCGAAAACTACGGTACACGTTAAATAATCACACAAAGAGTTTTCTTGTAAAACAAAGGGGGGCCTAACAAAAAACGTTTGGGAGCCACTGTCCTACTCAGTGCGTCCTTGGTTCTGCTGGAAGTCTCTTCCTGTTAAAAGAGAGTTCTGTCTCCCCACTTTTGCCAAGTGCTGCTCGTCTGGGATTGTCTAATTGCTTTGGGGTGAATAAAAAGTGATATATATGATATTGATGGTGCCACCATGGCATTGTATATTGGTTAATCCTCTTGTTAAGTTTTAAGCTGAGTCTCAGACACGGTGAGCAGAGGGTGGTTTTGACCCTGAAACAGAGGAACAAACATTCCCTGCTTTATCGTCCTCCTGGACACTAACAATAACCTCAGTTTACTCAACAAAGGAGCCGTGGGCTGTTATCTTACAGACTTCTATAAAAACACACTTTCAGCGCTTAGTTTTAAATATCTGTCTACAACTGGAAGTCGTTGTGCACCCAGAGGAGTCGCCCCCTGCTGACCATCAAAAAGAATGCAGGTTTAAAACACTGATGAGAGTTTTGTAGGGTGACTTTAAAGAAGGTGATTTATGTTAGAAGACAAAGCTGTTTTGTCCTTCCCCTCAACCTCCAATCAGTCAGGACATCTTAGTTCTGCAGAGATCTCTTCCTGTTCAAAGGAAGTGCTGCTCATCTGGGACTGTTTGACTGTTGCTTTACTTTGCAATATAAATTACCTTGAGATGACTGACGCTGCATAAATAAAACTGAATTGACATGATTTCTTAAAATAATTTTATTTTGCTTTGTGTTGCTTTCTCAAGACTATAAATGTAACACAATCCAACAGTAATGTGTCTGACCACAAGTAGCTCTGCCTAAAGAAGCAGTCAAACAGAACAAAAACAAAACAAGCACAGTTTTAATTGAGTTTATATCCACGATCACAGACAGGCTTTAGAGCCGCAGGATGCCTCAGTTCTTCTGACCTCCAGCTGTTGTCAGTGTGTAATGAAATTGGTTTGCAGCTGGAAATCAGCACAATGAGGAAAAGAGTCACGTCTGACAGACGTCTCCATTTTTCTGAGCTAAAAGACTCCTATCACAGCCAGATCTCCTTCAGATATTATCGCTAAACATCCTGTCAACCAATCACGTCCTCCTGTCAGCGCGCAGGCAGCGCATGGACTCAGATTAGACCATTTGATGTAGCTCATATAGATAAAGCAGATGCCTGTCTGCATGTGCTGCTTCAGCTAATTACACATGGCGCTAATTAGAGTTGAATCAAGGAGGAGGCAAAAAAAGAGAAAAATGACAATCGCTGCTTTTACTGCTGTGATCTTAATGATATTACACAACATTTACTGATGAAACTGCTTTGAACTGTCGGTTGGTGCCACCTTGTAATAATGCGTCAGGACAGCCACCACACTGCTAATGGGTGGCTAACGTTGCAGCTCTGGTGTGTCTAACAGGTCAGCTTCCCTCCTCTCTGGCGACCACCATCAAACAGAAACAAGAATCTTTATTCTTAGACAAATTTTGAGTCGCGCCATCAATCTGAGAAGTGTTTCCACTGTTATGATGCTGCATCACATCAGTACTAACCCTTAAAAATAACCACAGCACAGACTTCAAAATGAAAAATGGCCACAGGAAACTGGACTGAAAGCAAAATCTAACTGAACAAAAAAAGACTCTTTTAACTTAAATAAAACTTCCTGTCGGGTGTCGGGTGCAGGTCCAAGAGGCCTTTTTGTACACTTCTGCATGTTACATACGTGTACTGAAGCTCATACGTGTAGGTGCTTTGTCGGAGTTGTGTCGGGGATGTCATGCAGCTACACATTGCATCTCATGAGTTCTTGAGGACGTTGATGCCCTCAGAAAGCAAACCTGTGAAAATAACAACGGAGCAGATCCAACAAGGCCTTCACACTCAGTCCCGATAACACAGTAAAGAGCTTAATAAGTAAAAAGGACATGCTGTACTATGTGGAAGTGTACTAACAGAAGTATCTAAACTGGGACCCGGTGGCAGTCTGAGAGTGATTCGAGTGTACGAAGGCTTTAAAGTGCAGAGCGCAGAGTTGCTGTGATCAGCCTCAGAGGCTCCTGGTGTGCCTCACTCTGCCAGCAGAACATGTTTTATGTTTTATCCAACAGCTGCTGAGACTTTTCAGTCTGAACGATCGGATCGACGCATTTTACAATCACGACACAAACATTTTAGATTTGATTCTTCTACTCTGCTGTTACATTAATTAGTGAACATTTCATGGTTTATTTAAAGTCACTTTTCCCACCCGAAAGCTTCAAAGTCCATCAGAATCTCTTTCTCAGGACCAGAGGACAACAGGCGCACCGTTAACGTCCTACAACATGTGCCCACACGTGGAGTAACGGGGACGCTGATAATCCTCTTCTATTCACTCTCAGTCGACCAATTTATGGAGACAAAACAAAGAGAGGGGGGAACGTGACCACCCCCTTTCATGCAAGTCCCTGCCTAATTAATTTATCTGTGCTCAGCAAGCAGGCCAACGGCAGCGTGGGCGGATCCAGAGGAAACACGACAAACGATCGACTTCTGACAGTGAAGCGGCCTCGCTCCCACAGCTCTCCTCTATCTGCTGCTGTCCAGCAGCTACGTGTGTGATGTTGTAAACATCAGCATCTAAAGCGGGCATTTCCACGCTTTCAGTGAGACGCACACGCAGCCTCACCCTCAGTGTGTCACTGCAGAGAAACTCAGCTTTCAGGTGTCCGCTCCCACTTTCCTTTTTCTTTGGTCTAAAATATTTACAATTAAATCCTGTCTGAAGGGAAGCAAATAAATAATCCTGTGTAGGAGACACAGAGAGTTTGTGGTTTCTTCTTTTGTCTCTGTATGTTGGTGAAAGGCGATGTGCTGGTGGCTGCAGTTGGAGGCCACAGCAGCTCCAGTGAATGGACTGATATCCCCATCTTACTGTTGTTCCTGTAGCATCATTATTCATTTTGCTCAGTGATTTATGAGGATTGTAATCACGCATATTCTCTGTTCTCATGGTCATACATGTACACTGTGCTGGTGCTTTGTTACAATGAACAGGAACAGTTTTTAATGTTTTCGTTTTGCCTTCTCTGCCCCAGGATAAGCCCAGTTCTTGTGATTGAAGCTAAAAGCCTGGGGACTGAGCAAAGCTCTGATTGGCTGAAAGAAGATATTGGTTTGTCTTCTGTCTGCATTCTGTTTTAGCAACAGGTTGACATCTGCAAACCCATTTGAGTTTGGGTTTGTGGTCACATTAGATAAGATGAGATAAAATTATGATTTCATTCAGACAGCACTGACTACATGTAACGATACAGCTAATAATACAGCTTTGTGTCAGAACTAGTCATTCTGGTTGGACTCTGAACAAAAGTTCATGACATTAGAGAACGTGGTGGAAGAAGATTTCTGGTGAGTTGGGTCCACGGTTCTGTTTCAGTTCCTCTCCAATGCTGATGTGAGTTCAGGCATCAGCTGAGCCCTCAGGTGAGCTCGTTACTTCCAGCTGTGTGAGGCTGAAGAGTGAGGTTAACTCTCTCTCACACACACGCACACAAACACACACATGAGAGAACAGCAGGGCTGCAAGATTGTGAACAATGTCAGCAGGTGTGTTAGGAGAACATACGGGTGCGTTGTGAACTAGCAGCAGCCATGTTAAATTAGCAGCAAAAACCAAAACTGGTTTTGGAGAAAGATATAAATGTGTTATTTCCACTGTTGGAGCCTCAAGTGGACGTTCGAGGAACTGCAGGTTTTTGCTCTTTGCTCTAAACTTTTCGTGGTTCTAAGTCACCACCAGGCTTTTCTGTGAAGGTCAGTCCAAGAAAAAAAAAGTTCTCAGGGCTGCAGTTGCCTTTCTTTGTTCCACCAAACAGCCACTGCTCCGGTCACGCTGATATACTCCTAGGATGGGTCTCGAACCCATAACCACTGATTTAGGAGGACAGTTAGAGGCGCTGCCTCAGTGATGGCCGAGTGGTTAAGGCGTGGGACTTGAAATCCAACCGGGTTTCCCCGCGCAGCTCAGAAGCCTGCTCGCACCGGATGGGAAGGTTTAGAAGGAAAAGACTGAAGTCTGTAAACTGACCAGATCCCGTGACGGTGAAAGGTGTAAACAGTTAGCACATGTGTGAATCTCAGTGACCAGCGGGAGAAGCGGGCGATCCTTCACTAACAGAAATCTGACCTGCTGAACTCTTTTTGTCGTGTGGCCAAATGTGTTTCACAGTAATGTCACGCACTGATTTTGGTGTAACTACACTTGACTGATGTGCGCAGCAGAAAGAGAGAGAGGGTGAGAGAGTGGAGGGGGTGAGAGAGGTACAGTCTCAGCGGCAGCACGGCTCTGCGCTCCGAGTGTGGATGTTAGAAAAGAGGGAAGGACTCCGAGACACACACACACAGAGAGGAGCGCTACCGGTGGACGTGAGTGTGCTCGCGGGCTGCGGAGCGTCTCTCCGGTCAGCTGTGAATGGGATTACGGCGGCTCCTCCGGGACTGCAGGAGGAACCATGCGGCCGCAGAGCTGCCCGCTGCCCTCAGCACTGCTCCCGCTGCTGCTCGGGCTCTGCAGCGGCACAAGTTTCCCAACTAACATCAACATAGGTGAGTGAGCCCCGAGAACCCGGGTCTGACCAGCCCGACCCCCACATATTCAGATCATTCATATCATGATTCACGCGTGGACGCCTGGACCCGAGTGCTTGCGCTCCTCCAGACTGTCTCGAACGTTCCTGCTGTGACTTTGTGTCGATGTGCTTCTGTGATCGGGACTCCCTTACTTACACTAAGTTAGGGTTTATATTTCCACGCGAGGACAGGCGCTTTTTGTGTCTGCAGCACTTTAATATCGCTGCAAAACGCAGGGCATCTTTACCACTGTGACGCGAGGCGGAGGTTGTTCACGGTGATTCTCAGCGGCGGGAAGATTATGGAGATCAGCACCGCGGACAGAGTCACAGACTCAACAACCAACAACTGAGTTGATTCAAACATGGCTCAAAAATCGTTAAATATGAGAATCATTGAGGGAAAATGGGGATACCGGCTTCAGCACCACGGACAGAACTACTACATACGAACAATAGTGGACCAGCATGAGCACCAGAGTCACGGCGGGTGTGACTGATTGTTTTTATGGCCTTAAATTAAATATAGTTAAAACGTTGCCATGACTGGGGGGGTCACAGAGACACAGACAGAGCTTATTACAGGCTTATTTTAGGACAAAGGACAGAGTCACAGTAGCTTAATGTGCTTTATGATTCATATGGTTTCTGCCATACACATTTCAGAATCAGCATTTATGGGGTCAGAAAGTCAGACGGTAATATTCAGCACCATGGACAGAATCATGAAAGAACATTGTCTGTTTTTATGGACAAATTCCTAAATTTAAATTTACAATTGAAATAAGAGAATCAGAACTTTAGAGGGAGAGAGCGATAAAGACATGGGCTGGAATTCAGGAGCCGGAGAGAGAGACAGGCCACAGCATGGCTAACATCACTTAAGAACGCAAAGTGTTTTTTAAAGAGAAGTATGGTTATTATATTAATCCATAGGGATTAGAAGAATTAACTCCATGAACAGAGCCATATAGGGCTACCATTTCTCATGTCAATAAACATGATCAGGACATCCCAGTAGTAAGTCCCAGACTCTAATCCCCTCAGCTAGCCCCGAGGCTACATGTACACAACAGGATTTTCCATATTGAGCTATTAATTTATGAGCCAGTCACCTCTGAACCTGATCAGCTGTTTAGTCTGCTTGTTGCTGAGATGCGTGAAAATGTCCGTTTGCGGAGCGGGTGGATTCATTTTCTCTCAGAGGACTGATCATTTAATGATTGCAGCTCTAATGCCACACATTAGCGTATTAACTGTGTTTTTATTGTACGATGGTGTGTTATGATAATCCTGACTTTGCCTGTTTGATGGTTCTTATAATTTCCTCTGAGACATCCCGGCCGATGGGACTGTCAGAGAGGAGCCTGCAATCTTTCTTTGGAATGACTTTATCATATTTTTATCATATTTCTAAATTTAACTGTATCTTTTCATTAATCTGAAGTATTTCCTGAGGCTTTAGTGATTTCCTTCAGCTCTGTGTTAAACCGCAGTCTGCTCGGGTCACTTTACAGTTTTACTGTCAAGTCTAAATACTTGTGCTTTGCTGTTATATCACTAGATGGAGTTATTGATGATTTATTCTCCTTTTAAATGTACCTTTTTTTCCATCATTATATAATATTAAAAACTGAGAAAAGAGCTTGTGATTTGTGTCCTAATGGTTCAACTGTTATTATTTAGCTGGTTGTAAAACACTCTGTGCCTCTCATGTAGGCTCACATAGATGGTGTGGTTCTCTTGCTCAAAGTCACTTTCATTTAGGGACAGATGGAGTCAACCCTGCCATTACTCAACATCTTGCACTATGAGACTCTACATATAGAGCTCTAACGCTAATTCAGTCGGGACCACTACAGAGCAGACCCCAGGTCAGTGACAGCAAAGTTGAGACTAATTAAATGGGATGCAAAGCAGCTTACAGACGTTCAGATGTTTAAATAATGCATACCAAATAAGATTAAACAGGGGTCACTGATTCATTTCTTATAAGGGGCTAAACTGCAAGCCCAGTGATGGAAGCAATGCAATGCAAGTAAAAGTGGTCATACTTTAGTATATACCTATTCATCCCCTGGGGGAGTAAAAATCCAGCTTTACTAAGTAAAAGTAGAGGTTAGGGTTAGTGCCTTTTAATCAGAATCCCCACTTTTATTAGATGCGTTGGGTTCAGATTTGGATTGAGGAGGTTTGGCAGGATTTCTTGCTGTGGGAGCACAGAGTTGGACACTGGCTCTTGCTGCTTCTCAGATACATATTTAGCTTGAACAAGAAAATCTGGGAGAGATCATCCTGATGTTCTCAAATAATATCACAACTGGATCCAAGGACTCAGGTGATGCAGAGTGTGGAGGAAGCTTCAGGCTTGGTGGTTAAATGCGCTATCCTGTTAGCAAGGCTGCAGCTGCTTCAAATGGAATTACTAGAGTTATTTTAATCAGTGATTCATTCAAGTTATTGATCAAATTAAAATATATAACCTGCAAAAGTGCCCAGTGATTAAAACTGTTAACATCTGATATTAGTGATGCATAAAGCTCCAGAAAAAGGAAAAAAATACCAACATGCGGTTATAACAAAGTCGTACAAGAGTGAATATTCTGCGTCCTCAGGACTTTAGTTATGTAACTTACATTTCTATGCTACCATTTTCATGCAGCGAGCTCAAGTAAAGCAGGGGCTCAGTATTGTTTTCTGCCCTCAGTCCTGATGTCAGTAAACAGACGTTCAGCGGGAGTTTATGAAGCGGGGACTCCTCTGCCTCCTCGTCTATTCCCATGTCGAGCCTCGACTGGTCGGCTCACACTCAGCGATGTGTGGATGAGGCAGCTGTGGGCTGTAGCGCGTGTTACGCTGCCAAAATGAAGTTTAAATGTGATTCATCAGGCCGCTGGTCCAGATTCCCGCTGTGGCTTCCACTCAGGTGGGATGCTCATTTGGCATCAAGTTGAACTAACCTTCATTTTACTGGAATAAAATCCCTCCTGCAGCGTAACCCTGCACGCCCAACCAGAGCGCCTCGGCACTCCTGCACGTCTTTATAGCTTCAGTCACAGCAGATGGATTGCTTCCAGCCCTCATTTCTCTGATGAATAAATCATAAATGATTCTAATAAAATTTCACAAACTGTCTAGGGATTGCAGATTTTATTCTAGGTCAAATATACACAACAAACTCTATCATTAACAAAACCTTTATCCGAGCATAGTGCCTCATTCAGGTTTTGCAAAGGAGACTTCAAGTTATATAAAGTTTAAAGATGGAGACATGGAGTACACAGATGCAGAAATGAAGAAATTAATTTATTCTATTATTATTGTATTCATGGGCAAACATATTGTGACCCCAGTTGACTGAAAAAAGTCCAGTTAAGTCATGTGACTGAACATGCTTCAGTGATAAGTGACGAATGGAGGGAATTTGACTTCTGTCTGTCATGTTGACCCAGCATTTTCAGTTTCTTATGTTTCTGGTATTCTTCTGTATTATGATTTATGTCTGATTCTTTAGTTATCCTGCTTTGATTATTATTATAAGTCTACGTTTCAGTTTATTCTGGTTTAGGGTTTAGTTCTTAAGTTTTGTTCTTATGCCCTCGTGTTTAGTTTAGGTTTAGTTCTGTGCTTCGTCTTCTCTGCCCGTGTGTTCCCTCTGTGTAAAGTCCATGTTTAGTCTGTCTTTGTGAATTGTTTCCTGTTTTATTTTGAAGGGTTATGTCTGATGTCAGTGTTTCTAGCTTCGCTCCCCCTGTCTCGTTAGGTCTCATTCCTCCCGGCTGTGTTCCCCTGTTGTCTCTAATTCCTTGATGACCTCCTTAGTGTGTTTAAGCCCCATGTTTCTTTGTGCCAGTGTCGTGTTGTACCATCAGATTTTGCCTGTGTGTCCAGTTTGTGGGTTTTCCCAGTTAGGTTTCTGTTTTGTTTTCTGCCAGCAATAAAGCTGTGGTTTTTGAGTTGCACTCAGTCTCTGAGTCCTGCATTTGGATCCTCACCTCCGCCTGCCCGCACACAGAGCCCTGACACTGTCATAGAAATCCAAACAAAGACGAGAGCTGGAGTTCCACTGGATCAGGAAGGAAAATGAGAAACTGCAAAGGTTGTATGTTCCTTTAAGACAGGGGTGTCGGACTCCATGCCTCGAGGGCCGGTGTCCTGCAGGTTTTAGATCTCACCTTGGGTCAACACACCTGAATCACATGATTAGTTCGTTACCAGGCCTCTGGAGAACTGCAGGAGCTAATTTAGCCATTTAAATCAGCTGTGATGGTTCAAGGACACATCTAAAACCTGCAGGGACACTGGCCCTCGAGGCCTGGAGGTGCCCACCCCGCGTTAAGAAGTACTCCAACCTTCACAATGAAGTAAAATTTTGCAACAAACTGCTCAAAACTCATTGAGCTCATTTTGTAGTCCATCTGGATATCATAGTTTTGACAGAGGAGCCTGGGGTAAGTGCCGTCACATTCTCTGAGCTTCTCTTTACTTGCTGCGACCTATTAAATACTCTTTCACAGCTTTTCTTCCCTTCACGAAATCTTCCATTGAGTTCAAGCACTGTTTGTGTATTAACTGATGCCTTAGTAGTGTGGCTAGAAATGATATTTTCGTGTGTGTGTGTGTGTGTGTGTGTGTGTGTGTGTGTGTGTGTGTGTGTGTGTGTGTGTGTGTGTGTACTGAGATTTTTATTTTGAAACTGTAAACAGCAAAAATGTCCCATTTTGTGTTTGCGTTCCTCCTGGCTGATGTGCTTGATGTGGGATTTAAATATTTCCTGTGGTGTCATGACTCCTGTTATGTGATATTGTTACTTTTATCCCTATTTATGATTATCTTTTCACTGTTTTTATGCATTTAAATGTGCAGTGTGTTCATTGGGCAGAAACTTTGCTTTGGCTGAGCTGGGTTAGCTGCACTGGAGCATTCATACAAGTGAAAATGTCTCCTCATGTTTCCTGTTGCGTACATGAGAAACCATCTTTTTTGAAGGTCATGTAAAATATATGACAAGGAGCTGTAACCGGTGTGTTCCTGCGTTGTCTGACACTGAAAGGTAAAAGAAAGAAAGACCTCCAACTTGCCCGCTCCAGCTCCTACAACCAAATGTAAACCGTAAGGAAGAGGGTTAGCTCAACCCACCACAACTTCCAAGCTAACAAAAATGATCTATTCATGATAGCATTAACTGTGCCTATAACACATGTGGCACACGCATACTACACATTTACAGTATCTACCAAAGACGGGCACAGTGATGACAATAACTGAACTAAAACACAATCAGAAACATCAGGGTGGCTAAATATACATTATGTGTGTTGTACAGTGTTGGGAAAGAAATGACCCCAACCTCTCCCACAGGGGAACTGTGGAAAAGGGGAGGGGCCAAAGGGGTACCCCGTATTTATAGGGTTGCACCAAAGAAGGAGAAGGGGCTCTAACTGATAATGAACATAACTACAGGCTTGAAGGTCCTAAAAGTCAGGTATGATAGGAGGGGTTTGGGGTCTAGAACACATTTTGTGTAATTATAACATTATGTAATTTATGACCTGGTTACACAGACATGGAGGCGGTTGGAAGGTGATGAATCATAACAGCTGTCTTGTATTAAAAAGTTATTGTAAAGTTTGAATATCTTCGTGTTCTCCTAAGGTAATAATGACTAAATATGATACTGACTTGTATAACTACCAGTTTAAAAAAACAGTAACTGGGTAGGACACAAAGAAAAAGTCTCCAAAATGCTCGACTGGGTTAAATGAATAACACAGTCAAACTTCAGAGACAGTGTGTCCAGTTGGGAAGCATAAACTGTGAATCCGTTTCACCTGCTTTACAGATGAAAGTGGCAGCAGGTGCGCTGGACAAACCCCAAATAAAGGGAATGGTCTTGCAGGTGCTGACCACAGACTGCTGCGCTCTGCTCATCCCTCCTGGCTGCTTTTTTTTTTTTTTTTCTTTCCGTTCATGTCTTTGTCACTGCTGGTGGAATGAGACGGTACCTGCAGCTCATTCAGGCTGGATCTGGGCACGGGTTCATCTCCTCCAGGATGGCACATCCATATCGACCAGCACATTCTCAGGAGTGTGATGGGTCATTAAAAACAGAACTGGACGGAGCCTTATTTGCTCCTGTGTGAGGAAGAACAAAGTGAGCTTCTGTGCTCGTCTCTGACCGAACTGTCAGATCCAGAATCCACAAGGGGCCGGCGTCCTGCAGTGAGACAGACACCGTGCAGCTGGATTAATGTCCTGTTGGTGTCTCTGCAGTGTAATGGGTGCTTCCTGTCTGGACACATTGATATCTGCGAAGTTCAGCTGACTTTGTGTTATACTGCAATGATCGGGAAAAAAACACCTTCTCTCTGAGTGTGAACCTCAGATGTGAGTTATCAGGACGTTTGGAATAAAAATCATAATGATGGCCACAGTGAAGCTGCTGACTTTCATCCAGGAGTGTATTCCACTCTCTTACTCTGTCCCTGATAATTTGAACCTCTGACTACATTTGTCATGGCCGACACATTCGGACCATCACAGTTAGATTCAGGGGAAAACTCCATGGCTCATATTCGATGATTACATCGATAGTAATGACAGAAATCTTTGTGTCCATCAGCCTGCAGATTTGAGCACACAGCTGCCACATTCTGCTGAGCTTCCCACAGACATCCACACTGCTGAAGGTCACAAGTACTGAGAGAAAAATCTCTTTTCTTCCTACTCAAGTTTAAGGCAACTCTTATTAATCTCCAGCACTTTATGGGGAAAGTTTGATTCCTACAGGACAAGCTTGTCTCTACTTAATGTGTAAATTTTCACAGCAAGGACAGGACAGTACTTATCAGTGCTCATGTCTATTTTAGGGGGCCTTGGCTGAAACAAACTGATCAACAATTTCAAATGTGAATACAAAGTGATGACCCGCATCGTGCTTTGTTGGAAAAACTAATATACAGTAGGAGTGTGAAAAGTATGAATTTTTTGTGCTCCATATCGCCCCCCTCTGGTGACTGAAATCCCACTTACTCAATAATAAAAATGGCATCAAATTGTGGAGATGCTGAACTGAATTTGTGCGTATCATAAACTTTTATTTCCCCACATTTATTTTTATGTGATGATCTAAGAAGCTCTGTAAAAATCTCAATATGTTTCTGTTGAGGAAACCATGGCGATGCTAATTTCTGCACTGACTGGCTAAATAAAGATGAAGGAGAAGCTCGATGCAGAAGAAAGATGGTTTCCTTCCTTTTTCTTTAACTGCAGAAAATTTGTGCCTAAATGTCACCAAACAGCAGCAGAAAATCAACCATAACTGCGAAAAAAGCTGGAAACTGAAACCTTTTATTAAACTGCTTTATTCAAAGATCTGTTTGTGTGGAGACAGAGAGGACAGAGCAATTTTTACTTTCCTGCTGAGAAGAAGAGTCGTGAAAGCTTCACCACAAAAAGAAAGAAAAACATAAATTAACATTTGAATCGAGGAAGTTGGAGCGCCCTGCTGTGCAGTCATATGAAAGCATCTCTTCCTCCTTCAGCACAGAAAACAGAAGAGGGTCAGTCAGTCGGAGTTTAAGTGTTTGGATAATTTCCACGTGACCCTAGAAACCATTATGCTGAGAGGGTATGAGTGCCGTAAAATGGCTCCAGTAAGAGCAGAGAAAAGAGGCTTTTAACAGCAATTACAGCAAAGCGGGCACTCGTCATTATTAGTGACAATGGTAAACTCTGTGTGAGCAGCCAGCTCACGGGCAGCACAATCAAGCATCTCAAAGTTTCTTAACTTTACTCCCATTTCTTATTTTAGGGTAAAGTTGGAGTTTGAGGTGCTCAGGAGCAGTGAGTGTGAATACACTTACATGCAAGTATGAAAACACACAGTTCAGCTCCACTTTTCTTTTATTGGGGACATGAAAGCGAAATAAATTGGAAGAAATCTTCTTTGCTATTGTTAGCATGGCTGCTCTATCACGACTATATGGACATCAAATTAAGAACAGCAAGCTGGAGGAGAGAGAAGCTGGGAGTTTATTCATTTCCACCCAGCATGAAGACAAGGAGCCACATTTAACCTCATTTACAGACAACAGAGAATGAAACCTGACCCTGATTAGCGGCCTTAAGTAGACTAATATGAGCTGAACACGTGAAAATGTTTCACTTCATAGGAACTGAGGAATTTTGGCCTTAAACAGGACAAAGGTTCCAAGTTCAGACAGGAGTGAGACACGGCTGCTGACTGCTGTTTCTGGCTATCAGCAGCAGGAAGTGGCATCCACATTGACCACTTTATAGACAAAATCTTTAGATGGTTGAGTAACTAAAGCTCCACACTGAAAAAAAGTGGTTAGACATATTTTAAATAACAGTCCTTTAAGGCGAAACAGGAGAAGCCCCACAATTACATCATTTAGTTCCAATTGGGTTTTTTTTAAGGCATTTCTATATGAGTAAGAGAAGCTAGCTTAACAGTAGACTCATGAGCTTCATTAGCTCCCTGCTAAAGGTGCAGATGACTTGCAGGCAATGTTCCCTCTAAGCTACGCGCGTGTGCAATCGCACACTGCTGGCACGTCTCTGCGCACAGAAAATCTAACCTGAATTGAAACTAAAACAAATACGTTAACAATTCTGTTTTGCAGTTTAAGTTAGTAAGTGACCGGAAACTGGCTGCTCCACCCAATGATGCGATTCACATTCGTATATACGCAGCTAATCAACGTCGTTTACGGGAAAGACTAACATGCTTTAATTGTGCTAAACAGCTCCACATGAATAACTAGCACGAGCTAATTAGCACAATGTTACGTCATGGACATTATTATAAAATTTTTGCTTTGCGGAGAGACGTTTTTCCTGCAATAATCCAGAACACACCATTAGCTTTTCTGCAGAGGGAAGCAGGGCGATGCGTTGACCCTTGATTTCCTTTTCTTTTGACTTTTTGAGGTTTAATTTAAAGTTTTACTAAGTGTGACACAGAGCTGCTTTTATAAACTCTGTTTGCATTTATACTCTAAGAACAGCATAAAGTGGGGGCGCTCTTCAGGGCGGTCCTATAAAGCACAATCACTATGAACAGCTCAATAAAGATTTCACTCTTGTATCTGATTTCATGTTAAATCAAACGGCGTCAGCTCTTACTGTAAAGCACACCGGTGTTTTTGGGCTTGTGGGTGAGCGGTCGTTTCTCTCTCTGGGGCTTTCCTGTCCTTTGTGCTTTGGGACACTGAAGAACACCCTCTGTGTGTCTCTGTGTGTTTGTCAACAGGAGGCCTTTTCCCCGGTGACTCCCATGAGTACGAGGTGTTTCGTTTCGCCCTGGCACAAAACCAGGACATCCCCAAGCTGGTGCCACAGGTGGACATGGTGGACACGAGCAGCAGTTTCGCCATGACCTACGCCTGTAAGTTCATAGACCGATGGCGCTCTGGGGCGGGCCAGAGGGTGACTCTTTGTTGGTGTTTGGGGTATTTTACTACATTTTTAACTGAGCTTTTTAATTCTGGTATAAACAGCATTTTGTGCACCTGTGCTTCAGCAGTTAGTTTCCATGGAGCGTTTCTACTTGATTTAATTTCATTTTACAAAGCGGTTCAGGTGCCATGCTCATCTTTTAGATATCTGAATTGATATGAATGAATGCAAGCAGGAGGACCTGGTGCATAAATCTTTGAAACAAAGCATCTCCGGCTGTGCTTTTTTTCCCTTTTTCTTTGTGCACTCATATCCCAGATTCCAAAACGCAGCGGGGCATAGAGGATGTTTACCTCACACTGGTGCAGTTGGATCAGATCAAAGTTGAGTTTTGCTCAACAGTTTTGGGATGGAACTGGCTGCCACTGGTCCGGTGGATTTGGAGGTCACTCTGCTTTGCTGAAATGTAGCAACAACACGGTTTATTAACTCTACAAACAGTCTGATGTTTCCTTTCTCTGTAATGAAATTATCAGCGCTCACTGTGGAGTACTTTTATTATTTCATAACAGCAGACAGAAAGGAGTGGCTTCGCTCAGAGTTTGCTCAACATTTATGAGTGAAGCCGTCATTAAAGCATCATCCAGCTCAGCCTGTGGTGATCAGCGTGAACTCATCAAGGAAACAATTACAAGAAAAATAAGAACCATCTGCAGAACTCGGAGACATTTGCAACAATCAGAAAGCTTGTTTATATGAAAATGTAAAATGTACCTTCATAACTTATGACCTGTGTGCTCCAGTCCCCTGACTTTGATGTACTTATTTTCGGCTGTATGTGGATGTAAAAATGTAGTTTATCTGTCAGGTTACACGTGCCCAAACAACTGGCAGAGCTCATATTTGAATAACACTGCAGCTGTTTCATCATCGGCTTACTCCGCACGGTCTCTTACCACAAAGTGCTCCAAACATCTGAATCACATTCCTCCCACGACGTCAGACATGCCGCTGGTGTCCTGCAGCACCGATGCTTCTGCTGCGGCATTATTAGATCCCGAGAGAAGAATGTCAACTTCTCCGAGGTTTCAGCACTTCTTAATGTTGGTGTGTGGAGTTGCAGGCTGACAGGAGACGTTCTACATGTATGAAGTAATAGAGCGATTGTTGTGACAGTGGAGTGCGCTGCATTCGAGGGCTCGCTTTCAGGAACCAAACAAACAGTCTCTGCAGCTGATGCTGCTCCGGCTTCATTCACTGGAACTGAGAAAGTGTCAAAAAAGACATGAAGAACATTACTGGAGATCTTGATCAGAGAGCCAATGATGAGTTAGAAAATAATGGAAAAAGTCCAGGAGTATAAAAGAGTTTTTACAATAACTTTAGCATTTTTAAGATAAGATCAAATAACCTTTTTTAGTCCCACACGTTCAAAATTTTTTGGTCACATGCTAAATCTATTTAACACTTTAAAGTCAAGAGTTTATATGAGTTTCTGAGACTTCTACATCATCACTGTATATTTTAGCGATGTTAAAATTTGGTGTTTGGTGATTTGCCCTCTTAACTTCACCAAAGGACAAATAGAATTTGAATTTTAAGGGCTGAAAACAGATTTCGGGTCAGTTTAACTGCCCCGCTGCTTTGCTTTGACCGCAGTTACAAGGCAGCAAATTGTGCCATAGTTCTATTTCCAGACTTTTTATTTTGGAAGGTTTGAAATGATTTTTAAAGACAGGATTTTGCAGCAAATACATGTTTAAGATTTCAGTGTCAAATTCAGCAAAGCAAATTTCCTGCCGGTTATTTTTGGGTCTTGATGATATAACACATGGTTTTTGTAGCTACTGAATGTGCGCTTTTGCTCGGATGCTTTTGTGCATTGTTAGTGTATCATTTGGCTCTCTGTGGTGCTTGTCTGACTGGGTTTTTTGAAGGGTTAGCCTGCCGTCCGCTGCACTCACCGTCATGGGTCAGTGCATCATTCTCCCATCATCCAGACTTCATTCAGCAGACCTGGGATTTACAGGGTAAACACAAGTACATGGAGCCTGGCTTCAAAAGGGCACGTTGCGGCAGTAAATGGACGCAGACCATGGGGAGCTCGCCACTAAATGGACTCTGGCTCCGGGGAGCGTTCTGTACAGTGCAGCAGGTTTAGACAATAATGTGCTGACCTGTTTCATTCTGCCCCAAAACACTGAATTTACCACCTGAATGTTCAGCTGCTGCTGCAATGAATCAGTTCAACCTCAGACACGAGGCTTCATGTGTGACATGAGCTGTTTAAAGAGCTACAGTACGAGTGCTTAATCACACTAAGTACAGACCACAGCACATGTCATCACTTAACATCATTAGACAACAGAGGTCATTACAACTTATTTAAACTGAGTATTTCACATACATCACTCTGGAACTCAACTCTTTAAATTAAGAAATCAACCTAGCAACACTTTATCCTTCAGTATTTAGCATTAAAAACAGAGTTTAGTTGTCCTGAAAAAAGTGATAATGTTGGTACTCGTCAGAAAGGTGATGCTACTCAAAACACTTGGTCCAGTAAGTTTTTGGGCCAACGCAGTAAATAATAGAAAAACACAAATACAACAATTTGTGGTCATTTATTTAGAAAAATGTGACTAGTAGCTATGATTCTTATTTAACATGGACATAAACGTATTTATTGTATGCTTTAAACCGATGAGTTGCTCAGGTATATTTGGGGAGTCATTTAAACATTTTAAAAATCTTGTTTTTATGACAACAGTATGATTAATTTACAATTGGATAAACAAACTTTTAAGCCTCAGTCTCGACCAAAGGGATGAATTCTTATTCTTGTTATACTTCTTTGAAGTCCGCTGTCTGAGGTTTATTTGTAGCTGATGTTTTCTAATTAAAGTATCTGCAGATGAGTCTGCGCAGTCAAGAAAATAGGCAGTCTACACGGATCCTTGTTCGCCATGTGGTGGTATAAGTTAGACCCCAGCAAACCTCAGCAGGGTCACAGACATGAAAAGTATCCTCAAGACTTTATGTCTGAAATTTGAGTTGTTGCTAAATTAGCTAAATTACACATGCTAATCAGCAATAGGTAAAAGACTACCGACCACAATTTCTTCAACGATGAGTTAGTACAACCAGCTGCACAGAAAGCTCCACCATTTGTCAGATAACTGCATTAGAAAAACTGCAAAAGGCATCAACAACACAAACATGATCCAGAGATCCAATTCAGTGACTCCAATTAGTAGACAGCTAGCAACTGCAGTCGTCTGTGTTGCAATCCATCCATCAGTCTAAGAGGCCACGCCCCTAGTAATGCAAACTTTAAAATTCATCATTATCCAAGTATTTGAGTTATTAAAGAATTCACCCACCAGGAGGCTAAGGTTCAGGAGGTAGCGTTGGAAGGTTCCCCGGCGCCTTTAGCCTGCGTGGAAGTTTATCCTGAAAAGTTGTCCACAGAGCCTGATGTCGCAGTGTGAATGTGTGAACTTAGGCAAAAACATGGTTGTATGATCGTCTGTGAATAAGTGAAGGAGGCTTGTCGTAAGAAAGTGCTTTAAGTGCTCAAATGGAGTGTAAAAGTACCCATCCCTTTATACACAGATGTAATGAAGCAGCTGAGAGTTGGAACATTTTTCGAAGTAAGACATAAACATGTTTATTTCTGCTGTAAAGAGATTTTATCAGGCAGTCTACAGGGACTGATCACGGTGCACATTCACTTTGATGATTGGTGCTTTACCTGGACCTGACATTTCCCACGGCCGGCGGAGCGGACCAATGTGTCACAGTGAGATTCTCCTCCATAATGCAGAAAGTCTCTAACGTTGCTATCTTGAGATGCTTTGTGGATCCAACCTGTCCTCACTCCCAACTTATCACATGACCCGTTGGTGTCACCGCGGCTTAAACATGTTTAATACAAGGCTCTGATCTTCTGAAATAGATGGAATGAGTGTTGCTGGTGTTGTTGAGGAGTAAAATGTAATAAATGTTATTTATTACTGTGGCAACAAAGAAAATGTTGGAGGAGCTTGTTGCATTTTGACAAGCAGTGTTGGTGCCAATATTTCAAATCAGTGACAGAAAACTTTAAAATAAGAAATAAAAGTGACACAAACTGCAAAAAAGGCTCAGATGAACCTTAACATAAGGAAGTAAACATGACGTTGGTACCAACACTCGAATAAGAAATGCTTCATCGTCATCTCTGAGAAGCTCAAGTATTAACATCAGTTTATTTATTCATATTCTATCTTGAAGCCGGCAGTTTTAGCAGCTCCAGTCTCAGAATACTAAACAAAAAAATGCTAATGCTAATAAAAGTGGAATATAAAATCAGCTCTCAGTGGTGCAGCTGTGCTCTGCAGCATTAAAACTAAATCTGGAGTGAAAGACAATTGGACTGCACATTACACAGGTTAGTGTTGTTATGAGGGCAGATATTTCTTAATAACGTCCTCACTGATCATGTTTTACAGCCTAGCAGAGCAGATAATCCCAAAAACATGCTTCCAGTTCGATTGTGAAGTCTTTAGAACCAGCGCCATGTAGTTAATAAGCAACAAGTGCCTGTGTTTCTGCTGAGTCATACTTTATACATGCGTAGAGCCGCACAGAGCCGGTCGTCCTCTCTCATCTGACAGAATCGTTAGCTTTGATTTGGACGGGGCTCAGTCAGGATCTCAAAGTTTGATATTCACAATCTCTTTTCACCCAGTTTTTCATCTTTATTAACCCTTAAACGCACAGCCTGCTGGCTTGGATGCATTTGTTGATCTGAGTGTTTCAGGAAGACAAAGCGTCCGTCCATAGGAACGTTTCTAGACACTTGAGAGGGGTGAGGATTTTGAACCAACGTGTTCTCTATTACTATCATTTACGTACAAAATAAATATCTTTATCTCCAGTTTGGTACCAAAGACTTGGAGAAACAATGCTGAGGAGCACTAACGCTGCTCTGGTGACTCAGCACCTCACTAAGATGCTTAGTTTTCCTATCAATTACCTAATTAAAACAACCAGTGTATCATAGGCCTCTAAGCAGTGTTAGCCTATTGGTTGTTTGTAGCTGAGTGAGAAATGTTTTCAGTCAGTTATAGTGAGTTTGTCTGTGCTGGTGTTTTAGGTTTGGCTTATTCCACCTGAAGGTGAGTCCATCGAGTCTCTGGATCTCTTTAAAATGAAAATTAATGAGAGAAAATCAGTGAAACCAAAAGTGGCCAAAAGGATAGCTGTCCATGCATCCATCAGTCCATCCATTTTGTAGGTGCATACTACTGTTTGTAAGTCCCCCCCCCTCGTAGAGTCTGCCAAGGAGAATGGTTAGAAGCTATGATTGCAAGGAAAGATGGAACCAGAGATCACATCGCCTCGTCTGAGACAGCCCTGAGGGAGGCCTTTGTTGGCAAAAGCTGGGCGGAAGCCATCCTCTGGACCTGGAGGAAGGACAGTGAGGGTCCTGTGCTTTTAGCCCTCTGATTACCTCTAGTGTTTTGTTTATCATCATATTTCCAATTTTAATTCTTATAGAAAAAAAGGCGTCACAAAGGATTCACATGTCCTCCATCTCAGGACGTCTCTGTCTGAAACTGAGGGTCAAAGTGGCTTCCAGAAAAAGTCCAACAGTTAGTGGAAGGTTTCACAGTTGTGTGAAGGCAGCTCAGTGCAGAGCAGACCTCTGTGGGTCTTATCCTCGCAGCGCTACCACCTGTTCCGACAGGCCAGTTTCTTTGGGTGAAACAAAGCAGCCTCAGTGTCTGATGCTCTCCTAAAAACGCGTCCTCTGCTCGCTCCTCTGAGCAAACAGGAAACCACAAAGTGCAACTCCTGGTTTCCTCTTTTCTGCTGGTCAGCAGGTGCCTCTGAGTGTTTCTATGGAAATGCTGGTTAGTGGGTGTCACCGATTGTTACCATGGAAACTCCGCTCAGTCGGTGTCGCCCATTGCTGCCATGGAAACACCGGTCAATGGGTGTTTTCTTGTTGAGAGACTGGCTCCGGAGCTGCTGTTTCTGTGTCCTGTGGGAAAATCAGGCTGCAGTCACTGACTCCTGTCTGTTGCTCTTAAAATGGCCGGTTTCTGCTTTTCCTTACTTCCTGTTGGCTCTCGTGCTCCAGTGGCGGAGGTTCTTATTAATGATGGCCTCAGTTACTTTCAGATAATGAGGTCAGAATAAATACAAGTAATCTCAGACTCCTTTAAACACTTTGATTTGTTTAGCTCTTCCCTACTCTTGGATGTGTATGACACCAGTAACATTGTCACCGCAGGCACTGAAACCTCAACCACCTGCTGTTCAAACTTTCTGAGGGGCAGCCAATTAGAAGGGAGTTGGCTTAAAGTGGGAGGGGCTTGTTTCAGATGTGGCATAGCCTGAGGGATTGCACCAAAGCTAACTGTTGTATAAATGAGGATTATTTTGGATTCTGAATCATGCAAAACTTCTCTAATAGAGTCCCAGAATAAAGATATGCAGCTGGATCTGAGCAGAATACGACCACTTCAGGCTCTGACTCTGTTTCTGTAATATTAACTCATTGCCTTAAAATATCTTTTCACATATAATTTTTTTTGTATAACTGCACCCAGAATAGCTGATAACTGCACTTTATTAAGTGTCTGAGGACTGAGGAAGTTACCTGTTGTAGCCAGATTTATTCCATTGCCAGCTGATGCTCAGGTTCAGCCGCTTTGTTGTTTTATCAGCGCTCTGATTGTTTTCAGCCCAGACTCTGACTGCAGAGCTGCACTCTTGGAATATGAGCAGACTGTGGTTTGGGCATCATCTTCTCGAAAGAAATGCTAAAAAAACAACATTTGAAAAATAGGCTTTCTACACTTCTCACGTCAATAGCAGATTGTGGATTATAGGTTATCATTTGTGTAGAACGTTGTATTAAGACTGTAAGCAGTTGCAGGTTGGTTGTGTTTTTTGGATGTTCTGGCAGCCTGGGTGACATCAGACAGGCAAAACTAATAGATTCATATCATTTATTCATAATAAAGTCTGAAGGCCATGAAAATCATGAGAGAACAAAAGAGCAGGAGTGAACCTGGAGAAGGTCATGAAGCAGGTGAGAGAATGTGTACCGGCAGATGTGTTTGTTAATGCTAACTAATGAGCTAATCAGCTTCATTAGGAGGACGCTGATTTAACAAAAGTCAGACCCAGAGGTATCACACACAGATAATCTGATGATGCTGCAGGTATTTGCATATTCAGAGAAAAACCTGAGTTGAGTGAAAACGTGAGTTAACATTTCTGTTCTGAAAGTGATATAATCATCTGTGCTTTAAAAATTAGATGTAACTTGTGTTTAGTGAGCTCAGGAGATGCTGTCAACAGAACCAGGCGGCTGTTTTTATCCTGAGGTAAGCCAGATGTCCGTTCCACCTTCGTGCAGTCGAGTTTTCATTTTAGTTTTTTCTACGTGCGAGATTTATTTTTCTTTCCTGAGCTCAGGCCACGTTGTTGAGTGAAGCGGCTGTCAGTCACTCGAGCCGTCATCACGAGACTAAATCTTGATAAAAGTGAGAGTGAGCAGCTTGTGTCGGAGTCTCAGCGCTCAGAGAGATGTTTGTTTTTCTGCCTCAGAGCGCGCTGGAAAGACGCAGCCATGCTGCTCGGCGCCGACTCTAGAGTCTGTCTCGCAGGAGGCCGAGCTCAGTCTGTTTTACATTTCACACAACAACAGACCGGGGAGAAAGCGGGAGGGGAGGGGTTAACAGTAAGAGAGAAAAGAAGCGAGAGACTGAGCAGGAACAGAGGAAAACGGGGAGACCGAGGCTGGTACAAAAAGCACAGAGGACAGTTTCTCATGTGCAATTATGATTTCAAATTCAGGTTCAGCTGTGGAGAGGACATTTTATCAGCTTCAGTCCTGAGCTGGCCAAACGGCAAGTGAACAGACACTGACAGCAGGACTGCAGAAATCATAACCATGAATATGAGCTTCATTATTTAACATGAGCGCTAACAAGTGAGGATTTCCTGAAAGAGTTGGAGCTTGTGGGTTGCACGGGGTTCTCAGAGTTAGCGCCAGCCCTGGCTCCCTACCATCGTCTGGTTCCACTGTGGGATCTTTGTGGGTTCATTTGAGGGAGTGGGAGGCCCAGGTGGCAGTGGACAGAAGCCACAGGGAGAGCGATGGAGGGATGAAGCCACAATCAGCTCACACCTCTGTCACATGTCAGTGAAGGCGGATCAGGTGAGAGACTTGCGGCAATCCGGAGATGAGGGCAGCTGCAGCCACCCATTAATGATTCTTCCACAGGTTCACAGATGGAAATCTTTGTTGGTTGATGTTTTTGACCAAATGTTCCCTCTCCATCGTCTCGACTCAAGCTGGACTAAACAGTGAGCGAGATCAGTGGAAGGAAAAAGGTGATGCGCTTGATTTATATCACAGGACAAAACGAGAGCTTTGGATTGACTATTAATGCAAAACTCTTTATCTAGGTTGCATTGTGTTAGTAACAGCTGGAAACCAAATTTGTAATTAAATAAAAAAAATCGGATGAATTGCTCAGCCCCAGTTGACGGTGAAATCACTCCCTGCAGGTCTGTGTGAGTGCAGCCCAAAGATTTCACACAAAAGGATGCTGTGACATCACCCACTGATTTGTGGCCTACTGGTTTTGCTCTCACATGATTAATGGACCAATTGTTACAGCCTTAAATTAAATCAGTTAAAAGCTGACATTTCTCTGGCTGTGTAAAAATAACAGTGATGATGATTGCTGGGTAACGTTGTGGCTGTTCCTGTATAATCAACAACTGATTGAAAAGACTTTAAAAAGACTATTTTCTAAGACGTCCAATCAAAATTGAGATTTGGTTTGGTTACAAAGAGAAGAGACTTCAGAGCGTATGAGACGACAGAGTCACCACCGTGTCATCCCAGCATGTCGGAGCCGCACAACTGTGACGCACAGATGTAGGGTTTGATTAGAACTGAGCAGTTCTGATCCGGTTCTCGATTCCCATCACTACACAAATGGTAAATAGACCAATTTTTAAAGGTTTTTAAAGTTCTTATACGCTTTGCTTGAGAACACAAAGCATTCTTTATAACAGTGGTTCCCAAACTTTTTTTGCTAGGCCGCCTGTTTTACAAAGAAATGTTTGCGCCCCCACCCAACCCCCCGCGCGCACGCACAAACACACCCTCCAACCACACACGCCCATATTTTGTTTTCAAACTCCGTTGCGGTTTATTTCACACCTCAAACATTTAGAAAACAATTAAGCAAATGCAAGTAAACTGCAATAAATTACAGGTAGTTAAAATAAACTCTTTTACGCTGCGTCCGCACCTACACGGGTATTTTTGAAAACGCAGCTGTTTCGTCCGCACATAAACGGCGTTTCGAATCACTGGAAACAGATTTTTTAAAATTCCTTTTTTGTGTTTACCTGTGGACGAGAGTTCGTCACGAAACATTAAAGGTATGTGCTTTATTTCATGTCAGCTGTGTGCACGTTATTGCTTACATGAGAGGAATTGCAGAATGGAGATAGAGACAAAATACTGTTAATCTGACTGTCTGCAGGTTTACACGCAGTTACTGTCCCTCCATTTACAAAGGCAGAGGCGTCACGCTGTGATTATTTTACGTGTAGTTGTTTTTTCCTGTGTAATAATATTCAACATTGCTGTCAATACATTTTTCAAAAAATGCCTCTCTGTGCAAAATGGGTGTAAAAACATAAACAGCTGTGGGATCCTGTTTGTCCGTGATTTAGACAGGGGGAACAAATCGTGGCAGGATCAGCCTGATGTTATTTGTATCCAGCTGCAACTTTACTGTATAAAGAGCAAACATCTCCAACATGTCAGGAGCAGTTAGTCATTACAACAAGTGTTTGTGAACTAAAAATCAAGGATGTGGGATCCTGTTTGTCCGTGATTTGAAGAGCCCAGCGCTGCTCCCGACGCAGGGAAGACCAATCCTGCAGGGAGACCTCCCTCAGCACCTGTGCAGGTGAAACCAAAGGGCAGATTTGCTTCATCATATTTTCTAGTCTTTGTCTTAGAATGAAGTTGGTTTGGAAACATATTCAGCGATGCTTCATCCCCTGCTTTGCGTCTGTGTGGGAGCCCCGTGCTGGCAGTGTCCAAGTGTTGTTGTTTTTTTTTTTTCCTTTTCATACCCCCTGCGCCCCCCCTGCAATGGCTCTGCGCCCCCCCGCCCCCCGAGGTGGCGGGCCCCACACTTTGGGAAGGTCTGCTTTATTCACCCATTTATACAAGCACTTTTTTCTACACTTTCTATGTAACATTCAAGGGTACTTTGGTATGCAGACTGGAGCAACCAGGGATTGGACCACCAACCTTTGATTGGTGGTTATGTGGCTCAAGGCATTAAACCCTGGGGGAAATTATATATGACATAAATATGTTTTTACATTTGAAACACATGAAACAAACTCATAAAATCAAATTTCAGGTTATAGTTCAATCAATCAATCAATCAAAATTTATTTATATAGCACATTTTTAAGACCAAAGTACACCAAAGTGCTTTCCAGTAAAATTGCAGTACAAATAAAATCACAATAAAATATAAATTACAAATATATAAAATATAAGATAATTACATAATCTAAATACAGAGCCAGATGTAAATTACCCTAATTCGCCTTAAATGCCAGATCAAACAAATACGTTTTTAAACGTGATTTAAAAGACTGAATGGAATCTGACGCGCGAATATGAAGAGGGAGAGTATTCCATAGCCTGGGTGCAGCAACGGCAAAGGCACGGCCTCCTCTGGTCTTCAGCCGAGACCTAGGTTGCACCAAGAGCAGTTGGCCCGATGATCTTAGTGCTCTCTGAGGGCTGTACAGACAGAGGAGATCAGCTAAGTAGTCAGGTGCCATATTGTTTAAAATTTTATAAGTAAACAATAGAATTTTAAAATCAATTCGATATTTGATAGGAAGCCAGTGTAAATTTTTCAGAACAGGGGTGATAGAGTCAAACTTTCTAGTGCCGGTCAAGAGACGTGCTGCGGCATTCTGGACCAGCTGCAGACGCTGCAGAAGAGAAGATTGTAGACCCAAGTAGAGTGAGTTACAATAGTCCAGTTCTACAAATACACAATGAAATAAACGGGCAAAACTAACAGTTCTGGATCAAATGTAACCTAATTTGAACTTTCATTGAGATGTATCATGAAGTCATCTGTTAGACCTCTAACCAACAGAAAATTGCTCGGGGTAAATGTGCGCTCATGGTTGTAATGAGGTTGAATTCATGTCTTTATAACAGCGTGAAAAGATGCCTTTTAACTTTTACCTTACAGCCAAATTTAGACATAAAGGGATAATCTCACCACAGCCAGTCACAATAGTTCACTAGCAAGCATGCCAATACGTGACACAAAGAGTGGAAACATTTGGTGAGAAAAATCTCAACCAGATCTCAAAGCTTTGAGTCTTTGTGGAAGAGAAAAGGGTAGAGCGATGGGTGGAATAAAGCAGAGGACAGAAAGGGAAGCTAAACAAGACAGAAATGCAGTAAGAGAGGGCGAGAGAAATGAAGACAAGTGGCTTCACAGGATAAGACGGGGACAGATAATGAAAAGGGCAAACAAGAGGGAGACAAAGAGATGGATGGAAGGAGAAAGAGAGAGAGACAGATAGATAGAGGAAGGGTTTTTCGGTAGTATCCAGGGGGCAGTGGGGATCAGCTCAGGTGCTGCAGCTCCATTATTCAGACTCTGTTCACGTCTGGTTTAGAAAAATAACCTGCAGCACCGAGCAGAATCAGGGCACACCTTCATTTTCAGGTTAATTCCAGTTTATTATAACCAAGGTCTTAATTTTGAAGTTTGATCTATTGATTTCTTTTGCTCATTCATCCTGTTGGGGACATTTGAGACATTTAATCTGGAGAGAATCATGTGATCTTGGTATGGGCCATTGTTTGTGGATGCTTTTTGCTTGTTTGATAAAGCCTCTATAGTTCACGCTCATCTTCATCTGATTCTTGCCTTGGGCTGTTTGTTAGTGATCCCTTCCAGATCAGGTTAGTAGTGTATGTGGTGCCAGAGACTGCTGCCATCAGGTGGTGCACTGCCATGCAGTGTTTCAGCGGGTGGCATATATCAAAGGTATTCACATGAATACCAAGTATCTCAGAAGAACACTGAGTAACTGCCATAAACTGTATTTCCTGTAACTCCACTTGAAGGTGAATCAGTCCTCATAGACTCAGTAGTGAAAATATCCAGATGTAAGATGATCACAGCTATTGCCTCCCTTTATATCAACTCTACAGGTTACGAATTTGTTATGAGTCATCAACTTGAGTTTTTTAAGGCTTAAACTTGGCTATTTGGATTGACAGGTGGATGATGACACAGGTGGCTGTAGCTGACTGTACTACTGACTGTACTAGGCATTATTGTAGGGTCTTAATCTCACAATATTAAGCACCTTGAGGTGACTGTTGTAGTGATTTGGCACTGCGCAAATAAAATAAAATGGAGTAGGTTCCACCACAGCTAACTGGAGTGAGTGACCTGGGCCCTATTTCAGGAAGCCGGTTTAGAAAACTCAGAGTGAAAAACGACACTCACGGTTGAGTAACCCCGAACTGTCCAACTCGGAATATTCGGTTTCAGAAAGGCTGATAACAATTAGTTCAATCAACGCGGAGTTGCTTTAACCCCAAGTGAAGCGCGCGGACGAGGATACATAAAGCCCTGATAAGCGGAGCACAGATTAAGCGAGTCACCATGGAGACGGAGGGAAAGAAGGCGCGGTCAATGTATTTTACAGCGCTTGAGGCCGAAATTCTGATGGCAGCATATGCCGATAACATGCAAATTCCACGGAAAAAAGTAACACAGCCACAGCTGCAAAAGAAAGGGAGCATGCATGGCAAAACATAGCCGACAGAGTCAATGCGTGAGTGTTAATATAAACATTGATCGAGGGATTTCCACCCATTTAACACGTTATTTTATCATATGTTATTTTATTTGTTATTTTATACATTTTATTTTGTGACGTGATGTGAGCGCAGGTGCAACCCAACAGGCCCCAAACGTTCCTGGCAGCAAGTAAAAATGAAATATAAAAATATAGTCCAAACAGGTAAGGTGTAATTGTATTATGAGCCATAGTGCTTGGTCTGTTTGTCCCATGTAAATCAATTGCAGTTAGAGGCTACATTAATTTCCCCTCTGTAAGCACTTATTGAAATTATCTGAGCACATTACAAGTACATATTTGCTTACTCTGTATGCTCAAATGTGGCCCGTTATAGCCAACAGAAAAAAAGCGGAGGCCCGAAAAACAGGTGGGGGTCCTCCACCACCACCACTCACAGAGGCTGAGCAGTTGGCCCTCAGCCAAAACAGTGGGCGCCCTGTGGCCGAAGGCATCTCTGCGGGGACATCCTCTGAGTCAATAACCCCGCAAGACACAAGTGCCTACATAAGGGGTAAATTCAAAATAATACATGATGTGCATACATCCTTTCTTCACAGTCACCTTTGCAGTGCTACTCATTCATTTGATAAACTCTTTACCATAATGAATTATTTTGTAGTGAAGTTATTTTCCTACTGATTTTGCCTTCCCTCAGTCTTGGTTGTCTTTGAGAGCATAATGACAATGAAGTGTAAGGTGCTTGGTATGTTTGTTAATTGCCATTTGGTCCCTTGTAAGTTATAAGTGACCTGTATAAACCTCATATTCTATCAGTTGATGGTGATGGTGTACTGCATCTGGTGCAGCCTCCTGTTGAGCCAGACCAACATGCAGTTGTGAGTAATACTCCACAGATTATATGAGTTTACAGTAGAACAGCAATGTTGTTAACTTCTTTACTACAGGAAAATAATGAAGAAACATTGACAGCTGTTACAGAGGAGGAAGCAACAGAGACACTTTATGAGGTTTACATCTTTTAATACTTTGTGTACAGGAAATACAGGCGACCAATAAAGCCAGTTGAACAAAAAATCTGTTTATTCTTCTTTCAACATGTTGAGGTGATGGGTCAAAAGAAATGATTGTGACATATGGTGTCTCTGACTGCGCTTCCATCTTGTATGTCCGTGGGAGGGTCAGGATGTTCATGGTTTGGATCACTGCTGATGTTTGGTTCAGAAGGACAGTGTTCTCCTCTAATTGTGGCAATGTTGTGAAGAATCACACATGCCACAATAATGTCACATGCCCTTTCTGGGGTGACCCTGAGTCTTTGCAGGCACTGGAACCGGGCCTTAAGCATTCCGATAGTCATTTCAACTCTAGCTCTTGTCCTGCAATTAGCCAGATTATATCGCTGCTGTGGGCCCGGTTCAGGGTCAGGGTAAGGGGTAAGCAAATAGGGTAAACATGGATACCCCCTATCACCAAGCAAGTAGCCAATGAACTCTCCTAAGACAGAAGGATACACTTCAGTTCAAATGTCCCTGTAGCAATTGGTCTTTATATATTTTACAGTATTCTCAACTCACCATGTCCAAATTTTGTGCTCAGTGTACATTCACGGAATATTTGTGAGTCATGGACAGAGCCTGGCCGCTTGGCTTCCACATTTGTGATAATGTTGGCAGCATCACATATGATCTTCACAGTGCAGAGAACACAAATTAGCATCCATTACTATAATGAAATAATTTGTTAGTTTGACATGCTACAGGGAACTATGTACCTGTACATTAATGCTGTGGAAAGACTTCCTGTTCACATAGTCTCCTTCATTTACTGAAGGAGCAATGATTGGAATGTGAGTGCCATCTATACAGCCAATCACGCCTGGGAACCCTGAAAATAAATGTAGAATTTAAGTAGTAGTTCAAGTATCACCACATCATACATTAAGTTTTGGTCATCCTGATACCTGCAATTTTGTGGCATCCCTCTTTGATAAATCTTGTGGGTCTATGACCGGGGAACACCACAAACGAGTACAGGAGACGTTTCAGTGCAACTGTAACATTCCTGACTGCCCGACAGACGGTAGCCTTGGAAACGTGCTCAGCGTCACCAATATTATACAGAAAGCTCCCATTTGCAAAAAACCGAAGTGCAATACAAATAATATGTAATGAACTGAGAGGATGTCCGCGATGTGTCACATGAGCAATATTAGGCCTGAGGATGTTATCCAAATAACTTATAGATTGTGCTGAGAAACGGTAACGTTCACACAGAAAATCATCAGGAAATGATAAAATGTCCAAACGCGCTCTGATCACTCTCTCCCGGCGGAGAGCTCTGCGGAGAATTTGGGCTTCACGATCTACTGGCTCTTCAAGGAAGGGACACGCCATGTCCGACACTTCCTACTGTCAGGTTTCCGACAAAGGGGCGGAGACAGTCAGGGTTAGTTGTAGTAAACCTGCTAGGGGGCAGGTTAGCTTCACGGAGTGTGTCGTCATAGTGACTCACTGAGGCTTCATCTGAACTCGCTTTGTGAAACCGAAAACCCAGAGTTTTCGTTAACTCAGGGTATACTTACTCAGTTTTTCCACTAAACCGGCTTCCTGAAATAGGGCCCTGGACGTTTGGACCATGTTTGTGGCTGAGTGTTTAAGCCTGTTTGTTACTCTCTTACTTATATGTTTATGTCTCTGTAATAGATGCAGTTCACAGATGCAGGTTGCCAACTAACCATTTAAAGTAACTTACACATCAACATGGCAGTAGCTAAGATGCTAACTCTGAAGCTTTAAATTGCTGAGCAGGTTACATTTTCAATGGTTATGCTTGTGTTAACAACCCAGGAAATCTGCAGAAAGTCCTAAATACTTTTCATTTGTTTCTGCATCTGATTGCTGACTGTTGGGAGAAGTCACACACCAGTAAACTGTACGTGGGATTGTTGTAGCAGTCGATGGTGAATTTTTAATTAGCTTATCCATCTGTCCGCTTTCACACCACACTGCATTAATTAACTCAATGGCATATTTGAAGTTGTAGTTATTTACAGCTGATAAGTGCTAACAAAAATATGATGCGAATGAAAACTCATTCTGCACTAAATCGTCCGTTCTGTTGTGAATGTGAAACTGTAATTAAATTGCCTCTTTAAAAGCTTACAGTACAAACTGTGTGTCAGACATTTGTCTCTTTTTTTTTTTTTTTTTTTTTTTTTTTTGGTTTTTTGTGCCCATTACTTTTCCACTGATGACATTTCCCCTTCAGAACAGTCTCAATGTCAGCTGCCTGTACATCAACAGTGTACAGTACAGAAAGTAGGGTGCATCTGTGCAGGGGGATGGTGGGAGAACAGCTGAGCACCACAAGGGATTTGTGAACACAGGGACTGTATGAATGAAAAAAGCTTCACGGAAAAACCTGCAGCTGCGCCTCTGCTGCTGGAGCTTCATCAATGCAACTCTGCAGTTACTGTAAATGGAAAATAGGTGCCAACGGATATTGATCAGTGATATCAGCGATGTATTTCCATGTAATCTCACAATAAATTCCCTACAGTTGGCAACAAAGTTACTAAGCTCTGTCATCCTTAACTTCAAAGACAAAAGAAGAAAGATGAGATCTCTAAGAAGAGATCTCTGTGGTGTAACATCGAACTTGAAAAGTTAAATTAAATAATTTCAGTATTTGTTTCTGTATCTTTATTTAGATTATTATGCTTTGTAATCTCAGTGTTATTAAACACCAGGCGATACTAATGTGGCTAACTCTTTTTAGTTGAACTAACCAACTGACAGTGCTGGGGAGTAACGGAATACATGTACCGCGGTTACGTATTTAAAATACAAAATATGAGTAACTGTATTCCGTTACAGTTACCATTTAAAAAAGTGGTATTTAGAATACAGTTACTTTGTTGAAATAAATGGATTACACGGTGGTGTTTTCCTGTTTCATATTGTGGCGGGTCAGGACTGTTTGGGTTTGTTTGACAGCTGTGATGTTCTGTTGTTCCAGGCGGCAGCGTTACGGTTGCCATGGTTACAGGATGACACGCTCTCTGCGACTGTGTTTCCTGGGTGAGAGAGTGCCTTTTTGTTGTTGTTGAATGCTACAGGCATAGCTCTAAAGAATGTAGCCTGATGGGCAGTGTAGTCCGTGCTGCAGGGAGAATGGACTGTTATACTCGTTATGTGTCTGTGAGCGAGGAGGGAGAAAAAGGCAAAGTACTGTCACCGAGCAGAAACGGGAGCTGGAAGCATGTAAATATAATAATAACCACTGCGGCCAAGAAGAGAGCCTGATGAGCCCAGCTGTAAGTAAGCTATTAAGACTCGACTGTACACAGTGTTCGTGTTTTCCTCTGAAACAATAAGTTCCGTTGGAGCAGCCTTTCAACGCCTCTCTCTGTCTCTCACTAGCAAAGTCGACCCAGACAACAAAGTAAAGCTAGTTTTCGGCTACAAGCCGACACGAACCTGACGTATTAGCCAGAGGTCCCTTTACCTCCAGTAATAGTAATAAATCACACAGCAATAGTACATTCACGTAGTTGTAAAAAGCACGATAATATATTAAGTAATCCAAAGTATTCAGAATATGTTACTCTCATTGAGTAACGTAACGGAATACGTTACAGAATACATTTTGGGGCATGTAATCTGTAATTTTTAGTGGAATACAAGTATGACAAACCCCACCAACCAGCCAAGCCCACAATCCTAACCTGTAGGGCCAAGCACCCTAATGTTACCAAATCCACCTAATGCTAAACCTAATCCCAGCTCACTCACTGATCCCAGCTAACCCACGCAACTGACAATAAACCTAAATAACCAGCCGATCAGCCTACCACACTTTTTCCCCCAATGCGACCAACCATCCCACCACACTAACCCATCAAACCAAACCCACCTATCCACTCTACCTCCAGCACTTATCTCCACCAACTTGCAGATACTAATTAACACAATCAACAAGCTGACACAACCAACCAACATCCACTTTTGTCACCCCATGCAACCAAATCCACCTACCCCACGTCTCGTCAGTCACTCTATCGAACCAACACAACCTTAACAAACAACCAGCTCTTCTAAACCATCTGAATCATTCCAAGCAAAGACCCCAAGAGAAAACATGCCGGCTAATTGAGTTATTAATTTTACAGAAAACAAGTCTTCCTAACAAAAGATATCATCTTCACAATACGCAGTACCTGTTTCTTAGAAAAACAGATAAACTAAAAATATAATCTTCTTATCAACACAGACCAGAAAATGTCACCACAGAGAAAGAGAAATTTTGACTGTTTGGTTTGCCAACCACTTATGAACACCTGATTTACCCACCAAATGATCAAATAATAAGAATATAATGCCACACTTTACATCAGCAATAAACAAAAGTAGTTGATATGTTCTGCTCTTCGTGTCAGTCATGTCCTTTATGGAGATTGACGCATACAAATAATGCAGAGCCAGCTTCCTGTCTCGGTCATCAGACAGCCGGTGACAAAACCTGTGATGTGTCTCACTCTCGACGTGGCTTACATCTGTCAGACTGCATTTATTGTAGGCCTGAACCCTCAGAGGATTCTGTCTCCCCAGTTTGAAACTCAATTTCTTTACATCCTCACATTTTTTCATCATATTATTTTCATTTGCATGTTTTTCATGCTTTGGATATTATCCGTCAGTTTTTATTTGACTCTCCTGCAGACCATACACCTACACTCTAATGCATTTATTTTCCTCTCGGTTATTCTAATGCATGCTAGTGTTGTGTGTTTTTGTTTTTTTTTTGTTTTGTTTTTTTTAATCACTGTGTTTCTAGCGTATCTAACATTGAGTATGTTCACGTATACGTCGTCAAACACCTGCTTTTGAGACCAGTGCATGTTGAAACATGATGGGTGACAGCTCACTGTCTGCCCTGTGTTGTGATGTTTGTGCCTCATCAGCCTTGTTGCCTTCTTATTCACCTGCTGATGTTTGTATTCATGTAAACAAAACTGGTTAAATACTACTTTATTCAGCTTACATTCAACTGCATTTTCTCAATGAAGCTACAGCCACCAACTGTTCCACAACATGTGACACAGGATTAGAGGAGCTAGTGTAGACTCAGCTGATCCTCATTTCCCAGCATGTTGTGACACACTAACACTGAATGTAATGTTTGAGAATAATTAATAAATGGTTTTGAGGCATAAGGAATAATGTTGGTATATATTTGTATATTTTGTATAAACACAGACGGAAATGGCAAAAAGGAGGTTTTGAACTTCGTACTTGCTCCTGGTGTTAGATAAGATAAGATAAGATAACCTTTATTAGTCCCACACGTGGGAAATTTGTTTTGTCACAGCAGGAAGTGGACAGTGCAAAAGTTATGACGCTAAAATTAGAATACAATAAGAATAAATACAGTACACAGCTGTACAGAATAGAATAAAATAATATACTATATACAGTAGAATAAAATAGAATAAAAATATACAATAAGATAAAAATAGAATACGAATGCTATATAAAACTGAGTAAAAATACAACGATGCCAGAAAAGATTATTGCACTTAGTGTTATTGCATATGTGTGGATGTGTGTGTTTGTTCAGTTAAAGTCTTTGTTGTGGAGTCTGACAGCAGTGGGGAGGAAAGACCTGCGAAATCTCTCCGTCCCACACCGTGGGTGCCGCAGTCTCCCATTGAAGGAGCTGCTCAGTGCTGTCACAGTCTGCTGCATGGGGTGGGAGACGTTGTCCAACAGGGATGACAGCTTAGCCGCCGTTCTCCTGTCACTCACCACCTCCACTGGGTCCAGAGGGCATCCTAGAACAGAGCTGGCCCTTCGGATCACCCTGTTCAGTCTCTTCCTGTCCCCAGCAGAGATGCTGCCGCCCCAGCAGACCACACCATAAAAGATAGCAGAAGCCACCACAGAGTCATAGAAGGTCTTCAGGAGTGGGCCCTCCACCCCAAATGACCTGAGTCTCCGCAGCAGGTACAGCCTGCTCTGCCCTTTCCTGTAGAGGGCGTCTGAGTTATGAGTCCAGTCCAGTCTGTTGTTCAGATGAACACCAAGGTACCTGTAGCTGTCCACAGCCTCAATGTCCATACCCTGGATGTTCAGTGGTTGCAGTGGAGAATGCTTGTGCCTGCGGAAGTCTACCACCAGCTCCTTGGTTTTACTGGCGTTGATCTGGAGGTAGTTCAGCTGGCACCAGTCCACAAAGTCTTGAGTCAGTCCTCTGTACTCCTTGTCGTCCCCATCAGTGATGAGGCCGACTATTGCAGAGTCATCAGAGAACTTCTGCAGGAAGCACTGGGTGGAATTGTGGGAGAAGTCTGCAGTGTAGATGGTGAAGAGGAACGGAGCCAGAACCGTTCCCCGTTAGTGTTAGATGCACCTAACTTAACTGAATCCATAAATTGCATGTGTGTCACCAACTCTTAGTTGGAGAGTTTCACTGTGTAATATCCAAAAAAAGCACCATCACCACAAATACTATCCAGAGGTCCAGTTCAAGGACACCAGTTAGCAGAGGTGAAGCAGTTACCGAGATAGATGCCACGTGTCAGTTACTTAAAGCGCCCTGCTTTATGCCTGTGAGTATTTTCTGGGATAAACAGTCCATGAGAACAAAACTTTTTCTTAACATTTTAGTTTCTGCAGTAAAGACGTTTTAATCTGGGATGATCATGTGGATTCATTCATTTTCAGGACCGGCCTCAAATAGCTACTTGAAGAATTGGAGGATGACCGTAGTGGATGTGGCTGCTCGTCACATCCACTACTACTCGTCTGTCGCTGTCGGTTTTGTTTTTATATTGTTTCTGCTATGTGTCACTCTGGAAGTCGGGTCTTTACTGGTGTACGATCGCCAATCGCTTCTCAATCTCCGAAGCTCTGGTCAAAATACCGTTTGCTAATGGAAAACAGAATTCCTGTTGTCCGCTGCTGTCACAAATACCAACTTGCTTATGCCGTGCTGTTTTGCTACCTGCCCGGCGAAGGCGCCAGGGTAGGCGCAGTGGTTGGCTGGTTAACCTCAAGCTCTCCTTGGCGCATCATCCCACTACTGCCCAAGGAGTACATCGATTATTTCCTGGCGTTTTTGTGCATCGACGATTCTTGGACCCTGTGGAAGCCTGCCTCATCCCCGTGAGCAACTGGGATGATACTCCGCTTTTTCGCAACCCCTGTCCTCCTCGGCTGAAGGTGCGCCAGACGAACCTCCGCAATCTGTGGCCGTTGTGCTGAGTTCCCTATGCTGCTGAGGCCCCAGCTTCTGTCAGGGTTGGATTGGTAAACGCCAGATCGCTGATAAACAAATCTTTTGTTCTGAAGGAGTTATTCACCTTCTGGAGTCTGGACTTGGCTGAACACTGGTGAGTCCAGTATGTTTTCCGAACTTTTACCAGCAGACTGTTCTTATTTTAACACATCGAGGACATCAGGAAGAGGAGGTACGGCGGTTGTTTTTAAAAAGGATTTTAAATGTAAACCACGCTTTTTACAGCCTTCTTCCAGCTTTGAGCTGATGTGTTTTGAAGTTATTTGCTCTAACTCAGTGCTCTTTGCTGTTATTTATCATCCCTCTAAATCAGGGGTCCCCAATCCCAGTCCATGAGGGCCGGTGTCCCTGCAGGTTCTAGATGTGTCCTTGATCCATCACAGCTGATTTAAATGGATAAATAACCATCTTGAAGTTCTCCAGAAGCCTGGTAATGAACTAATCATGTGATTCAGGTGTGCTGACCCAGGGTGAGATCTAAACCCTGCAGGGACACCGGCCCTTGTGTACTGGGATTGGGGACCCCTGCCCTAAATATACTAAGGACTTCATAAATGACTTTTCAGAATTTCTAGCTGGGTTATGCCCAACTACGATTACGTTCTCATTGTGGGAGATTTTAACATTCGTGTCTGCTACTGATACTGTGTTTTCGCGCACTACAGGTCAAAACAGTGCTCCAGCTTGCCTCTGTCGGATCATCAACCCCTTCCACTACTGCCCGGTTCTCCTCTGCCTTTAGCCAGCTGTCTGTCCCTTCCGATCTGGACACAGAGGTCCTTAGCTCTTGGTTTGAATCCTCGTGCCTAACTATTTTGGACTCTGTGGCTCCACTTAAAACCAGGCAGCCCAATGCTAAAACCGAGCCTTGGTTTAATGAACCACTCGGGCTGTGAGGAGGGAATGTCATAGAGCTGAATGCAGATGGAAGAGGGACAATTTACAGGTGTCTCTACAACTCCTAAAGAACTCCTGGCATCTCTATCGTGATACGGTTAAAGAGGCTAAGAGGGAATACTTTCCCAAGATCATTTCCTCCAACAGTCATAATCCCCGTGTGTTATTTAACTCTATTGGTTTAGTTTTAAATGCTCCACAAAGTGGCTGTTTAGACGCCTCTATCAAATTATCTAATGATTTTATGTGTTTTTTTTTTTATTGATAAGGTTGCAACCACACAGGACCTCATCTCTGCCCCTGAGTCTGACCTCTGTTTTAATCCCTTGCTCTGCTGTTTTCGACCAGTTCAAGCCCATAACTCTTTCTTATTTAGAGGATGTGGTTGGGCACCTGAGGCCCTCTGGTTCTCCAAATGATCCTCTACTGCCACATTTTTTTAAGGAGATATTTTCTTGCATAGGGCAGGCTGTTCTTACTGTTATAAATAGCAGTTTAAGATCTGGTGTAGTCCCTGCTAATTTTAAGCATGCAATAGTACAGCTCTTGCTTAAGAAACCTGCCCTGGACCACACTGCATTGGCTAACTATAGGCCTATCTCTAAGCTGCCTTTTATGTCTAAAATCTTAGAGAAAATACTGTACTCCCAGTTGGTGGACTTTTTCAATGAGAATGGTATTCTAGAGGTTTTAAAAACCTTCACAGCACTGAGTCAGCTCAGTTAAAGGTTTTGAATGACATCCTTCTTACCTGTGATCCAGGTAATTATGTTGTTCTTGTCCTTCTTGACCTAACAGCTGCTTTTGATACCGTAGACCACAACATCTTATTGTCTCGCTTACACCATCCTGCAGGCATCTGTGGTACGGCTTTGAATTGGTTTAGGTCCGATCTTACTGACAGAACTTTTAATGTTAATTTTTTAGGGTATGAGTCCTTTTCTGCCACGTTTCAGTTTGGGGTCCCACATGGCTCAGGTTTAGGGCCTTTGCTTTTTGCATTGTACTTACAGCCCTTGGGTACCATCCTTATAGGCATGGAATAGCCTTCCACTGCTATGCTGACGACCAGTGTTGGGTGTAACACGTTACTGTAATTAAATTACTTTTCCACTGAAAAGTAGAGTAACTGATTACTGTTCATTTTTAGGTATTTTAATTACATTGACTTACAATGTGCTTGCGTTACATTGTAAAATAATTAAACTCGCTGAATATCATTATTTAATTTCAATCATTTGTCTTCTAAACGTAGAGGTAAACTCTGCTGCTTTAACATCGCTGTAGTGCAGCTGCTCGTCATTTCGCGTCAGTTTGCTGCACAGTCGTATTCTAAAGCAGGAGCTGCCGGACTCGGCTGAAGCGAGTTTTATGAAATGGACATATTCCCGTCTCTTCACTTTTCTGAAACAAGCAGACAAGAACATTACAGTAATATGTAAAAACTATCGGCGGCTGTTAATAGCAGGAGTAATCTGCTGAAGCGCCTGACACAGAGCACAGACGAACACTTCTGAGTGATCCTTGTTCATCATCCATGGATAACACAGCGGCAACTCCTGCTGAGCAGCAAAACCTGATTTTACTTCAGCAGCACAGAAGGTGCTTAAAAAGGTGAGCTTAAAAATAACTGCAGGCGACACTGTGGAAGAGATGCTACCGCTGCTGTAGAGTCCCTGTCTTTAAAAAAAAAGATTTATTATTTAAAGAGTTTAATTTCTATTGTTTGTCCACTCAATGTTTTATTGGGATTTTAAGTATTTAGTTAAATTACTTATTTAGTAATTAAGTTACTTTTCAGACACAGTAATTACATAAGTATTTTAAATACAATATTGATTAAGTAATTAGTAATTAATTACTTTTTTAAAAGTAACTTACCTTAACTTACAACACTGCTGACGACTGTCAGATTTATTTGCCTCTGGAGCAGAAAGGCGCCTCTTCCATTCAACCACTTTTGACATGTCTAGATGATATTAAAACTTGGATGGCCCCAAATTTTCTAAGATTCAATTCAAGCAAAGCTGAGGTGATTGTGTTTGGTCCTAGTGGACCTTGTGACCCCTCCACTATTGATTTGGGACCCTGGCAGAGTATTTTACGCATGTTGTCACTAACTTGGGTTTTTAGATGGATAGTGATTTTAAATTGAACACTCAAATTACTGTCAAGTCCAGTTTTTATCACGTAAGAGAGAGCATATAACTCCTATCCTGGCTTCACTCAGCTGGCTGCTTGTTCATTTTAGAGTTCATTTTAAAATTTTAATGTTTGTTTTTAAATGTTTAAATGGTCTTGCTCCACCTTATCTCTCTGAGCTTCTTCATGCTTCTTCACCTCCTAGGTCTCTCAGGTCAGCTGACGAGCTGCTCCTGGAGGTACCCAGGTTTAAGAGGAAGCTCAGAGGGAACAGGGCTTTCTCTATTGTTGCTCCAAATCTCAGGAACAATTTGCCTCAGCTCATAAGAGAGGCTCCATCATTGTCCATCATTAAAACTCACTTTTGCTCCCTGACCCGGACTTTTTATATGTTTTTAGTCTAATTAAATTTGCATTTATTTTTATTTTTTTATTTTTTTACATATACTATTTCACTATTGTTATTTGTTATGTCATGTGTACAGCACTTTATTTTCAGCTGAGAGTTGTTTTGAAAGTGCGATATAAATAAATTGCTTGCTTGCTTCAAGACATGCTTGCTGGAACGATTCAGAGGATTTTGTTATCTTTCTCCAAAGCCGGATAAGTTGTCCCCACTGTTTCCTGTTTTTTGCTAAGCTACACTAACTGCCTTCTGGCTTTGGCCTTTAACTGACACACTGACTCATCTCACTCTCAACAAGACGGCAGATAAGCTTTAATGAGTTGACTCTTGAGGTCGAGAACAGAGCAAAATATGTGGGACTGAGGTCGTGACCTTTTACAGTCACTGCAGAGCAGCAGAGGAGAGCGGGTGATGGAGAGAAGCCTGGATCTTAATAAAGATGTTGCGGCAATAATAAAAACATCGTGTTTCAAAGGAACCCAAATGCAGTCTTTGCCAATACGTCACCATGTCTCATTCACGCCAGCAAATTGGGCTGAATTGAATGGAGATGGACTGAATAGAAGTGAAATGAATTGAGTCAGGACAGGCAGAGAGAGGGATGGGGGTTGGAGCGAGCATCCCAGTGTAGCAGAGCATGTAACAGGGTTGTGAATGGAGCTTTAACCTGAGCGTGACCCCGTGTTAACGCAGGCTCAGACTCTGCTGATGGCTCCATGAACTCGCACCCCACCGCACCTTGAAAATCTGCGACGGCACCGTTTTATGAAGAAATATGGAGCTTATTTTATTTTTTCTTAGGCTGAAGTAATGGTTCAGGGCTGAGCGGCAGAAAATCCATCCGTCAGCAGAGAAGAAATGAAGTGGAGGAAAGTACTCCGAGCACAGAAAATGAAGTTTCTTTTATTTTGGCTAAGGTAATTTTTCGGGCCGTTAAATTGCTTTGCGACACCGCTCACCTGCAGGATTGTGAAATTAAACAAGTGTCACACTGAATTTTACTGCAGCAAACGTATAAAACACTGTTTGATTTCAAGGGAAAATATGAAGCGTCTCTATTGCTGAGCTAGTCTGTTAAATTTAAGGAAGAGTGACTATTCCATGGGTCTTATTTTACTTTATGAACGGCTCGGATCCCAAATAGTTTACAGCTGCATGTCAAGGCAGAGATAAGCAAACAATGAAGTCAAGGTAAAAATAAATAAATGAATAAAAATGAATAATGTGTTAAAAATAAATACATAGAATGACGAGGACAAATGTCTATAAATGAACAATCACAGAAGATTTCGTCTAGAAACCAGACTTTGTTATATATCTGATATTTTTATCCTTCCATCAGAAATGACTCCTGATTTTTGATTCCACCCTACCTGTCCTCTCTCCTCACCTTTGTCACGCAGTGTCTGTAGCTTTGGATGGCTGACCGCCGATATTTAACCTCATCTACCTAAACTACCTCCCCTTTAACTCTGTGTCCTCATTCACAATGAGACATTCTTGACCTTCTTTATACCTCTCCGCCAACACATTAACCGATCAGGTAAAAAAAGCCCACTGCCCTCTCTCATAGATGCCCGCATACCTTCACAGGTATGTCATGTGGACCAGCAGCATTCCACTCCTCACCCTCTTCATTAAGTGCTCTCACCCCTGATTGAACCGTTCTCCACCCATACATCCTTCTCTCATTTTAATTCATAAGCTTCTCAAAGTTAGATCTCTAACCACCAAACGGACTCCTCACCAGAATTAGGTGAACTAATGTTCGCTAATATTACTCGGAAACTCAGATTTATATTATGGAGACTGTTTGGCCAAACAGGCATTTGATCAACTTCAGCAAAAACCCCAAGCTGTCTGTCTGTATGTTATCATATCAGCTTATCATAAGAGCTGGCTATGCAAGGTTTTTATAAGAAAGATTGCTGTGAAATCAACTATGTTCCTTAAGCTAAGTGTTTGTATGGTATGGATAAGCATGGGTAATGTTATCGCTCATAGTAACAGTGCATTTAAATAAGCTGTCTGCCTCCACCATGTCTATGACTATTTTTAATAAAGTACTTTATGTTTAGGTAAATGATGTACTTTCATTTATGTCTTATTTATTTATTACCGTGGTATCAAACTTAGTTTCAGGCACTGGTGCATTCTGCTGGTGTTTGTACTGGTTACTACATTTCTGCTGTTTTGACCTCTGCTTTCTACCGTAAAAGCCAGCGTGGAGGCAGCTAGCTAGCTAGCTGTAACAAAGTCCCCTTTGTCATTCCACACAGGTCTACAGTATATACAGCACACTGCTCTCTCAGCTCTTATGCATACAACAGAACAACATTACAGTTTATATCTCACTGCTGTTTCAGCCAGTGTTAGCGCACACGTGGAGTGTGACTGCAGTCCATTAATCCCAAAGGTGTTCTGAGGTGACGCAGAGGTCTTTTAAAGTTTGAGTTTTCACACTTCATCAGACGGAGCAGCTGTAATATCACAGCTCCTCCTCTGAATCCTCAGCAGTTTAACTTTGCACATTAAATATCAGCTGTAATCACTGAGCAGCAGCAGCATGGGAGCCCGCTCACTCACATTTTAACTCACCGCCCTCCCCGAGGGCCAGATGAAAATGGGAGGAGGAGGAAGGAGGCAGGGAGGGAGACGGAGGAGAAATTAAATGGTGATTCTCGCTGCCAGGACTCGCCTTATCAGGAGCGTACAGATTGAGACGACAGAAGGAAGAAACACGACTGCCCCGCTCCCCGTAGTTAGTGTTATTTGTTGTTTATTGGTGTAGAAAATAAAAAAAATAAAGAGCGCATCGTGTCGGACACACTGAGACAGGAAGCCGGTGGAAAGAGAGGAGCGAGAGAAACAGGAAGAGAGAGAGAGGGCTGATTTGGGTTGCTGGTGACATTTCGCCCTTGAGGACTCACTTGTAGTTACACGCTCAGTTGAATGCCTCAAATGTGAAATGAGGATAAAGTGCAGCCCTGAAAAAAAGAGCGCTGCGTGTATCGCCTGGAAAGACGTTTTATCTCAACAACACAATTTGGCAAATAATGGCAGAAACGAAAAGCCGTCTGTCAGACACGAGGGCTAGCTGCAGGGAGGGAGGGGATTATCTTTAATTAATAATCTTAATCTCTAATTTCATGTCGGACAAACAGAAGTGATATCAGATGGCAGAGTGGCAGGATAAAAGAGGAAGATTCAGATTGTGTTCAGAGAGGAAATAACAAAGGAGGAGAGAGGAGAACTAAAGCGCAGAGTTTTAGAGAAGGAGCCGGAAACATCTCACTGTCCACTGACAAACGCTAAATGTTGGATTAAACAACAGAATCAAAACGCTGATGTGTGAAGAACTGGTTCCTGACCTCAGAGAGTTCAAAGGTCGCAGTCGGGCGTGTGGTTTTCCTTGTGTTTGAAACAGCTGTACTGCATTAAAACTATAATTTTGTGTTTGGATTTGGTTCAGTTGACCTCCGTTGCTATTAGGGACGAGGACATCGGGCTGTAACATACCAGTAGCTGAGCAACTTAATTATTTGATGGAGAAAAATAATATCGCAGACATTTTTCAGTCTGTTTTGCACATTTTACTGTTTCTGGTGACGTGTTGATAGCAGCAGACTCCAGAGAATTCAGAGTTTTAGTTTTATTGGAGCCCGTCTCTGTTGCTCACAACATCATGATAAACAGGCTTAATGACTTGTTTGTGATCAAAAATATAAATATGTCCTGGAGATATTTTACTGTTGAAATGAATTAAGTGAGTTCTGCCTCTCGGGGCTTTACATTTTGGCTTTACAAACTCCCTGAAGACCAAATTATTAGACGTTACATTAATACCTCTTATCATGCTAATGACATGCAGTCAGAGACTTTATATATAGTTTTATACATTGTCTACTTTAAGTATTTGCTAAAAGAATTCAAACTATTACATAAAACCTTCCTTCATGTAAACACAGATAAAAGAGAAACTATGATTATTGCTCCTGATCATGAGATTTTAGAAATTAGGGGTTATATCTTCTTCTAAATCTTCTCCTCTTCAGTCAAGCCTCAGAAATTTGGGTGTCATAGCTACTGGGTGCTTTGCATCCATCCTGCAGGTATGAGGAAAAAACTTGAGATTTTGCTTCCAGGAAATGCACTTAGGCCATGTGAATCAGCAGGTTGCCTGGGAAAATCAATTAATAAAGGTTTATTTAAAGTGAAAGCAGAGTTCTGTTGATTTAACTTCGTGGTAAGTTTTGGTTCAGCTTTTTATTATAAGAGATTCAGTGAATTCACCTAAATAAGGACCTTTTTTTTTTTTTTTCAATAATTTAACTGATATCAACCTTTTTTTTTAGTTTGTTTGAATTTATTGTCACTGTTCCAGAATAACAAAGAAATTAAATCACCATGAAAACTTTGAGCTTTTCATTTTTGAACATTTTGACATCAGACACATTTCATCAGTCATTTTAGTTGCACATATGCCAACAACTGTCAGGTTGTAGTTAATGGACTCAGGCGCAGGCCGGGAATCCTTGCAGAGTAGACAGTCAGTTTATTAACACAACGACACCAGGTGACACTGTTTGCAACGTGCTGGAGGGAGGGGATGGGGGTCCAGGGCATGTGAGGGGAAGAACGGAAATCAGACACACTCCAAAGAATCTCTCTCCTTTCTCCACAGTGGGGTAACACAAATCCACTCACTCGTCCACACAGTAACAGGCAGGCAGGGGAAGGTCCGGGGTAGATCTGTACACAGAAACTAGAGTTAACGACGAACTGACGGAAATTTAACTCACTAACGGCAGAGTGTCTGACGCTGATAGCCCAATGATCCAGCGACGAGTAACACAGTGCTGCCGTCTTAAATAGACCTTGCGATCACCCAGCAGGTGTGGAGATGGCAGGTGCGTGGGCCAGGGGCGGGGGCCCATAATGAGCACCGCCCCTACAGGTGAGAGAGAAGGAGAGAGCAAAAAACAACAAAACACATGTTGCCTAATACAGGATCAGCTGGTGAGGCACAGGGACCATGACAAGAGCAAGGTCAAGGTTTGTCTTCTTCTGCTAAATAAAGGCTGAGTGGTTCACGCAGCTTTTGTTATCTCTGCAGTGAATTGTGGGTAAATCTCTGTTGATGATTGAAATGTAAATGTAGAGGTTCTGAGCTCTGAGCTGACAGATGGGGTTTGAACCTACAACTGTAGGGGGGTAACACATGTAGAGAGGCTCTAGATCAGCGTGTCTGTGTAACTTTGTGTGTGTCAGAGCTGCGTTCTCAGCAGGAGATTATTGCATTGATGCCTCAGAGGCAGCAGTTGCCTAAATGACTTTAGTGTGTGTGTGTGTGTGTGTGTGCGCTGCATCACCCCGAGGAAGGCAGTCATTTAATTCATTATTCAGCATTGCTACAAAACACATTAATTAGAGCCTGAGGTTGGGCTGGGTTCACAGTGCCGCTCAGATCACTGCGAGTCAGAATTAAAATTTCATCTCTTCTAATTTTATTTGAAGATCTCACTGTTGGCCTCTCGGTCCTGGACACCTGCTTCCAGAGCCTTTAACACCGAATAAATGACGTGTAGTTGCCGTACACTGTACACGTAGCCACTGTGACAGCACTCTGAAGCTAAAGTAGCACCTACAGCTCCTCACGTTCGTATCCACACCTGTTGATTTTTACATTTGTACATTTTTAAAGCTTAGTTATAAAAGCATCCCCCCCTTTGCAGAATGGAAGTGAGCTATTATACTTTTTGTGTGTTTGTTTGTTTGCAGTGGGCTGTAAGCATGTTTATTTCTGCTGTGAAGTCAGACAATTTAACATTAGACACAGCTGGACTTTACTGTTGAGATTTATACGTTGAAACCACCCAAGTTTAAAAAGTCTAAGAATATAAACTCAGATGGACATTTAAAGGGTATTTAGACAGAGGGCTCATGTCTTCACCACTCCACTGTCTGTGAACTTTGAAGTTCCCATTTTGGGCTTTTATAATGTCACACACTTCCAGCTGAATCTCTCCCTGAACGTCACCTCAGATCAAATAAACGGTGAATATAAATGTCACTATGAAAGCTTTGGTGCTGGAGTTACTCCTCTTTCTGTTTCCGACCTGACTCGATGTCACTCTGTTAGAAGCGACAGTGACTCGTGCTGGCCGAGTGACAGAATGCCGAACGGCGCACCGAGACAGTGACCTGATCATCGGCTGTGTGTCTCCGGGCCGGCCTGTTTGCTCGGTGGAGGAGAGTAAACAGTCGAGAAGGAGGATGACGGTGAAAGCCTAAGGTTAATAGATGTCCTCACAATTACCCGCCTGTTCCCCTGGGCGGAAGAGTCCTTTCTTCCTCTTCTCTCTCCCTGCAAACATGAGGGTGATGATGATTATTCATCACAGACAGGCAGATCTGCAGAGATGGACCGGCGTGTCAGGAGGATGAATGGCTCTGTGGGTAGACGCGGTCTCAGCTGCGGGCCCCGTGGCACTTGGCGTCGTCGACTGTGGGCTGTGTTTAAATAAAGCTCTGTCTAAAAGCCTTAGGTGGCGAGGAGCGAGCTGTCTGACTGGAGGAGCCTCTGTGGGTACGAGGCGAGGTCAGCTCATTCGCTGAGACGCCGTGATCGATGTCCTCATTCACTGTTTGGCTCCCGAACGTTAAAGGTGGCTTGAATCAGGACAGCTGTGGTTTAAACATCTGTGGTGGAGACAGGAAGTCCAGCACGTAGTGAACCCATACTGGACTTTTGATTGGTGTTACAGCAAATGAGGTACATCTAATATGAATCTTATTTAGCAGCTTTAAGGTTGCACTCGCACTGTGGTTAAAATGTGTCCTGGCCTTGTTTTTAGTAGTTTTTAGCATCTAAACTTAAACAGCAAGTGAAAGTAATATGAGTGGAAATGAAACAAGTCATCAAGAGGGAAATAAACTGAAGTGCCAAACACAAAGATGGGAACAGGGTCTAATAAAAGTATAACTAATAGCATCACACGTACCTGCACTCTCCTGTATTTTAAGAACATCTCCAGTGATCTCCAATAGTGGTTTCTATTTGCCAGGCCCTCGAACTTTCTTCTGACTAATGTGAAAACAATTTCCTCTGTTTTTATGTGTGTTTAATGCACCCAAGTTACCAGAGTGCCTATGAACCAGTCCACACACAAATACAGTTTCCACCTATCTGTCAGCACAACCAGGCAACACACAGCCAGGTCCAGGCTGTGTTGATCTCTGCACACACTCAACCAATTATCTGCTGTCTCAGCTGTTCTTGGACACGTTCTGCTGCCAAACCGCAAAGACATCACAACTGGATGAGACTTCAGAAACGCACAGAATTCAGTGGTGGTGAGTTGAGCCGTGTGTTTGAGTATTTGGGTGTGTACGCAACGTTGAGTTGTTGACTTTGATATAGCTGGAAACTATTAGCTGATTCAAGCTTGCAGTTAAAATAAACATAGAAAAGTCATAAATTGCACAAAATAACACATTTTTCCAAATGATTTTCAAGTGCGATTAAAATCACCCGAGCTGGACGATTTCATGAAAATCGTTGCAACTCATGTTTAACTAAAACCTGCACGTTATGCGCCGTAGTCTCACCAAAATCCTGTCACACATCACTGACCTCCTCTCGATCATCAGAGGAACTGAATCGTTTTGGAAAGAACGACGACAGCTTGTTTGCATTGTATATTCTCAAACTGGATCATTGTCTATATTAAAAAAAATAGACTGAAACGGCAAAACTCACATTAAAAAAATGTCCCATTTGACATAAAGGCAGCATCAACATTAAGGCCAAAAAAAGGGAATGTGCCTGGCTCTGCCAAGTTTAAAGAATCTGACTGCAAGCATGTCTTCACACCGCTATTCAACACTCTACAGGCTGATTTTTAACCCCTACAAAGCTGAAAAAAGATTGTTGTGTTGCTGTGCATTCAATCTCAAACTCTTTGAAATCAATGACCGGGTCAAGAAAGAGTCTCACGTTTGACATTTCTCCTGGTTACTTACTTACAAAAGGAAAAATAGTTACACTGACGACAACCACATTTGGTATTTTATGCAACAGTTTATAAAAGGCATTAAAAAAAAGAATATTCATACATTTAAAGAGACAAAATATGACATGAATTTTAAATCATTATGGAAAAAAACAGCACAAACTGAGCTCATTAAATCAACAAAGACAGCTATTTATGTAATGCTACATAAATTAGAAACCACTTCATTGGCTAATCCCATAGGTTAAACATCTGGACTCCCATCATGTTGGCTTTAATTTAAACACAACTAACTACAAAGCTTCCCAAGGCTCGCAGCATCTGTCAACTCTGTGCTGCCCGACCCCCTCTGATGAAGGACCCGCCTGTCGTCCCAGTTGGACAGCAGCGCTAATGCTAAGAGACAGATACCTCGTTAGCACTGATAGCATTTGCCTGAGGGTAAACATCTATTGTTAGCATGATAGCATGGCCCCACAGGGGATGGTTATTTCCAGTGTGAGTCTGCTAAGGGTAGATGGTCTTGCTGTTAGCATGTTAGCACTGGCCTCAGGGATCTGCACCAAGGACACACACACATTCACAAAGAAAGTAGACGAGGACATCTGTCAGCACCTATGTGTCTGATCCAATACTGATTCATTGATTAGCAGTTTGGCAGCGATTTAGCAAATTTAGAAACAAAAAAACAGATGAATAAGTACATTTCAGCAGTTTGATTTTAAAACTGCAAAAAGTGGATTCTTTTTTGAGTTTTGGTCAGTCTGTGGACCATTTATTAAGAAGTTTACTCAGGAGAAACAAAAGCATATTGAATCAACAGCTCCACGGCTGGAAGAAAGACTGAAGAACCTATTAATTAACAGTTGTTCTCTGAATTTGAATGCATCCGAATAGCTTTACTTCCAGTGTGGGTGGGTGAGACAACCTGGAGATTTAACCATATTTGCTTTATATCTGTAACTGTATAGCGATTACACAAGCTTATAGGTCAATTACTGCCAAAAGAGGGGTTGATGTTTCACTAACCTGACGCACCAGATGTTTGTTATGCAGAACCATCTGGAAGGTCATCATCGTAAACTGTTTAGAAAAAGGCCAACACTAAAAAATAGGTTACTGAATTACAAACAGATGTCTGTTGCCGTGTATGAACTTTTGAACTCTCACTGTTTTTAACTTTGACACATAACATCAATGAACCACTACCAGAGGAACCAGCATGGCAACAAAGTTCAGCTCAAACTCAAACAGTAGATTGGCCAAATGCTGTAGCCCCAATCAACTGATAGGTCAGATAGTTTCCTTTTACACTTGGAGAAGCTGAATGTCATACAGGGTTCAATATTTATGCATTTGGGTCTCAGGTTTTCACTTGATCAGTGTCAGCGCCATAGACAAAAGCCTGTAATGATTAAATACTCTCCAGCTCTGACAAACAGTCATGTCCTGGTCGTTGTGTCCTTGGGCAAGACACTTTACCCTACCGCCTACTGGTGTTGGCCAGAGGGGCCGATGGCGCAATATGGCAGCCTCGCTTCTGTCAGTCTGCCCCAGGGCAGCTGTGGCTACAACTGTAGCCTCCGCCAGTGTGTGAATGTGAGAGTGAATGAATAGTGGCATTGTAAAGCGCTTTGGGTGCCTTGAAAAGCGCTATATAAATCCAATCCATTATTATTATCATTATCATTATGTCAGGAAGAAAGCTTGAAGTTAATAACCATCACACCTAAAGCACCTCTATAGCTACCAGTGTAGGAAGACCAAGTACTGGGTCCAAGTGCTTAGCTTGAAGTTGAGTGTACTGGCAGTTATGCTTTGTGAATGAGCCAAAACATTAAAAGAAGTGAGAAGTGCATAGCACTGAGCTTCTTGCAGACCTAACTTAGATTGTAAATCTGCTGAGTTACATGCCCTGTTAGCAGCAGCACTCCCCGATGGCAGTCGTCTCTCTCCCGATTAGTGTCAAAAGCCTTCCAACTCCCCAGATTCCAATCAAATCAGGCCTCAAAGGGATGTATATGAACAAGCCTGAACTATGGAGGCAACCAAAGGTCCACCACCAAGCTGGTACAAAAGAGGTCATGATGCAGTCACAGTTTTGTGCAGTCTGTACCTTTGCAGATCAGGACTGATCTGGCAGCATAGAGAGGGGGTGTAACAAAACATTGGCACAGGTGGTTTTAATATTGCTGCTCACTGGTGTAGATGCCTCCTTCTTTCCTTCTTTCCTCTCACGTTTCACTTGTTTTAGCCTAAATGGGGATTTTTCTGGGTGATGACACACAAATATGGACATGTTTTGATTCAGTCTAAATCCGGGAGGACCATAAAATGAGCCAGTGATTTACAGAATGACTTTTGGAGCCTCAGCAGTGAGTATTATTTTGTCTTAAGACTTAATCCCTGACTGTGAAGGATCTCAGAGTAATTTGATTAGAGCTATTGTGTGTACGGGGATTTAGCATGTGGGAGCGCTTTGTGTGAAACAGGAAGCTGCTCTTCATCAGCTACACAGCGGCAGATAAGTCAGCTGCAGAGATGATGTCTGTTTACCATGAAGATAAGGACACTTTATCATCTGTTAGCTTATTACCACATGGAGATTGGGCTGTTCTGTGTTGATGGGAGGAAGAAAACCCACTGGAAGCGCTGATAAAACAATAAACATGCATGAAAAATGGCAGAGTTCAGCATATTCAGAAGTGTTCATGTTTGTTTGAAGAAGACTGTTAAAAATGCCAAAGAAAGGCGACCCGAATGTGACAAGATAACGCTAAGAAGAAGGAAAAAAGCTGTCACGGTTTTGCACCATTAAGTCAAAATGAAGCACAGTGTGACTGAGGAGTCATAATAAAGTGTACGAGCTAGATTTTACTCGTGGATTGTTTGTTGACCTGGATTTATGGACAACTGGAGCTTAAAAACAAGACAGACAATGAGACAAATGGCATTATTAGAGAGAGAGAGAGTAAGTGCGAGGGAAGAGAACGGGAGGTGAGCGAGAGGCCAGAGGATGGAGGGACTCCTAGTGACAGAGGATGGAGGCAGATGACGAGGTTTTTACTGTTGATGTCACGCTGGTTTGCAAACAGCCAGTGAACTCACAGGTCACAGGAAGGTAGGCATTACTATGAGCACCGGCACTCTGTAACCTCCGGCCGAAGGCACAGAAGCAAAATGAAGCAGATGTGGGACGAGAGAGACAGCTGGCCTTTAAAGGGACAGTTCTCCCCAAACACTCTGGTCTGTAGTGTTTTTCATTCACTTCTGTTTATTCTGGATTGTTTTGATGTGAGATGCCCAGTTTGTCAGAGATGTCTGTCTTCTCTTGAATGTAATTGAACTAAATGGTATTGCCTTGTGGGACGAAAATTAAAAATGGCAGCGTTGCTGTCTCTTTCCAGAAATCGTGACCCAGTAAGTAAAAAAAACAAACTCCATAAACCTCCAGGAGCAGCGTCGTGTTAGAAGGCTTTTCCTTCTGCTGAGAAACATTTCTGTTACTACGTCTAACGAAAGACTCGTGGCTGTGACCATGTGACAGGATGTAAACATTACTTTCCTCTGATGTTAGCTAGCAACACAGTTTTTTTGTTGTAGTTGGTGATGTAAATAATGGAATAATGGCCTGTTTTATTTTTGAGTAAATGTGTCAGAAAAGACACAAATGCTGGGGCACTGAGGATAACAATAAGAGTCCACTGATTAATATTCAGCAACAAAAAGGAAGAGAAATGCTAACGACAGTGACATTATCACTTGTGACTGATTATTCTGCAGAAACTCTACATTCTTAGTTATCATGTAACTACATGTAACCCCTTTACCGCATACGCCGTTACCTTCCATGGCGACCACGTCGACCTGATGTGTGGTCATATTTCTCAGGAGGTGCACGTCAGGTTCTGTGGAAGGTTAAGGGTAGATTTCCCACAGAAGTCTAAATCAGGTCACATGTTTTGAGCAACGTTTAGTTTCATTAAACAAAAGAAAAGAAAAGATGTGGGAGTGGGGTGTTGGGGCAATAACCCACTGCCCCCCATCCTTTCAAGGCCCATGGTCTGAGTCAAATTTGTTCCCCTTTTCAGATCTTGGTATATTAAACATCGTCAGTATGTTGGAGTCATATCTAACCACGTCTATGTGTTTAATGTTACTTCAGTTATATGAACTGTAAAGATTTTTTTTGTCAGACATGTAATAAACACACTTGTGGAAACTTTGTTCCAGTAGATGTTGGGATTTGTTAGTTTGGCTCCAAATGGCAGACGGACTAAAGCATTCAAAAATGATCTAAATAAACATTAATGAAACCCTCTTGTTCTGTGTTTCTGTACCAGTCTGCTCACAGTTCTCTAAGGGAGTGTACGCCATCATGGGTCTGTACGACCGGCGGACGGTCAACATGCTGATGTCCTTCTGCGGGTCTCTGCACGTCTGCTTCGTCACGCCGTCCTTCCCCGTGCAGACCAACAACCAGTTCGTCCTGCAGCTGCGGCCCCAGCTGCAGGAGCCCCTCATGGCCCTGCTCGAGCACTTCTACTGGACCAGGTTCGTCTACATGTACAGCTCTGAATCAGGTGAGGACGCCAGCATGCAGCACAAATGGTTTCTCTGTATCAAGCTTCGTGTTGGAGTGCCTGTTCAGCAAGCAGTGCAACATTACTCCTGAGCAAAGTGTGCGGGTCTGAGGAGGGGGCGGGGTTAAAGAGCACCTGTTTGTTCGTTCTCGATGTTCTCAGACTCTTTAGTCTGAGTGGAGAACTGAAAGTAAGAGAAACCTGGATTTAGAAATCAATTTGTTCTAATGTTAACGTGATGCTCTCGGTGGGTATAAAAACAAAAATAGATATCTGGAAGATTATTTTATTTCATTACAAAACCAAAGCTTTAGAAATGACAAACAATGAGTTACGGTAACATTGCGGTAAGTCTGAAGTTTTCTCATGTCAGCAAACAGAAAAAGGGGAAAATATGTCTGGTTGGTCTGACACTGAAGCATTCAGGGTCAGCATATCCAGGATAGAGAAACAAGAAGAAGCTGGTTGTCAACTCGATGAATTAACGCAGACCTTATCGTTCTGACCAAACGCAAACACGGACGGGTCCACTGGCAGCAGATTTCATAAAAGAAGATCAATCTGTGATATTAGCAAAATATGTGAGACATCAATCAACAGTCAAAGCAGCAGTGTGTGAGTGTGCGTGACGAGGGAAGTGTTGTACGGCGTTTTATTTTTAACAGTCAGGAAGGAAAGAGCTCAGTGTGCTCAATGAAAGCTAATAGGCTAATCGCTTTCACGGCGCTATCATCCAGGCATGCGGCGCCATGGCTGTAATTACAGATCTGTATTCCAGTAAATCAGCGTGTCGCTCCGATGGCTTCTTCTGATGTGTGACACAGTTTCACACTCCGCCTTCTAGCTGCAGCTGCCTGCGCTTTTAGGAGAAGATCACTGCAGATGCTTGCAGCCTCGTCCTCAGGCTCTGCATTCATACAGACAAAGACTTTAGACCATCTGAAACTGTAGACGTGACAATAGTGAACAACATCTGCCACGTGTGCAATTTCAGCTGATCATAACGAGCTGCAAAAAAAGGAGTCGTCTCTGTGGTTGACTTCAGGCTGCTGAACATGAACTCAGTGTTTGTCTGACTACTGAAAGATTCACTTGTGCAGACACAAACTTTGGATTGTGTCCTGAAAACTTCACCTCCAGCTCTTTGGTTCAAGCAAACAACAACCTTTGGAGAATTGACCAAAAAAGGTCTGTTAGCTTGGTCGGCCTCCCTCCCTCCTGCGCCAGGCCGAGTGTCCCCCCGCAGCCCGTGATCTGTTATAGTCCATTTGGCAATCGGCAGCAGACTGTCTAATCTTATTGCCTCTTTTACATCTACCCGGGAAGTGTTATTGGAAGTCTATGTGGTGTAATAGTGCATGGCTTTCTGCCTCGGCAGTGCAGTCTGTCTGATGTTATTGCTCCTCGACATCTGCTGAGGACACTGGCTGTCTGTTGGAGGCAGAGTGGATTTCCTGAGGCCGAGCGCCTCCAGCTCAGCTCTGATTTACGTCCACTCTCAGCATCTGCACAAACAGGAGGGTCCCTGCTGGGGATGAAATGGAACAGTCAATCAACAGTCAGGCTTCAGTCAGACTGCAGTAATAGTTTAAGTAGTTAGAAAGAAAAATGGTTTTCAGAAATCCGAATTCACTCGTTCGTTTCTTTTTGACTTCAGGCTCAATTATTTACTCTTTAGAAATGTGTGAAAAAGAGGAGAATCAGACTGAAGGACTGGATACTGCAACTGGAAGAATTCTCAAAGTGTCTGAAACGAATGACTTAACCAGCCTTTTCCATAAAATACAGATTTAAATACTACAAAGCCCTGCGACAGGCCGGGGCCTGTCCAGGGTCTACCCCACCTCTCACTCCATGCCAGCTGGGATAAGCTCCACCCCTCCCCAACCATGACAACCCTGAATTGAAAAAGCAGAAGAAAATGGATGGCTAAGCAGCAGTGGACTGAAATGGTTCTGACTAATTCAAATTCATGTGACAGAAAAACTGAAAAGAAAGGTTAGAGAGGAAAAGTTGGATTTTATGTTATAAGAAATCTGGACTAAGGTAAAGACTGAATTTAAAAAGTTGGCCTGGAGTAAAGTTATGTGAGGAAACTGGAATGACCTTTCACATGAGAGAAAAAGCTTCTGTGCAAGCGTGCTCTCCTTCTCCCTATTTTTCCTGCCTCGTTCTTTCCTCTTCCTTTCCCCTCTTCGTCGTCGGGTTACTTCTCATTACTCCGTCTCTTCTTCTGTTCCTGCTCTCTGTACTCTCAGCTTGTACCTCTCAGTAAACGCAGTGTTGAGAGCCTATTTTCTGCTTGGCTGCTGGTGGACGACTCACAGCCACAGGCTCAGCTCTGCCTATTTAGTGTGTGTGTGTGTGTGTGTGTGTGTGTGTGTGTGTGTGTGTGTGTGTGTGTGTGTGTGTACACCACAAACACATGTGTACGACTTCACTAACCTCTCCATTTATTACATAAATGAACTTGCCGGCGTGTTCGAACCTTATTCAACACATGGACAGATAAAAAGTTATCAAATCTGACTCATCCCATAATTGTCTCTCTGTGTTGTTGCCATGGATACAGACTTACAGATGTGAGAGCCTGCTGAAAGCAGAGTAGTTACAGTGAAGTGTTTTCAGCCCTCCATCATTTCATCCTCCTCTGAGCCCTGCCCTCCTCGTCTCCTTTCACCTTTTCCTCCTTCAGTCTGACATTTCCTGTCCTTCCATGTTGTAAAGGGTTTTTTTCACTCTCATTTGAAGGATTTTTAGGAATGTTTTCTTTGTCTCTGTCCAGGATCTGAAGATGTTTTCACTTTTTTCTAGTGAGGAAAACCACAAAGATCTATGAGCTGTAGCTCTGCAGAGTCCGACCTGCACTCCTTCCATTTAGACAGATTTCCACCCGCCCTCGCTGGCGAAGGGCCAATCACAGCCGCTGATCTCATACAGGGCTGATTTGATTTGATGGCCACATGTAACCATACACAGCAGAATGTTATTTACTCAGTTTGATACAGCACGAGTGAACATGTTCTAAATGTCTGAGAGAACTTCAATAAGCTGATCAGAGTAACCCACATGGAAAAGAAATAGAAAAAACTTATAAAAGACTTGCATCAGATGTGGCCTACTTCATATAGTGAATCATAGAAGGCTTATATGATTTACTCATGAAAGTGGCCACTTTCTCATTACTTTCATATATTGTTTTAGTAAGTAATAATAATAATAATGGATTGGATTTATATAGCGCTTTTCAAGGCACCCAAAGCGCTTTACAATGTCACTATTCATTCACACACTGGTGGAGGCAGCTACAGTTGTAGCCACAGCTGCCCTGGGGCAGACTGACAGAAGCGAGGCTGCCATATCGCGCCATCGGCCCCTCTGGCCAACACCAGTAGGCGGTAGGTGAAGTGTCTTGCCCAAGGACACAACGACCAGGACATGACTGTTTGTCAGAGCTGGAGAGTATTTAATCATTACAGGCTTTTGTCTATGGCGCTGACACTGATCAAGTGAAAACCTGAGACCCAAATGCATAAATATTGAACCCTGTATGACATTCAGCTTCTCCAAGTGTAAAAGGAAACTATCTGACCTATCAGTTGATTGGGGCTACAGCATTTGGCCAATCTACTGTTTGAGTTTGAGCTGAACTTTGTTGCCATGCTGGTTCCTCTGGTAGTGGTTCATTGATGTTATGTGTCAAAGTTAAAAACAGTGAGAGTTCAAAAGTTCATACACGGCAACAGATATCTGTTTGTAATTCAGTAACCTATTTTTTAGTGTTGGCCTTTTTCTAAACAGTTTACGATGATGACCTTCCAGATGGTTCTGCATAACAAACATCTGGTGCGTCAGGTTAGTGAAACATCAACCCCTCTTTTGGCAGTAATTGACCTATAAGCTTGTGTAATCGCTATACATTTACAGATATAAAGCAAATATGGTTAAATCTCCAGGTTGTCTCACCCACCCACACTGGAAGTAAAGCTATTCGGATGCATTCAAATTCAGAGAACAACTGTTAATTAATAGGTTCTTCAGTCTTTCTTCCAGCCGTGGAGCTGTTGATTCAATATGCTTTTGTTTCTCCTGAGTAAACTTCTTAATAAATGGTCCACAGACTGACCAAAACTCAAAAAAGAATCCACTTTTTGCAGTTTTAAAATCAAACTGCTGAAATGTACTTATTCATCTGTTTTTTTTGTTTCTAAATTTGCTAAATCGCTGCCAAACTGCTAATCAATGAATCAGTATTGGATCAGACACATCGGCCCGATGGCGTGATATGACAGGGGTAAAGTGTCTTGCCCAAGGACACAACGACCAGGACAGAGAGCCCGGGGATCGAACCGGCAACCTTCCGGTTACAGATGCGCTTCCCAACCCCCAGCGCCACGGTCGCCCCAAGTAGCCAAAAACATATAAGTTTCATTTATATAATTTTTCAAGGGATCTTATATCTGTTTTCACTCTTGTATGCTTTTCATGCAAGTTTCACACAAGACAGAAACAAACTTTATAGGATTTATATAAATCTTTTCCATGTGGAAAACGCTGCTGAGACTGTGGAGAAGAAAGAGCTACGACTGCACAGCTGTCCGTCCTTCTTTGTTCCTTCATTTCTCCTCCAGCAGAACATTTGATTCAATTTTCTTTTCATTTGATCCCTGTTGATAGTTTCTAAACACACATACTTAGTTCTGTTAAATATTGTTTCACTGTTAGATTATACAGATGATAAGTACTTTTTCTGATAAGTCAAAAACAGCGCCAGCTAAACTGGAAGAAGTTGATGTGTCAGATATAAAAACTTGAGGAATGAAGTCGCAGATACTGACAGTAGAAACGGGTTTCTTTTGAAGGAGGGCTGGGCTCTCCCTCAGAGATAGGGTGAGGACCTCGGCCATTTGAGGGACTCGCAGTAGAGCGGCTGCTCCTCCACATTGAAAGGAGTCAGTCGACATGTTTCGGGCACGGAACCGAACATCTCCTTGGCGAGGAGCAGAAAGGGGATGGATGTGATTGTTGCACTCCGGTGGAGATGGTCGGTTAATATTCGGGTCCTCTCACTGAGACCATTTTTTTCCTGTGGGCTCATTCAAGGTAAAAATCCTTGACCTGAGACAATAAACGCTTCCTCTCCTGTGTTCTCTGAACTGTCCAGAGGATCAAGAAAGCTTTTACATGTTCCTTTCATCTTGTGCTGCTTCTTTATTTTTTTCTATTTTCTCATCTTTTTGCTCACCAACGACGTGGTTAAAGCGGACGGCGGGGAGCTCCGTCCACTTATTAAAAGAGAAAAAAAGCTGGACATATGGACGGGCAGCAGCTGTAAAGGAAATAAACCACGGAGAAGAAATGAGCAGTCTCTGTGTAATTGAACATGAAACTGTGTGTGTCTGTGTGTCGTTGACATAACTGTTGCCGCATCGCCAGTTTAATATCCAACACACACACAAATATGTGCACGTTCATGCACCAGCACACACATTACAGGCTGAGGCAGCAGAGAAAGAGAGCGCTGCTTCTTCTTCTCTGCTGGAGTAAAAAGAAGTGTTTTTATGACAGCTTTTTTTTTTTCATCTACTTTTGCAAACTGAGGGAGAGACGAGCGCAGAGTTCAGACTGTGACAGCCAACAAATGTTAACACTTGGTAGTGAGCACCACGCAGACAGTAATGCTGAGTCATGCAGTCGCATTTATTCTTAAACTAAAATATTTCTGTCTTACTTCCTGTTGTTTCCTCAGAGTGGAGCAGCTGTTAGCACAGTGTTGACCTCAAGCTAGCCTTCCAGTTTTGTTGGTTAGTGTTAGCTAAGACTTGTTTGACATAACCAGACTGCAGAACTTCATCATTCATGTGACTGTGTATTTGTGCTCCAGAGCACAGCCAGTATTTGTGGCTCTTTCGTCGGCTCGATTTTCCACCGCAGCCACCGGACCTGGGTCGGAGACAGGAGCGTACAATCGTGTTGGTTTACAATGACAAACAGATGTTGCAGTCGTTTGAAAACTAAAGACTTTGTGGAAAAAACAGGAAACATTTTGAGTTCTTCTCTTGCTGTATCAGCTCTTATTATCTGCCAGGATTGTCTGAGTGGCGCCAGCTATAGTTCAGGAGAATACTGCACCTTAATTTTGGGTTAGGGGCTGTGTGATGATGGTAGGGCGGGTGTTTTATCCCTGGATTGGTTCCGTTTTTGCTCCTCCCCTCTCTCTTCTTTGTTTTTTTCTATTCCTGAGTTTTTCTTCTGAAATATCTGGTTTTGCTTTCCTCATATTTTCTCACCTCATCTTTCTCCATCACCTGGTTTTATTCTTTCTGTCCTCATCTTTACTTCCTGTTTATCACTTCTTTAGAGGTAAATGATATGCAGGCATCATATTATAAAAGGGCAGATTAGAGTCTATGATTTTAAAAATCATTACACCTGTTTTTATCCCTGCTTTTGTTCGCTCTTTTATTTGAGTCTTCTGTCTCTCACTATTGTTCTCTCTCCGTCCTCAGCAGTGACTGACACTTGGCCTGTCAGCGTGGGTGTCTTGCTGTATGTCTAATTGAAGGTTGTGCATTATCATTAACACACTTGACTTGCGGAGCTGAGCCTGTGCAGCAGCTGTAAACACTGACAGCGTATGGGCTTTAATGAACAGCTACCTTTCAGAGGAGATGCATAATTTCTTTCAGATAGTAGCAATTATGGCCAACATATCTGCTGATGTCCATTTTTAACACATCCCTATGAGGAAGAGGTGAAGTGAAAGAAACATTTGGATCCTTTATTTAAGTAAAACAGGCCAAGAACACAATAGGAAGGCTCTCTGACAGTAGTTATTCTGCAGGAAGCTATGAATTATTTCAGTATTAATACTGATACATGGATGTGTTGGCAGGAATTTACTGTTTCCTGAAGTAGAACAGGCTGGTATTGATTCTTTTAGCCTTGTTTGTGACTCTTGGATGTCTCCAGTTGTTGGTATGTTGTTGGCTATCAGTAGTAAGCCTGACTCCAGCCCCTGGTTGGCCTTGTGTTGATTTCATAGCCTGGTTTTGGCCCTCTGTTCAGCCGGTACTCACCCCTTGCTTGTTATTCATTTGTTGGCCCTATATTAACTCATGTTAGTTTAAATATATATATATATATATATATATATATATATATATATATATATATATATATATATATACACAGTGGGGCAAAAAAGTATTTAGTCAGCCACCGATTGTGCAAGTTCCCCCACCTAAAATGATGACAGAGGTCAGTAATTTGCACCAGAGGTACACTTCAACTGTGAGAGACAGAATGTGAAAAAAAAATCCATGAATCCACATGGTAGGATTTGTAAAGAATTTATTCGTAAATCAGGGTGGAAAATAAGTATTTGGTCAATAACAAAAATACAACTCAATACTTTGTAACATAACCTTTGTTGGCAATAACAGAGGTCAAACGTTTACTATAGGTCTTTACCAGGTTTGCACACACAGTAGCTGGTATTTTGGCCCATTCCTCCATGCAGATCTTCTCGAGAGCAATGATGTTTTGGGGCTGTCGCCGAGCAATACGGACTTTCAACTCCCGCCACAGATTTTCTATGGGGTTGAGGTCTGGAGACTGGCTAGGCCACTCCAGGACTTTCAAATGCTTCTTACGGAGCCACTCCTTTGTTGCCCGGGCGGTGTGTTTTGGATCATTGTCATGTTGGAAGACCCAGCCTCGTTTCATCTTCAAAGTTCTCACTGATGGAAGGAGGTTTTGGCTCAAAATCTCACGATACATGGCCCCATTCATTCTGTCCTTAACACGGATCAGTCGTCCTGTCCCCTTGGCAGAAAAACAGCTCCATAGCATGATGTTTCCACCCCCATGCTTCACAGTAGGTATGGTGTTCTTGGGATGCAACTCAGTATTCTTCTTCCTCCAAACACGACGAGTTGAGTTTATACCAAAAAGTTCTACTTTGGTTTCATCTGACCACATGACATTCTCCCAATCCTCTGCTGTATCATCCATGTGCTCTCTGGCAAACTTCAGACGGGCCTGGACATGCACTGGCTTCAGCAGCGGAACACGTCTGGCACTGCGGGATTTGATTCCCTGCCGTTGTAGTGTGTTACTGATGGTGACCTTTGTTACTTTGGTCCCAGCTCTCTGCAGGTCATTCACCAGGTCCCCCCGTGTGGTTCTGGGATCTTTGCTCACCGTTCTCATGATCATTTTGACCCCACGGGATGAGATCTTGCGTGGAGCCCCAGATGGAGGGAGATTATCAGTGGTCTTGTATGTCTTCCATTTTCTGATGATTGCTCCCACAGTTGATTTTTTCACACCAAGCTGCTTGCCTATTGTAGATTCACTCTTCCCAGTCTGGTGCAGGTCTACAATACTTTTCCTGGTGTCCTTCGAAAGCTCTTTGGTCTTGGCCATGGCGGAGTTTGGAGTCTGACTGTTTGAGGCTGTGGACAGGTGTCTTTTATACAGATGATGAGTTCAAACAGGTGCCATTCATACAGGTAACGAGTGGGGGACAGAAAAGCTTCTTACAGAAGACGTTACAGGTCTGTGAGAGCCAGAGATTTTCCTTGTTTGAGGTGACCAAATACTTATTTTCCACCCTAATTTACAAATAAATTCTTTACAAATCCTACCATGTGGATTCATGGATTTTTTTTCACATTCTGTCTCTCACAGTTGAAGTGTACCTCTGGTGCAAATTACTGACCTCTGTCATCATTTTAGGTGGGGGAACTTGCACAATCGGTGGCTGACTAAATACTTTTTTGCCCCACTGTATATAAATATATATATTATTGTTCGGCCTTGGTTTGCCTAATATTTTCCCTTGGTGGTGCCTTTGTATTCCTCAGTTGGCCTGGTATTGTTTATTGGTATCTTAGGTTACCGGTTACCCTGGTGTTATTCCACTGGTCCAGTGATTCCATCATGGATGATTATCTAATGGTGTAGCTGAAGCTATGATGAAATCATTTCTGGGATCAAGAGGCATGGAAGTGCTGCTCCAACAGCAGGGATTTAGTCCCATGCAAACCAAGCATTAAGTGGGATTGATGGATGGATTTATTCATGTTTGTCATGACATGTGTCAGATCAATAATCTTCCTCTGGAAGATATTTTGTATTTCTCTTTCCTTTTTTTTCCCCCATGCCTGAAACTTTAGGTGTCTTGCAGTTTGAGCCAGTTTAAATCAGTTATTTGATTTATAAGAGTTTTATTCTTAAAGTATGTAGGTGTGTAAAAATATTCTTGGGAAAGTGTTGGTGTTTACTTTGCAGAACCCAGTTTGAAAGCAATTAAAACTGACATTATCTAACCTGCTGAGTCAAAGAGGACTAGAGAAGTTTTGGAGCTCAGCACTTGATCTTCATCCATCAGATGTTAGCACTGAATTGCCTTTTGTCCCCCTGTTGAAACTAATGTTCCCATGTATCACACACACACACACACACACACACACACACACACACACACACACACACACACACACGGAGCGAGTCTGCTGATTGTAACGACGTCTAATCTTCTGCTCTGAGTGTGAGACACTGAGGTAATAACGCTGGAGGAGGTGTTGCTGCGCACGTGTCACAGTATCTTTGAAGTCTCTTTTTCAGTGTGTCTCTCTCTGCTCTTTGAAGTCTATCTGAATTCTGCTGACTTGTCTTTTGAACAGTGTGTGTGTGTGTGTGTGTGTGTGTGTGTACTGTAAAATGCTGATGTGATTACTCTGCGTGTTGACTCATTGCGTTTTTAAACACAGAGCAGAAAACTCCCTGTTAGGTTGTAGAAACACACTACAAGACATGTGAAGATGCACTAATTGAGAATTTGAATGATTTTATTTTTGCCGGCTGAGAGGCAGAGGAGCGGGGGGTGAGTAAGCAGTAACAGGGTCACTGGTAGGAAAAGTGCAGTGATATAAAAAAGGTTTTGATTCTTTTGAGCAGGAAAACCAGCACAGTGATCTAATACCTTTCCCTCCATTTGAAAAGGGGATGCTAGCTTCACATCGAATACACCCCAGAGCATTCTTCACACATGGACTGCAGCCCTGTGCTGGGTTTACTGCTACTGTGAGACTGTACAGTAGCTGCTTTTTCAGCTGCCAGCCTGCTACTGCAGTAGTCTTGAGCGCTGCCTCCTGCACTCGCCATCCAGGCAGCTCCCTCACCTTAACCACAGTTGAATAGAACTGGATCATTTTCTGCTTTGTGCTGTGGGCAAAATCACAGGCTTGTTCTCCTGAAATTGTTCTATCCTTTCAAGATCCTGAAAGGTTTAAAGGAGATGTTGAAAAAGTAGGTCACGGGGCAGAAATAGGTGCAAAAACATTTAGTAGCAAGCTGTGGCAAGCATTCAATCCACTATACTTATGGCTGTGAGCATCACCTGCATGGACGCTGACGCTCACACAGGTAAGAAAGGGACGCAAAGAACCAGAATACAAACAGGTAACAAAGCTGAAGGTGATCCTGTTTCCTGTTAACATACAGTTTAAATGTGGTGATGTGTAAATATTACAAATGTACACAATACGTTCATATATATATATACAAGAATCTAAGCGACTGCAGAAAACCTATTTTACTCATTGATTCTCTCGCCCCGGTCGCTCCACGCCCAGGACATTTTCACACATTCCTGTTTTCACATCAGTTGATTTGACCAGCTGATTCCCAGCAGACACTGATGAAGCACAGACGAGAAAGAAGAAATCAATCAATATCGAACTGAGTCTGATGTGATTATAAAGTCCAAACAGCTTAGCATTAGCTTCAAGACTTTCTTCCAAACCATCATCTTTAATAACGGTGTTATAAAGCAGTTTCTCAGAGACTTTGTAAAACTGTGCAGCAAATATGAGAAAACACTGGGATTCAGATATTCCTGAGTCTGGGATTAAAAACAGAATCATGGGATAGCTTTGCTACGCTCACAAATGATGTCCCAGTCTTCAGTTCCTGTGTAAATGTATGACCAAAACTATTTACAAAGGGCAGCCCTGGTGGATTGCAGCACCCAGTGGACTGGTCTGGATATCATGACCATTTCTACGGTTTACAGAGAATGTCAGAAATAAGAAACTATGCAGTGAGCTGCAGTTGTCTGTGACAAAATGCCATAATGGTGTTAGAGAACAGGCCAATGGAGACTCAAATAACTAAATATAGCCAAAGTATGCAGAAGAGCATCTCTGAGAGCACAACACATCAAACCTTGAAGCTGGTGGGCAGCAGCAAAAGACCACACTGGGTGCCATTCCTGTCAGCTAAGCAATTGTAATTATGGGGATAATTTATTTGCACACTCTGGGATCAATAGTAGCAACTGAGCATCATTAAAAACCACAGCCTGAGTACCGTTTCTGTCCAGCCCTTTGTGACCACAGTGGACCAACCTTCTGTGGTTGATCTTCAGTGTTATGAAGATCAGATCTGTAGCAAATATATGAGGTTTTTATATCAATATGGAGCAAAATCTAGAAGGAATATTTCCAGCACTTAGTTGAATTACAATAGAATGAGTACTAGCAAGTGTTTGTCCTGCCTCTCTCCCATCAACCCACCTGTCCCTGAGCCTGGATTTAAGGGGGAAAGTTGTCTGATTGTTGGAGCTTTCTCTGTATCATTGTAGTCTTTACTACATGCACTGAGGCGACTGCTTTTGTGATTTACCACTATATTTCTAAAATGTCATTGAATTGAAAATCACATCCAGTATGTATCTTCCAGGTTTGATCCCGAGGCCAGCTGGTGTATCATGTTTCTTTGACCATTGACTGTTTAAGGTCAGGCTTCTCTGCTTAAATAATATATCACAGCACAGAAGATGAAGCAGTGTGAGAGATAAGAGAGTCTGTGCTGCTCTGAATAAGCTTCTCAGGTATTATCCTGGATACTTCAACACCATCACAGACATTGATTTATTTTCTCAGTCAAATGCGATCTCTTAAACAAAAATAAATTCGCATCTGTGGCATCTCCATGTGAAGCAGCTTTTTGAAGTGGCACACGGGTCAAGTCCAGCCTGAGGCAGACAGCAGATTAGGGCTGCCACGATTAGTCGACTAGTCACGATTACGTCGACTATCAAAATCGTCGACGACTGATTTAATAGTCGACGCGTCGTTTGAAGCTTTGTAAGATCCCAAGAGATGCAGGAATAAGTAGCAGGATTTAAGAGTGTAATAACGGACTGAAACAGAAGATGGCAGCACTGCATGTACAAGGATGCCAGCTGCCGTTAAACCCAGAAGAAGAAGAAGCTGTGTCCCAGAATTCATAGCGCAGCCCAGCTCAGTTTCCAACAATGGCGGCAGCTAGTTAGTTTTAATATTACTCTTATTATTCTTTCTGGGTCACAAAATAAACGTTTAACATATTTTCAGGCGAGAATGTAGCTGTGTAAACCTCAAATATCTGCTCAGTTTATCAGGACACCGCATATTTTCAAAAGCGCTCCGACGTTTTCGGAGACGTCTGTTACCCACTAGCTCGATAGCGAGCCGGGGGCAAGGCTAACTAGAGCCGTGAGAACACCGGACTCCTGGCAAATCATTTTCAAACCCACCGCTGTCTTTCAGTACTCAGGTTAAACATGATATATAAGTCACTTAGAGAACTTAAAAATGTTATTGTTTGGCTTTTTTTAGTATTTTATTTGTTCCTGAGTAAATCGGTTTGGCTGAGATCAAAGTTATAGTTTTTACACAGCTGAATAAACATCAAGCAGACAGCTGATTATCAGAAGTGTGAGATGCTCGAGAATATACTCCGGTGTCCTGTTATATTTTAGATAGCAAGGAGTTTATTAAACTTCACCGAAACAATCTGCAAATTTCATTAAAATTTAATAAACTATCATCTTGTCTTTATTTTTAGTTAGCACCTGAAACACTTAAAGCTGTAAGCGAATGATAGTTATATAAGACCAGATGCTGCTGGTGCAATAAGCTGTACTTTTATGTCCAATGGATGATGATCTGCTGATTAGTTGACTATCAAAATAATCGTTTGTGGCAGCCCTACAGCAGACATCATATGAGGCTGATTCCGCTAACACCCCCCCCCCCCCCCCCCCCCAAAAAAAAACAAAAAAAACAAAACAAAACTACAAAACAGTTTGACATTCAGTCAGAGGAGCCACTGCCTCTTCAAATCCAGTCCTCAGCAGCTGACATGAAAACATATCTCTGCATTCATTCAGCAGTTTGGAGCAAAGCGTCTTTGAAAAGTAATCCGTCAGGCTGACGAATGGCAACAAGAGCTGGAGAAAATATATCTGCCAACAAAGATCAAAGGAAGCAGAGATCATTTCTAAGTAAAGAGAAAGGTCACTCTATAATACAGCTGGGATGAGTTTCAGAGTCAGACTCTCCGGGTAAACTGTTGGACTGCTGCAGGTTTACACAAATATATTGTATTCAACGTAGGACAATTATTCTGAAGGTCATAAACACTGTATCTCATATCAACATGAAAACATACTCAACAAATCCTCTTCAGAATAATCATACTTGATTGAGATTCGAGTTAATGTGGACTTTTGATGCAGTCTGAATCTGGAAACACTCTGTACTTCCTTTTAGCTGGGTCACCGTTGTAATTCAGTGATAACTGCCTACCAGCAGCTAAACATATGGGATAGATAACAAATAATGAGGCTCATTCAATGAGCTGATAACATTTCAAACAAGTGACTCAGCGATTATATCTCCCACTCACTCAAACTTTTCTCATAATATTTCTCATTATAAGTTTTTTTTTTGAGACCTGGCTCTCAAAAAAAAGTAAAAAACTTCTTAGTCATAATTACGACATACAATGTGCTAATGAAAAATAAGTTTTATTGTCTTGCTCTGACTTAAAGTTGTAAAAGTCAGAGACAGTTTTCAATGAGTCCGCTGATCTTAATCACTACCTCAAACGTCTGTTACTCGTCTACTTTTCAGGTTGCAGGTCTGCAAGTTGTGAAGCTGAAAATCAGTTTGATGGTCAAAACAATTTCTGCCTTGTGAAAACCCCGGATTTGGTGATTCCCAATCGGCAGTAAATAGCCCAAGAGTCACTTGTACAGTAGTCACGGAGCATGCAAAAGATTAGCCTAACCAATCTGAGAAACACTGAAACTTTCACTAAGTTAATGAACCTGAACAGGTTTAGCAGAAAAGTTAAGTTAGTTAAAAGTCATGGAGTAGGAGAAATTATACCCCCCCCCTCCCGCTGTGCTGAACAATGGTTGGATTGCTACGTAGCTTAGATAGCTGAGAAACAAAATAGTTAAAACAGCTAAAAATGTTATAATACAGGAACAGTTCAAGGAGCTTCTATAATTAGGAATAAAATATTGGAAACCATTGGCTAAAAATATTGCAGTAAGTAATAATTTTAGTTAACGTTGCAGATAACCAAATCTATTTGATAAAGTATAATATAGAGCTGAAATAAAAATGACTTATTCTTACTGGAATATTTAGCAGCGCAAAATGGTTATTCTGAAACTTAAAATATAGCTTAGCAAGTGAAAGTGATGAAGCACAGATGGGCATGAAAAAAATCCCAAAATAAATCTGTTAGGTACAAACAATATTAAATGATGAAAAGCTGTCAGTTAAACAGGATCAACTCAAAATGACTTCCTGTGTCCGTTCTAGTTTTAATGTTGGTCGTGTAACAGTGAATAGCTGTTAAAGGAAGTAGAAGCTAAAAACAGTGGCTTCATGGTTGGATTAATAAGCCAGCTGTTATAGATGAATGATTAGATACGATTGCTGACCATAGCTGATTGTTGGTAAGCTGATAAACTGATCAAAGTAAATGGTAAACTGAAAGTAACCAAGATCCAGTTTAAAGAAGTTTAAATGAATACTAGATGATGATGGGGGTTACTTGAGTCCACCTGATCAGTCACTGGGACTGTGTCAGGTGAAATAGCTATTGGATGCTGATGTTAAGTTAAGCTTAATAAAGCTTATAATGAATACAGATTTTATTAAAAAAAATTAGATTATCCAAATTTAAATCATGTCATCTTGTCTATGACTAAATGCAGCTGAGGCGGCTCCCGTCTTACTTTGCTGTCCCTCAGGTTTGGCAGTGTTGCAGAGGATCCTGGACACGGCGGCAGAACGAAGTTGGCAGGTCACCTCGGTTAACCTGGACAGTCTCACAGAGCCGGCCTTCATCAAGCTGCTGGCTGACCTCGACTACAAGAAGGACTTCCAGATCATCATCGACTGCGAGCTGAAACGCCTCAACTACATCCTCAACCTGGTAAAACACTCTGAAACCAAACCAGTGGCCTCCACTCTGTCTGCATAAGAATTACTGCCTGATACTTCTGAGGGCCTACAGTAATGATATTGTGAATTAGCATGAAATTTTATCAGCGCTCTGGTGTGAGAAGTCAGAAATGCTGATTGTAACTATTATTATAATTTCTGTATTTTTATTTTTAGTAGATAATTTGTTTTGTTAAGTACAAAAACTCCTCCCGCCCTGTGGTACCTGGGAGAGGCTCTAGCCCTCCAGCAACCCTAAACTGGATGAACAGTTCGGAAAGTGCATGGATGGATGGTTCCCTCTCCATTCATATAATAAAAAAGTTCTTGTAAATAACTTCTCAAATAGCTGCTGAGTGGCAGCACTAATAACTGGGCAGGTAATGTTTCTTCCTGATCTTGTGGAAATACAGCCAACTCAATATTGCCTTGGAGCTTTCCCCAAGTCTCCAAGCTCTTTTGGTTTCACCCTCGCTCTTCACCATCTTCAATTATTTGGGGAAAATCCCCGATTTGTTTTTTTTCTGTAAGCCTGCCTTTACAGTGAAGCTGAACCCAACTAAAAGCCGGTGGTTTCAGTTTGTTTTTATCCACTGGTCAGTCTAAATTGAATTAATAGTTTCATGTAAGTGTTATTTAAGGGCAGAAACAAACTGAATGTTGGATGATTTTAGCTTCTTCCTCTAATCACCTGTGGAAAATGATAAGTTTTATGTTGAGGCATTCCATCTGAAATCAACATGAGCCTCCAGCTCGACTGTCTAAAGCTAAAGAATGGTTGCGTTGAAACCGTAGATTCATATATCAAATATTCTCCCGCACCATGAACTTGACAAGAATAAGTGGAAGAGGATGAATGGATGTGAAATATCAGAAGTTGTGCCACAGAAACAAAACACCAGTAGATAGTCTAATCCAATTCAAACACAGCTCTGGAGTTTTCCAGATGGTACTCCAGCTCTAACAGGAAATCATTTTGTTCAATATGTGCATATTTTTCATTTTGGAAAATTTCGGCCCTGGAGGAGTCTAAAAAGGAAACTTAATGATTCTAAGAGACATTAAAAACTCAACAAGGACCAATGTCATGTTTTTGTATATAACATTTGATGTGAGCAGGCTTGAAGGCCAAGCTGCTGTATCAGTACACACCAACCCTCTAACCACTGCTACCATATTAGTGATTAGAAACCATACCACTGCTATAACAAGACAGTTACAGTATTTTTCTGATTGGCCCCTCATGACATCATACAGAGCCAATACTATGAAACCGGAGTGCTTTGGCCTGCAGGGATTACAGACACCAACTGCATTGTATTGAATCAGAGTATTTTCCCCTTTATTGAGAATAACAGCGGCACTTTAACTCAGACTCGTCTGGGATGATCCCGTTCTCGGTGTCGGTTAATGAGAAGCTCGTGTGTAAGCAAACCCTCGACGCGACGAGCAGCGGAGCTAAAGTGAACAGAACAATGCGGCCCTGATGAGCTGATACTGACTGTGTGTGAAAAAGAAACAGATTTCAGATTCAGCGTGGCGCAGAAAGTAATAACCAGATGGCAGTCAAAGATTAATTAGACCTCATGTATTAAATTTAATGACAGTTTCTGTTTGGAAGATTCAACAGATATCAGGCTTTAAAAAGCTCAACAACCTGTCTGCTGTTAGGAGAGGGAGCCGCAGGATTAGGTGCCACTCTGCATGACTAAAACTCACCACATAGCACAGCTTTTTTCCCCGAGACTCGGCACAGTTTTGGCTCGGCTCGGCTCGGCTTGGCACTGTTACTGTGCTTCTTTTCATCCCCTTGGCTCCCTCTGGGAAGCTGCTGTTGTCTGCCAGCTGTTAAGAGCCTATTAGAGCCAGTGTTAGTGCGACAGTAGAGTCTGAAGAGGCGTCGTCAGAGCACCACAGATAGGTGTGAACCTGAAGGTGGAAGGGTTCACGGTTAGGATTTCTTCAGTGACTTCTCAGCTGTCTTTGTTTTTGCTAACGCTGTGACTCACACACAGCTGCTGGTGTTGAAGAATTCAATTATGGGACTGGAAAAGAGCAGAATCGTCCCCAAATGATCTCCTAATGAGCCTCTTTAACATCGTTACAGCACTGACGACTGTTTGGTTCATTTGTGAGAAAAAAGTCCTGGGAAAGAGAAATTTGAATAATTTATATTTTAGGTTTAGTGTTCCTAAAATCGAAAAAAACAAAACTTTCTTTTTCCACAGGATTCCATATTATATCTTCTAATTTTCTAGCAACATTTACAAAGTATTTTATAGTCATAAATTTCACAGTACAAGTGTTTTCAGTGATAACCAGTACTCCTGTGTCACGGATCGTACCAACCAATAGCAGCACATAAGAGCACAAAGAGCGGGGGGGCGGGAAAGCTTATCCAGGGAGACTCCAGGAGGCCGGATTTGGCTGCGGTGCTCGGAGCTCCTGCCCACAGAGATATTCCAGCTTTTAGAAATAATTATGCTTTTTGGTTCTTTTATATAAAATAACCAAATGTGAAAATATTTCCCAGGTGACTCTTTCAGAATCTGTGGATTATTCTTTATATAACTTTAATAAATAAACACAATAATATATAAAACATTAACTTGAGGCATTTCATCTTCATACTGTAAAAACTTTCAGAGCTTCAGGCCTCAGCGTACCTGAGGTGGATTCAATTTGGTGCTTTCAAATGATTTTTTGGCATCTTTAAAGCCTCATAACTTGTTAATCACAGAAGATAGAAATATGAAACTGAAAAACACGTTTAAGATCTGTTAAAACCTGCAAACAAATCAATATTACATTATAAGGACAAAGATATCCCTCTAAATGTAATGTAGCAGACGGATTCTGCACAGTCATTTTCCTGGTACTATAGAAAGGCGGGCGTTATATACGAAGATCATCATCATTCACAGTCTGGTGACAGAAGCAGGCCCAGGTCCCAGCTGGCAGGATAAAAACTTCACTCTATCAGACTGGAAAAGTTCTCAAACAAGCACCGAAGGCTGGTATTTTAGAAAATGACTCACAGCTAGAACGTGAGCTTTTTATGTTCTGACTTGCTTCAAGCAGCTCTCTCTCTGACATGGTGATCGAGGTTTTACCTAAAATGGACTTTTTGAAGTTTCCTGCAGTGATTTATCAGAAAAGAAGTCAAAGACAACCGACGTGTGTTCCTCTACTTCAGCGACGTTACACTAGTGCAGTTATGATACATCCCATAATACTGAAGCTCAGAGCTGGTTATAACACCAAGCACATTTTATATTAATCAGTCTGTTTTCAAAGGAGCTTGCAAAGAAAAGCGTCTGGACTTCTTTAAGTTGCTTGAAGACGTTTCACCTCTCATCCGAGAAGCTTCTTCAGTTCTAAGGTCAAATGGTGGAGAGTCCCAGATATAACCTAGTGGGAGTAATATCTGGGACTCTCCACCATTTGACCTTAGAACTGAAGAAGCTTCTCGGATGAGAGGTGAAACATCTTCAAGCAACTTAAAGAAGTCCAGACGCTTTTCTTTGCAAGCTCTGTAGACTACCATGACCTGGATGACTGAGAACCTTCAGAATCAGTCTGTTTATTTTTTACTAATTGTTCCCTCAAAGATAATAAATAACTCTGAGGGTATTGACATGATGCTTTATTATCCACAGGGATGATGATGATGATGATGATGATGCTGTTAATTGTGGTTGTATTTCTTTGTGTTTTCCTGTTAATTATTTCTCATTGGTTTTATGGAACGAGTGTTTTATAAACTCATCAGTCGTGAATGTCTGTGATGTCATGTGGATGGAAATCCTTATATGGTCATCCCTGATCCCAACCAGCTCCTCTTTGAGCTTTGTGTTTACGAGAGGCAGCCAATCAGTGTGAGATATATAAAGATTGCTTTGGGCTGTGATTCACGCAGAGCTACTCCGGCAGAGTAAAAGAACAAAACTATGAAGCAGGAAGTCAGTGGCTCGTGTCCTTATGTTGTTTTATAATCTTTTCATGCATACATGTTTATCACAGACCCCACAAACACAGAGTTGTTCTGTTTGAGCCTCTCGGTGTTCAGAGCAGCTGGATTTCGTGCTCAGTGTCTTCAGCTGCAGCTGCTTTACTGTCCAGATTTTGGTGGAACACTTTGATTTCAGAGAGACACTTCAAAATTCAGGAAGAAGGAACGTTTGGTATCAGCTGAGATCAGTTTGTAAGAGAGGAATGAAAGAGGGCAGCAGGAGAGAGACGAGAAGCCAAAGGTGCTCAGTGGGAACTCTGGCCAGAAACCAGCTGTCATTTGGGAAATTCCTCTTTCTGCTGAGCTCCAGCTGGCTGAACGAGACTCAAGTATCAGGTGGCTTGTTGGATCTGTGAAATGAAGCCATTGGCTTCAGCATCACCGTTTAGTTTGGCTGAAATGATCAGGTGGCGCTTGCTTTGGCTCAAATTGGTTCATTTAGTCCAGCTGGATGGGGTGAAAGTTTCCAGTGGATGACGTCGGTGACTTCAGATGGAAGACTGATTTTTACAGAAAGTTGATTCTAATCATGTGGACGCAGAGTTTTCAGTGGGAGAAACCAGTGACTGCAGCTGATACTGATGTGTCACATAACAACGACTGAAAACTCAACATCCAGATAAACAAAATCCATTTTCTTTCAGCTCCACGACGTGGCAAAAGTCAGGAGATCATAACGGTCCGACTGGGACTGATAAATCAATAAATGACAAGGTGATAAAAATAACAACAACAACAAAACACTGACAGCTTTCACAAGCTTGTGGTCCAGCTGTGGGCCCACTGCACCAGCACCCTGTAAATGACCGTAACTCGTGCTCGAGCTTTAGGGAGATCTTTGGTATCACAGTCGCACAAAACATGCAGAGTGTACTGCTGTCTGCAGACAGACAGGGTCATATTATGTGAACTTTACAATAACATAATTCAAAAACCATTTTGGACATGAGAGAACAAACAAGTTACTCCTGAAAAATAATTTTTTAAGTCCAGACAGCCTGTATGTTATATCGTTATACCTGAGTAAAAACCAGTTAAAAATCATCTCAACTTCATACTAAGAAGTTATGAAGGTGTTCACTAATGTGCGTCCAGGTCAGGTGTGGTAATGTGTTGTGTTCCCAGTACAAAGCTGAGCAGTCAACGCTAACCTTCTTTACAACCGAGAAAAACTCTGAGCTGAGGCCATAAATCTAAACAGGCAGAAAAGCACTTTTCACTCCTACTAACTCAGGAAAATGTCATATTTTCTTCTCCTTTTTCCTCATCTAGTGATGGATTTTTCTGAACACTCGTATCATTTAAACTAAAGCAGCTCACACAGAAGGCTAAGTTAGCTCCTGCTCAGTTAACAGATGCATGTTTCTGCTAATCAGAGCAAAGTTCCAAGCAAAGCAAGGATAAACCTGGTGTGTTAGATAACTGCATTACAAAAGCTCCAGATATGGTCCACGGGTCCAGGTCAGGGACTCTAGTACAAGAGTTTAAACAGGTGAGACTATGGGGACTGTGGCCATCAGATGAACTGCAGGTTTTGGTGACAGTGTTGCTGTTGCTGTTCGATATTCAATTCTTTGACTGAGTAAAACTGCAACGTGCATCTTTCACTGTTTTGTACACATTTATTATAACAACTGTTAAGTGTTTGATCACAATATGAAAATTATTATCAGCTGAATGTGTTTGCTGTGAATGAACACCAAAAGAAACCAGAGGAATGAAGTGTTGGCTGGAAGCAAAAGGAGAGGAGGAGGTTTAAGAGGAGGGACGCTTCAGCAGCGTTCTCCTCCCTTCCTCCTCCAGAAGTGCCCAGTGATGCAGAGCAGCTGTTCGCGAACGCTCTTCGACTGCCGCTCATTAAAAGCCGGACCTGAGAGGAAGGCGTCAAACAACACCTGCTCCTCCTCTTCATAAACTTTCTCCTTTCTCTCCATCTTCCTTCCTTCCTGTCGTCTGTCAGTGGAGTCGTGAATCTGAGGAGAGCTTCTTGCTTTCTTTCCAGCTCCTCCTGATGGCAAAGATGGGCAATTAATTCCTCAAAGAGCAGCCGAGTCTTCCAATTAGCAGCTGTTTGAGAGGACACACACACACATGGCGATGATTGTGATGAATGTGTGATTGGTGCTTTTTATCATCATTAGAAACATCAGGAAAATGTAATTAGCATATCATTTACTGTGCCTCTCGCTCCTGCTCAGATTGCTGCTCAGAAGAGGAACTTGAAGAACTACCACTACATCCTTGCCAATCTGGTGAGTTCAGGCTCAGCTTCCCCACACACAGGGCTGAGGTTAAGGACATATGCAGATGACTTTAACAGTTTGCACAAACTTTCCAGAGACGTGAAAGTGCTCGCTGTTGTCTGCATGTGGAGCTGTTTCCAAATAAACTGCAGCATTTCAGTTCATAAGTTTAAAGAGCTAGAAATTTCCAAATACATTTGGAAATATGCAGGCTTTCTTTTAACACTAAACTAAACTCGAAACACAGAGTAGTGCAAATAACTTCCAGACAATGATGTCATTTTTCATCACCAAAGTGTGCATGTCATTGTTTATCTATACCGAAGACAGGGTTTTATGGGATGCAGTGAAAGTTCAGGCAGTGAAACCTGTTGCTTTCCTGTGTGTGTGTGTGTGTGTGTGTGTGTGTGTGTGTGTGTGTTAGGGCTTCTTGGACCTGAACGTCACAGAATTTCAGAAGCTCGGACCGAACGTGACCGGCTTCCAACTGGTGAATCGGTCGGATCCCGCTGTGCAGAAGATCAATCAGAACTGGCTGGACTTCGACAACAAAGACCTCAAAGTGGCTCGCAGGAGGCTCAAGGTACACACACACACACACACACACACACACACACACACACACACACACACACACACACACACACACACAGTGTTTTCATACTTTTTCTTTGTGAGGAAATCTGAATTGTATCCTCCCAGTATAAATGATCCTGACATTGTTGTTCTGACATTTTTTTACAGGTGTGATATAAATGGTCATTTGGGTTTGGTTTTTTTTGTTTTGTTTTTTTGCCTGTCCTGTTTGGATCTTTAGCCATCAGAATTGTTGTCTGAAGGTCAAGAAAGATGCCAAGTGGATTTACTTTACCGATTGGATCATCATGGCCATATTGGTCCATTATTTTTATTAAATACTTTATTTTAAGTATTTCTTTTATTTGATTCTCGGTTGTTATAGACGGGACAGACATGACTGGGGGATTGGACAGGGAGAAAGAATGAAAGAAAGAGAGGGAGAGAAAGAAAAATAGAGGAGGAGAGAGGAGACGGTGATAAAGGGGGAAGAAAGAAAAAACACCTGGATCACCTGTATGGAGATAAGAAAAAACAGAAGAGAAAACAAACAAAAAAGAGCAACATAATAAATACAACACCATCACAATAAACTAGCTAACAGTAGATACTGAATATTACATGTTATTGTGCAGCACACAAGATCGACAGCGCACAATGTGCTTTGAGGTAGCAGCCAAGAAAGGTGTAGTTTGTGTCTGTGTACACCTGTGTGGATCAGCACGCTTGTATTCCAAAGGTTTCTCCATGTAACGATCTGCTAGGGGGTCTGGGGAGTCATAGCCCCGTCCCCCAGGGCATGAAGCAGGTATGGAGGAGATCCAGGCCCCAGACATCCAGAGGCCCCAGAGTACGAGGACCCAAGGAGGACCACCAGGGGGGCAACTGTGCCACCCTCCTGGGAAGAGCTGAGGAGAGCCTCAAACGAAAGGTCAACCAGCAGCCACAGAGCAGAGGCCAGAGGGGGTTGCAGTGACGTGCCCGCGGGCTGTGCTGGCAGCCAGCAGGCCCAGAGGCCTGAGGGCACCCCACCCCCCGGAAGGGGCCTTGCCGGGCCACAGGCGCCAGGTCCCGCCAATCGGCCACCAGGAGTGAGTCAGTACATACATGAGTGCCCAGCCCCAGACACCAAGAACCACCAACACACCAACGTCTGAGGGCATCAGCCACTGGCAGGGGGAGTGTGGTGAGGGGAGATAGACCTCCGTACTTTGGAGAGCCTGAGATGTTCCCAGCGAGGTGGAGTCTAAGACCCAAGCTGACATATAGACACAGACCAACAGGTGCACGCGGACATAAACGTGTATTCCCACCCCCATATACACAAACAAATACTTTGCACTCACCCGATGTGGAGACAGACACAAATAGACACTGTACACACATTCACACTCCCCAAACATACTCTAAATCCCAGGTCCAGATACCCCTGCTCCCAGAGCACCTCCACCCAGCCCCCCAGCCCCGACGGCTAACAAAACGGGGGTGAGTGAAGACCCCATACCTCCCTCCGCCCGCTCATATGTAGTGTTGCTGCGTGCTGTTCTAACGTGCATTTAAAACACAGGAGGGCATGGTGCTTCCAGCCAGAGAGCAGCACGGCTCCTCCCGAAAACCCTTAATGTCTATATGCATTTAAAATTGAGGGTAGGGCACCAGCGCCAAAGGTGGGTTTGAATACAAAGACCATCCTCTGGACACTGTATAACGTGCCCACCCTCAAAGCCCTATATGTATGTGTTATGAGAATATGAGTAATGTCTAGGTGTCTAGGTTACGGAATTAAATTGAGGCACAGACAGCCAGAAGGGGACAGAAGGGGAGTACCTCCCCTGCACCCTGGTGAGACACCTGCACCCCAAGCCCTGCCTGTGTGTGGGTGTGGTGGAGCAGGAAGAGTGAGGCAGAGTGAGGCAGCTGAGGATGGGGAGGGAAGAAAAGGAGGGGCAAGCGGCCCCTCTCTGGGGCCAGCTCTCCCACTGACCCCAGTAGGCACCCCCACACTCTGGAATCCACCAGGGCAAGGGGGCCCAGGCCCATCCGGACCGGGGCCCACAGCAGCAGCACCACCCGGCCCCACAGAGTCCGGGGCAGCCCACCCGACCCCACCAGAGAGAAAACTGCACCCACCCCATCATCCAATCTTCTCCCAGACTACACAAGACAATAGACACTCAGGTTGAGTCATTCTCCACCTCTCCAATATCTCTCCCCCACCTGCAGAGTGAGCTCCTGTAGAGAGGAGACCTCCTGCAAAGATGTAACAGCCTCCCCACCAGTTAGAGAGCCCTCCAGTTGGGCAGATGCACCAGAGGTCCCCCGCACTGGGGCTGAGCCCCCATGCACCCACCCGCCCACCACCCTGGCGACACAACAACCAGGACCCAAGGCCCAGCCAGAGCCCCAGCCCGGGGGCAGAGCACCCCCAAACCCTCAAGCCTCCACGCCCATCCCGGACCCACCCTGGGGCAGCCAGGCTACCAGGCCAGTAACCAACGTCCGCCAGCACAGACCCTCTCGCCACCAGAGCCCCTAACCAGGTCATGGCCACAACCCCCGCGTTAGGCCCTCCTGGGAAAACGTCCCTAGAGAATCCCCAGACGCCCTAAGGCCTTCCCTACCCCCATATCAACCACACTAGAGAAGGCAGGACCAAACTATGACCCCCCCACCCCCACCCCCACTAGGTGATGAAGCCGATCAAAGGAGCCCAGAGGGATTGATCAAATGTGATGGCAGAGGCTGTCTCAAGACTAATGTGATCTATCAGAGGGTTTTTATATTTGCTAGAATTAAGATTATTTTTATTTTTCCAGTTAATGAGGACTGTTTTCTTGGCAATGCATAGGGCTGTAAAATCGTTTATTTTTGGCAAGACCATCATTTTTATAGCGGCGACCCTTCCCATGAGTGACATGGGTAGAGATTTCCATCTAGCTAGATCGCCTTCTACTGTCTTTAAAAGTGGGATGTGGTTTAATTTAGTTAATTCTGCAAGCTTAGGAGACATATTGATACCTAAATATTTAATATTTCCAGATTGCAGTCGGGTAGATGAAGAATTATAGAAGGAGCAAATACTCAGAAGAACTGTAGATTTTGACCAGTTAATTGAGTAATCTGAGACTCTTGAGAAAGAGTTTATCAATGCAGTTACCCCAGAGAGATTGGTTTGTGAGTTTTGGAGAAAAAGTAACACATCATCAGCATAGAGACTGATTTTATGTTCTACATTCTTACATTTTATGCCCGTACTTGTTGTAGCCTTTCTAATTGCTGCTGCTAGTGGCTCAATAAAAATTGCAAACAGTGAAGGGGAGAGTGGGCATCCCTGCCTGGTGCCCCTCAGGAGACAGAAGCTGGAGGATGTTTGGTCATTTGTTCTGACACAAGCTGTTGGGGAATTATATCATATTTTTAACCAGCTTATGAAAGAGTTTCCAAAACCAAATTTGTGTAAAGTTACAAATAGAAATTTCCAGTTAACTCTGTCAAATGCTTTTTCTGCATCAAGAGACAATATTATGGTTTCAATGTTTTTACTGCATGAGTAGTCTATTAAATTAAGTAATCTACATGTGTTTGTTGATGAGTGCCTACCTTTTATGAAACCAGTTTGGTCAGGATGAATTAAGAGGGGGGTTATTTTCTCTAATTTCTTTGAGAGAGCTTTGCAGATTATTTTAAGGTCTACATTTATAAGGGATATTGGACGATAGCTTGAAGGAAATACAGGGTCTTTGCCTGGTTTTACTAAGAGACTAATATTTGCAGAGTTCATATTTGGTGGTAGTCTGCCAATTTCTTTGATTTCCTCCAACATTCTGTGAAAAACTGGTGCCAGAATCGTCCAGAATTCTTTGTAAAATTCTGCAGGAAAGCCGTCTGGACTTGGAGCCTTATATTGGGCATACTTATCAGAGCTTCCTGGAGTTCACCTGGCGTCAGTGGCGAATCCAGTGCCATTGCTTGGGTATCTAATAATTTTGGAAGAGTTACGTTGTCGAGAAATTGATCAATTTCGTTTGTAGATGGGGTTATTTGTGGTGTATTTAAAGTTTCATAGAAATCCCTAAAATTTTTGTTTAATTTTTTTAAGGTCATATATTGTATTCCCAGATAAATCTTTAACAGCTCATATAGTTGTTTTTTCTTTATTGATTTTTAACTGGTTAGCTAGAAATTGTCCGGATTTGTTACCGTGTTCAAAATTTTGGAACCAAAGTCTTTGTACTAACAATTGAGTCTTTTTATTAATAATTTCATTTCATTCTGGTTTTGTTTTGCGTATTTTGTTCAAAATTTCTTGATCTTGGTGGGACACATAGGCTTTTTCTAAGGATTTGATGTTTTTTTCTAATTCCTGAACATTTTTGTTTTCTTCTTTCTTCTTAAGTGATGAGAAAGAAATTATTTTAGCTCTCATCACAGCTTTCCCTGCTTCCCAGAGGACAGATAAATGGTCATTTGTAGCTGCACTTCAAGATCGTCACTCTCCTGAAGCAAAAGGAATTAACAGGCGTTGTTCAGGCTAAAGCAGCAGTGACACAAATACAAACTATCATTCACAGATACTTTTCCATCTGCCCCATTGCTTTTATTCCCACTTGTTTCTTCTATTCTACTTCTATTTTGAATCTATTTAAGGAAAGTACAAAAAAAACCACATTTCTGTGTATGTAAAGCAAAATCTTGTCTCATTGTGTCACCAATAAAACTGTGAACAGGATCAGGATTTTAACCACTTTCCTCCTGCCTGACCACTCAGTACACAGGAGCTCTGACCTATGATGGTGTCAGCGTCATGGCAACGGCATTCCAGAATCTGCGGAGGCAACGGATCGACATCTCTCGCCGGGGCAACGCAGGGGAGTGCCTGGCCAACCCGCCCGCTCCGTGGGGACAGGGCATCGATATCCAGAGAGCCCTGCAGCAGGTATGCATAAACAGCACACAGGCAGAACTGAGAGTGGGTCCAGAGGGAGCAGCTGCCACAGAAGCCCCACCCACCTGCTCTTCAAAGCTTGTGTTTGTGAAAAACAGCCAATCAGAAAAGTTAGTTTAAAGGGAGATAAATAAGGATTATTTTGAACTGTAAATCACGTATAGAAATATGGAGGTTGGAATGAGGAGAATACTCCCTCTTTAAAAACACCAATATTTTTAGGTCCTCTGAGAAAGTAAATATTAACTCCGAGCTGTTCTCAGATCCTCAGGCTGCTCCAGCAGCTCAGAGGAAATGAAAAATGAAAGTTTTGTCCTGAAATGTCCCAGAAATGTCCTAGTCTGTAGATCGAAAAACATGTCAGACAAACGGAGCGTGAAGCACTTTAAACACAGAGGAATTTAAAATCAATGTAAGTGTTAAAAGCAGAAATAACGGGCTCTCTCCATCAGTGCTGCCGAGCTCTTCTGGTTATGAAATCCTGCAGTTTTTCATTTTTGCTTTGCTTTTCTTTGGGTTGACAGGTTCGTCTGGAGGGGCTGACGGGTCACGTCCAGTTCGATGAGCGCGGACATCGAACCAACTACACTTTGACTGTGATGGAGCTCAGCCACATTGGACCCAGGAAGGTGCTGCTCCCGCCGCTTGTTGTTTTGTTCAGTTCAGGCGGGTTTTGTGTGGAATTGCACTCAGCAGGTTTTCACTGCATCAGCTCCTTCCAGTAATTAGCTCCCTCTCCTCAGATTAAAGCTGCGATAATCAGTGAAATCAGCCTCTGCTGCGTTTGTTTGCTGCGGAAATCTGCCGACTCTCAGTTTTCTATTAAATTCCGTCAAACAGTGCATCACACAACGACTTATCATTGTGATGAGCTGCTTAGTCCTGCTTACTTTGTGGTTTACAAGACATCAGAGTGGGATATTTTAAAGTTTGATGGGCGCTATGGAAGAAACCAATGCATAAATGTTTCCAATAATTGCCGGAGGCTCCTGGAACTTTATAGTGTACAACACCCAAAAGACACCAAATTGCACAAAACAACAGCAAATGGATGCAAAATTACAAAAAACAGTACTCAAACCTGATACAAACCAACACAAGCGATGCAAAGAAATAAATATAGTCATAATATAACAAAATTATAATTAAACAAAATGACTCAAAAGGCCCGTAAAACTTGAGCAAAATGCAGACATGAAATGTAAAAGTGAGTTCAGAGATGTGACTCATATTTTTTGTTGAGGAAGGAAACGCAAAAATGCAAATGTCTGTTTTCCCAACTCATACACACAAAATTCTCCCTGGGATTTCTTTTAGATTTCAACCCTCTGTTCTTTTAGCTCATGTTTCATATTTATCGTGACTGCTGCAAAGTACAGTTAACACAGCAGTGACAATGAAAGAGATTTTTTATTTAAATTAATTAAAAGCTTATTTAATTAAATAAAATAAATAAATAGCATTCATAATTAATTAAAAGAATATTATTTAATAAAGAAGAAACGATCCGTGCTGCTGTTTTACACATGAAGGTGATATCACACTAATGCTACCATCTGCTGTCACACTTTACTAAACTTTCTCAGGTGAAATGGGCCACAGTGTATTGAAGTGTCATAATAAACATGTAAATGAAAAACATTTTATTAATCACAAAATCAGCATAGCAAATACGTTAAATAAGCAGGAAGGTAAGCAGGAGGCTCAGTAATGATGACATAAGTACAGAGTTGTGGTCCAACGGTGCTGTTTTGTGTCCAGATCGGCTTCTGGAATGAGAAGAGAGGCTATGTGAACACTGCCATCTACAGGCCGATGCAGGAGGAGTTTTACAATGTGCAGAACAAAACCTACATCGTCACTACCATCCTGGTAAGTTTGGGAAGGCAAGATGATTAGTTCAAATATTTCACACAGTGCAGTAATATATTACTTGTTATGTTTGGAAAAAGTAAAGTATTTTGTGCAAATTAGGCAACGTTCTCACACACAGTCACAAATCTCTGACTGCTCCTGTTACCTGTTGAACTTCAGGCTCTGGCTGCTTGACTGCAGTCAGCATACACTCAACTTTAACATCACTCTGTAAAGATGTTTGCACAGACTTTATATCATCTTATCAGCTGTGGGTTTTTTTCATTTTCCTCAGAAAAGAAGAGGCACTTTTTACTAGAGAAGCACAATGTAAAATAATCTAAGTTAAACATACTCGAGTAGAGTGGCAGTGACATTCACACTTCTGCCTCCTCACAGGAAGCTCCCTACATGATGCTAAAGAAGAACCACGAGCAGTTTTGGGGAAACGATAAATATGAAGGTTACTGTGCCGAGCTCGCCGCAGAGATCGCCAAACACGTCGGGTTCACGTACCGCCTTGAGCTAGTAGGTGACGGCAAGTACGGTGCCAGAGACGCTGAAACAAAGATGTGGAATGGCATGGTGGGAGAGCTGGTGTATGGGGTGAGTGTGAGCAGTGCTCATTTCCACAGTTAAAATGTTTCTTTTCCTTATTTTTATCTTATTTTTAACAAACCAACAGCACATTTTTGAATATCTTAACAGTTTCTGTATTTGGCTAAAAACTCTCAGCTTTTATTACATCATCATGTTGAGCATATGTTGTTCTATACCTTTCAGCACTGATGGTGCCTTTCCAAATGTGCAAGCTGCCAATGCCATAAGCCCAGATGCCCCCCAGTACTATGCAGCTTCAGACAGTGTCTTTTGCTGGTTATTGGTGGAGACTCAGCACACTGAAAAAAATATGTTGGATTAATTTGATTCAGTAGTGGACATTGATTGCACGCAGATGTTTTGCTTTGGCAGCAACTTAAACAATTGAGTTAAATTAACACACTTTATTCATGTTCAATAAACCTGTGCAATTTGTGTTGATAAAATGTGACTTAAACATGTTTTGATGAAGTAATTTGAGCTCTTAGAATATTTTAATCCAGCACAATTTTCTCACTTTATCCCAACACCATTCAGTAACTTTTACCCCAATATTACTTGGTCACTTAAATACTACATGTTATCTTCAGATTACATGTTGCTATTATATTCTAGTATCAAATCCGCTATTTTCAAATGGAGGCCTTATAACAGATTGTATTGTTCTCTTCCAAGATAGTTGCTGGCATCCACCAGTAACCTTTCAAAAAAAAAAATGTATATATATATAAAACACCCAGCACGCCCCTGCGGGCGGTTTATCCTTCAAGCTCGGGTCCTCTACCAGAGGCCTGGGAGCTTGAGGGTCCTGCGCAGTATCTTAGCTGTTCCCAGGACTGCGCTCTTCTGGACAGAGATCTCCGATGTTGTTCCCGGGATCTGCTGGAGCCACTCGCCTAGCTTGGGAGTCACCGCACCTAGTGCTCCGATTACCACGGGGACCACCGTTACCTTCACCCTCCACATCCTCTCGAGCTCTTCTCTGAGCCCTTGGTATTTCTCCAGCTTCTCGTGTTCCTTCTTCCTGATATTGCTGTCATTGGGAACCGCTACATCGATCACTACGGCCGTCTTCTTCTGTTTGTCTACCACCACTATGTCCGGTTGGTTAGCCACCACCATTTTGTCCGTCTGTATCTGGAAGTCCCACAGGATCTTAGCTCGGTCATTCTCCACCACCCTTGGGGGCATCTCCCATTTTGACCTCGGGACTTCCAGGTTATACTCGGCACAGATGTTCCTGTACACTATGCCGGCCACTTGGTTATGGCGTTCCATGTATGCCTTGCCTGCTAGCATCTTGCACCCTGCTGTTATGTGCTGGATTGTCTCTGGGGCATCTTTACACAGCCTGCACCTGGAGTCTTATATATATATATATATATATATATATATATATATATATATATATATATATATATATATATATATATATATATATATATATATATATATCCAGAAATCCTACCAGTGGCTGGACAAAGCTGGACTGAAAGACAGCACAGAGGCACTAATCATGGCAGCACAAGAACAAGCTCTGAGTACAAGATCCATAGAGGCTGGGGTCTATCACACCAGGCAAGACCCCAGGTGCAGGCTGTGTAAAGATGCCCCAGAGACAATCCAGCACATAACAGCAGGGTGTAAGATGCTAGCAGGCAAGGCATACATGGAACGCCATAACCAAGTGGCCGGCATAGTGTACAGGAACATCTGTGCCGAGTATAACCTGGAAGTCCCGAGGTCAAAATGGGAGATGCCCCCAAGGGTGGTGGAGAATGACCAAGCTAAGATCCTGTGGGACTTCCAGATACAGACGGACAAAATGATGGTGGCTAACCAACCGGACATAGTGGTGGTAGACAAACAGAAGAAGACGGCCGTAGTGATCGATGTAGCGGTTCCGAATGACAGCAACATCAGGAAGAAGGAACACGAGAAGCTGGAGAAATACCAAGGGCTCAGAGAAGAGCTCGAGAGGATGTGGAGGGTGAAGGTAACGGTGGTCCCCGTGGTAATCGGAGCACTAGGTGCGGTGACTCCCAAGCTAGGCGAGTGGCTCCAGCAGATCCCGGGAATAACATCGGAGATCTCTGTCCAGAAGAGCGCAGTCCTGGGAACAGCTAAGATACTGCGCAGGACCCTCAAGCTCCCAGAGGACCCGAGCTTGAAGGATAAACCGCCCGCAGGGGCGTGCTGGGTGTGGGTATATATATATATATATATATATATATATATATATATATATATATATGATCAATTTCTCACAGTAGGCCAGTAAATGCATGATGAAAATTATGGCATCCCTTCAGTGGAATCTGTACTCACAGGTAATAGTTGACTGTTTTAATGGATGCAGCATAAAAATCTTTTACTGACCTAATGCAATACATATACACTTTGTAGTTAAAGAATTTTGAAGTTCTTAATGTCATCATGGCAGCTACATCCTTTAGCTTTGTGCCCTGCTCCCCCGATCACTTTGCAAACACTCTCAGCAGACTTTCAGAGAGAAACTCAAGCAGAAACCTTGACTATAAAGGCATGGCTGGGATGGACTTGAATGCTGCATTTTATCTGAAATCACATAAAATTATTTTAAAATAACAGCAGGCACTGTTAATGGTTAATCAGTAATTTTTTTGTTAAATAAAACCTGTGTTTCCAGATCTTATGGGATTAAAAAGATCCTAAGATGTTTGTTTTGAATTTGCAACCCCACAACACACAGGTTACAACCTCATTTTTCTTCAAGTGTGCATTAATGCGAGTCCAGTAATCACCTTTCTGACAATATATACAGGTATAAGTTAAACCTATGGCAGATTTTGGATTTCACAGTTGTATTAATAAGGTGGCCTGTGTGAGTATGCATGCACCTAATAATTACAAAAAGTCTGTTATAATTATGTCACAGAAACCTTAAGCGAAAATAGAATATACTTTCTCACCATAACACCTTGAACCCACAATCCACAATTGGCAAATTAATTCACACAGAAAACCAAATTATGTTATGAGCGCCTCAGACTTAAGTTTAATGTGACATTGTGGCTCTTGCGCCAAAAACCATAATATCACATTAAACATTATGGTTTTTGGTTTTAAGTGTAGAGCTTCATTTTGACCTGAAAATACGTTTGGGAAATTGGGTGAGACGTTATGGATTTGTTTTTACTGTTTTGGGAATACGAGGCATAGTTTCAAGAAATGTGTTTAAGCAATCGAGAAAAACTGCAAATTTGGATATCTGTTGTGGACATATGATAATGTGCTTCCATACATACAGATGCTTTTCTTTTAGCAAAGGGTTTTGTGTCTCTCCTCCTGCAGAAGGCGGACATGGCAGTGGCCCCGCTGACCATCACTCTGGTGCGAGAGCAGGTGATCGACTTCACAAAACCCTTCATGTCTCTGGGAATCTCCATCATGATCAAGAAACCTATCAAGTCCAAACCGGGCGTCTTCTCTTTCCTCGACCCGCTGGCCTACGAGATCTGGATGTGCATCGTCTTTGCCTACATCGGGGTCAGCGTGGTGCTCTTCCTGGTGAGACTGGGCAGACTGGATAAAGAAAGCTTTCTTTTAACTAATGTTAGCTAACATGATACTTTGTGAAAAACGGATGGATGGATGGGTGGACGGAGCTGGTGCAAGCCTAGTCAGTGACATTAAAATGATTTTTGATTGCTTCACATACTGTAGAAATGACTCCAAAGGCTGTTAGGACTAGAAGAGTAAGTGACATCTAATTCTTTAAGTTTACTGTTAAACTGAGGATCCTTGTTTTTTTTTGTTTTGTTTTTTATCTTAAACAGGTGAGTCGGTTCAGTCCTTACGAATGGAACGGTGAGGAGTCTGATGATGAAGATGAAACTGCTCCCTCTTCTTCTCGAAGAGCTCAGGCCTCTTCATCCGCAGAACATACCCACTCTCCAGGTATCTCAGCATATATGTCTTTTTTTTTTTACGTTTATTCTTGTAACAACAGAAACCGAACCTTCATCTTTTATATTTTTGATTGTTTCCTCTGTTAGGGTTCTCCCAGGCTCAGGGGCAGAACCAGAACCAGCAGAAGGAAAAGGAGACCCCAGAATGCACCAATGACTTTGGCATCTTTAATTCTCTGTGGTTCTCACTCGGAGCGTTTATGCAGCAGGGCTGTGACATCTCTCCCAGGTAATTACTTATCTTCTAGCGCCTTACATGCTTTTGTGAAATATTGGGGTTTTGCCATTTTGTGATGCAATGATGCAATTTTATTGTAAACCAAAATGTTCGAAACGGTTCCTGTAATTCATTTTTCTTAACTTCTGTATTACACATTTATTTTATTTTTGTTTTACTTTATTTTATGATCAGCCAAAAGGTCTCAATGATCACTGTAATTTTAATTTCACTTATTAATTAGGTATCCCACACGGGAGCAGTTTGTGTCTGTTTTACTGGAGCAACTTTACTATTTTTCTGGTGTCAGTGGAGAGTGCAACGTTTTTAAGAATTAAAAATTGAAACGAACCAAACAAAGACGTTCTGTGAAATCTGTATGAGTGCTGTTACAGAGGACCTCGCAAACACGAGAACACACACGCAGCTTTATGATACACTCTCAGCTGCATTATTGATGCACACATGTATCATGAAATGCGGCCGATTCTGTGTGACATGCTGCCGGGTTTGTTGTATGTTACCGCTGCATTAAGGCCTGAGGCTCTTTCTATTTTGGATCTGCTACAGTCTGTGCGCTTGTGCGTGTCCTCATATGTATGTAAGTGTGTCACTGTGTGTGTATTTTGAACCATTACAGTGATTGTCTTCCTCATGATCCCTAAGCCAGATTTCATGAGATGTTATCTGTATGTTGCATACAGATAACATCTTATACATGTTGTATAAGAAGGCAGTTATAGTCGCACTTTTGCCTCAATCAGACTTTTACAGTTGTGACGATTCTTCTTGGCATTACCTTTAGCATGTCTTGCTGTGTACATGGACCTATGAGAGGGCTGGACCTTTCTCACTGGATGTCCGTTAATAATACCATAATGTTACGGCCCTAGCAGGGCCTCCTCCTGAAAGTGCCTGTGTGGGCGTGTCCCACCACCTCTTCTGCCTGAGGTGCCACCTTTCCCTTTTGTGCAGCTGACTCTTGTCAGTAATCAAGGAGATTTAAGCCCAGGAAAAGGTGAGCTCTGGGCCAGAGTGCCATTAGTGTGTTTGCAGCTAGTGAGTTGTGGTTTGGTGTATTTGCAGTTAGTGAGCTGCTCTCTCTTTTTGACTTACTTTTTACTTTATTGACCAACGCTTGAGTTTTGTTTGTTTTCCTTAAATGGTGATAGCGGCTTGTCCGTCTCCTTTAGTTGAGCTAATTCTAATAAAACTATTTAATTTAACCCTTTTGCCTCCTTGACTCCTTTTTCTGACCTGGACACTTCTTGTTACTTCCCCCTCATTGCCTGGACCCTTTTAGGGGAACGTAACAAGTGGGGGCTCGCCCGGGATCTTTGAAAAGGGAGTTTCAAGTTGGATTTGGTTTTGATTATCTTGCTTTGTCACCTTTTGAGAACCACAACTTCCCAGTTAAGTTAGGTGAGTGTCCAGCTGAGCTTTTTAAGTTTTTCCGTTGGGCACTCTTTTATTATTTTGCCTTTCTTATTTTTGGAGTAATCCTGGGTGGGGATTAGTTCCCTGTTGGGGGTAGGCAATTCAGGGCTACGTACCAGTATATGTGTGGGTAATTGTGCTGTTCTAGGACCAGTTCTGTTCTGGATCCAGGCTGCCAATGAACTCCTGTGGTTGACAATCATCTTAACAGCGCCCCTAATGAGTTATTTTGCCTTACTTAATTCAAGCCTCTGTCTAAATGAATGGTTAGAGAGTCATAACATTCATTTTAGTGGTCATGGGAATCTTAAATCGCCAGTCATACCTGATGCTTTAAAATAGTTGCTGACATTTCTCAAAATAAATTTAAGGAATAGCTTTCTCCTTCTGTTGTTCATATTACATTTGGTCATGTTTCATCCACCCATCTTTTGCTTCTTGGATTGGATTCTATGGATTGTGGAGGCAGCAGTCTAAGCAAACATGCCAAGACCTTTAATTCCCTAAGAAGTTGAGAGATATAATTTTGGTTTGCACAGGGGCCTCTTCCCAATGGAGATTTCCAAGCAGATGCTCAAACCACTTGAACGGACTCCTGTTGATGTAGAGGACTGGTAGCCCTTCTCTAACGACTTCCCAAATAGCCAAGCTCCTCATCTCCATGGGAGAGAGAAAGCTAACTTCTGCTTGTACAGGGAGTGCAGAATTATTAGGCAAGTTGTATTTTTGAGGAATAATTTTATTATTGAACAACAACCATGTTCTCAATGAACCCAAAAAACTCATTAATATCAAAGCTGAATGTTTGTGGAAGTAGTTTTTAGTTTGTTTTTAGCTTTAGCTATTTTAGGGGGATATCTGTGTGTGCAGGTGACTATTACTGTGCATAATTATTAGGCAACTTAACAACAAACAAATATATACCCATTTCAATTATTTATTTTTACCAGTGAAACCAATATAACATCTCCACATTCACAAATATACATTTCTGACATTCAAAAACAAAACAAAAACAAATCAGCGACCAATATAGCCACCTGTCTTTGCAAGGACACTCAAAAGCCTGCCATCCATGGATTCTGTCAGTGTTTTGATCTGTTCACCATCAACATTGCGTGCAGCAGCAACCACAGCCTCCCAGACACTGTTCAGAGAGGTGTACTGTTTTCCCTCCTTGTAAATCTCACATTTGATGATGGACCACAGATTCTCAATGGGGTTCAGATCAGGTGAACAAGGTGGCCATGTCATTAGTTTTTCTTCTTTTATACCCTTTCTTGCCAGCCACGCTGTGGAGTACTTGGACGCGTGTGATGGAGCATTGTCCTGCATGGAAATCATGTTTTTCTTGAAGGATGCAGACTTCTTCCTGTACCACTGCTTGAAGAAGGTGTCTTCCAGAAACTGGCAGTAGGACTGGGAGTTGAGCTTGACTCCATCCTCAACCCGAAAAGGCCCCACAAGCTCATCTTTGATGATACCAGCCCAAACCAGTACTCCACCTCCACCTTGCTGGCGTCTGAGTCGGACTGGAGCTCTCTGCCCTTTACCAATCCAGCCACGGGCCCATCCATCTGGCCCATCAAGACTCACTCTCATTTCATCAGTCCATAAAACCTTAGAAAAACCAGTCTTGAGATATTTCTTGGCCCAGTCTTGACGTTTCAGCTTGTGTGTCTTGTTCAGTGGTGGTCGTCTTTCAGCCTTTCTTACCTTGGCCATGTCTCTGAGTATTGCACACCTTGTGCTTTTGGGCACTCCAGTGATGTTGCAGCTCTGAAATATGGCCAAACTGGTGGCAAGTGGCATCTTGGCAGCTGCACGCTTGACTTTTCTCAGTTCATGGGCAGTTATTTTGCGCCTTGGTTTTTCCACACGCTTCTTGCGACCCTGTTGACTATTTTGAATGAAACGCTTGATTGTTCGATGATCACGCTTCAGAAGCTTTGCAATTTTGAGACTGCTGCATCCCTCTGCAAGATATCTCACTATTTTTGACTTTTCTGAGCCTGTCAAGTCCTTCTTTTGACCCATTTTGCCAAAGGAAAGGACGTTGCCTAATAATTATGCACACCTGATATAGGGTGTTGATGTCATTAGACCACACCCCTTCTCATTACAGAGATGCACATCACCTAATATGCTTAATTGGTAGTAGGCTTTCGAGCCTATACAGCTTGGAGTAAGACAACATGCATGAAGAGGATGATGTGGACAAAATACTCATTTGCCTAATAATTCTGCACTCCCTGTATATGCAGTATTATTTTGAATATTAAGTCTCAGTCTGTGACTATTGGTGAGGGTGGGAATGTAGACTGACCGGTAAATCAACAACTTTGCTTTTACAATCAGCTTGCTCTTTACCACAACAGAAAGGCATCTCTCAGTCTCCCGTTCCTCTCTCCCCTCATTCATGAACAATTTTCTGAGGTGCTTAAACTGATTTGTTCTGAAACTGATCCTTGATCTCGAGTAGACACTGGAGAAGCTAATTCTCATTCCTGCTGCTCTACACTCTGCTCACCTGTGCCAGCGTGAGCTGCAGATCACCACCAGATGACACCAACAGAACCACATCATCTGCAAAAAATAGATAGGTGACTCTAAGGACCCGTCCTCCTGGCTATGACTGTCCCAAAAAATAATGGACAGAATTAATATTAAAGGAAAACCCTGGCACAAACCTAATGATGATGTAGCTCTTAGTACGGTTGCAACAATGGGCCAGGTACTGCTTACTTCTCAAGGAGTAAGCAGGCCTGCGGTCCTGGTCCACATGCCTTTGAACCTTCTGCTTGTGTTGTCAGCATGAGTTAGTTTTTGTCATCTGACCCATGCAAATATCTCCAGGTCTCAGATTGCCACTGATTCACTATTGTTGACTCAGCTTATGAACTGAAATGTGTGAACCTCTTCCCTCCTCTTTTTCATGTCTGTTTCATTAAGGTGATGCATGCCAGAGTTACACAGAGAGAGAAAACATCTGACCTGCATTTTTATGCCAGACTGTCATCTGTGATGCAAGTGTTGAAGCTAGAGTATTTGTTTGCATGTCAGCATCTGTTTAACTCTGACAGTCAAGTTATGTTTTACACACAGCTCTTAAATGCTGACTTTTGATCCCAGCTATGAGTCATGAATATGCAGAGACAGATACTATTTGAAAGAAGCTTTATAAATATAAAACACATGGACAGATAAATTAGAACAGGCATTCCATCTGGTGGCACTTATGCTCCAGGGGTTTGTTTCCAATTTTCTAGAGGTACATACTATTGGTTAAAGAAGAAAAAGTTTGTGCAGAGACCGTTTTAACTGTCGTGATTGAGAATGCATAAACATGCATAAACACACTCACCAGCTCGTTAACACAAATGTCTAATCAGCCAGTCACATGAGAGCAACTGGGTGCATTTAGATATGTAGACATGGTCAAAACAGCCTGCTGAAGTTCAAACTGTACAGAATGAGGATGGAAGGTTTTCTAAGTAACTTTGAGGATGGCAGGGTCTCAAACTCAAACTAGGTTCTTGAAAACAGCAAATTCATTTCAGAAGGACCCCAGAGGCAGTAGAGCTCAATTCATGAGAACATGAGAATTGTATCATGGATGTCCAGCCTACAAATCTACTGCAGCTGTGTGATGGTATCATGTCAATATGGACCCAAATCACTGTGGCCAAAAAGCCAAAAGCAGATCAACCGGGTACTAGTATGGGTGTTACATAACACTAGAGAGATAAATAAAATAAACAACAACAAAAAAGACTAAAATGCACTCCCAAATATTGGAAAAATGTCAATATTCAGTAGGTGGATTACTTAAAAGTGACTGGGTCTTTGTAGTAACTACAAGTTTCCTAATCCCAGACTCTATAGTACATTCTGTATATGATTATAATTGCTATTAATTATTATTAATTATTATGCTATTAAATATTTACTGGGAGCTTTCTCATATTTGTTTTATACATGTTTTATCAAAACATCTAGGAGCATGTTCTTCAGTTTTGATGAATTGCATTCTGCAGATGGCTTGTAATGTAGTAATGTAATGTAGCCACCAGGCCCTGGTAAAAACTAGAGAAAATATATGTTTCTGACAAGAAATAGCTACATAAACTCTGTTTTCTATACTTTAATAACTTTAAAAAATGATGGCCATTCTCACCAGAAGCATGTATGGTTTGCAGGAACAATCACATGTAAACAGGCTTTTGTGTACACAGGCTGATGAGAAAGAGTCTGGCTTAATTTTTCTGCTAAATGCATCAGACAAGCATCAACTATCATCCGCTAATGATTGAACTGATCTTTACCTTTGGGATTTGAAAGGTTCAGAATATATTAAAGTGCAATTTATTTTGTGTTTTTAACCTGGTCTGGTTCGGTAAAGGATTGGGACAAGAGCTTTTATGCCATATGGTCTTTTTTTTGTTTAGCTACAACCAATGTTGTTCTCTCTAATGTTTCATGTGTCTGAGCGAACACACAAACTCCCTGAGCGTCCCTTGGACCACTGTGAGCGACAGCAGACGTGTGCACTGTGGTCACGCCAGCATCCAATCCATCCAAGTTACATGGTTCATCAAAATAATCAAATTACAGCATTTATGTTAGACTACTTTTAATTAACTGCTTTAGCCCACTTACAATGACAATTTAAAAAAATCTTGTTCATGACCTGTGTAGCATGTTAACACTATTGGAAGTAAAAATAACTTGAACTCCAATTTTGAAAACACAACTGTAGTGTCTGTAACTATGTCTGGAAAATACAGTAAATAATGACCAATGTTGGGCAATTAATTATATAGTTACTTCTTCAAAAAAGTAACTGAGTTTTGCAAACAAAGTTTTTTGCAGCTGTTTACCTAAAAATACAGCCAAGACGTTTTTTTAAACAAACATTTCAAACTATTTGCAGAACAATCAGCTGTTCTGCATCAAATCTGATGCCACACAAATTATTTGTGCCACTCCAAAAAAATCCAAAAAATAATTTCTGTCCACTATGAGATGAAGGAGAACAACAGCCTGATACCTGCAGGCCTGACAGCAGCAGATGTATCACTGCTGTAACACCTGTAACACTCAGCAGTCGCCTCATTGTTCTGACACACACAACAACACTATTGACTACACTACACACTAACTACACAAGATTTGCGCTAAACATCGCAAATCTCTCACATCTCAAAACTCCGCCGTCACTCCTAAAACTTCCCCCTTCCTAAACAACTAAATGCCATGTTGCCATATCATTTTTTGATTGGTCCACATGGTACATTTTTTGACCAATAGGAAAGGCTGGGGTTTTTTTTGGTGTTGTCTTTGTTCACAGGCTTTCGAGCGTTTTCCTTATAAAACACATTTTATACCGTTTCTTCCCGCAGTAAATATAAACAACGACAGTATTCAGGAAGAAAAACAAACATTGCAGATATTTTATCATAACTCTGGTTTTACGTGGCCGATCAACACAATTTAAAAACTGCTATAAAGTCCACACTTTTTCCATCAGTTGTTCCGTCTGTCCTGCTCACGTCTCCAATGGTTGTACACGTTGTCATTAACGTGGCTTCACTCCACATCAGCCGCTTTGCTCGCTAAAACACCGGCGTCGGCACATAAGGATGCTGTCATAGCCTGTCAATGACGTTGATCAGCTGCGTATATACGAATGTGAATCGCATCATTGGCTGGACTATGGGATAACGTGGCATCATTCTAATCCTACACGGGAGCAGCCAGTTACTGACTAACACTGCAAAACAGAATTGTTAAAGTTTTTATTTTCATTTCATTTCAGGTTAGATTTTTTTTTTTTTTTTGTGCGCAACGCAGATTTTTTTCTGCGCAGAGACGTGCCAGCAATTGCTATTGATAATGTTATTAGGAGACACCATTTGTGTATCATCTACATAACTGAAATAATTTGTTATAACAGATTTGGAAAACAGAGTGAGGTGGAAGCAGAATCACTTATTATTGCATTTTCTGAAAATTCAATGAATAGTCGGCTTTGTTCCTGGTTCAGTCACAGTGAATATAATTGAAGAAAATGGGAAGGACGCTGAAATATCCCCAGTACACCCCTTTAACCCTGCCTGCTGTGCCTGAAATGGAAAATTTATCTTCCTTGCTCTTCTTCCCCTTCTTGTCTTCTCCAGGTCTCTCTCAGGTCGAATTGTCGGAGGAGTTTGGTGGTTTTTCACCCTCATCATCATCTCTTCCTACACAGCCAACCTGGCAGCCTTCCTCACCGTAGAGAGGATGGTGTCCCCCATAGAGAGTGCAGAGGACCTGGCCAAGCAAACAGAGATTGCCTATGGTACCTTGGATGGAGGCTCCACTAAAGAATTCTTCAGGGTGGGGGCACATTTCTAGAAGTGCAGACGTTGTAGTCAAGGCAGCAGTCTGAGAAGGAATGTTTTTCTACAAGCACAATAACACATAGATATTCTCTGCTCCTCCACCAGCGGTCAAAGATTGCAGTGTTCGAGAAGATGTGGTCGTACATGCGGAGTGCAGACCCATCGGTCTTCGTCAAGAGCACTAGTGAAGGCGTGATACGGGTCAGAAAGTCAAAAGGGAAATATGCTTACCTGCTGGAGTCCTCCATGAATGAGTACATCGAGCAGAGGAAGCCCTGTGACACCATGAAAGTAGGAGGCAACCTGGACTCTAAAGGCTATGGAGTGGCCACGCCTAAAGGATCCCCCCTCAGGTAGACTCTGAATCTCCAGATAGAGGATAGTCTGTGTGGGACTAATGTCGGTGTCTTGTTCTGTCTGCTTTTTTTGTGGGGAAATTAGGTCACTGCATGCAAACGTATCACACTGGGGTGTATTTTTAAAAACATTATATATCATGGTCTCATAATATTGGAATGTAGTAAATACAAATTACAACTATTAAAAACTTTCAGCCAGTCTTTCCAGCGCTCTCTGGTGTGTGGATGCCGGCATGTCTAGTTCCTCTGGGAAAAATAAAAAGGGCAGGAAAGCTGAAGTTTGCATTAAAGTTTTGTTTTATAGCTAAAATAATTTAGTTAGCAGGGCTGCTTTTGTCTGATTGTCACAATAATAGACAATTTTGTCAAAGTCTTATAGAATTATAAGCAAAACCCACTAAGTGTATCAGAGGTGGAAGAACTTGGAAGATGTCCACTAAAGGATCTATTTATAGTTTGCTGACTGGCTATAAGCACAATAGATTTTTCTGTGACAGTTTCTCAGTTTGGAGCTACTTTTAATTAGTTTGTATAAAGTGAGCTACTTATCAAGAGTTCAGCCCTGCTTAGAGGGTCACAAGATTAATCTGAGGGATTGTGAAATGATTAATTGGAGAGTAAAGAACTTTTACCTTCTGCTTGTGTTGTGAATCACTGGATAATTTATCCTCTTTGAATGTCGCATGGCTATTTAAATGAAACAATGCAAGCAGAAGAATAGCTTCTTCATGGAACAACTTTCATATATCTTATGTTATTGTCTTTGGGTCACAAGCTTAAAAGCTTGGGAGCTTCTGCTTCAATCTTCGTAATGTATTAATTTTACAAGCTTGTGATACACATAGTGGGACTGAAATGTCAATGTTTGACTCTGAAGTATGGCTAAGTAGAAGTTTTACAGAAGAGGGAAATAAAAATAAATGGCTATATTGGTGTTATATAATCAGTGGAATTACTTTATAATTTACTCTTAGGAACTGAGACTGAGGAGACTTGGGGACAAAATGACCTCTGCACAGCACAGAGTGCTGTTTCAAACTCATCAACCTGGATGCTGTTTTTGCAGAAACCTGATGACTGGCTGGCATTCACAGAGCAGATCCAGGTGTTTAGACATGAAAATTAAATGTCAAAATTGGTATTCATGATTGGAACATGAAAACTAGTCTAACCCCAGAGAACAGCTTTTTAGACTTTTAGACTTGTTTACTGTCTGTCTGTGTGTGTCTGTGTGTCTGTCTGTCTCTTAATCTGTCTTTTTGTCTGTCTTGTCTCTCTCTTTTTGTTTGTCTTTGTCAGTATCTGTGTTTGTCTGCCTGATGCTGCCCTGTCGGCCTTTTTGCTGTCTGTTGTCATTTGTTATGCCCGTCCGACTGCCTACCTGCCCGTCTTTGCTTCTACATTCACCAGAATCCTGACATCTAAAGTAACATCCTAATGAATCTCATTCTGTGTCTGTCGATCAGTCTTTGAGCTTTGCTGCTGTCAGGTAAAATGCTGCTTTAAGATAAACACTTCGATGAACCTCATTCATGTTTATTTATCAGATATGGCAGTTTGCTGACGATCACTGAAGTAAATAAGGATTATTCTGGAACTGAAGTCTCATATTGAACTATGAACAGTTTAAAGTTTTGCATTTGGTTTGGATTGTCTCTCCCTTACAAACCAGTATTCTTACACTTAAAAGTTTTCCATGACGTCCACTAGAAAGCAAGATCCTTGCATGATGTAAGTCGTATTATTCCTGTAAGACTGTAGAGTTCCCATGCTTGAAAAATAGGCCTGTGTATAAGAGTAGAAAAGTGCTATTAAAGAATTACTCCATTTACTCTTTAGCATCATGCAGGGAGTCACATACATTCTAGTCTCTGACGTTTGTCACCCCCACTAGCATCCGTCCTGCTAAAGGGTGGAATTCCTGTGTATCAAGGGCATTGCTCCCATTACAGTGTGTGAGGCGTATCACTCCTGTTGCAGACCAGTATTTCTGAGCATGAAGAGCCATACTCACATCAGACATGGCTGCTCCTAGAGCTGGCCTTCCTCACTTTCATTACAGACTGTCAGGAGTGTCACTTCCACTGCAAAGCATGATGTAAGGTGTAGCAATCAGGGAGGACATCATCACTCCTGTCAGAGAGTGGTCTTTGTAGGCTTGAGGTTTGTCAGTCCTGCAGATAAGCATAATTCCTGTAGATGAAGAGCATCACATCTATTAGAAATTAGGGCTGTGGTGATTCTTCTGTTCTGGGCAATGGGATTCCCATCCATAAGGAGCATCACTGCCTAATTTTGTGATAGAAATCAAAATATTCCCTCCCCCAGTGATCTGGGTCCCAGATGTGAGGTTTTATCACTCCTGTATTACAGTGAGATTACTGTTGCTAGAGAGCAGAGTCCCAGATGTGTTTTGTGTAATTCCCATAGGAGAGCTGGGTCCCCAGGCACAAGGAGTATCACTGAAAGAGACCCAAGTGACGTGTGCTGTTTGAACTGCAAGATGGTGTCACTACTGTAGGACAGCAGGGCTACAGCTGTGAGGCTGATTGGAGTAAAGAATACATAAATACATAAATAGGAAAACAAGCAATACTCTTGAACAAATGAGCCCAACCTGACATGTAAAATTTTAATGAATTTTTTCCCATATAAATGTTACATTTGATAACAGATGAGTTGCTGGTTTAGAGCCATTTAAGGTGAATTGAAAAACATGGCTTTTGTCCACAGAAGAGGAAAACAAAACAGAAATTGAGCTGAAAAATATAACCTGAGGTGGAGTTGGTGAGTTTTAATTATACCTGACAGCAGCATAAAGTCACGTACTTCCTTTTTCTTTGTTTCATACATGAATGAACTCAGTCCATGTTTTTATCAGATGTTCAGTGAAAGAACATCTTGTTCTCATTCTCTCTGCTTCATGTCAGCAATTTACGGCCAACCCAGAGTCAGAGAAAGGCAGACGAACTAGAAGAACAAAGACTGCACCATGTGGAATGTGATATTTTTTTCCCTTTGAGTTTTGAATCTATTTAATCCCTGAAAATAATCTGTGTGTATGATCCGACTCAATCAATCGATGGATCAATAAATCACTTTGAAATGCAGCTTGCATAGAGAAGGTGGTATGTATTTACCTCTGCTCCCTGCTGTAGATGCAGGAAGCACCAAATCAACATTTTTTTTTTAAAAATATAAAGGGTTGAGTTTTTGTCATCAGTTGCTTAGCAACACAGTTGTGTTAAACCCATTGAATGCTGAGCATATTGTATAATCAACTTTACACATCAAAAAGATGAGCTCTTGAGTTCTCTGTGAGCAGTCTCTCTCTCTCTCTCTGGGTTGACCGGCTCTTAGTACGAACAGATGACAATAAAAAAATCATCAGTCGACTTCATTCAATCTGCTTTCTGCTCATCATCCTTCTGCTGTTTCCCAGCCACTGTTTCTGAGCCTTAACCATGACTGTGTTTCTGCAAGATTTGTTCCAAATGACATTCTCACAGTTTTCACAGAATCTGGTTGATAGGATTCAAACAAATGGTAGTTTTTTGTGCCAAAATGGTGATTTTCTACAATAAAGTGCCACGGGGATGATGGGTTTTTGTAGGCTGACTTGGAAGTGAGCGTCACCCTGATTCCTTTGCTAAAAAGCAAAACAGATTTTGATTTTTGAGTTAGACTATTAAATAAGCTCTGTGGGAAATAAAAGTTTTGGATACTTACACATTTTGGTGGGCATAATGAGGTCCATAGGCTTCAAAGACTTAAAGTAAAACCTTCAAAATTTATGAAATGAATATTTACTTATGTACTTGATGTTATAGAACAAAACATAAAAATCTCTGAAGTTCATATCAACCACAGTCCCATTTAAAAATCCTGCTGACTGCGACAAGGGAATTGGAAGTGCACAAATACTAACTCATTTCTGGATTGTAGGACTGGCTTCTTTGATATCCCAACTGAGATAATCCTGAACAATTAGGAATACCACCAATCTGACCAAACATAGCTGTGTGTAGACATGAAATGTAATTTAGCAGGAATCTTCTCAGTGTGAACTCAAGCATCACTTCTGTGAACAGTTACGCTGGGTTCAGACTTTTTGATTTTGTTCTGACCACATCAGAATAAAAGATAAACTTTGTTCTGGCCACTGGGAATGATGAGACCATACCAAATAGAGAGGTTAAAACCTCGAAAAAATACATACATTTTCCTGAAAACATTTGAGGGGAGGAGTAAATATGTATTCATTTAGATAGTCCACAGCTAGTTTTCAGCTTTGCACAGCTAGCTCCACAAGTCATTAATTAGCAGAATGGGTAGCTCCTGTGGACACACGCCATTACTCAAGACATACAGCTATCAGCACTTCCTTCCATTATGCACGCCTTGAAAGTAAGGTAGCATTCATGATCCGGAAACAATGTTTAGTCTGTTTCAGTCATGAAAAGCAACGATTTTTCAAAATAAAAAACTAGTATTCTCTAGTCTGAACCCAGCGTAAGTGATTCTCCTGATATGTCAAATTTGTAAAATTACTATTTTCAGCATCTGATTCACAAACATTTTTAATCTGAATTTAATCGGAGTTTTTTCACACTGAATTTATACAGATCTTTTTTTAAATTAAATTATGCACTTTAGAACAAAACTCTTCTGCTGCTTTCACACTCATCACATCATCTGTTATTGACATTTCAAACTGAATTACTGCTGCTCATTGATCATTTTATTGATTTACCATGTACCGTTCAACATCATCTGCTGCCTTCTGCCACACTATAGTTTTGATCATTTATGGTATGTAAAGGGGAACAACAAGGACATGTACAATGTCACAAAATTTATATTTAAAAGACATTTACCCTTTAATTTGAACTGATTTACACCTGAATACTTGACTGGTGTTCCGCCTTTATTTATCAGGTATTGACTAGAAGTAAATGCAAGTGGCGCTTTGCTGCACAGTAGTAAAATGGAATCATTTTCTGTTTTTTCGACCCAGACAATATTAAAGTGCAGTTTACCTTTCCTTTGGTTTTGAGAAACTTGTCATTCTGCTACAACTAATGGCTGAGTTTAACACAATCCACTGAAGCAATTGTTGAATGAGTGAATCAAGCCAGCCATTTACAAGTCAGAGCCAAGAATGAGCTATAGACAATGCAAATTAAACCGAGAAGCTGATGCCATATTGGCATCGGCGTGGTGCCATTGTTTCATAAAATAATGAATGCAGTGATTAGCCTTGTTTTGGAGGATTGGGATCCAACCAGTGAGACCATTGTCAACATATGCTACCACTGAAAAGATGCTCACAAACAGGAATTTTTACCAGTTTTACTTATAATTAGAGACAGAAATTAAAGTGTTTGTCAAACATTTACTATTGATTGTTATTTACTTTAAAAGTCTAAATGATTCTTGTATTATAGACCACCGCACTGATATTCCATTCAGTATTGCATACTTATTTATGACATTTAATTCAATTCAGTTTTATTTATACAGCACCAAATCACAACTACAGTGCCCTCAAGGCGCTTTGTAATAATAATAATAATAATAATAATGGATTGCATTTATATAGCGCTTTTCAAGGAACCCAAAGCACTTTTACAATTCCACTATTCATTCACTCTCACATTCACACACTGGTGGAGGCAGCTACAGTTGTAGCCACAGCTGCCCTTTATATTGTAAGATGGACCCTACAATAATACATACAGAGAAAAACCTAACAATCATATGACCCCCTATGAGCGAGCACTTTGGCGACAGTGGGAAGGAAAAACTCCCTTTTAACAGGAAGAAACCTCCAGCAGAACCAGGCTCAGGGAGGGGCGGGGCCATCTACTGTGACCGGTTGTGGTGAGAGAAGGAAAACAGGATAAAAACATGCTGTGGAAGAGAGACAGAGGTTATTAACTAATTACATTTAAATGGGCATCACACCTTTAATTGAGTTTGACAACGGTGTTTCTCCATTTAAAGACCACAGTGTTCGGAGATTCAAAAGAGACTGCATGAGTCCTGTAAAGTAGACAGACAGACAGTCACTAGTGTGCATTACCTGAAGATTTTCCCAGTTCAGAAAATTTGATTTAAAAAAAATGATGGCATTTTTCTCTAACTGTAAGTATTTGGTCTACTTGCATTGTAATGTTCACAATGCAGGAGGAAGATGCAGGAAAACAGCATGTTTCAAGGTCTGGGCTGAATAGCAGTGAATCTGTTGTTTTTATGTACCATTCATTAATAATATCATGCCTGTCATAGGTACACATGTGTATTAATGTTGCTATCTTCACTGTGGCAGTCGTCTGTTCATTAACACCAGGTTCCCTTTTATCCCTTATTGTTACTATCATCCCCGTAGAAACCCTGTTAACTTGGCAGTGTTAAAACTGAACGAGCAGGGCCTGTTGGACAAATTGAAAAACAGATGGTGGTATGACAAGGGAGAGTGCGGCACCGGGGGAGGGGACTCCAAGGTCAGATCACCGTAACCCCAACGGGTAACGACAGGCAATGGCACACCAGGGTAACCGGCAATAACCCAGAATTCGCTACCTAACTAAAACACTCCGGATGGCACCAATGAAATGCTACAGGAACCTTCTATTTGGTGTCTTTCTCAGAAAATTATTACAGATAAGTAGGAGGTGATAGAGCCATCAAAACTGTGACCTTCTTTGTCAAAGACATTTTTGAATTCTTACTTTCTGATCGATGGGGTATTTTACAAAAGAAAATCTTTCATTACTAAAAGACTAACATCCACCTTACTTTCAGTACTTTTTAGTACTTTTAGTCGTGTAGAAGGAAGATGGTGATTTTCTCCAGGTTTACACAGTGACAGAAAGGTTTTCGACCCTGGACTTGAACAAAAGAAGTGACTTGGGCAACCAGAGACTGGACCAGTGACCAGCCTTGAGAAACAATGAACCCAGCCACTTTATAGGTGAATGGGGCTTTAGAACCCTTTGGGAAACTCAGGTTGTCTACCTGCATTTATACCAGAGGAACCAGCAAAACTTGATTTACATATTTAAAGTCTAGGAGTTGATTGCTTAAATACTGTAGTCTTTCATAGTACTATAGGACATTTATCTGTAAATTTATTTACAAAAGTAAAAGATTGGTGAAATACGTCCCAACCGTCTGTCTTAGGTGTTTCAAGTCTAATATGGATAAGAACAATATTTCAGAGATAGGTAGGTGGACTGTTTTACCTATATAAATATACAGCCTGACACTAAAACCAACTTTTGTGGTTCTACCTCTGGTTGCTGTGACATGTCATATGGGCAGAAGGTTGTCTGTGGCGTCAGGCAGTATATAATTAGAGTACTCAAAAGTTGCAAGGTGCGACTTCCCCAGATTCAACATGTTTATATGCCTGGTTTAGATGCTGGATTGAGTTGGGATCTAGACTTGCCTAGACAATGTCTGTCTGGGTTTCTTAAGGCTTTCTAGAGTTGTTTTTGTAGTGTGGCAGTACAGGTTGTCGGGCTGATGAAAGCAGAGGAAAGCCATTCTAGGACCCGGGGTTTCCTGGAACAACACTGAATTGTAAGACAATAAATGCCTTTTAGTGACCAAAGGTTCAAAGGTTGTGGCTGATTGGTTCAGCATACAAATCTAGTCTGTTCATGGAGTTGAAGAAAATAAATCCTGGCTAACTAGCAATGAATTGATAAGTACTAAACCTACTTAATAAAATACCCCTTCAGTCAGTTTTGTCAGTTCAATTTTATTCCAGAAAAAGTTAGCTGTTCAGCCTTCCTTGCCTAGAGACTACAGTTTATAGTATGCAGTCTGTTTTTTTAGACAGCTTATGACGCATTCTTGCTCAGAAAACCCAAAGTTCCCGGAGTGTTTTCAGCCCTTGCCGGTTACCCAAAGTGATATAGTAATACACATCTCGCACGTAGGGAGTCAGGCTAAACCAAGCTAGATGGAGTATTAATGCATATCACTTTGATGCTGACATTTTCCAGAGTTTTCCGTGTGATTGTGCCTGTTTTTGTTTGTTTGTTTGTTTTTCTTTCTGCTGTTTTTGAGGTGTTTTCTGTAGTGTTCCACAGCTACTGTACTGCTAAAGTCACTTTTGCTAAAAACGTTGCTGCCACCACCACTGCTACTGCTGTAGCTATCGCAGCCCTGTTGCTGTGCAGCTGAACAATAACATAAGATAACATGGAGGTGCATAATGTTATTTATGTTATTTCCAATTCCCCTCCCTTCCTCTTATGGTTCTTTGAAGAATCCCAGTAAACCTAGCAGTACTGAAGCTCAATGAACAAGCCGTCTTAGACAAGTTGAAAAACAGGTGGTGGTATGACAAGGGGGAGTGTGGACACAAGGACTCCGGCAGAAAGGTCAGTTCTTGAGGCCTGGTCCCAAGGTCATGTGTTGGTTAACCCCCTACACCACCCCACCCAATCCCCTCCCCCTTCCCTTATTAGTTTCTGAAACTCCAGCAGCTACACTGTAAAAACAAAAAAGTTGAGCTAATTCATATTTTTGATCCTTTATTCCACATTTTTATTGACTGGTATGCTTTGAGCTAAAAGTTACCTGGAAGAAAGTGTTTTTATAAGTGAAGGCACCGCTAATAGTCTGCAGCTAAATAGAAAGCAAATGTTTGTTTATTGTCCTGCATTAAAATGTATTTTTTAGTTTTAAAGTCAGTTTAAATTCAAAATATGAATCCTGTAAAAATTCTGTTTACATTTAGGGAGATAAACAGATATCAGTAAGACAAAACCAATAACAGAGCATGTTACTACTTTCTGGGGACCAACACTGTCCCTTGGCCTTGAGCAGTAATATAGCATGACCTTTACACTTTATACATACTACATCACAGTGACTGAATTCGTTTAGGTAACCTGGGGTGAGGATCCTGCATGAGGAAGAAAATACATTTTTAAAATGAAAGTTCTTAAACATCTCTTAACCTGTAGATAACTTCTTCAAAACTCAAATAGATACCAGCAGATGAATGTGAACAATCAGCAGCAAGCTTTCTCGTGCCTGATTGTACTTGTTTGTGGTTAGAATAATGCAGCTAAAACATCTTTGTGAAGAGCAAAAAAGAAAAGCACCTGTCAAAACGAACTCTTAAAACCTTTGCTAGCATTTGACAATAATTTAACCTTTTAAGTCTCGTTTACATTGGTACCGACTTGGATCAACTCGCCACGACTCGACTCAGATCGACTGGTTTTCCATTACGATCCAGTACTACTTGATGTGTGTGGTTGTCACCATAGCAATGCATCCACGTGTCCCATTATGTAATTAATGTGCGACATGAGCGCTACAACAAAGGTGTATGTTAAGGCAAAAATATACCTGCTGTGCTGTGCCTCTTCGTCAGACTCGGGGACCACAGGGTTGTTTCTTGTAGCCGTTTCATTCGTTGCCAGCTCTTATAAATGGGGGCTTTGATTTTCCTGAACAAGACACTCTCATAAGTCACTGAGTGACACTACTGACCAGCCAATTGGTGGAATACAGTCTAACAAAGTCACATTTTAGTACCTCCTTGGATCCCTTGGAACCCTGGCCAAGCAGGGTTCCAAGGGATCCTGGTACCAGGTACTCTCACTATGACCTAATGGAAAACCCTGAAAACCATGGCGAACTGTGATGACTCGATCCGAGTAGGTCCTAATGGAAAGGTTACTGTATTAGATCTTCCAATAAAACTACACTTGTAAACAATGACCAGTGGACACAACAGGAAACGTGTTTTCAGTAGAGTAAATGTTTTAATGAGATTTAAGGTGCTCATTGGGTATATTTTGTTACCCCTTCACAAAGACTGTTTGTCTCAAGTCCTTAAAGTAAGGCCTCAGTAATACAGGCCAAGGGACCTGCCCTGGAAAACCTTGTTTGACAGCGAAAAATATGTATTTTCCAATGATTTGGCAAGTAGTGCTGTAGTTTTCTAACTGTTCCTGGGTGAAATCATTCACAAAGATGGTGCTGCCAACAAAAGTTGTGCCAACACATTTCAAAAGGCACATATTTCACACTGAACAGAAACAGCTTCTGTTTGTTTCCCAACAAATTCATACAATCTATGTGTGATTACAGCAACCTGCAAGTGGCTAAAGCATTTGCAACAAAGTTTTTGGCGCATCACTGTAGACCTATTTGAAACCAAACCAGTGACTGCCAGCAACTACTCACCAACTGGTTGAGGAATAATGGTATGTCCTGTGACTGAAGCCTCAGAAGGTTAAACATGAACGGTCTCTTCTCACCTATAAGTATGAAAGCAGGTCGCAAAGTGACAAACTTTTCATTCAAGGTCATAAAGTCATTTTTTAATTGATTATTTTTTTTGGTTTATTGAGGATTTTTGTTTTTGCTTTTACAGTGTATCACTGCTACTCAGTTGACCATTCTGAAGAACTGAAAGATAAACATATTAAAACATGAAAACATTTTAATATCCTGATGGCATGTGTAAACCCCACAACTCCAATTTGTACTCCTGACTTAAACTGAGAGGCCGCTGAAATGTGCTGAGTATTTTTTATGAACTTCTTTCCTACCAAACGTGATTCAAGCTCGAAGACAAATTTATGCAAATTGGGAGGCAAACGAGCGGGGCTTCAGCCATTTCTGACAAAGCAGACATTTTTTGGAGATAAGGGGTTTTCATGAGTCCAGATCAGTGGAAATCCATCAGATTTCTTCAGAGGCTTTTCTCTGCTCAGCCTTCCTTCTGTTCTCCAGAATATTTGGTGGTCAGCACAGTTCAATGGAAGCAGCCGCAGACAGACAGACGAGTGACTCTGCTGAAAAATGTGACCTTTTACATCACTTTTAATCGCACATCCAACTGCCTTTGGGTGCCACTTTTACATGTGTATTTTTAGTCTCTGCTCGTGGCTGTACAGTGTCACAGAGTTTTGAAAAAGACACTTTGTCTGCTAAAAAAGAAAGAAGAAGCCGTCAAACAGACATAATCAGGCCCGGAAGATAAGCTCCAGATTAAAGCAGGTTTGCGTTCCCTTCACACAGGTCAGATGTAAAATGTCAGATTTTTATAAATGCAGATATATTTGCCTGTTTCTTCCTCTCTCGCTCTTTGAGTCTCTCTCTCTCTCTCTCTCTCTCTCTCTCTCTCTCTCTCTCTCTCTCTCTCTCTGTTTATGGCTGCTGACCAACTTTGATTAAATTGAAGCAAATGACCACAGCTTTGCCCCCACCCATCCTCCCTCCTCCCCTTTCCTTCCCACACACAAATGCTGATGTTTTTGTCTCCAATCTGTCATGTACCTCCTGCTTCTTCTGAACTCGCTGAGTAACAGACCGTGACTAACAAATGGTGGAAAAACGTTCATCAATCTGTTGAGAAAAGACACTTTTAATGTCAGACTGAAAGTGCAGCACTGAGAGTCATGCCGATGATTGGTGTATTTCCACCTTCCCTTTGGATTAGTTTAGTGTAGAGAGAACTTTCCATAACAAAAATATACAGAGATGATAAGATGTGTCCACTAATAGAGATTCATTTACTAAAATTGATCTTTGTCATCTCTTTATTGAAGCCATTCATATCAGAGGCTGTATTCAGAAGGCTTTCGCATTATGTAAAAAAACCCAAAATGCCCTCAAGTTTTCAAAATGTTTAATGTGACATGATTAATTCTGGAGTTTATCTACATTTTGTTTACACGTTGTCAGTAATGGCAGTGATCATGCTTCACAGCTCACTGAGCTCAGCTGCTGAGTTTTTTCAGTAACATATTATACTACTATACTTTAACACCACTACATAGGACAACTGATTATGTACAAGTCTCACGGACAAAGAAAAGTCCCTATAAAGGCTGTTGATCTTATTGATGCAGTCTGTAAAACACTTGTAAATACAAGGGTGATGGCAGGGACAACTTTAAAAATGACCCGTGACTGTTTATTCCCAGAAACAATTCTTAAAAGAAAATTTAACCTACCTGGTATCTAATCAGTGTATTTGGTTAAAAGATCTCTGTTAACAAGCTGATTTCTACTATCATTCACATGATCTCTTAGCTAACTGGTTAACAACTATAAAGCATCAATGAACTATACTATTGCATCAGATGTTACACACAAATTCAGATGACTTTGTTTTTAAGAAGTCTGACTTTTTTAGTGTCTTTTGGTGGGATTTCCCAGAAGCTGATTGGTTGAGGTTAACATGACAGTGTGGAGAGGAAATCCCACTGATAGGCTCACACCACTTCCTACTGTTGAAGGGAGGCCCCGCCCACTATTTCCTCCTTTCTTTTTTTCTAACAGGCTGCATGCTATTGGATGAAAAAGCTAAGTCACACCCACCAAAAACCAAGCGATGCATGTGAGGAAAGAACGTGCAAAATTCAAGAGCTCGCCAACTGAGTCTGTTTTTTAAAAGATTGTGATATAAAGCTATTTTTCATAAATGACACATTTCTATGACCGTGAAGACCAGCACAGATATAATGAACCTCTGAATTGAAGTATAAGACCTTTTTGTTAAGAATTTCAAGATAATTTTTTTTCCTCATTTTGTTTGCATTTTCGTGCATGAAGCTGCATGTGACCGATCAATAGATGTGGAGGTTCAAAGGCTATGATTGAGGCAACGGAGGGTCATTCTTTTCATGAGGAGATGAACATTAGCAGGGTCTTTGCCCTGTTCAGTAGGGTCAGATACATTTGGACTTTTAAATACATTTATATATCAGATAATATTGGGCTAAAGACTAGATGGTTGAATTGGACTCTTGGAGTGACAAACTCTCATTTTAATTAGTTTTAATGTTTGTTATTTGTTAACATTTGTTAGCATTTATTAACTATTTTAACTGTTTCCTTATTGTGATTAGCTGGGAAAAAGTGATGATTTTTTACAAAGAGGAGTTTGTTCATATCTCAAAATAGACTCTGATGTACAAAAACATCAAAGCACAATTAAAACTTACTTTCCTGGCAGGTGTCACCGATTAGGTTTTATGTTTTGAATGGAAACTACAAACTTATCAGTTAGGCAGTAAATTTCAAATTTCAAATTTGAGTGGATGTCGCCCAAAAGTAATTTCATATTAAATTCCATAATTCAGGGGATCTCAGACATTCTCTGAGGGGATTTATATTTCCATTTGTCAGAATATCACAGCCTTTGAACGCTGCATAATGGTCTTCCTAGTTAGAAACTTGTATTTAGCTTTGGGATTTTAGACCATTTTAAACTTTCTAAAAATAATTTTGTCCTTTTGCTTACAGTTGGATTCAAACCATAGTGATGTCATGCCTCTGTGCACCATGATTCGGTGTCTCTAACCTCACTTCTCTGTGCTGATAGGACAAAACTAGCGCGCTCAGTCTGAGCAATGTAGCTGGAGTTTTCTACATCCTGATTGGTGGGCTGGGCCTGGCCATGCTGGTGGCTCTGGTCGAGTTCTGCTACAAGTCTCGGATTGAGTCAAGAAGGATGAAGGTGAGATCAGAGAAATGGTAAAATTGTAAAAACAAGTCTGCGATTTTTGCTTTTAAACGCTGAGCCTGAAATGTTTTAGCTGGATATTTCACATATCTGATGTTGCAGTAATTTTTTTAGCTTCTTTTGATCCAAATGAAGCACAAATGTCTATTACATAGCTGTCAGAAGTTGGGCTGTCCTGGCCAGCGTGAACATACAATATATTGCCAAAAGTATCAATCTGCAGTGCTCGTCTGCCTTCACTCACATATGAACTTTAGTGACATCCCACTTTTATTCATATGCTTAAAACTTTGCAGCTATAGAAGGCTTTCCAGAAAGTTTAGGAGTGTCTTTATGGAAATTTCTGATCATTCTCTAGTAGCACTTTGCCAGGTCAGGCACGGATGTTGGATGAGAAGGTCTGGCTCACAGTCTCTGCTCTAATTCAGTCCAAAGGTGTTCTGTCAGGTTGAGGTCAGGACTCTGTGCAGGCCAGTCAAGATTAACCACACCAAACTCACTCGTCCATGTCTTTACAGACCTCGTTTCTTGCACTTGTGCACTGATTTGTTAACAGTTACAGAGGTAGATGATCTGGAGGAGAGGTTGTTCTCCTCCAGATCATTTCTGAGCTTCAGCTTGAAATTTCTCTGTTGAATACAATCTGGTGGTTTAAACAGCTGCTGGTGATGTGATCTAAATGAGTAGCATGGTACATGAAACAAGTGTGATTAGCACTTGGGAGCAAACACATGTTGGAATTTTGCAGCCAGGATGGTGATGTGTACTCATTTACTTGTTTGTGTGCATCAATCAGGACTCTCGCAGGAGCATTTTGGAAGAGCCCGAGTCCACATAAAAATGCAGTAATTCATTCTGAGCATGATGAAAGCACGGATAACCTTCTCAAGGTTGTTTTTTGAAACAAAGCTGGCTCTGGCAACAGATTTGATTTGCAAATTTAAGTTAGGAAGAATAAAAAAATAACATAAAAGTTCTCACAGAAGCAACACCAACAACCAGAGATAGAGAGGAATATTAGTGAATGAAGGTGATGGAGACAGATGGGTAATATATGCTGAAGAACATACGTAAGGGCGAACTTAGTAGATATATCTGAATATTATCAGTGCACGGCTCATGTGTCTATATGGATCCGAGGGACAGAAAAAAGAATAGAACTCCAGTCAGGCCACCACAAATCAAAGGTGGTACTTAACAGGAAGAAAAGAGTATTTTAGCCATATATTTAGGGGAGTGCAACAGATTCAGGTTTGCTTTAGTCAAGTTTAGTTTCCACTGTTTCAGTTTGGTGTAGTACTTACTGGTTTCTGTGGTAGTTCAGTTTTCTGTCTATAGGCTTAATTATGATGGCTTCAGAATTTCTGAATAGATTTAAAAGATTTTAGAACTTTCAGTCATGAAAACATCCCAGTCTCAAATTTACAGACATTTCCTGTTTATTTTGTACTAGTTTTTTTTGTAGTAGTAGTACAGCATCTCTGTAGGTGATATATAACCTTCGTTCCAGCTAAGTGGGTGTTTTAAGCCTGGTCAAATAGATAAACATAATTTTAGTGCATGTTTCTTTTACACCAGAGAACTCAAAGTTCGTTCATTCATGGGTGCAGTTTTATTTTTAATCATGTGCATGAGCTGCTGCCCTTTTCTGCATGGAGCCACAGGGCAGGAGCAAAAACACTTCTGCCATTTCAAAGTACATCAACTGAACTCTGCTCATCTGCCACTCGGGTCTCGAGCTCCTCTTTATCGCCGGCGTCCGTATGTGATGAAACTGCGGTCGCCTCATTACTGACTGTGTTGGTTAATACTGAGACTTTGATGGGCTGCTCAGAAGGAACAAACAAGTCATTAGAGTCGTTTTTCCACAGCAGAGGCACCAGTGTGTCAGGTCTCCTCTCCGCTGGACTTTGCATTCACTTCACATTTCTGTCTGAGCACAAAGGGAGGACTTAAAAAACTCTGCAGTGGTGACACAACATGTGGCCAAGATTTCATCAGTAAGAGCAGATGGGGGCACATACGGAGCAGGGCTACACAACGGTTACCTGCTGCAGAGGAATGTGAAGGAGCACGACAGCACACACGGGACTGATAATCAATAAAGGAATATCCATGATGCATTCTCTTCTGATACATTGTTGAAACTAGGCTGTTAATATTGCATCATAGTCTCCCGTAACAGAGAAGCAAGGGTTTTTAACTTCACTAAACGTTTGGATTGTGAAGCTGTTCTGGTCTTTGCAGCTGTAGCTTTTCTTTTTATTTAAGGTTGGTTGCATGTGTCTTTGTGCTCCAACATAACTTCGGTGCCAAGTTGCGATTAGATTGACCATCGTCTAAGGCACCAGCACTTTCTTACCCCAGCCCATAATATAATGGCTTTTTCTTAGATGCGAGACGTTCTTTGTCATTGTGGCATTAGCTGATACTGAGAGATAATGGTCCCATATTAGAGGTCTAGATAGTCTGTGTCCTATTTTCCTTTAGTTTTCACTTGTTGGTTATTTCTAAGAACTCAAACTTCTTGGTCAGGTTTATGTGCTCAAAAGTAACTGGTTAAGTTTAAACACTAAAACGTTCGGGATTAGGTTTAGAAGCTGAAAAGAACTTTGTTAGACTGAAGCACTAACAAGTACTTGATGGACTTGAGGAAGAGCTTGTGGTTTGGGTTTAAGAAGCATCCTGCACTTGGGGGTATACGTGACAAAGATCAGGACTAGTTAGGTCTAGTCAAAGGACCCAAATGGTTTATTTATTTATATTTCATATAATAATGGTTAAATTTAGGTGCTGTGAAGTAGTCCTAGTTTTCAGGTTTCTGAAAACTGCAGTTAGGTTTACGAGAAGATTGTGGCTTGGGCTACACAGCTCACAACAATAACCCATACACTCACTAATGATGGGATTTGAGGACAGACCCCTCGCGCTGATCTCATAACCTACTGTGTCAAGGCACAGAAACTAAAGGACACCCTGTGCTCAACAGAGACACGACAGCGACAAAACTACATTAAGTAATACCCGAGGGATGAGAACGCGCTAGAAGCAGAGATACTGATCGTGTTAAACCCATACATGACAAATATCTGCCATGTGTTGGGATGTTCATTCAAGAAAAGAAATGCATTACACGTTACTTGTCATTTGTGTCCTGGACAAAGTAAGTTGTTGCATTACTTTTGCATTAAGTGGCGTGAGATGCTTTGTGGCTTAATTGCATATGATCAGTATAAACCTTATGCTCCATGCTCACATTCTGACACAACTTCCTGTCCTAATGAGGCTGCAGATCATTAAAGTTCTTTGTTCTTCATTAGTAACATCTGTGCAAACCTTGATACTAATTTGTCACATAGAAGTGGACATCAGGATTAATCTTCCTGGGACAGATGATTCTTCCTGGAGTTTGCATGCTCTCTGTGTTGCTGCAAGAGTTTTCTCAAGATTTTCGAGCTTCCTGCTACAGTCCAAAGACATGCATGTCCAGTCAAGTTTGTACATTCACTTTATGACAGTTAAGATATCATAACAACAACTGTGTATTAGGTTAGAAAAGTTCATGGTCTCCAAAAAAGGAATCCTTCCCACCTATATTCCAAACTGTTTGCATTCATCTGTTTGAAACTTTCCACCTGTTTAACACCAGCTTTAAGTTTTTCCACCTATTACTCAGTGGCTTTATTACTTCTCTTCACATTGAGACTTATTTTGAATCAAGTCTCTACATGAAAATGCCCCTGTAAGTTCTATAATGTCTTTTACTTATCATCAGATTCTTACTTTTTGTACTTAAAAACTGGCCAAATCGACAAGTGATGCTTAAAATTCAGTTTTAGCTTCAACAGGGCCGTCATTGGGGCCACAGTGTTGGAAGGAGACATTTTCATATTCAGGACACAAAAATCTCTGGTCTGCTTCACGATGGTTTAACAGGTGGCTATTATTATCTGTAGGCAACAGCAGTGATGGTCTGACTCTGCAGGGACAGATGCTGTTTTGTTGTTGACATCATATGTAGAGCTGCTATCATAATAAAACCTTCTATCAAAACGAAAAAGATGGGCAGGAGATGCAGAGACATGAGGGGAGATGCCCATGGTGCTCGGTGTCGGGCGTTCAGACGTAAGTACGCTCGCTCCAAGGCGTTGTAGGCGCTGAAGCTGCTTCAGTAAGTGAATAAATCCAGGATTTATTTGTACCAATCTGCCTGACGACTGTCAGCACTCTGCAGCAAACAGAGAGGGAGCGTGGGAGCCTCAGAGGCCCGATGCAGGATATTAACTTTGGATCCACATCATTAGTTTTACTGAGAGGTGAGGCTGAGGGAAAGAGCTTCATTCTGCTACTGAAAAACAACTTCTACTCTGATCACTTTTGGTGATGACTCTTTTACACACACACACACACACACACACACACACACACACACACACACACACACACACACACACGGTCTACTGCGGTACACACTCATTCAAGCATCATTTATCCAAAAACTGGATGTGCAGCTGTGAAACAACTCATGGAGGCAATTAGGAGCCTTCAACCAGATCACTGTAGTTTATGCCAAAAGTCTTACTTCTCAGAGTCATAACTCTGTGAACAATATTAACATATATAAAGTGCGTCATTATTTCTGACTTCAGCCGACTGAATGTCTATGAATCAAACTAGAAATCTGAGGAATAAAGAAACTAAAGAACCTCAGTGGAAAAACCATCTAGTGTAATAGGAGGTAATACTTCCTCCATCCATCTTCTTCCGCTAGGCAATGTTTACTGTTGTTAATTTGTTAAAACATCATTTTAAAAACACCCCCCCCCCCCCCCCCCCACACACACACACACACACACACACACACACATTTATTATTGATACCTCATGAACTTCCTCAGCATCCACCAGGTTTTCCACTCTGTGTTGGTGGATGTGAAAGCCAAAAACAACAAGAATATCCATCCATTAATCAAATGAATCAAGGTAAGTGATTAGTAGAATACATTTCTATGCTGATATTTGGTGATTGTTATTGTTCATGCTGGGAGCATGAACATCACATCTTTTTGATTTGTGCAGAAAGAACATCTTTCACATAGAGCGAAGAGTGGAAAGTACACTGGCAAAAAGTAAAATTTTCAACATATGAAATATAAAAACTGAATAAATAAAAGAAACAACATGGACTCGAAGAATTTGTCGATAAGATCCAAATAGACTTTTTGCTATCTGGTTATGGATGGAAATAAAAATATCTACATTATGGATATCCAAGGTAAATTCACGTGAAATGTGGTTGATTAATTCTGGCCTTAAAAAGGTAATATTAATTCTGTTAACTGGAAACTGAGGTCAAGAGAAAAACTCACTGTTGAAACTATTAGAAGGATTTTCATCTGCTAAATGAAAGAGTTTTGAGATATTTTTCCTCTTTGCCAAACAATTTAACTATTTAAACTGAATTTAATAAAGACTTGTCTTTGTGTGAGTCTGTGTGCTTAAATAACTTTTGTCTCATCTCTCCCTGTCTTGCAGGAGCTTATTGATGCCGCCATGATGAGCACCAGCCTTGGCGGGATAGCGGTGGCAGGAGGAGGAGCAGTTGCTGGTGGGTTAGGAGTTGGACCGTCAGGACTTGGAGGGGAGAATGGCCGCGTGGTGGCCCACGATTTCCCAAAAGCCGGAGCTCAGGGTTTACCCTGCATGAGCAAAGCAGCCGGCCTGGGACTCTCCTCCACAGGCATGTGATCCTAGCCAAGACTCGTTATTGGACAAGACGCTTCTATCCATCTACCTGTTTGTCAGTCTGTTGGTGAGGAGAGAAATAGAAGGTACAAAGTAAAGAGAAAAAGGGAAGCATAAAAGAAGAATAAGGATGAAATGTCGGGTGGCAAGGGAAGTGAAAAAAGGGGAGGAAGAACTATAAAAATGGATGTTGTTGAATTCAGAAGAGAAAAGAAAAAGATTAAGAGGGATTTGGCAGGCAGAAGGAGAAGTGTTCATGTTCACCGTGAATGACTGAATACTGTAGAACTCTGAACAGAGAGCACCTGAACAAAACACCTGAGAGAAATCAAGACAAGCAGCGGGGCTTAACAAACTCTAACTAAATGAACTGGAATTACTTTTTCTATGAGCACTGTCTTAAACTGAAGCAGCAGAGGGGGTTGACCAGCGTTTTGGTTGGGGGGGAAAACTTTTTTAAACCTCTTCTTGACCTTCACTCCAGTCCCCTCCTCTTCCTTTGTGCTTCGTCACATTCACACAGAACACCATGTCCAGATCAGAGAGGGCTCAGAAGTTTGAGCATGAAGACCTTTTTCAGGAACGTGCTGAAGAGCAGGAGCACGGTGGTTAGCACTGTTGCCGCACAGCAAGAAGGTCCTGAGTTCAATTCCACCATCAGGCCGGGGTCTTTCTGTGTGGAGTTTGCATGTTCTCCCCGTGTTTGCGTGGGTTCCCTCCGGGTACTCCGGCTTCCTCCCGCCGTCCAAAGACATGCAGTTAGTGGGGATAGGTTAATTGGATAATCCAAATTGCCCATAGGTGTGAATGTGAGCGCGAATGGTTGTCTGTCCCTGTGTGTTAGCCCTGCGACAGACTGGTGACCTCTCCAGGGTGAACCCCGCCTCTCGCCATATGACAGCTGGGATAGGCCCCAGTGCCCCCCGCGACCCTGAAAAGGACAAGCGGAAGCGGATGGATGTGCGGAAGAACAGCTGACAGCGCTCTGATCTGTGATCTGCCCCAAGAGTTATATTCATATTAATGCAGTTTAGGAATACAGACTGATGTGTCATATGCTTTGAAATTGTGAGCGTGTTTATGTGGAGATATGTTTACTGGTTATGTTTAAGTGTCCTGCTATTGACACCTACATTTCAAAAATTCAGAGCGTCTTCAATATGAAGCAGGCTTAATCAGTCAGCAAATTATTTCAAGCTTATTAAAGAGTGTTTTTTTCTGCTATGAAGGTGACACAAACAAACCTCATCATACATAACTGCTACCAGTGAAAGAAGTCCTGATTTCTAGTTGCAGCAGCACTAATGGTGCGCCGCAATGTCACAGGAATTTACTTGCATTCGTTTAGGGTTCCAGAAAATGTATAAAGACGTCACAAACTCTGGCTAGTGGACAGTAGGCAGTAGAAATAAGCTTTTTATGAAGGGTAGCTGGCCTCAACCTTAGCGACAAGGTGAGGAGCTCCACATCGAAAGGAGGCAGTTGAGTTTTTTCAAGCACCTGACTAGGATGCAAGGATGACAAGTTTCTAATCCGTTCTGTTTGCTGCCTAAAAATGTCCACAAACAATCATTGCCCTGAACTTCCAAAGCAATTTCCAAACTCCCTTACTGTCAAAAACCCCACCTGCAGCAAATTGGTCAACGGTGGAATTGATGACGATCAGTTATTGAAATGTCAGATATCACCAGCTTGAACAATATGCAGAAGCCAGGATGCTCGTATTATCATAGTTTCCATATCATTAATAGCAGGACGCTACATAGCCATGTAAGCACACTCACTGAAAATGTGTTTTGTGGTAAATTTACACTGAACCTTTCTTGATGTGACACACATAAAATTTTTAAGTGAGTGTTTTTTTTCCAATATTTTACCTTTGGTTTAAAAGATTTTCCCCCCTTTCAAGTCTTTTAATATACTCAAATATAAATTTACCCTCTTAACATCCAGCAAGTCACCAGTAATCCATTTTGAGTTCGAGTCTACCCCTTTATACAGAATTTTCACCTGTGTGTCATATCCAAATGGAACTAATATAACAGAGGAACTGAAAGGCCAACATGCTTTTAACACAGTTAATTTGAAAGGTAACAACTATCCACATTTAGAATGTGGCTAAAGTGCAGCCATAATTCCAAGGGCTTCACTGGTGACCTGGAGGATGTCAAGGGGTTAAATCAGGTGCCAGTAATATGTGCTACAGGAAAAAACAACATCTAAGATCCAAAAATATGATGCCATAAGTCAAGATATGACCTAGAATTGTCTCAGACAGTAACTCCAGTATGCAAACTGTAACATGTGTCCCAAACCAGCAGACACCATGAACCATCTGATCAGCTATGGAAGATCGTTTTTTAAGGTCAACCAGAATTACCATTTTCTGGATAAAACGTTCTGTTATAGATAGAAGCCATCGAAAGAATAGATGTAGCTCATTTTTTACAGGTTAGGAATGCAGTAAAATACTTTTCTGTGAGTATTAGAGTCACCATTTTGATTTCACTCACACACAGCAGAGAGTTTGTAGCAGTAGCCTCCTGACAGCACCACCTTCAGCCAACACAACCAGCTGCTTCTCCTGTACACATGGAAGTTTCTGCTGGGCTTTAGCTACACTCCTACGTCTGGTGTAGTCAATCATGTGGAAACAGGCACCATCAAAGGGACCAATCAGAACAAAATTTCTAACTAGTGGAAATGAACAACATCACCTGTATCCACTGGACTATTGGACACACAAACCAAAAGTCATTCAGCTCTCAAAATTAAATACAAGAGAAACAAGACTGTGACCAGCATGCTGTGAGTTATAATACTGGATCTTACAGTTACTTTAAGTATCCACTAAACTCTCCCATAAATGTCAATAATCTCATATACTCATATAATTTCAGGACTTGATGTTGATCGGTGTTAGGGTCATGTGAAAGCTGTTCAGTGTGTTCTGTGTTATAAAGAAGCTGAGTTTTCCTTCAGTTTGCTCAACATTTCTCTCTGATCAGGAATCCTGAGAAAGAGGACAACTCGGTTTGATTTGGAGGTTGTTTCCTCACATTACTCCTGGATTTCCTCCCCAGTGTTTTCTGGACTACACGAGCAATCAAGCAGCACCGCAGCAAAATGTTTTATACTCTGAAACTGAAAAATCAGGTGTTCACAGTTGTATATGAATGATACTGTGCCGAGCTTCGCCTGTTTGTCTGCATAATCTTTTTCATTTATTTTGGAATTTATAATCTTTTGATTTTTGTCACTAATACTATTTAATAAAAACTTACATTATAAGCTTGACTGTTGAAGTTTTCCTTTTTTTTTCCCGCTTTTGAGTTGAAATGATAACAGATCCAAGTCTCTGCAGGACTAATTTGCCTGCTTGTTCTGGCACTTTACACTTTTTCATTTAGGGCTTGGCAAATCAATTAAATCCATGGGTTCACGCTTGATTAGAGATTTTTACTGAATGTCAAAGTGCTTGCTTAAAACTACATTGCATGATTTTCAACAGCTTGTTCATCATCAAGTCGTTTCAATTTTCTAAGATTCTTTAATGACTTTGATTTGAAAACCACCCTTGACACCTCCATGGTATTAAGTGTGGAATGCCCACTCTGATTTGAGGAGTTGTTCCCTGTAGTGGGGGAGTTTGAGTATCTCAGTTTGGTTTTCATGATGGATTGATGCATCATCTGCAGTGACGTAGATGTTATACCTGTATGTGGTGAAGAGAGGGCTTGAAGGTGAAGCTATTGATTTACTGGTCAATCTATATTCCTGCCCTCACCTGTGGCTATGAGCTGTGGGTGGTGACTGAAAAACTAAGACTGAGGAGACAAACAGCAGAAATGAGCTTTCTCCAAAGAGTTTTTGAGCTCAGCCTTACAGACAAGTTCAAGAACTTGGTCAATTAGCACTGAATGTTGGTTTTTAAAAGTGAGAGAGGCAGATCAGAGCATCTTTGTTTAGATGGTTGACTGAGTCAATTGTGGGAGAAGCTGAGTGGTTAATACTGTGGGTTCACAGTGGCTTGCATTGAGTGTGACGAGTTTGTATGTTCTTTAGGTGCTTGGGCAGGTTTTCTCTCAGACCTTTGGTTTTTCCCACCCTGTTGACATGTCCTGTGTAATATGTGAACACATCATCTCCTTTCTTTTTAAAAAGGATCTTTGGTTGTATCCTTTGTTGAAGGAGGTAATAAAGGAAGGGCTGAAGCATCCTTTCTTTCTATTTACACAATTCAACTAGCTCTTATTATCATTAGCATCACTCAGCCAACATAAACTGTAATATTCTCATGTATGTATATATATGGTTAATGTATTTTATTGAGCGTGTCTGTGTTTGGTTTTCTGCTGAAACTGTGTTGTTTGGTGATGGTGCTAAAATTAAGACCTGACTTACACCCAGCAGAGTTTTGCCGCTAAAGAAAAAAACGATTTTTTGCGGCTTGAGTGGGGACTATTTTCCTCATCTATCATGTTATAGAACATTATGAAATGATTTGTTGATACTCTGAAGCCACAGGGCAATGCCAGAAGGGAGGTTAAATCAGATCGAGAGTCCTATTTCCCGCTCGACATGAGGCTCTTTGAAACTCTTAATCTTGTGTCTTTTTATAGTATGTATTCTTTCTATAGGCGGGTATGTGTCTGTTAGATGAAGGAATGTGATATCAAGCCTCTCTTCACTTTAATTATCTCCCATTATCTGGCATGACCAATTGGTAGAAATGACAGTTGTATGCGTTCTGCAGAAATATCCACAAGCAGCTGTAATGTTGTAATGTGGTAACTGAGCCGCTGTAAAGACATCAGGCTAAAAAACATTTTGTGATGAAATTAGACAGCAGGAGATACTCTGATGACCAACACTCCAAAATCCACTGTAGAGCTGGCTGACAGCAGAGGCAGATCAGAGGAATGTCACTCTGATAATGTGACCAGAGAGGCTCAATAAGGCGTCACTTCAGCAGACATTTCTGAGGAAAATCACCCTGCAGGAAGCATGACTCACCAGCACAATCAATACTAAATGTGAGACACGGAAAGCTTGTTTTCAAAGATTTGACAGCAACTCGGGAAACGAGAACAGCAGGCCCTCTGCTCGATGCACGAGGCATCTGAACAATCCATTTTACAAACATACCAGACTCATTATAAGCTACCTGAAGCCAATGTCTATCAAAGGGAACATTGTATGCTTTTATTTCCTGTCTCATAAAAAGTCTTGCAGTGGTGGATTTTCATATTAGACATGGCCAAAGTTTCTAATAATGAGGTCAGTATATGTACAAGTAACCCTTGTAAGCTAAAGACATCAGACAACAGAATTTTTTTCTCTCACCCTTTTGTGATGTAGAAAAAAGGGATTTCCAATATGGTATTCTCATGCATAGAAGCCCCACCCACCTGCCATTCAAATCTTAAGATGATCAGTTACTGAAATAACAGATATCACTGGCTCAGACAATATGCAGGAACCAGGATGTTCGTGCTACCATAGCTTCCACACCAGGAATATCGGAATACTACATATCCACATAGGCATAAACTTGAAAATGAACTCAAAGTAAAACCTAAAACTATGATAAAGTAAATCAATACAAGACAAATATCCCAAAAACTATTATGGTGGCAGAAGTGATAAGAAATCATTTCATACAGTAGAGTTTTACACTGTGTTTTTCTCACAAACCTTAAACCTTATCAATGAAGGGATATGATTGTGTGTAGGTTCTTCAAAGCATTACGTTATCAGAAACTCAAATCTAAACATAATTATTGCAGCCTGTAAATACCTGACAGAAACTAATCAAAGAACATCGTCTTGAAACAAACAGGACAACTAATTTATCTTTGATTTAAGCTAAGATCGATCAACACAACATTTGGCAGATCAAACTTCAAAGCCATAAAATGAACTGATTTTATTCCAAGAAGTCACCTTTCTAAATGCTGCTTTGACAATAATATTCCCATCTGCACAAAGAAAAGGTCCGATGGCAGACGTTCGCCTTCAGACACTCACTCAGAATGAATCTCACATTTGCACACTATAAAAGATGACAGAAGATGTGGAAAACAGAAGGTGTTTAATTGCTGAAATGTTTCTTGAGTTTATAGGAGAAAACGAGGCTGCAGGAGAATTTCTTTGTGGAGTTTTTAAAGTTGGAGGCAAACCTCAGGCTGCTTAAAATTAAGTGGTTCATACAAGAAACTTCAGTAAATGGAGTGCGTTTATCTTTTCCTCTGGTTCTCTTGGTGTCCTGCAGAGTCAGTCCCCTTTGGTTCTTTCACCTTTTCTTCTCTCTGGATTATTTTTTTATTTCTTTGCTCTATCGATCGTCTCTTGGTGCAGTGTCTTAATTTCCTCTTCTCTCTGTAAGTGTAACTTTTCTTTGCCTTTCCTGTACAAACACCCACCCTCTGTTTTTCTATCCCATTGTTCTTCCTATGATTTTATCTCTTGTCCTTGTTTTCTCTCCATTAGCTCTTTTCTGATCTCTGAGGACTTCTCAATGAATGGTTTGTTGTCCTGAGGGGTACATCATATCACGTAACACCTCATTACTCTCCCTGCTGCAAGGGAGGATGAGACAGAAGGAGCCGACAATTAGCCCCAGAAAGACCCATGATTAGGAGTTTGTGGCCCATTACCTTTCACTGTGCACCCTTGTGGAAACTTCTGGAAGACCTGCGAGGCGGAGGAGGACTGGTTCCCTGAGGGGCTGCTGGCAAAACTGCACATCCTTCACTGGAGACAAATAAACGAGTTTGAAATAAAACAACACAAGTGCAAATGAGCTGAAGAAGAAGAAAAGGAGTCCTCTGAATGAAAATGCAACAAAAGCTGTTTATATTTGCTGTGTTTTAACCCCTTTTTACACAGAATGACGGAACTACAATACTCTAGCAATACTATCAAGTGTATGTAGGGTACAGTCTGAAACAAAAATAACTTTTCCAATGGCTAGCAAACTCTTGTGATACCAAAATCCCTTTAGAAGTAAATCTCATTACATACAGAGTTATTTTGAACCACCATCTACATTAGTTGTGGTGGTCACTGGAGCAAAACACTGTAACTATATATAATTTTAAACCATCAAATCTGATTTTTAAAAAATGGTGAAAATTTTTGCTGATTACTGTCACCTTTGCTAAAATTCTCCAAAGATTTAGATTCAGGATTCTTTTAGAGCCGAATCCCATTCTGATGAAGGATAGCATTAATGACAGCCCGGAGCTGGCCCAAGTGCACTGGCTCAAAATAAACCAAAATTTACTTAACCTATACATGGTCCACAGATAAATGGCCTGCATTTGTATAGTGCTTGATTCAGTCCCTAAGGACCCCAAAGCGCTTTACACTACATTCAGTCATTTACCCATAGGCAATGGCAAGCTATTGTAGCCACAGCCACCCTGGGGCGCACTGACAGAGGCGAGGCTGCCGGACACTGGCGCCACCGGGCCCTCTGACCACCACCAGTAGGCAAAACATGGGCTTAGTATCTTGCCCAAAAATATTCGGCATGGGATCAAACCACCGACCTTCTGATTAGTGGCTGACCTGCTCTGCCACCTGAGCTACAGCCACCCTTAGGTGAATTCCCAGTTCTCAAACCAAACTAGATGAACACAACAGAAAGCTAGCCAGATCTAGTAACCTTGTCCAGGCTGGAGCACAGCTGGGAGGTTGACTTTGCTATCTACAAGTGTTTGCATAGAGGTGCTTAGAAGTCAGTGTTAATGGTAGAATGCTAACACGCTCCAATAGTGAGACATTTGAAATTCAGAAGTTGACATTGTTCTTAGCATTTTAGCTTGCTAAAAGTAAAAAGTATACAGCTGATTGACACATGAGGTGGTGGTAAATACATTATAGGGTTACATAAGCAACCAAAACCTGAAACATCTACCAGCCAGTCACAAAGCACTGCGCAAAGAGCAGCTGTGGAGGTGCTTTTCTACTCTCCCAGAGTATTCAAATCACTCTATACAATATGCCACATTCACCCAGTCACACAAGAACTTTCGTTCAACTGAGCACTTCCTAACTACATTCATACACCTTCACACTCTGATGGATGCATCAGAGAGTAACTCGGGGTTAGTATCTTGCCACAGATACTTGACATGCAGACTGGAGGAGCCAGGGATTGAACCACTAACCTTCCGCTCAGTAGGTGACCTGCTCGCCCTCCTGAGCTACAGCCACCTCCCACGTTTCAGAAACTGCTGATTTCTTGGGATTTCTTCACACAACCATCTCTAGGACTTACAGAGAAAATATCCGGTGAATGGCAGTTCTCTGGGTTATAATACCAAAGGTCAAAGGAGACTCCTTTGAGCTAATAGGAAGGAAACCATAAATCATGCACAATCAAACTTTGAGCAAGCACTTTGCAACAGGAAGAAACCTTTAGAGCCAGGCTCAGGGAGGAGTGGCCATCTGCTGTGACTGGTTGGGGATGAGAGGAGGAAAACGACGGGACAAAAGACACACTGTGGAAGAGCGAAAGATATTAATCATAATGATCAAATCCAAACTGGTGCATAAACACAGAGAGGCAAAAACTCCTGTCAGCTAAGAGCAGGAAACTGAGGCTACAATTCACACAGGCGCATGAAATCTGGAAAATAGAAGAGAGTAAAATATGTGATTTCTATTCAAACATTTGGATGGTCGGGACAGAGTCTCAAGTAAACATGGAAGAAAGGCTCCATCTCACTGTAACCATGGTTCAGACTGCTGGGGGAATGAATGATGTGAGAAATATATTCTTGGCCCAGAATTTAAGTGCCACTGCCTGGTGTGGTGTTCTTATCCATCTCCATCCCTTTACCACAGTTATATTTATCTTTAAATGTAATATCATTCATCATATTTTGTGCTTGTTGTTTGGGGTGGTTTGTAACTGTAACGGCAAAACTAAATAATAAATAAATACTGAGGATTTAAATGCTTTTTGTGGCGATGCTCTTTAAATTCTATGTGGGTAGAAAAAAAAGACACTGCGTTCCTTATGGAGAACAGTTTGCTTTGCTTTTATTGTTATACTTAATTCAATAAACTAATGGGTCCTATTATACATCTTCGCTGGCTGTGAAAACAAAACAATTATGCTTGATTTATATTTGTGTTCTGTTGCATTTATGTGGGCAAAAATCTGTGCTTCAATAAATCCTGCTGCTGTTATTGATCAAATTATTGATTCATGAGGAAGGACTCTGCGTTTGTGAACACAGGCTGTCGTCATTTAGAAATACAGACACTGCAGCTACAAATATATTTTCTTTATTAGTGTGAGATTCAGCTCCATTCAGAAGCTAACAGTCCAGCATGAATATTAAAAACAGACAATAGTCCATCATCATCATCTTAAAGCCTGGCAGTAATGCAGTCGTCGTCAATTGTTCCCAATATGAGACAGCCTGCAGCGCGCTGATAAGGACATACTGTCTTTAATGTAGGAGTAGGAGGACTGTAGGAGGAAGATCTGAAGGAATATGATTAACGTTTGGTGGGTTTAAATTCAAATTAAAAAAGCACGCCCTGCAGAAACTGATTCCCATCGTCTGCCTCCTTGGGCGTCTCTGTCTGCACGAAGCCGGGCATTTTTAGGAAGCTTACACACATTACACCCCCTCAATCCAGGATCTCTGTCAGTTTCTAGTAACTTCTGTCACGGTCTGCCTTCTGGGGAAATAGTGGCTGCGCTCGAATCAAAACAACCCGGCCCCCCTATGGGGTTTAAATGGGTGGATATGCTGTTATAAGTGGAGCCAAACCAGGATCCTCCTACCTTTCATTTTGCAGACAGTGTGAAATCACAGGAGACACTAAGAGGGCAGCGTTTCGGTGGCGTGACGGGAGGTTCACTTTTACTCTCATTGGTCTGCACACAATGAGGAAACACAGCCTGACACAATGGGAGACAATAGAGATATCAGAAATAAGACCAAAGAAACAGGAGTCTAAAGGCAGTAATTATATTATTCAGTATGAAGCATTGTGCTTTTACCTGTCAGATTTTAATTATCTGAGCTCCGTGTTTATTAATCACTTATTTATAAATACTTTTGCTTCCACTTTAAGTATATTTTGCTCTGATTATTTGCTGTAGAGTGTTTTTTCATTGCACGAGAACAGCGAGGCAGTGGTGAGGTGCGCGGCTGACAGATGGGCTCAGGCTGGAGTCTCTGTGGACCTGATGTTTGCACACAACATTGTGATCTGTAGTATCAGATTATACTGTTTTATATCAGCGGCCCTTCATCACACAACCAGGATTAATCTGGGATTTTTCTATGTGTAACCCACTAGTTTGTGCAATTTTTAACAGCAGGCCCTAAAGAGGATAGCGTTGGCTTTCTACAGTTAAAGCCCTTTTGAGGAAGAATAACTGGTTACGGAAATTTAATATGAGCATGTGAGGATTTTAGGACAGGGTTAAAATAATAAGACGAGGTTCTCCAACTGAGTCCATGTTCTTCAGTATGGAGCACAAAAGCACTCATCCGTATCCGGCGGATGGACACAACAGCTCAGTGATGACGCTCTGCTTCGTGTTGACGGATCCAGAAAATCACACACGACTCAACGTAAGGAAAAGTGATGGAAGCAGATGGACGATTTATGGAGGAATTACCGACGAACAGCTGCTGAAGTCTGTCAGATAAGAAGAAAAGTGCAGAAGCAACGATGAAGCTGTCGCACGGCTGACGGCTGCGTCTGCAAGGCAGCTGGTTCACATTCTCAGAGAGGATTATGTGGCTTTAAAATGACCATCAAACATAAAACATGGACGGAAGTTTAACAACTCAGACAGAGGAGGCGAGCTGATTGGTTGTCAGGGAATTAACAAAAAGACAGTCAAAGTGTGGACGATGTAGTTATGGCTCTGGGTTTACAGAGTTTGTTACAGTGGGAAATTTTATCAGCTGCAGCAGATAGAGCTGTGATTATTACTCTTATCGCCGTGTGCTGAATAAGTAATTACTGCGCTGCAGAGATGATGGAAGAGCAGTGTGATCGGAGGACGCTAGAAATCAGGCATCTGATCTTCTCTTCTTGTGTAGTCTGAAGCATATTTTTACCCCACATTCTCAGTAAATGCCCCCATTATTTATCCATGCAGGAGATTTTTTCCATCCATCCATTCATTTTCTTCCGCTTATCCGGGGCCAGGTTGCGGGGCCAGGTTGCGGGGGCAGCAGCCCAAGCAGAGAAGCCCAGACCTCCCTCTCCCCAGCCACCTCCTCCAGCTTATCCGGGGGAAAGCCAAGGCCTCCTCCCAGTGGGACATGCCCGGAAAACCTCACCCAGGAGGCATCCTTGTCAGATGCCCGAACCACTTCAACTGGCTCCTTTTGATGTGGAGGAGCAGCAGCTCTACTCTGAGCCTCTTCCGAATGGCCAAACTTCTCACCCTATCTCTAAGGGAGAGGCCAGCACCCCTTCAGAGGAAACCCATTTCCGCTGCTTGTATTCGCAATCTCATTCTTTCTGTCACTACCCACAGCTCGTGACCATAGGTGAGGGTAGGGGCGTAGATCGACTGGTAAATTGAGAGCTTCGCTTTTACACTCAGCTCTCTCTTCACCACAATAGACCGGTACAGCGTCCGCATCACTGCAGTCGCTGCACCAATCCGTCTGTCGATCTCCCGCTCTCTTCTCCCATCACTTGTGAACAAAACCCCGAGATACTTAAACTCCTCCACTTGGGGCAGGGTCTCATCCCTGACCTGGAGTGGGTACTCCACCTTTTTCCGGCTGAGGACCATAGCCTCAGATTTGGAGCTGATTCTCATTCCTACCGCTTCACACTCGGCTGCGAACCGTTCCAAGGAGAGCTGGAGGCCATCACCTGATAAAGCCAACAGGACCCCATCATCTGCGAAAAGCAGAGATGAGATCCTGAGACCAAAGAGGTGAAAGCCTTCTGCCACTTGGCTACACCTAGAAATTCTGTCCATAAAAATTATGAACAGAATCGATGACAAAGGGCATCCCTGGTGGAGCCCATCACCCACCAGGAACAAGTCCGAGTAATTGCCGGCTATGCGGACCAAGCTCTTGCAACGGTCACATAAGGACTGAATGGCCCGTAGCAATGGGCCAGACACCCCATACTCCCGGAGCACCCCCCACAGGACCCCCGAGGGACACGGTCGAATGCCTTCTCCAAGTCCACAAAACACATGTAGACTGGTTGGGCAAACTCCCATGCGCCCTTGAGTATCCTTGAGAGGATGAAGAGCTGATCCAGTGTTCCACGACCAGGACAAAATCTGCATTGTTCCTCCTGTATCCGAGGTTCGACTAACGGACGAACTCTCCTCTCCAGCACCCTGGCATAGACTTTCCCAGCAAGGCTGAGGAGTGTGATTCCCCTGTAGTTGGAACACACCCTCCGGTCCCCTTTCTTAAAGATGGGGACCACCACCCCAGTCTGCCCCTGATCTCCACACAACATTCCAGAGACGTATCAACCGGGACAACCCTACAACATCCAGAGCCATCAGGAACTCGAGGCGGACCTCGTCCACCCCAGGGGCTCTGCCACCAAGGAGTTGTTTAACTGCTTCAGTGACCTTGCCCCCAGAGATTAACGGGTCATCCACTTCGTCCCCAGACTCTGCTTCCGCCACGGAAGACGTGCCAGTGGGATTGAGGAGGTCCTCAAAATATTCCTTCCACCGCCTGATGATTTTCTCAGTCGAAGTCAGCAGCACTCCACCCACACTATACACAGTGCAGGTAGAACACTGCTTTCCCCTCCTAAGTCACCTGATGTTTTGCCAGAAACTCTTTGAGGCAGTTCGAAAGTCTTATTCCATGGCCTCTCCGAACTCCTCCCACACCCAAGTTTTTCCTTCTGCCACCGCCCACGCCGCATTCCGCTTGGCCTGTCGGTACCTATCAGCTGCCTCCGGAGTCCCACAGGTTAACCAAGCCCGGTAGGACTCCTTCTTCAGCCCGGTGGCTCCCTTCACCTCTGGTGTCCACCATTTGGTTCAGGGGTTACTACCACAACAGGCACCAACTACCTTGTGGCCAGAGCTCCGTGCAGCGGCTTTGGCAATGGAGGTGCTGAACATGGTCCATTCAGACTCAGTGTCCCCAGTCTCCCTCAGAATGCTATTGAAGCTCTGCTGGAGGTGTGCATTGAAGATCTCGCGAACCGGGGCCTCTGCTAGACATTCCCAGCACACCCTCACTGTACGTTTGGGTGGGCCAGGTCTGTCCAGTGTCCTCCCTCGCCACCTGATCTAACTCACCACCAGGTGGTGATCAGTTGACAGCTCAGCCCCTGTCTTTACCTGAGTGTCCAAAACATATGGCCTCAGGTCTGGTGATATGATAACAAAATCGATCATCCACCTGTGGCCTAGAGTGTTCTGGTGCCATGTGCACTTATGGACACTCTTATGTTCGAAAATGGTGCTCATTATGGCCAAACTGTGGTTTGCACAGAAGTCCAATAACAAAACACCGTTTGGGTTCAGATCCGGGAGGCCGTTCCTCCCAATCATGCCCTTCCAGGTCTCACTGTCGTTGCCCACGTGAGCATTGAAGTCTCCCAGTAGGACAACAGAGTCCCCAGGAGGAGCACCCTCCAGTGCCCCACTCAGGGACTCCAATAAGGCTGGGTACTCTGAACTGCCGCTCGGGGCATAAGCACAGACGACAGTCAGGACTTGTTCCCTGACCCAAAGGCAAAGGGATCAAACCCTCTAGTCCACTGGCAGAAACCCCAACATACCAGCAGCAAGCCGAGGGAATACCAAGATACCCACCAGGGGCAACTCCAGCCCCTCTCCAGGAGACTGGTTCCAGAGCCCAGGCCATGCGTTGAGGTGAACCCGACTATATCTAGCCGGTACCTCTTGTCCCGAACTCGAAAATATTGAGGAGGAAAACAAAATAACACTGGTCCCGAAGAGTCTGGTCAAACAATGATTTTATTGAACACACGCACGGGGAGATGGATACTGCACACAATCAGCATAGATCTCCACCCAAAAATACACAAGCAATCGCTTTTATAATGTCAGGGTTTGATGCCCGTTCTCGCGTTTTACAAGAACATTATTTGCATCTTTTACAGACAATGATCAATTCTTAGAGATAAATGCAGACACCGAAGTTCCCCTCTCTAGCATCTTCTTCCAAATATGGTGATGAATTCAGGCCCTGAAGGTCCCCAGGGACTTGTCTTCTTTTTGGCACATCATCTGTCACCTGTTACTAAACAAACTCAAACGCCACAGGTTGCTGACTAGTTTCAGGCCTTTGCTCAGGCCTGTTTCTAGATTATATGTACTATATGTGTTTTGTAACATGGGCCCATGTCCCTTTTTCAAGCTGTGCCCGGCCGGGCTCCATGGACTAAGGCCCGGCCACCATACGCTCGCCCTTGGGCACCCTCCCTGAGGGACCCCGGTAACCGTATCCCCGGCAGGGTGAACTGCTCCCTTGGTCTTTTCATAGAGGTCTTCTGAATCGCTCTTTGTCTGGTCCCTCACCCAGGACCAATTTGCCAAGGGAGACCCTACCAAGGGGAAAAAACCCCCAGACAACATGGGATCCCTGGGACACACAAACCCCTCCACCATGATAAGGTAGCGATTCGCGGAGGGATGCAGGAGATTTTTTTCACTTCATAACTGCCTGAATTGCTGAAATTATCAGTCTAATATTGTTAAAATGATAAAACGTACGTTGTTTTTACCTATATGAGTATATAGAACGTACACATACAATAAGCAATGAAGAAAACCTGATGGAGGCAGTCGGGGTCCAAAAAGTAAAGACAAACTCTGTCTAGTGGCCAGTAGGGATTGACTCATCTGGTCCCCAAAAGTCTGACTGTTTACACGCCAGTGACAAAGTTTAAAGTTCTTTTTATGTGCTCAGTAAACACTTTGCTGTCTCTGGTCTCAGTCTTAGATAAAACAACATTGTGCTCATTTATGTCAAACAGCACAATGTTTATCCTCTGTCAAGTATGAACAGGCGGCGTTTCTCAGTCAGATCCACTCCTCGCTCCACACCTCCAAACCCTGAAAAGCTTCCACTCCAGGATGTGGGTGGTTTTTCTCCCACAGACCGCTCGCTTCGGGCCGTTTTACAGCATTTCTGTTGGATTCAGGTCCAGACTCCAAACATGGACTTTATTCTTCTTTAATCAGAGTTTTTGGCAGAACTCCTTTTGTGCTTTGCATCATTTTCTTGTTGCATGACTCACATTTTCGTCCAGTGACAAATGTTCTGAATTCAATGCTCCACCAGTGATGGCTAGCTGTCCTGGCGCCCAGCATCTCTCAGTGCAGTTCTAAACCACAGCACTAAGCACCGTCACCACTTTAAACAGGGTTTTACTGATGGTTGTGCAAGCTTTCTAATGTGATGGGTTTCCTGCTATGATTCACTCTTTTAAAAATCTTCCGGAGAGCTTCTGATTCTGAGTCCTTTATGAATCTTCTTATCGTCTTATAACATCAAACCACGACACAACGCAAAGATGTTTACATTCTACAGTAAAAATCAGGACTCAGAAACGTCCACAGGCTGATGAGTACTGGCCACCGTTTTTCTTTGGAACTATTTTCAGAGGTGGATTTATCCACATTAGGTGCTGCGGTGAGTCTTTGTCAGTGTGTGTGGTTGTGGCGATGAAGGAGCACGTCAGGCCCGCAGCAGCTCTCTGATGTGCTTTACAGTTTTTTCTGATTGCTTAAGCACATTTTTTGTAACTATTGGCTAATTTTGCAAAACTCTTCACACAAATAAGAAAACCTGTCACCCAATCATCAAAACATTGTAGTTCTCTTGCAAAAGCAAACACAGCTAGATTAACTCTTCACACCTTCGTAAAAATGGTGTTTCCGTATCAAACAGTACACACAAGCCATCATCTACTAAGCACACAATGCGCCAACTGCACACTGATGGTATGAATATAAAACACATCTGGCTTTTGCTTTCTCTGTGCACAAGGTAGGCTATGTCAGTGTGAGCTCATACTTCTGTCATAGATCCATAAGCATAGAGGGATCCAAACTTCAAGTACTGGTGTTTATTCAAACACATCAAAACAAACACAAGTGTTTATTTCCAAGTATAAGATTATTTGCAATCGCCATAATGACTATATGGGTTACGTGGTCTGCAGTGAACATGCTTCCTCTGCCCCCAGCATCTGGTCATCTAGCAATTCTGTAAAGTAACAATTTCAGTATTTTTACATCAATGGTATTGGTGTGTTTCTCATTGGCATATGGCAGTGCTACAAATCTTTGTGCGAAGTGACTGTACTAACCGATTCTCATTTCAAGATGTCCTTATGGTACTTGCTCCAGTGTAGCGGCTCGAGTTAGGCTGGACCCGTTGGCCAGCTACCCTCAGGGTCATTCCACGGTTGATTACATGGTCCACTATTGTAGCTCTGATGTCATCAGCAATTCTATTTCTTACTCTTCCTACCCTTCCTCTCCCCCCTCCTCGTCTTCCTCTTGCTCCTCCTTGTCGTCCTCTTCATCCTACTTCTTCACCTCCACGTCCTCTTCCTCGGCCTCCTCTACTTCTCACTCTTTCTGCTCCCTCCATTGTACTCCGCACACACAGCTTACCTGTATTATAGTGCTTAGGCTGATTGCAAAGTGAACTAATTATCTAAAAAAGTTTTCACATGTGAAAGTGTGCCAGACAGTTGGCAAATTAGTGTTAATGATAGCCATACATGTGTATACTTTTGCTAGGAGTGTGTTGGAAATTTGGTAATTGAGTGTTGTGCAGTGAATTGTGCCTACAGTTTTGCAAAGTGTGTGTTACAAAATTGCAAACTGAGTGCAAAGCAGTTTTTGTGCTTTTAGTTTTGCAAACTCAGTGAGTGGTTTTGCTATAAGTCTGAATAGTTTTAGAGATTGTGCTACAGGAATCACAGTTAGGGTTTAAGCATTCAGAAAAAACTGTAATAGTTTGTGTCGTGATCATCAGTGATGTACAGTTCCCGCCAACTCTTCATGCAGATGTGATGAATTCAGAGCCACAAAACATTTCCAACATTTACTGTGGAGCAGACAAAAGGCTTCTCGGGGAGGCTCCTGAATATTCAGGTCAGCGTTCAGTGATGAGGTGAATCCAGGTAAAACACATTTTCCCTTTATTCAATTTCTGAATACTAATTAGCCGCGAGCAGCAGCAGGAGATAAAACAAGCTCTCACTAATCTAAAGTGTGTGTTTTTAACAGTGCTGCAGCTCAGGTGTGTGTGTGTGTGTGTGCGTGTAAGAATGAGAGAGAAATTTCAGAAAGGCTTAGTGATTAAAACTCATTTGAATGCTCAAACACTGCTGTGTTCTTCCCAGCCGCCTGCCTAAGGCTCATAGTTTGTACCACAGCGACACCAAGTGGACGTGGTTGGAATGGATGGAAAAAAGGCAAAAAAAAAAAATCCTCACAATCCTACCCTGAGACACATTAACATGATGATATTTAATAAATAAATAAATACAGAAAGAAGCCAGGACTTTATGACTTGTAAACATTCCAGAGTTCTGGACGCTCTGCTGTCCTGGTCCTGTTGCACGTGGATCTCCCAGCAGGAACCAGCAGAGATATTTCATCATTATTATTATTTAATGGGATTTCATGCTTTTCCCTGCCTCAGTGCCGTTACCTTTTTTAACAGAGCTGTATGCATTGCTGATGCACATAAATGTATTTCACGCTTGAGAGAATTAAGCCCCACTTTAACAAAGAGTCAAAACACTGGTTAAGCAGGTTAACACAGGCCTGCACAATTAAAACAGCTTCACTCTAAAAGTTATTTTACAGGTTAAAAAAAAGAACTTTGAGGGGGTTTTTTTTTTTTACACAAACTTTGATCATTTAATCTTTTTGATGTATTGTTTAAATTTTTCTTTTTTTAAAAAAATATTCTCTGGTTCAACTAAATTTTATTGCTTTAAAAATTTTGTCTCTTTGCATTTTTTTCCCCGTAATAACTGTTAATTTTTTTTTTGTTTTTGCTATAATTTATTTGTTTTATCATTTATAATATTATATAGACTCTCAGAAATTCTATGACACTTTCCCTTTGAAACAGCTGAAAGTGATTATTTGGAAAAAGAAAATTGCTCAAATCAAAAAAAAAAAATTATAAATAAAAATCCATTTTTGGAAATCCTGCTAAATAATAAATTCTTGTCAGTATAAACATGCACACGTTGATCTATCAGCATCATAAACCATCTGAGCTTATGCTTTGCAATTTAAATTCCTGTGCAGCTTCAGCGAGGACGAGCGAGGAGCCCTCTGACTGCAGGTGGCTGGCTTCCTGTGTGGTCCTCCTGGTGTGGGATAATTGGCCGCCGCGCCCTCGCTGAGGGTTTCCCACAGGAGCAGCATCATGTGGAGGAGGCCTGTTTACACACCAGGTGATGGATTCAGCATCGATCATGCGATTAAAGGATGAGTATAAAACACACAGGGGCACTTTGTCTTCATGTGAACTGATATTATGAATTTAAATAAATGAGTTTAGAGGCTGAACTTAAGATGCTTTTATAACCCACTGCATAACTGTCACCACTAGGGGGCAATGTTTTACCAGTGTATGTACTGCTGTCCTCGGTTCCTCCCAGATTTCCTCAGCAGGCTTTACCTTCCCTCTGTGCTCATAATGACTCAACGTCTCATTTCAAATCCATTGCAACAGTTTACAGAGCAGCTGTAGATGGTTTCACCTTAAAAGCACAACACTAACCACGAACTGTCTAAGACATTTTCCCCACATCACACTCAAAGAAGTAAAAACAGCCTCTCAGCTGTTTTCTCTGGTTATAGTTACACAGTGTAACATTTAGCAGCGACTCCTGGATTTAGCTTCATGCACTGAAACACGGCTGCCCCCCTTATCTGGAAACTATCTTCTGAAAGACAAACTTTGTGTCGCAGATCTTTACAATTAAATGATGTGATATGTTTTAACCCGTAAAACCAAACTGAAAATGTAAAAAAGTCCTTTAGAAATCATTCTAAAGTAAAGCTGGGCCTGTTTCATTTACAGGCATGGAAAGGGATCCAACACTCACGAATATCTCTCGTGAGTGTTGGTGACTGTGCTGCTGCTCAGAGAACCAGGCCTTCGTAGGGAAAAGGTTTGAGTTAAACAACTTTTGCAGTTTAGTTAAAAAAAATGACCTGAAATGCAATTTTTTAAATTTTAACAGTTATTAATGACACATCACAGGAAAACAAAATGAAATCCGTTCCCTGCACATGTGATGTTCAGCGATGGCACTGAAGCTTCGGTGGTCCACGGTGGTCTCAGGAGTGACGCAGCACTCCAAACTCTGTATTCCTGAATAACAGGTCCAAAAACATTGGACTGCAGCTTCAGAGGATCCACATGTGCTTCTCCAAAGTGACACAGTTACAGAAACTAACTTAATCAAATGCTAAATCTACTTTTGTACAGCTGAGCCATGTTTTACTCGTTAAACCCTTTGATGATGAGTTCACGGCCTCGATCTATAGTTTCACTTTAATCCAACATGACGCTCATTTATTAACGGGAGACTGCAGACATGAGAGTAGTCTCAGTCTTCACATCTACTCTCCAAAACATGACCAGTGGTTGGTGAGACAATGTCACGGCAGGTCGCTGGACTCAAACACGCCCATCGAGCATGAATGGCATCGTTTCCTTTTATATTTACACAATCTGAAGCTCTGATCCAACATGAGGACCAACTCACCCACCCTGAGTCTGGATGATAAATTAACATCATGGTGAAGGAAAAAAAAAAAAAAAAAGCGATCCTTTGGTCACAGTTCTTTATTGAAATGTTCAGAGAACACAAAAACAGTGTATTCATAGTAAAACAATCAATAAATACAAACAATAAAACCTGATTATAAAAGCAGTGGTGTGTCCCTTTATCAGAGTTCATATACCTGAACACTCAGAGCGTTTGGATATTTGTTCTTCTGAGCATCACGAGCTGAAACGTCTTCAGCAGCAAGGGCTTCACGGATCATCAGGCAGTGTGTGCATAACGCCTGTGACGAGGCATTCAAGGACACCTCAGAAGTTTAACCCACAGGAGGAGAACTAAACGCTGGGGTACTGAATGACAGCGCGCTACGTTAAAGTTAAAGCACACACTGAGTGACAGTCACAAACACCTTGTTTGTTTGCTTCATTGACATCAGCCGTCAGCAGAGAGGAGTTCAAAACCAGAGAGCACATGTCGCCCTGCAGAGGAGCGACCCGGCTAACATTAGGAGTTGTTTCTACTTCAATATTTAAAAAAAGACATTTATACAAAACAACAAAAGTCTCTCTGGTTTCAGAGGCCTTTAGTCTGACAGGATCCAGCACTCAGTCAGAAAATTTTCCATCAAACAAAAGAGCGAAACCCTTCCGCTCACTAACAATCCGGTCGTTAAGTGATAACGTGACGAATCCTACTTCCGGGTCTAAAGTAGTCTGCGTTTAATATGGCTTTTGTGTTGTTAACATGTTTAATGTTATGTATTTTCTTCTATTTGATCTCAAAAAGCTCCTAAAACAGTCAGTGATCACTGTTGACCTCCCTCGGCTTTTATTACCGGTAATCATTTATTTAAGCTCAGTTTTTAAAACCTTAGGATGTAACTACAGCCCAGCCCATGCAGCAGTATATGAATGACTAACCTCGTATTGTGGATGGATTATCTCAGTTGTTCTCTGGCTGAAGTTTGGTCCTTTTACAGCATCCTGCCATGCGATTACATTTGTTCCTGACCACCGAGAACACTCACGGTAACTTTTATCGAGTGGAAAAAAAGTTAGCTTGTTTATATTATGCTAACATAGCTGTGTCGCTAGCGGTCACGTAGCACATCATTATATACCAGCTAGCCCAACTTCAGTAACCCTACAAACGTCACTGCTGTTTAGTTTTCTGTCTTCATTTATGTTGGAAGTGATAGCAGAGCTGTACGTTTTAATTTGTTTCCAAAACCCCGCAGTCAGGACATGCTATATTGTATTTAGATAGAAGCTAGCGAGCTAACTCCCTGCTAACTTCTAACTCCGTTAAATGTCATAAATTCCGTTTTCATGGATGCCTGGATGTTAAACTCAATTGTTACACCTGGTAGAGCAGAACGCTGATCATTTTATTAAAGATGAAAGACTTTAGACAGTTTTCAACTCTCAGTAATGCCACAGTGATCGTTTGATATATGGACCTGCAGCGGAGTTTAGACCCAGACACGGCTAGTGACGTCAGACTGAACAACCGGATGACAACGGGAGATAAAAAGAAAAAAATAAAAGTGGTGGAAACATTCAGACAGCTTTAACATGTGAGCAGATGTTTAATCATCATTACATTTTAAATGTGTAATTTTTAACTGTCTAAAATGGAGTTTTTAAAAGAGTGAATAAAATGATGTGGACGTATTATTGCCACGGTTACTCACCCTTTAAAATATTTCTCTGAACAGTGTGTGGGCGGAGTTCCAGGTACTCAGAAGGGGAAAAAAAAAAAAAAAAAAAAAAAAAGTAGAAACTGTGTTTGTGCAATTACTGTCAGAGCCAGGAGGGGGAGACGGTGGTTTGTGCAGCATCACAGCCACAGACAGGTGAACAACATGGATTATGTGCTTCTGATGAAATGTTTCTCATGATTTACTTGATGCAATAAGAGGTTTTTTGTTTGGGAGCAACAGAAACTCAGAAACACACAAACATCTGACATCAGGATCAAATTTAGAAATTTCCTGTGAATACAGAATGTAAATGATTAGACTCAGAGGCCAGAACTCCCAGAACAGCAGCTCTGATTCTGAGAATCTCCTTGAGTGTGTTGATCTCCAAGTAAATAATTTCTGATGAAGACACGCCCAACGTTTCATATTTAATAAAAACAGATTCTCTCACACGCCACACTTTAGCCTGCTCTGTGTGTGTCATCACTTATTCAGAGCTCGGTGTCAGATCACACGTCCACAACATAAACACCTGAGAAGCGATGACCAGCTCGGGCGCTGAGCTTTAAAACGAGGAGCGTCTCACAGATGGCCGGTTTTCCTCTTTTCATGGATTTGTCTGCAAAAAACCACAACAACACCCACCGTAACGCCTGCACAAAGGTACCATTCAAGTTTTCAGACGCTGAATTTGACCGTAAATTCAGAAAAATATTGTTTCTGATATGCAGTAACTTCATTGATTGACCTTCATTTACTCAACACTAAGCAGCAGAGAACAGCTGCTCAGAGTACTTTTCACATGTCTGTGGGCAGTCTGCAGTATTTATACTGCTTTTTGTATCTCAGCCGCTGTTTTGCATCTTTTTGCATTTTGTGGCTCTTTGTATTTAAAGTGACTCTGCTAATGCAAAGAGAATGGAATGGACTAAAAGTCAGCTTCTGTTTTCAGTAATGATCTTTCATATTTATCTAAACGTTAAGTTTGTGATAATCTGAAGAGTAACAGTGAGTTTAGTGTGAGCTGGATCGCCGTCAGACTGGAGGCCGTTTTAGAACGTTCTTTAAAGTGCAGATCATTACAGTAACAGTCAGAGCGAAGTCTGAACCTGAGTCTCCTCCTCCTCTTCCTTAGCTGATGATGAAGACTCTCGGTCCCTCCTCTCTCATTGGGGGAAGGCTCTCGATCACCATGTTGTCCATCAGCCCGTACTTGTCTTCTTTTTTACTCCTTCCTCCTCCTCCATTGGTTACAACCTGCTGGTTAAGCTCCTCCCTCTCCACTGGCTGTGAGAGCTGAATGGTCAGCTCCTTCATCGTCATCTGCATCAAAAGACAAAGTATTTGAGTGACCTCAACAACCCTTTGAGGCTGAAACATGTAAAAGTGTTACTGCATCTAAATGCTAACATCAGCCTCGCTAACGTGTTTACCAACAGAAAATATCTGAATACTCAGGAACCCCAACTTCCTGTTTCATAGGCGTGCTCATGTAGCTGCCCAGAATGAGCCTTGCTGAGCTGCTGGCTAAAAGAAGGGTCTGAAAAAGATCTGGAGAACCTCACTAATTAGTGGCAAACTGGCTAGAACTGTTTCTGGGATGTTGATAGTCTTCTTGGAGCCACTGGGTGTGATGCTGGGGTCTCCATCTCTGAGGAGACTTTAACACTGATGTGGGTGACGATGGATAGAACTGGAGGAGTGCCCTGCTCAAACTAAACCAGAACTGGTTGTGTTTATTGGCTTTGTGTCATCACAGATTAGCTGCTCGACAATAAGGTGGCTGTAAGGGAAGCAGGTATCAGCTTAGGTCAAAGGTCAGGGGTGGACTTGATCTGCAGCTGTACGTCTTGTACACTTGTCATATGTCTTGTAGTCTTAGCATCGAAACATTTGCTACAGAACGCTAATGATGTAAGACTCAGACTGAGGGGTCTGTGTTAGTTTTTCATGTACTGAACAATCAGTTGGTCCCATTTCATGTTTTTTCAGTTGATGCAACATATGGCACACATATATGTATGCCATCCATGTTTGCCAGGTTTCTGACACTGACAAACTCAACACTGCAGTCCTTTTTATGCACATTTTATTACAGTTCCAAAGTGAGAACATCGCCGTCAAAGCAGAGCAGAGCTGCAGGATGTATTCAATGTGTGACAGGTCCTCTGAAGAAGGAGCTGTTCAAAATCTCACTGAGATGATCGGAATTTTAACAATAATGCAGACGGACCACCGACCTGCAGCTCTCTGAAAAGGTGCAGCATGGCCACGCCCACCACGATGACCACAAAGGATCCCAGAGTTGTAATGATGTCGATGGTCGACATGCTTCTCCACTCCTGGAAGAGGATGATGGAGGTGGATAGAACCACGGAGGTGAAGAGGACGTAGTAGATGGGATAAACCAGCAGGGTGTTGAAGATATCCAGAGACTTGTTCAGGTAGTTTACCTGGAGACAGGCACAAGGACAGGGAAGTCACACAAGTCCTGTGGCAGAAACATAAAGCATGTTTGTCCTGGGATCCATACATGTCAGCGATGCCTCTGAGAACACACTGAAGGGTGGGAAATTTCTGTTTTTCAATATATCATGGACAGGGTGTGTGTGTGGATGTTTAGGTTCTTTTCACTTGTGTTTATGTTGTGTGTGTAGTTATTTGGTGTCCTTCAGTGGGTGTTTGATCACTTCAGGGTCATTTTCTCTGCTGGTGTTTCTTTATGTATACATTTCTATGGAGATGACGCTGTTAGCTGTTACTCACTTTCATTATGCAAACACTAGAAATCCTGCATTGTGCCTTGGATGTGAGCTGATATCTGATGGAAAGTTACTTCATGTGTATTCATCCAAAAAGTTACAGATTTCTGCCCAAATGCTGAAGAGTCCTTTCAGATGAACAGTTTGTTTTGTGGAAACACAGATCAACAGGGATCCATCTAAAGGGAGGACGCAGCTGAAGCCCAAACATCTCCGGCCCAGCCATTCATCACTGCGTGCTTTACCATTAAACAATAATACAGCTGAGAAACAGAGATAAGGGCCGGACAAACAGACCTGTGAAACTTACCTGTGTTACTATGGAGACGATAAGCGTTGCCAACAGGATCCAGGTGAGAGGATTAGCAAGGACGGAAAGATCATAAAACACTGAAGATAAAGAGAGAACGCACACGTGATTTAATAACAGCAGCAGCCTTACAAAGGAGACATTTTATTTAAACAGTGATATTTTTCTATCAAATACAGATCCAGAAAAAAACAAAAAGTCTGAATTTGGAGACATCCTTGTTCATGTGTGTATGAGGCGTGATACTGTGTATTCATCTTTAAGACAGTGATGAGGGAGGGTTTTTAAAAAGTTGAATTGATTTTCCTGAGAATGAGCCATGTGACTCAAAGGAAACAAATAAAATGCAAAGAAAAGAAGCAGAATATCAGAACACCAGCATTGTCTTTCACAGAGCAGGAAAAACGCTTTTCTCTGCAGCACGGGCACGCCCGCTTCTCTCTCACTTACCTGTGTTGATGGCGATGGCGAGGCCTTTCACCGAGGAGACAGTGAACGTGCCGAGCAGCGAGCAGATGCCGATGTAGACGAGGATGTTGGACTGACCGAAGCGAGGACAGCAATACAGCACGAGCACCGCACACAGCACCAACACCAACGCCACATACACCAGAAAACCTGCACACGCACACACACAGGACGGATGATAAGAAAACAGATTCTGACACAGAAACATGGATTTCTGCTCCTCACTTCACATCTGAACTGATAAAAAGTTGCTCTGCACCAAAGCTGAGGCTCAGGTGTTACTATGACGATAAGCCAGCCTCACATCTGTATCAGTGTGCCTGCATCTAGACTCTGGATCAGTGAGATAACACTGCTGACATCATGGTAAAATGACATCACCGGGCTGTCATTTTACCATGATGTCCAACCTTCCAGCTCGCCTCTGTGGCCTTACAGAAGGCTACGCAGTGACCTCTGGGGCTGACCAAGACGTCAAAATACAAAAACTGCAGTTTCTCTAATGTCCACTTGAGGCAGCATCCTGAAGTAATTCAGTCCTCATATGAGTCTTTGTGGGGGTCAAGTGCTGAACTGAAAACAATGATTTAAACCAAAGTTTCCTTAAAAAAAACGAACTAACTGAAGCTCGACGACCGAACGCTCTGAGTTTGAGATAGTAGAGCGACCCCTCTCACCAGGCTCCAGCAGCTTGTTGGTCATCTCCCGTAGTGATGTCACTTCCTGTTCCTGTGGGGCGTGGATAACCAACAGGATGCTTCCTAGCACACACAGCAGACAGCCAAGCTTCCCCACAATGTTCAACACCTCCCCCAGCAGGTAGGAGGACAGAACTGCACTGCAGAGCACACAGGACTTCACGTTAGCCTTGATACGGGCCACAGAAGGAAATTCAAGGACAAACATGCTGCTTTAAAACACAAACATAACGGAATTTAAATTTACAAACTAGAGCTACCTGATGAGGACACTCAGGGCGCCCAGCGGAGTCACCAGCGTGGCCGGAGCAAACATGTAGGCAGCGAAGTTGCAGACTTCTCCTGCTCCCACTGCAGAGGAAAAGAAAATCACTGCTGACAGCAACATAGGAACTATTTTTAATCACTCGAACATAAACCGAAATTTGAATAAGATCCAGGATGAGTTTAGCTGAAGGGAACTGCTGTTTAGCTCCATCACACGAGAGAAAAATACAGAACAGAGTAAAGCTGTTCGATATAACGATATATATCGGATGACGATATAAAAACATTTATCGTTTCCTATCACGCTGTCGTTTGTTTCGTGGTGTCGCAAAATAAACTGTTTACAGCAATGTTTTCACCGTTTTGATGGTCACTGTAGTGGTTATATTCATTTCTCTCTTTCTCTTAATTTAATAACCACACTACGGACGGACAAGCGCCTGCTTTTACGTGTCGTCGTTAGCAACAACGACGGTAAAACCATTGCGTTGCTCCGCGTGTCCGCTTGTTTGTTTTCCATGTAAACCTTTCACAATAAAGCTCAAGATCCTGTTGAGACTTTTCAAAATAAACTGAGTCACGTGAAAGAGGATGCAGAGAGTTTACAGAGGAGAAAAGAGCCGTCAGGTGCTAAAAAATAAACCTTAGACTCAAACTTTGAAAGGAAACGGCGGCCGTTACAACTTATGTCTAAAAATGTATCGTTTCATGCATCTGTTAAAACACTCGACTGCAGCTACACGACGCCCAGCTGGAAAAAAACATGCAAGTCGAGTTGCCTGAGATTCACAGAATTTACAGAAAATGTTACATTTTTGTGATTTATATCGTAGCCGTTTACTTTCGTGACAGATTTGTATACATGTCACATCCTAAACTAACAGCTGTTGGCTGTGCTTGTACTCCAGCCACAGAACTGTGGATCAGAAAATTAGATGGAACTGAAACTCTTACTGGTTAACAGGCCTCCCCACCACAGCCAGTCCTTCAGGTAACCATGGCCTCCGTCACCTACAGAAACACACACAGCACAATCAGCACGATGCTCCACCTCATTTACCTGAAAACCGAAACTTGTCTTTGTATTTAGAGACTATTATATCCGCATTTAGAGAGAGACTAGGATACCAGTCCTAAAGTAAATTTACAAACTATAAAAATATGTCGACAATCTGTCCCCCCACACCTTCCTATAAATATATCAAACATAGAAACGTCTGAAACTGGCTCATCCAAGTCAGGAAATCTTTGTTTTCCTCCTTTTTTTCCATCTTTAACACATTTCATCACTAAATTATAGAATAGATCTTTATTGTCACAAGAACAACGAAACAGTTTGGCATCTCTCCGTAAGCAGCATGTAGATTTTTTACAGTAAAATTCCTTTAGAATAAGAGAAACCAAAAAATAAACTTAAAGTTCAGTCTGTAGGTACATACATACCTAAACAGCGAATGTGTGTAATGACGCAAGTATCTACACAGATATGTACAAGTTATATATGCCATATAAAAGAGCAGGTGCAGTGTAAGGAGCAATATAAAAATCTTGGAACCAGTTCAGGGAGGAAGCATCAGCACGTCCATAAACCAGAGGCTGTAAACAGCCTCCTTTACAGGCTATGGAACAAATTCAAGGACAAATGTGCGGCTTTAAAACCTTAGCCTGATCCATCCTCCAAACATTCATTCACTCTCAGAGACAAACATCAGCAAGCTCTTCATAGAAGAGAAAACCCACCAAACCCACAGTCTTAATTATTCTAATGAACATCGATTCTTCCAAAATGAGTTTAGTTCCCAAAACTCAGACCTGCAGATGTCAGATGCCGTTCTCAGACTTCATGTTTGCTTTTAACGCGTTTTTTTTCCAGTATATAAAATTTAATTTACTGGCAGATTTACTCTACATGTACTTTGTGAATTTTCAGAGTCACAGAACCTGAACCTTCTGTGTTTTTTAAAACACTGTGGCGGCGAGCAGACCTGAAACAACCACAGTGTGACACAGATAGCAGCGAGGGAATAACAGAAACTCTGAGAGTGATGATTCAGACATGATCTGTGATACTCATGAGCTCGTCTGTCACGCTATACATGAGTCGTTGCACAGTCCTTGGGCAAGACACTTCACCTGCCGCCTACTGGTGATGGCCAGAGGGGCCGATGGCGCGATATGGCAGCCTCGCTTCTGTCAGTCTGCCCCAGGGCAGCTGTGGCTACACCTGTAGCTGCCTCCACCAGTGTGTGAATGTGGGAGTGAATGAATAGTGGCCTTGAAAAGCGCTATATAAATCCAATCCATTATTATCATCATCATCATCGTCATCATTATTATTATTATTATTATTATTATTATTATTCATTATTATTATTATTAGGGCTGTTTGATATAACGATATATATCGGATGACGATATAAAAACATTTATCGTTTCATTTTATGCTATCGTTTGTTTCGTGGTGTCACAAAATAAACTGTTTACGGCAATATTTTTTCACACGCGATGGTTTTACCGCGTGTCCACTTGTTTATTTTCCCCATGAACCTTTCACAATAATGCTCAAGATCCTGTTGAGACTTTTCAAAATAAAAATAATCACGTGAAAGAGCATGCAGAGAGTTTACAGAGGAGAAGCAAAAAAGAGCCGTCAGGTGCTAAAAAGTAAACATTAGACTCAAACGTTAGAACAGGCTTTTCCCCGCAGCACGCCGTGTAATAAATACTCACAAAGAAAAAAGCGGTCATATCGCACAGCCATTATTATTATTATTATTATTATTAGTAGTAGTAGTAGTAGTAGTAGTAGTAGTAGTAGTAGTAGTAGTAGTAGTAGTAGTATCCACCCCGAGAGCACCTGAAACTGATATCACTTCCTGGAAAGTCAGAAAGTCATTACATAGGAGGGAGAAGAGCACTGGAAGCAACAGCGACTCAGAGTGGGAGGTGAGTGAGTTCCTGTAGTGGTGGTAAAGGTCAACGGTCTCATCTAAAATATCAATAAACACTCCAAATATAATATTGACCTCGAAGATTAAACAGACAAAGCTGCCCCTCCCTCCTCGACCGATGCATTTACTGGGAACTATTTTCAATTTTGGATGAATCCACATGTGGTCTTGCCATGAATACTAATAGCATCAGGGCTGAGCCCGGATAAACCTTATAAGTCAAACATCAGAAACACCTGACTCTGCTCACCTGCTCTGGTGTGTCCGTTGTTGGCCAATCGGAGGAGGGCTTTCTTCTTGAGAATGACACTCCCACCAATCAAGAAGGCCGACAGCAGGGCGAGGGTCAGGCCCAGCCACAGGTTGTAGGTGCTGTTTGACTGTACATCTGGAGACAAACACGACGTCACTGAGTGTGTGTTTATCAGGGTGTGTGTGAACCTCAGACTGTGTGTTTATCAGCGTTACCACACCACGCAAATGCTGCCCCACACATACAGGTCTGAGGTAAACTGGCACCACAGCTGGTGGGGAAGCCTCTTGAATTTCCAGCTAATAAACTAGTGGTGGCTGTCCAATAAGAAGTGGCCCTGGGGTCATTAACCCACTTTACCCATCAGACCTCTGTGACACACTGCCCCACTCCATCATGTGAGCACAACAGGACACCTTAGCTCATGTGACGAGCTCCTAAGACTGGCAGAGTCATATTATCCGAGCAGAGCCCGCCGTCTGAGAGAGCAGCGCTTACTCACAGTTCCTGAAGTTTCTATAGAAACGGAGGCAGAGCCTTCAGCCGTCAGGCCCCTCGCATGGAACCAGTCTGGATTCAGGCGACACCCCCTCCACTCTCTGAGGCTTCATTGTTTTATAGGCAGGGCTGAATCAGGTGACCGTGAACCCTAAACCAGTTATGCTGCAGCGGGCTTAGAGTGCTAAGGGACCTCCCATGATGCACTGGGAATTTCTTCTACGCTCCTGTCTCTTTGTCCCCAGGTGTTTTTACGGCGCTTCGCTCTGTCAGTAAGTTTTGCATCTCTGTGCTCTTCATTCCCCCCGCTCACTGAGCCTGGCTCTGATGGAGGTCACCGTCACTAAAAGCTGTTGCTATTTCAGCTGTGAGGTGACTGAATGTTCAAAGATGAAGAGCTGACACTGATGCTATTGTTTCATTTAGAAAAATAACCTGTACCGCGCACACACACATACAGAAAGACACCCCACCCACCGATATGCATATGTGGCCTCTGCTTGTGCACCTGATCTCGCTCACAGCGGTGATGGTCACGCTTTAGTTCACCTGAACGAGTCTGTGCTGCGTCCGACTTCCTCCTCCATTGTCTGTACTGAGGAAGTGTGGAGTAACCTTCCTCTCTCTGCTTCTCTCTTGCTATTTGATCTACTCCATGTTTGGTCTGCTCATCATCTTCAACTGTGCTTCGGTGTGCTTGGACACATCCTGCCTGTCAGGCTACCACGATGCCAACACTGACGTGACAGATACAGTTACACACGTCCTGTGGGGTTCATTTCCTTGTTCCTCGTGTTACATCTGATCTGCTACACAGTTAACCCTGATAGTGCGAAGAACCGATCACTTCCTGGAAAGACAGTTTCAGGAACTCGTCTCCAGAGACACGGAGAACAATGGAGACAACAACACAATCAAACAGTCATTAAAGTTGCAGCTCATTAGCTTCCTGTAGGGGAAACTTCTAATGACATCATCCACAATGTCAACAAATAAAGAATGATTTTTTTCTTTCCCAATAAAGGTTTTTCATCTTGGAAACACTTGTGCATATAAACATTAGCACAAGCATTGGCCACTGCATCCTTCGAGTCTGTGTGTAACCTGAAGTCTGTCAGCAGTAATCAGGATTCTCATACCTGAACTTATTTGGGCTTGTTAGTTTATCATGTTTGCTAATACTCATAAACTAACAGCGTTACAGCTAAATACATAACATGACTAAACATGGAGGCTTTACCCTTTTTAAACAGATTCTGATTCACTCTAGACAATGATAATATTTCCGTGGTGGGCGCAGCTCTACCAATCATTGGGTTGGTGGTTCGGTCCTGTACGTGCTAAAGTATCCTTGAGCAAGCTGGTGAACCCCGAGTTTCTCTCCGATGTGCTCGTCAGAGTGTGACTGGGTGAAGGAGGCGTGTCGTATAAAAGACTGAGTGCTGAGGTGGAAACGCTACAATGAGAAAATAGTGCATTTTTATTTTTCTCACAAAGAAAAAGGCCGACGACACAGAGTGTGTTAACTCCTTTAGACAAACAGATTATTTGTGGACCCCCTCCCCCCCTTAAACACTGGCTGATGAGTGGAAAATCCACTCATCAGCGCCTCATTCGGCTAATTTAACCTGCAGCTGTTGTTTACCTGTTGTCTCAGGTTTCCGGCACAGCACTGCTGACTCAGCAACACTGTAGTCATGGGCAACTAAGAACTATGTGAAAGTGTCAGATATCAGATTATTATTCTGAGGAAAGACTCGATGGATGAGACTGACGTGAGCCCTGACAATCATCAACACACAACAACGAATCTTTAAACACACTGATATTTAACCCTAAACAAACTCCTCGTGCCCACTTACACAGGAATGTGTGTGTGTGTGTGGGGGGGGGGATACCTGTCTGTGTGCCATTGCTCAGGTGTGTGTTAATCAGCGTTTCTCCAGTGACCAAACACACTGTGAACTGAGAGCCACACCACAACCTCACCGCCGACCCTGCAGAGACACAAACGCGACACATTTTTACATCCTTTATGTTTCAGCTAATTATTTATTTTTTACTGATTACAGCCGCGTCCATGGAAGCACTCTCGTTAACCAAAGGTAGTTGAAGCAGGAGCGTCCGGCAGGCTGAATTTAGCAACAGTGACATCATTAAAAAGACACTCAAATGCGTTTTATTTTGAAGATTTAAACACTGCTAACAAACATTGAAAACAACTTTCCCAAAGCTCTGGGAGCTGCACGGCTCTGGGGTAAAACACAGGCGTGACTTTCACCAGTCCAAGATGGCGGAGCTTGACTCTGTCTGCGTGAAAGACTCAGCGGAGACGTCAGCGGTGGGACAGTATGAGACAGTCTGCTCCAGCACCAGCTAGTCGGCTGTGACTGAACTTTCAAAGTAAAATTCTTGGATAAATACAGAGTCTCATAAATACAGAGCAGTGTGCTCTGAACTTCAATTTTCCACATGAACTCCTCAAAGCATGTTTCAAACAAAACAAGACGGTGGACAAAACACAGCAGAGAGAGGACGCTGCTGTGTCTGAGCTGAAGTGTTCAGGAAGCTGTGGAGAAATGTATGACTCCCCAAAGAAAGACTGTGACAGCACATGACCCTGGGTGTTTCTATCACTGGATCGATTAGTTTTCATCATAAATAAATTTAATAAATTAAATGAATTACATTTTAAAGGCAAAAACCAAACAGGGGGATTTTTCAGCAGCAGAAGAAAACAGATGGATAGTGTGAATAATCGGGCACTCCTTACAGGACAACAGGAGCTCTGTTTTAAACAGCATTCACATCAGGAAGCGTCTCCGGGGCGTATGGTTCGAAGACGCAGCTGCAGGCGTGTAACACTGACCCGACCGTTGTGCTGCTGCAGTAACAACACGCAGCGGAGAGGACGAGTAAAACCAGGCAGAGCAGTTTAATATTTACACTGTCAACAGTGAGCGCTCGTACACGCGGGCCACCATAAAACACACCCCACAGCAGTGTGGGGTGTGTTTTAAGTCCAAGCTTTATGACAGATTAACAGCAAGTGCAGAAAAACAGTGTTTGGATTTTAGACTCAGGATGTAATTAAGAGACAATTAAATACAACAAAATCAAAAATACTGAGAGGGAGAAACACGGACGTCAAGGTCAAATCCTCACAACACACTCGGGCCAAATTATGGAAAAACGGAACTGATTTTCAGGAAAGAAAGAAAAAAAAAAAGGCAGAAATTTAGCTAAAAGCCACACGAACATTCACATTTCCCTATTGGCCATGAATTAAACAAAATAATTGTCCATCTTACGATGCTTTTACATGATGCCAAGCTGTCTGTTTCTATGGCGCTTCCTCAAAACAGCAACTTTTATCTAATTTGGCCTGAATTACAGGAGCAGGCCAGCATCCCTGAACAGCAGCCGGCTGCTTGGATTTTAAGGTCCGGACTCTTCTACTGCGAAGCTGTGTGGATTCTCTGTCAGCCCCATGGCTTCACAGTAGAAGAGTCCAGATGTTGGACCGGGCTGCCTACGGCTCAGCGCTTTCGCCAACATCTGGAGCATCACGAAACCCAAAATGTAACAACGATGAGCCGGGACTGCTAGACTCCTCCACCACACAGGAACGGGACAACATTTACTCATAAAAGTCCAGCAGCTGCTCTCCTCAGCTACAGCTGTTTATGGGCTGATGTTAAAAGACCACACAGTGGGAAACATCTACTATCTAAAATCTATCATAAGATAATATCCATCTGAATAGAGCCCAGAAAAATGTGTGAAAACAGCGAGATCAAACCGAGCTGCTGTGAGATATAATCAAAGAGTTTCATCAGGAAATACGAGAACATAAATTTCATGTTCATCAGAGCAGGTGCGCTCAGTCTTCCATCATATTTCTGAGATTTGCATCATAAAAGCTCAGCACGGGCTGGAAATCATTAACAGCAGCCTCCATGACTCAAGCTGAACATGATGATGGGAACTAAGCTGAGCTGAAGCATAGAAAACAAACAGAAGTACAACTGCACACAAAGTGTGTTCCTGCAGTGTTGTTAATGTCAGTTATTGCCTTCAAATATATCTGTGACCGAGTATCTCCAGGTCACTAATCCAAGGAGCCGGGAAAGAAAAGCGATCAGATTCTTTAAGTTTGTTGGAGATGCTTCATCCCAGAAGCTTCTTCAGTTCTGAAACCAAATGGAGCAGAGTCCCAGGGACTTAAGCCTGAGTGGGAGTTGACCCTTAAGAGTGATTCATCAAATGATTCAATGTGTGAAAATGGGTGTGGGTCATTGTCAGCAGAGGTTTCAGGTGAAACTATTGTGAGACCTTGCCTCACTCTGTCATGTGACTTATTGAGAACACTTGAGCCAGGATGTGAGTGGGCGTTAAGGCGTCTGGGAGGCATCTCAAAACCACCTGTCTTCTCTGTCCAAAATGTGAACATCCTCGTAGAGTGACCTTTGACCTTTAGATGTACAGCCGAGGTGGCTCTTCTAGGTTCTCCCATGTGTTTATGAAGTGTTGGGTTTCTGTAGAGGTCTGAGCTCTCCTTGCTGCGCTGCACAGGATACTATTGCTGCCACAAACGATTATTTTGATAGTCGACTAATCAGATCATCATCCATTGTACTTAAAACGTACAGCTTATTGCACCAGCATGTATCTGCTCTTATATAACCATCACTAGCTTACAGCTTGAAGTGTTTAAGGTCTGTGCTAACTAAAAATAAAGACAAGATGGTAGTTTATTAGATTTTAATTAAATGTGCAGATTGTTTCGGTGAAGTTTAATAAACTCACCGGTTTACTCAGGAACAAATAAAATACTAAAAAAGCCAAACAATAACATTTTAATTTATCTAAGTGACTCATATATCATGTTTAACCTGAGTAGCGAAAGACGGCGGTGGGTTTGAAAACAATTTGCCAGGAGTCCGGTGTTCTCACGGCGCTAGTGAGCCTAGCCCCCGGCTCACTATCGAGCTAGTGGGTAACAGACGTCTCCGAAAACGTCGGAGCGCTTTTGAAAATATGTGGTGTCCTGATAAACTGAGCAGATATTTGAGGTTTACACAGCTACATTCTCACCTGAAAATATGTTAAACGTTTATTTTGTGACCCAGAAAGAATAATAAGAGTAATATTAAAACTAACCAGCTGCCGCCATTGTTGGAAACTGAGCTGGGCTGCGCTATGAATTCTGGGACACAGCTGCTTCTTCTTCTTCTGGGTTTAACGGCAGCTGGCATCCTTGTACATGCAGTGCTGCCATCTTCTGTTTCAGTCCGTTATTACACTCTTAAATCCTGCTACTTATTCCTGCGTCTGTTGTGATCTTACAAAGCTTCAAACGACGCGTCGACTATTAAATCAGTCGTCGACGATTTTGATAGTCGACGTAATCGTGGCAGCCCTACAGGATACACCACCAGCTCTGGTCTGAGGGTGTGGCTGGGTCTGAGGTACACTGGGATGTCGTGATTAACCTGCTACATAACAGATGATAGTGCTGTCCCAGTGTAAGTGAATAAGCTCCTCAGAGAGGAGAACAATCTTCAACAAACTTCAACAAGTCTGTGGCTGTTCTTCTCAAGCTCCTCAGAATTGTGACAGAACACCAGAGATGATGGCAGCTAAACTACAACTGAGCTCCACAGCAAGTTTACACGCTGGATTTATTTTTGATCCACTATTTGTCAATCTCTCTCTCCCGCTGTCTCTCTCACACACAGAGCAAACACTCGTGGAAACGCCCCTGTCCATCAGGCTGAGGAGAAGGAGCAGTTTTCCGGATCGTTGTGAGTCATTTTTAAACAGAGCGCACCCGCACTCTGCACTTGTTTCCTGCTCCACAAACAAACACCTGACTGTGACACACACACACACACACACACACACACTTCTTTCTGACTTCTTACCGTTTGTGCACGTCTCATTGCTCAGGTGAACATCTCGCATCGTGCTGCTTTGTTGAGGCTTTCACAGAACCGGAAGTAGCCTGCGGACTCTGCGCATCCACAGAACTCAAATTAATTGTCCGGAGATGTTCAGAAAGCGAGCAACAGCGTCGCAGCCAGCATGGAACCCGCAGCCCGGCTCACTCACACCACAGCCCCGTCACGGAATCAGCGAAACAACGACTGAAAGCAGCGGGGCAGGTGAACACCTGACCCCGCCCTGCCGGCACGAGCCGGTCCCGCCCTACACAGGCGGAGCAAACTCAGCAGAGGCCCGGGGCAAAAATGCGCCGTGGGGCCCCAGTTTCTATGATTTTCAATTGATTTAAGTATTAAGTAGTATTTTGAAACTTATTTGATTCCTTCAAAGTCAATAGATTGAGCTGACAGTCAAGTGATAATAATGCTAAATATTTCAAACTATGTTTCTTATTGGCATTATTTGAATTGACAACATGGGAATTCTAAATATTCCCATACTTGGACCTCTGACCTCTTCTTCAAATGAGGTTAACTTAAAATTAAAACTGCTTAAAATTCTTCTGATTTTGTTTTTTTATTGGCAACATTTAGGAAATAATACTGGTATATGGGAATTCTAAATAGAGCATTGTAGTTTGCATCCCCACTGTATAATCATGAGGACCTGAATAAAAAACACTGACACTGAGCTGCTGAAATAAAGATGACAAGGGATTGTTGGAAAAAGGACATCATGTCCAAGTGCATGATGTGTTTATATCCTGTTCAGAGAAGTGACACTATAAGCTAAACACAAATATTTGAAAAGTGAAAGCTCAGCAGTTTGTGCTGGATAGCAGCAGGTACCTAACATGCTTGAGTTTTCAATGTAATCAATTAACTGGATTCATCACAACAAAAGAACACACTTTTTTGCCTCACGTCGTCACATTTTGCATTTTTATTTTCTTGGAAAATTAATTTTATCCATTTCTCAGCACTTCATTTGACAGCAGTTGGTTTTCAGAGAGAGGACAGCTGTGGCTCTCCTCTGAAGCAGGGGGGGAGGTGGGGTTGGGACTCAGACCTGATTAGCCGAGCCTGGTTCGACTAAACAAAGTCCAGCAGAGCAGTGTTCAGTTGCAGTAGTTCTGCAGGTCAAAGATGGTACAGGGTTTGTGGCAGCATTCCTCCACAATGCCTCGCTTCACCATCATTTCCATCTGGTCTTTGAAGGTCACTTCATTCTCGCCACCTTGCACCACAGCGCCACCTGCCTTTGGAGGGAGGAAACCTGATGGGATGAAGAGCAGGTGAATGTTCAGATCTAAAATTATGGGAATTTATATTAAATAATACATTTTAAACATATTAGAACATAAATTACTAATTCTAACACAAAGTGTTACAAAATCAGCGCCATTATATGATGCAGGTGTTGAGACAAATGACAATAGATGTAAATTAATCATGTAGGGTCCATAAAGATATGGAAAATTACAGTTTCCAACATGAAAGCTGATTTAAAGTGAACTGAGAGAAAGAAAAGCTGCCCTCAAATTCTTGTCTAGTGTTTCTGTTCATGGTTGGCGGTCTCACCAAGCAGAGGGTCCACATCTCTCCTGGGGTTGTAGAAGAAGCCTCTGTCCCCACAGACCAGATACAGGGCGTCCACCAGGTGAGAGCCGCACAGGTGCTGTGGCCCACCGACGGCCTGGGAGCCCGGCCACGAAACCATCATTAAGACGAGCAGGGAGAAGGTCTGGAGCCAGAGCGCTGCCATGCTGGAAAGAGCTGAACACAAAAGCACATTCACGTTAGCATCACAGTCACTGTCCTCACAACCAAACCTACAGCCAGCACTCACCTGCACAGGCAGAGAGGAGGAGGTAACTCTGAGATGTAGGGCAGGAGCAGCTGTGTGAGGCAGAACCAAGAGCCTTCTCGCCATTTATACTCCACCAGCGCCACCTGGACACGCCCACTGCTATTTCACCCACATTGTGGGGACTTGTGTGTGATTGCGGATTATGGGGACTCTGCAAACCATTAATATGATTTATTAAACCTGAGGTGAAAGATTTGGTTTCAGGAAATGAACAGCCCTGTGAAGAGATGGCGTGTGTGTGTGTGCGTGCGTCTCTGTGTGTGTGCGTGTGTGTGTGTGTGTGTGTGTGCGTGCGTGCGTGCGTGCGTGCGTGTGTGTGCGTGTATGTGTGTGTGTGTGTGTGTGTGTGTGTACAAACAGATGCGCTGCCATCAGCACATATTAAGTGACAGTGTGTTTCTGATTGACTGGTTACAGCACTTAGTAAAACAAACTAAAGCTAATGAGCCGACATGATCTGATCAGCTATTAACCTTCTGCTCCATCTGCTCAGCTTGTTAGTTTAAAGCAGATAACAGTCGTAGAAATCACTTCTATTTAGGTTTTTTACAAGATGTGTTCACGTCATGCAGCATCTCAGATCCTCCATCACATCTGACGTTAACAGGCATGAAAACTGAAAATAAGTCCAAGCTGTCTTTATGTCAAAGAGCTGATATTTCTGATCAAATGTGAGGACTGAACGTTTGTAAAAAGAAATCAGGATGTGCAGCAGAGCTCAGAGTGAAGTGAAACATGTCAGCAGATTTAAAAGTATTTCAAACTCAGTCGTATAACTGTGAAGAAGTTTAATTACACATTTAACCCGTGACAGAGCTTAATATCGGGGAAAAAGCAATTTCAATAGTAAGTCTCAGTTTTTTGTTCAAAAAATAAAAAAACTTTGCTAAAAAGTCCTGTAGTTATAAAACTGAAATTTTTGTTAATTACAAAGAAAATTTGAGATTTCTTTATTTTTAATGTGGACAAATGGTATAAAACTACCTTTCTATAGCATATTATAGCAGTTTGTTTTATTACTTAATAGCGGCCGAGTTCTTTATCAGCTGGAAAAACTGTAAAACTCATGAATATGAAGTTAAAACTCGTGCCCTCCATCACATTGTTCAAAGTCATTCAGTGAGGTGGCTTAGAGACTTTGGTGGGCCAATTCTGGCCCCCGTGCCTTATGTTTGACAACCCTGAACTATTCAGACAGCATGAAACACAAAGACAAAAGCTTGACTGTCCTGATGTTCCAAATATTTTATTGTAGTTATGGGTCTGAGATGACTTCAGCTGTTTTCAGTCACGCAGTGAGAAAGAGCCAGAGCCTCATCAAACCATCTGCCATGCAAAGAGTGCTTAATGGGTGTCAGAGGTGTGCTGACAGAGCTCTTGTTCCAGCTTGTTAGTCACTTAAAGAAGAAGCTCAACTGACCAAGAAAGAGCGTTACCATGACGAGCTGTCCGTGACGAAGGAGGACGCGTGTTTCGGACAACTTCTCAAAGTGTTTTTCATCTGCATCTACAAATGAACCAGAAACCAGAGCCGCTGTCACCCCACAACCAAACCATAAAAACATTTTCTGCACAATGGATGGAAATTCACTCCATTAAACACTAAATACTACAGCTCAACTTTTATCATTTCTGCTCTTGATTTTCTTTTTCTAATTTTCTTTTAATTCATATTTTGCATTCATTAGAGATACAAGGAATCGGTGTCAAGAAGATGCATTATATTTATGATAAAGTGCAGTTTTAGCTGATATATGTCAGATGATTATTGTAGACCTGTTTCATTATTTTCTATTGTAATGTTTTCTGTAGTAGATTGTGATAGATTAAACAAAAATAACAATGGCGTCATGTGTAAAATGTAAATCAAATAAGAATTTTTGGACTGTTTCTTATACATTTTTATCACTGAAACCAGGAAAAATATTTAAAATTTCTTTCAAAACTGGTGTTTTTGTCAGGGTTCCTGGGTGGTTCACCCAGTGTTTTCAGTTTTGTTCATGTTCAGTTTATTTTGTCACTCGTTCTCATTTCCTGTTTTGCTGTTCCAGTTACTTCCATGTGTCTTTACTCAGATTAAGTTCAGCTGTTCACTCACCGGTTTCTAATTACTCATCACCCAGCCTGTACTTAAACCCTCAGTTTCGCTCAGTCCAGCGTCTTGTCATTGATGTTGTCTGCTCCGCATGTGTGAGCTCGGTTCAGCCAGCTTAAGTTCTGCTCGTCCCCTCATTATAATAAACTCCAACTCTCACCATGGGTCCTGCGTTTGGCTCATCTCTTCCTCTCATCCACACACATCCCTGATAGTTTTTAGTTTAATTAAGCGTACAATTTCCCTTTATAAACTGAAACCTGGTATCCTATAGTCAAGAAACATATCCAATAATGATTTCTTATATTAATTTAACATTTCTAAAAGTGAGACTCAAGAGAAATACAAATCGAAAATGCAAGGTGGTTTATTTTGGTCATAGTGAAAGGTAAGGAATCTCGGAGAAATTAGGCATATTTAATTGTAATAAAATATTGATTCTTTTAATCACTGTTGTGCTTTTTAATGTAAACTTCTCATGTTTTGCATTCAGCATCCTAAAAACATACAAATTACCAAATATATCACATGAAGTGCATTTTTTTAAATTAAATATTATATTTAAAGTGAATATGAGTTTAATATGTTGTCTTTGATATAGTGAAACAAAGACAACATATTAAATGTTTTTAGAAACATATTCTATTTTATTTTGATTGTGGTAACTTCATAAAAATGGCAACAAAAGACTGATGAATTTATAATACTAAATAAAAGTATTATACAGTACTGGAACATCTCATAGCTAACATGGCGGGGTGTCATAATCAGCTGAGGAGGGCTTCCCTCCCCCCTTCAGTGCTGTGGGGGCGGGGCATTAGAACACATAGGGAGGAGCAACTGTATCTGAAAGTTTAGGAACAACATGCGCTGCAGGGAACGTCTTGATTCTGCTCTAAATGAAACATTTTTCAGTATTTTACATGTCGTCTTTTTCTGCAGTACTCTGTAAATGATTTGACATAGATATTTTTTTCACTTTGTTTCAGTTTTGTTGGAAATATAATTGTGTTAAAGCATCTTCATGGTGTTTTTTTTTGTTTGGTTTTTTTGTTACAGCTATAAACTGTAGATTTCAGATTCTAATTTCAGATAAAGCTCCATTGTTGTGTGACTGACAGATGATTTTAATATTACTTCTGTGGTCAGTGATTTGATAAGATAAGACTTTATTGATCCCACTGTGGGGAAATGTGTGTGTTACAGTCTGGCTCGTTGTGTCCTGGGCAAGACACTTCACCCGTTGCCTACTGGTGGTGGTCAGAGGGCCCGGTGGCGCCAGTGTCCGGCAGCCTCGCCTCTGTCAGGGTGGCTGTGGCTACAATGTAGCTGCCATCAGCAGTGTGTGAATGGGTGTGTGAATGGGTGGATGACTGGATATGTAAAGCGCTTTGGGGTCCTTAGGGACTAAGTACAGCGCTATACAAATACAGGCCATTTACCATTTACCTCAGCTCAGGTAGAGATAGCAGAAGGAAAATACAAAAAATACAAAACAAATAAGATAATACACTACATACAATGGCAGCAAACGCAGAATGTGATTATGGATACAGGGTTGTGGAAATATGCAAGAAATAAATGTAATTAATCTACCATCACTATTACTAAGTAAGTCATAGATATCTATAAGTATGTATAAGTATAGACACTGGTCCAGTATGGTTGCACATCTGAATATGTTTATGATATGTGCACTAAAAATAACACAACTTTTCCACTCCACATGTTGGCGTTATTATTACCTGGTTTCAGTGTGTTGATTATGTGCCCAAAGAGGGGCTGTTTACACCAAGCTTTCAGCTACACAAGTAAAAATGATGAGAATATGTTAAATTTGGAGTCAAATGGTTTGCTCTTTTATTCTTTCTTTTTTTCCTACTTGATAACTGACCACATGATGGTGCCATTGTCCCATCGTACTGTAAGTACAGAGTATGGCTGTGAACTGGAAAAAGATGGAGAGAAAAGAGATATTTTAAAGTGCCTAATGTGAATCAACTGGAAAGTAGAAGCTGAAGAGAATGGAGAAAGTAAGTAAAGTGTCAGGAATGACATTGTAAAAGAAAACCAGAACAGGAGACTGACATCAATAAAGAGCTGAGAGCTCTGCTTACAAGTCTCTGCAATACTAATTCCACACATAACACATAACTTTCAGGCTCTTCCATTTACTGATCACTACTGTGTCTTAAGATTTTATTTGAATTTGGATTTAAAAGGAGTGTTTTAGTTATTTTAAGTGAACCAAACAATTTCTAAATGCCTAGAAAATTCCTACGTGACAGGTTTTTATTAATCATTCATAAAAGATGAACTAACTCGATCTTATACTGTAAAACTGATAATTATCAGCAGGAGATAAAAGCTGTCTATTGTTTGTTTACTTTTCCTGCACAGATTTGATTCATATTTTTTCTCTTGTTGATCCATGTACATGGACATATGTAATATTAACATTTGAATGGATTCATGTTTTTATAACTAAAGAAAACTATATTTTTATACCTGAATATAAGTGATTTTTCCATTGTATATAAGAGGTAGCTGATACTTTATTATTCATCTTTAAAATTAGTCATTGGTCATTGTTATTAATGTTCCTGTGATATGATCTGAATGGATTGTTTGCCAGCAAAGTAATCAAACACGATCATTGTGGTGATACAGATCTGGGTTTAATGATACATGACATTCAAACATATTTTCAAAGAAACCATTCTCTACTTGATCAGGACGAACAAGAAAAGTAGATGTATTAAAGACATTCTTGTAGTGGGGCGATGGTGCAAAACACCCCCACTGTACTGGCCTTGCTGTGGTTGTATAAAACCATATGTTTGGGAAACCTGCAGTCAATATTTAAACATGTGAGTTGGAGCAGAAAAATGTCTAAAATATTTTTTATTAGATTAACTTTGGAAAGAGAAACTAACTCAAACCCATTTTTATTACTGTCTATTATCACATGTATGTAATCCAGATATAGATGCAAATATAAAAACATTTCAACATTGTAAGTCAGCAGTTTTAGAAACACACACACACACACACACACACACACACACACACACACACACACACAAACAAAACCTTGAACCAATCCAATCTGTTTTACTTCTGAAGTGTGAGCTCCAAACAGGACGTTATAGAGCTGTCCCACTGGTCACATGGTGAAAAGTAGGTGACCACTGAAGGTGGTGTGATGTCCTTGACTATCACGTACCCTTGCATTAGCAGAGAGACGTAAAAAAACATGATCTCCAGCTTCTAGAAGCAGTGAGGCTCCATTAGAGGAAGTCCAAAAATGGGATGGTTGAAGTTCAAGTATAATAAAAATTCGCTCTCCATTCTTGAACAACTCAACCCGAGTCATAATGTCTGCATATCCATATGCATGGCACTCAAAGTGGTAGACTCCTCTCACTGGTGCAGTGAAAATACCTGTGGGACATTTGTTTTTGTCATGTTAAATCAGCTGTTAGAACATCTGGAACATCAGCCTGACATCAACATAGCCGAGAAGTGACATTCAGTGTTATTACCTGTGTATGGGTTGTAGGCATTTCCAATGTTTGTGAAAACCTGTTTAAATATCAGAGTAGTATCTGTGTTAAAGGGTCCAATGTCTAGAGTGCCTCTATCCAACAAAGAAGTCGAGAAAGCCACCTGTTTATCTGAGAGAGAGATATGTCATTATTTCACAGTTTGTTTTTTTTGTTTTTTTGTTTTTTAACTTTATGCTTTGTAATTAAACGTGTCACAAACATCCACAGTTACCTTTTCATAGAAAAGATCAGACTCATGACTTGCACACATTACCTTGTAACTGTTGCTTCAACTGGTCAATCTCAGTTTGCTGCCTGTCCAGCTCCGTCTCATGTCCGTCCAGCTCTTTCAGCTTTGTTGAATGATCTAAAAGTGTAAAAAATAATTTTACGAGTTTCACTTCACTGCACAGCTAATTTTAGAGCATTGTCCATAACATAAAAGAAAGTATGCTGATTATTTCAGGGTTTTTTCTTTCTAACTGGACATTTTCGTAGTGACATTGGCACTTTTATAAGACAACAGTGAATATAGAAAAATGAAAGCATATGGAAGGTTTCCTGTTACTTCTCTCACTACCTGACATGATACTGTACCTTGATTTTCTTTCTGTAGGATCATGATCTGTGCTTTCTGCACAGCCAGTGAGACTGCCATCTCTCTGAGCACAGCATGGATGTCCTGTTGACAGGGTTGTTGGTTTGAAATCTGCTGGTCAACAATTTCATTATCTGCCTCAGTCGGATTTGTGGAAACGGAGCAGACCAGAAGCAGCAGCGAGAAAAACACCATGATCTCCATTCTGTCAGTGAAAACTCAACAGTATCTGTGTCATCTGCAAACCTGACTGACTTTTATATTACACAGTTATGGTTATGTAGTAATGATTTCATTGGTTTCAGAGATTCTTTGATAACTGAAGGCATAAGTAATCTTAGTGAATGAATCATTAATCATTATGACTTTCAGTCAGAAGGACACAAACGCGTGACTATCAGTGATTGTCTGCTGACAGTAAATTGTGTCGGGACATGTGCTGGTTTAGTTCATAGCAAATAAGAGCAGTTTAAATGACTCTCATGAAGTTTTCTACTAATTCAAAAAGGTAATTAGTCTGGAAACACAGATGTAATGGAGTAATTACCTTTTCCATGTGTGAATCCTGCCGACCTTTGTTTAGAACTTTCACATCCTTCAATGTTGCTGACTCTGTACATTTTGCAGTTATTCATTTAATTATTAATCAGAGATCCACATTAATAATTTAATATATTTTTGATGATTTGCTGGTGTATTGTTTGTTTGCAGCTGAATGATGCAATTCTGAGTTTTCACAGTTTTCAAATAGAGATTCCCAATACCAACAAAAACAGGAGTTTAAGCAACAGTGGAATCATTTCTCTGGAGCTGTTTTTCACTGAGGGGTGCTGTTAAGAACTGAGTTTTGTAAAAATGTTTCGGAGCCACATTTGAATCCGTTTCAGGTCTCCTGCTGAGTTACTTCATACTATAAAAACATACTTTGAAACATGATTATAAATTTTCTTTAACCAAATTGAAAAGAATGAGAGAAAACAGTTCACACTTTCAGTCACTACATTTGTTTTGGTACCAGTGCAGACAAAGTTTGCTCTACTTTCCTGAACACCACAACACTCGTACCATGTGAAGATTATCCACGTGCACCCTCACACCACCTGAGCTTTATATTGCACAGTAAAAAGAGGCATGGAGGAAATACGTGTCTCTGATTTTAATGATGCAAAGTACAGCTGATAATGGTGTGAAATCTTTGCTTTGACTGTAAATGCTTAATGTGTCAGTAGTAGATGCACTTATCATTATTAGACTTTATAAATATGGTTTTCATAACAGTCGGTGTACAGCTACTGTTGTAGCCTGTTTGCGTGTGTTGTGTGTTTTTGTATTGAACAAGTGGATTTAATAAGTGTTGAGGTAAACCTGATGATCTTGAACTGTTATAGGATGCCTCAAATTGTTCTTTATGTAAAAGCTGGATGACAATGAGTTAGATGTAATTTGTTGTCTGGAATTGTTGTTTTGCTGATATTGCAATAAAAGTTCAGGAGAGAAGACTCAGAGGTGTTGTTGCTGTGATGCTGAAACCTGCTGTAGGATTGGCTTTCCTGCTTAGTTTGAAGTTCTTATTAATGCAAGTCGGATCCCATAGCATAGGATCAGACTCAACCCTATGCTATGGGATCCCTATGGCTGTAGCTCAGGAGGTAGAGCAGCTCATCTGCTGGTTGGAAGGTTGGTGGTTTGATCCCTGGCTCCCCCCGGCTGCATGCCAAATATCCTTGGGCAAGTTAATAACCCCAAGTTGCTCTACGATGCATCCATCAGAGTGTGAATGTAGTTGTAGAAAAGACTTAAAAAGCATAGAAAACACTGCTTGGGTGAATGTGGCATGTTGTATAAAGCACTTTGAATGCTCCAGGAGAGGAGGAAAGCACGATATAAGAATCCATAACAGCCATATCTTTAAAAGACTGCCACCCTGCCAGTTTAAGCATTTAGATCATAGTACAGCCTCACAAAGCTGCCACCATGATGGCAGCTCCCAGTATGAAAATATTTATATATTTGAAATGGATAAAAAACTAATAATGTTATTTCAGTGATTGTTTATTGTTCAATAAAAAGACAATTTCTTTGTTTATCATTATTAATATTTTAGTTTACAATTTTGACATCATAATGTGCATCTGGATCTGGATTCACAGACAGATGAAAAAATAAAACATGTTCAATTTTTGTTTTAATTACATAAAGTCTTAAGGGTCACCAACTGGAAACAAACAGGAGGTTCTGAAGCTGTCACGCTTCTCACATGGTGAAAAGCAGATGACCACTTTAGGTATTATGGTGAACTTGGTTATCATAAATCTTTGAATTAGTCCAGAGACGTAAAAAGACCTGATCCCCAACCTCCAAAAGCAGTGAGACAAAATTAGAGGAACTTGCAGCATCAGATGGCTGAACTTCATATGCACTAAAAATGTGCTGAACAACACAGCACCATTCTCAATGCCTCCATATCCATATATTTTCCACTCAAAGTGGTAGGCTCCTCTCACTGGTGCAGTGAAAATACCTGTGGGACATTTGTTTTTGTTAAATGGAAAATCAGCTGTTAGAACATCTGGAACATCAGCCTGACATCAACATAGCTGAGAAGCAACATTCAGTGTTATTACCTGTGTGTTTGTTGTAGGCATTTCCAATGTTTGTGACAACATGTTTGAAGATCAGAGTACTCTGGATCATGATCTGTTCTTTCTGTTAAAGGGTCCAGTATATCCTTCACCTTGATCCAGCAGAGAGGCTGAGAAAGCCACGTGTTTGACTGAGAGAGAGAGAAATGTCATTATTTTAAACTGTTTTCGAGTTAGACTCTTCCCAAAAGAGTCATCATTATCTCCAATGAAAGAAGTGTTTGACAGCCAGAGATGGGCAGTAATGCGTTACAAGTAACGCGTTAGTGTAATCTGATTACCCTTTTCAAGTAATCGGATTTTCAAGTAATGAGTAAAGTAAGGGATTACTATTACAAAAAAGGTAAATAGATTACTGTTACTTTCCCGTAGGAACGCTGCGTTACTGCGTTATTAAAACTGTGATTTTTTTGCGAGAATGTCTCACGACAGTGACGTAAGCGAGTGCAACATTTGTGACAACAGCTGTGTGCAGATCAACAATGGATCACATATCGAGTGCAGGAGAGAGTATGAGCGTGCAGCGTTTAAAGCGTGGAAGTACTGACCTTACTTTGAGTTTGATTCCATAAAAAGTGACAAAAACATTAGCGTCCGCTGCTCACTGCGTGGGAAGAAAATTTCTTTTTACAGCGAAAAAAAAACTAAACTTCCGAGCAAGCACCGAGTGTACGCGGCCATGGGAATGTGACATTCACAGAGAAACTCCCAGACCTCCCCATGACCACTGCGACACACCTGCACCAGGGCAAACCTCCGCCTGCCCCACTCCTGCTATACAAGTGAAAATAAACAGGACTGCCAAGTCTTTGACTTTATTTATTTTCTGCTGTGTTTTACTTGCATCTATTTGAAAGAGCGAGTGTAAACACAAAAAATATTTTATTTTATGTGCAGGAATGTGCAGAAAATAGGTTTAAACGTCAAACAAATTTCTTACAGTCAGAGAATGTTGCAGATAATTTAATGTTTGCTTGATGCATAAAGTTAAACGATTAAAACTAATAAAACAAGTTTTAAAAAGATACTTTTCTCATTTGATTACATTTTATATGTTTTCTTTATATTTTATATTTTATATGATGGATTATCATGTTTTTAAAAGTGACTAAGTAACTAATTACTTTTGAAAATAAGTAATCAGTAAAGTAATGGGATTGCTTTTTTTGGGAAGTAATCTGTAATTAGTTACTGATTACTTTTGGAATTATAGAAAATTGGATTCCATTTTCAATTTTTCTCTTAAAATTTTTTGATGGAAAATTGAACTGATGAGTGTTATATCACCTCTCCATCTGTGAATGAACTAATGACATAGAAACACAGAATCACCACCTTCTGGAGAAATTTATAGGATTGCCATATCTTGATCAGCCACACATTCACATAACTGGATATTATGGGCTTCCACTTGCAGGTGGTAGTTTTCATAAATTAGCCACAATCATGTAGATCGGTCCCTCGCTATAATGCGGTTCACCTTTAACAGTCAAATTTACATAAATCTTTGATCGCTAGCCGTGTGACTCTAAAGTGCTGTACTGTATGTTTGTAAGTTTTCTCCCCAGCAAACACAACAATGCCGATGAAACATTTTGCACTGTCAAAGGCTCCTGCGGTAGCACCCAAAAGACAGAGGAAGATGTTAACCATCGCACAAAAAGTTGGACTTCTGAACATGCTAAAGGAAGGTAGAAGGTACCGTATTTTTCGGACCATAAGGCACACCTGCCTCGCCGGCTGACCCCGTGTTAGGCAACATGTTTTGTTTTCTGCTCTCTCTCTCTCCTCTGCTGGGGCCCACGCTCCTGCCCCTGGCCGACACACCTGTGTCCAATCTCCTCACCTGCTGCTGATCTCCACTAATCCTGAAGCCCTACTTAAGACAGCAGCACTTTGCTACTCATCACTGGATTGTTGAGCAATCTACATCAGTCACTCTGAAACCTAGAAGAAAAGTCCGACCCGACTCGACTCGACCCGACCCGTACCATTGATTCATTAATGTTGAATTCTCTGGCAGCAGCTCTATTCCCATGTTCTGGACCTGAAAACATGGTTTGATCTTTGCTTTCATTCTATAATACTGGACTTATTTTTCTACAAAGGTTTGAACTCTGAGAGTTTAAACAGGAGAGGAAAGTGTAAAAATGTTCATGCCTGTCTGAGGAAAGTACATAAAGTGTGTAGTGAGGGGTTTTACAGCCTTAAAACATCTATAATAATTCTAAAAAATAAAGTTGGCTACTCTGCTAATTTCACCTATTGCAGATTATTTTTAGAACGTAACTCCCTCGATAAACGAGGGACCGCTGTACTATTGGTTTAAACTATTTTGCCACAGTGAGGCTATGTGTGCTTTTTAATTCTAAAACACACAAAAACCAGCTTGTGACGCTGATATACTAGAGGAGTTTTTAGTTTTATTATCTAGGGGAAAAATAAATACTAATATGATGAAATTAATTTTCTTATTTACAATGAAACAGTCATAGACATGCAAACATGAGTAAAAAAAATAAAAAAATTCACACAGTACCTTGTAGTTGCTGTTGAAGCTGGCCAATCTCAGTCTTCTGCCTCTCCAGCTTTTCTACATGATCTGAAAAGTACAAATTTATTGATAAAACTTTATTTGTCTATATCACATATACACTCTAAGAAATAACATGTTGTATTTACTCCACCCAGTTATGTCAACCGGTTCCACACAACTGGGTTAGTGAAATATAAAATGTATGATATATTTAGTTTGAACAAGAAATTTTAAGTAAATCTGATAAATCTACTCACCCAAAACACGCTCTACTGAAACTATAGGATTAAATCACTTTAACGGAATTGCAATTTACTCTATTTAAGTTTGTAAATTTAACAAAATCAAACACAAGTTTATTCAGTTAACCTAACTTTAATAACACTTTGTGTAAAACTTTTTGAAGCACACTTTGAGCAATTCAAATGCTTCTAGATCTTTTTTCCTAAACAATCTTTACATATATTCAAGTGCATTTTAAGCGCAGGAAGACAAGATGCAGAATGTCATGTTAAACTGAAATGATTAAAACTGGGAAGTGTTGTGATTCCAACATTTTTAACATTAACATGACTTAATTTAAACTTGATTGGGCTACAATGAAAAGCCCACAATACAGCCCTGCAAACAGCTGGTAGAAATTACTTTAGTGTCATTTTTGTCCATATTTACAAAAATAACCTTTGCTTCAAAACTTAAACTGAAGTCCAAAGTTAGGAGCAGTCTTTTTCAGTGTAGTTGGATGTTGGTAAAGGTTCAAGAACAAAGAACGCAGAAAAGTGAAAGGCCTTGCAGAAGTTCTTGTGGCAATTCAAACTGAAAAGTTTATGAAGTGCAAGGAGAAGGGTTCGAGAACCTTAAAGTTCAGTGTCCTCTATAGTTCAGTGCAGGCTGTTTCACTCAAGCAGTTTGTTTTTCAGAACCTGCACCTTCATGGATAGCTTGTTCCCATCCAACTCCATCAGCACCTTCTGAAGAAATTCAAATGTGTATTTTATAGACTGTAGATTAGTCCAAGCAGGAGGGCACACCCCTTTGCCACATCACTAAGAGCTTGCAGCACAGTGCATCCTTCTACGATGACACCAATGTCCTCAGGTGTATCTGCAGAGTTTGCTCCTTCATGTCTGACAACACAGACTCCCAAAGTCAGCTGCTCCGTTTCTCTGCTTGCTCCAAGATCCACATCCTTTAAATAAAAATAAAAGAAAAAGATAAGTTAATTGCATACATATACATATGGACAAGTAAGTCCACCTTCCATTTCCAATCCTAAATTAAAAAAAGGAAAATAACTGATCGTTTTCCTTTTTTAACTTACCAAGAATTCCTTGAACAGGTCATCTGGCTTTTCATTTAAGTAGACACAGACAGCTTTCAGAATGCATTCCCGTCGAACATCAACGCTGGGATTCTGGTGGAGATAAGAACTCAATATGAGAGAAGTTTCCTATTTTGGTTCCTTTCAACCTTTTTACAAAACAAAGTCAAAAATATTAACACATAATCCAGATAAGTGATTAAGCAAAGTTTCATAACTCACATCAGTGACGTGCAGTGAGGTTCATGATTGTTAAGGCACTGACTCCTCTGAGTCAGATCAACAAGTATATAAACCCCAAAATCGAAGCTTTGAATTTTGACATTACGTGAAAGCTTTCATTTTTGCTTTAATCAATTCTAGATTGTTCAACAATATATTTAATATTTGTGCCCCTAAAAATATTAAAATTAAATAGAAGATTAGAACTGGGCAATATGGACTTAAAATCCTATCATGACATTTTGTGGTATTTTTTGCGATAACAATAAGTCTGTGAAGGTTCTCAGTCATCCAGGGTCTAAGGCGCTTGGAAAGAAAAGTGAAGCTTCTTCAGTGAAGAAGCTTCACGGATGAGAGATGAAACGTCTTCAAGCAACTTAAAGAAGTCCAGACGCTTTTCTTTCCAAGCTTCTTAACAATAAGAGTTACAATAAAAGATCATAATAGTATTTTTGCCTATAAATCTATCAATGCAGCCTCACAAATACAAATACTGCAAATTAAATTTAGCAAATGTGCTATTTAGACAAACCAGAAGTTATTTATCTTGTTGAATTGATGATAAGTTTGACATTAATGGAAGTAATAGTCTCAACTAATTTATCATATATATATACTCAACAGTATCTGTGTCATCTTCAAACCTGACCTCTTTATAACACTGCAAAAAGAGGCGTTAATGAGGAATTTACTTCCCCACCCCTCAAACACACACATGCACAGTCCACCAATAAATCTTGTGAAAAAGTGCCTTCCTGAACTGTAACACGTATCCACACAAATTCTCTATCTCTATCTTCCATGACTCCTTGTTCATCCTCACCCCTACTACAGGTACTGGCTGCTGAATGATTAATGAATCAGTGTTGTTTTGCTGCATTATTGAACAAACTGGGTCATGTAAACAGAGCAGGAATGAAGAAATACTCTCCTCTGAGATCTGTGTGATTGAACTGTGTCATAGTTAAACAGAGCTCATGATCTCTGCAGCCTCCCCCCCCCCCCCCCCCCCACACACACACACACACACACACACACACACACCACCACCACGACATAGTTTCTGTGTTACTTTTTGCCACTGGCATCAGACAGATGTTTTACAAAAAAAATTGAAACATCTGTAACTCCGGTAACTCTTGAAACATTTGCTTAATTGAAAGAATTCCAAAGGTTTCTGCAAGCAGTGACTCTGCACGTTTCTGGGATATTAGGGTCATTACGGTAATCCACATGCACAGTGTGGCAGCAGCTCTGTGAAGGTTGGTTGAGAGAGTGAGTAAGTGTGACTGAGCTCTCATTTGAGATGAGATTGAGTGGGAGCAGTTTTAAAGGGTTAAATGCAAAACTGAGGAAACGAGCAAAAATGGGAAATGAGCAGCGTCTGGATTTCCATGATTTTGGAGACAAAGCAAAGCTAAGCACAGAATTTTGTAAAAAGAAGAGCTGGTTGAAATGATACCAATGTGGAGGACAAATAAATGCATAAAAATAAACGTTTTTATCAGCACACTGAAAAAAATGCTTCCTAACACACAAACCATTCATAATTCCTAAATTAGGAACAAATAGAAGGATCCAAATGAAGAATCATTTGGAGGCCGTAACAGCTGACTCTTGTAAAGGAGCCCAGTCAAAAGATCTGAATCTCTGAAACAATCCAGACCTTCCCTCATGAATGTTGAGGATACTGGCTCTCCTGGTGAAAAATCAGACTTAAAAATATTAACTGGAAGGCTGAAAAGCAACTCCTCAAATTTTCTTTCTAACAACCAGACTCTGAAACAGATGATACACCTCACACTCACCCCTGCTCACAGAAACCCACAATAAATAATACACCTTAATCAAATGTAAACAGGCTCAACCAAATTATATTAGTACTAGTTATAGTAAAAGTCTGCCCTATGCGCGTGTCATGAATGGAATGAAAACAAAGTCCTTGTGACTGAACCTTCCAGGTTGAAGGTTTAATGGATCCAGACGGAGAGGATGGCTGTTTAATGGACCATTTTACCAACATGGTTATCTCACTGCTTTCTGTGCACGTTTTAAACTGTTGGAACATGTTTGAAATAAAGATATTGAAGTTTTTATCTTGATGTGCTGATCAGCATGTTGTGCAGCTCTGAGGGTGTTGGATTTTTGCCCAAGGCTAATTGTGCCGTTTAGATCCAAAGTCCAGTTTTGTGTCCAGAAAACACGTGCATGATATTTGTTTGTGACGGGGTGACAAGAACTGTTTCCTCATACTTCTTGAGCTTTGTCAGACTGACTGATTCACTGCTCTCTTCACAGAGCAAATGTTTGGGGTTTTCCCACTTGTGCAATTAACCAAAGTACAACCTGATAACACTTTTTACTTTGAGGAGAATTTGGAAAGACATCTTTGTCCTCACCTCACCTGCTGTAAGTGCTTGTTACCATAACAAGACAAATACTAGCATGTTCAGATCTGGCTTCACTTGTTCTTGTCACACACTACATTAAGACACTGTCAGCAGAATAATACAGACCCTGAAACGGTCTAAATTAAACATTATATCAGAGTTCTGTGGTCCCTTTGTGAAACGAGCTACATGGCTGTCTGCTTTAATGACGCTGTGATCCACCTCCTACATCGATCCCTCGCTCATCTTGAAAGTGCTTTCAGTGCTATCATGCACACAATGCTGAGAGATAACCTGGAGTATACAGGTGTGAGTGGATCATGGAAGGATCCAGAACTGTGTGTCTGACAGGGTCGTCTGCAGTACAGGCGCCCAATGGGGAAAAGTCCTGGCTCCATTTATATTTACCATACACACCACAGACTTCTACAACGCTGCGCTGCAGTACAGTACACTGCTTAATGCAAAAGTTCTCTGTTGACTCAGCAATCGTTGGCCTTATCACTGACGGGATTACAGGGACTACAGAGGACTGACCAAGGATTGTTTAACAAACAAAAAAAGGTTTTAAATAGTCCATGTCCTGAGGAAACATCTGCACCCAGAAACAAAGATCTCTGTTTACATTACTTTGATCTGAGTATAATATCTGTACTTAGGATGTGTTACATCACCGTTTTGTGGTGATGTCCATATCTGAAACAAATACAAACAGGAAAACTCCACAGATGTCTTTCAATTATTCTTTAATAAATACAAACAGAGTGTCAAAGGGCAGAACTCATTAATTAAGCGGACCCAAACACAGCCGCTCGAGGCTGGTAACGGGTTTAACAGAAAAACAAGCAGTTTATTGAGGCCAGGAAAAAACATTCAAAAAAAGGGCAAAAGAGGAGACAGATGAAAATAAACTAAGATCAAAACACAAAGAACGTGGAAAAAACTTCAGACCAGGAACACGGGGAGACAATCAGACGACCTGACAATGAACACCTGGGAACACACCTGAGATGAATATACCTAACCACACAGGAAGCAAAACTAAACACAATGCACACAGGACGTGACACTTTCAAAGTAAAACAGGAAACACTGAGATCCAGACTAATTCACACAACTTGACATAGGAGCTGGGCTTGGGAGACAATGGGAGTAGTTTTCCAGGAGAGGGGAATGTGGAAACAGTTAACGGAGATGATACAGAGAGAGAGGGAGAGGGGCACATGACGGGCTTGGGAGAACACACATGAAAGCACAACACAGACGGAGGAGCCACAGAATGAAGCACAAGCATGGGAACATGTAAACAGGATAGAGACACAACTACACGACACAGGGACAAGAACACACGGGCCGGGAGTATAATCAACTTAGCAGGAAAAAACATGACTATAAACTAAATGATAGACAAGAAAAAGATTACAAAGAAACCAGAACAAAACATCATAAACTCAGAATGGAGTTCGAATGACCCAGAACCATGACACAAACAAAAAAAGAAAAAAAAATTATTATTTTGGTAGAAATATGACTGCAAACTGTTACACTGTATCATCGCCTTTATCTAAAAATGTGAATGGTTTAAAAACAGAAGACAGGTGGTTTACATTTACCATCAATGACATGAATGCACTTAACACATAATTCTCAAACAGCTGAGCAAAAACAACATGAGGAAGTGCTTCGGTCTCACATGGTGAAAATCAGATGACCGCTGAAGGTGGAAAGATGATTTTGATTGTCGTAGATTTTCGCGTTAGTAGCGAGATGCAAAAGCACCTGATCTCCAACCTGCAGCAGCAGAGAGGCTCCATTAGAGGTGGTTACATAATGGGACGGCTGGACTTCATATGCTGTGAATATACGCTCTCCATTTTTAAACAACAGAGCATATACAGCATGTGAAGCATCTCCATGTGCACCTATGTGCCACTCAAAGTGGTAGTCCCAAAGGTAAAATACCTGTGGGACATTTGTTTTTGTTAAAGGGAAAATCAGCTGTTAGAACATCTGGAACATCAGCCTGACATCAACATAGCTGAAAAGTGACATTCAGTGTTATTACCTGTGTGTTTGTTGTAGGCATTTCCAATGTTTGTGACAACATGTTTGAAGACCAGAGTACTCTGAGTGTTAAAGGGTCCAGTATATCCTTCACCTTGATCCAGCAGAGAGGCTGAGAAAGCCACCTGTGTGACTGAGAGAGAGAGAAATGTCATTAATATTCACAACTTGCAGTAAAATAACAATTTACAGTTTTTATTGTCATAGAATCAAAAAAGAAAAACATTAGCTGTTTTCTGTGTTTATGGGAAATGATTGTTGTGCTGACCAAATATCTGAAAAGACCTTTGCATTCATTTGAGCTGTAACCAAATGTGTCACACGTACATGACCACCCACCACTTGTCTCATTGTGAGCCATTAAGAGGCATTAAAGGAAGATCTTCATGTCGACACGAAGCCAGTTTGTGGTTTATTTAGCAGATATGAAGGCACTTAAAACATGAAACAATCTGCTAAATAAATCAATTGAAGACTTCACAGTCAGTGTGTCTTGTAAATGTTTACATTAACAGTCAGAGTCATGGTGATTTCAGTACCTTTCAGCTCCTGCTTTAACTCGACAACCTCAGACTTGTGAGTCTCCAGCTCTTCCAGCTTTGCTGCATGATCTGAATAAAATGAGTAAAGGAAAAAGTTTATCATTTTCTCTAGACACAACATTAATATTTGTGTAATATTAACCAGCTGAGAGTCGTTGGTGTTGCTTGGAGCTGGTGTGTTTGCCTGTGTGGGATGATTACCTTGCAGCTGCTGCTTCAGCTTATCAATCTCAGTCTTTTGACTCTCTGCTTCTTTCAGTTTTGCAACAAGTTCTGAAAAACAAATTATAAACAACTTTACATTTAAGTTTAGTGGCCCGTGATGTAGTGATTCACCTTAGAAACACAAAGATTCTGTGTCCCAGGAGGAGATGCAAATATTTTGGATGTTGTGTCAGGAAGACCATCCGTGGAGCTACATGCTGTGATACTGGTACTTCTGTAATTCCCAAAGGTAATATTTTACCTTTGTTATGTTCTTTTAAGGTTCTGATCTCCACTTTCTGTTCGGTCAGTGAGGCGGTTATCTCTCTCAGCACAGCATGGATGTCCTGTGGACAGGGTGGCTGGAGTGGAGTCTCAGGCTGATCTGCTGAAATAGAGCAGACCAGAAGCAACGGCAGGAAAAACATGATGATCTCCATTCTGTCGCTGGATAACTGCTGTGCAACTGTACTGTCTCCAAAGTGAAGCTTTTTATAACATAAATGAGGAGGTTACTGCACCACCTCTCAAACACACACCCACACTGCCCCCAACACATCCTGTGTAAAAGCTGCTTGTGTCAGTACAGCACAGGTATGTAAGTAACTGTGAGTCTCATTCTGTTCATGCTACACTGAGCGGTGGTCTCCTCCACGTCCCCTCAGCCTCCACCTCACACACTGCAGAGCCACAGGACCACACCTCCTACAGGCGGTGAATTATTATTATTATTTTTTTTTTTCTGCCTGTCCCATTTGGTTCTTTAGCCATCAGAATTGTTGTCTGAAGACCAACAAGGAGACCCAATGGATTTACTTTGCCAAATGGATCATCGTGGCATTGCCGTATCGGTCCATTTGATCGACCTTCGTTTTTATTATTTATTTTATTTTATTTTCAGATGTTACAGACGGGACAGACATGAGTGAGGGATAGGAAAGGGAGAGAGAAAGAGGAAGGAAAAGAAAAACAGAAGGGGAGAGGGACAGTGAGAAAGGAAAAAAAATCTCCTGGATCACCTGTTGAGAGAAGAAGAATAGAAAACAAGCAAAAAAAACCAAAGCAACATACTAAACACAACACCATCGCATTAAATTAGCTAAGTGTAAACAGCAGTAAATACTAAATATTCAATGTTGTCGTGCAGCACGCAGGACAGACAGCGCACAATGTGCTTTGAAGTAGCAGCCAAGAAAGGTGTAATTTAAGTCTACGAGCAGTGAACACCCGCGTGCACACCTGTGTGGATCAGCGCGCTTGTATTCAAAAGGTTTCCACATGTAATGGTCTGCAAGAGGATGTAGCGAGCCATAGCCCCGCCCCCAGGGTATGAAGCAGGCATGGAGGAGATCCAGGCCCCAGACATCCAGAGGCTCCCAGAGCACGAGAGCCCAAGGAGGACCACCGGAGGGGCATCCGTGCCACCCTCATGGGAAGGGCTGAGTATACCCAGACGAGGCGTCACCCAGTAGCCACCGAGCAGAAGCTAGAGGGGGCTGCACTGGCGTGCTCGCCGGCTCTGCCAGCAGCCAGCTGTGCCAGAGTGAACCGAGCTGCAGGCCCAGAGGCCGGAGGCCCGAGGGCCCCCCGCACCCCGGAAGAGGCCTGACCGAGCAACAGGCGCCAGGCCCCGCCAGGTAGCCACCGGGAGTGAGCTGGTACATACCTGAGCGCCCAGCCCCAGACACCAAGAACCACCAATGCACCGACCCCTGAGGGCATCAGTCACCGGCAGGGAGTGTGGTGAGGGGAGATAGGCCTCCACACTTTGGAGGGCCTGGGAGTTCCCAGAGAACGTGGCGGTGAATTATTAAAGAAGCAGACTTTGACTGGGAATTCTGGGGGGCAGAGGTCCCCCCCCTTCAAAATGGTCAGATACAGATACTGAACTGAAAACAAAAGCTTGTGAGAAGTCCTCCAGAAAACGTGGAGAACTGTTTCTCAAAATGATTTTCTAACATTTAAAGATAGTCTGGCTTGGAAGCAAATTATAGAGAAATAAGAGGCTAAACTGGTAGAAAGTCATTTCATGGAAATCATTTATATTCTTCTTGTTTACATTAAACTTCCAAAGACAGCACATGCACTGACCCATTTTACTGCCGACTGACAATCGTTCACAGTAACTTGTTTTCCTTGTAGCCTTTTAAATGGTACTCATAAACATTACAATAGCCAGTGATTTATAAGGCATAGTAATGTCCTCAGTTATCTTAGGAAAGGTGGCTACGTCATCTTTGTACTGTGTAATATAAAAGTCAGTCAGGTTTGCAGATGACACAGATACGGTTGAGTTTTCACTGACAGAATGGAGATCATGGTGTTTTTCTCGCTGTTGCTTCTGGTCTGCTCTGTTTCCACAAATCAGACAGAGGCAGATAATGAAATTGTTGACCAGCAGATTTCAAACCAACAACCCTGTCAACAGGACATCCATGCTGTGCTCAGAGAGATGGCAGTCTCACTGGCTGAGCAGAAGATTGAGATCAGGACATTAAAACAAGATAATCAAGGTACAGTAGTGTGTGTTTCCTATGACCAACGTTTGTGTCACAGTGTCATTTCATAAATATTCACAATGACAAAAATGACATAATGATGGATTGGATTTATATAGCGCTTTTCAAGGCAATCTTCAAACAAAGATCTAAATAAAGTTGTTTTTTAGAGCATGTAACAAAACTAGAGAGGCAGATGACTGAGTTGGAGAGGCAGAAGGCTGAGATTGAACATCTGAAGCAGCAATCAAAAGGTAATGTAATCAATTAAGTTATGATTGTTTCAGTGAACTTATGAATGCCCACATCATAAATATTTTCCAGTTGTTAAAGAGGAACAACCCCTAAATATCTCAGTGTAATCCTTTGACCCGAATGTAACTATCTTAGTCTGCTGTTTGCTGCTTTTAAACACAATCGTATAGTTGGTGATCAAATCCATAGTTTTATTATCTGAAATGCTTTTTTGCCCCACTGTACAACCTCAGCAACTCTCAAATAATAAAGCTAAAAACAAATAAGCTGATAGACCTTAAAACAGGAAAAAATAAAAGCCTAAAAGAAGCAGAACATGAATCCAGGTCACTAACGTGGGGGGTGTAACTGGAAGAATATTTAGCATTTATGATATTATAAAGGAGGTCACCACACATTGGATTATTGTACGTCTTATCACTTTGTGGAGCTTATAGGTTTCTTTTAAAGTACAACATCATATTTAGTACCCAACACTTAATCTAATTAAATTTAGCTGGTGAATAGGCACCAACCATGACATGACTACATCACTGCATAACAAAAACATTTATGTCAGCAAATTGTTTTTGATTCTCAGAAAAAAAAACAATAGTCCCATTGCACTGTGTTAACAAAGAAAACATTAAACTATGAAAAAGAAATCCTCAATTGAAGGAAAAATGTTTAAATCAAAAACAAAAGTTTAAAACAATCCACCTTCCTTCTCTCTCAGTCAAACAAGTGGCTTTCTCAGCATCTCTGTTGGAGGGTGGCTATGGATATACTGGACCCTTTAATGTACAGATTACTTTAGTCTTCAGACGTGTCATCACAAACATTGGAAACGCCTACAACCCACAAACAGGTAATAATAATGTGTATCTTGTTCCTGAAGTGTTGATGTCAATCTGATCTGTTGTAGATGCTCTAACAGTTCATTTTCTATTGAACAGGTATCTTCATTGCTCCAGTGAGAGGAGCCTACCACTTTGAGTGGCACCTACATGGACATGCATACAAATCTCATCCTATAGCTGGTGTGTTGTTCAGGAATGGAGAACACATTTTTCTTGCATTTGAACTGCAGGCATCTGGTACTGTGAGCACTTCTTGTGGTACCTCACTGCTTCTAGAACCTGGAGATCAGGTGTCTTTGCGTCTCTGGGCTCATGCCAGGATTTTTGATGGTGTTAATCATGACACCAACTTCAGTGGTCACTTGCTTTTCACCGTGTGAGATGTGTAAGAACTCCAGAACAACTTTCTGTTTCAGCTTTCCTGTATGGGTGAAGCTTTAAGTAGCAATGCTTAAATACGTCTTAGAATAACTTCTAAGAAGGAGTCATCAGCTATTTGATCTATTTTGTGTTTAGTTTAGATTTCTACCACTCCTCTGCTGACACAGATAATGTTTAACTTCCTTTTATGTCCTTTTATGTATCCTGCTTTCGTGTGTTGGTCAATTTCTTTAACCTGAACTTACCTAGCCTAGCAGATGGTGAAGTTATTTCAGTTATATTGGTAGTACACAGATTATTAACCATTATTAACCATAGTTGAGTTTAGACCCTTTTAGAAATCAACCACCCCAAATTTCATCACAGCACCCCTAAAAATAACAATAGTAATAGTAGTGAGTGTATTTTTGTATTATTTTCTGGAATTATCTTCAAATGTACTATTTTCCCAACTTTTTTATTAACGACAAAATGGAATGCTGGAACATTACTGTGACTTATAAAGAGTCTGCTAATTAGTATTTGTTCTCTAAATAGCATCAAAAATATTAACTAATGTAGCTGAAATCACTAGAGATTATTGGCTAATTTGAACCTTCTAATCCACTAGTTTGCTGGGATATTGTGAGTTGCCAGTTAAGAAGCTGATATACTTTATCATTTTAGTTTGTTAAAAAATTCTGTTCCTATTCTGGTCAAATTGGGCTTCAGTGTTTGTTTACAATACAGCTCCAGATCCAGGTGATAGGAAGTCAAACTGATGTTACCTGTCAGTGTCCAGCAGTAGCCAGTATTCAGTTTAAATATTGTTGCTGGATCAGTTTATGTCTTCTATACACTGTAACATTTCTCTTTTTTGGGGTGACGGCACAAAGACTGAGAGAGAATAAGGGAGAGAGCAGGATGAAGACAGAGAATAGGAAGAAGAAGGGAGCAGAAAATAAAGTAGTTTTACGTGTATTTTATGCTTTGTGTATTTTCTAGTAGCACATTTAAAGATATGCCAGTGGACATTGTAAACAGAGCATATTGACATGAATGGCAGCATTTTACAGGATTCACTCTAAACATGCCTCCAACAGGATGGATGTCACCATATTGATGTGATTGACTACAAATCTATTCTCCACTCGTGAAATTGGGGTACATGATGCTCTTTGCTGAGTCGGCATAATAAAGGAAGTGTTTGTATGAATTCACGAACTTTAATATAAAAAAAACTATTACTTCATATACAGGTCAGTGGCGTGGCAACATGATTTTACAGTGTCTGTACTGAATAATACTACTTTAGTGGACTGCCTCTGTGTGATTAAGAGGAATAATGCTGGGCATGTTTCTCATCTTTTCTGCTTTGCAACAAATAGTTCTTTAACTTCTTTAATGACTGAACAGTCACAATCTGCAGAAGCAGACTGTGTGGAGTGAGGAGGTGGACCCAAGTGCAGACACACGAAAACAAAACTTCATTTTAACAGAATGTGAGCCGTTTATTAAGGCTGGTTTAAACAGTATCAAAAGGGCAAGTGTGAAACTAAGCAATAACCTAAACTGGGAGAACTAAAGCAAAACATAAAAAACATGAACACGAACAGGGAGATGGAAACCTGTCATGAGAAACCTGAAACACGACGACTTGGCATAAATACATAGAAATTGGGGTACAGGATGGTACAGGAAGAGTCTCAGACCAAGATATTGAACTATATCTGCAAAGATATTGTGAAATCCTACAACCACCTGTTAAACCAGTCGATAAGTTTGGCCTTTGGTATGGAGTGAGGAAATTTAAGGTGCAGATGAGGAGAGATGAAGCTGGCAACATGGTTGTCATACCTAGGTCAATTTCACTAGGACCCTACCATGGACGAATTATATATCCCAGACAAGTAAATAGGTGTTTCATTTGTCAAGCGCAAGACCATCAAGTGAGAGATTGCCCCACCTTTAAGTGTTGGAAGTGCGGAGGATTGGGTCCAGAAGCAAAAGAATGTCAAAATGAAAGCAAATGCTCCTTCTTTCTTCTTCTTCTTTGATCCCTACCCGGCGTTGGGTCTGGATCGACTCCTAAGCCCATACGCTGCTGTGGGTGCCAATGGTTGTCAAATTTCCTTCACAACTCGTTGCCATGCATAGCGATCGTTGGCGATTGTCCTGGCCTCGTCGAGATTTATTCTGCGATCCCTGTCATCTTTGACCTGTTTTACCCATGTTTTCTTCGGTGTCATTCGGTGGATTCTCCACTGGGTGGGTCGTTTACGCCAGAGGAGTTGATGTGGTAGTCTGCTCACATCCATTCTACACACATGGCCAAACCATCGCAATCGGCATTTATGAATTTTCCCCTCGATTGGCGGTTGGTTGTCGGATCTCCATCGGATGCCCTCTTTTCGAAGGCAGTCTCGAAGTGATACTATCTGCCGAAGGCAGCACATCTGGAAAACTGAGTTTGTTGAGGTCCGCTTTGAGCACCGTCCACGTTTCGGATCCGTAGAGTAGTATCGGCAGGATCAGGATTAAAGTATTATACAAAAAATCATGTGTTCAGATCAAAGTTAATGGAAGGTTGACTGAACAAATAAATGTAGAGAGTGGAGTTAATTTCGGTCGGCGTCTCCCTGTAAGAGCTGTTATAAGGTGGAGTTGTTTTGTGACGACTAAGAAATGCCCTATGGATATGTGTGAGGATGGTGAAACCTTGGATCACCTGCTAATACACTGTTATAGAACGGTGGAAATACGACAGAATGTGGAAAAATTAGGTTTTGATATAAAAAAAAAAACAGCATAAAAGCAGTAAGATATGGTATATTTAGAGAAAGATGAGTGAAAATAAAAGAAGATAGTCTTGGTTGGTGATGTGCATTATAAATGTACACATATGGAAAAGAAGGGCTAAAGAGGTTATAAGACAAAGATAAGTGGCTCTGTAGTATGTAAACACATTATAGTGGACCTGAGGAGGAAAACTAGAAATATGATATTATGTAACGGTTTGCCGTGGGAGACTTTATCATTGTGAAAAGTGCAGCTCTATATGTTTTAGCAATAAATCCGTTACTCAAGATAATCAATTGTGATAGCCGTTTTACTGGATACGTCCTAAACGACTTATGCAAGGTGACAGCCCTTGCTTATGCGGATGATGTCTCAGTAATTATTAAAGACCAAAAGGAGCTATTAATACTCAAGGAGTTGTTAACAAAATATGAACAAGCCTCCGGTGCCAAGTTAAACCAGGAAAAGACTGAAGGAGTGTGGTTTGGACAAAACTTGTCATGATCCTGGGTCCTTTTGACCCAGCGTTTTGTGTTTTCTCTTCTTGTGATTTTGGTTCTGTTCTTCCTCTGTTTAGTGTTTACTCTGTTCTGCCCGTGTGTTCCTGTATCTAGTCCGCGTTTCTTAGTTTGTGTCCTTTCATGTGTAAGTTCCTGTTTTATTGTGAAGGTCTGCGTCTTATGTGAGTGTTTTCAGTTGCCTCCCTAGTCTCGTCACGTTAATCACTCCCAGCTGTGTCCCCCACCTGTGTGTAATCTCCCTGTGTTCTCTGAGTGTATTTAAGTTGTGTCTTCTGTCATAGTAGTTGCTGGTTCGTCTGTGTTGTTTTCCCTCGGTCTCCCTGCAGCTCTCCATGTGTATTTCCCCGGACCTCCCTGCATCTTCGTTTCTGGTTTGTTTTGTTAGTTTTACCCAGTTTAGGTTCCAGTTTCATGTTCCCAGTGCCTTTGTTGTTTGTATTTCCTTCATTAATAAATACTCACCTGCACCAGAGCTGCCGCGTCCTGGTCCTAAATAATTCCACACGGCTTGCAAACCGTGACAAAACTCAAAAGAACCTGTAATTGATTTAAACGCTAACAAAGAGATGAAGAATATAGGTATTTGGATTGTATTGTATTGTATTGTATCTTTATTTGTTTCAGACATATAAAACAAAAAACAATATATACACACTACATATATTTTCATTTACAGATACGAATATATATGTAGATATACACACACACACGTATGTGTTCAGATAAACAAAAAATATATAATGAAATAAAACAAAATCGTCTGACATAATGTAACAATGTTTGGTCTGAAAAGGAGTAGGAAGAAGTATGAACATACTTATTAATTCCTACCCCTGCTCAACATCTTATTGATCCCACATAATTCACCTAATTCCCATCATCACATATTCCACACGATACACGAGGAGAACCTATATAAACTTGGCTACCGTGATTGATATAATTTGGATATAATTTGATATTTTTATACATACAATGGGTGATCATCTTTATCGGTATCATATTCTTCCAAAATCAGTTTTCGAAGTATTTTCATGAACTTACTAATTCCTGAGCATTGCTGTAGATCTATAGTAAAACTATTCCACAGTTTTACCCCATAAATAGTGACACAAAAGGTTTTAACCTTTGACCGTGCTTTAAGAATCCTTAGATTCAATTTCCCCCTCAATTCATAGTCTCCTTCTCTGTCATAGAACATCCTCTGTATATTTCCTGGTAACATATTGTATCTGGCCTTGTACATAATTTTTGCAGTTTTATATTTTATAAGATCCATAAACTTCAGTATTTTTAATTTCAAAAACATGATGTTAGTATGGTCTCTAAATCCTGCTTTATTAATCATCCTGATTGCTTTTTTTTAAATTTTACATATTGGTTGAAGTGCAGTTTTATATGTGTTTCCCCAAATTTCCACACAGTATTCCAAATATGGCAATATAAGTGAACAATAAAGTACCCGGAGTGATTTGGAAGGCAAAAAATATTTAACTTTACTCAGTACGGAGATGCTTCTTGACAGTTTGGCTTGTATATGCTTTATGTGAGGTTTCCAGCAGATTTTGTTATCTATTATCACACCCAGAAATTTTGTATCCGAAACTTGCTCTATTTCAACATTGTTTACTAATAATTTTGCTCCTGCATCTTTTTTACAATTTCCGAATAACATAAATGTAGTTTTTTCCAAATTTAATGATAGCTTATTTCTATCAAACCATGTTTTCAGTTTAATCATTTCTTGTGTGACAATTTCCAAAAGCTGCTGTAAGTTCTCTCCAGCACAAAAAATATTTGTATCATCTGCAAATAGAATAAACTGTAGTATATCTGATGTTCTGCATATATCATTGATATAGAGGATAAACAGCTTTGGTCCCAATACTGACCCCTGCGGAACTCCACAAACAATGTCCATACACTCTGATTGATATTCCCCAATTTTCACAAATTGCTGCCTGTCTCTCAAATAACTCTTTACCCACTCTAACACCACTCCTCTAATGCCGTAGTACTCCAGTTTATCAAGTAATATGTCATGATTAATTGTGTCAAAAGCTTTTTTTAGGTCAATGAATACACTAACTATACATTGTCTTTTATCTATATTGTTGGTGATATTTTCGATCAGTTCCATTAATGCCAATGATGTTGATCTATTTGATCTGAAACCATACTGACTATCCATTATTATTTTGTGTTTATCTATAAATTTGTCAAGTCTATTACTAAAGACTTTTTCCAGTATTTTTGAAAATTGAGAAAGTAGAGAGACAGGCCTATAATTTGTGAATTGGTGTCTGTCACCATTTTTAAACAGTGGTGTTACTTTAGCTGTTCTCATTTGTTTTGGGAATGTACCAGTTTGTAAGGACAAATTGCAAATGTGTGTTAAGGGTTTGGAAATGCCCTCTATCACTCTCTTAACGATTTCCATATCAATGTCGTCAGAGTCTGTAGAGTTTTTTGTTTGTGATTTCCCAACAATATCAATGATTTCCATTTCTTCCACCACCGTTAAGAACATTGAATGAGGATTGCGGTCAATGAGTCTAGTTTCTTTCTCTACAGAATCTGTTATATCAGGAATTGTTTCAGCCAAGTCTGGCCCAACACTTACAAAGAATGTATTGAACTCATTTACCACATCTCTCATATTAGTAATATTTCTATCATTATTTGCGAAATACGAAGGATAGTCTGCCTGCCCCGAGCCCTTTTTGATGATGGTATTTAATGTTTTCCAGATCCCTTTAATATTATTTTTATTCATAATCAGTAATTTTTCATAGTATTCCTTTTTACATGACCTTAAAATACTCGTTAATTTATTTTTATATTTCTTGTATTTATTTTCAGCTTCTGTACTTCTGTTCATTATAAATTCTCTGTATAAGGTATTTTTCTTCTTACATGCATTTTGCAATCTTTTTGTAATCCATGGGCACTCTGCATATTTTTGTTTTTTACTATATTTCTTTACTGGGCAATGACTATTATATAACAGTTTAAATTTTCCTAAAAAAATCTCATAAGCTTTATCAATATTTTTTTCCTTATACAGCATCTCCCATTCTTGCTTGAGTAAATCACTTTTGAATGCGTTTATTGACTCTTCTGTTCTCACTCGTTTGTATTTTATTTGCTGTTTAACCTTCCTGTAATTGCTGTTATACACTATAAAAACAGGTAGATGATCACTGATGTCATTAATTAGGAGACCACTTATGGTTCTATTTTCTATTTCATTAGTAAATATATTGTCTATTAGGCTTGCCGACTGTGCTGTAATCCTGCTGGGCTTAGTGATCACTGGAAAAAGTCCCAAGCTATACATTGTATTAATAAATTCCTCTGTGGCTCTCTGCTTGTTTGGATTTAGTAGATCTATGTTAAAATCCCCACAAATGAACATGACTTTTTGGTTTGTCCTAGTGAATGTTTTATCTACCCACTCCTTAAAAATTTCAGTATTTGAACCTGGTGTTCTATATATACAGCTTACAATGACATTTTTCTCTTTTCCCATACTAATTTCTATTGTTACACACTCTAATATATTATCTACCGCCATCGTCATTTTTTCTACCATCTTGTATTTTAAATTTTTATCCACAAACAAGGCCACACCACCGCCATTCTTATTCTTTCTATTTGTAAGATTTAATTCATATCCATCTATTACAAAGTCCTCTCCTTTCTGTTTATTAATCCATGTTTCAGATACTGCAATCACACTGAATGGATGTGTAAATTTGCTTAAATATTCCCTTATTTTGTGAAAATTTGCATATAAACTTCTACTATTAAAGTGGATTATAGATATTTTGCCGTCGACCTTGACAGTTTTGTTGAATTGTTCTTCAGTATGATAGTAGCAGGTATTTTTGATGTTAAAAAAGTTCAGTTCTGGATCAATGTCCTGCTCTGTGAAGTGTGTTTTGTATTCCGTGTTTACTGGTGAATTTATCTCCTGATTAGCAATCCTTTGTGGTAGCAATGTATAATTCCCAGATAATGAATTAATTGATTGTTTCATCCTTGAATACGTTACGCTTTAGCTTCCGTTGTTGTCTTCTATTACCTGCTTTGATGACTGTAGATTGTTTGTCCCGCTCCTTGCCTTTGTAGTCAAGTGACCTGTTAATATTTTTCCAGATCCTGGATGCATTTGATGACCAGCACCTTGGCTTCCTCCGGTGTACCGTTGAGCTTTATAAATATTTTACAGTTTGCAGTCCAGGTGTTCTGAATTTTACCCAGTTTCTTTAGGTATCGTGCTTTCTTCGCTATGTCAGCATTGGATTTGGTTAGATGGTCATTCATGTAGACGTTCGATCCTTTTAGTTTCCTCCCCTGCTTCAGCAGTGCATTCTTGTGTTTCCTGTTTACAAATCTTATGATGATAGCTGGTTTATCACTAGCATTTCTCCTGGGCAAGGGGTGGCATGCCTCGATGTTATTACAGTCCAGGTCGATCCCTTTCGACTGCAAGAAACCAGCTACTTGTTGCTCCGCAGAGCTCCCATCCAGATCTCCTTGCTCCTCTTTACTGCCAGCAGTCACAGCCCGAGCATATGACCGGGGTTTTATGTACAGCCCTGTGATGATCACGTCGTTCATTCTGGTATATTGCTCCAGGTCCGCGACCCTGCTCTCCAGATAGACGATCCGTTTCTCCTTCTCTGCATTCTGGTTACGTAGCGACCTTATTTCCTCGACTAAGTCTAGGATATATTTCTGTTGTAGCTTGATAGCCGATGTTTCCTCAGTTAGAAAGTCCAATGACTTTTTGATGTCCTCAATTTCATCGGCGTTCGGTGTTCTCTTAGGCCCCATTGAGCTTGTTGTCTTGCTCGCTCCGTTCACCGTCTTGTCACTGTTGATTTACTTGTTGGTGCCTTGCTAGAGGATCCTGGGCCCAGTGGCTGCTGGAGGATCCTGGGCCTGGTGGAGCAGTAGGATCCTGGGCCTAGTGGCTGCTGGAAGAGCCTGGGCCTGGTGGCTGCTGGAGGATCCTGGATTACTAAAAATGATCCATGTCTTTTGAATTGGAAAAAGAAAGAGAGTGAAATAGAGAATAAAATAGCTGAATGGGACAACAAAAATACAAACTATAAAGTGCGTGTGAATATTGTAAAAACATATGTAGTCTCAAAGTTACTTTTCCTAGCTACTGTCTTTCCCCCTCCTCAGAAAACTGTTATTAAATTAAGTAAATTGTGTACTAAATTGATTTGGTGGACAAACCGCGAAGTAACACAAAGGAAATTAATGTACAAAGGCAAAGAAAATGGAGGATTAGGAGCACCAGATCTCATTTTGGGGTATCATTTTGATGATTCCCTTTTTGAAAAATATATATAGCGCATTAGAGCGAAGCACCCACTGGATCCAAGGGGAAAACATGAAAGGGAGAGCCCGAACGGGAGTGCCATACTTTAAACTTGTGTTCGGGGATTTTGTAGATCAGTGTGTGGTTTAAATCTTTTACAATTAAACTCAAAACAAATATATAATAAAATCAATCTGGAAGAAAAAATGAAGGTATGATACGATATACGTTTGCTGAAAAAGATGAAAATCAGAAAATAGTTAAAAACATATATGACAAAGTAATATCCGAGAGCATGAGAGATACAGTGTGGCTTATCTCTGTCGGATGTCTCCCACTAAGAGCTGTGGTTCTGTGGAGTTGCTTTGTTACTACAAAGAAATGCCGCATGGAGAATTGTGATGAAGACGAAACTCTTGATCATCTGTTGCTATCATGTTACAGGACGGTTGAAATAAGACAGAAGATGGATAAACTCGGATTTGATATTGAAAATAATATAAAAGCAATAAGATATGGTTTGTTTAAAAAAAAGATGAGTGGAAATAAAAAGAAGATTGTTTTGATTGGTGATGTGCATTATAAATGTATACATATGGAAAACAAGGGCTAAAGGGATATAGAACAAAAAATGATAAGTAGTTCTGTAGTATGTAACAATATTGTAGCGCACCTGAGGAGGAGGAAAACGACTTGCCGTGGCCGTTTTTATCATTGTTAAATGTAAAACAATATAATGTGAATACTTTGTGCATGGTGTTTATGTGATGTGTATTTGTAATTTGCGATTTTGATATTTAAATAAAGTATTTAAAAAAAAAAAGCAAGGGTGGTAAGGGTGGTGGACTTGGAGTTATGTAATCATGCCCCCGTGTTCACCACTACCTTTTGCATCTAACTTCAACAATTTATGGGTGAGACTTAAATACATCGGAAACGGGGATCCTCCGTCCCGTGATTATGTTGCTGAAGAGTTACTTCTACAAACAACATGGGTGAATGTACAAGACATTTATTCCTTCATTGCTCTGCCTAATAAACAGGACTTTGAGCTGTGCTTTACCCAAGAGGCGCCTTTACGTCGCTTCCTGGAGATATCACTTTCCAACGCATCGCACCCAAAATGGAAAGACTGGCAGTAGTGGTGTGCAGATTGATATTGAAATATCGATTCCTCCGATACCAGTTAATTATGTTCTAGAATCGATTCTCGTATTAAAATATCGATATTTTATAAATTCTGCGTAAATGTATATTTTATCATTAATAGGAACATAATGGAATGAAATTATACCACTGGGATCGTCGAAATTGTAAGGAACTATTTCCTCTTCCGCCTTTCATAGTCATCTGTGAAATACGGCTGTATAAATGTGTCGCAGACCCTTGGCGTGCAGCCATGCACACTCAAAACAATGGCCGACCGCAAGCGAAGCCATGTGTGGACATATTTTACCTCCACAAACAGCCAAGACGCAGTATGTGATGTATGTGGGAAGACAGTGAGGTGTTGTGGCAACACCACTAACCTCGTAAAACACCCCAGAATTAATCATAACACAGAATATGATGAGCTCATGTTGAGGCGAACCGAAGAGGAGGAGAGGAGAAGGTGCTGCTAGGGCGAGACAGACGTCTCTCGCGGAGTCCAGGTACAGAGGAGGAAAATGTAGGGTACATAGGCTAGGTCGCATTAAAATATACAGAGTACTTGCAGTAAAACAGGCATTGTAGTCTTTAAAACATAAAAATTCAGTTGAAGATTATTTCATACATAAGGGAAACATTTTATAGATACTATTATTATGTATTAGCTTTATTATTATTTTCACTCAGTTTAATTTTTTTGACTGATAGTTATTTGAATATTTTAAAATGCAGGTATTGACGAACTTATTTATTCCTTTAATTGTGTATTATACTGACAATTTCATTAACACAGCATTCTATTTAAAAGTATATGTAAACTATCAATTCCTTTCCCCTTGGGCTATTTTGTCAGACTGCATACATAGATGACTCTAAAAAGATTAAACATTCAGTACAGTATACCCCATCTTTTGTTTTGTCCTTTGTATTTTACTTTTTATGTAGATGATTCCCCAAGAGCAGCAACACTCACTAGATGCCTTGTAGCGATGATTGTGAAGGACCTCCAGCCTCTGTCCATAGTTGAGGACCAAGGTTTCCAGGGATTTTTGAGAGCTCTTGACTCAAAATATAAACTCCCAGGAGGAAAACCACTGACTGAGACTCATCTTGTAAATTTGTTTGATGAATGTAAAGGCAAAGTAAGAGCATATTTGCAAAATGCTTCCAGTGTTGTTCTCACCACTGATATGTGGACCTCAGTGTCCACAGAGGCCTATTTGACTGTAACATGCCATCTCATTGAAAACTGGCAAATGAGAGAATTTGTCCTGGAAACTCTTTCCATGGGCAGCATACAGCAGATAATATCACCTCAGCAATTAAGCAAATCACAGAAGAATGGGGCATAACTGAGAAGGTGGTTGCAGTTGTCACAGACAATGGTGCAAATATGGTTCCTGTAGTGCACAAAGCTGGATGGAGGCATCTTCCATGTTTTGCACACACACTGAATTTAGTTGTAAAGGACAGTGTAAAAGCTGTCCCAGAAGTGGTGCAGGTGCTGGAAAAATGCCGTGCGATCGTGTCCTTTTTTCACCACAGCACAAAGACTACAGAGAAGCTCAAGGATAGTCAGCAACAGTTGAAAGTGGCAGAGCACAAGCTAATTCAGTCAGTAGATACCCGCTGGAACTCTGTCTTTTACATGTTGGAGCGGCTCTGTGAGCAAAATGAAGCCATGACCACAGCCCTCTGCCTTTTAGGGAAGAATGTATTGTGCTTAAATGTGGGAGAATTATCGCTGATCAAGGAAACAGTTGATGCACTACGGCTGTTTGAAGAAGTAACACAGGAGGTTTCATCTGAAAAACATGTTTCAGTCTCCAAAGTTATTCCACTTGTGTCACTCATTCACAGGGCTGTAGCAGCCTGTGAACATCAGGGCAGCGCTTTTTCCACACAAATGGCACAGCAATGCCAGCGCAGATTCAGGGGTATTGAGAGCATTCACTGTCTAGCTGCAAGTACATTTCTGGATCAGTCAAAACACACATCTCCACACTGAAATGCAAGAAGTCTATCAGAGAGGACAGTCTGCTCCCACTCTAACTGTAAGCTCAACACCTACTGTTAGCTCTGCCGCAGGGCCTTCTACTTCAGGGTCTATCCCGAGTCCTCCAACCGCAGGTCTAGCTGCAACAAAAGGAGGGATATGGACAGATTTTGACATGCAGGTTGTGTCAAGCCAACATCAGTGGTCAGCTTCCAGTGATGTACTCATTGAATTATGCCAGTAAATAAGGAGATAAGGATCCATTGGTTTGGTGGCAAGAGCATGAACAAACCTTCCCATCCCTAAGCAGACTTGCTGTGAGACACCTAGGAATCGTTGCTTCTTCTGTACCTGCAGAGAGAATCTTTTCAAAAGCAGGAGAGGTTGTGAGCAAAAAACAGAGCAGACCTAAAGGGAAAACTGTAAGTATGCTGTTGTTCCTAAACAAAAACCTCTGAATAAGGGAAAGTGGTACTGTCAAATGTTTTTGTTGAAATGTCAAGGAAAGATAAATGTTAAATGACATGTTAAATTACGTGTTGAAATAGCACACAACTTCAGGTTTTTTTATTTGTATATAATAATTCTGCATTATTAGCACGAGCAGCACGCTCCGTTTTGCGCAACTATTTTTAAATCCCGGTAGCTCTGCAACCACGTAAGCTAGCGCAAAAAATTTTTTTGCATATGAAACCGGAGGAGTTGTACTTAGATCTTATGCCATCAGCTTGTCCTCGGTCACGGTTTCCTTCCACATATAGCTTTGCAAAAACTGCATAAAAAGCACTTGCAGCAACAAGAACATAATATTCCAGAAACACGCTTTGCCGATCCGATCAGCTGCTTGTAACACTTCCTACGTCCATCAGCGCGAACTATCGCATGTCCGCCATGACCTGCCCGAAACCGGAAGTGACGTCACTTTGCAGAAATGTAGTTTTTTACCATCAGGGCCTCATGAGCCTATACTGGTGGTTTTAAAAGTTATGTTTGACTTTCTGACTTTCTGTGTCGTTTCTGGGATGCACTGGTATCGCACATCACTAACTGACAGGTGGAGTCTTCTGTCCAGGTAGAAGTGGTGACTCAAGCCAGTTGACAAATTCGGGGCCCCTATAATGGCAGGATTATCTACCCTGCCCAAACAGTGAGGTGTTTCACTTGCCAAGATCTAGATCACCAGGTGAGAGAATGCCCAACAATTAAATGTTGGAAATGTGGTGATTTGGGTCATAAGGCTAAAGACTGTCATAATGAAAGTGAATGCTCCCTCTGTGGTGTGAAAGGGCACACTTTCTTTAAATGCCCCAAGTCCTTTGTTAACATACTGAAATCCTCCCAACAACCTCGACCCTCAGACACTTTGGTTTTTCCTTCTTTGGAGGAACCTTCCCAAGCAACAGACGCCCCCGTGACTGCTCAAGAGAGAGAAGCTTTGTGCCTTCAAGAGATGAGATTAAAAACACATACGGATATAAATGAATTAAATAAAGTGTGGAACCCTGGCCATTCAATAATATCAATAGGGGAAGACAGCTTGACAGAGTGGGTATTTTCTTCAAAAAAGATACAGTGAATATGATCAAAAGTAGAAACATAATAACGGGACGACTCCTCCTTGTTGATTGCTGTTATTACAGGCAAAAGCTGCGTTTTATTAATGTATATAATGCACCCGATCGAACGAAAAAGATGCAATTGCTGAAAAAAATGTATTTGTTAGAGATTGGTTTTAATATTATTTTATGTGGAGATTTTAATATTGTTACTGAAGCAACTGACAGGATATCCAATGTTGAGTTTAGAGAATTGCGGCGAGAAAGTAAATTGTTGGTTCAAATTTCCTGTTGCTCCCATGAATTTTTGAACTATTGGAAACTGAATACATCTTTGTTAGCAGACGGGCTGCTTGTGTCTGAAGTTAAATCTGAAATTAAGAAAATATTACATCGTAAGATTTTTACTGCCTCTTTCTTGGAACTTCGGGAACTTCTTGAACGACGCATGTGTAAATTTTTTATATTTAAAGCGAGAGAATTAAATCATGCTAAGAATATGAAATACAATGAAGAAGTAAGTAGATATATATATATATAAGAAATAAGAAGGAGAAACAAGGAGAGGAGGAAAATCAAATGATATCTCTTAAGGAGAGTACTGATCGAGTCAATAGAGAAGTTTTATTTAATATCTTGAGATGTACTGAATTTTATGGGAATAACAACTATATGATTCTAAATAATCAAAAGAAACGTGGAAATGATTTCATTGTCTCAATTAAGGACAAACATGGAAAGTCAGTTTTTAAAGAAGAAGGGAAAAGACAAGTTATTAGGGACTATTGTTCAGAGATGTTTTCACCCATAGTTACAAACAGTGACGCTGTTAACAATCTTCTAAGTGAGGTTGAACCATTAAATTCTGTTATTTATGAAACCTTGGTTGGGGAAATTAAAAGAGAGGAAGTGGAATCAGTAATTGATCAACTTGGCATATTTGCTGCAAGTTGTTTTACAAGTAAATTTTGGGTTGTCAATCTTATATTTTCTTTTATCCCATTGGTTGATGTAAACCTATTGTTCAATCAGATGTAAGTAAGGTGTGATCTAAGTGAGGCGAAAGAAAAAAAAAAACAACACTAACTAAGCTGGTGAGAGTCGGCAGCTGCACATTAGCGGAGGAGGTTGTATACCAGAGCTAACGGGAGAATAGTTCAACAATAGCCGTGGATGCAGAGTCTACGTTCCTGTTATGGACTGTTTTACCCTGTGACGATGGACCGAGAGGAATTCTCTGGACCCTTCTGCTGTGGATAGGATTTCCGTGGTTTCGTCCGAGTGTCCTCAGCAACCCGGCCATGCAGCTAATTCCAACCACGTTGCCGAGTGGAGGCCGCATGGTCACAGACCGAGCCTGCCCCTCAACTTGCCTTCGCAGTTAGCCCAAAGGATTTGTGAGTAGACTTGAGCAAGGGCATTTTATTTTCTGCTTGTTTAACAAGTGAAGCAGCCATTTATGTGTTTTCTGATCCCAACGAGCCCAAGCAACGACCAGGTCTGCAACGGTTTCAGTATATGAGCTCACAAAGGTTACAAATTTGAACGGAACTTAAAGGGGAGTAATTTGGATAAATGCGTTTTCTAAAACATTGAATGTGAGTTGTGAAGAAAAAACACCCAATTTAATTGTAAGGAAACAGTTTAGAACTTGAAATATTGTATTTATTTTATTTAAATCATATTTTATTAAACTAAATTTTACATTTTGAATTTAAAGTTTTGTGTTGTGTCATAATTATTATTTACAGAGTTTATAAGTGGTAACGGTTACTAAAAAGTGAAAAGGGGCTTAACACATTAATCTTCACTAAGAATAATGGATTTATCTAAACAGAACTCACTGTTTCCACTGAGTGGAGGCACCACCAATATTAAAACTTCTAAGTACAAAGGTTAAAACTGGTTAATTATTGTTTCTCCTGTTTACCAGTAAAATTAAGTGACGTACCCAGGGCCCCGCTCATAGTACTATCACCACATTAACCGAGGGTTAATGTTAGGATGCCTGGGTCGTTGACCCAGGGTTTTTGAGTTTATTATATTATTTATCATTTCTAGTCTTTGGTTTCTTTGTTAGAGTCATGTCTTATGGTTTATGTCTCTGTGTAATCCTTAGTTGCTGTCTCCCCTGTCTGCTATAACCCCGTGTCCAGTCAGTGTCTGTCTGCCCTGGTCCCACGTCTCTGTTCCCTCTGTTGTAGTGCCTGCCTGTGAGTCTGTGTCTGTAAGTTCAGTCTGTGTTATGTTTCCTGTTTTATTTTGAAGGTCCATGTCTCATGTTAATGTATCTGGTTTTGCTTCCCCAGTTTCGTTAGGCCTGATTTGCCCCAGCTGTGTTTCCCTCCTGTTGTCCATTCCCTGATTGCTCCCTCTGTGTATTTAAGCCCTGTGTTTCAGTTTGTCGGTGTCATGATCTACCCTCATTTATGCTGTATGGGCTGCCTGCTTGTTTATAAGTTTATTTGCATTTCTGTTATGTTTTGCCATCCAGCAATAAAAGCTCAGTTTGAAGTACACTTTTGCCTGCTGTGAGTCTGCACTTTGGGTCCACTACTCCTGCCTGCACACAGCGACACTTGACAGAAGATTGCGACCAGAACATGGACCCAGCAGATGTTGAACTGCACAAGCGCCGGCAGGTAGCTCTCTCCCAGCTAGAGGAGGAGCTCCGGTGGAGGCCATGGCTCACCCCCGACTACGGGCACATTTTTTCATGGGACTCGTTTAGCTCTGGGGGGGTCCCCAGAGTTGCCATGCTGCTTCACCTGCTGCTTCGCCTGCACTTGTGCTACCTACACTACAAGTGGGAGGTCTTCGTTTAACTTCAGACACACATTTCTTGCTGGAGCCACAGCGTTGCTCCTCCCGAGGAAAGCGGCGCCCACGCCACCGTCATATGGACAATTCTGAGCAACTTGTGGTGGTGAGTTGAAATGACTACCTTGCCCACACTCCTGAGCCAATAAACAGAAAGGACTATAATCTCACCTCAGACACCTTCGGGATCTCTTCTCGCGATGATGATTTGGATTGGAAGGCCAGTTTTGGTTAGCGCCTCACGAGCTAGTTAATGACAATATGCATTCCTCTGAGATTTTTAGTCCTAATACTGTTCATCGTGGTGGAAATAAGCTAAAGCCCACTTTTGCCAAGTCTTTTTTTTTTTTTCTAAACCTGGCCACATAAAGTCTGAGACTGAAAACTGTTAAATCAAAGACTGAGACTGCTAGACGTGGTGGTGGTGGTAGGAAGCTAACAAGCATTTTTAGATGAGTCTGTTTGCTGAGCCTGCTCCTTCACCCCGTTGTGTTCCTGCTCCCAGTGCAGCTCAGGCCCAGCATTCCCCTGCACCTGTTTCAGTGCTTCGGGTGGGGGAGGCTGAGGTCCACCTGGTCCCTGCTCCGGTGTCCAGGCCGGCTGAGGCACTGCCTGTCGCTGCACCCGTACTAGCTCCTTCTTCTTTTGTTCTAAAGTCTTCCTCCTTCTCAGGTCTGTAAGGATATTTTTGCACACAGCAACACTATCTATCATTTTTTGCTCAATGACCACCTTGGCTCTAGTTTTCCAAATGTGGGTGTTAATGACACACATAAGCCAAAAGAGGCGTCTTTTACTGTCATACATTTTTTTTCTTTAAACAGACCATATTTTATAGCTTGTATGTTATCAATTTCAAAACCCATTTTAGTCATCTGTTGTCTGATTTCTACTGTTCTATAACAGGATAACAGTAAATGTTCAAGGGTTTCATCTTCGACACACCGTGGCATTGGACATTCTTTGGTGGTAACATAACAGCTCCACTGCACCACCGCTCTAACGGGGAGACGTCCAACAGAAATCAACCACACCGTATCTCTCATATTTTCAGAGATTAATTTGTCATATATATATTTTTAACTACTAACAGGTATTCTTCTACGCCCACGCCCTTATATTTTATCTGTCCTTTATTTTTACTATTAATTATATTGTATACTTGTTTAGTGCATACTTGTGTCCAGTTAATGCTCAAGTCTTTCCACTGTTCCGTAGTGTCACCAAAAAGGAGCTTATAATAAGGTATATTGGATCTAGCCCTACCTTTTAGTTTTCCCCATTGTGCTTCGTTACCACTAATCCACGGAGTTCCCCTATTAAGAGCGCTAAAAACATTTTTAATAAAAGGAATTCTCAAAGTGATACGGAGATCTGGCGCACCCAATCCACCACACTCTTTGCCTTTATACATTAAGGTTCGTTTTGTTACCTCACGGTTTGTTCCCCCATATTAATTTAACACACAGTTTGTTTAAAAGTGATTTCTGAGGAGGAAAAACCGTGGCAAGGAAGAGAAGTTTAGATACTATATGGGTTTTAACTAATTATTGAGTGCCCCGGACACCACATTTGAGTTAGTGCAGATATATCATTGTCACTTTTCAGTCTCATCTCTTGTAGACAGAGAATATCATAATTTAGCTTTAATAAATTTTCAACTTTCCTTTTTCTTAGTCTTTCTGATTGTAACCCTCTAACATTCCACGTTATTATTTTAAGAGTACTCATATTTATGTAATAGGAGGTTATTCGGTAGAGGGAGGGAACATTGTAGATTCAATATTACCTTGCGGAGGGCTGGATCGATCGTCTTTTCTCTTATCTCTGCTATAAGACGCCATCGAGACACTTCTTTTCCTTCCTCCTTTCGTTGTTTCATTGACCAATTCCTCCATCGCAGGATGCTGTTTGTTAAAAAAAATCCCTGTTTGTGGATCCACATCTTGTCTTGCTGGATCATCCGTAGGAGAAATCTCCACAGGAGTCAAAATGGGTGATTCTTCACTATCACTTGCACTTAAGTAGCTTTCTGATGAATTTTCTTCCTCTCTTTCCCTTCGCTTGTCATCGCTCTCACATTCCACATCAGAGGTTTGTGAGAAGGATTGGTCTCCCGGTTCTTCTCCACTTTTTACTGTTATTTCTTCAAGTTGTCTTGAGAGCATCAAATCCTCCTCTATGTTGTTATTGTCTGTCTGCGGCTCTGTTACTCCTGGAAGATTTGTTGTGGTACGATTACCGGGTTCTTGTCCTGAAGCAGCATCAGGGACAGCCAATGGATTTATTAGGGACACATTTCCATATGTAAGCCTTTCTTGTAGCGGGGCTGGATTTGAAGCTACTGGCAGCACTGAAGTGGTTGGAAGGTTCGTTCGAAAAGCACTCGTGGAGGGCTGCTGGGAAGCTTTAGTTATATTGGCGAAGGATTTGGGACATTTAAAGAAGGTGTGTCCCTTCAGTCCGCACAGGGAACACTCGCTGTCATTTTGGCATTCTTTAGCTTTATGACCCAACTCCTCGCATTTCCAGCACTTAAAGGTAGGACAGTCTCTTACTTGATGGTCTAGAGCTTGGCAGACAAAACATCTGTTTGCCTGTCCAGGATATATGACACGCCCATTAAAAGGGCCCAGAGAGATGGAGTTAGGGATGGAAACAATATGACCTGCTCCATCTCTCCGCATTCGTACTTTGAATTTTCTTACTCCGTACCATACCAGGTTGAACGTCTGGTGTCCTGGTGCAGCCACAACAACCTGGTGCTGAATGCCCAGAAGACAGTGGAGATTATTGTGGACTTCAGGAAGCACACAGCTCCACTCTCCCCCCCCCCCCCCCCCCCAATCATCCTGGGTACCACCATCACCCAGGACCTGAAGTGGGAGCCCACCATCACCTCCGTCATTAAGAAAGCCCAGCAGAGGATGTACTTCCTGAGGCAGCTGAAGAAATTCAACCTGCCAACACGGACGATGATGCAGTTCTACACCGCAATCATCGAGTCCATCCTCACCACCTCCATCACCGTGTGGTACGCTGGAGCCACTATCAGGGACAAACAGACTGCAGCGTGTTGTGCTCTGCTGAGAAGGTGATTGGCTGCAGACTCCCATCTCTGCAGGACCTGTACACCTCCAGGACACTGGGGCGTGCAGCTCGGATCTCAGCTGACCCTTCTCACCCTGGACACAGTCTGTTTGACCTGCTCCCCTCAGGCAGGAGGCTCCGGTCCATTCGCACCAGAACCTCTCGCCACAAGAACAGTTTCTTCCCCTCTGCTGTTGGTCACATGAACAATAACCATATGACTGTCCCCGCCACTAACACATGACCCTACGCTGTGTTCACTGCATCATTCCATGTTTGGCACTGATCACCACCTGCACTCATGTATATATCTATCTACTTAGCACTTTTAATTCTTATTCTCATTTTTATTTTCATGTCTATTTATGCTTAATTTATAACAGTATGTTATAAGAATAGATGGCCTGGGGGTTTACCCAAGAAGATTGGAAAAGGAGTTCCTCCGCCACATAATCGCGGGAAGGTGGATCGTTACTTCCACCATATTTCAACCTTACCCATAGGTTGCCAAATTTAGAGGCATAGGGTAAAGGTACATATGGGGGCATGTTTAAACACACAAGGGCTACAAGCAGAAGGGAAGGGATAAACTCAGGTGACGTTGCCACCCTAGTTTTTTTTTTTTTTTTTTTTAAATCACTTTATTTAAATATCAAAATACACATAATACAAGCACTATGCACAAATTATTCACATCTTATTTTACATATTACAATAGTAAAAGCTCCCACGGCAAGTCATTTCCTAATATCATATCTCTCGTTTTTCTTCTTCTTCTCAGCTCAGTTGCAATGTTTTTACATACGGTGAAACTACTTATTTTACATAATGCCTTACAGGATATCTTTAAATGTGAAATACCCCTCGAGAGTAAGATTATGTTCTTTGGATATATACCTCAGGAATGGCCTAAATATGATAAACATTTAGTAAATATTCTACTGGTGGCCTGTAAAAAGAGTATCACCAGAAAATGGTTATCCCCGGAGAGTCCAAACATAAGTACATGGATGGAAATCACAATGGAAATCTATAACATGGAAAAGATAACAGCTTCTGTTAACCACAAGCTGGAGAAATTTACATCATACTGGGAAAACTGGGTCAAATATATCACACCTCATAGGCCAGATTTTATTTTTACAAACCAATAACTGATGTATGAGAGTATATATTTATAGGATCACCCCCTACCAACACATCCGTTTTGTTTTTTGTTTTGTTGTTGTGTTGTTTTGTTTTGTTTGTTGGTTTTGTTTGTTTTCTTATTTCGGATTATGTGATTGTTTCAATTGCTTCTATAGTTGTAAATATTCTTTCTTTATGACTTGGATGTAAATTAAAATACTATTTTGGTATCTCAGGCAGATAACCTAAGCAAGAAGTATGCTTACATGATGTACATACTGTGAATGCCTGTTTTTGAAACCTTAATAAAAAAATATAAATCAAAAAAGAAGAAACTACTTATTTTTTGTTCTATGACACCTTTAGCCCTTGTTTTCCATATGTGGACATTTATAATACACATCACCAGCCAAAACAATCTTCTTTTATTTTCACTCATCTTTTCTTTAAACAAACCATATCTTACTGATTTTATATTATTTTCAATATTAAAACCTAGTTTTTCCATCCTCCTTATTTCAACCGTCCTGTAACACGATATCAATAGATGATCAAGACTTTCGTCTTCATCACAATTCTCCATAGGGCATTTCTTAGTAATAACGAAGCAACTCCACAGAACCACAGCTCTTACTGGGAGACGTCCGACAGAGATAAGCCACACTGTATCTCTCATGTTCCTGGATATTACTTTATCATATGTTTAACTATTTTCTGATTTTCTTCTTTTTCCACAGCCTTATATTGTATCATACCTTCATTTTTTTTAGATTGATTTTATTATATATTTGTTTTGAGTTTAATTGTAAAAGATTTAAGCCATCCAATTTCCACTGATCCACAAGATCCCCAAACACAAGTTTAAAGTATGGCACTCCCGTTCGGGCTCTCCCTTTCATTTTTTTCCACAAAGATTCCTTCCCTTGGATCCAGTGGGTGCTTCGCTCAAATGCGCTATATACATTTTTTAGAAAAGGAATCATCAAATTAACGCTAAGATCTGGCGCTCCTAATCCTCCATTTTCTTTTCCTTTATACATTAATTTCCTCTGTGTTACTTCGCGGTTTGTCCCCCAAATCAATTTGGTACACAATTTACTTAATTTAATAACAGTTTTGTGAGGGGGGGGGAAGACAGTAGCCAGAAACAACATCTTTGAGACTACATGTGTTTTCACGATATTCACACGCGCTTTATAGTTTGTATTTTTATTGTCCCATTTAGCTACTTCGTTTTCTATTTCACTCTCTTTCTTTTTCCAATTCAAAAGACATGGATCATTTTTAGTAATCCAAATACCTAAAATCTTCATCTCCTTGTTAGTTTTTAAATCAATTACAGGTTCTTTTAAGTTTTGTCCAAACCAAACTCCTTCGGTCTTTTCCTGGTTTAGCTTAGCACCAGAAGCTTGTTCGTATTTTGTTAGCAAATCCTTAAGTATTGATAGCTCCTTTTGATCTTTTATAATTACAGAGACATCATCCGCATAAGCAAGGGCTGTCACCTTGTAGGTGTCATTTAGGATGTATCCAGTAAAACGGCTATCACTATTGATTGTTTTAAGTAACGGATTTATTGCCAGAACATATAAGGCTGCGCTTAAAGGACATCCTTGTTTCACTCCACATTCGACATGGAAGGGTTCGGTCAGTCTTCCGTTTACTTTAATCTGGACAAGGGATTTTTTATATAATACTTTAATCATGGAGATGAAGGTTTCAGGCATATTATATGCTTTCATTACTTCCCACAAATAAGAGTGGGAGATGTAATCAAAAGCTTTCCTTTGGTCGAGACTTAAAATAAAAAATTCTGTATCTTTTCTACTGTAAATTATTTCACGCAGAGTACATAAATTATCCCACATCAGACGACCTCTTATTGCACATGTTTGCTCTTTTTCTATAATTTTATCTAATACCTCTTCAAACCTATTCATAATTATTTTAGCAAATATTTTGTAATCAACATTCATTATTGTCAATTGTCTATAATTATTTATATTATCTCTTTCCCCTTTCTTATATAGCAAACACATTAATCCATTATAAAAGGAGTCACCCAAAGTTCCCTCATGCATGCCTTCATTAAAAACAGTGGCTAAAAATTTGGATATTTCATTCACAACTATTTTATAAAATTCGGACGGAAGCCCATCTAAACCAGGGGTTTTGTTTATGTTTAACTGACTGATCGCACATTCTACCTCCTCTTTAGTAATATTTCCTAAAAGTGAGGTATATTGGATGGAGTCCAGAGGCTCTATTTTACTTAACAAATATTTTACTGCACTTGTTTTTGTAGATAACGGAGAGAACATATGGGCACATAGCCTTCTGATAACTCGCCTTTTATCTACTTCTTTTACGAAGGAGTTTCCTCCCTCATCTCTTATAGAAGAAATGAAATCATTATTACGTTTCTTTTGGTTAGCACCAATCATATAATCTTTATTACCATTTATATCACCTCCCATTGTTTTTTGTATGTTAAATAATATTTCATTATTTACTTTTTCAATACTAACTCTAAGTTCTTCAGTCTGGTTCTCTTCATCCTCTTTTCTAAATTTTTTATTCTTCAACAATATGTATTGATTTACTTGTTCGTTATACTTTATATTTTTTGCATAATTTATTTCTCTACATTTAAATTTAAAAAAATTTCGCATCCGTTCTTTCAGTATCTCCCACAATTGTATATCAGATGTTGTGAGTTTTTTAAGTTGCAAAACTTTCACAATTTCTACCTTTAATTCCAAAACTAGTGCCCCGTCACTTAGACAGCTCGTATTTAATTTCCAATAAGTGGAAGGGGGGTCAGTGCCACACAAAATCGTAGCTCTGACTACCTTATGATCAGAGAAATCAGTTACGAAATCATTATATCTTAAAGCTACAATCTCGGAAGATATATAAATCCTATCTATTCTAGTTTTAGAGGATGAGTCAAACCTTGTAAAATGAATTGTCTGAGGGTTTAAGATCCTATATAAATCCCTAAGAGATGCGTCATTACATATTTGTGTAAGTAATTTGCCTTCCCTGGACTCTTTGAAAATCGTACTAGCAATCCTATCATTCTCTTCCGTAACCATATTAAAATCCCCACATAAAACAGTATTAAACCCACATTCCAACAAATGTCTCATTTTCTTTAGTTATTGCATTTTCTTTGTTCTTTCTGGTGCGGTATACACATTAATTAACCGAAATTTTTGACCACCATAATGGCAATCAACAAGTAAAAGCCGTCCTGGTATTATATCTCTTTTCTTTATGATGTTCACATGAGTGTTTTTGAAGAAAAAGCCCACCCCGTCTGCACTATCTTCCCCTATTGAGACTACTGAGTGGCTTGGACCCCATAATTTAATCAGTTCTTCAATATCTTCCTTGGTTTTCAATCTTAATTCTTGTAGGCATAATATGTCATAGTCCAGTTTTTGCAGAAAAAGCACTTTCTTCTTCCTTAGTCTTTCTGATTGTAACCCTCTAACATTCCATGTTATTATTTTAAGAGTACTCATATTTATGTAGTAGGAGGGTTATTCGGTAGAGGGAGGGAACATTGTAGATTCAACATTACCTTGCGGAGGGCTGGATCGATCGTCTTTTCTCTTATCTCTGCCATAAGACGCCATCGAGACACTTCTTTTCCTTCCTCCTGTCGTTGTTTCATTGACCAATTCCTCCATCGCAGGATGCTGTTTGTTAAGAAAGATCCCTGTTTGTGGATCCACATCATCTTGTCCTGCAGGATCATCCGTAGGAGAAGTCTCCACAGGAGTCGAAATGGGTGATTCTTCACTATCACTTGCACTTAGGTAGCTTTCTGACGAATATTCATCCTCGCTTTTCCGTCGCTCGTCATCGCTCTCACATTCCACATCTGAGGTCTGTGAGAAGGATTGGTCTCCTGGTTCCTCTCCACCTCCAACTGCCATTTCTTCGGGTTGTCTTGAAGGCGTCAAATCCTCCTTTATGTTGTTATTGTGTGTCTGCGGCTCCGTTACTCCCGGAAGATTTGTTGTGTTACAACTGCCTGGTTCTTGTCCTGAGGCAACATCTGAGACAGCCAAAGGATTTATCAAGGACACATTTCCATGTGTGGGCCTTTCCTGTAGCGGGGCTGGATTTGAAGCTACTGACAGCGCTGAGGTGGTTGGAAAATCCGTGCGATAAGCACTCGTGGAGGGCTGCTGGGAAGCTTTAGTCATATTTGCAAAGGATTTGGAACATTTAAAGAAAGTGTGTCTTTTCGCACCACAGAGGGAGCACTCACTTTCGTTTTGGCAAATGTTAGCCTTGTGGCCCAACTCACCACATTTCCAACATCTGATAGTGGGGCATTCTCTCGCCTGATGGTCTGGACCTTGGCAGATAAAGCACCTCGCCGATTGGCCAGGATAAATAATCCTGCCATTGTAGGGGCCCAACGAGATGGAATTAGGGATGGAGATTATATGTCCAGCTTCATCTCTACGCATCCGAACTTTGTATTTTCGGACTCCATACCAGAATCCGAATTTATCTACTGGCTTGACTGGGGGTTGAAGAATCTCGCAGTACCTTTTAAGATATAGCTCGATGTCTTGGTCTGGAATCCTTCCAGTCCAGAATTTAACAATAAGAGTCACTACCTCTACCTGGACAGAAGACTCCACTTGCCAGTCTTTCCATTTCGGATGTGAAGCGTTGGAAAAAGAAATCTCCAAGAAGCGACGTAAGGGCGCCTCTTGGGTGAAACACAGCTCAAAGTCCCGTTTATTGGGCAGAGCAATGAAAGAGTATATGTCCTGCACATTCAGCCAAGATGTTTGCAATAACAGCTCTTCAGCAACATAATCACGGGTCGGGGGGTCCCCGTCTCCGATGAATTTAAGTCTCACCCATAAATTGCTGAAGTTTGAAGCAAAAGGTAATGGGGCATACGGGGGCATGGTTACAATACTAATAACCCTTGCCACCTTTGCCGCGTCCACTCATTTTCTCGAAGCCGTGTAGAAACACTACATTACAACATTAGGAAATTGCTGCGGTGCTTCAGTGCAAACATACTGTTATAAATTAAGCTTAAATAGACCTGAAAATAAACATGAGAATAAGAATTAAAAGTGCTAAGTAGATAGATATATACATGAGTGCAGGTGGTGATCAGTGCCAAACATGGAATGATGCAGTGCCAGTCCAGGATGAACCCTGCCTCACAACCAGGAATAACCTCCAGAGTCGGACACTATTAAAGAACAGTGTAGTTACCTTATTCACCTACTCAGATTTCATATTATAGCTCTGAACACCAATTAAAACAAGAGCTCTTATTTAATAGAGCCATGCGTTATCGTAACATAAAGCCTTCCACCATCTAAAATGTATGTCAGCTAGTGATGTGCGGATCGATCCTGAAATATCGATTCCTCCGATACCAGTCATTTATGTTCTAGAATCGAATCTCACATTAAAATATCGATATTTTAGTAATTTATGGTAAATTTGTAGTTTATCATTAACAGGAACACAGTGGAAAGAAACTATAACATTCAGATTGCCTACATTCAAAGGAACTACTTCCTCTTCCGCCTTTCATAGTCATATGTGAAATACGGCTGTATAAAAGTCTCGCAGCCCCTTGGCGTGCACACTCACAACAATGGCTGAGCGTAATTGGAGTCATATGCGGACGTATTTTACCTCCACAAACAGCTGAGACGTGGTTTGCAATACATGTGGCAAAAAAGTGAGGTGTTGTGGCCATACTTGCCAACCTTGAGACCTCAGAATCAGGGAGACATTCAAAATACATTTTACAGGGTTTATTTATCGGGTAAAATACGTTAAATGTCACAGTTATTATTGGCCGGCCCGGAAACAGCGGGGGTGTCCAAATTCAAAGGCTGCTTCCACCTGAGGACCCGGCCTTCGCGGTCTAAAGAAAGCCGGGTAGTACCTCACGAGCTCCCTCGGTGGAGTGAAACTCTGTCGTCTGCTCCTTGCTGTCTAAAATATAACCCGGGTGCTGACGTAAACTCTCGACCGTCTCACACTTTGTTTAATTCGTTTTCTGTTTGACGTTTATTCAGCTGTGTGAAAACCCCGGAGGAACCCACCCGAGGGATTAATAAAGTTAAATTTAATTTAATCTAATCTAATAACTTTAATCTCAGCCAAACCGATTTACTCACAAACAAATAAAACACTGAAAAAGCCAAACAATAACATTTTGAAGTTATCAAAGTGACTTATATATCATGTTTAACCTGAGTAGTGAAAGACCGCGGGGGTTTGAAAATGATGTGTCGATTGTCTCAGATATTTGAAGTTTACACAGCTACATTCTCACCTGAAAATATGTTAAAAGTTTTTTTGCGACCCAGAAAGAGAAATAAGAGTAATATTAAAACTAAGTAGCTGCCGCCATTGGTGGAAACTGGAATTGGCTGGGCCGCGCTATGAATTCTGCAACATGGTTTTTCAATTTTGTTGTCCGGGTGGAAAATCGGGAGAAATTCGGCAGAATGGTGGCTCCGGGAGATTTTCAGCAGGGTTGGCATGTATGGTTGTGGCAACATCACTAACCTTGTCAAACACCTCAGAGTAAATCATATCACAGAATATGACGAGCGTATGTTGAGGCGAACTGAAGAGGAGGAGAGGGACAGGTGCTGCTAGGGCGAGACAGACGTCTCTCACAGAGTCCTTTAGTGCTGCAGGCAGGCAAGGTGTTCAGATAGTGCACAACTTCAGTTTTTTTATTTCTATGTGATGAACTCTGCATTATTAAGTGATAAGAACAAGTAATCTTATGTCCTGTAATCATTATGACGCTATAATTTGAGATACAATAAATAAAATAAATTTTTGTACAAAGCATCGGTATCGGATCAGTATCGTCGATACCACCCTGAATATTACTTGGTATCAGATCGGAAAGGAAATCAGTGGTATCGCACATCACTAATGTCAGCGTATATGTCCAGAGCAAAAGATGATAAACTCATATAATCAAAGGTTACAACATCTACAACCAAAGCTCTTAAAGGGAGGTGTGTGGCTCTTAAAAGAGCCGTTGAGTTCTTTCAGTTGGTGTGAATGAGTTTAACCGCCGAAGCCGTACAGAGTGCGGCCCTGTCTCTTCAGAGCGTACACCACGTCCATGGCGGTCACGGTCTTCCTCTTGGCGTGCTCGGTGTAAGTGACGGCGTCACGGATCACGTTCTCCAGGAACACCTTCAGCACACCGCGGGTCTCCTCGTAGATCAGACCCGAGATACGCTTCACTCCGCCACGACGAGCAAGACGGCGGATGGCGGGTTTGGTGATTCCCTGGATGTTATCGCGGAGAACTTTACGGTGACGCTTGGCGCCTCCCTTTCCGAGTCCTTTGCCTCCCTTGCCCCTTCCACTCATGGTTAGTTTCTTTGACCGAACAAAGACGAATGAAAGTCAGTGACACAGGTCCTGTGTCTTTATGTGTGCTCTGAGGACGTAAAAGAAAACGGTACGAACGAGTTTCGCTGGGCGGATCGAAGCTCTGTGGCTCCGCCCACTCTTCGGTTGTCCAAATGTTGACATTTTAATCTAGTTCACTTTAAAAAAAAAAAACCACATGATCACTAGAATCTTTAGTTCATATTAAACACTCTGATCAACTGTAAAACGCCAAGTTTTTTTTCAAAGTATATTAGGTAGTTCGAAAAATATATATATGAAGTGCACTAGTCTGTAATTCGCTCAGTTTGGGATAACAAAACATTAGATGTGCTTTGTGGTCAAGCACAATGTACATTGTGTATGTATAACGCAACTGAAGGGAGGGGAGAGAACACGCGCGCGCACACACACACACGATATAATCGCGCTGTTTTACAACATAAAACAAATACTTGATTTTGTCTGTTTGCTTTTGACTTAGAAGTACTACACAGTTTTCAACAGTTCGTGTTACTTTAAAATTTTGTGTGGACATGTGCTCTTTAGAAGAAGTGGGTGGCTCTGAGAAGAGCCGTTGGGTGGATGCAGCAGAGCTGCAGTTTACTTGGAGCTGGTGTACTTGGTCACGGCCTTTGTGCCCTCGGACACGGCGTGCTTGGCCAGCTCACCGGGCAGCAGGAGGCGCACGGCGGTCTGGATCTCCCTGGAGGTGATGGTGGAGCGCTTGTTGTAGTGAGCCAGGCGGGAGGCCTCAGAGGCGATGCGCTCGAAGATGTCGTTGACGAACGAGTTCATGATGCTCATGGCCTTGGAGGAGATGCCGGTGTCGGGGTGCACCTGCTTCAGCACCTTGTACACGTAGATGGCGTAGCTCTCCTTCCTGGTCTTTCTCTTCTTCTTGCCGCCCTTGCCGGCGGTTTTAGTCACGGCTTTCTTGGAGCCCTTCTTGGGCGCGGACTTTGCGGGTTCAGGCATTTTTCTTCGTCGCTACTTCACAGGACAGAAAATGCCCGTCAGCGCAGAGCAGCTCCCTTTTATTTCCGCTGTATGCAAATGAGGCTGTGCAGATCCCCGCCTGTCATTGGTCGAGGCTCTGCCTTTGGTCGAAAGATTGGGCGTGCCGTGTAAACACGGAAGACCAAAAAGGAAAGCTGGAAGTTCCTGTCGGCGTCAGTCCCCCTCCCCCTTCAATCAGTTCAATTAATCAGTTAAATGTGGCGCCCTGTCATAAATATTTAATTTCTATTAATTTTGAAAGCTTATAGTTTGCATATGATCTCATCACCAAGTGTTAAACATTTGTTGAACATTTTACGTCCTGTGCATGACAATGCAAAGGTTGATTCTCAGTCTTTTAATATAAATAAACAAATACATAAATAAAAAAATGTAAACCTGTGCCACTGATACTGTTACTGCTGTATATTTGCTCTGAAGAAGGGACCAGAGGAAAGAAGATGAAAGCATCAAGTAACCTCTAGCGTTCTCGTTTGATTCCCAGTTCCGAGCTTCAGCATTGTCATAAGCATCATAAACAACTCAAATAAACATACGTTTAAACTTAGTTCCACACAATCTGTAGCCCCATCCTGAGACAGACCAACACCTTGACCAGGGTTTCTTTGTCTGAGGTGTGATAGCTGAGAATGAATGAATGGCTTTTGCAGATTGAAGAACAGCACTCACTGAATCTGTACATTTATTCTTTGTGGGGGAGCTGCACAGCTGACACAGAGAAACAGACACCCTCATTCACAGCTACAGTCAATCTAGAATCACCAATTAAACTAACCAGTGTTTGGACTGCAGGACGCAACAACAGGGAGAACATGCAATTGCTGAAAGAAAAGCAGCAGGCAGCTGGATTAAAACTCAGAAACATCCTGTGAGGCAACATTGCAAATCACGATATTTCAAGTACTGCTTTGATTAATGCTATAGGAACAATAATCCATGCATTCACCAAATCCATGTGTGAAGTCTGTGGATAACACCACTGGTCTCTGTAACTACAGATAGGGATACCAGCACCGTAGCCAACGGTGTTCAGAAAACAACCAAGGAGGTCACTGTGTGTGTGTGTGTGTGTGTGTGTGTGTGTGTGTGTGTGTGTGTGTATATATATATATATATATATATATAAAAATTAAAAAAAAAAAAAACACCCAGCACGCCCCTGCGGGCGGTTTATCCTTCAAGCTCGGGTCCTCTACCAGAGGCCTGGGAGCTTGAGGGTCCTGCGCAGTATCTTAGCTGTTCCCAGGACTGCGCTCTTCTGGACAGAGATCTCCAATGTTGTTCCCGGGATCTGCTGGAGCCACTCGCCTAGCTTGGGAGTCACCGCACCTAGTGCTCCGATTACCACGGGGACCACCGTCACCTTCACCCTCCACATCCTCTCGAGCTCTTCTCTGAGCCCTTGGTATTTCTCCAGCTTCTCGTGTTCCTTCTTCCTGATATTGCTGTCATTCGGAACCGCTACATCGATCACTACGGCCGTCTTCTTCTGTTTGTCTACCACCACTATGTCCGGTTGGTTAGCCACCAACCGGACATAGTGGTGGTAGATAGATACACACACACACACACACACTCACTGTCTATTTTAAACTATATATAGATATCATCTAGATATCATCCTGTAAATTCCCACTTGAATTTTTCTTAAATATTTGATTTTGATTACTAGCTATGAGAACTGCTGATCCTCAGCTTCGCATGCCCATTCAAATCTTTGTTGACCTCAGAGTGATTCTTTTCTGACTCTTTTGTGTCTGGCTTATTGGCAGTAGTTACATCATAAGATTCTTAAAAACTGAGCTTTAAAACATGCTAATAAATCTCTAATAAAAACCCAGAGATGCTGACAGTGATCCCTGACTATTTTAGGGATATAAAGCACTATTTAAAACACAAAGCATTAAAACACATTAAGAAGAAAACATATTGATGATGCTCAATCATCCAGGTAAATATATCTCCAAAAGTTGATTCTGTTCATCTGGACGTAGCGTTTTGTGGGAGAAACGTTTTGTCACTCATCCAAGTGACTTCTTCAGTCTCAGCTGACTGCAGGTTTCTCCAAATTTTATAAACAGCACATTTGCATAATGACTGAAACCAGCCCAGTGAAGGAACAATGGGCTGGGAGGTCAGCTCCTCAATCTTAATTATGCAAATTCTCATGACCACTGATCAATAGCCATGAGTACCATTCACAGAGAGTTGGGGAATGGCTGCAATCACAGCATTGTAAGATGGCGAAGAACCTGCAGTCAGCTGAGACTGAAGAAGTCACTTGGATGAGTGACGAAATGTTTCTCCAACAAAATGCTACGTCCAGATGAACAGAATCAACTTTTGGAGATAAGAAGACAACAGTCTTAATGAATTTGTTGTAGTTTAACCATTAAAGGACACTATTAAAAGGTAATATTAAAAGGTTTGCTCAAAATATTGCCATCATTATTAAGCGTAGTGGTGGCCAAATTAAGGTATTCGAAGCAGTGAAGCTTGTATTGAAGAAGGGTTAGTTACTCTAAGCTTTTTAACGCTTTTCTGCCCTCTGGTGGACAAAAATATGAAGAGGCGCATGAATGTACAACTTGAAATGAACTACTTCATTATGTTTGCCTCTGCACAGCTGAGTTGATACACTGTATTTGATATCATGTGACAATTCTCTGCAATATTGATAAGGTGGTTTGAACATGTATTTTGGGGGGTGGAAAGAAAAGTTTGTCGTATTTGATTATTAGGACTCAATGTAGCTCAGGAAGTCAATGAACATGGGACTGTTCAGAGGAACCAAGCCTGGACACTGGTTCTGTATGGAAAGCCATGGGTGCAAAACTAAAGACAATGTATCACTTAATGGACATTTGTTTTATTGAAAATTTATCGTATATCCCCAGCACACATAATAAGTAAATGTATTGATTTCCTATTTTAATGAAATATATATTTTGACCCAATTATTTAAAGGTGTATTTATTTAGTTCACTTTGGTGCCCACCATCAAACATTATTCATTATACCTGTAGCTAATATTTTCTAATTCACGTTCATTATACTTAACTGCCTTTAACTCGTATTACTCTTTACTCTCTGTAGAATAGGGACGTGATTCCATGTTACGCATCACAGCACACCTCTTTTCATCTTGCTCAGTTGTTTCAATAACAAGTCAAATAAAGGTCTTACCACTCGCTGTCTGATGTGCGGACGTAATAGAAAGCCCTTGACAGCAGTTTTTAAAATTGGGCAGAGCCAAGAGGCCACTTTCCTGGAGTCTAGCATGCCATGGAGCTTTTTAATGACTTTACAGCGCGCGCACATGCATAAACACATACCAAAAATATTTTGTGTAAGCACTTAAGTGGATCTAATTTTTTGGGGATGCTTAAATTTCTAGAAGCTGCTTTTATGGTGCAAGTTTTACATGCAGTTTCTGCATTTTTCAAAGCTGGCATTAAAAACCAGATGTACTACATAATCTTTACTAGGATGCTAGCTGGTGTGTGCAAGTAATAATTAAATTAAAAACGTTAATTAATATAATAGCAGATGTTAAGAGATTTGCTTCCTCTCTAGGCTCTGTCTGCTATACATGCCTCGCAATAAAGTTTTATAACTGATGGCTTTAGGAACAGGCTCTTGTAAGATTGTGGTGGCTCTTAAAAGAGCCTTTGAGTTCAAACGTAACAGCGATGACAGCTTACTTCTTCTTGGCTGCGGTCTTTTTCGCTTTAGGCTTGGCAGCCTTCTTTGCCGGGGATTTCTTGGCTGCGGGCGCCTTCTTGACCACCTTCTTCGGGCTTTTGGCGACCTTCTTCGGGCTCTTCACGGCTTTCTTGGCGGGTTTCTTGGCAGCAGCTGGTTTCTTAGCCTTCTTCGGAGACTTTTTCGCGGCTGCGGGCTTCTTTACTGCCTTAGCCTTCTTCGCTGCCGCAGGTTTTTTGGCAGCGGCAGGCTTCTTGGCTTTAGGAGCAGCCTTCTTCACTGGCTTCTTAGGCTTGGTCTCAGTGGTTTTCTTGCCTAGCTTAAAAGAACCAGAAGCGCCGGTGCCCTTAGTCTGAACCAGAGTGCCCTTAGAAACCAGGCTTTTGATGGCGATCTTAACGCGGGCGTTGTTCTTCTCCACATCATATCCTCCGGCAGCCAGAGCCTTCTTCAGGGCAGCTAGTGACACCCCTTTCCTTTCTTTGGAAGCGGTCACTACTTTAAGGATTTGGTCGCTGACGCTAGGGCCGGTCTTCTTGGGCTTGGAAGCCTTTTTCTTCGCTGGTTTAGCGGGAGCGGCGGCTGGCGCTGGTGCTACTTCTGCCATTTTTCCTTCTTTTGTTTTCTTTGCTGCTTTCGCGATCCAACTGGAGTCCGAGAGACGAGATGAGAAACTCGCAGCAGGAGTCGCCTTTTCAATGCAACATGAGAACCGTGGAGACTCAATCCAGCGCGCCGCTCTCGCTTGCAGCCCGAGTGAACGTGTTCTGTGTTTTCTCTTCCAGATAAACACGTTAAAAAGTAGCTCAAGAGGCAACGATGCGGACTGACAGTAAAGCAGCTGACAAGCGGGCACGAGTGTCTTCAAATTTAGCCCATGCTGAGCCCCGGTGCTTATTGCAGTTTTTCCCTGAAACTCCGAAACCTCGGCGAGTCACAGCGGAGCTTAGCGGCTTCGCCCCTTCTTTTATCCCATAAAAGGACTTCAAATCAAGTAAACCTGCACCAAAATCACTTTTCCAGCTGAGCCACATGTTCTTTTACACATTCAAAGTGAAAACATCCACCTGCTGGCAGTCAGTTTGGAATAAAATGAAGATATTGTGACTGCAGCAAACACACTAATGAAGGTGGAGGCTGGTGACAGCCAGGCTTCATACCGGAGCTGTTCGCTTTAAAAGTTTCTTTTGCTAAGAACATTTATCACGAATTGAGAGAAATACTGAACATTACAGGGGATTATAACACACAATTGTATTATTAAGAGCCCCTCGGAGCCTTGTTGAGTCCGCGATTTGAAGACATTGGAAGCCTATTGGAAGTTGTGACGGTTTAAAGAAGACAGGCCGGTTTATAGGGCTCTTTCAACTTTCTGCTTCATAAGAAAACAAGAAAGAAAGAAAATGTGTGGAGAGAGGCAATGACAGAAAGAAATGTTACAAATTACAGAAAAAAATAGCCATTTGATGCTCCAACTTGAAGGCAGGCATTTGAAGGTCCCTCTGTATCCCATTCTCTGTTTTAGAAGCCAACATATATTTTCATCTATGTCTAAGTTTTCTTTGTATTCTCATTCCTTTTCGAGTTTCAAAAACCTGATGAGCTTCAGACTTGCACTGATAATTTTAGCCACAGAGGTGATGCTTATGTACCTAATAGTACATGTTATGAAGCAATGACTATCCACATACACATACCCACAACGACCTACACATACACACAATGGACAACTGTACCCTCAAACACACAATAATAACATGGACTGAACCACCACTCACAACCACTAGCACTTTATAGCCTCTGTAGAAACTATCCACATATCTCACTTATCTTGCACTACTGTATAATTATGTGTAAATAATCATTCTGTACATACGATCATTTTTAATTCTACAGCTGTTTAGAACTTGCATAGTTCACATTTCTGTATAGCTGTATATCTCATATTTCTGTATAGTTTTTTTTAATTTATATCCTGTTCATAGCCTGTACATAGTTTATACTCACTACAGCCTACATACATAGTTATAGCATATTCATAACATACCCTCATACCGTGTACATTATAACATACCATAATAGACCCATTTCTGTAATATACTCACATATCTATATTATTGCTAATATATATTGTAATATATCTATATCACTAAAGCACTTCTGGATGGATGCAAACTGCATTTCGTTGCCCTGTACCTGTGACATGTGCAATGACAATAAAGTTGAATTCTATTCTATTCACATTTAAATATAAATATCACAGGTATATAATAAGCATATTTAATATTACTACTACTACTACTAATAATAATAATAATAATAATAACTAAAATGTAGCTGCTTTTTTCCATTGAGTTTTTCCAGATTTATGAATATAGTGTCTCTGTTACTTTTTTTCTATAATGGACGTCCAGTTATTATTATTTAATAAGCCCCACGCCCCGGTAGAGGGCAAAAAGGAGGAGATCACGTTTAATCGGTTATAACGCGGGTTGAGAAATATAAATCCAGACATGTGTGGTATCCACAGAAACCTCAGAATCTCAGCTAAAATGTCATATAAACCATTTCTACAAACACCAAACATACAGAAAACAAGCCGTGATTAAACGAACAGTTTCATAAATGCGCAGACGTCCGCTAAACAAACAAAACCGAACCAGAAATTCTTCAGACTTTGTGTAACCGGCTAAAGATATGTTGGTTAGCTTCCAGGGCTATCACTGACTCCACACACCAAGTTTCACCACGATCAGACCAAAATTCACTGAATGAGCCGCAAAAGAAGACCACAAAAACACACAGCGGCGCAAATGCGCTAAGACAGAAATTGGCTTACCTTCCCGATTTCCTCAGGTATTTTCGCTGGTAGCCTGTAGCCACATGACTAACAGTAGTTACAATGCCTACCTAACCACATCAGAGCAGTTTTCCGTCAACAACCTCCATTTTAGACCCACCTACAGACACGTGACTGAGCAGACGTCACATGCAGTAAATTTGGGCCCACGTGGGTTTTAGCATCACAACGTCTGATTGGTTGAAGTGACGTGAACGTAGCATCGTTAGTATGAATCTATTGGCTCAAACGATTAAAAAGAGGTGTCAATCATGCTAATTGACCAAAAGAAACCAAAGTTACAGGCCCTCGGAGTTTAAAGGGCCAGAGGCCAATTGAATGCTCTATGCACACGGCAGAAAAGGGCCATTACCATGTAAATGTGTGGTTAATTCTTCAAAAATATATTTTAAAAAAAGCATGTTTAGGTCTGTTAATAAATTTTTATTAATTTCTGCTCTTTAAATACCTAAAAAAAATCAACTGGCATGGTGTCCAATTGTGTGCCGAAATTGGACATTTTTGTACAACGTCTGGATATTCATGTCTTGACAGGGCTGTAATTTTTCACTGTTTCACTTTAGAAACATGAATCTTTGCACAGATTATGTTTATATGTTGGTTACTGAATTTCTGGAACCAAATGTGATCTGAGGCATATCATTCAAAGGGTTATATGCTAAAAATAAATTAGGCGAGAATAAAAATCTACTTTTTGTGTTCCAGTAATACATAGTAATATCTGCTTCAATATTTACATCTGATGAAATTTCCCAAGTGTTAGCTTTATTTTGATACCAAGATTGTAAGGACAGTTTGTAATTGCAGAGAAATAATCAACTAAATTTGGGCATTACATTTTTGAGCAGGAAGCTCAGAAACCCTCTTGGGGCTTAAGAGGTTAAGGAGTTACAGAGCACTGGATGGTTCCTAAAGAGAATTCTGGTAAAGAAATCCAACTCATACATGGTCATATGAGGTATTTAATTGTTGTACATGTTCTATTGTGATGTAGTATACAATGTAACAAGTATTTTTATCAAAGGGAAGAGGGAGAAACTAAACCCCTTGGCTCTTTGATGATTCCCTTCTATGACATGAGGGGGAATATCTCCTTCAGAGGATGATGCTGATGAACACACAAATTCCCAAGATCCCTTTTTGACTGGATTAAACAATTATGTAATGCTACAGCTTACAGACAAACAAAATGCAAGTGTCTGAACCAGTTATAGTTTAAAATACTTTGCTCAGCAAATCAAGACTATGCCCGAAATGTGAGATTTCTACTGTTGCCATATTATAAATAGTACATCGTATTAGAACGAAGCTCTTAAAAAAAAAGTGTGTGGCTCTTAAAAGAGCCGTTGAGTTCTTTCAGTTGGTGTGAATGAGTTTAACCGCCGAAGCCGTACAGAGTGCGGCCCTGTCTCTTCAGAGCGTACACCACGTCCATGGCGGTCACGGTCTTCCTCTTGGCGTGCTCGGTGTAAGTGACGGCGTCACGGATCACGTTCTCCAGGAACACCTTCAGCACACCGCGAGTCTCCTCGTAGATCAGACCCGAGATACGCTTCACTCCGCCACGACGAGCAAGACGGCGGATGGCGGGTTTGGTGATTCCCTGGATGTTATCGCGGAGAACTTTACGGTGACGCTTGGCGCCTCCCTTTCCGAGTCCTTTGCCTCCCTTGCCCCTTCCACTCATGGTTACTGTTTCTTCCTCGAACGAATAACGTCGAATGAAAGTCACAGCAGCGGACTCTGTCTTTACAAGTGATCTGCGGACGTAATAGAAAACCCCTGACCCCGGGTGCAAGCAAACTCGCAAGTCAGCCTATGCTGACCGAGTGGGGTTTCATTAGCTTTTATGCTAAAGTCGTACACCAGCGTGAGCACATACAGCATGTAAACATATTGTGGCTTTAAAATCCAAGTTATCAAACTCACATGAACAATTTGGCAGTGCCAAACTGAAAACACCGTTGTTGTACTACTAAAATCTAAGAAAACGCTGCTCTTTGAGGTTGTGAGTGGCTCTTAAAAGAGCCTTTAGTTTATTAAAGGTGGTCGTGGGATTTTATTTGGCCTTCTCAGTCTTCTTGGGCAATAGTACGGCCTGGATGTTGGGCAGCACGCCGCCCTGAGCGATAGTCACTCCGCCCAGAAGCTTATTCAGCTCCTCGTCATTGCGGACGGCCAGCTGCAGATGGCGGGGGATGATCCTGGTCTTCTTGTTGTCACGGGCGGCGTTCCCAGCCAGCTCCAGGATCTCAGCAGTAAGATACTCCAACACAGCTGCGAGATACACCGGGGCGCCGGCACCAACACGCTCAGCATAGTTACCCTTCCTCAGCAGCCTGTGGACACGACCAACGGGAAACTGCAATCCAGCGCGGCTGGAACGAGTTTTCGGCTTCGCTTTCGCTTTTCCGGTTTTTCCACGTCCCGACATCTTGTTTGTTTTCTCTTTTCTTGACAGGAAAAAAGTATAACTAACATGCCTTCAATACCAGCCTTATATACTACTTCAGGTGTTCGCTCATTGGTTATAGGGATCGTGAGAAACAGCGTCCAATCAGATTAGAGATGACGTCAAACCTCACATTTAACTTCCGTTTTATACTGTACGAACTGATATGCTATAAACGATTTTAGTAATTCACCCTGGAAATACTGAAATATATAACAGTATTTCAGTATATATATATATATATATATATATATATATATATATATATATATATATATATATATATATATATATATATATATATATATACACACACATATTCTTTACTTGTGTATGAAACTGGACTCTTCATCTTACTTTGCAGTTGGAAAACTGGAATCTTCTGTTATATTCTAGCTCGAAAACAGCTCTGAACATTCACATTTATTACAGTGTATTTTTAAAATTCCTAACACTGAATCTCATCATTTAGATCACACACATTATTTATCACCATGACCTAAAATAGCATCAAGGAGTCAGTGATAACATCAAACCAACAAAGGTTTTAAATTTGTATCTCAGTACCTCATCAGGCATTCAATATTATCTCACTTTAACAGGTGTTTGAGCCTGTGTGAGAATATTTATCTATATCTATCTATGTTTATCCAGCAGTCTATCGATCTATAGATAGACAAACACTGTGTTCTGTCTTGATTGATTTTTTTTTATTTGATTTTATTGATTAGCATTCAAATATCTCAGTGAAGACAGAACAAAGATCTACCACAAAGCAAGAAAGCATGAGACAAGGCTAATCAAAAGGTATTGGCTGAAGCATTTGCTTATTATGCCAAACCTTTTCACAAAAGATCTTTTTGCATGCAGCTCCTGTACACAGGGCTCGAAACAAATAATAAAACAAAGCAAAAACAAAACAAACAAGAAAAAAAAATTTCCACCTTAGATAAGTAACTACATCAAAGCAAAAGAATCAAGAGGGTTTTTTGGGGGGGGGGTTGTTTTGTTTTTTTGCTCTTTTCATTCTTGATATATATATTTTTCTAATACTCTATTTTTAAACATATTTTTAAACAAGGAAAATGAACTACACCTTTTTTAATCACTGTCATAACTATTCCACAGGTTAACTCCTCTAACAGAAACACATCTCTGCTTTATATTTGTCCTTATCTTGTTTGTTTGTTTTTTAAGAAATCTGTTCCCCTTAAGTCATATTGACTCTCTCTGACTCTTATATTGGTAGTCTTAAAAACAACAATAAACTGTGCAGGTTACCAGGTTTCCATGTAAAGTCCAAATAAATGATGTTTAAATAAAACATTCCCAACTTGTGCTAACTAAATACAATACAATAAGGATAATGGGAGGTTTAAGTTTGTTCTTATGCTCTAATACACAGGTCTCGAACTCCAGGCCTCGAAGGCCAATGTCGTGCAGGTTTTGGATGTGTCCTTGATCCAACACAGCTGATTGAAATGGCTAAATGGCCTCCTCAACATGTCTTGAAGGCTGTATCCCTATTCAGGGTCTGCAGCCTTAAAGGCCGCATTTTAAGGCCGATTACGTCACAGCGGCGCGACGAAGGCTGTCCCAATTCAAAGGCTGCTCGAAATGCGGCCCTCACATGCGTCCTTCATTTCCCTGAATTTTAAGGATGTGGCGGTGCAGACTTCGTGGCCCAACATATCCCACAATTCATAGCGCGGCAGTCGGTGTGGATAATTTTGCCGCAGACGGCAGAAGCGGAGCGGCCGAAGAGTAAACTGATAAAATTAAGTACTGAATATTATGTCACTTATTTATGTGCAAATGTTTAATAATGAGGAACATTAAAACAGTACTGTTGGCCACATGTCGGTTAAGTTATTTGCCATTAGCGATGTTTGTACGTTCAGCATTAATTTGGTTTTAAAGCCTTTAAAATATAATAATACAATAGTCGACCTTAATCTTACAGAGATTGTGATGATTTTATGGATAATTAAAGTCAGTCATATATACACAAACACAACAAGCTGAAAGTCAGTGATGCTGCTCGGTTTGCAGTCCTGAACATCACGGCACAAGCAGGATTCACTGCACTGTTAATGTGAGCTGTGTTATATTGCTGCCTCTGTTCGGTGGTGTCGAGCCAAACGGACTTTAACGTGTGTTTGAACGAGCTGACGGTTCACTCGTTAAGCTGAAAGAAAGATGCTTTAATCACAGCAGTCACACATGTGTCCACTGCACCATCTGGAACTCTTCTTGTTTACACTCGTAATAACACAAACACTAAATCCTGCTTCTCTGCTGCTGTTGTGTAGTAGTGTGTACACCTGAGACTGTCACCTGTCTGTCTGTCCTGCACTCTCTCTCTGTTTCTTTCTCTCTGATTGTGGAATAAAAGTATGAACATGTGTTTATAAGTTACACTTGTGTTTGAGTCCTGCAGCTTATCGCACATTTGATTTCCATGTGTGACGACTGCAAGTGTCCAAAGTGAGGACAGACTGAGGGACACACTGCTGCACATCATCTGTGAGGCTTTGCACCCCTGATGATCCACCAGGAAAACTCAGCAGTGTGTGAGGAAGAGGAGGAGGAAGAGCCAGCAGCAGCTGACAGATGGAGAGAATAGACAGACTGTTCCCTGTTTGTGAAGGACTGCTAGGAAAGTTTAACATAACTGTCTGTGCTGAATCAGTCTTATTAGGTAATGTTCAAATAATGTTATCATCCCAGTGTTTCCAGTGTGGGAGAAAGTACTCAGAGTACTCAGGGCCTTCAAGCTACACACTATGAAAGGCAGCAACAAGTTTAATGTTCAGAAACCTAAAGTCTGTATCAGCAGCAGAATGGAACTAAAAATAAATGTTTGTTTCAGTTCTATGAAGCTTTGAGTATTTTGGATCAGTAGCTGCTGTGTTTGTTGCATCATATTGCTGTAACTGTTTATATGCTTTATATATTCTGACCTAAGTTGATCTATAGTGTTACATCATATTCTATAAGGATGTTATGTGTTTGTAGACTTTCTGCCCAGTTTGACCCATTTAGCAGAAGTCAGCCTGTTTAAGGCTCTGATATCTATTCTGTGTGACTTACAGCAGTTATGACATGGTCTGATTTTCTCACCCAATAAAGGAATATTTCATATATCAGTCTACTCTTCATTCTATCAGACACAGTTACCACAGCTCGCACATTTTGTTTTTTTATACATATATGTAAGCATTGAACCAAATTTAGTGATGCCAACATACTGAAGGAACAACATTTGTCTCTTATTTATGATACATCTATATACACACTGTCAAAGATACTTGAGTGTCTTTGAGTGGAGATTTAAGGTGATAAGACATATAAATAGCTGCAACTTGAATCTGTACTGAAGCTCAGTGTTTGACTGCAGTTCAAAAAAAGCGCCCCTCCGACAGCCAAACCCATCTGTTCTCTGATTGGATTGTTACATTTGTGATTGACATGACATTGACCAATCAGACAAAAGGAAGAAAAATAGGGTCAAAATTCGTACTTGTAACTTGCAGGGGGGGGGGGGTTGGCTAAGTTCACATACAAATCTTTTTTACGCATACACAAATTTTTTTATTATTTTTATTTATTTATTTATTTTTTTTACACATACAAAACCGATTTCCATCCATCCATCCATCCATTCGCTTCCGCTTATCCTTTTCAGGGTCGCGGGGGGCGCTGGAGCCTATCCCAGCTGTCATAGGGCGAAAGGCGGGGTACACCCTGGACAGGTCGCCAGTCTGTCGCAGGGCCAACACACAGGGACAGACAACCATTCACACTCACATTCACTCCTAGTGACAATTTGGATTATCCAATTAACCTATCCCCACAAGCTGCATGTCTTTGAACGGTGGGAGGAAGCCGGAGTACCCGGAGAGAACCCACGCAAACACAGGGAGAACATGCAAACTCCACACAGAAAGACCCCGGCCTGATGGTGGAATTGAACTCAGGACCTTCTTGCTGTGCGGCAACAGTGCTAACCACCATGCCACCGATTTACAAGTACAAAATATTTATGACCACATTTTGAGCCCATACCCCTGTAATAGTGTTATGATCTTGTGCAACCCCTGCATGTCGGCGTCAATGAAATACTCTTCAGGCGTTACCTCAATTCATCTGCTAATTGATACACCTGGTGAGATGAAGGAACACCTGAAGCTGACTTTGTAGAGATATAAAATTATTGCTTATATGCTCTGCTGGTTGCAACAGTTTATTAACTTAGAATAAAAACCATGGGTTTCTAAAACTTTTACATTTATGTTGTGACTTGAGTCCTGTAGTAACAATAATCTTGGTCTTGCAAGTTGCTAAAGGTGCTGAGGAAGGCAACCTCTGTCATATTATGCTCAGAGCGTCCTCTCTTGATTGATTTTCAGCTGCTTCCCTCAGGTCGTTGGTGTAAAGTGCCTGCAGTGAAGACAAAGAGTGTCTCTTTATACCAGCTGCTGTTGTACTAAACCATAAGGGTGTTGCCACTGCACATTTTTGATGATAAAATTTGGGCTGTTTTTGTCTCTCTGTACGGACAGACTGCAAATCAATTTCCTACTGGGGACAATAAAGTTACCATTGACCATATGTGATGCTCTACTGCAGCTCTGTTAGTCTCTCACGCTCCCTCTTCGTGCTCAGCTAATAAGTGCTAATGCACTTATTCCCTTTGGGTGCACCTGATTCTTGCCTCTATACATCCTGAGACTAAGACGGAGCAGGAAATTTGTACACACTGTGTGCAATTTGTTTTAGCGTTCTTTATTTTAGCATTTTTTGGAAGAAATGATAACTGCATGCACACCGTCTTACTTAAGAGCTTATTTTGTATTATTCAATTATGTTATCCCATGAGGTAAAAAGTGCAATTCTTCATTCCATCATATTCAACAAAAACAATCATCTTGTGGGGCAACTTCTGACAGACTCCCTGCCACTTGCATCTTAGACTTCCCCTTTTCATTTAGCACCCTTCCTGCAGGATCATCCTTTGCAGACAAGTAGTCATGGTACAGCCATGTAAAGTACTAACAAATTAACTTGACTAGGTCTGGTTCTTAAACACTACAAACACCCAACCTTTTTTCTTGGCCATCTTAAGATATTTGTCATAAGCATCAATCACAAAACAATTTTAAGTAATGGAAATTTGACTTATGTAATTAATTTCAATTGCCTCCCACTGGGTGACATAAGGCTTCAGGCAATCTGATGAAGTGTTTTCCCCAAACACTTCGTTATAACCCAGTGCAGTTTAACAAAAAAAAAAAAAAAAAAAAAAAAAAAAAAAAAAACCGCGAACCTTTTCTCTTACTGAAGATGTGTGGCTCTTAAAAGAGCCGTTGTGTTTTGTGTAAACTGGTCTCAGAACAGTTTAAGCCCTCTCTCCGCGAATGCGGCGGGCCAGCTGGATGTCTTTGGGCATGATGGTAACCCTCTTGGCATGGATGGCGCACAGGTTGGTGTCCTCAAACAGACCGACCAGGTAAGCCTCGCTAGCCTCCTGCAGAGCCATGACAGCTGAGCTTTGGAAGCGCAGATCAGTCTTAAAGTCCTGAGCGATCTCCCTGACCAGGCGCTGGAACGGAAGCTTACGGATTAGCAGCTCGGTGGACTTCTGGTAGCGGCGGATCTCCCTCAGAGCAACGGTACCAGGTCTGTAACGATGGGGCTTCTTCACGCCTCCGGTGGCTGGGGCGCTCTTACGGGCAGCCTTGGTAGCGAGTTGCTTCCTGGGAGCTTTTCCTCCGGTGGATTTACGAGCGGTTTGCTTGGTCCTGGCCATTTTCTTCCTTATGCAGTCACTTGTCTTCTCAGCAAAAGACGAATACTTCAGCGGAGTGACTCGCGCGCTTATATAGGAACAGGCAGCGCTAGGGTAGCGCTGATTGGTTCAGACAAGTATCCCGCGTGTTCGGGATCAGCCCAGCTATTGGACCAAGAGAATTTGAAAATTTAAAGGAAACCACTCCCTTCAAGGCGGTTGAAATGTGCGCCTTTATGGATACGAGATTAAAAGTACGTTTAAAAAAGATTAAAGACTAATTTTAGAACAATAAAATACAACGGTCGTCATTATTAATTAGTTTAGTTAATAATATAAACACAGCCTGGATGGACCTTTGTTTAAAATCCTTTATTGGGCTTCTGTATAACGTAGTTATTGTAAGGATTCATGTCTTACATGTGTAATTTTATAATAATAAATATTATATAATAATATATTATTGTAAAATATAATACTTTTATGTCACGGAAACAACATATCACTACAGTGATATTCAAACCAGTGTAAAGAAAAATAAAGTGATAGGCTTATCTTGATAGGTTAAGAAATGTAGACATCAGTCCAGCTATTTTTATGTGCAATTTTCTTCATACAGTAAATATCTTCAATTGTTTTATAACTTAATCAGATTAATAATCCTGCAGAAAGGGTTTGTTGTTTAGATGAAGTGGATCCTGCTTTGGTTTTAAATGCGATCCGAGTCAAACCGGTTTTACTGCCAAAGCCCAGTTTTTCCTGTTGTTCTAACTTGATACAAGTTGACATGTTCATGTCTTACATTCTGAAGGCATTTTACTTACAGTAAAAGTTTGTTCTTGTTTGCCATGTGGATTATTTAACGCACTTGGAAAACAGTAAGCCACAGTTGCGACTACTGATGGAAAGTTCGGCTGTTTTCAGAGAGCCGGCTCTTGTGGCACGACTCTCCTTCTCACCGTTGTCTACCGTCTCACTCACTGGCTGAGGCATGAGGAGCGATCCTGAAATATCAATACTTCCAATACCGTAGTTTCATGTTGCAAGATCAATTCCCATATGAAAAAATAAATATCTAATTTGATTAAATTTATTTTTAATTGTAAATGCGACATACAGATTAAAGTAAACACTACTTAGCAGGATAGTGGGCAGTACCCTGTTAATAGGGACTACAATTGCCTTCTGCCTCCTATTCATGTGTGTGCTACTCCTCCGCAAGAGTGCAGCCAATAAGAAGCCAAGACAGAAAACACGCAAACTTGACTTTGTTCACAGATCATGTATTTACATTCAGCATAGAAATGATGCTGTGTGCGATGTATGTGGGAAGACAGTTATATACTGTAGCAACACAAAAACGTTTTAATGGCGATTCGACAGTTGCGATTGAGTAGATGATTGTCAAGCTTATTTTACATTTAAGGCCACAAGGAGGTGCTCTTCAGAAGAAGTGGGTGGCTCTGAGAAGAGCCGTTGGGTGGATGCAGCAGAGCTGCAGTTTACTTGGAGCTGGTGTACTTGGTCACGGCCTTGGTGCCCTCGGACACGGCGTGCTTGGCCAGCTCACCGGGCAGCAGGAGGCGCACGGCGGTCTGGATCTCCCTGGAGGTGATGGTGGAGCGCTTGTTGTAGTGAGCCAGGCGGGAGGCCTCAGAGGCGATGCGCTCGAAGATGTCGTTGACGAACGAGTTCATGATGCTCATGGCCTTGGAGGAGATGCCGGTGTCGGGGTGCACCTGCTTCAGCACCTTGTACACATAGATGGCGTAGCTCTCCTTCCTGGTCTTTCGCTTCTTCTTGCCGCCCTTGCCGGCGGTTTTAGTCACGGCTTTCTTGGAGCCCTTCTTGGGCGCGGACTTTGCGGGTTCAGGCATTTTCCTTCGTCGCTACTTCACAGCAGAGAATGTGCCCGTCAGCGCAGAGCGACTCTCTTTTATTTCCGCTGTATGCAAATAAGGCTGTGCAGATCCCCGCCTGTCATTGGTCGAGCTGTTGCTCCCTTTCTTTAGTGGGTGAAAAGTTACTGGCAGTCGCACAATGTAAAGTAAAGGAAACCTCGGCAACAGCCCTCTGTTTAATTGAACCTATGAAATGCGGCTCGCCTCTTTCAGTGATGCTGAGAAAGCAGGTTTCATGACATTTATGCAGTGTTTTAGGGAAACAGAGAGGTATTTGGGACATAAGAGAATTTGTGCTGCTTCATTGTTACTTGTTCATGTTCTGATTTCTCAAACCATATATGTTTGTGTCCAGCTTTAATTGGAAATCAAACTGAAAGAAATGTGTAGTACAATTTCTAATCAGAGAAAAAAAAAGTACAAATATAATCCTTTACTTTACTTGCTGCAACGCAACACGTCCTAAAAGATTATGTATTCATATATTTAAGGTGTATCAGGGTTGCTCTTTCTTTGCTCTTTCACTGCTTTGGAGCAGTAGTCCATTGAAGCTTCTACGTTACTACTAAGGAATGTCCAAAGTCACAGTGTGCTGGGGATGAAACGTTGGAACATCTGCTGTGATCTTGTTATAGAACAGAAATTAGACAACAAATGGCTAGGGTGGGATTTGACATTGATAACAACATAAAAGCTATAAAGTAAGAAAAATGTTTGATAGTAAAAGATGGCTTTTCTGGTTAATCATGTGTATTGTTAATACCCACATTTGGAAAACAAGAACTAAAGTGGTTGGGAAACAAAAAAATGATTAGTAATGAGGCTGTTGGTAAAAACATTTTTCCAGATCTGAGGAGGAGAAAACAGAAGAACAATAGTCCTTTACCTTGGGATCTTTTAAACATATGAATAGATAAATAATTTTGAGTATTTTTTTATCTCTATTCTTTCTGTGTGTGTGTTGCAAATTGTTATGTCTTGACATGTGCTTTGATGTAAATTGCCATGTAACTTGAAAATAAAGGCTTAAAAAAAAACATCTTTCAACAACTGTGACGGTTAAGATGCTGCCTCAAAATGAGTATCCTTTGAATTTCCAGCAACAACTTAAGTGCCACCACCATCTTTGTGAATTTGAACCAGAGATCATTGTTGTTTAATTATTCTATATATGCTTTAATTGTGTATCCCCTCACAACACCACGGGCCGCTCTGCAGGAGTTTGTAGAGTGGTGTGACAGCACCAAAATTGAATTGAACGTGAGCAAAACCAAAGAGATGGTGGTGACCTTCTCCAGTAGGCAGAGGGATCTGGCTGCTTCAGTCACCACCACCATCCACGGGAAGCCAGTGGAGGTAGTTGAGTTACAAATACCTGGGGACCATCTTTGATAACCTTCTGAAATTCTCTGCCAACACTGAGGAGCCAACACTGAGGAGCCAACAGCTATACCTCCTTGGGAAACTCAGCTCCTTTGGAGTCAGCACACCCATCATGATGACTTTTTTACTACGCCTTCCTGGAAAGCATCATGACCATCCATTACCTGCTGGTTCCACTCCCTCAGCCTTCATACAGGAACAGACTGCAGCACCCGGCAGCAGTGTGCTCTAAAATCATTGGCCTGCCTGTCAGAACTCTGGCACAGGTTTTCAGCCAATAGGCCCTTAGAAAGGCAGCCAAAATCATCAACGACCCCTCTCACATTCTTCACCCCGCATTTCAATGGCTCCCCTCTGGGTGACACCTCTGCATTTCCTGCAAGACTGAAAGGAGGAGAGCCACCTTTGTCCCCAAAGCCACTCTGCTTTTTAACTCCAGCAGATTAAGACCATTTCCCTACACCCATATACATAAACTACACTCTTTTTATACTGCCGACACTTTACTCAGTTAATTATTCACCTTTCAGTCACTTTAATTTCAAAACTGTCATTTGTGTATATTGCGTATTTATTTATTAGTGATGTGCGATACCACTGATTTCCTTTCCGATCCGATACCAAGTAAAATTCAGGGGGGTATCGGCGATACTGATCCGATACTCTGTGCAAAAACTTAATGTTTCATTGCATTTCATAATACAATATATAATTGTATTATGTAATTGTAATAATAACATAACCATATTGCTTCATAATGATCAGAGGACATCAGACAACTTGTTTTCATTGCTTAATAATGCAGAATAATCATATAGAAATAAAAAAAAAAGCTGACGTTGTGCGTCTGCGAGAGACGTCTGTCTCGCCCTAGCAGCACCTGTCCCTGTCCTCCTCTTCAGTTCCTCAACATAAGCTCATCATATTCTGTGATGTGATTTACTCCGAGGTGTTTGACGAGGTCAGTGGTGTTGCCACAACACCTCACTGTCTTGCCACATACATCACAAACCACGCCTGGGCTGTTTGTGGAGGTAAAACGCGTCCACACATGACTCTGTTTGCGCTCAGCTATTGTTGTGAGTGTGCACGCCAGGGGCTGCCACACAGTTATACAGCCGTATTTCGCATATGACTATGAAAGGCGTAAGAGGAAGTTGTTCCTTCCAAATTAGACGATCCGAATGGTATAGTTTCTTTCCACTGCGTTCATTTTAATGGAAAAACAACAAACTTACCCCAGAGTACTAAAATATCGATATTATAATATGAGAATCGATTCTAGAACATAAACTGCTGGTATCGGAAGAATCCTTATTTCAGTATCGATCCGCACACCACTAGTATTTATTATCTCACTCTTACTGCCTGTTTATGCCAGGTCTATCTTCAACGCTATGCTGCTCTGTTGTTTCTTAATTGCCCCCATGGGAATAAACAAAGTCCCTCTGATTCTATCCTTTAATAAAGCCACAAAACACGTGACAACAATTTTCATGATGGCATTTTGAACTAATCAGTTTTAGCAGACAACACACTGAAGCTATACTTCCGTGGTGTGTGGCTTATTAGAGAAAAACATGTCACTGCTTGCATTTTTCCATGTTACACCAGCGTTTTTCATACTGAAAAGGCTGAAGGTTCAGAGACAACCATGCCAAATGACCCCTTGATAATCTTTGTAACTACCACATGCCTTACTAGTGAGACTAATTAAATCAAATGCCTTTTAATTGTCATAGTTGGGAATCAGAAGATTAGCAAGATAAGAAACATCAAAGAACAAAGCTCTTAAAGGGAGGTGTGTGGCTCTTAAAAGAGCCGTTGAGTTCTTTCAGTTGGTATGAATGAGTTTAACCGCCGAAGCCGTACAGAGTGCGGCCCTGTCTCTTCAGAGCGTACACCACGTCCATGGCGGTCACGGTCTTCCTCTTGGCGTGCTCGGTGTAAGTGACGGCGTCACGGATCACGTTCTCCAGGAACACCTTCAGCACACCGCGGGTCTCCTCGTAGATCAGACCCGAGATACGCTTCACTCCGCCACGACGAGCAAGACGGCGGATGGCGGGTTTGGTGATTCCCTGGATGTTATCGCGGAGAACTTTACGGTGACGCTTGGCGCCTCCCTTTCCGAGTCCTTTGCCTCCCTTGCCCCTTCCACTCATGGTTACTGTTTCTTCTTTGACCGAACAAAGGTGAATAACCTCCCACGCGAGCTCTCTAGTCTTATCTCTGAGTGGCGGACGTAATAGAAGACCGCTGCCTTTTTTTTCTTTTTTTGGTGAATCAAATTTCATGAGCCCCGTCCACCTTCCTGCCCCAGTGTGGACCTGAACCGATTTCAGCTTTATTTGTTTTTAATAAGATTTAATATAGTGATTAACTCATTAGTCTAACACATGATTCGAGGTCGGACACAAATCCCTGACAGGGTTCCATCAAAGATGATATCCAGTCTAAACACCTGGCCTAAATCAAATGTGGAGACCAGTGAACTATCAACACATCTATCATAAAGACTCACACCAAAGCCTCCTCATGATGTCTGAGCAAAGTCTGTTTTGTTTTCAAACAACTAGCATTTTTCATTTTATTTTGTTCTTGAAGCACTTACTGCAAATGAAAATGCATCTTTAAAACTCGTACAATATTCCTGCTGTCTTTACTGCTTTAAAACCCAAAATGTAAGTAGATATAAATATAAACAGATACACTGAAAAAATTCGCAGTACACATTCTTGCAATGTCATTCATTTACAATAACAGAAACAGAGAGCATTAACTTTTTGTCAAAATGGCAGGCACTGCAGCTTCCACATTCTATGGCAATCAGGGAGGTTACGTGATAACTGTTTTCAGAGATTGTTTCTCTTAAAGATGAAATTGTTTCTTCCACATTACAATCTTCAATTTGGTTTATTAAGATGTCATAGATGTACAATAAGTTTAACCCTTTCACAATAAAACTTATTCATTGTCCTTTGTGGTGGACAGCAGGACTTAAAACCTCCATTTTTAATACTTCAAAAAGCTGAGGGCTGAAAGAGCTAGAAAGGATTTGATTCAAGTTTGTGGAAGGAGGGTTAGACTTTGAGCTTTTGGGAGATGAGGTGGAGCAGATCCAGGCATTGCAGCAGGAAGGTGACATGTTTGAGGACGAGTAAATCAGTAAACCAGCTTTCAAGGAGCCGGATTAGGGACGAAGTAACAACACCCACAATCCACTATGGATTAGAAGTAATGTGAAAGCTCGATCTTTTACACTGGGGGATTTGGTTTCTCTTGCACAGCTGAAATACATCTGCTCAATCTACACAGGCTTTCCATGATCTCAGCAGACTGATGTATATTTGCTAGAAGTGCACTAAACCACATTACTTTGCTCTATCTCAATCCAATTTCAACCCTTTTGAATCTGGGTTGAAATTATTTTTTACATGAAACAAAATCAGCTGCTCAGTTGATCTCATTATAGCCAATGAAATAACTCATGACAGATTCTTCAAGATTCATCATGTTAACAAATGAGCTCGTCTCTTGTCAGAGGGTTAGGGTTAACCCTTATTGGGCAGAATGCAGTTTTATCAAAAAGCTTGTCTTTTAAAAAGTAATTTGTTAAAACAGTGTTTTAATGTAATATTTTTTTCAGAAATTCCTAATCAGAATATGTTATTAACCCCAAAGGAAATTATGTGGTTACAGTTCCTTCTCGGGAGAACAAGAGGAATATTATGACATGGAATACTTACAACAAAATTAACAGAAATGGGCAAAACTGTTGTAGAAAGTTGTTTTGGTTTTTTTTGTTTGTTTTTTTTTAATGATGGCTTTGTCTTAGAATTATGGAGTATTTTCTAAAAATTCCACATAGAATATAGTAGTATCCAACAGTGTCATATGAAAACATGTAAATGAAAGCAGCCGGTGAGAATTTTAACATTCACTCCAGTGGAGAGCCCCAAGAGCCTTGGGGAACAGTCTAAAGAAAAAACAGTGTTGACTGCTGTGGTGAGCTAGCATCATACCCTGCAGAACGCAGGGTATGATGATGCTAGCTCACCACAGCTCACCACATCTGTCATTCGTAGATTCAAGACTGCATCAGTGTAGCATTTAATTATGAGGCAAACAGTGTGTAAGATTTGTCATCATCATCATCAAACAACTACAGTGGAAAATCTCAGGACATGTGCTCCTCGGCAGAGATGAGTGGCTCTGAAAAGAGCCGTTGGGTGGATGCAGCAGAGCTGCAGTTTACTTGGAGCTGGTGTACTTGGTCACGGCCTTGGTGCCCTCGGACACGGCGTGCTTGGCCAGCTCACCGGGCAGCAGGAGGCGCACGGCGGTCTGGATCTCCCTGGAGGTGATGGTGGAGCGCTTGTTGTAGTGAGCCAGGCGGGAGGCCTCAGAGGCGATGCGCTCGAAGATGTCGTTGACGAACGAGTTCATGATGCTCATGGCCTTGGAGGAGATGCCGGTGTCGGGGTGCACCTGCTTCAGCACCTTGTACACGTAGATGGCGTAGCTCTCCTTCCTGGTCTTTCGCTTCTTCTTGCCGCCCTTGCCGGCGGTTTTAGTCACGGCTTTCTTGGAGCCCTTCTTGGGCGCGGACTTCGCGGGTTCAGGCATTTTCCTTCGTCGCTACTTCACAGCAGAGAATGTGCCCGTCAGCGCAGAGCGGCTCTCTTTTATTTCCGCTGTATGCAAATAAGGCTGTGCAGATCCCCGCCTGTCATTGGTCGAGCTGTTGCTCCCTTTCTTTAGTGGGTGAAAAGTTACTGGCAGTCGCACAATGTAAAGTAAAGGAAACCTCGGCAACAGCCCTCTGTTTAATTGAACCTATGAAATGCGGCTCGCCTCTTTCAGTGATGCTGAGAAAGCAGGTTTCATGACATTTATGCAGTGTTTTAGGGAAACAGAGAGGTATTTGGGACATAAGAGAATTTGTGCTGCTTCATTGTTACTTGTTCATGTTCTGATTTCTCAAACCACATATGTTTGTGTCCAGCTTTAATTGGAAATCAAACTGAAAGAAATGTGTAGTACAATTTCTAATCAGAGAAAAAAAAAGTACAAATATAATCCTTTACTTTACTTGCTGCAACGCAACACGTCCTAAAAGATTATGTATTCATATATTTAAGGTGTATCAGGGTTGCTCTTTCTTTGCTCTTTCACTGCTTTGGAGCAGTAGTCCATTGAAGCTTCTACGTTACTACTAAGGAATGTCCAAAGTCACAGTGTGCTGGGGATGAAACGTTGGAACATCTGCTGTGATCTTGTTATAGAACAGAAATTAGACAACAAATGGCTAGGGTGGGATTTGACATTGATAACAACATAAAAGCTATAAAGTAAGAAAAATGTTTGATAGTAAAAGATGGCTTTTCTGGTTAATCATGTGTATTGTTAATACCCACATTTGGAAAACAAGAACTAAAGTGGTTGGGAAACAAAAAAATGATTAGTAATGAGGCTGTTGGTAAAAACATTTTTCCAGATCTGAGGAGGAGAAAACAGAAGAACAATAGTCCTTTACCTTGGGATCTTTTAAACATATGAATAGATAAATAATTTTGAGTATTTTTTTATCTCTATTCTTTCTGTGTGTGTGTTGCAAATTGTTATGTCTTGACATGTGCTTTGATGTAAATTGCCATGTAACTTGAAAATAAAGGCTTAAAAAAAACATCTTTCAACAACTGTGACGGTTAAGATGCTGCCTCAAAATGAGTATCCTTTGAATTTCCAGCAACAACTTAAGTGCCACCACCATCTTTGTGAATTTGAACCAGAGATCATTGTTGTTTAATTATTCTATATATGCTTTAATTGTGTATCCCCTCACAACACCACGGGCCGCTCTGCAGGAGTTTGTAGAGTGGTGTGACAGCACCAAAATTGAATTGAACGTGAGCAAAACCAAAGAGATGGTGGTGACCTTCTCCAGTAGGCAGAGGGATCTGGCTGCTTCAGTCACCACCACCATCCACGGGAAGCCAGTGGAGGTAGTTGAGTTACAAATACCTGGGGACCATCTTTGATAACCTTCTGAAATTCTCTGCCAACACTGAGGAGATTCTCGAGAAGTGCCACCAACAGCTATACCTCCTTGGGAAACTCAGCTCCTTTGGAGTCAGCACACCCATCATGATGACTTTTTTACTACGCCTTCCTGGAAAGCATCATGACCATCCATTACCTGCTGGTTCCACTCCCTCAGCCTTCATACAGGAACAGACTGCAGCACCCGGCAGCAGTGTGCTCTAAAATCATTGGCCTGCCTGTCAGAACTCTGGCACAGGTTTTCAGCCAATAGGCCCTTAGAAAGGCAGCCAAAATCATCAACGACCCCTCTCACATTCTTCACCCCGCATTTCAATGGCTCCCCTCTGGGTGACACCTCTGCATTTCCTGCAAGACTGAAAGGAGGAGAGCCACCTTTGTCCCCAAAGCCACTCTGCTTTTTAACTCCAGCAGATTAAGACCATTTCCCTACACCCATATACATAAACTACACTCTTTTTATACTGCCGACACTTTACTCAGTTAATTATTCACCTTTCAGTCACTTTAATTTCAAAACTGTCATTTGTGTATATTGCGTATTTATTTATTAGTGATGTGCGATACCACTGATTTCCTTTCCGATCCGATACCAAGTAAAATTCAGGGGGGTATCGGCGATACTGATCCGATACTCTGTGCAAAAACTTAATGTTTCATTGCATTTCATAATACAATATATAATTGTATTATGTAATTGTAATAATAACATAACCATATTGCTTCATAATGATCAGAGGACATCAGACAACTTGTTTTCATTGCTTAATAATGCAGAATAATCATATAGAAATAAAAAAAAAAGCTGACGTTGTGCGTCTGTGAGAGACGTCTGTCTCGCCCTAGCAGCACCTGTCCCTGTCCTCCTCTTCAGTTCCTCAACATAAGCTCATCATATTCTGTGATGTGATTTACTCCGAGGTGTTTGACGAGGTCAGTGGTGTTGCCACAACACCTCACTGTCTTGCCACATACATCACAAACCACGCCTGGGCTGTTTGTGGAGGTAAAACGCGTCCACACATGACTGTTTGCGCTCAGCCATTGTTGTGAGTGTGCACGCCAGGGGCTGCCACACAGTTATACAGCCGTATTTCGCATATGACTATGAAAGGCGTAAGAGGAAGTTGTTCCTTCCAAATTAGACGATCCGAATGGTATAGTTTCTTTCCACTGCGTTCATTTTAATGGAAAAACAACAAACTTACCCCAGAGTACTAAAATATCGATATTATAATATGAGAATCGATTCTAGAACATAAATTGCTGGTATCGGAAGAATCCTTATTTCAGTATCGATCCGCACACCACTAGTATTTATTATCTCACTCTTACTGCCTGTTTATGCCAGGTCTATCTTCAACGCTATGCTGCTCTGTTGTTTCTTAATTGCCCCCATGGGAATAAACAAAGTCCCTCTGATTCTATCCTTTAATAAAGCCACAAAACACGTGACAACAATTTTCATGATGGCATTTTGAACTAATCAGTTTTAGCAGACAACACACTGAAGCTATACTTCCGTGGTGTGTGGCTTATTAGAGAAAAACATGTCACTGCTTGCATTTTTCCATGTTACACCAGCGTTTTTCATACTGAAAAGGCTGAAGGTTCAGAGACAACCATGCCAAATGACCCCTTGATAATCTTTGTAACTACCACATGCCTTACTAGTGAGACTAATTAAATCAAATGCCTTTTAATTGTCATAGTTGGGAATCAGAAGATTAGCAAGATAAGAAACATCAAAGAACAAAGCTCTTAAAGGGAGGTGTGTGGCTCTTAAAAGAGCCGTTGAGTTCTTTCAGTTGGTGTGAATGAGTTTAACCGCCGAAGCCGTACAGAGTGCGGCCCTGTCTCTTCAGAGCGTACACCACGTCCATGGCGGTCACGGTCTTCCTCTTGGCGTGCTCGGTGTAAGTGACGGCGTCACGGATCACGTTCTCCAGGAACACCTTCAGCACACCGCGGGTCTCCTCGTAGATCAGACCCGAGATACGCTTCACTCCGCCACGACGAGCAAGACGGCGGATGGCGGGTTTGGTGATTCCCTGGATGTTATCGCGGAGAACTTTACGGTGACGCTTGGCGCCTCCCTTTCCGAGTCCTTTGCCTCCCTTGCTTTTTTTTTTTTTTTATATCAAAATTCACAAATACAAATACACATAATACAAGCACCATGCACAAATTATTCACATCTTATTTTACTTATTACAATAATAAAAGCTCCCACGGCAGGTCTTTTCCTAACCACCCTTGCTATCTCTTAATAATTTACAATAGATACATTAATACAAAAGTTAAATAATACAACAGTTAAATTAATCAAACATATTAACATTAGTTATATCTTCAAAAGGTCCCAAGGTAAAGGGCTATTCTTTTTTTGTTCTAAAGTCTTCCTCCTTCTCAGGTCTGTAAGGATATTTTTGCACACAGCAACGCTATCTATCATTTTTTGCTCAATGACCACCTTGGCTCTGGTTTTCCAAATGTGGGTGTTAATGACACACATAATAAGCCAAAAGAGGCGTCTTTTACTGTCATACATTTTTTCTTTAAACAGACCATATTTTATAGCTTGTATATTGTTGTCAATTTCAAAACCCATTTTAGTCATCTGTTGTCTGATTTCTACTGTTCTATAACAGGATAACAGTAAATGTTCAAGGGTTTCATCCTCGACACACCGTGGCATTGGACATTCTTTGGTGGTAACATAACAGCTCCACTGCACCACCGCTCTAACAGGGAGGCGTCCAACAGATATCAACCACACAGTGTCTCTCATATTTTCAGAGATTAATTTGTCGTAGATATTTTTAACTACTAGCGGGCATTCTTCTACGCCCACGCCCTTATATTTTATCTGTCCTTCATTATTTTTACTGTTAATTATATTGTATACTTGTTTAGTGGATACTTGTGTCCAGTTAATATTAAGGTCTTTCCACTGTTCCGTAGTGTCGCCAAAGAGGAGTTTATAATACGGCATATTGGATCTAGCCCTACCTTTTAGTTTTCCCCATTGTACTTCGTTACCTCTAATCCATGGGGTTCTCCTATTAAGAGCGCTAAACACATTTTTAATAAAAGGAATCCTCAAAGTGATACGGAGATCTGGCGCACCCAATCCACCACACTCTTTGCCTTTATACATTAAAGTTCGTTTCGTAACCTCACGGTTTGTTCCCCATATTAATTTAACACACAGTTTGTTTAAGAGTAAAAGTGATTTGTGAGGAGGAGGAAAAACTGTGGCAAGGAAGAGAAGTTTAGATACTATATGGGTTTTGACTATATTTACTCGCGCTTTATAGTTAGTATTTTTATTTTATTGCCTCCCTTGCCCCTTCCACTCATGGTTACTGTTTCTTCTTTGACCGAACAAAGTTGAATAACCTCCCACGCGAGCTCTCTAGTCTTATCTCTGAGTGGCGGACGTAATAGAAGACCGCTGCCTTTTTTTTCTTTTTTTGGTGAATCAAATTTCATGAGCCCCGTCCACCTTCCTGCCCCAGTGTGGACCTGAACAGATTTCAGCTTTATTTGTTTTTAATAAGATTTAATATAGTGATTAACTCATTAGTCTAACACATGATTCGAGGTCGGACACAAATCCCTGACAGGGTTCCATCAAAGATGATATCCAGTCTAAACACCTGGCCTAAATCAAATGTGGAGACCAGTGAACTATCAACACATCTATCATAAAGACTCACACCAAAGCCTCCTCATGATGTCTGAGCAAAGTCTGTTTTGTTTTCAAACAACTAGCATTTTTCATTTTATTTTGTTCTTGAAGCACTTACTGCAAATGAAAATGCATCTTTAAAACTCGTACAATATTCCTGCTGTCTTTACTGCTTTAAAACCCAAAATGTAAGTAGATATAAATATAAACAGATACACTGAAAAAATTCGCAGTACACATTCTTGCAATGTCATTCATTTACAATAACAGAAACAGAGAACATTAACTTTTTGTCAAAATGGCAGGCACTGCAGCTTCCACATTCTATGGCAATCAGGGAGGTTACGTGATAATTGTTTTCAGAGATTGTTTCTCTTAAAGATGAAATTGTTTCTTCCACATTACAATCTTCAATTTGGTTTATTAAGATGTCATAGATGTACAATAAGTTTAACCCTTTCACAATAAAACTTATTCATTGTCCTTTGTGGTGGACAGCAGGACTTAAAACCTCCATTTTTAATACTTCAAAAAGCTGAGGGCTGAAAGAGCTAGAAAGGGTTTGATTCAAGTTTGTGGAAGGAGGGTTAGACTTTGAGCTTTTGGGAGATGAGGTGGAGCAGATCCAGGCATTGCAGCAGGAAGGTGACATGTTTGAGGACGAGTAAATCAGTAAACCAGCTTTCAAGGAGCCGGATTAGGGACGAAGTAACAACACCCACAAACCACTATGGATTAGAAGTAATGTGAAAGCTCGATCTTTTACACTGGGGGATTTGGTTTCTCTTGCACAGCTGAAATACATCTGCTCAATCTACACAGGCTTTCCATGATCTCAGCAGACTGATGTATATTTGCTAGAAGTGCACTAAACCACATTACTTTGCTCTATCTCAATCCAATTTCAACCCTTTTGAATCTGGGTTGAAATTATTTTTTACATGAAACAAAATCAGCTGCTCAGTTGATCTCATTATAGCCAATGAAATAACTCATGACAGATTCTTCAAGATTCATCATGTTAACAAATGAGCTCGTCTCTTGTCAGAGTGCAAGAAAGCTTCAGTCTGCTGAGACCTGTGTAGATGAGCAGATTATTCCTTTCCCAGGTCAAGTTTACACATAATGGGCGTAGTGAATGCTGCCATTTTGGCCCTACCTATGCTCAAAAGCAGACATGTCCTTTGACCTTATCTTCCGTACGGCTCTCTTCATCCATGAATCCAGCTTTAGGTGATTATTGGGCAGAATGCAGTTTTATCAAAAAGCTTGTCTTTTAAAAAGTAATTTGTTAAAACAGTGTTTTAATGTAATATTTTTTTCAGAAATTCCTAATCAGAATATGTTATTAACCCCAAAGGAAATTATGTGGTTACAGTTCCTTCTCGGGAGAACAAGAGGAATATTATGACATGGAATACTTACAACAAAATTAACAGAAATGGGCAAAACTGTCGTAGAAAGTTGTTTTGGTTTTTTTTTGTTTTTTTTTTAATGATGGCTTTGTCTTAGAATTATGGAGTATTTTCTAAAAATTCCACATAGAATATAGTAGTATCCAACAGTGTCATATGAAAACATGTAAATGAAAGCAGCCGGTGAGAATTTTAACATTCACTCCAGTGGAGAGCCCCAAGAGCCTTGGGGAACAGTCTAAAGAAAAAAAACAGTGTTGACTGCTGTGGTGAGCTAGCATCATACCCTGCGTTCTGCAGGGTATGATGCTAGCTCACCACAGCTCACCACATCTGTCATTTGTAGATTCAAGACTGCATTTAATTATGAGGCAAACAGTGTGTAAGATTTGTCATCATCATCATCATCATCATCATCATCATCATCATCATCATCATCATCATACAACTACAGTGGAAAATCTCAGGACATGTGCTCCTCGGCAGAGGTGAGTGGCTCTGAAAAGAGCCGTTGGGTGGATGCAGCAGAGCTGCAGTTTACTTGGAGCTGGTGTACTTGGTCACGGCCTTAGTGCCCTCGGACACGGCGTGCTTGGCCAGCTCACCGGGCAGCAGGAGGCGCACGGCGGTCTGGATCTCCCTGGAGGTGATGGTGGAGCGCTTGTTGTAGTGAGCCAGGCGGGAGGCCTCAGAGGCGATGCGCTCGAAGATGTCGTTGACGAACGAGTTCATGATGCTCATGGCCTTGGAGGAGATGCCGGTGTCGGGGTGCACCTGCTTCAGCACCTTGTACACGTAGATGGCGTAGCTCTCCTTCCTGGTCTTTCGCTTCTTCTTGCCGCCCTTGCCGGCGGTTTTAGTCACGGCTTTCTTGGAGCCCTTCTTGGGCGCGGACTTTGCGGGTTCAGGCATTTTCCTTCGTCGCTACTTCACAGCAGAGAATGTGCCCGTCAGCGCAGAGCGACTCTCTTTTATTTCCGCTGTATGCAAATAAGGCTGTGCAGATCCCCGCCTGTCATTGGTCGAGCTGTTGCTCCCTTTCTTTGGTGGGTAAATTGCTACTGCGCAGTCTCACAATGGAAAAAAAACATGACCTTCAGCTTTCATTCACTGGACTATATTTAACATTCACAACGCGACACGTCGGGATTGTGGCATTAGTTAAAGAAAGTAGATTGAAATGCGCACGTTAAAGTGAAACTTATGAGATATTTGGAAGAAATAAGAATTTAAAGAATCTGTGCTTCTACAGTTAGTGATGCCTCATATCATAGATGATTGTTCTCAGAAATGTATTGATGTTCTTCTTGATATCAAACTGAAAACATCATGTAATATTTCTTATTGGAGCAACCAAACTAGACATTTTTAAATCACATGCATCGTTTTTACTATTGAAGGACTTTATAGTCCTAGCATATAAACAGGTTTTTACTTAAACATGCATTACATAATTCAACATAAATGTAAATCCTGTATTTGACAATAGTTATTCCAGTGATTGCTCTATGTAATATTTACTTATTGTGTATTCAGCCATAATGTCTGTTAATGTGAACACATCACTATTGCCACTTCGCTTTGCCAAGTTTGTTCCACTCCAGTGTTTTGGCAAATAAAATTGAGACCATGTTACCCCTGAAATGGAAAACCTGTCCAGGATGAACGCTGCCTCACAACCAGGAATAACCTCCAGAGTCGGACACTATTAAAGAACAGTGTAGTTACCTTATTCACCTACTCAGATTTCATATTATAGCTCTGAACACCAATTAAAACAAGAGCTCTTATTTAATAGAGCCATGCGTTATCGTAACATAAAGCCTTCCACCATCTAAAATGTATGTCAGCATATATGTCCAGAGCAAAAGAACATAAACCCATATAATCAAAGGTTACAACATCTACAACCAAAGCTCTTAAAGGGAGGTGTGTGGCTCTTAAAAGAGCCGTTGAGTTCTTTCAGTTGGTGTGAATGAGTTTAACCGCCGAAGCCGTACAGAGTGCGGCCCTGTCTCTTCAGAGCGTACACCACGTCCATGGCGGTCACGGTCTTCCTCTTGGCGTGCTCGGTGTAAGTGACGGCGTCACGGATCACGTTCTCCAGGAACACCTTCAGCACACCGCGGGTCTCCTCGTAGATCAGACCCGAGATACGCTTCACTCCGCCACGACGAGCAAGACGGCGGATGGCGGGTTTGGTGATTCCCTGGATGTTATCGCGGAGAACTTTACGGTGACGCTTGGCGCCTCCCTTTCCGAGTCCTTTGCCTCCCTTGCCCCTTCCACTCATGGTTATAGTTTCTTTGACCGAACAAAGTTGAACAGGGCGTGCTTGGCAGAGGCTGTTTATTTGTGTCCCATCTCCGGACGTAACAGAGAAAAAAGGGCGAATTTTAACAAGGCCCCGCCCATGTTTTTCAAATTGCAACCGTCTTTACGGAGAGACGTAAAACCGTTCACTGACGTCACACTTTCAGGGACAGATAGTAACAGTAATGTGAATAGTTGGCTTTTGTATTATATGATTTATTTATTACATTTTATATGGAGTGAATAAATAAAAGTATATTTACGGTGGCCTCTAGAGACAAAGCACGTACAAACACAACGGAGGTGCTCCACGATGCTAGGGGGCAGTGTTGAGCTTTTGTTACCTCGTGGCTACACAAGCCAAGAAGTACCAACGACCAGATTTGGTGTGTGGTAGTAACAGGTAAATGAACATTTTTTTTAAAAGTTTTGAATATATATGAGTGCTTGTGTATAAATACACAAACAATACACACATGCTTTCAATTGTGTAATTTAAGTGATCTAGGTAGCTCTGTTTGGAAGTTCAGTTAACACTAGAAATGTTTTTTGGAGTTTGTACGTGCTTTGTCTCGAGGGGCCACCACATATATTTATATATAAACATATAAATAAAACCACTTTTTTTTACATTAGTAATTCCTTTTGTGCATAATTTTATATTATTGTTAATAATAAATTAATTAAAGCAACAAAACAACCTGAAGAGCCGGTTGGGAGCCGAAAGAGCCGGTTCTCCAAAGAGAGCCGGAAATCCCATCACTACTGGTCTCCCCAACATGGGAAAATGTTTTAAAATATATGGAGGGATGGGTGAAATTTAAATTACCTAGCTCACCGAGATTGTGCCTATTGGGGGACAGAGGTGAGGTGTCACAGTTACAAAGCAGGCTTCAGAGCAGGGGCGATTCTAGGATCAGAGCTTTGGGGGTGCTGAGCACCCAGAGAGCTGCCCAGCCAGGCAAGATAAACTTTACACGTCACGATAAGACGTCTTCCCCGTCTCTGTCAGTCCCTGCATCCTTAAATGTTGTCCCGAGTTGTCTCTGAATGTCTCCTCGGTGCATTTAAACCCCTGCTCCTCCCTGTCCTCACCGTCTGTTGTCTTCGTCTCTGTTATCAGTCATCATAATTTTACCATCTCTGTGCAAGTCTGCAAATTTCTTTATTAAATCATAAGATTCTTAAATTCATCAAGTCTCTCTGTGCCTGGGTCCTCGTCACAAAACATGACATCAAAGTCAAAGTCAACTTTATTTGTCAATTCTGCCACATGTACAGGACATACAGAGAATAGAAATTTCGTTACTCTCAAACCCTAGATGAAATAGCAATGAACATTTAAATATAAGAGAGTGATTAAAAAATGCAAATAAAATAATTAAAAAGTAAAAATTTAAATAAATACAATACAAATTAACAAGAAAGCTATACAATATACAATATACAATATTCAGGTAAGGGTAAATGACATTAAGTGACATCACTGTTTTGTACATTTTAACACAATTTAATCCCACATTTGTGAAAGAAAAGCAAAACACTTTTTTTAAAGTCTGTAACAAAACCATCAAATCTGATCAAGGTTATTTAAATGCTGCAAAAGAAGAATGGATTGGAATAAAAATAAAAATACATATCCTGACCTTCATTACTGGGAGAATAATGAACGATGCTCACAGTGAGTGAAAAGTAAACTGAGAGCATTTTTTGGACAGAGATTCACTTTTAATGTGTGTGTGTGTGTGTAATATAATACAGATACATAAAAACACTCCCGAAACAGAATAAATTATTACAAAATATTAATAAAAACTATAAAAATGGAGGCAACAGCCTGTGGTAGAATGTATACCATGCATGAAAAAATCTTTTATGACTTTCATGCTTTCATAGTGGTGCTTGGGACAGCTTGACCTTTTATCAGGTGGTCCACACTGTAACAAGTGTGAGAATCACTGAGAAGTGTGTGTGTGCTTTTGGAAAACATTTAAAGCTGCAGTACAGAATCTTTGAAACAAGCTTAAAACATTTGTAGAAACAGAGCATCTGCTTCTCTTTACAGCTTTACAGAGGTTTCAGTAAAGCTGTGGCTGAACCACATACAAATATATCATTAATTTTACTCTCCCCGATCAATGATAATGTTATGTTGGGATGTTGTTAAAGAGGGTCAAAATGTTTCAGCCCAGTTTGTTTAGCAGATTCTGTTTAGCAGCTTTAATACAGGGAGGACACAACTTCCAGACTGTGAGTAAAATCAGGTTTTCCTCTTTGTCAGGTTAACAGTTTCTGCCTGTCACTGCTCCCTGTCTGTTTGCTTACCTGCTTCTTCCTCACCTCGTACTTTCTCCTCACGTTCCCTCTTTCCTCTCTCCCTCTTTGGACTGACAATCATACACAAATAGATTCAATTAGATGAAAAATGACATTAATATGAAAAAATACTATTAAGATCACTAATAAAAAGTCCTCTCAGTGTACTTTCAACCAAAAGGCAAATAACCAAACCACACGAACATCTAATAAAAGATAAACATTGAAACACTGATCCAACATTATTCCTGATTGATGGATCATTTGATTTTACACTTTTACCTGACGTGGCTCCTTTTTTGAAAAAACTTCCTCATATCCATTATGAACCTGGCTGTCTCTGTACACACACACACACACACACACACACACACACACACACACACACACACACACACACACACCAGGTGTTATAAGGTTAATGGGCATTCAGTCAGTTAGCATCCATTTCAAACAGGACAGTGGTAACAACAGCAGCTACGGACAATTATAAGTCTTAGATTTTAAACAGGCTGTAAACATTTCAATGGGAGCAACAGGACGGTCAGATGTGGCTGATTTTACAGAGCAGGACGGATTGTAGGGCAGCAAACATCGTCAGAAAACACGTTTTCAACACTGCAGGTTACCTGGTGTAATGTTTTTCCTACCAACTATATAAAGAGTAACTGAAGGTTAAATGCAGCTAACATGTCCTGTTTTAAGCCAGACACTTCCACCTCTGCTCCGCTGCGTCTCAGCCACCATCGCTCTGGCAGACAGAGCGCTAGAGCCAGAGCAGGGGGGAGCTGGAACAAACCACTTTGGGAGGCGGGGGGGTATCTATACTTTTGTTGTTAAAATGTTACGTCTCAAACAAGTAAAGTACTGTATGCTTTTTATATTTTTAGTAGTGTGTCACACAAACAGCAAATATTGTCAAAAAAAGTAAGAAATCTGTGGGGGTGCTTTGATTCACTTTGGGCTAAAATCGCCCCTGCTTCAGAGTGTTAAACACTGGGCTTGTGACGTGTGTTTGTCTTATTTTAACACTTTGGAAAGCGCCTCGGACTCCAACCCTAACATGTGGAAGGAGAAAATGCTGGGAAGACTGAGCAGCAAGACAGACTCTAACAGAACAATGTGACAGTTTTATGAGTCTACAGCATGATGACAATGTGAGATACAGTCTGAATTGAGAGGGTCTTGTGTGTACAACACTTTATTTATAATGCCCCCCGTTTTCCTCGTCTTTCTTCCTCACTCAGTCTGGTTTGTGTTGTTATGCTTGTTTAAATGTTAAAAAAAAAACTTTAATTACAAAAAAGGCCATCCATTCTCCTCCACCCGCTGCTATATTCTGGATTTAATACCCAAAACCTTTATTTCGATTATTTCTTACATTACAGACTTTTGATATAAACATTCTGTGTTCTTACAGATAAATCTGCCAGCATTAAAATCACCTCCAGCTGCAACATTAAAGCAATAACCTCATTAATGAACATTAATGATCCAGTAACACTGTGGATATAGCCGGCCAGTCAGGAGGAAGTGGGCTTTAAACAGGCAGAGCTAGAACCACATTCTAGCTCATTTTAAGGCATTTTAGAAGCAATTTGTTTTAATAAGACATAAACCTGACGGGAAGCAGCAGCTACTTTTAGGCCGTGGGTGGGGTTCAGCCCGACCTTCGTCTGCATTTCTTTCTTCCATGCAAACTGTGTCAAGGTGAGCAACAACAGCCAGCGAGGCAATAAAAGTCTTTGCTGTTTACAACCACCATCATCAAACTTTCCATAAAGTGGAGTTTTATGGCTGTTTGCTGGTTAATGGTTTACCTGGAGACAGGTGACAGTGGGAAACAGAAAGAAAATGGAAGAGAGTTCACACATACATCTTATCTTCTCGCTTGTTTCTTTCTGTAATTCTTCTTTGTTGTCTCTCATTTTGTTTTTGTCTTTAGAAGAACATAAAGCTCGTGGAGATCGTGATGATTTTTAAACTCGTCCCTCAGTTTGTTTGTTTGCTGTGTTTTTACATTATTAAAGTTTCCATCTTTGCTCAGAAAAAAGCTCTTTGACCTCACAGAGGCTTTGACCTAAAGAAAGATCACCTTCGAGTCTGGATGTGCTCATTCTGTGAGAGGTCATTAACCAACCTGTCCGTCCTGAGATTAGTCTGCAGTTTTACAGCTGTACAATAGGAGTGAAATCATACGTGGGAGATTAATACCAACCTACGAAAGGAAAACTATTATAGACACAGGATGAAGCGCTGAGGGTCACAGTTTCTTCTTATTTTAGGTACATTCAATTAAATATAAAATATTGTTGTTTGTTGCTGTTCTATATTTTTATCTTATTCATTACTACACACTGCCTCAATTAATTTGATAAAACTGGCTATAATATTACAAACACCAGTGTTTATTGCTGGTAGCTGCTTTTACAACAAACATTAGCATCGTCAGAAATGTTTGAAAATGTGCAACATGCTAATAATTCATAAGATTTTTTTATTATTCCTCTTTTTTCGAGAAAGTAAAATTTTACCCAAAGTTCTGTAAATGTGTTTATGTCATATTCCATTTAATTAATCAGGTGATTTACTGACCTTTGCTTTATGTTTATGTTCATCATTCACTGTCAGCATCTTAGCATGAAAAGGCCCCGATAATAAGTATCACAAATTAGGGAATGTTTATATTTAGATAATGAGATTTGTCTGCCTTCTATTTTACATACACATATATATATATATATATATATATATATATATATATATATATATATATATATATATACATATATATGTATATATACATATATATGTATATATATATATATATATATGTATATATATATATATATATATATATATATATATATATATATACATATATATGTATATATGTATATATATATATATATATATGTATATATATATATGTATACATATATATATATATATATGTATACATATATATATATATATATATATATATATATATATGTATACATATATATATATATATATATATGTATACATATATATATATATATATATATATATGTATACATATATATATATATATATATATATATATGTATACACATATATATATATATATATATATATATGTATACATATATATATATATATGTATACATATATATATATATATATACATATATATATATATATATATATGTATACATATATATATATATATATATATATATATGTATACATATATGTATACATATATATATATATATATATATGTATACATATATATATATATATATATGTATACATATATATATATATATATATATATATATATATATATATATATATATATATATATATATGTATACATATATATATATATATATGTATACATATATATATATATATATATATATATATATATATATATATATATACATATATACATATATATATATATATATATATATATATATACATATATACATATATACATATATATATATATATATATATATATATATATATATATATATATATATATATATATAAACACCCAGCACGCCCCTGCGGGCGGTTTATCCTTCAAGCTCGGGTCCTCTACCAGAGGCCTGGGAGCTTGAGGGTCCTGCGCAGTATCTTAGCTGTTCCCAGGACTGCGCTCTTCTGGACAGAGATCTCCGATGTTATTCCCGGGATCTGCTGGAGCCACTCGCCTAGCTTGGGAGTCACCGCACCTAGTGCTCCGATTACCACGGGGACCACCGTTACCTTCACCCTCCACATCCTCTCCAGCTCTTCTCTGAGCCCTTGGTATTTCTCCAGCTTCTCGTGTTCCTTCTTCCTGATATTGCTGTCATTCGGAACCGCTACATCGATCACTACGGCCGTCTTCTTCTGTTTGTCTACCACCACTATGTCCGGTTGGTTAGCCACCACCATTTTGTCCGTCTGTATCTGGAAGTCCCACAGGATCTTAGCTCGGTCATTCTCCACCACCCTTGGGGGCATCTCCCATTTTGACCTCGGGACTTCCAGGTTATACTCGGCACAGATGTTCCTGTACACTATGCCGGCCACTTGGTTATGGCGTTCCATGTATGCCTTGCCTGCTAGCATCTTGCACCCTGCTGTTATGTGCTGGATTGTCTCTGGGGCATCTTTACACAGCCTGCACCTGGGGTCTTGCCTGGTGTGATAGACCCCAGCCTCTATGGATCTTGTGCTCAGAGCTTGTTCTTGTGCTGCCATGATTAGTGCCTCTGTGCTGTCTTTCAGTCCAGCTTTGTCCAGCCACTGGTAGGATTTCTGGATATCAGCCACCTCCTCTATCTGCCGGTGGTACATACCGTGCAGGGGCCTGTCCTTCCATGATGGTTCCTCGTCTCCCTCCTCTTTCTTGGGTTTCTGCTGCCTGAGGTATTCACTGAGCACTCGGTCAGTTGGGGCCATCTTCCCAATGTATTCTTGGATGTTCCTTGTCTCATCCTGGACTGTGGTGCTGACACTCACCAGTCCCCGGCCCCCTTCCTTCCGCTTAGCGTACAGCCTCAGGGTGCTGGACTTGGGGTGAAACCCTCCATGCATGGTCAGGAGCTTTCTTGTCTTTATGTCAGTGGCTTCTATCTCCTCCTTTGGCCAGCCTATTACCCCAGCAGGGTACCTGATCACGGGCAGGGCGTATGTGTTGATGGCCCGGATCTTGTTCTTACCATTCAGCTGACTCCTCAGGACTTGCCTGACCCTCTGCAGGTACTTGGTGGTTGCAGCCCAAGGAGATGCTCTGTCCCCACTGCTGTTCTGCATAGGCCTGAACCCCCTCAGTGAGATCATTAACAAGACTGGCTACGGATACCGACTACGGAACGGAGCAGTTGTCAGCCACCTCCTGTACATGGATGACATCAAGCTGTATGCCAAGAGTGAACGAGACATCGATTCACTGATCCACACTACCAGGCTATACAGCAATGACATTGGAATGTCGTTCGGACTGGAGAAGTGTAGTCGGATGGTAACAAAGAGAGGGAAGGTAGTCAGAACTGAGGGGATTGAACTACCAGAAGGCAACATTGCAGACATAGAGGACAGTTACAAGTACCTGGGGATCCCGCAGGCAAATGGGAACCATGAAGAGGCCGCTAGAAAGGCTGCATATATATATATATACATATATATATACATACATATATATATATATATACATATATATATATATACATATATATATATATATATATATATATATATATATATATATATATATATATATATATATATATATATATATAAATACAGAAGCAGTTTAATCAGAAGCTCCTCACATGACACGATATCGATATAAGAACTATCAAACACTTGAAAACATGAATGCTGGTGTGAATTATTGTGGCTTTTATGTGATTTTTACTGCAGCAGACTAAACTAAATACTCATCAGTGTAAAACAATAAATCTCCCATAAATCCATAAAGACGCAGATAATTCCTCTTCAGGAGGGCAGCGGAGGGGCGATCGGAGGACAGGGAGGAGGGCGGCTTCTGCTGCAGGGTTGCTGGTTTAAATCCCTGCTGCACAGTTCTGATGAGCAAGGCAGGGACCAAAATCTGTTTATTTGCAGATTTGTTTAAAATGTTTAAAAGAGGTTTGAAATCAAATTTAAATAATTAAAAGGTTTGAAGAGTAATAAAAGTTCCTGATTAATACTTAAATAGATATTTACATTTTAAATCAGTAGCATATTTATATGTAAATTGTTAATAATGACAAATGCAGTTCTCTGGAAAAGGAAAAGCATTGGAGATCATAAATGATAACAAAAAATAGTAAAATGTTTAACTTTAGTTGTATTTTTCATTCAAAGTAATCTTTTCAGAGCACATTTGTACTTTTTTAGCACCCCACATGATGCTTACATAGATTTCTTTTTACATGAAACATGTCTAAGTATGTTTTCGTTCAAATGTCACACACCTTTACATACGTTTCTAGAAAATCCTCAAAATAATATTAAAAATTAATCCAGAATTCTGTTTTCTGTTCTGTAAACATCTGGATTTGGTTCACAAGACAAACAGCAGGTGGCGCTGATTCTCAGCCCAATGAAGAATAAGAAACAGAGACAGATGTGTAGCTCAAATAATAAAAATTGTGATGAAAACATCAGATTTCTGTTCACAGCTGACTGTATGCTGGTGCTAGGTGTTGGTGTAAACGGGGCCTGTCAGCTGATCAGGCCGCTCTGATCAGTTCAGCTGCTAAAAAAGTGGAGCTGCTGTTCAGCGCAGGACAGCGGGGATCTGAGCCTCATGGTGAGGTGTTCAATTATCAGCATTAATAATGGATATAAATAACTGACTTTTCCTTCTTCTTCCTTTTTTATTTTTATTTTTTTACATGTAATGCCCTCACTGGATGGCCTCAGTGTTTTCTTACTGTGTTTTTTCCCTCACTCTGCTTCTTTTGATTGTCCCTGCCGGGTCAAATGCACCTGGTCACATGATCCCTGGAGTCTTTACACTTTCATAATGAGTTCATGCAATCCTCTCAAGGAATATATTAAATACAAGACACAGAAGATTTTAGAAGTTTCTAAAATATATATTTGACTTCCCAACAATCAAAACATGAATTCATAAATGATGAAAATTTAGAGTAAAACTGATCATGTGGATGGTAAAACACATCGACCGTGGGACGCCATCACATCAACACAGCCCAATTCTCGGAATTATTGAATCTGAAACATGCAGAGTTTAGGAAGCTCCTGGGAGGGGGGGTGGGGGGCTAAACCGGCACCAGCAATGTGTACCTAATAAAGAGGCCTGACGAGTTTTTGGACTCACGCTGTCATTTCATGTCAGGTTGATTATAATAAGTAAAGCAAATAACTCTCAGACTCGGGAGGATTATTCAGGACATGCTAATAACTCGTAATAGTACAAAAGTATCTACACAGTGTTTACGTTTATCTCTCAGAGTGTCTGTGGGTTCATGCAGCTCTTCTTTTTTTTTTCTTACATTTCATGACAACTTCTATTTTTAATAATGGCCTTACATTAATTTTATTGTTATTTCTTTTAAAACAACAGATTCTAATATAATTCCAAAGAAAAGTTTTTCTTAGTATAATTTTATTTTTATGGAATAATTAAGCATCATTTTGTATGAAATAACTGTTTTATAAAGTGACAAAGTAACTATTCAGACTCTCACTCAAAGTTGTAGCATCCAAATCGATCTTAAGTACCTAAAGTAAAAATACTCATCGTGCAGAATGACGTACATGGTTTTTTTTATCATAGTGACTGATTCGTTAAAATGTAGATCACTTTGATGTAGCTTTCATATTAGCAGGGATACACTCGCAGTCCACCCTCTCATCCAAATATGCTCAACCTCTAACTCCAAAAATCAAACATGGCAGCATCGAAAACAGCAACGCTGACGCCTCAAAATGTGACAGCGAGTGCTGTCACCGTGGCTACGCCCCTCTCTTTCTTTTGTATACAGGCTACAATAATTCAATAAACATATAAATCTATTTGATCAAACATCGTCACCGTCTCCAGGGTAAAATGAGCGAAGAGTTTCTCCTCCTCTCCTACACTGCAGCTCCACAAATCATCCAAACTTTAATGTTATAAGATATTTAAACCCACTGAAGCCTCGCATTAGCTTCTGTCAGCGTGCTGTGAAACGGTCGAGCCCTCTTTTTACTTTCAGATCAGGAAGGAGACGAAGCTGCTGCTGACCTCCACTCGACCTTCCTCCTTCCTTTGTCCTGGATGTGTCCTTTATCGACCCCGTTTTCCTCCACAGCTGCATTTTTTTTATTTTTATACATTTAAGATTCTTGTTTCTATTTTTTTTATTCTCTGTTTGAGATTAAATGGAGTAAAATATATTTAATCTGCTTTTATATTATTTATATTTATAAAACCATGTTAAATTAAACTAAATTGAAAAAACAAAATGAAAAAAGACTTGATTTTAATATGAAACGGTTTCTTACAAAATTTGACAGATTGGGATTCATTTTATTTTAACTTTATTTGTACTTTGAAGTAAAAAGTAACGTTTTTAAAAAACAGTAAAAAGTTTTTTAATCTTTTCCACATTTCATTTCATATTTTACATGAACTGCAACAGATAATTTCTTAAGTTCAAAGGTATAATATTAATATGAGTAATTCATTAAAATATACGGTAGATGAAAACATCTAAAAACACAAATTTGAGAATAATAAATAAATAAATAAATAAAACAAAGGAAAAATGTGTTTGACCTGTAAATATTAGTTATTTTATTTTTCGTCCAGTTATCCTCTTTTTAAACACAGTTTTATTTTAGTTATTATATTTGAATGATGCTGCACAAATAAACACTATATGAACTTTGACAGAGAAAAAAATTATTAACCTAAAGCGAAAAGCTGCTTCTGTTCATCTGCCTGTGAAATACTCAGATTTGAATCATTTATTAGAAATCATTAAATCTGGAGACTAAAATGAGGGAAATGTGTCTCACTGACAGGCATCAGAGGAACATGATCAATATTAACCTCCTAACAGATCAGCTGATTACTCAAGATAAATAGTTTAACCCTTTAAATACTTTGATGAACACAGATGATGTTTTATTTACACTCTCTTCATACGGATTAAACAAAATAGGAATCCAAAATTGAAATGCTTCGTTCATGATCTTTATACGTTTTGTCCACATGAAGAAAAAGTTTCCCCTTAAATGTAGAATTCATCAAGAAATGGATCATTTTTACAAAAACGTTTAAAGCCTGATGATTTACAAAGTCTTTTGTTTGTTAAACCTTTAATGAGTTTATTTATTTGATATTTAATATGTTTAGATTGTAATTGCATGCATTTTAATTATAAACACTTTGATATCAGATTTTTTTTCTCAGTTCGAGTTCACATTTTAAGATTTCTTCCATTTAAATTTCAGCTTTTTGAAAAAGAAATTCAAGCTCGCTAAATAAACGTGTCTGAAGAAAAGATCATATTGAAAGTGTGATGATTAAAAAATGATGGATGGCTCGGTCTGCCGTCTCTCTGAGGACATATTAGCTGTTTTCTATCATTTTGTCGGATGGTCTCCGTCCCTTTGATGGAGGCCTTTGAAGTCCAGCAGCGGACTGTCATGCAAATGGAGGCCGATAGAGAGGAGCCTGGGACGGGAGGAGGCGGAGGTGAGTGTGGGAAAAACCTGCTGTGGAGTCTCAGTTTTTATCAGGGTTTAATTCAGAAAGAGGTTTTAGTTTTAAAATAACGAGGATGATGTGAGGAGGAAGAGCAGGAGTGGGTGGAAGTGAAGAGAGGAAGAAGAGCGCGAGAGGAAGAGAGGCAGCGTGTAAGGGTGGTGAGGAGAGGTGAGGGAGGGAGATAAGAGCAATAAAAGTGAACATGTGACTGCTGCAGTTTTTAACGGGCAGCTGATGGAGACGGCACAGAGAGAGAGAGAGAGAGCGCGCGAGCAGGTGGAGGTGTGGACAGGTAGACACGCGCGCACTCAGAGATTGAAGTTTACCTGCAGACCAGGTGAGAGAGGCAGGCTGGATCCGCAGTATGCTGAGGGAGTCCCCTCACCTGGAAAGATGTACGTGAGCTACCTGCAGCTGGACAAGGACCCCGCCATGTACCCGCACCAGAACCCGGTCACGCGCCACCCGGGCCTGAGTCTCAGCCCGCAGAACTTCTCGGTGCCCGCCCCCCCGCAGTACCCGGACTTCGCCTCCTACCACCACCACCACCACGGCATCGGCAACGAGCAACACCCGGCCCAGCAAGCCCCGCCGGCGGCCGGTGGCTGGAGCCCGGCATACCCGCCTCCTCCGCCCGCGCGGGACGACTGGTCCTCGCATCCCTACGCGCCTCCCGCGGCCTCCTCCGTGACCGGTGCGGTGGGCACCACCCTCGGATTCGGGCCCACGGAGTTCCCCGGCCAGCCGCCTGCGCTGATCCCCGCCTCCCTGAACGCCTCCGCGGGGCCACTGTCCCCCGGCTCCCCGCGGAGGAGGACCCCGTACGAGTGGATCCGCACCTCCGCGCCGCCCAGCAACCCCAGTAAGACCCCCACACCTGTTCCCTCTTAATGCCGCTGATGTACCTGCTAACGAACACCCCAACAATAGCCAGGTTTTTACCTTTAACCCGCTCATGGTTTCGCCTTTAACCGCTTACTCGTCACTTTTCAGCTGCTTGTGGTTTATTTTATTCCTGAAGCAAACCGAGCTCCAACAGTCTGTTTGACATTTTAATATGAGGCTGATATGAGACGCAGTGATACTCAAATGTCTGCACATGTGTACTCAGGTTGGAGATAGCGGCCGCCCGGCACGAAACACGCTTATAATCGATTGATCGGCCTGAGATGAAGTTTGGTTAACGAAAAACGAGCCCCTCCTTTTGACTCTTTAAAGTTCAGCAGCAATGATCCTGATAATGGTTTCTTTTCCTTATGACGAGATGATTTTCCTTTCATACATATTCTAAATAAGCTGCATGTAGCCACTCGTGCTCACAGTAAAAATGATTTAAACGTTATTAATCCGCATAATTGACGTTTGTAAGGCTTAAATTTTATATTTACTTAAATTCCGTTTTCCCCTTTTACTTATGCAGATTTATTCCTGAATAATTTCCCAGATCGTTTTTTATTTTATTATCTGGATGTAATCGTCGTCACTTTGGAACTTAATTTAATTAATTTAAATTTGAACCTCATCACTGACGCTCTATTTATGTATTTATTTTAAACCGCTGTCATTATTTTAATGATTTGGTTTCCTTCAGACTTTCAGATTAAAAGCTCCATATATCACCATGTCACGCAGCTTCACCTCAGTTCGGCTTAATTTGATTTCCTGCCGCTATTTTATTTTTAAATTTCTTGCCCAATATTTCCATCCGTCCCATTCAGAGTATTTTTGAAACCTTTTCTTCACGTTTCACTTCTTTGCACCGATTTTGACTGGTACTCGATGTTTATTCGTCGTGGAGGTTTGAACCTGCAGAATGAGTTGGTGCAGCTGTCAGGACATGACGGCTGAAGCGTTCCCACCGGGTCCCGGCCTGTCTCCGGATCAAACGTGTGAAGCCGGTTTGAAGCCTTGTAATGTAAATGCGCCCCGCTGGTCGTGACTCCGGGCAGGCTGAGCTCGGCCTTTGTCCTCCGCTTGTCCCTGGGCGGAGAAAACAAGAGCCGACAAGATAGTTCCCACTTTGAAGTGGGAAGTGTGAATTTGGCTCAGGCTCCGCGGTTTCTGCAGCTCTTACATGTCACAAAACATCTTATCAGCTCTAAAGAAATGATTGTTAAATAACTTCAGCCTTGCTTCATAATGCGTTTTTTAGTGATAATAATTAAAAGCAATAAAATCAGTGAATCAAACTGAACAGCAGGATTGACTGGTGCACGGGAGGAGTTTCCTTTTCTTTTTTTAATCTTACTTCCTAATATAAAATAATACAGGGTCAGTAAGATCTGCCTGAGTGTTTGGGATACGCCCTGTGTTTCACACACCTGCTAAAAACTACCTTCAGCTTTATTTCCCTGAAATGACCTGAAGTTGCATTTGTGATGGACATGAAAAAGGATTTGTTAGAAACCTGCAGAGATGAGAGGTCAGTAAGAGGTTAACCACCGTCCATTTTAAGCAGGGGTGTATCCAGGAATTTTACAGCAGGGTGGCACAGAACGGGGGAGGCGGGGGCCACAGGTGATTAAAATGTTTAATAAAAAATGCATGAATCTGGTGTAGAAAACGTTCTGTAGGGAGCCCGATTCCCTATTTCATATACATGAAAAGTGGCACTGCAACAGACTTTAAACATCATTTATTACTTTATATTGGATAATTGTTTTGCAGCCTTTTAAAAACTCTTTATCGTAAAGGGTCCTGTTAATATAGAGGTTTAGAGACATCACAAAGAAAAGCCTGAACACAGCTCTCTGATTTTGATAGATTCTGGTAAAAAAAATTAATAATTATAGTCTCTATTATCTTTTAACTTAAATATGTGTTTTTCATTTTACATATAAATGAGAAATAAATAAGTAATGTTAGAGGATAAAGCATCTTTCTTTGGGGAGCTAGAGCCGGACTATCAGGTGTTTCTGAACATGAAGCCAACTCAAAGGTAACAGTCGGCCTCTGTCGACCTGCCGCCACCGCAGGAAGTCTGCAGCTGTGCAGGTCGGTAAAGAAAGATTTAGGCGAGTGAGAGTTGCAGCTGTTGGCAAGTAACTTTGGGCTTTTTTCAAAAGCTAAAAAAAGCCCAAAGAACAGTAGTTTGATGCAGATGATGCTGTTTTCAGATGTATTTAAAGCTAAAATCATCAGTGAGACTAACATCTGATTAACCGCCATCCTGCAAGAGTCAACATTTTTGTCAGTAAGAACATCCCAAAACTGGAGGTGCACATGACATACAGGAGAAACCACTAAAAATGACCTCACGCTTCGACTCTGCCAGTGACAGAGAGGGGATAACAAACAGTCAGGTGAATCTTACATTCCTCCACTAGATCTCATTTCATTCTCTGAGTATATGAACTACTTTCCTCGGGTACTGGTTAAGTTAATTTCATCTTCTACTCTATTGTGGATGTGAATATTTAGTTTTGTACTCTTATTATTATAATTTACTGCTTCTGTTTTTATTGGGTGAGACTTGGGGAGCTGTTTTATTCCCGTACTCTTTGTATTTTCATGTTTTACGGCTGCGTGCGGCGCTTAAACGCAAGACTCTTCTGTATGCATGTTGACTTTTATGACAATAAAATAGTGGTTTACATCCACGGAGTCTCGACGGGTGTTTGGAGTGAAATCTGAGCTGTATTCAGCTGTAGTTTTATAGTAAACTGCTACATGGGAAAACACGCATTAGAGCATTTAACGATGAGGTCATCATTTGCAGGAATTTACTGTTAATAATAAGATGTAAGAATACAGTAAAGAGCTGCACATTTACTCCTGGTAATCAGCTGTAACTCTGCAATAGAAGCTGTAAAATAAAATGCAGTACTTTTCTCTTATTGGCTGTAAGTTTAGAGTGAATGTTTAGTGTTTGTGTGGATTGTCCTTCAAAAACAGACCTGGACTCGTTTGCTTTTTCCAACATTTCCATATTGTTTAGAGTCATATCAGTTTCCCTGTTGTAGATACAACGTCTCATAACTGTGAGTTAACATCCACAAGAAGCACACATGGAATCAGAACCAGGTTTCGTTAAAGCAGAAATTAGGAAATGAGCAAAAAGTCCTTATTTTTCTTGTATTTGCTCATCAGTTTTAGCTGTCGGTGCCTCTGAAAGCCCATCTTTGGCTCAGTCTGTGCCGTGAGTAAACCTCTCTGTCTTTTTGATTTACGCTCCTTCATTAGCGTCTCCGCTCTCTCGGCTCTTTATCAGCTGAAGGAGAATCAAACTGTTGGTTTTTACTTTCCAACAAATGAAGCAGAAACTCTAAAGTTCAGACAGATGTTCCCTCTCAAACTAAAATGTTTGAGTTTTAATTCGCCCCGGTGAGCGATTAGAGCACAGACGGGGGTGGCACGCTGCTTATTGAGCTGTTGTGTGTTTAGTGTTAATATTGAATCAGAGCGTGTTAAAGAGCCATGAAGGCCTTTTTAATTAACTTTAACACAACCGTCTTGCTGTTATGTGCACACATACATTCACATAGAAATGGAAAATCGCAAAGAGACAAATTCTAATCTGTCTTTGGCATGACTTTCAGTCTCTGGTTTAATCTTCAGGAGGTTTGGGGGCTTTTGTTTTTCACCCTCCGTCAGGGCCCATTCTCTCAAAATCCATCAATGAAAATGTTTGATTTGTTTTTCTTTGTTTTTCTTTCCCCCTCCACCACAGTTCCTAGATATGAATACATCATTTTTCATAACAGACAGCACGACCTTAAGATTTATGTATTTCTTGACAGTTAAAGTAACAAAGTAACAAATGTAGGTAACAGAGTATATTTGTGTTGACTAAAAGGAACCAGGCTTTACTGCCTAAACACGACTGATTACATTTCACTGTGCTTTTCTCACAGCAGGTGTCACGAGGTGTTCGAGGTCGACATACAAAACTCAAACCTTTGATCTTTTTGTCCTGATTCTGAGACACATCAACAACTATTGTGTTGTGTAATCTTTTTACATAAGAGTGAATCATTTCAGGGGTTTTTTCTTTTTCTTTTTTGAAAATAATAACATAAATAATGCATTGCATAATATGAAGTGTTTGCAAATAAATAAGCTAACTGTGTGAGTTATTCATGGGATCCATTGACTTATTGGTTAAAAGCACTCTTTAAGCTCTTGGGTGTTTTGGGAGTCCACTTGCATTGTGGGTAATGTAGGCACCTGAGTTAAGGTGGGGGAACAGTGTAGTATACAACCAATTTTCAAAGTTTAATATTTAACTGAATGTTTGAACAGCTCGTTTCATTTTCAGCGTTCACAGTAACACACGAACTCCGGGACCATAAAGGAATAAAAGCAGATAGGGCTCTGTTTTATGCAAATGCAGCCGAGGCGGGGAGTCAATTTGAATGCAGGAGTCATGGTAAGAACACGCAGCTCCATCAGGGTTACAGCAGTTTGTCTCACAGGTTTATAGCACATAATATAAAATGCTTCCACTACATACGCTTCATTCACACTTTTACACACTAATAGATGGTGTGATTTTTGTGTAGCTGAAGCAGATGATTAAACATGGAGGTGTGAGATGTCCTGTGTGCACTGAAGCCATATAAATTATGACTTCAGTGCACACTGCTTATGTAGAGGAATAGCCTCTAACAGAGTAATATGCTTTTATGGGACTTGGAGTAGTTGTAATGTGATTACTTGACAAGTAAATATATGTTGTAGCTTGGCTAATTGTAGCTAAATTATTCATCTTTCTGCTAAAACTGCTTCAGAAATTCAGCTGACATTGCACAAATCCAGCATGAGCTGAGTGATGCAGCGAGAAAAGTTAAACTGACGTGAGCCCCCTTTAACTTTGCAGTGATTACCTGCAGGGGGCGCATCCTGCAGAAGAGACTTCAGCTTTTCATATAAAAAGTTTTAAAAAATGTTTTGTTTCTGTTTTACAGATGGAAAGACACGAACTAAAGACAAATACCGAGTGGTTTACACCGACCACCAGCGGCTCGAGCTCGAGAAGGAGTTTCACTACAGCAAATACATCACCATCAGAAGGAAGGCGGAGCTTGCCACGGCACTCAGTCTGTCAGAGAGACAGGTACACAAAAGCTAAATGTTTTGTCCTGTTACTGAGAAAGACCACTGAAATATTTGATTGTCCTTTTAAACTAACACGATGATTTTTTGCACTGACATTATGTCAAAATATAGATTTTGTCAAGTATGAAGAAAACAATTGAGATTCTCCTTTGTTTTAACTGCACAACTTAAAGGTGAAGTCAATAAACCCTCGCATTTATCTCGGCACTGGGAGGATACTGGGTAGGAGGGGATTTATTAATGCACTTCTTCATTTCTTGACACTAAGGCAAACACAAGTAAGGTGTCACATCTGGATCCTTAGCCTGTAAATAATGCTTATTGTTCAGAACTGATATACACAAAACCGACTGTATCATCTGCATACATTCGGTGATTAATTAGTCAGACTGGATCCAATTTAAAAAGGAAAAAACTGCAGTTTTCAAAAGCAGTATGGATGTAGAGACACTCAGAGAGGCTTCTGACCATTGGGCAGGTTTTTTTGGGTGGGGGGTGTTTTGTTTTTTTTAATTCTGGCATCTCCTGTAGCTTAGACGTTAGACGAGTTCCTTTAACCCTGGAGAACCCATGGGGTCAAATTTGACCCCATGGGTTCTCCAGGGTTAAGCAAAAAGAACGAAGCCTTTAACACTGTTAAAGTCCTCAATTGCGATGCTCGTAGAGTGTCTGCAATCAGAGAACAAAGACTGAAGAACTGTTTGTTTTTTCCCAAACGTAATCTTAGGTTTCAGAGCTCAGACTGCTGTCACTAATTATAAGTTAGATCTCAAATTAGTTCAAATTCTTACTGATCGTGCAGAAACAATAATATGTTACTGAAAAAAACGTGCAGTAGTTGGAAGTGTTTGAATAATTCATGTTAATCTGTAAACAATGTCCGACCTTTTTTCTATCCCAGGTAAAGATTTGGTTTCAGAACCGGCGAGCAAAGGAGCGCAAGATCAACAAGAAGAAACTCCAACAGCCGGCTTCCTCAACCACTACGCCAACCCCTCCCACCGGCAGTAACGGCAGCGGCGGAGGAGGTGGAGGCAATGGCCTCCATGCAAACGGGAGCAGCAACGTCGCGATGGTGACAAGTAGCAGTGGGAGCAACGGGCTGGTGTCTCCTTCTCTAGCTCTGAACATCAAAGAGGAGTACTGAGGACGATGTTTTATTGGACACTGACTTCGGGATGTGGACTAAAAATCCTGAACTACAGACTGAGACATTCATCCTGCACATTGCTGTTTGCCTTCTTAAAGCTAAAGTTCACTGAAAATCAGAGAAATCTCAATGAGACATTTTGCTAACAACTTCCAGTCCATCAAATAATTCCCTGTTGTGATTGGATCTGAACAAAAAGGAATCTCTGCAGGTGATTTCCATCTGTCGAAGGATTGGTCAGTCATTAAAGGACAACCATTCGATGTCCAAGACTAACTTTGTGGTGGGTGGAGCTCTGTATTTGGGGAAAAACACATTTTTCACCTGTGACAGATGCTGTTGAGCTCATCACTGCAAATTGATATTTATAAAACAAGTTTTTTCAAACTCTTTAAACAAAAGCCCGAGTAAAATAACAGAGGTACTAAATATAATGCTGACTTTGTGTGCATTGTCTTCTCACACAGAATAGTCTCTCTCCTTTTTCTTTCTTTCTTTTTGTGAAATATTCGTGAGTGTAGTGTTTTAAATATTTCATTTAGCTCTATGAAGAGCTGCAGCAGGAAGATACAGGATACAAACTGTACCGTCAGTGTGGAAAACAGTCGTTTTTTAACACTAAATATACTTTAAAGAGGGTATTTTCAAATTATATTAAGTTTGTAGAAGTTTGTTTTCAATTTAATATTGTTTCAATGTTGTTAGAGTGAAATCTTCTTATTTGATCCAAACACTAAACTATAAATGTTATGAGTGTAGCATGAACTAACAAGGTGTGGAAACAGCTGGTGTTCCTCACAGCGACAGCCCCGATGTTACTGATCATAAAACTGTCTCGGATTTCGTGCTAATTTAAATATGACAACTTTTTTGTGTGAGCTTAAAACCCTCGAGCCAGAGCTGCTGCTGAACTCGGCTTGTGAATTCAAAAACTATCTTTTTTCAAAAACTATGTTTTTGAATGCATGAATATGGCACCATGATTGCTTAAAAGGAAGTGCTCCTTTAGTTTGAGTCCATTTTTAGTGTCACCCAGTTTAATGCTGCATTTAATTGAAGCTGGAAATTGGGAATTTTCAAACACAGTGGACAAAGTCCAGATATTGAGGTCAGGGAAGTTCACGACTCACAACATGTAGAACTCAACGTGGACAACTGTAGAAAACTATTAGCTTAAGTGTTTGCATGTCTTTCTGCAGCTTTCTTCATGGTGATTTTTAGGGACCATCTACTTTCAGCCTGTTCAATTAATTTAAAGCTGGAAATTAAGTAGTTATAGAAAAGTTTTTACAAGCTGCTTGAGTAGAATCAAATGTGTTTACTTTGGACTCCAAATTCTGAGACACTTGTAGTCTTGCAGAGTTTCATATTCAGTCAGTTATACCAAGAAGTAACCATTTATTTAAATTTGCCATCCATCAATATTTCAGGAGATTTAGATGTGACACACAGGATGAAATTCTGATTTTGAGAGCAGATTCTGGATTTTTGGATGTTTATTTTTAACATGTTAGTGGAATAACTCATCCTGAGACATTTCTATGTCCACGTGCTTCTTAAAAAAATCAAATATTTTTTTATATTTTGAACTGATTTTTCAACCAGGAAAGTTTTGTCTTTATTTAAGACTTGAGCTTTGTACATGAGAAGGTTAAATGAGACTTCCGTAGGCATTGGTGCCCACTTCAACAGAAACCTTTGTTTCATGGGGTTTGGTTCTTAGCCTCACATCAGCTCAGATGTCATCAAACTGACCCTGATTCACTCTTTTTGCATCATGTGATCAGCTCATGTTTTACTACTCAAAACAAATCTAGCATTCATAAGTCTCTTCAGGGTCTTTGCACTGTTGTTTCACTGAAGCCTTGGATTCCTTACTCTTTACTAAATTAAGTGTGTTTTTCTTTTTAAGATATAAGAAAGTCACTGAAGTGACGCCACCCAATGTTCTAAATAGATCCTGTAATTTGTTTGTTTTTTGGTTGGGTGTGTTTTGTCTCGTTAAAGTGGATTATGTTCATTTCCAGCTCCATGTTTTATTCTCGAGCTCTGTTAGAGCTTTTCTTCATTAAGGGCTCATAACAATGATTCCCGATTGGCCTTGGTGCAGTGCCCTCCAACTTTAAAGCACACTTTCTTCTGATTGGTAGCCTGCTGACGGTGTCCATGTTTAACATGAACATCTACCACTGCAGATGAAATGGGTCCACTTTAAACTTGTACCCCAAAGTCTCTGGAAGCAAACAGAAGCATGAACTGATTGCTTTTCTTGTTGTTTTACTGGCTGGTGGCCCAAAGGGTTAAAGCAACATGTTTGTAATGTGAAACGGGTCCAGCAGATCACCTGTTAGCATATTAAAGGCCCAGTGTCTTCAGTTCACTCAGGATCTTCTTCAGGTGACAGAGATTTAGTCAGCCAGGTTACAGTAATGCTGATTGTAATGGATAAAGCTGTGAAAGTAGCAATCCTGGTTTCTGTGTATGGTAGTTAAACCTGATTTTCCTGGTCACTGCAGCACCTGGAGCTGGTTTCCAGCACTGAGTGGGTTTTTTTTCTCTTTTTTAATGAAATTGTTCACTTTAGAATGATACGTGACAAAAACAAAAACTTTTAAGTCCTCACATTTCAGAAGTTGCAAGGATTTTACTTGACTTTAGACTATTAAACTGAGACACTGTGAGAAAAAGCTGTTTTTCGGTCGACTTCAACAGACAAAATACTAACATGATATCAGAACAGGAAGCTACATCCCTCCAGAATAAGGCCCAGATGGGACTACTTTCACTAATCTGGTTACTTTAGTGCTTGTAAACCTATTTAGTGGCACATGGATGAGTGAAGCAGTGGTATGAGTGAGTAAAATCAGTCAAATCTTTTTTGTTGTTCTGCTCTACATACAGTGAATGTCTTGTAAATGTTTATGATCTCACCTGTCAGACTTTATCACATGTATATTTTCAAATGTAATTTTTATTAAAAAGGAAAAGCTTTATCATAAGAGGTTGATGGTCTCTTTTTTTCATTCACATAATTAGAAAAGCAGCATAATGTTAAAGAAATGTATTTTCCAGACTAAACAGAACGCCCGAGTGTTACAGTGGAGTTTGTCCTCGAGGCAGTGCTTCTTGGCAGAACTGCTGTCGTTTTTTTCCTGGATGTTGACTGGGAGGAAGGGCTGCTTTAAAGCTGAAGTCAAAGAGCAAAAGTCTTGTGCAGTCAACACCACTGATAAATAACTGGGTGTAACATGATGGGCTGCAGCTGATCACAAGAAAGTAATTTCACTTCTTTTAAACCTCACTGGTACACATCCACGCTACAGCAGTGTTTCACCTGTGGTTTTAGTTTGTTGTTAGGTTGCTGTGATGTGGTCATAAGACATCAATATTATGAAAATAAAATCATGTAATGCTCTTCATAGGTGTTAGAAGTTTTGAAATGCACACGTGGGTCTTCTTAGCTCATTCGTAGGTTGTTACTATGCAATGCGATGATTATGTAATATCTGATATGAATAACAACCTTCAGGGGCTGAAGATCTACCTGTGTGCTAAGTTTGGTTGCTTAACTCCTGAATGTGTAGAAGTGTTTGAAGGCAACAATCAAACAAACATGTATTACAGTAAGGCTGTACCGAAAAAGACTGCAGGGTGCTTCTAGATTTATTCGGGTCTTTCAGTTCAGTTAATCAATATTAAATATTTACAACGGGACACCCTCTCTCGATGGCACCTGCAACTACAACAGATGTGAATATGAAAAATACCACAAGAAAAATATTATTTTTATAATATTTTTATAAAATAATATTTTTCACCTGCATAGAGCCTCTTTCTGACCTAAATCCCACCCAATCTAAGTGTGCGTATTAAATAAAGCAGGCCCAATGACGGAGCCCTGAGGAATTCCACATGTTGTGAAATCTAGCTTTTAAGTATTTTAGGTTCCTTGACTCTAAGGAAAGTTTGTGTAATTGTATTGTCCAGTACCAAGATCCAAACTAGAGAACAAAATCAAATTACAGGCTCCCCCTATAAAACAGAAACTGGGAGGTCTTGAGTATGTTAAAAGAACCTCCAACATGTTTGATTTCCTTCAGTTTAAAAGGATTTAAATTGCAGGTTGAGCACCAACAAAAATAAAGGAAGCTGACTCGGATAAGCAGCATTTAAAACAATTTATCACAACATTAAATAATAATTAGAGCTGATGAGTAAACATCGCCCTTGCAGACTTTGGATGAATGTTGGTGAGGCGACATTATTGAAAATCTTCCATGTGTTGATGTTCACAACCAACCTGGACACCGGGGCTTCGTTCTTCCACAATGTACAGCTTTAGTTTTGGTATCCAGCTTTTGCATTCTTATTACTGTGGAAAGGAAAACTGGATGAGGTATACTTTTCGGTTCAGAAGGACGTCCACACAATGGTCAGAGTGCACCCACTCCATCCAAATCCCTTTGTGCTTTAGGTTATCATTGTAGTTTAATAACCATCTTTCAGGGTCAAGTGGTAAACTCGGGTCTCAAAGCCAACATAGTTGCGTGCACACACACACACACGTATTTGCTAACTGATCCAGCAGTTGAGGTGTGGTGTCCAAAGGGCAGAGAGGAACACTAGGCAAACAGAGCACAGTATCCTGCTATCTGCTGTGTGTGTGTTTGTGCGTCCATACTTGGACCTTTGTCCTTCTCAGATCATTTTGCCTTCAACAACGTTCCTATCTTAGCTCTGATAGAGACTATCAGCAGTGTGTGTGTGTGTGTGTGTGTGTGTGTGTGTGTGTGTGTGTGTGGTGATAATGGTGACAGGTAAAGAGCTATCTTGAACTTGAGGCCACGAGTAGATGATGTTTTACACAGAATTTCATAAGTTCAGTATCCTGGGAGATTTACTAGAGCAATACTGATTGTAAGACTGTAACAAATCTGTTAGATGTCATATGTTGAACAATATAAATATGTAAAATGAAGAATGTATTAAAATAATATAGATACATGTTGTAACATCATGATACATTGATATAGAAGATTTAATATCCAAAGAGTTACGTTGTGACATGATGATGCTCACCCAAACCTTGTCCTCTTATACCAGCGTCGTTGTTTTCTGCTGTGGTTCCCTGTTTTCTAGACTTTAAGCATTTTATGGTGGCTTCTTTCAACAGCTTGATCAACAATCAGCAGCATAATAAATGCAGAATATGCACTAACTAAATGAACACAGCAACAAATACTAATTGTCAGCAAATGTGAGGTGAAGTCAGTCATGAGGTCACTATTCAGGGCTAAGTTGAACCTTCAAATGTGCAAATACATATATAGTAGTAGGAATTGTACAAAATATTTGTATATGCCAAACAGACGCTGGCACTGACAATGTCGCAAAGCTTCATTACGATTGTCTAGGAGGAGATAGGGAGCATACAAACATACATAATAACTTCTTCCCATAAAGATGTTATGAATGGAGCGACCAAAGCTGCTTTTTGTAGTGGGCTTTAAATATGTTTATTTCTGCTGTGAGGTTTGTGCGACTGTCACACTCACCAAACAAAGTGATGTTAAGTGTTCACTTCCACAGTTAATCAAGATTATTAAGTCACTGAGAGGAATTCTAAGTGGTCTAGCTGGCATCTTTGCTTGAAAAATCAACTTGAATTGCAACGTAAAGCATAAATCACAACAATGTCAACAGGAATATTAATTATGATAATCATTTTGTATTTTTCCATTGGTGTAAGAAGGTATTATAATGAGTGTAACATCAACATTTGTTTTGTGCTAATGTGCAAAAATACAGAGGCAAACAGTTTTTTTTAATCAATGTTAAAATGATTAATAACAGCAGATTTAAGGAAATGCAGATTTTGCCATCTTGCACTGAGCAAAAACACTGGATAACTTTAGTCAGCCTGACGGCATATTTTATCTTTTCTCCAATCAGCATCTCAAAATTGTTATTATGACTCTAAAAAGAATTGAAAGTCTAAGTAATGGCATGCAAAGCAATAAAGGCCAGTCATTCTGCAATGTAATAAAAATATACCTTATTACAGAGTAGTGAGCATGCCAACAGCAGTTCTTCTGAAGAAGACAGTTAAGTTTATCAGGGAAGAAATCAACAGCAAGTTCACTTATAATTCAGGAGAGATAACAGACAGTCCCAGCTCCACTTAGTTCACTCATGATAAACTGCAGTACGAAAAAATGATACGAAATGCTGCAGCCAGACTCCTAGTGCACTCTAGCAAACAATCTCATATTCAAGACATACATTGTATTATATAAAAAAAGAACAGCCCAAGTTTTATCAATCTCCTTAAAAAGTACAGTCGTTGTTGGCCCTTTTTCACTGTAGCAGTAAAATGTGGCTCAAAGCACAGAGCCTTATTGAGAACTACCCACAAATACTTAGAACTATCCACCAGTTCAATGTTTGCACCATTTACTACTGATAGTGCACGATGGGGGGAGGGGGGGATCCAGGATGGGGTCCTTAGTTTTCAGGGTGTTAATCTTTAAAAATGACTGATCACACCAGTGAAATGCCTGTTAGCCTGTGTACTGCGACACTCATTAGTGTACAAAATATATAATATGGGAGAGAGACAACATCCCTGTGGTGAACCAGTAGAAGAATTCAGCTGAAAACAGCCGTTGACTCTCACACACTGAGATCTGAGAAGATTAAAATCAAGTTTAAATGGGTTAAGAAGCTTATCAGCTAAAGATGTGGCTGGATAGTATTATGATACAGGGAATTTAATAACGTGATCTTGAATGCCACTACAAGGCCTGTATGCAAATTGCAGTGGATCAATAAGCTTTTCTGCCCGCTGCAGAATGATGATCTCTTCAAAGGACTTTAGTAGAGATTTTAAACAACACGCCTAAAATCATTCAGTCATAGTTAATTAATGAAATGTCAATTCTGATTTTACTGTCTAGCTGCCAAATCTATGTAAAATTACCCTAAATTACCTTCAAATAAGTGTTTTATTACCAGATTTTTAGAACTCGGGGTCTATCCTGTTGTTAGTGTTATGTTAGTCCATGCATCAATAGTGGGAGACCAACAGTAACACAGGTAGTCGAAAATAAAACATTTCCTTAAAATTTAGCAGACTTATATCCTGGTCATTTGCAAAGAGAAATAGACCAAAGACAACAATAGATAATCATCTGATTATCTGATTTGTCATTGCACAACAGAGGGCAGTCACTTTACTTTGTTATAATGGATATAAATAAGATGTCACAATAACATAAATAAAAAGAACCCGAGTTAATGTCTTACTGTTTTACAGTATTGGAATGAGAGTACATAGGACTGTGCCCACACATGACATGATTCACTGTGACACAGCCAACAAAAACATACAATGTCAATAATAAGTCGATGTAAGTGTGGACACCCACTACACTTTAGGTTTTACTCTTTTAACAGGCAGCTTTCACCTTCGGATGACAAAGGTAGCGGTAAATGTTAAATCACACAAAGCTATGTTGTTTCTGCCATGACAGGAATCTGACATAATAAAGACTTTTCAGAACTACAGTATCTTGTAACCACAGCCACAGAGGGTGTAGAAACGATGGATGTAGCCACCCTGATTATGTACACTCATTTGCAGCATCCAACTCTGAAGCCTCAACTAGAGCAACTGACACCATGGTGGGTTTTCAGAGCCAGAGGTGACCACATCTGGATGACAGAGTGGAGTGTTATTATCAGCTGATGCTGGCCGGCTTGGTTATCAAGCTGCATCCATAGACTGTATGCTAGCATCACACAGATCCATGCTAATTAGTGTTCAGTAACATCTAAATTAAAATCCTAAAATTTCAGCCAGCAGCAGCCACCTGTGTCATACACCTTTCAGTTAAAGAGGCCACGCCCCTAATAACGCAAACTTTAATCCTTAGTACAATTAAATTTTATTTATACAGCACCAAATCACAACAACAGTCGCCTCAAGGTAAGGTATTGTAAGGTAGACCCTACAATAATATATACAGAGAAAACCCAACAATCAAATGACCCCCTATGAGCAGCACTTTGGCGACAGCGGGAAGGAAAAACTCCCTTTTAACAGGAAGAAACCTCCAGCAGAACCAGGCTCAGGGAGGGGCGGGGCCATCTGCTGTGATTGGTTGTGGTGAGAGAAGGAAGACAGAGACAGAGATTAATAACAAGTATGATTCAATGCAGAGAGGTCTATTAACACATAGTGAGTGAGAAAGGTGACTGAAGAAGAAATACTCATTGCATCATGGGACTCCCCATGATGCAATGAGTACTGCATTGAGAATTTAAACAATGCAGTAAAAATGAACCCTTGAAAGAGGAAACCGCAGAGACCAGAGCTGCTTTTTGAAGGCGGCTGTAAAGATGCAATATATATATAATGTATAATGAGGTACAAACTGAATGATATGTAACAGCACCAGTTTGATGAAATGTGAATCCAAGCAAACCTAAGCGCTGCGTGGCAGCTCGTTTGTGTTGTGACTGTCTCTGCACTGAAAACACCTTTGTATTTGAACAGGAAAGGGGTAAATGCAACACAAACTTTCATAATTGCATGTTTTACAGGCTAATAAAAGTGATCAGATGAAAGATAAACTCAGAGGTGAATGAGCAGGCCGGCTGTATACAACAATCACACAACGATTCAAAGCTTTCTAAATCTACGGTGAAAAGATTCATCCGTGTTTACAAGTGTTTTTCTTCTGTAAAGGAAGAAAGTGAGTGGATCCGTGTTGTTAATAGCAACAGCTGTGGCGGTGTCTCATTTTTAGGTAAACAGAGGGTAATGAGAGCAGAGCTGCTCGGCCGCTGCCTCTTCACTGCCATAAAGTTTATTAGGGTGTGGACGCCATAAAAATGGCTTCACCACAGAGACACAGAAATGTTTGTTGAGGACGCACGATGAGCTCTGATATCAGTGGAGGATTCACCGCCAGAGTCTGGACATGTGGAGATGCAGACATCCAAACTGTGCCTGAAGCCTGATGAGGGCCACGTCCACTGTTTCAGCTTTAAGGGATAATAAAGATGGAAATGGGCAAATGTAAAGCAGACGTGCAGTCATGTGACTGGATCTGCTCAAAGTGAAAGAAAATAAGACAGTGGGAGGAAGAGTTAGTTCTGCTGGAGGTTTCTTCCTGTTAAAAGGGAGTTTTTCCTTCCCACTGTCACCAAAGTGCTGCTCATAGGGGGTCATATATATAGGGTCTACTTTACAAGTATTCTGATTCTGAATAAAAAGCACATTGAGGCGCCTTTAGTGCAGTATAAATAAAACTCAGTTAAATTTAAAATGTAATTTTACTCCACATGTTGAGAACTGTCAGCTGGGAAATGTTCCAGTGTGAAGCTCGGGATCAGGACTAACCCACAGCGGCGTGCAGGAACACTTCTTCGCCCGAGCCTGCTGGTCTGTTTTTGGCAGTTTCAATCTTCCTTCTCCATCTTGCCTGTGATAGAAGGTGTTTATGTTAGCCTAACCACGCCGTTTTCACATCGCAGTGTGGACAGCAGAAACGGAGGCTTTCGAAAATGATGACACCTTTTAGTCATATGATCCAGTCATGTGACCAATTCAACTAAGATGGCGGACAGCATTGTACAGCAGTTCTTTTGTTTGTGCTCAGTTTTGACAACCCTATTAAAGATTAAAGATCAATATCAGTTTGTACAAGCTCCAGATAAAACCCGGTGCTTTTCCTCGACATTTTGCCGCGACGCTCCAAAGAGCTGGAAAGTAAATAAACGGCAGACAGAAGTGACGCAGGTCGAATCGTCTTACGTTTCATCCATGTGCAGCACAGGAACAGCATTTTCAGTGCAGATGAAAACGACTGAAAACGAGAGTGTGGACGCGGAGCATTTCTTGACTCCTGCTCAGACTAAACTTCTTTAAATAACAAAAACTAATAATAATAAAAACTGTTTGTGGCTCATATTAAAGGGTGAAAAATGCCCCTCTGTAGGCTTGTGGAAGCTGGCCAATCAGAAGAAAGCAGCTATGTTAGCTTGTTTGAGACAAGAACCAGCAGAAGATTCATTATTATTATTCTTAGCTGCACATCATGCAAAGGTAGGAGAGCCGAAGACTAAAATGACTGAGCTGAGAACGCAGCTCCACCACATGATTTTCTACCTAAAGAGTGTGAAACTATTCACTGGGGAGGAGTGTTTTTATGACGGAGGCCTGGTGGCCGACTGCTGTTTGTGAGCTCTTTTAATGAGGAACGACATCCTTGTCTGTTATCACTGAGGTCAAATGTTCACCTGGCAGCGAGTCAGAGGACTTGAAAGGCCGAGGCTGCGGACGACAGCGAGGCCTGAACTTACGTAACTTTTTTTTTCTCTCGTTTTCATTTGTTTCCAAACGAGCTTTCAGCTCTGTGGCAACACGCTATCAGCTCTGTTCTGCGCTTCCTGGTGACGGTTGGTGTGTTTGAGAAGAGACGCCTCCGATCACCAGTGACAACGTCATGATCTGAGCGGGGTGGCGGCCATTTCAGGACACGTTTTATCTCTTCTAAACAAAATGGCTGCCAGAGAGACCGCACAGTGCTGACCTTGAACAAATCCGTCAGGCGGGAGGCCGACGGCGACTTCGCACTGAAAGTCTTCAAGCGAGGCTTAACGCTGATGAAACGACTCGATGATGGCGAATTTAAACATTTGCAGCAAGTGAAAGATGTTTACTGCATCGTTCTGTCAGCAGAGGCAACAAAAGACAACAAAACAAGCAAATAACTCTCAGCCTCTCGCCAGCGTCTATAATCCTTCAGGGAGTCGTCTCTCACAGCAGCTCATCCAGACTTATACAGCCGCGTGTTTATGGGCCATTTTACCATAAACTTTCATTTACAATATACTTACTGCCCCTAATACGCCCCTGTATTGGCCGCATTGATTGTGGATAAACAGTGGAGTCGTAAAGGAGCAGTGCAGGAACGGTAGTGCGCTGTAAAGGTAAGATAATACTGAAGACATGATGGGGACTACCGGTATTCCCCCGAAGCAGCTCCGTGAAACGCATCCGATGATATTCTGAACACGGAGCGTGTGTGCGTGTGTGTGTGTGTGTGTGTGCGTGTGTGCGTGTGTGTGTGTGTGTGCGTGTGTGTGTGTGTGCGTGTGTGCGTGTGTGCGTGTGTGTGTGTGCGTGCGTGTGTGTGCGTGTGTGTGCGTGTGTGTGTGTTTTCACTACATTACTTTTACACATGTTTGTACAGAAACATTAACAAAAACATAAAATCACATGATAATTCAGTTTCATCTACTGAGTGTAAGACCAAAAAAACAAAATGTATGAAGAATAACTGAGAAAATGTTCCCAGTTTAATCCGTCAGCAAATAAATTTACAAAAAACATGAAGAAATGAAGATTATAGGATTAATGTAAGGGCAAATACAATTTTAAAAACTGAATAAATATACGTGAAAATTCAGGAAAACACACAAAGAATAACATAAAACAACACTTAAAAATAAAATTGATCACAAATACAAAATAGAAAAACAGAGAAAATAAATATGTTGGTTTCAAGACAAAAAAAAATCAAAAAAAAAATTCAATAATAATTTCTGACCCAATTTTAAAGTTCAGGAAAAAACACAAATATTTAATAGAGAAAAATAAACGTCAAACTCAAAAAGGAATTTGAAATATTATTACAGAACAAACTCTTAAACTCGCTAAAAAAAGAAACAGTGGCAGATTGTTATAGTTTATATCGTTTCATTTACTGTCTGTGTTTCTGTCTTCAGGTGAAACGAGCGGTTTTATGAACAGTGATTGGAGTCTATCAGTCAGACACATTGTTGTCTCCAATTATAGCTCATCATACAGTAAACGAGCGCAGCCCCATTAGCCTACATCAGATAGACGACGCTTAAGTGTGTCCCCTTATCTGCTCAACAATTTCATTTAAGTGAAGTTTATAATATTGTTGTGTCTACATGATTCACAGCCATTTATTAGGATTTTACTGCCTTTAATGTGAGAGTCATATACACTGCAGCAGCGTGCCGGCACTGTTTTTTATAGGAGACCACAAATTATTGCTGTATAAAGTTATAAAAAATTATAGTTTATGATTTAAGACTAAACTACTACAAAACTTATAAAATAAACCTCAAAAGTCAAACAGTGAGGAGGAATATGTAGAGCAGTGTGGTCTACTCTAAGCACAATAAAGGCAATAACAGAATTACAGCAAAAATCATTTTATGTTGGAAAAAACAACATAAAAACCACAAACACTGATTCTGTGCTGCTCTGAGTCACAGACACAAACACACACCTGCGTATAAAAGATATTCCAAGAATGTATCGCAGCTGATAAACACGGAATAAAGTCGACAGTTTTTATATTTGGTTTATTTATTATTGCATGTGTGAAGATTTTTAAATGTTTCATGTCTCAGCAGCAGCTCAGAGACCAACATGGCGTCCACGTGTTTATATTTAAATGCGACGTGTGAATCGTTGACGACTGAAGCTCTCGCTCTCATTCAGAGTTCGTCTGGTGTTGGATCTGATGTTTGGGCGAAAATGTTATGTTCTCATAACTGCAGTTTTCATATTTGAGTCTTTGAAACTAACTGCTGCTCATACTTCCCATCATGCACTTCTTCCTTATTTACTTACTGTTAGCTGCTGTGGGAAAAAGGAAGAAGCTCCTGTCAGAAGGACAATGCACTGTATTCAGGCCTGAAGTCATAAATATCGAACGTAAAGCAGTCAATAAATAACACGACAACCAAAACGAAGGTCATACAGTCAGGCTCCAGCACGGCGCTTATTTGACTGTTACAGGTATCAGCCGATTAGGCCACAGGTAGGCTCAGCCTGGCATCAACTTCTCATGCTGTGTTTGGCTTATCATCTCTGAGTTTCCATTAAAATAATGGCAGCTGCAGCTGTCTGAGCACCTAGCTGTGACTAACCATGTAGATGTCTGGTTTGTATGTTTTTTGTTCTCATGAGCAGGAAGTATACAATGATATATGATTACAGTTTAAACATATATTTGATATTTCACACTTTTTGAACGTCGGTTATTGTAAATATATATATATTATATATGTATCACATGAAATGTTTACAGTGTTTCAGATTCTTCAGCAGTGTTGTTGTGTCATATTGTATCCTGTTATACTGTAACAGTGTCACAGATAAAATGGGGTAAAATAAATATGTTAGAGAGTATTCAGTGTTAGCATAGCGTGTTATATTATAAACTGTTGTGTTGTATTAAAATGCTGCATATCCAGTGTTCAATGTAACACCTTACAAATGTGTTACATTATATCTTTTATCACATCATAACACGTCTCAAGGCAGTTCTTCCTCTCCAGCCTCTCCAAGTGATGCTCATAGGAAACTGATTGTTGGTGTTCTTGCTAATGTTGTATGTGTAATATACAACATGGCTATATGAAAGAGCTAAACAGCTGTGTCTCACATTAGCAGCAAAAGCAAAGATGGACCACAATGAAAAGCACCAACTCGTAATGATAATGATGATAATTACTGTAATAGAACCACACACACACTTTACACGTTAACCCTTTTCTCTGCTGTACTGACTCTCTGAACTCTTTGAGCACCTCTCACCTGCTTTTACCTGCAGTTTATAGATCTTAGTTTAACTGCAGGTTAGCGTGAGTCCCACCCGCCTCACCTTTCCCCCTCATTAACCTTCGTCCCCTCGATAGTGTCGGAGGTTTCAACACAGCTTTGTAGAACCTTGTTCCCGTCCAAGTTCATGTTTGGTAACAGCTGAAGAAACACAGAGTCTTCTTCTTTGTCTCGTTCATTTTATTCTGAAAACTCAAACACATAATTTGACCCACTTTTTAAACATTCAGACAAAAATTTTAAAAAGGAAATATTTCATTCATTTTTAAAGCACAAATGTTAAACGCTTCCTCCAGCTTCTCTAAAGTCAGGATTCGATGGTTTTCATTGTCTAATCTGTTGTTTGAACATCTGAGCAGCAGGACCTGTACCAGTGTCCTTACATCACACAGGCAAACGCATTAACTGAGACTCATACTGGAAGTTTTCATGTTCTTTCAGGTAAAAAAAAAATCGAATAATTAGTTTTTAGATTTCATTTTGACTTTTACATTTTTTTCTCTGCACACTTGAGAATGTAAACTTTGTTACTGTCAGCAGTTTATCTCATAATTAGTTTCTCATGATTTTGACTTTTTGTAGCATAATCGAAATTTTGTCGGACTCATTTTTTAGCTCATAATCTTTAAAGACTTTGTCATACATCCAGTTTTTACCATTAACTGTAATTATCACAATTACAGTGAGTCTTTTTTGAGGCTGGCTGACTTGTGCTGCCAAGGTTTCATCCTACCAAACCATGACCTGTATTTACCCTGAAACCATTTATATGCTAACACTTTGAGCTCTAATAACAGAGACCAAACATTAGCATCAAAACCTGTGAGTTAAATAATGATGAATTATTTTGCTTTCCCTTCTCTAAGAGTTTCAGCTCTGTGTTTCTTCCTCTTCGGCCTCCAGGCTGTTAAACACAGTCAATAGTTAACCAGCAAAAAAAGTAAAAGGAAGTCATGGGGCGTTTGGAGTTCATCGCTCCTTGTATAATTTTATATGACACTCGTGTTCGGATTATATCCTCAATCATCTTAATGTTTTATATGTACGGGGAGCTGCAATCACAGAGATCATCACATTGTGTTGTTGCTCTGCCTGCAGGTTTCAGTTTTCTGTGAATCATTTCTTTGAGTGTTTGCAGAGCTCATGCTTCCCAGACTTTACTCCTGCACAGACTTTACACTCACATCAGCAAAAAGAGAAAGACAGACAAGCAAACAGAAAAGCACACTTTGAATACCACAGCATCATTCTCAGTTATCTTTTAACAAGCACAAAGTTTGATTCAGTTTAGATTTTGAGCCTGAAACCAAAGTGCAGTACCTTTGACAGGCCACTAGATGCTGGCCAAAGCATCCCTCCCTGTGCCATCATTTACAAAATTATCATCATGTTTTATTCAGTAACATTTGAAACTAGTGCGTGATGCAATAACCTCATCAGGGAGGTGTTTTCTGGGATGATCGTTCATCTGATGAGTGGGGTCGTTTTCTCATAGACTTCTATACAATCAGAGTTGGTTTGCCCCCTGCTGGTCGTTAGATAGAATGCATGTTTTAGGCATTTCCACACTGGCTTCACTTTCTGGGCCCAGGTGATGTTTGGACCGAATAATATCCTGCCCTCAGTTTTCTTTGTTCCGCATTTGACCTTCACTGTCAGCATTGTTTTTGACCCAGGTAGCGGGGTCATGATATCTGCAGTTACACATGTTCATGAGCTTTAGGACACAGCTGGCTCACACTGCATTTACTGGTGCATTCATTTATCCATAGCTGCCAACAATATCTCTCTAACCAGTAACTAAAAGACAATGTAGGTGCAGGAGTCCAGCATTTAGTCCTGACCTCGATCAATGACGAGCCGCCTAAGTGGTGTGGAAATGTGGCGACTGAAGTTCAAGAACAAACACGCTCGTTTGCTCCATCAAAGCGGCCCATCCCACAGCTCGACTTCGCCAATTAGTTGATTTATGTGTGTTTTCATATTTGATTAGCTCACTGAGGCCCTCCCTGCATGAGGTTCGATCTGACTTACCCCGGAGGGACAAACACCTGTCGACCTCACTCTGACAGGTGTTTGTAATTAATAACGTGTAACTGGGGTCTCTGCTGTCCTCTTAATCAGGTCATATGAGAGCGGGCTGATGAAAGAGTGACAAGAGTCACTGTTTGCTTTGTAATCGTCTCTACGGTTTCTTTAACAGCACTATTAACCCGTGTCCTACTGCACACCCAGCCTCGGCTCACCTGGGGGGAGGTTAAAGGTCATGACCCTGGGATGACCGAGAAGGACTCACACCTCTGAGCTGCTGCCTGCTGAAAATGCAAATTCTGCTAAAGCATGCTAACGGCCCGCTCTTCCTGCCCCTCACCCCCTCCACCACTATTTACCCAGACTGCACCTGTGACTGAGCGCGACTTTTAACACCAGGACAAGTCGATGAGCAGTTTTAAGAAGGTTACTTTTAAAATGTATTCCACTACAGATTACAGATTACATGCCCCAAAATGTAACGTATTCCGAATACTTTGGATTACTTAATATATTATCATGCTTTTTACAACTACATGAATGTCCCATTGCTGTGTGATTTATTACTATTACTAAAGGTTACTCTCCACACCAACACCAACCAGATGTTTAAATCTTAATATAAATGAGTAACAGTAGGTGGACATTAGGTAAGGCTGCACTTTTTGCAGTGATTAGATGAAACTTTATTAATCCCTCGGGTGGGTTCCTCCGGGAAATTCAGTTTTCAGTAGCAAAGCACCGTAAGAAGTTCCATGTTACAGATACATTAAGGGGAATGAGAGTAAGGATATAAGCATAAATACACCATATATACACATATATAGATACAGAATATACAATATGGATAAATAGGATTGAGTGAGTATATTGCACAGTGATTATTGCACAGTCGAATATAAGAAAAAAAAAGACAAAACAAAAAACAAATATTGCACAGTGTAGAAAAGCACCTACAACTCAGTTGTTCCCCCCTCCCTTGTCCCCCTGTCTCCCCTCCCTCTCCCCTCCAGTGAGGAGTTAAACAGTCTGATGGCGTGTGGGACAAAGGAGTTTTTAAGTCTGTTGGTTTTTGACTTTGAGATCTCGTATAGAAAACTATTCCTCGCGTATATAAAACAGGTCCGCGGCTCCGAACCGTAGTAAAGGGACCTCTGGCTGATACGTCAGGTTCGTGTCGGGCTTGTAGCTGAAAACTAGCTTTACTTTGTTGTCTGGGTCAAGTTTGCTAGTGAGAGACAGAGAGAGGCGTTGAAAGGCTGCTGCAACGGAACTTATTGTTTCAGAGGAAAACATGAACACAGCGTACAGTCGAGTCTTAACAGCTTACTTACAGCTGGGCTCGTCAGTGGTTATTATTATATTTACATGCTTCATACATGCTATGCCTGTAACACTCTGCCTATTGCCTTCATATTAAATCTTTTTTTGAATAACACTTTTTAAAAATGTTTCTTCACGTCATTGTGCAGCCGCAAGTAGAGGTGACATGAGCCGCGAGATTGAGACACAGACATTAGAGCCTCTTAATGCGTGTTTGGGTTTCCACCGGCGTGGAATCACCAAAAATAGAGACGGCATAGCCGAACATATGAAACAGGAAAGACCGCCTTTATTTCAACAAAGTAACTGTATTCTGATTACCACCTTTTTAAACGGTAACTGAATACAGTTACTCATATTTTGTATTTTAAACACATGTTACTCCCCAACACTGCAGAAGCGAGCTGGAGGAAGAAGGGAAGCAGGCGACAAACAAACTGCAAAATATGCTACAAGTCAAAGAAACGCCTGCAGCCTCAGGCTCACGCAGCAAGGTGTTCCTAATGTTTTGCCCATACTATCATGATTATATTAATTGAACTGACAAAAAATGTTCAGTAACATAACTTATATTTTTATATATTATAATGAGAGCAGGTTCGAGGGATTTATACACTCAGTGTGGTAACTGCTACGTTACAAACAAAGGTCAAAGGTCACTGTAAAACATGCTCATTACTGATTTTTTTCTGTGAGAGCTGTTTTAGTTCTTTGTGGTTCAACACTGTAACAGCACTCGGGCAGACGGTGGTGTTTCAGCGATGCTCAGCTGTTCAGCATTTCACACTTAACACGGAGAAAACAGTGTGAAAGCACTTTGAGTACTCAGAGTAAAAGCTCGTCGTGTAAGTACACCTCCAGTTACCTGTGGAAAGCTGTCATGCTAAAGACAGCCAGAGACTCGTTCATTCGTCAGTGAGATGAAACTAAAATAATGTCTGCGGCAGGATTTCCGCCTCGCTGTTGAAGTTTTTCTGCAGATATGAGCGCCCTCGTTTACAAGCCTTAGAGACTGTAAAGGTTAATCATTTAAACACACACACACACACACTGTCATGCACACAGAGCAGCGTACAGTCGGCGAGGTGTGGCGGTTCTCATGGCTTTATGGCGAGAATGTGTGTCATAAACGCTGCGGGTAAATACAGGAATGCTGTCTGCGGCGAGCTGATGAATGGTTATTTGAGAAAAGCGTGTTTGATGATGAGCTCAGCTGTGGGAAGAACACAGCATCACTCTGTTTATCAAAATCTGACTCCATATCAAAGCTTTATTCTCTAATGGCTCCTGGGTGAAGTCCATGACCCAGACCTCTGTGGATGGTGTCGGTGGTGTTTTGGCTCCACGCTGGGACTCTTATCTGCAGAGCTGACGTAGGAGGAGTCGGATGTTCATCCATCCTTGCTGATATCAAGCGATTATCCTCAAGTCTATATTTCAGAGTCCTCTTCGATGTGGGAGGCCACAGATCTACAGTCCTTTAAACCTGTATAATTTGAAATGTCCAGGAGGCGGCGACTCTTCTGGTCATAAATGCTTCAGTAAACACTCTCATGATGCGTTCATGGTTCCGTCAGCAGTTGGAGATATCACTGAATACAACTTCAAGCTATTTATGTAAACTTTGGTCTCATTGGAGTAAAAAATGGCCGTAAGATGATTGGGGACCCCAAAAGTGGAGGTCTGGTTGCCTTTGATCGCTGCTCCAATGGTGTCGGAATATCCTGGGAAATAATAAAAAATCCTGATTATCATAGATATATCTGGGTTATCAGGCAGCAGATAAAGCTGTGATTTAATGTTTATCTGTGACTTAATTTGGTGCGTGTTGAGTCGAGTGTTAAAGCTCAATAAATGTTATTTTATTGTACACGTATGTAAACAGAGTCTTACTTCTTGCTCAGCAAACACAGTGTGATGGTGAAATGTGACGAATTCCAAAGTCTCATCAGAGCGTTGGTCATGCAGTGGCTCGCTTCATCTTCTTACCGCGAGGCCTTCAGGCTGTAACGTCCGCTTCCCTCTCGTGGCGGCGTTATTCCCATCCTTGTGTTTGGATCAAGTATTTAGGAACACCTGGAAACCTGCAGAGACTCCTCTTTAGTCTCAGAGGTGAGTGACAGTGAACGTTTTTTATCACCTCTCAGAAAACACTTCTTCTTATCTCGTCATCAAGTTTTTCTTCTTATTTCCAAGTCACTGTGCCACAGTTATTATTATTATTATTATTATTATTATTATTATTATTATTATTATTCGTGTTATTTGTCACTAAAATTAACCTGCAAATGAAAAAGAAGCAGAAGTTTGTGTTTGTGAGATTCAATAAAAAATAGTTTATAGTTTTCAGTTTAATTTAATTTCATTCAGCAGATTTTTCCTAAAAGAGTGTCATAGAAATATTCAACCATTTAAAAAGTTTTAAGTGTTAATTTTCTGATTAATTTTTTGTTTGTCAAGCAGCCAAAAATAAAAGAAAAATGCAGACTGATTGTTTCAGAGATTCTTCTTGTTTTAATTTCAGTGAATTACATTTTTAGATGTTTTCCACATGTTTGGTTTAGTTTGATAACTTTGGTTTGTAGCTTATTTTTCACGCAGGCTTTAGAGTTCAATATGTCTTCCTGTGGCGCCCCCTGCAGGTACTGTGTAGTTATAACCTCAAAGATACTCAAAAGTTTAAACCATGAATATTTAGAGGTAGAACTTTGTCATATTTAAAAGACATAAAGTAGAAAAAACATCAGTTTAAATCAATGATAAACTTATCTCGTGATGTAAGCAAAATGATTAAAACGGGAATAAGAGACAAATCAAAAACCTAGATTTGCTCAACTTTAATGACTTACTTTTATTGTACTTTGAAGTTTATTAAAACGTGTTATTATGTGTTTCGTATTACTTATCTTGTTTTGTTAATTAAATTTGTCTACATAATACGAGACATCAGGTGTTAGTTGTAAAAGAAATTAATAAAATCTTGATTTTTCTGATTTATAAATTTGAGGTTTATTTTGAAAGCTTTTAACTCGGAGCAGTTGCAGTTCCTGTGTTTTCTTTCATTTCCGGATTCGGTCAATGGCTCAGCTGTGAACGGAAACAGTAGAAGAAGAGGAAGCAAAGGCGCAGCGAGGGAAGTTAAAATGTCTGCTCCGAAAACAATCCCGAAAGATGCTCAGGTCAGAAACGAGCTTTTTCATTTATATTGTACAGTTTGAGTCGAGCTTTTTGCTTTGCTCGATAATCTTTAATGCATCCGCGTTGCTCGTTAGCTAGACTGGCCTGTCTTAGCTAGCGACACTGCAACTCAAAGCAATAGCGGCTAACATGCTAGCCTAGCTGCGAGCCTGTCGGTGTTTTGGTGCAAATTTGGTTCACATTGGGGAGTTTCTTCTCCCGTTTATTGTCTGATGGTGAACTTTGTTGCTGGATTTGTGTTGATTAATTGGTGACCCTTTGCAGTTGTGCAACATGATAGCCTGCTTAGCTTAGCAACGTTGCCGTTCAAAACAATAGCAGCCGCACTCTAGCCTAGCCTTTAGTCGCGAGCTGTTGGTGCTTTGGTGAAGCCGTTTGTCACCCTATGGTGTGTTTGTAAATACCCTGGTTTGGTGCACCCTGCGAGACAAGGCCGGACGCTGTACCTCGCTCCAGCACCACGTTTCCGGGATAATTTATTTATCCAGCTTCTTTTATCCTGACAGTTTTCCAGAGAGTAAAAATGGGAGATGCAGTAAAAATCTGCGGGAAAAGTAAAATTGAGAGCATGTTTGAGTTTGTTGCACTGAGATTTTAAGTTATTCGTTTCCTCTGTAGGTGATGATCCAGATCCTGAAGGACATGGGAATCACAGAGTATGAGCCCAGAGTCATCAACCAGATGCTGGAGTTCACCTACAGTAAGTTATTTCTGTTTCAGAGCCAATGGGAACAATGCTCTGATATCCCGACTGAATATTTCTGACACTCTCGGACAAAGAAGGATTATTCTGAACTGCGAATCATGCAGGAGCTGTTCTGAACAACTCAGTTGTTGTTTGTGTCCACAGGATACGTGACCACCATCATCGAAGATGCCAAAACCTACGCCTCACACGCCAACAAGTCCAACGTGGACGCCGACGACATCAGACTGGCCATCCAGTGCCGCATGGATCAGTCGTTCACCTCACCCCCGCCACGAGATGTAAGTCTTCACAGATGGGCGTAACGTTCGCTTCTTGATTCGTTCGTCAGGGGTCTAGAATGTCAGTGAGGAAAATGGAGACTGCAGATTCTATTCTGATCATTAAGACCGTCACTCTACAGGAACCAGCTGACTGTAGCGACAGGGCTGATCTGATAACTGCTTCACCCTCTCTGTGTTTCCAGTTCCTGTTGGAGGTTGCCAGGCAGAAGAACCAGACCCCCCTCCCTCTCATCAAGCCCTACACCGGCCCCCGGCTGCCCCCAGACCGCTACTGTCTGACCGCCCCCAACTACAGACTGAAGTCCATACAGAAGAAGGTGAGACACAACCTCTCGTGGTCATCCTCAGCTTTCACGTTGTCTTTGTTTGTGGTTACCAACAGTTTATTTTCCAGGTGTCGTCGTCTGCCAACAGGATATCGGTGCCTCGCCTCAGTGTCGGCGCCGTCACCAGCAGGCCGACCACGCCCACGCTCGGTGAGTTTCAGCTTTATCATTATGTGATTTATAAATCCAAGTATTAAAGTACGATTCTGGATGCTGAAAGCGTAGCGCCATTTCCTCCTCAGGGACGCCGTCTGTGCAGTCGGTCACCACTAAAGTCGGGACTCCAGTGTCTTTGACGGGTCAGAGGTTCACTGTGCAGATCCCGCCGCCCTCTCAGACGACCACCACCAAACCCAGTAAGAACAGAGCCGTTTTATTTTTTGCTTCATGCTTTGATGGAACAAGAGTCAGACGTATGAATACCTGTGAAAAACACTTTAATGTGGAAGAAACTGTTAAAAAGTTTTCCACCAACTCCTGAACACACGGACAAAAATCTGTCCAGAGAAACATTTTAATGGCCAAACAGAATCATGTTTAAATGAACAGTTTACTTATATAAAAACCTTGATGCTCGCTCTGTCCCCATAGCAACGCCATCCACACCCGCTGTCTCCAACGTCCTCATCAACCCATCTCTGATTGGCTCCAAGAACATCCTCATTACGACCAACATGGTGTCACAGAACTCCGGCGGAGAGTCGCTGAAGAGGAAGCATGAAGACGACGACGACTACGACGCTTTATGACGCTGAATGCGATGCCGCCATTGCCACTTTTGTACTGACCTATAAAAAATAATCTCAGTAGAGACTGTAGGAGGCTCCTGACAGTTTGTTTGAGAGGAACACGACGCCTGCTCACAGCGGGACTGAAGCTGGACGGTGGGTTCAAAGCTGCAGGGCGAAGGAAAAGTGAAGTGATTCTCAATAAAATGAATAAAAGATGTGATCACGTCTGTTTGTTGGAACCCAAAATTTACATTTAGAACAAGAAGAGTTTTTAACTTATATATCTGAAGGTTTCACTTTTGAGTCCTGTAGTGAAAAATGTTCACTTCTGAAAAAAAAATCCCTAAAACATTTAAGTCAAACATTTGTGGTTTTTTTTTTTATTTTTATTTTTATGAAATTGATGAAAACCAATAATTCCACTAATATCCAACAGTGAGTCACTCCTCATAGATTCACATGTTAAAACTTTACAGCAGAAATAATTATGTTTACAGACGTATACACAAACTGTTTGATAATTTGATCCTGAACAACTACAAAGTGGTGATACTCTTTTATTTTTTTTATTTTTTTTAAATATAATACATTTCTTTATATTGTGGTGTAAGTACTTTTTGGTAACGGCATCTGGATGTTTGACAGTATCAGATTAAGAAGGATGGAGGGATCCTTCACTGTGACACAGACACAGTTTTGTGGTTTAATGAGAAACTGCATGTTAAAATAGACTGCATACAATTATATAGTTCTGAAAATGGTTACTTTAGTCAGAAAACATGAGTACACATGTTTAAAAAGCCTTTAAAGGCTCGACCTGAACTATTTTACTCCCCCCTTGATTTATAAAAATGTAATAAAGAGACCACATTGGGGGGGGTTGTGTTTTCTTACTGGTGTGGAGTTCCACAGGGCTCTATCATGGGCCCTCTACTTTTTGTTCAAACATTGTAGTTGTGACTTTCGTTGTGTTGCTTTAGTTTTTATTGGGTCCTGGATGATATGTTTTAAGATGTATACGGGGGAAATGCAGTAATTCAGTTTGCCATGGACTATTCTGCTTTAATGTATTCTGATGAAAAGTATGTTTTATCAGGGAAAAAAATGATCTTCACCCAGTTCAAGTCACCTTTAGCATAATTTAGCCTTGGAAGAGACACTGAACATTAAAATAATTGAGACTTCTCTCCTGTCAGACCTTATATGCTGGTTTATTTTTTTTTCTTTAAGAGCATGAACGTAAAGTGCAGATTTTCACATGGAAACTTTAGCGCTCGGCTGGATTTTGTTTTTCATGTCGGGGTATTTTAAATGCATTTATCTGACCAGTAATATTGCTGATGTGGTATCAGACTAGTTTGGATGTTACTGAGCACCAGGGATGGGAATAACGGCGTTACTTTTTTCAGTAACGAGTAACTAACTAATTACTATTTCTATCGTTACAACGGCGTTACCGTTACTAACTAAGAAAATGCGGTCATGTTACTATTTTTCAACAAACAGACGGTTGAAGCTGTCTTCAGCTTACCGCATCTTATATCAGTTGCACGGAAGTAGCTGTCCATGGCTGTATCCCAATTCAGGGTCTGCAGCCTTAACGGTCCACAAGGGCCGCGTACTTAAAGACCGCTAAGGCCGGAAGTGCGAGGCTTGTGAAATGGGCGGTCTAGCAACCATGATACTAACAGCTGGAAACGTGTCATACAGCTTTGTTTGACAGAGATGAAGGAGAAAATCTTGTGTTCATTTGTTTGTTTCTACATGAGCTTTGATCATTCTCTGATTAAGCTCAGCTATTGAACGGCGTATATTTTAAAGTAAAGGCTTTAAAACCAAGTTAGTACAAACGTCACTAATGTCACATAACTTTGCCGACATGTGGCCAACAGTAATGTTTTAATGTTCTTCGTTATTAAACATTTGCACATAAATAAGTGACATAATATTCAGTACTTAAAGTTCACTCTTCGGCTGCCCCTCATCCGCCGTTTTTTTCGGCAAAATTATCCACACGCACCGCCGCGCTATGCATTCTGGGATATGTTGGGCCACTAAGTCTACACCACCACATCCTTAAAATTCAGGGAAATGAAGGACGCATGTGAGGGCCGCATTTCGAGCAGCCTTTGAATTGGGACAGCCTTCGGCGCGCCGCTGTGACGTAATCGGCCTTAAAATGCGGCCTTTAAGGCTGCAGACCCTGAATAGGGATACAGCCTTCAAGACATGTTGAGGAGGCCATTTAGCCATTTCAATCAGCTGTGTTGGATCAAGGACACATCCAAAACCTGCAGGACATTGGCCTTCGAGGCCTGGAGTTCGAGACCTGTGTATTAGAGCATAAGAACAAACTTAAACCTCCCATTATCCTTATTGTATTGTATTTAGTTAGCACAAGTTGGGAATGTTTTATTTAAACATCATTTATTTGGACTTTATACAGCCTATGTAAGTAGGCCGGGCGCTACAACTTCAAGCAGGTGTGCGCGCTCCCGCGGGCGGCAATCACGATCACTTTCTGGCACAACACCTGGAGCTCAGGGAGTCATGATAAACAATATATACGCGTGTTTTTCCTCAATAGTTTCATGTTTACTGTCTAAGGACAGCGCAGCGAGCACGCTCTGCTTATGAGCAAGAAATAAAAAAACAAAACATAAAACAGCCCGTTTGTGTTGGTGGAAAAATGCACCATGTCGACCAATCAAAAAATGATTTGGCAACATGACATTTGGTTGTTTAGGAAGAGAGAGAGCGAGACAGCAGAAAGAGAGAGAGCGAGTTTTGAGATGTGAGAGATTTGTGATGTTTAGCGTGTTTGCAGTGTGTAGTTAGTGTGTAGTGTTGTGGATAGTTTTGTGTTGTGTGTCAGAACATTGAGGCGACTGCTGTCTCCAGGTAGAAACAGGAGTGATACACCTGCTGCTGTCAGACCTGCAGGTATCAGGCTGTGATGTTCTGCTTTATAGTGGACAGAAATGTTTGGAGTGGCACAAATAATTTGTGGCATCTTATTGAAGAACAGCTGATTGTTCTGTAAATAGAAATAAATATAAAAATATAAATTGTGTAAATAGTTTGAAAAGATTATTTTTTTTAAAAAAGGGTCAAAGGTAAATGGCTGCAAATAACTTTTTTGTTTGCAAAACTTGTGCGTATGATTTTACACATGGAGACACAAATATAAACTGACAATTTATATTTGCATTTAAAGTTATGAAATATGATCAATAAACATGTTTGTGGTTGTTACAGTAAAAAATATCACTTTCTACCCAGATTTTATGTTTTTTGTCTGATTTTAGATCAATTGTGTTAGTACAGTCTGTCAAAATGAAAACAACTGTAAATTCAGACACGTGAGGCTGTGCTGAAAAGAACGAGACCAAACAAGGCAAATAAATAGTTTTTAAGGGAAAATGTGGAGGAAACATCAGATTATATCCTGGACCCCAGAGGGTCAAACATTTTTTTTAAGTAACGCAATAGTTAGTTTTCAAGTAATTAATTACTTTTAGAATCTTGTAAATCATTCACTAACAGTTACTAGTTACTACTTCAAAAAAGTAACTATAATTAATTACTTTTTCAAAGTAACTTGCCCAACACTGCTGAGCATGCGCCTTGAGGCGACTGTTGGCTGGATTAGTTTCCCCGGTCTGAATGTTCGCTTAAATGGCCCTCGAGATAAAACCAGCGTTCGGTCTTCATAAACCCATCATGGTTTTTTCTTCACAGTAAAGCCTGATGCTGACCAAGTGTTTTTTGTAGTTCCTGTCATCTCTACAGAAAAAAATAAATAAATTCACATTTTAACCCAAGAATGTCATAAATTGTTCCAAACACACTTCCGAGAATGTAACTGCAGCCTGTTTTGTTGTCTTGCTCCACTTTATTTCGTCGAAATCAGAAATGTGACTACCGGGTGTCTATTCAGAGATATAAATGTGATTGTTTGCCAACAAATAGTTCACAGCTTCATCGTCGGAGATTAAAAAAGCGAAGCAGAGCCTGGGTGTCTGTTAGTTCTTTTTACCTTTAATAAAAAGAAAACTAAAATAAAAATCTCAACATAAAAAATACATGGCGAAACAATAGACTCTTAAATGATTATGAGAATAATCATGGTCGCAATGATGATACAGTAGAATAATAAGAAGTCACCATAATAATAATAATAATAATAATAATAATAATCAGAAGCATAATAATCATAGATCTATCTGTTCTGGTGTCCGTCCCACCAGCAGAAATCACTTCCTGTTTTATAGACATTATGGTAAGCATCGCACAGGGCCGGGGCGTGGCACTTGTCAAAATATTTTCACACTTAGCAAAGTTACCCCACATATGCACGACAAAATAAGGACAGAATCACAGCTCGTACGATTCACAGCACTGCTTGGAAACAAAATTTCAAACAAAGGAATTCAAATCATGCTCCGAGTCGGCTTCTTCATCTACGTCTTGTTTTAGGGTCGCAGCTGTAACGTTTGACTGAGCTAAGGAAGGAGGGAGGGTGGGAAGGAGGGAAATTTGGCAGTTTTAAAATTGAACAAAACAAAGTTCAAGTTGTGAAACCCCGACAAACAATTTTAGGGAAAAATAAATGTTAACATTCTTCTTCGTCTTCTGAAATAAAACGTCTGCAGTTCTGCGGGGTTTTCGTCCAATGAAAGTGCAGTGCTCGTGTTCATCTGAAATGTTGATCTGTACGGGGATTTGGGGCCAAAAATCATTAACAAAATAACATTAATAATAACGATAATAAAGCCTAGAATAAAAGCAACAGATTTGGAAAGCTGGCGTCTAAAACCTGAAGTCCTTCACATCGTGTCCGAGTTTGGATGGAGGAAAGAAAAGAGATCACTTAAATGGTTTGATGGTCTTGAGAGGGTAAGGCGAGGTGGAGGTGAGGTGGTGAGGTGGATTTAGAACGGAAACACTGGTGCTGATTGGTTCATTTTGGCTGTCATGTTTCTCATGGCACCCTAAAGTTACTTCCTGTAAGTAAATGTGCTTTAAAAACTGTTTAAAAGCTTCCAAAATGAGCTAAGTTTCAAAAGAACGTGAAGAAGAGCAGCATGGCTGCACTTTTGACCACAAGATGAAGCAGAGAGTCAATGTGCAGCTACTTTTAAGCTGCTCCCTGTCCGACCCACCAGCAGAAATCACTTCCTGTTTTGTAGACATTATGGCAAGCATCACACAGACCGGGTACTCGCCAAAACACCTAAATCCAAACTCTGGACCAGATTTGAAATCGAGGTCCAGCAAAGACTCACAGCACTATCGTGGTACTACACAGCACAGCCTTTAGTTTCAGTTCATTTGTCTTCAACACGACTGCCTAGTGGTCTTTTCATGCATGTTTGTTTTGATGCTTTGGTTCATTTTGGACTATTTTAAACAACTTCAGCTTCTCAAGTTTAAACATTTCCTTTGGCATCAACCTTTAAAAAATAGTTTTATGGTTTCATTTTTAGATCATTATGTTTTGTTTCTAAGAGAAAAAAAAAAGGTCACATACCGAGAATAAAGGTGTGAAAAACATTTCAAAGTGAATCAATACTGCTCATTACCAGCTCTGCATTTTTATCCTTGGTCTCTACGAGAATCTAGCAAAGCAGCTTTGCGTGATTCAAAGCTCTAAATAATCCTTATCTTGTACTGAGCTCTCACTTCCACTTTAAGACAACTTTCTTCTGATTGGCTGCCTCTGGTCAGAACATGAGATGGTTTCTGTGTCCTGAGATGATCATAATAGGGACATCTGCTCTGTGTGACATCATACAGACTGTGAGTAGGAAAAACAAAAAAACTGAGCATTTGGCTGCAGGATTACGGGTCATTGACCAATTGGCTATCAGAAACTTCAACCATGTTTAATACGAACATTCACAGGAAATAAGTCAAATTTGAACAGGTCAACATTAAAGTGAGTAAGTCTGTTCACTGTCATCAGCATCTTTCAATGTGTCAAACAAAACAATAGTGGGATTTAAGTAATCTGTGTTTGATGGTCTAGAAATAACTGTGAAACTGCCAAATCCCGGACAAACCCCCAAATATTGTATCATCACAGTACAAACTAAACAACAGTAAAGGCCACAGAAATATTTGTTACCAGATTGGAAATAATTCCAGAAAAGAAAATGGTGACAACATTAATTTAAAATGTATCTTTGCAATCTACACAATAAAATAAAGAGAAGCTCTCAAGGATTAGAAATTATAAGAATATGTGGTTGTTTTATTTTATTAAAAAGTTAATATTAATTTTAAAGTTATATTTACTAAGCAAAATATTTAATGGTTTATCCCCTGAAACTAAAATGTAAGACCTGAACTTAATTAGAGAAAAATAACACCACGCAGTGTTTCTAAACTGACACATCCCAGGTTTGCCCAAACGTTTTAAACCAACAATTTTTCTTTTTAAAAAAGCTGAGTTCTTGTCAGTCACCAAGGTTCAAAGATCATCGTGTTGGCAACAGTGAAACATTAAAGGCACAGCACAGCTTCCTGTGATGACTTAACTCTGAGGTGAAGCTTCATACTAACTTCATCTGAATGCTTGTTCAAAGTGAGTTTGGACCAGTGAGTGAAGACAACAAACCAAACAACGAGCACCAGAGTTTCCCTTCAATGAGCTGACAATGGCGAGTTAAACCGGCCGCACCGAGTCTCAGACCGTTTCTATTTTAACAAGCAACAAGAGAAACAGACTTTAGCATCAGTTTTGTTGACTTTAACTGTAAATCTGGAAGTGAAATAAACAGAAACAGATCAAAGAAAGGTAAAAAACCTATCCAGTGACTCGACCTCCAAATCCAGTCCAAAGTTCAAGGAAAAAAAAAAAAAAAAGATTCCAGTGTGACTAAACTCGAGTGTTCTTTAGTTCCATCAGAGAAAATTTATATCCTGGGTTGTTTTAGTTAAGAATCGTGACTCTCAGTGATCAGGCCTCCTGTACCATCTCAAATTTATATGCTTTGTTTTTAGCTTCAATTTGTTCGCTGTCACATTGTTGCAATTACACGTCTTCATTCTCTTAACCAACAACAGTATTCAGACAAGTACCAGCTTACTGTTGAGCTTTAACAGGATTAAACCAAAATAAAGAGTTAAATTAGCTCCACTTACGGAGAGGGTGGATAAAGTTTTGGTTGTCGTCTTTTCATGTAATTTCTTAAAAAGCAGGATTGCAAAATGATCTCTGGGATCTGAATGAAGTGTCCGCACTGGAATGTTTTTTTTTAATAATTAAAAAAAGCCGACAGAACATGGCGAACGTTTCTGAACATGGACGACAGTTGGAGCAGGAGGAGAGCGGATGCTGGTGAAATCGAACTTCAGTCGCTTGTAAGACTTCTCTGAGTGTGTGTGTTTGTGTGCACATGTATTTCCTCTCGCTGCAGCCACCGCGAGAAAAACTATCTACAGGATTTACTCGAAGGAAAGCGGCGATCACCACCGAACAATTTTTTTTCCAAATATATATTCTGCTTGTACAGGACGGTGATCGTCGGGAAACATTCAAAAACAAAGCGGACGAACGCTGCTGATTCTTTAGCTTCCTGCTTTCTATCTCAAAGCCCCGCCCACGACAAGCAGCAGAGGTTCCCATCCACAGTGCCAACATCTGTCCTGCAGCTGCTTAACATTTAGAATTTCTAGCAAAAAAGAGAAACAAGAGACAACAGATGGAGAAGACGGCGGAAAAATGGCGGAGGTGGCATGACGAATGGCTGAAGCAAGAGAGGAAGAACACCACCAAGCCCCTCCGAGGCCTCCGTCCAAATATACCCTCATCCATCCCTGGGGAATGTGAACAGTGTGTGAGTGTGTGTGTGTGTTGTGGTTTTGAAGCGAGCATATGAAGGGGTTGGCGAGCTCCTAGCAGTCCTCGTCCTTGTCGTCCACAACACCTTTGAGCCGGAGGCGGGCGAAGTCCTCGAAGACGAAGTCGTCGTCCTGCGAGATGCTGCTTGAAGGATGAAAAGGACGAGTTTTATTGTGAAAGGTTCCATACAGCCCTGTTTGAATCCAGCACCAACAGCACGTCACATGTGTGAACTGAGCATCTGTGAAGTTTTCCACCTCACGCCGGGTTTGTGAATCTGCCGCTGCTGCAAACGGCTGCAGATGTTTCTGCTGTCATTTCCTGAAACAGACGGTAGCTCCTAACCCTTCAGCATTAATGATGCGCTCACAGATTCAAGATCCACTCGTCACGTCTCGCAGCTCTCACAGGAGAAACCGTTCACGTCCATGGATTCATTTTACAGACGTTTTTTGTTTCCTTAGGATTTTTAAACTTTCGGGTATTGAACACCGACAGCTGCTCCTTGTAAGGGTCAGTCAGTTCCACGTTATGGCGTGCTGTAGTTCACACATGCTCAGTTTAATCAGTGACGTTATGTTAGTGCTGGTTGCCATGGTTTCTGTTTGTATGTAAAATAAAACTCAGCAGAAGTCTGGAAACTCACTTTGTTTCAAACTCTATCAAATTGGTGTCGATGGGCGGGTCAGTTTCTGGCACAGCTGAAACACACACACAAGCATGTCACGCTGCCGTTTCCATGGAAACTGATGCTCAGTGCCATGGTGAATCCGCATACGAGGATTCACCATACGAGGCTGCAGAGACTCACCTGACTGCGGGCGGGACGCCGGCGGCTCCGGAGGTTTAGGATGCATTAAGATGAAGGGCAGCTCCACCGACACGTCCCTGGAAAATAGGAAGCACGGCGTCATTGCAGCAAACCCCGCCTCCTTCCTTTTTCCAACAGGTTAAAAATGTCCTGATAAATCTGCCCGTTAAAGCCCCACAGCTGATAATTAACTCACTTCAGAGCAAACTGACTACTGAGTGACAACAACCACCTAGAAACCCATGTTAACATTAAACACCAGGCTGTGGTTCCCCCACATGAACACTGAGGCTTTCAGTCCCATTTACCTCTCCAATAAGCCTCGCAGCAGCCTGCAGGGAGGGGGGAGGGCACACAGAAGAGGAGGGGGGAGAGGGGGACGGGGCGGAGCCACACAAAACGCCAAAAAACACAGAGAAGGGAGGTGAAATGAAAAGCAGGAGGCGACAGGTTCACAAAAACCTACAGTGGAAGCAAACACAGTGAGGAGCAACGACAGCAACGAGCCAACAGGGTGGAGCAGGAAGCAGGAAGTGGAGGCCGAGCTGCACCTGCAGCTCTTTCTGAATAAAACACCCGAAAAATGAGAAAATCGTCTTTAAACCAACCGTGAAAAAAAATGAAGAGCTGCTCAATTTAGCACCACCTCCAGCCGCCCTCAGTAAATATCACAAGTCATGTGACTTTAAAGTCCAATGGCGAGACAGACGGTAGATAAAGGACTACGGTCCTAGACAGATGCTGAGGACTCAAACTCTCACAGGCTTTTATTGTGAAAGGATGACTTTGTAAAGCCTCCCTCAGCTGACTGGAGTCTGAGCTCAAGCTCTGGCCGTGTTTAAGCTTCAAACTGATTCACGTGGTTTTTGTACGTCTTTAAGTCAAATATGATCCCGAGACTCGCTTCACACGTGTGGCGTTTCCATGTAAACGTGGACAAACGCCAGACCGTTGCGTAGGAAACGTTCAGGTGCAGCTCGGCCTCAGGCGTTTCACTGAGTGACGTCTGGAAGATAAAAACACCTCCAAACTTCACTGATGACAGCTACAGGAAACAGTGAGCTGGAGAGGACAGGAAGTGATGTCAGCAGAGTGTGTGTGTGTGTTGCTGTACCCTCCACGGGACACCACCAGCTTGACTTTGACTCTGTAGGACACCAGGATCCCCAGGACCTCCTTGTTGGTGACGTCCTTCACACTGAAACACACACGGAGCACTGTGGTCACATGACCATGCAAACACACCTGTGTGTTACACCTGTGTGTGTTTGTGTTTTACATGGTGGATGAGGCCAGGTTGGTGTCTTCATGTTTGAGCTTCCCGTCCAGAGCGAGTCCTCTCTTCTCTCTGTTCTTGTCCAGTGTCGGGGTCAGAGTGTACACCTTGCAGAAGGTGGAGCTGGACGACACCTGGTCGCTGTGGAGACCAGACGCTGCTGTCAGGCAAACCGTTCAGGTAAACCCCGCCCCTCCACCAATCTCATTAAACAGGTGTGAACATCAATGACCTTTTGTCACTGGTTTTAAACCAGCTCAGATCGGTTAGCCTGGTTAACTCTATCACATTTTCATTCATTAACATTGGTTTAAACCAGTTACACCAGCATGCAGGGACAGGGACACTTACTCTGCCTCCAGCTGAGCCACGGGACATTTATACTGGGCAGTGCTGAACAGGCAGATGTCTGCGTACTGACGCACTGCGGAAGACAAACAGAGGAGGTGTGACTGTGATAACAGGACGGCGTGCAGAGAAGCGCAGAAAAAGAGTTGAGAGATGCGTACCGGAGATCTTCACCCTCTTGACGGTCTTGGTGGAGTTGTTGGTGACGTGGACGTTGACGCTGATGGGCTCGCCGTGATAATACAGCTACACACAGAACACCATTATTAGCATAAAAACAAAGGACTGGTTTGTGGGTATCGGGGCTGTTTGCGCACCTCTTTGTCCAGAGATGCCTCCAGGTGCAGGGACCTGTCGGACATCAGGAAGCTGCGGGTGGTCTCCACCATCGGCTGAGGACCAGGCTTCTCCGGAGCGTACTGAACCTTCCTGATCACCAGACGCACCGAGTTCCTGCACACAGCACAGGCTTCAGCACGGTGATTCCTCTAGCGTTCACTGGAGGCTGGCTCACAGTATGACACACAGAAGAGCCTCTCTTGTCCTAAAGTAAACACTGAGTCTGACATTTTACTGCCTCTGGTAGATTACTGTACTGTGAGTCTACAAAATAAAAGCCCCGCACAGAGCCTGCTGGGGTACAGGCTGGCTTTGGACTGCAATGAAACACAGCAAAAGCTTTAAAGTGGACCTTTTATTTCCTGTTCCACTGGTGGGTGTTCATGTTTACACGACCAAAGTTAATCCCCACTCAGTTATTTCTACTCTGGGTTTGAACTCCACGCAGCTCCTGAGTGAAGCTTCCCGCAGGTCTGAACTCACCTCTTGTGAATCTTCTCTTCCATTGACTTGGCACAGAAAGCTCTGATCTCAAAGTCAACACCACAGGCCTGTAGGAAGAGGAGAGAGGACAGCTCAGCGCCACCGTGTTTATAAAAACGCCTCAACTGTGCTGACGCGCTGCGAGCGCAGCCCTGCTTTTTCCCGTTTTATAAACACACCGAGAGACGCTGGAACAGCTTCAGCTAAAAATCAACGGCGTGTTTATCGGCCTGTCTGAGGCGGTCGTTACGGTAAATCGTAGCCTGTCAGCGACGCTCCTCACAGATAACCGACTCCATCTGACTCCCCGTTTAAAACCAAACATGTCAACGCTGGAAGAAGCTCCTGAACGTCAGGCTGTTAATCAGGAATAAAATAGGTTTCAGGAGCCAAAATGTGTGAGAAAGAAAAGGTCTGCACGTCTTCAGGCCTGAAGGACACGCTGCACATCAGAATGCTGCATTTGCAGAAAGAAAAAAGGCAGTGATGGGAACTGTTCCCTCACTGACAGGAAACAAGTTGTTTAGTTGACCGAGCGCTCAGATCCACTGCTCCGCTGTTTCAGGGCCTGATCGGGGAAACATCAGCCGACGCAGAAAATCAACAACTAAAAGCCAGGAAGTCTGCAGACGCACGCAAACTCGGCGACGCTTCAGAGTCGAACACGCAGCTGCAGGACAGAGGAGGGTTTGAATATTCATCTTTGTACAAGCTGAAGTAACCTGAGCGGAGGAGAGCTCAGCCTCACACCTGTCTCACATTCAGGTTCTTAATCTCACGACAGTAAAAGGCTGCATCATCATCTCGTGCTGCAGGTGGCTCCACCTGTCAGCTGCAAAGGTTATGCTGCTGTTATAATAATAAGACACATTATCATCATTATCATTATTATTATTATGGATGTGTGCAACTGGTGGACCAATCACCGCTGTTGTCACTAGTTGTTTAATCTAACTGTTAAAAGTTTCATTGATCCCTGGTGCTGGTAAATTATTGTGTCCTAAATGTTATGCAGTCATCTGCCACCAGATGGCGCTTCATGAATCCTTTCATGTTAGCTTTTGTGAACTCTATTAGAATGAGAGGACAAATCCCAGCAGCAGAAATGAGCTTTCTCCAGAAGGTGGACGGGCTGTGAGTGGAGCTGCTACTCTTGCACATCAACAGCAGCCAGCTAAGGCTGTCGCCTGGGTCACGTGTTCCCACTGGGCATGTCCTACTGGGAGGAGGCTCGGCGTAGACCTGGGCACGCTGGCCTGGAACACCTCGACGTTTCCTCGGATAAGCTGGAGGAAGTGGAGGGAGGAAGGTCTGGGCTTTCCCACTTCAAAAGAAGTAGAAGAAGCAGAAGAAGAAAAAAAATGTCGGGACGATTTATGATTTTGATAAATGCCGAACAGCGTGGACCACTCAATGCACTGTTCTCCCTCAGCTGTGACTTAAAATCTGAGTGTTTTAGTTTCAGACTAGTTGGTTAGTCTGATTGTTTTTTCCTCGTTTCGCAAATAAGAATTGAGTTGCCAGGTTTTATAATTCAGTTTAAATTCCATCAAGTCTTTAAAGGAACCTGATCTAATAAACCAGACTGTGGGGTTTAAATCTGACTGCTGTTAAACGTCTTTAAAATCTATTTAAACCTCCTCTGAACGTGACGTTGGACATCCACCCGTCTGCTGACCTGCTGTGGAGGAACCAGATGGGTGCAGCAGTTACTGGTTGTGCCGATGTAGCGTACTGGGACGTGCGTGGCTCGCCGTCCGACCCAGAGAGCCCGCTCTGCTCCGACCCTGTGGGCGTGAGCATTGTCCTGCTGAAACAGCTGCAGGGTGGGGCGCTGAATGCAACGTGAACAGGGCGGAGACCCTCCGTCAGACTTCCACAGAGAACAATCAGATCAGAGATGGTGCTCCAGCTCTGAGATCATTTACTGGACCTGAAAACTTCTCGTCCTTCAGTTTCAGACTGAACTCATCGTTAAAGCATCGAGTTAACGATCAGAAGCAGGAGGCGGTGCTTTCAGCTGCTCCCTGAACTCGCAGCGGTCGCCACAGCGGATGAATGGCACAGATTTTCCACCGGATGCCCTTCCTGACGTAACCCTCACATTTACTATGTGACCCCCTGAGGCCGGCCTGTAAATCCCCTCGGGCAGGTGGGTTTGGGTGGACCCAGACAGAGATTTATATTTCAAACTGAGGCGTGACGTTTGGGAACAGCTAATTTACGACATCCGTGCTCTGCCGTTTCACAGCTGGGGGGGTTCGGTTACCTTGCCGGTGTCCTCGGGTCCGGGCTGTAGAGTGACTGAACAGGGGAGATTCTGAGGAATCTGGAAAACAAGAAGAAGAACGAGAACGTCAGAATCACAGTTTGTTCATTCGTTGTTTCCACACCACAAACTCAGAGCCCGTTTTTATGAAGCTTCCCACAGAGCGCCGACCTTTAAACTCCCAGCAGCCCTGGCTCAGCTCGACTCTCGTAAAGAATCCGAGGCTCCCATAAAGCTCAGATATTTTCTCAGACGTGCTTTATCGAGTAAAATAATCTGTGCACATTAAGAGTAAACGCCACAGTTTGAGAGCTGCAGGACGTCCTCCCTCATAAATGCCCTGCTGAGGAGGTGTGATGACCCCTTTCAACCAAAAAGTTCCAGGAAGGTAAAAAAGTGAAATTAAATTTCCACCGTATGTGAAGGAGGAGGAAGCCAGAACAAATGAGTGTAATGAGCGACTTCCTGAGTTCCTCAAAGGGTTCTTGATCTTACAGGGAACTGCGCTCCGATGGAAACGCCCTTCAGTGTGTCACTTCTAGTCTAACAGGAAGTCAAAGTCTTCCTCATTTGCATCTCCTTGTTTATTTCAGGAAGCTGGCGATCAGCAAACATCACGAGACACGTCTGACGCTCGTCCTGATATTGACGCCGGGCTGAAGCAGCCCGAGGAAAGAGCCGACAGACGAGGTCAGCGGGCTATAAATGATCTGCTTTTTCAGGCCACAGCAGACGGCGTTCAGACACTAATGGATGCTGGGTAAACACAGGCTAATGAACTGATGGCAAAGATCAATATGCTCATCTTTAAATGTTTACATCGAGGCCCTGAGCTCCCACCTGGTTAAACAGCTCCGTTCTTCTTCTTACATATTTTATACATCTTGCACACGTGCGGTGCAGAAAGGTTCGATAGTGCGCCGTGCAGCTGCAGTTCCTCTAATCACCAGCAGGGGCTCCAGCAGTGAGTCAGTGCCCACAGACTCACATGGAGCGCATTTCACTTCAAACACCATATAAAGACGTGGCGTCTTCACCACGAGCTCCACACACGGAGCCCTGAGGAGGAGCAGTGACTCACGGTGAAGTAGAAGGGGTGTGCGTGCTGGCCGAGCTTCTTCAGCAGCCTCTCCTGCAGCCGGCTGTTGGGTTTCCGCTCCTCGGGCACCGGAGGGAAGGCCTGACGCCGAGAGAGAGACGACAGTGAGAACGTCCGACCTTTAAAAGTACTCAACTGTCTGCTCAGGCGCAGGCTGATGAAGCTCACCTGGAAGGTGGAGATGTACAGATCCTTCCGGAAGGATAGACCGAGCACGTCCAGGTCCTCGCGTCCATATCGAAACGCACAGGTCAGCGTGACGAAGACTGTGGGGAGGAAGAAGAGGCTGTTTGCAGTTTAAATGAGTCATTCATTAAAATCAGGTTTAATTCAACAATAAAACATTAAAACTGTTAAAAATCATCGACACAGCAAAACAGCGTCGTTACAGAAGAGGTGAAGTGGACCTTTGCTGCTCTGCATGAGCCACACTTCAAAATAACCTTACAGCTCATGCCGAACATGACAGAGATGAAGCTCCTCCCCCTTTGAGGCATCATGCTTTTGATTGGCTGCCCTTTGCAACTGAACAACAGGACTTCTGACATCTCACTGTGACATCACGCAGGTCCACGAGTGTAAGAGACTGTGATAAACTGGTTGTTTAGAGCTCACAGCGATTATCTGCACAGCACAAACTGCCAGCAGTGGAAAAGCAGACGCAGGATAAGAGCTGAGCTGCGTTCTGGGTTTTGTTGGGTGATGTTTGTGTAGCAACATTAAAAACAACGTTCAGGCAAACAGTAATTTACCTGTTTTTCCAACTATTGACACACAGTCAGAGGTCCAGAAACTGCTTATTATGTAAACAAAGGTCATTCTGCCTGTTTTGTATTCAACGTTTCTGAAACAGTTGTTTAACAGTAAACAGACAAAAATGAGACGTTTGTGTCCTTAATAAATGAACGTGCTGAGAAATAAACAGGAAGTCGTTAATCAAAGGCTTCAGCTCTGCACAGAAAGGTCAGCAGGAAGTTGATGAAACAACACGAGCGCAAGGCTTTTACTCTCGTTTATTTACACACGGCAACAAGTCAAAGTCGCTGCACAGTTGGCTTCAGCACACTCTGCCACATGATTGGCTGATGAGACATTTGCTTTATAGACTTAACGTTTAGATCTTGCAGTGAAGTCTCAGTGTGTTCCTGTACATGTGTGCAGGTGTTCTCGCCTACCTTTCCTGTCCTTCAGGTACTCTGGGTCGACCAGGATCACGCCATCTGTTGGCAGGAAGGAAGACAAACAGTCACGAAGGTCACCGGTTTACCTGATCAGGATCTCTGACTCCTGTAAATACAGGACTGCACCACAGCAGCCGTGCTCCCTAAAAACTCCAAAACAAACACAAACGAGTCCAGACTCACCGACTGGGTCCACGTGGTCCAGGTGGTCCACAAAGTCTCGCTTTCCCAAGTAAACCGTCAACTGCACAGACCAATCACAGGATTAGTTTATTTAATCCAGATGTGTGATCACAACAGCTCAGTGAAAACTGGATAAATCCTACTGGAATAACTTTGACCTCTTCCTGGTCCCCACACAAAGATCACCAGCTCTGTGCACACGTTTGCAGACGATGTGCTGTTAATAACTTATTTATAAACTGCTGCTCTCTGTATTGTTTCCAAGTACAACAATGGAAGGTTTTTGGTTTGGAGTACAAAGGCGGTCACTGGCTACAGCATCCAACCTTCCAGAGAGCTGCTGCAGGACGTTGTAAAAACACCTCACACAGGTGGAGACCAGTGTCAGGTTAACTTCCAGGTTATTTCTCGACCAACCTGGAAGTTAGCGACCCCTAAGCCAGAAGTCCGGGAGAAGGGACGCTCTCTAATCGAAGTCCTAAAAGAACAGAATCTGCTAACAGCATGCAGCGTGTGAGCTCATGTTAAACTTCCCCATCGACAGGAAGTTTAAAAAAGAAAAATGTAACTATATCAAAGGAGTAAAGCAGGATCTGCCCGAGTGTTTAACCACACTGAACCACAACCTTCTGACAGGGAGTGAATTTAGAGGCAACAGTAAAGGAACGACTGCATAACACTGAATATTAATCTTTATCTCGACTCTCTTCTTAACAAATGTTTAAACTAAAACTGGATGAACTGGTCACACTGGTGACGTCCCAGTTTACTACCTGACTTCACTGTGGAGCTGCTCTGCCTGCTTCATCTTTGTCACATAATGAGTGCTTTGCGTCGCTCCCTTTGGCAGCTCGTTTTTCTGCCCTTACGTCTGTATATCTGCTTTTAATCGCCCTGATTCTATGATTGTGGTTTTTACTCTGGTGTTTGAGTGAAATGCTGCGATCTGAAGGGTCAGTATGAACAAAGCTTCATGTTTTAGGTGGCAGAGGGAGAAGAGTGCTTTCTACTGCTTCCTCACAGTGTCAGATGTTGCAGAACAAACTCGTGGACTCACCTTACAGTTGGGGCTCGACTTCTTGAAAACTCTGAGAGGTTTGGGAAGAGGAGACAGAGAGGAGGAAAGAAAGAGAAGGTTAGCTCGTTTTTTCTGGCTGAACCCTGTCGCTAAACGAAGAGCGCTGCGGTCGATTCAAACAGGTTTTCAGACCCGCTGCAGCTCATCGAGAGCGTGTGGGTGAGACAATTCTGTGAAAAATAACCCGAGGAAGTGTGGCAGCTTCCTGCTGTGTCGAAATAAACAGTGGCCTTGTTTGAAACCGATGGTTGGGGGTGGGGGGGGAAGTGGTTTTGATGAAAAACAGTGTACATGACCTAGGGTTATTATGGGATGTCACCGCACTGCTTTAAGAGGGAAACAGGTGGATGTTAACCAACACGATCACTTAAACTACTCGAGTCCAAGTCTGCGCGATGCCACTGAAACTTTTACAAACCTTTGAACCACCAGAAACACGCCGCAGGATCTCAACAATCATTACAAGAACAGCTGAACACACCGACACCAGGACTGAGTCTAGACCTGAGCCGCAGCTGAAAGAGTGAGGCTTTAGCGTGGCTGCAGTTTCACTGCCAAAACACAAGGTGGCAGCGGACTGCCCATTTCCTAACTGATATTAAAAAGTGGTGGAAGAGAGAAGAGAAGCATCGAAGAAAAACTAATCTCCCAAAACCGGTCCCAGGCGCAGCTTGGACCCACGATCTTGATGTCAATAAACCAAAGTAAACTTCGGCCCCTCTTCGATCAGCGCCGCCCCGGATCACTTGCAGTCCAGCACTACTGGGTGTGTCTGGTTGTCGTCACAGCTTTGCCGGGTTTCAAAGATGGCGGTTTTGATTTTGGTGAACCTGATGCTCACTGAGTGATGCTACTTGCCAGGCATGCAGTCTGATGACATCACATTTTACCACCTGCTCAGATCGCTAAAAAAGTAGCTGGTACTATGACCTAATGGAAAACCCTGAAAGGTGTGGCGAACCGCGGCTTTTCTGACAATAACCTGCAGAGAGAGCACAGATGGACTAAACCTTCAGTTTGTGACCGCGGTCTTCGTTCTGCTCTGCAAACACAAACCGCAGCAGGACCAAAGTTTAACCTCGGACAATGACGGAAGTGCCAAAAGCATCCTGCTCACAGTGATGAAGCTCCACCCACTCTGGTGTCCTCCCACAGTGCAAACCAGAAATGCCACATCCCGTGTGTTACGCTGCTTTTCACGCTGCTGAATTTTATCAGTCAGCTGGAAAAGGACGCCGCTGCAGTTCCTTTAATGTCCACTTGAGGCTTCAGAACTCAGTCAGACCCCGCAAGGTCTTAAAATCTCTAACTTTTCATTTTCTTCATCATAACAACTGCAGCTAAATGTTTTTAGAACTCATCAATTTGAACTGCATCCAGTTTGGAAATTAGGGGCGTGGCCTCTGTGGCTGACAGCAGATGGCCGTTTGGAGTCTTTTCAGTCAAGTGATGTGATGAAAAACCACCACAGGTGCCAACACACCTTGAAAAGCTGAACTCATTTTAAGGCCTGAAAACCAAACATGCCCACAGTTCAGCAGCTGTGTGAGGAAGCACCGAGGCTCTCAGCATCTGTATGAAGCCGTCACTTCCTCCAGGCCCTCGCCGCCTCAGACATCATCCTCTGCCAGGACGAGGCGCTGCTGTCCTGCTTCACAGCAGCTCCTGCTTCCTGTCACAGCCGCTGATGCTTTCCACACTCGGGTTAAATTTAGATCACTTCAAAGCATGAATTAAAACTGATTTACAGGTTTCTGCGGCTCCGATTTTTGGCGCTCGAGGCTTATTTACGACTGTGGTGTTTTTTAATCTGCAGCTTTGAATCCAGAAAGAACAAAAACACGTCGTAATGAGCTGCAGATATGAACCGCACGCACAGCTCAGCTCCACGCCTCTTCAGGCCACGCCGTTCCAGATCTGCTTCCCAATTAGGGCCGATAACAGCAATCGTTTTCTTTATCGATTACCCTCAAACACCACAGCAGAGGATGGTCACAGCTTCTCGAAGCCAGAGGCGACTGATGTCAGACTAATAATCCAGAAACTGTTTTATTTAACAGAGTTGAAGAAAGCATTTAAAATGTTACCATATATGAATAAATTAGAGTCACTGTGGTCATTTTGCACATTCATGCACAGAAAGTTACCCCAGGTCAGAGACATCAGCTGTTTCTGCTTTTATTTTCACTTACTGACATTTTACAAGAGCGAGATTCACTAATTGAGACTGTTTACTAATCGTAGCCTAAACCTGGTGCATTTCTTTCTCCTGGTATTTACACAAACCTGCTGAAAACAAAGCTCGACTGCTCAGAACAAAACGCTCCAAGTGACTTTTTAGGCCAGAATCAACTAATTATTCTACACTTCAAACAGGAAACAGGTGGAACCAAGGCAGGCGCCGCGGTTCACACGTCCACCTGTGTCGGCACCTCTGCACATCCAGCCCAAAGAAATCTCATTTAATTTTCAGGAACGATGACTCGACGAGACGCAAACGCTGCAAAGGAGGAAGGGGGCAGACATGGCAGGGTGTGAGGACTATAATGGGCCTGCGTCCGCTCACGTGTTTCCTGCTCCCGTTGGTGAATGTTGGTGGCCACAGTCCCCAATAATGAGGTCAGTGTGTAGAAGTGGTCCCAGGAAAGCACAACAAAAAAAGACTCAAGTGTGTGTTTGTTGCTGCTGCACACACGACTGTTTAAAGACACGGATGGTGTTTGGACTGCTGACGAGTCTAAATTGTCACTTCTGCCCATATTCGTCTGCTGCTTCTTACTAATAAAGTTATTTGGTTCAGTGAGGCTTCAGATATGAAATAAATGAATACATTTTGTTTCCTTTCAGGAGCATTTTTGTGACTTCACCGTCAGAAAACAAACTAAAAGCAGGAGGAACAAGCTGGAGCTAAGTGGGTCACCCTCCATCCCAATTATCTGAGAGCACGTTTTCCAAACTTTGTGCCAATACCAGTTATCAGCACCTTGCAGAGAGGCCCACAGGGCTGCCAGATCACACCACAATGATGGCAGCAGCCTGCCAGCGCCTCTCAAACCATTACAAATCACAGCAGCACGGCTGGAGCTCATCGACTTATTTTAGCTGCTGCTAATTTCAGCTCGCTGCCTTTACCTTTAATTCCACCTTAAACTCTGAGTTTGTGTGTCAGCTGAACCACACAGTGGACCTCTGGGACCACGGCTCCTTTTAGCGTCATGGCCGCTCATTGCTCGCCCATCAGCTGGTTACTGCGGGCTGCTGTAAGAATTGGATAACTTGTAAGACCCTGCATCATTCTTTCTTCTAATTGGTCAGCTTCTGGAAGCCTGCTGAGGAGCAGACGGTGGGCTTGTGGTTGGAGTGTGTTATGGACCAGTATTTTAACTCTGAGCTCTGCAGGCAGAGAAACTAGGAGGAGAAACTCGCTCGAGTCCTCGCAGGATGAAGTCGTAAACGTCCCTGTGAGCTGCTAACCTTAACGAACAGCAGGCCTGCTTTGTTCTCGACTCCAACGTTAAATCTGAGGTGATGAAGGGCCCTGCTGCGCAGATATAAACACGCCTCGTCCTGAAATGCTTCCTGGACTGACGAAGTTACAGCGACAGTGTTTGTGTCCAGGCTGAGCAGAAACACTCGTCCATCATGGAGTCCAGCTGTAGTGCTTCAGCTGAGCGTCGCTGCAGCTCCTGCGATTCATTCAGCGATCGCTGCATTTTTATTCTGTGGTCTTTATAATTTAGGCACCTTCATATTATTTTTATTATTTTTGCAGTCAGTGGGTAGAAATGGTTACATTCTGGAGGACATGTTGGTTTCATGTTAAACTGCTGGTTCTTATTGTGGCTGAACGAGGTAAAGGGACCTCTGTGGCTCGTTTCCACGTTTTTATTCTGGGACTGCACCAGAGCAGTTTTACATGAGTCACAGTTCAGAAATAATCCTTCCTCTTTACTCTGAGCCTGCTGCAGTCCCTTTAGTTCACCCTCCAACAAGCTTTCATCTGACTGGTTAACTTCTGGAAGTCAGCTGAGGGGCAAACAACCCCCTTCATCCTGGCTCCAAGCATAAACAGATGCTTTGGACAGTGGGTGGGGCTTCTGTGCTTCTCTGTGACTTCATACAGATCCCAGAGTAGAAAAAAAAACAAGCGGTGTTTAGCGTGCTGCAGACACCGAGCTCATGTTTAATATGAACAGGAAATTTAAAAACAGCTCACTTTTGGTGTGATTAATAAACCAGGAGGATGACGCACTAATGAGTAGGTTAAAATGAATACACGCAGATGTTTCAGCAAAGCTTCAAACCCATCAGTGAGACTTAGTGTGGCCCCAAAACTCAAATATTCTCATTTGTATTTGTGTCAGAAACAGAGAGAAGCAGCAGCGGATGATACGACCACGTGAGGCTGAAGCTGGCGTCGAGGGAAAGAGATCCCGTAAACAGGAGAGCGTCGCAGCGAGCGCTTCCACCTGCAGGGGGGAGGTCTGCAGGGACGGCGCTCGCTCAGACAAACAGCTGACGTGAAGCTTCATGTCTGAACATGAACTGTTGCCATGTGACAACGGGATCGTGTTACCCAGCTTCTGGTGTTAAAAACATTTCAGATGATTTGAAGAGTCTGAGTGCAGATTTTCTCTTCTTAATTGTTTGTAACCAGAGAACACTCGGAGCTTCAGCTGCTGAAACGGGAGAGCGATGGGCTTAGAACGCCTCCATGCACCAATCTGAGAGCTGGGAGTCTGCAGCCATAAACCCTACATCTTCATCTGATGATCTGCAGCATGGTGCAGCATCATGCTGGAGAAGGCTCAGCATCACCAGCGAGCTCCTGGGAGGGGAAAGGACTGCAAACCAAAATTGAGCAGCTTTAAAAAGCTCCAAACGACACAAATTCAAATTCATGCTCCATGAATGACTGTTTTTTAAATCACGAGCGTGACCACAGCCGCTGCAGTACCTGTACAAGCAGGTGGAGGACAGGAAGCAGGTCGGACCGCAACACGAGGAAACCAGGTTTCCTCTCGGTCACAGTTCAGTGAGCGGCGGCGTCTCGTGCTGTTTATTAGCCAAACACTCAGAGCGGCAGGAGCGTGATGCTCGCTGCGTTTCACACTCTGACAAAACTTCCTCATGTTTGCCGGACGCCACCGTCGCTGCACTTCCTCTGCAGCGCCTGCCGCCCACAGACACTCGCGTTTCAGGGCCGCCTGCCTTCACATGCATGCCAGCCTCAGTTACACCTTCCTCTGGATTTACACCCAACACACACAGTTTAGTGGCAGCAGAAATAATCCCAGGAACAAAGCGCACGAGCAGGCTCTTATTGTGGCAGTTCAGCCCGCCCTTCCTGTCAGGCCGATGCCTTCAGCTGAGTCTGTAACGATGAAGCTGCAGATAAGCAGGACTCAGACTGGTCTGACCACCGGAGCAACGAAACAGGGTGAAAGTTAAATTTTAAACTCTGCAGCTGAGCGAGGAACCAGGAAGTTATTCTGCAAGACTCAAACTAGACGTTCATCTCCAGGCTGTTTTCTTCCTCTTTCAAACTGCTGATTCAGATTAAATGACTAAACTGTGGGCGGTTTTGCAACTGTTTTCATTAGTAATCAGCCAATTAGTCGAACAACTGCTCCTAGAAAAACTAAAATTAGTGCAGAATGAGGGGAGAAAAGTGATGAAAGGGAGGGATTTCTGCGGCTGGTATTAAACTACAGACCTGTAACTGAGCTTCAGACACAAACGCCAACACAACAAACCGTCTGTGTCATTTTCTGAGAGTCAGATTTGACGTTTTTGTCAAAAAATATTCAACAATAAAGTGAATATCTGAGCTTTGTGTTGAGGATTATTTTCCTTTAAATGTCCTGATCCAGCATCAGTTGCTCCTGTTACACCAGCAGGAAAAAGTACTGCAGTATCTGCTGTTTCCATCCCCTCAGCGCTCAATCAGCTCTGCAGCTAACAGTTATTTTTATCACCAAATTCACGTTTATGTGACATAAGAATCATTTTATTGTTTATAAAATGAATTAAAAATGTATAATTTGGACACTTTATGGAGCCACTAAGGCCTGAAACAGTCACAGCTTATTTTTCTTCATTGCTTCTAAAAAAAACACAAAACCTCTATTCTGATTAATCTGAAATCGATCAGCGTCGCTCCAATGTTGGAGCTTCAGGCCGCAGGAAGTCCCTCAAAATGAATAAATAAATATTGCAATTATGTCTCCCATTAAATATTTACGCCTGGAGAACGAAGCGGAGCTTTAAAAAGCCACATGGGATGTAAGCATTAAAGCTATTCTTCATTTCCTGATATTTCTGATCAGCTTTTATCATTGGCAGGTCAAAAATGGACTTTTTGCGGCTTTTTGGTCCTTTTTAACATTTACCCTGAAAAAACCCGACGTTAGAAACATTCGTGTATTTAGCGGCGCTCTGAACGAACCAACTTTGAGGTCACATGTTAAAGCTTCATACAGGCCATCGAGTCGGACTCTTCCTCTGCCTTTGAGCACAGTCTGACGCCCTGAGTAAGAAACCTGCGGTCGTGTATATATTAGTTGGTTTTGAATTCGATTTCTGGGCGTGTGAACATCTCCAGCCGATGTACGACATTTCACACCTGGTCGGTGTTTCGTACGTTTGTACAAATTAAAAGCAGGATGAAGAACAGGAAGTGCATCACTGTTTGTTTCCAGCTAAAAATAACACAACCAGTTTTGTTTTTTTTCAAAAAGAAATGATTTGCTTGCATTTGCATGCAGAGCAAATACACACTGCTACTTTCATCTGTGTCTGCAGCATGAAGAGGGTCAGGCCTGGGTCAGCCATTTTTGATAGTAATAAAAACAACAACCAGACATGAATAATAATAATTAGACGTTTGAGCTGTGACAATAATTCCAGACATCTAAACTTCACGTTGAGCACAAAAACAGCTGCAGCTTTGAGAGCACGCCAACCTGTTTACACGAAAAATGTGGCAACAAGGGACAAAGTCAGCACCAGACTCCTCTTACAAAACCAGCGACTCTTACATGAAAACAGGGTCGAGTTTATGCAACGCACCATTTCCGATATGACTAAATACATTAGGAACACCAAAGTCATGCAGCAGCAAGAACTAAGCAGCTGAGCGAGCTGTAAACAAGCAGCTCACGTGTTTTGTGACATAAAATTGCTGTTTTTGTGAATGAGTCTGGTAAAGCGTGACGGCTTCACGTCCTTGACACAGGTGTTGAAGATGATCTCAATACAACAGCCAATTAAAACGGATTCTTTTAGCTGTGCAACACCTGACACGGTAAACAACTGGAAGCAAAGCGTGAAATAACAGTTTTCCTGAGCCGTGGCCTCTGAAGGAGAGGCCTTTTTGTCTTTAATGTAACACACAGACAAAATATCAGGATGTGATTGGTTCTAGCTGGGCTCGTCGCTACACCTCGCAGCCACACTTACTAATCTAGTCGTACAAGACTCGAGGAGAGAAGCTTCACAGCTGTCAGTACAAAAGGTGAAAGGTCAAAGAGAAAAACTTTCCACTGCTGGCTGGTGTTTTGCAAACAGGCGAAGTGCCACAGAGCCACTCGACATGCAGCTTCGATGTATAATCTGTTAACAGCAGCTCGAGCGTGAATGTCAGTGAGAGCCATTTCTTCAACAGCTATGACGTTGGTCTTTCCTCCTGCCCGTTTCCTCTCCTCCCAGTTTTCCACCTGCTTCCTAACAGGAAGTAACTGGCAGGAAAGAAAGTTAAGTTGCAAGTGGAATGGGCTGGGCTGACTCGCCCCCCCCCCCCAGTTAGAGGAAAATCCATCAAAAACAGCGGCGATGATCAGCATTTTATAGCAAAAAGCTGCTACACATGAGGAAACGGATCGTGTGCATGAAAGCTGTACATCCAACAAACCTTGACCTCACAGAGGAGAAACAGGCAGGATGTGGATGTAAACAGCCTGAAGCAGTCAGCACTTTAATGTCATTTTCAGCAGCTTACATGTGCTGGAGTAAAGGAAAGAGCTGAACCTGACTTTAAAGGCCCTGTATTCCTGCCACATTACAACAGGACGGGGTCTGATGAGCTGCACAAAAACATAACAGTTATTCCTCATCATTAGTCTTATTTGTGTGTGTTGGATTAATGCAGTTAAGCCCTCTGGGTCTCTTCTGTTAATCGGAATCTGCAGAAGAAGAAATAAAGGCGAAAACACGGGAAGGAACGCTGATCCACAGCAGTGCTAACCCAATTAACTGGGGGTGTAAACACACAAGGGAAGGGGGGCATCCTGAGCTTTATAGAAACCACAATCACTTTGTGTCGTTGTGCTGTGCCTACACACCGAGTAGATCGACCCGAAACAGGAACCAGAACTCACAAATGTCCGAAAACGAAACCTCCACCCTCTTTAAAACACATTTACAGCTAACTGGCATGAACCTGCGGTACCAGAAACCCGAAATAAGCCCGTGATGGAGGTAAGCGAACCTAAATAGCCCACCAATACGCTCCTCCGTACCAAATTCCATTCAAAAACACTTCATTTTAACATTTCGCCCCTGGTTAACGAGAATAAACAACACTAATATTTCACGTTTCATAAAAGCTGACTGTAAACATTGGAACTGAATCGAACAAGAACAAGCTCCATAATTTAAACAAATCTCGAGTTAAAATGCTGTTTTGCAGGTTACATGTCGATACCGCCCACTAAGGTTTCAGCGGTCTTTTACTGGACAAACACCGTGGGAATTCCTCTCTAAAACACCCAAATGTGGTGTAGAATTACACGAATATGGTGCCGATTTTTTTTCTTTGTGCTAGATTAAGCGGTGGGCATTAACAGTTGATCATTTTTGGTGTGCTTTTCAGTCAAACGGAAACGTTAGCGGGATGTTGAAAATTGACAGATTTCTGAGCGGACGCTGGAACGCCGTCCCTTCCACCACAGCCGCGGATAGCTAACCCCACCCTGCTGTGCTAACTTCGCCTCCTGCAAACGAGGTCATCGCTCTGAGAGCTCCGGACCAGAACCAGAGGGCTCGCTCGCTGGTCTCGGCCCGGGTCTAGCTAATTAAGCGGGTAAATCTCTGATGCTCGAGCTGAGAGGAGAAACTCCTCCGCCTGGGCCACTAGCACGACTGCTAGCGAAGTGCGTGAGAACCGACGCTAACCCGCAGCTAGCCGTTTATAGCCTAGCCGTCCTACCTGGTGCCCGCCTTGTCCCCCATCTCCTCTGCAGGCGGACGGCAGGAAGATCCCAACAAAATGAGGCCGGACTCGTAGGTGTCTTGACTTTAAAACGGAGGCTTTTCTTCAGGCTGTTCCCCTCACATCGGCGCACAGAGAACTAGTTAGTATGGTAATTTGATTTAGCGCCGCCTCGGCTCTCCACTGGCTTCCGCAAAGGCAGCAGCTCCCCCTCCCCTCTGCGTGTTTGTGTGCGCTCTGCTGTCTCTGTGAGGACCCGCTGCGAAATGAAACAGCAGCGGGCTAATCCAGCTGCTTTACAGGCTGACCGAGGGTTTACTGCTACTTCAAGGTCCATTCATAGTTTGGCATAAATGATTCCTAAACTGCGGTGCAGCGCAGACATGCTGCTACCACCGGCCAGTCAATGGTAAACAGAGCAGGAGATGATTCACATTAAACAGCCTGACATGTTTAAGGTTCACCGCAATCCAGGGCCGTATTACCCACAAGGCTTCAGGTTTCCCGGATCCTCAGGAGCCCCCAGGAGTCCTCCACATTATGAAGCGATACAGAAATCAGGGAGTTGCTGATCTTTACTGTAGCTGATGTTTTTTCCCAATAACACACCAGGAAACACAGTATGACAAAAGTACCAAACAGACGTAATTTTTTTATTTAAAAAGATACAAAACAAGTAGCGGAGCCCAAAAACTCCGAATGACTTTTTCCCATAGACGTCTACATGATCACCAACCACATGGTTTTAACTTGTCCGTCATTTGAGACGTGATGTCCTTACAGACTGGTCTGCAACCGTTTGGCAACCGCTGGTCGGTCGTGAGCGAAAAGTGTATTCCCCAACTCATCAGCGATTGCTTTGGTTGCTAGCAAGTTGCTGCAATCATCCGTGTGTCTGCAAAGCTGTGAAAAAAGCAACACAAATAGAAATGTCGAAGATTCACCTTCAAAGTGGAATTTGTGCCTTCTGACACATATCGGCGTGGTTCTGAGCCATCACTTGTACTTTGAAGGCGACCCTTCTCTGATTTGCATCGCACTATTTCAGGTTTCACCGTCACCACATCAGTAATTAGCAAAGCGTTTGCCCACAATTGGCATCTTCCATGCAAACTACAGGCAACCGAAGCAACCACAAAGACGTTTTTGTCGCAGCGTGCTCCTTGCAACCGATTTCACCAGGCATACGCTAACAACCTCCAGGAACCGTCACCAACTACTGAGGGAATACATACTTTGCCCTAATGTGTATCACCTCCAATATTGCAGACCACTCTGGAGGAATGCAGACTGACATCATGTGACAAGCCTCTAGGAGACTGGAGGTCTTTTTATGCAACCACAGTCATCGCCATCTATTGGTCTTCAGGTAGAACACGGGTTTAAGACACGTGCTTCATTTTTCCAACCTGTTCTGCTGGGCTTCACCTCAGCTTATCCGAGTGCCTGACCAATAAACTACACGGTTTCAGGCTTTAATCTGTAAATCACAATTTTGGGCTATTGTCTTCAAATTTGGACTTATTAAAACAACATTTCTTGAGTTACCGAGTGTCAGGCTAACCCTAGTTTTGAGTTATTAGATTGAAATTTAAATGTAGTGTTAAAGACGAGCTTCCATATTTCCTCCATAGATGTTAATGTTCTTCTGAGCCGCTGTAGGAACAGTGTTTGCGCTGTAAAAGGACATGCAGGCGTTTGCCCTGTGACATCATTGCAGGACATTTGCAAGTTAAGCCTGCAGCTTGTGCAGTTAAAGATTAGATGTTGTCACCTCGTTCCAGACTTAACACGCATTTCACAACTTCAAACTATTTTGTAACTAATTTCTGATATTATCAGCTGCAGAACACCGAGCATCAACTGGGATGTTTCATCATTGAAGTTTCTAACCACGAATGCAGGCGTACAATAAAGCAACAACTTATTTCTTACGACGCAGGAATTTGTTCATGTGTCACTTTTAGAACATTTAATCCCAAAATAAATTAAAAAATGGTCTCGATGAGGTCATCCAGGTAAGTCACCTGGATGAATGAAAAATAGATTTTGCTGTTGATCCTGTTTAATTTCTTGACATATCAAACACATACCCACTGTTAGCTTGTTGTAAAGAGCAGATAGCTCCGTAGGAAACATGGTGTTTATACCATATTTCTATTAATCTTATTAACACACTGATATCAGTTAAAGTTTGATGCTTAAGGCTGCGTACTTTCACTCCAGGCTTAGTCTGTTGGTTTATTGGCTTCGGTGCATTTTAGGAAACTTTCATTCATCTGATGAACTCTCTGCTCTCAGACTAAAGGCGATGTCACAGCAAGAGCAATGGGAAAACCCCACTCCCTTCTTCTGGGAAAGCATAATAAAATTATAGTTATTTGAACTAATTGCATTACTTCAGAAATTCTGTCCTTAGATACACCAACAAAATTTCCATTTTATTGAAAGTTCTTATTAATTACCAAGGGAATAAAAGCACGCCACTCATATCTGGAGGTTTGTTACATTTGACACTGAACAGGCGGCGCGCTCGAGAGGAGTGGAGTCACAGGTCACGCATCAAGCATCGCCAAACACTCACTCGGTTTTCGAGGGCTTCATAATCCACTTAACACTAATTGGGTTGGAATGGCACTCCATGTGGCGGACCCTCCACGTGAACACGAGATGGTAGCTCAAAGGTAGCTCTTGTGCTGCCTACATGTGCTAACAACATCTGCTTTCAACGGTCTCTCCTTCCAGTTTCTGCACAACATGAGGTTTGGATCAGAACGTTCTTCATTGGACTTTAAGGACTAACACGTTTATTTGAAGCTAGACAGACACTTTACTCGATTCATCTAGAGCTAACAGTTGGTTCTTTGTGAACAGAAATATTGTATCCTGAATAAGCCCCAAAAGTTGGTTTTCTAACAGTGAAACCAGAAGTGCCTTAAACTGTATTCTTTTCATGGGGTGGCTGTAGCTCAGGTGGCAGAGCAGGTCAGAGCAGGTCGGTGGTTCGATCCCAGGCTGCCTCCTGGCTGCATGCCAAATATCCTTGGGCTAACCCCATGTTTGCCTACTGGTGGTGGTCAGAGGGCCCGGTGGCGCCTGTGTCCGGCAGCCTCGCCTCTGTCAGTGCGCCCCAGGGCAGCTGTGGCTACAATGTAGCTGCCATCACCAGTGTGTGAATGTGTGTGTGAATGACTGAATGTAGTGTAAAGCGCTTTGGGGTCCTATGGACTAGATAAGCGCTATACAAATGCAGGCCATTTACCATTTACCATTTTTAATGGCCACCAGGGGGCCAACGACTTCTCGTCCTGTGGGCCGTGACGGTACTGCAGGTGTCATAGAAATTCAGTTTTAATTTACTTACAAACTACAATTACATATTTATATTAATTTATGTGAACTTGAAATGCAGGAGAAGTTTGTGTCCTAGTGACAGATGGGTCACGTTAGCCTTAACACTTTGCATATAAACTGCTAATGGGTAACATTAGCAGTTTATAGCCAACAGACTGATTTTGAATAAAATTGTCATGTAAATGCTTCACTCTCTCACACTTTGATCAGAGTGGAGGTTTGAGATCGGGATTTTCTGGTTTTGCAGCACTCCTGACTTTGGGAATCGCTGCTTTGGAGAAAAAGCTTTAACAGCTTTCTTTACGAAGTCATTGACTTCTGCAGAGTAAGACCGGTGACCTACGCAGAGGCTTCGTCACATGTGCCAAGCTGGTTTCGCCCTCAACCCCCACTGATGGTAATGACCCATACCAGCGACTGTCAGGATCAACTCCAAACAGGTTAAATACCTAGGACTCTCCTGTTTTAGAACTGAAGGAGCTCCTTGGATGAGACGTGGCATGTCTTTACAAACATAAAGAAGTCACGCTGCCTTCTTTTTCCCAAACTTTAGGACTAGCAAAGACAAACAATGTCAGATTAAACCAGTTAGCTCCTGAACATCAGCATGAACAGCAGGTGAAGGAATTCACTAGTTTAAACTTTAGTTTGAACTTGAGCAAAAAGAACACAAGAACTAATAACAGGGATTGTTTATAAAGGCCTGAATGGAAATGTAACAGCTGGCTCTTCACTTCCAGGATGCCTACATCCTCATCATCAGCGCCACCATCCATCCACCCTGAGGAAACAAAGAGCTACACAGTGTCCTAAAGCTCAATTTTAATTTCAACTTTATGTCATGCCTAGAAGGTTAAATGCAAGGAGGACGAAGAGAAGTGGAACTGGTCACCGAGCAGAAATGATTCAACTGAATCAGCACATAGCTCCGATTCTGCACAAACCACCAAACACAGAGTCACAAAAGGATGAAACAGCGAGAATCACATTTGCGTTATTGATGTCACGTGTCTCGTCTCCAGTCCTGTGATCAGTCAGTAAGATCATCGCTGAGGTAATCCAAATGTTCAGATCCGGATCGTGTAGGAGTCCGAGTGGGTGACGTATCGGACCCAACGCTGCAAGGGGCCAGGCTGGATGGGCGACAGGCGCAGGAAGCGGATCTGCAGCCCCGTGGCAGTGATCTTCGGCAGCTCGAAGCTCAGACCCACCGGACCGACCTCCAACATAGAGGCCGAGCTGAGGCTGGGGACCTCCAGCTGAAAACAGGGGGGGCAGAGGTGAGGGGTGGGGGTGCTCGTTAGTTAATAATTTATATGTTCATGTGATAACTTGTTATCTTTCACACAAACTATAGGCAGCCGAGGCTTTCAGTATCACCTCACACCTGTCTGGAGATTCGCACAAACATTCGCAAACCTCTCGGTAAATTCATTTTTGTCCCTAGCGACCGGTGGTTGCCGGGCGGTCACTACCAGCCTTTAGGCCCGTGTGAGCAGGCGTTTAGCCAGCGTGACGGAAGTAAAGCTAAACGTTTCCTCTATTAATATTTCTGTTTTCTTGGAACTTTTTAATCACATTGATGGTAATGAATCAGATTAGCGTGTTTTCACGGGACTGTGCAGTCATGTGAAAACACGCCATACTTGTTCAGGCTTTTTCCAATTGGACTGTGTTTCCTTCAATCAAAGCACAAATCTAAAACCTGAACCGTCTCTTAGGATTAGACACATCACTGCACCATCCTCCATCTTGATTTCAGTGATCACATGACCACTTTGCCTGTTGTTTGGAGGCAGGTGCCACTGAGGGAGGAGGTCCTTTCCTAAATCTCTGACCGATCAGCACGCTGTAACAGAGGGCGTGAAGCACGAAGAATAACGTGTAACTGGAACTCCCGATCGTTTTTGTCACTGCTGTGATGGCGGCCATGTTTGCGCTTCGTTTTTGTGAAGCTGCAGGAAGCGGTTGAGTGTCGCCCGTCTGTAACTACATTTATGTGTTTGAAAATTTCATTTTGACCTGCATCACAAGACTTTGTGTATTTGATTGTTAGTATGAACAAATTTCCAGACATGTGGTCACCACACACGGGGCGATCGTGGTTCAAGAGTTGAGTTCGCCTTGCAATCGGAAGGTTGCCGGTTCGAGCCCCGGCTCCGACAGTCTCGGTCGTTGTGTCCTTGGGCAAGACACCACTCCACCCTACTGGTGGTGGTCAGAGGGCCCGGTGGCGCCAGTGTCCGGCAGCCTCGCCTCTGTCCGGGCGCCCCAGGGCAGCTCTGGCTACAATGTAGCTGCCATCAGCAGTGTGTGTGACGCGCTACACAAATACAGGCCATTTACCTTGAACAGCGCTGAGAGCTGTGTCCCTCCAGCGAAGCGAGCGATCTGCCAGACGACGGCTCGGCTCTGCGGCTTCAGCTCGGCGCTCTGATCCGGGCTGCTCAGCTCCTGCGACAAACTGAGCAAACAAACAAACGTGAGCGGCTTCATTCACACCTGACAACCTGCTGCAAACCACCCCCGCCAGAGGTCAGAGGTCACCTGGCTGCTGTTACAGACATAATCTCAGTGTGCGGCGGCGAGGCGGAGAAGCTTTCAGACATGATTTGATTGGTAATCCTGACGGCAGCTTTCAGCTGATGTAACCGTCATTTTCCACAATGCTGCTCCGTCCATAACTGAACTCTGTGGTCGTTAAACTGACCTCAGCTCTCCAGTCACGGCGAGCATAACGTCCAACAGGAAGGACGCAACGTTCATCAATCACTCGCAGCTGTCGGCAGCAGTTTGTAAAGCAAGGCCTCAGATGAGACTTCATTCTGATTCAAGCAGCTCAAAGCCGTCTGGAGACCAAAATACTAATTTTGCTCTACAAGGGCCTGATATCCACTGACGAGGACGTTATGCTGCCACTCTTCTATCAAAATTTAAAACGAATGTCCTCATACGTGGATCTCATTTTCATCAAAAACAAAAGTCAGGTAATTCTTTGTTTTTACATTCATCGGGTCCCAATCAGGCCAAAGAGCAAAGAGAGATTAAAAATGCCGTGAAAGAGTTCGTGTCTTAGGAGGTTAAAGCTTTAAACTTCTGAAACATTTTTCTTAAAACTTTGTGATGAAAACTTCATCGCTGCGAGTTTGCCACATCAACACAAGCTGTACAGAAACCACCTCAGCTCACGCCTGCTGCTGGAAGATTTACGGCTGGATGGAGCGAGAAACCACGACCCCTCTGCCCCGCGGCCTGAATGCTGCCAGACTCTTCTGTGTGGAGCTTGTGGTTATTCTATGGTTCAGTGCAAGTCGGGCTCCACGGTGCTGGGCACTGAGCACCAGAGGACGTCGAGCCCTCGGGCCACCCTCTTCTGATTGTTTGCTCAGAGATCAAGGTTCTTTATTTGTCACATGCATAGTTATATAACTATGCATGTGACAAATAAAGAACCTTGATCTCTGAGCATCAGCGACCTGCTGGGATGTGTGCCGCTCTGACACAAAGCAGCAGATGCCGGTCCTGCTGATGGTTAAGGACCTGAGCCTGTGCTGGGAGACACAGCAAAGAGCTGGACTACCTGTGCACCCTCCACAGGGTCCAGGTATCACCTCCTGCTAGCAGCAGTGACACTGAGACTAGCCAAATGCAAAGTGTCCTGTCACAGCGTTCCTGTTTAGGGTTTGTCTCGTTGTTGGCCCTCTGAACCTGACTTACGATCAGTATCCCTGATGTTTCATTGACATGACGGCACAGTGATTAAAAAGCGGCCCTGTAATCCTTCTGATCAGTGGATTACAGGGATCTGATCATGTGATCTGCGCTGAGTTTGACAGGCTTTTAAGTAAATTGATGTCTTTATGATTTTACTGGTTTGGACTTCACATGACGTGAGAACCTAAACCAACACCATCCCTGCTGCCTGTACGTCACCTGTGACTGCGCAGCAGGACTGTGTCTCGAGGCCCTCCACACATCGCTGACTTTGATTTCCATGACTTTCCTTAACAAATAAGAACCGCCCCTCCTACTTTGCTAATGTTGTTTTCTATTTAAAACACTTCTAAGAAGAGCCGCGGTTTCTTCACAGGCTCGAGGAACTCTCGTCTGGCCTTAAGCTTCCTGTTCGGGCAGAACAACAACAACTGAGTCACATTGAAATCGACGCGCCGGCGCTGCGTTTACATACAGACTGATTTCCATGAGAAGCAGCAGCTGGTTTGAATGGCAGCGCCTCACCTCACGGAGCCTTTGGGGACGGGGATGGTGGCACACACGTTGATGGCGGCGCTGCAAAACAAAACAATGACGTCATCATCATCTGTCATTATCACCCGAGTGCTGCACTGACGCCTCAGCTCGGTCCTCGCTTTGCTTACAGTGATCGTAAAAAAGCTGTTAGAGCTTTTTCTCCAAAGCAGTGATTCAGTCAAAGTAGCATTATTCTGCTCGGTTCCCTCCTCAGATCACAATAATCCTTCTTTATCTTAAACAGCTGAGAAGAAAGGAAGGAGACTCCCATATCCTCAAACTCTAAAAAGACTGGATCCTACACTTCCCATCATGCCTCTGGATTGTGTGAGCCCCTGCTGACTGCTTCCCCAGATTGAACTCTCCTTTTTAATTTGGTGCGCTGGCCCTTTAAAGCGGCGTCTGGCCGACAGCAGCTGGTGTCGTTTCCAACACGTGAATCATTCAAACACACCTGCTGCACCTGCAGACGGCCTCAAGCAAACATGTCTGCTGCTTCCACCTGAAGCGCTTTCTGTGCAAATATGTGGGATGCAAACAGACCTCTTTGGTGGTAGATCGCAGCGAAGCTTCATGTACATCAGCAGCCTGCAGAGAGGAGAAACTCGTTCACACAGAACGTCCCAGAGTTAATAAAACCAGCTACAACAAAACCATGATGGTGCCGAGTAAAGCTGTGAGCTCCTGTGTGATGTTAGTGAACAAGCTGATCTCCCCAAGGTCAAAACTAAAGAAATAAAATAAACAGAGAAGTTTTAGTCACCGAAAACTGAAACACAAAGCCTGCCAGTAAACTGTGATGTGACTTTACTGCAGAAGGTTTTCTTGTACGCTGATAAAATGAAAGAGACACAGAGACAGGCTGGCAGGTCAGCAGGTTAACTTTAGGTTAACGAGCTTTAATAATCAGTTTATTCTATGCTTCAGTTTTAAGTTCAGTTACAATTTAAATACACGTTCCTGAGCTACGGAGCTAGAGTCCTATACTGCAGTTCCTCTAATGTCCACTAGAGGCTACAGCGGTGAGTGGGTCCCCACACCAGAAACAAACATGTTTACAGCCTGAAACACAAACTCTTCATTCTCTGCTCATCATTTCACACCTGTATTTTATAACTCATGTGTTTAAACTGCATTAAGGGTTAAAGTTTCCATCAGGGGCGCGTCGGTGCTTTTGGAGCATTTCTATAATAATCCTGCTGTCGGGTTGTTGGACCAACGGACCTTTCAGGAAGTCTGAGCTCCAGGTCTGGTGAAATTCTGGGATGTTAATTGGACGTTTTTTAGCATCAGTTTGCAGATGGGATGCTGCAAACTGAAGTTAGGCAGCTTTAGCTGATATGATCAACAATCATTTGCATATTATTGATCATGAAACTGAGCTCACGGCACCATTGTTCATCAGTGGAGTTATTTCACTCATTATGCAAATGTGGAGTTTATAAGGTTGGAAAGCTGCAGTCAGCTGAGACTGAAGAGTCACCAGGATGATGATGATGAACAGAATCCACTCTCTGGGATTCAATGATGGCTCAGTATTCCCCCTCTTATCCAAATACAGTCACATGGTTACGGTGTGACAGTCAGCACTGCACAGCCCTGTTGGGTAAATCTGCTGTCAGCCTGATGATGGACAGTTTTGTGCTCACAGCTCTCACACTGAGGCTGCAGTTGTTACTATAAAGCAGGGGCCGGCAACCCTGGGTTAACTGATGGCACAACCATAGCTGGACTGGCCCGATGGTGATTTTTTTTTTTTTTTTGGTAACAGTATAAACAATGAGAGGTGGTGGATTGGTCAGGATCTGGTCAACATGTAAAAATAAGTCAGTTGTTTGGTGGTGGCATCACGGAGCTTCCACAGAGGCCAGCAGGTGGATGAGAGGAAGGGGAGGCAGGAGCAGAGACCTGAAGCGGCCGCTGGTCCGAGTGTCAGGTGAACTGAACTTCAGGTAAGAAGTTATGACCTGCTGTCTCTGGGTCAGATATAAACTAAGTTTACATGGAGTTTATTTTCGTTATGCTGACTTTTTACAGTCAGTTGCAATAACTCGTACTGCTACTAGCTAGCATGACGGAGTTTCTATACAGGTGGGTGGTGCTATGACGTTACTGATAGTGAACTTTATTTTATTCCTAAGGTCAGTTAGTAGAGTTTCCAACCGTCCCGTAAAAAGACAGAATCGTCTCGTATTCAGAGAAAATATTACACGTTTCGTGTTGAGGTGGAAAGGAACCGTTTGTGCCGGACTTCAGCTCGAATGGAAAAAGACACAAAGCTGGAGTTACTCTGTCTTTGCTGCACAGCTGCCTCTCCTCTCACTCTCTCTTCTGTTTCTACTTCAATCATGAAACTGATCAATGATCAGCTGATCGGCTTTTCTCTCTGCGCCACAAACAGGAAACCAGCTGATGTCGCGCTAAACAACAGCAGCACGTTGATCAGCTGTTGTTAGAATTTATTTAATATTAATTTCTAGTATCAGCTGATGTTTGCTGGAGCCACAGCTGTAAAGCTGCTGGTCATGATGTCGGTTTGGATATGTGGTGAGAGGGAAACATGAAACCAGGAGATGTCCTTACTGAATCATCAGAGCTGAACAGGTGATGGAGAAACAGGTTTACCTTTTAGGTGACATGGATGAGTTGAAGTTATGAAGTGTTTCTGAGAGACAAATAACACCAGGATCCTTGTCTGTGCAGGGGCGGGTCTAGCAAAGTGTTGCCAGGGGGGCAGGCAGGGCATTAACAGGGAGAGGGGGGCACAAAGACATACTTTCTTATTCTCATTTAAAATGTCTCGCTTTTAACAAATAATTATCTGAATCTTACAACCAAAGTTTTTATCTGACGTAAAATGTATAGAAATCATACATATACCAACAAGACTGTGCATCACTGTCACCACAGCGTTGGCTTTCATTCAAAGCTTTCACCTGCTGGACGTCACTACCTGACAGGTTTACCTGTCTTCAGAACATTGCAGAGGCCTTACTGACAGTGTTTGGCTCTACATGTCTGTGTGAGCAGGTTTTCTCTCACATGAGTCCTCAGGCAGCCTCTGAATGCTGGACACTCGGAGACCAGAGATCACAGTAACATGTGTGTCTCTGTATCAACAAACATATTGGCCCAGTTTACTTTTCTTATCACTGTTGTGAGGAGGCCATAAACAGCATTTGTATTTTCTGTTGTTCAGTTCATTTGCTGTTATGGATAAAAAGTCTTTTTTTGTTTCAAAGTAGCTGATAACTATTCGCTGACAGCTGCCAACATCTGAACAAATATAATTCTGTAAAGTTGATCTATATAGTGTGTAACTGTTACTATAGAGCGTTATTAAATTTATTGATAATGCAGTCATATGGCACACTGACCTCTGAGGAAACTTTAGATGGCACTCATCATCAGAAAGGTTGCCGACCTGCTATAAAGGATGAAGCTGGCGGCCGCAGCCACAGGAATAGAAGGCGAGCTGCACTAAAGCAGCAGGAAACGATGGAAGAAAGCCTGTTAACAGGGTGTAGGCTGAAAACTGCTGGAGCAGCCTGCTTCCTGTTTTCCAGCACGTTTTTCCCTTTATGGCTGATAAATGTCAGTTTGAGCTCAGGGAAGCCTGGAGTGAACAAACGGGTGAAGAATCAGGCGAATATACCTGAAAGGGGGCGCCGGAGCTCACCCTTTCACAGATCAAACCTCACCTGCCTGCAGGAGGTGAAACACCTGCTCAGACTGTCTGCCCTCTGCTGGCACAACTGTGCAACCACAACCCTCACCCTGCAACCAGCTGCTGAGTGAGCGATGTGTCCGTCACTCAGCATTCACCTGTTTCATGTTGGCATAGTATTCGTTTAACTTACAGGTTTTATGAGAATCGTTTAAGGAGGCCACGCCACATTTTAACTGGGGAGTCTGAGGAGACAGTGCACCGCTGGAGCCTCTGCTGGACGTTAGAGGAACTGCAGGTTTCTGAACCTCATGTAGTTTGTGTCGATGTGTCTGAAGGTCCTACCTTCCTCCGTTGTCTCTCTCGATGGTGGGGAAGAGTCGGAAAGGAAGCGCAGACGGCAGGTCGTCGCTGAGCTGGTACTGCATCACAGTTTGCTGCAAGAGGAGGAGATGAAGAGCATGAGGAGCAGTCGAGAAACAAACTGCACACGCTCAGAGTTCAGTCTGATTTGATGATGTGAGTGAAACGTTTCAGTGTGTTACAGAAACCAGAGCGCGCTGCTGACGTAACCCTGAAACTACAACAGGTGAGTGCTCAGGCAGCGCCTTCATGCTGACTCTGATGGTGCTGAGGAGCAAGCTCTCTTCCTGCAGGCAAAGCTGTCGCTTCCTGTTAAAAGGGAGTTTTTCCTTCCCACTGTCGCCAAAGTGCTTGTTCATAGGGGTTCATATGATTGTTGGGTTTCTCTGTATGTAATACTGTAGGATTAGGATCACCTCTCCCTGGCTGGGACACAGTCGGAGGATCCGATGGCTGTCAAACTCATCCAGCCGCACCGCCTGGTGAAAGCTGCACTCGTCGACCCGAACGGCGGCTCCGTAACCTGAACAGGAACAAACACGGCAGGTCACACACACCCTTCATTTTAACCTGCACATCCTCTCGCCTTAGTGATGGGAGTCCATCCAGATGTGGATCCAACATCATGACCCACAAAAAAACTGGGTCACGATGTTGTCTGAAAAACATCACCGACTAATCTGAATCCAGACTTTTCAGGATTCGGGGACTCCCAGAGTCTCCCGACTTCCTGCTCAGATCCGCTCCAACATTTTCAGTCATAACCATAAACTGACGCCAGCCGCAGTCCGGACTCTTTAACCAGCCCCGCTCAGTACGTGCCGACTTTCAAACCTTTAAATCCACCGTGAAGCTAATAAGCAAATAAATACCAAAATAAAGACACATGCATCTGTGAAAAGCAACGACACAAACAGCAGCAGGAAATGAAGCCGTGCTGTTTTTAATAACACCGACAGGATGAAGCACGTTTAACGCTGCTCTGTGTTTATGAGGACGGACATCGTGCACGGCTCACTTTGTCTTTCTACTCACACTTCACTTTGATTTGATCGCTGAACAAAAACACGGCTGCAACATTTCAGCATGAAAGGTGTATTACAGTTCGTGTGAATCAGGTCAGAAACACAAATAACTATGAAAGTCTGACCCGGGTGCTGATAATCACTGATCACACCACTGAGTGTGATCACCTCTGTAAGGTCAGTTTGCTGGTCTGCAGCATTAGACCGTCCTGTCAGGACTTCACCCCGAGCTCAGAGCGTGTAATGCTCAGAGAAACTGCTCAGGCCTCAGTTAGCATGCTAACAGTCAACGATCACGACAGATTGTAAGGGCTGTAGGAGAAATCCTCTTCTCTGTAAAAAGAACACAGCGCCATAGATTAGATGAACTCTGCATACCAGAGTGTTCGAGTCACATGTGAGGCCATCAGTCCCACAGATAAAGCTTGGACCAAACTGGGTCGTCAACAGGACAATGATCCCAAGTACAGCAGCAAATCTCCAACAGAACAGCTGAAAAATAAACCAATCAAGCTGCAATGGTCCAGTCAAAGTCCAGACCTGAGAGAGCTTTGCATGAACGAACAACTAGAATACAGAGTGGACCAAAACCGCCCCACAGTGATGTGAGAGCCTGATACAGTCACACAGAAAACCGTCACTGCAAAGTAATGCTGCTTAAGGAGGTTATAGTTGCTGCTGACTCAGTTCTTACAGAACTGCAAACAATAGTGAAAAACTTTGAAAGCAAATTACTTGTCACTTAGAAGTGTGGCAGCACTGCTCTTCTTCATGGGCAGCACTGTTGGCGCACAGCACGAAGGTCCTGAGTTCAATTCCACCATCATGCTGGGGTCTTTCTGTGTAGTTTGAATGAATGTGGGAGTGAATGTGAGCGACCCTGAGAAGCGGATGGCTGCTCTTCTTCATATCTAAGTAATATCAGTTAAATCCTGTTTCTGTGCAGACGACACAGTTGTCTGTTGTTTATCCCCTTCACTGGTACAAACTCACATCCCTGCAGTCCATCTTTGTCTGGTTCTTTCTTCTTCGCAGGTTAGAATAGTTTTAATGTCAAATCTGTAGGCCGGGCTTATAGCAGCCTTTCTTCTGCCTGTTCACTACTGAACACAGATCGTGGACTTCATATGTGCTGCATCCTGACCAACTGTACAACAGTCTGGTACGGGAACTGCTCTGCGTTGCAGAGGGTCATGAAAACTGCCCAGCGCATCGCCGGAGCACCACTTCCTGCCATAAAGGACATCTACAGGAAGCGGTGTCTGAAAAGGGCTGGGAAAATCATCAAAGACCCCAGTCACCCATCACATGGACTCTTCACCCTCCTGCCCTCTGGGAGGCGCTACAGGAGCCTCCGGACTAAGACCACCAGGTACCGGAACAGCTTCTTCCCCACAGCTGTCAGACTCCTGAACTCTGCCTCCTGACATCTGACCCACGTTAAACTCATGGACTGAACATACACACACCCACAATGGACAACTGTACCCTCAAATACACAATAATAACATGGACTGAACCACCACTCACAACCACTAGCACTTTATATAGCCTCTGTAGAAACTATCTACACCCTCACTTATCTTAACTGCACTACTGTATAGCTCTGTGTAAATAATCATTCTGTACATTCGATAATCTTTAATCCTACAACTGTTTACAACTTGCATAGTTCCCATTTCTGTATAGCTGTATATCCCAGATTCTGTAAAGTTATTTATTTCATATTCTGTATAGTTTTTCATATTTATATCCTGTTCATATCCTGTACATAGCTTGTACTCACTACAGCCTGTACATACTTATAGTTATAGAATATTCACAACATACTTCATACCGTGTACATTATAACATACCATAATAGACCCATTTCTGTAATATACTCACATATCTATATTATTGCTAATATATATTGTAATATATCTATATCACTAAAGCACTTCTGGATGGATGCAAACTGCATTTCGTTGCCCTGTACCTGTGCATGTGCAATGACAATAAAGTTGAATTCTATTCTATTCTATTCTATTCTATTTACTCTGTGATGACAACATAACATAAATACAATAAACTAATGAAAGGCTGCGATGTGATTGTGCGTTTTTACCTCTGAGCTGAGACTTGCCGATGCTGAACTCTTCGTTCAGTCCGATTCGCATCTCTGTTAAAGAGACGGCACAGACACACCAAACTGAGACGAGAAGATGACATCGCTTCAGATTTTAGAGACAAAGAAACAAATCACAAGTATTAACGTATAAGACGTTTATTTTGATATTGTAATGCACATTTTTGTTGTACTGGTTCACTCGGTGCTGCTGGATTAGTTTAATTCAGATATGAGGAGAGCTAAACAAGGAAATAAACGAAAACTTCTCTTTAGAAGATACTGGGGGGGAGTCGAACTTCTGTGTAGGGAGCGAACAGCAGCATTCATGAAGCAGATGGTTCCTGACTGGGTCGCGGTTCTGCTGGACGAGAACATGAACCTGGACTGTTCACGTTCAGGTTAAGTTAGCAGTGTTGTCGTTGCTGTCATGCTGTGATGTCTTTACTGCTGCTGAGTGTGACGATTAGCTGCGACTGAGGAAACCTGACCTGTGCTCAAAGTTCAACGTTTACCTTTATTGGCTCATTATGACGCGTTTGTTCACATTATAATAATAAACACAACAACAAAAAGTGCATCAACACCAGTCAGAATAAACGAGACGCAGCCTTTTCTCATTGGACTGGCTGCTGCGTGCGCCACCTATGACATCATCAACCTTAATGACAGCTGTGTTTGATTGGCTGTGCGTTTCTCTGTTTGATGGGAAGTTGCTGGTACGACTTCACATCTCAGCAAAACTGAAGACTGATTGTTTCCTCTCGTTTAAACGAGTAAAATCGGTCGCCAGGAACTGAGTCGACGGCGAGCATCAACTGACTTTAAATCCTCCAACTCACTGGAGGACATACGATGCTTCATCTTTTCTTTACCACTGCTGATCCTTGGAAATCCAGTTTCAGTGCATCCACTCAGACACATCTGACAACGGATGTGTCTGAGTGGACGGGACCAGCTGACTGAACCCTCCATAGACACCACCTGGTGGCTCGCTGAACCTCTTTTTGAGCTGTCTCACCTGAGCAGCTCGGCATGTAGCACTTCACTCTGATCTCGCCCTCCACATCTGCCTTCATCAGAAGTCCCTGCAGCACAAACCCAACAGCTCTGCACAAAGTTCTCTGTTTTGGTTGATTCACCTCAGAAATCTTTTGTAATTAAATGTTTTTGACACTAACACATTCCTCAGAGTATTCAGTCTTATTTGTTGCGAGTCTGAAACTGAACCACAAACACTTTTGGCCATTTTTAAGCTTTTCGGGTGTGACTGTTCTTCTCACGCTGATGTTACTCACGTTGGAGCCGATGACGACCGTCATCCTCTCAATCACGTCCACAAATATCTCGCTCTTCCCTCCCTGGAAAACACACACAGACCAGATGATCAGAAGCCAGGACATGAAAAGTTCTGTTTTTTTCCAGGAAGTTTTCAGTCCAGCTGGGACCAGACTATTTACTGAAATCTGACAGTCAGTTTCAAACCTCCAAACCTGCTTGTAAAACGGAGCAAATCCGTTCCCATAAAAACGGACCTAACTGAACTTTTACTAACTCATATCTCGGTGAACGACGACTGCCTCACCCTCGGCTTTAGGCGTTCTGAATGTTGATTTAACCTTCGTCTTAAACTAATCAGCTCATCTTCTTGGAAAAATGAAAGAATATCAACATTTTTACACCAGAAACAAAAACATGTATATGAATATAGATCGCCTTCATTTTTTGAGGCTTGTTTATCTAAAAGATAAAAGCCCACTCCAGGGCAACGAGCCCACAGATCATCCACAGACTTGAAACGAGAGCAGCTTGTTCTTCACTCGTCTGTCAGGCTGTCGGCGTCCTCTCGCTCAGGTGTTCCCCTCCCACAGGTGTGCGGGTTTTACCTGCTCTCTGCTGGACTGGATTGGTCTGGTGGCTGCAGAGCTTGGAGCCACTTTGCTTTGCTGCGTCTCTGCTCCAAACTGCAACGACAGCAAACAAAGAAAAACAAGGTAAACAACGCGGTGAATGCAGACTGTCAGCTGACTGCAGAATGAACACTAAAAATAAAAATCCATTAAAGCTCCACGAAGGCTCTGAGGTCTTTGTTCCAGCACAGTTAGCTCTCAAAGGCAAAAACAGACAAGTGTTTCCCCTAAAACAGTAAACTTTACAGCGGGCCTGTCTGCCAGCTGCTTTGCAACCCGCCTCCACCCCAAATACCCTCAGTTTCTCCTGGTGTCTGATCATCGCTGCTGCCACTGCTCAGTAAATCTTGGTGATGTGATGCTCCTGCTCTCAAATAAACTCTCTTTTCTAAAATAAAGGTGAAGACGATAAATCAAACTTGCCTTCTTGAGGCAGACGAGCACAACCTTACTAACTCACAGAGCTGCTAACAGTCAAACAGACTGAAGACAAGACATAATTAACTTTTACAGCCCAGTTTACTATCGGCACAGACGCGTTCCCTGGATGTTTAACAAAAACCAGACACAGGGGCTGATGGGAAACCAGGAGTGCTCAGAAACATAAAACAACAAGAAAAACTTGTATTCAGCAGCAGAGCTAATAAGAGTCGTGCACTGAGGAGGTCAAACCCGTCTTCCCGTAACGTCCAGCCCTGGGTGCACGGACTTAAGGTCACAGATTTGAGGAGGAGCCCAGCGCTGACAGAGTAATCCGTCCTTAAAGCCTCAAAATTTGGAGGAAGAAAACAAAACAGGCAGTTGTGTCGAGACATTATGGAACCAAGAAGACCGACCTTAAAAACATGGCTCAGATTATTTTCTTCGGCAGGTTAGACGACTCTAACATCGTCTGCAGTTCAGCCAGAGCCTCATTAAGACCAGACAGCTGGAGGAAATTACATCCATCCGTGTGTCTAAGGACAGATTTACAAAGCACGAACGGACCTCGGCTCACATATTTGTTTTCTGCTGCCTTAGAAAAAAAGCCCAAAGCCTCTGACTGTGAAGCAAACGTCCTGAACACCTGATTCAGCCGAAACTCCTGTTTTTAATCCTGTTGCTATGACAGTTCTTATTCCTCTGGGCCAAATCACCTTGAATGATCTGAAAACAAAAATGTGACTTTGATGCCTCCTGAGGACAGATGGCTGCGGTTCCCCTCGAAGCTAATGTCAAGAAAACAAAGCAAGCAAGCGAGGCGGTGCTACCGTACCAGGCCGACATTGCTGAGGTCAAACAGGCTGAACGGCCTGGAGGTGACGGCTTCGGTCTGGATGAAGTTCTTCAGGACGTCAGAGGAAGTCGTCTGGATGTAACCGTAGTCCTGACAGACAGAAGGAGAGGACGGTGTTTACACGAGCAGAGGTTCATCAAACGAAAATGTGACTAAAGCTGCGTTCACACTGCAGGCGAAAGCGCATCAAAGCCGATTTTTTGACCCTCTGCGACCATCTATCCGATCATGGTATGACAGTGTGAACGACACAAATCCGATATTTTCAAATCCGATCTGGGTCACTTTCGTATGTGGTACTGAATCGATACATATCTGATGTTTCAGAAAGCGACTGCTGTTTGACGGTCACGTCGCATTAAATGCGTCTTTTACGTCACTGACACAAGACAGACGCCGATTATCAGCGCCAGAGAAGACATCGCGAACGCTTCCTGACCATCCAATGTAGATGTCAGTGAAACTGTTGGGAAGACAACGTTGGAGAAACGTGAACATTTTATTTGTACTGTATAATCTGCAGCTATCCTTTGAAGCAGCGCTCCTCTAAAACAGCAATAAGGATCATTATTAGGTTATTTACATTATTATGTAAATAACAAAATAACTTAAAGCAAAAACTGGGAAACGTGAAGTCCGAACTCTTTATATTAAGGCCATCAGTCACACATGCTGTTGGTCTGGGTCTAAACAGAGCGCGTTGTGTGTGACGTCTTCTTTTGCGCATGCGGCGCTTTGAGCGTTCACACTAGAGCGCGTTTGCTGTCGCATTTTATTTGTAGTGTGAACGAGCAGACAAAAAAATCTGAATTGAGCAGAGTGAGCGTAGCCTAAATGCTTGTTTCCCTCTAAGAGAGATGGAGCAGGAGGTGCTAAATCTGCACTACAGAAGAGGAAAACATGCTGCTCCACCCACAGCTCATGTTTTTACCTCTTCGCTGTAAACCTGAGCGATAACGAGCTCCACACTGCTTCCACACCAACGGGAAAACTTTCATATAAGTTTGTCCGATGTGAAAAACGACTTTGGATAATTGGAAGAAAATTCATGGGAAATTAATGAGATCATGAACTCATCAGTGAAGCATTAACAGAGGTCACAGAAAAAGTGCGATACGTTCATTTTCACAAAGACTTCTTCACAATCAGACCAGAGTCTTCCCCAGGTGGATATCTGTAAGAGTGCAGGTTTGAGGCTACGTCCTTCTTTACATATATTAAAACTTTACAGCACCACCTGTAGCCAAAAGGGTGGCAGCACGGAGACTCACCACGATCTCGTCCAGCAGCTCGTAGATGAGGGCGAAGTTCATCTGCACCGACTTCTCTGATAGGCTGCCGCAGTAATCTTTAACCAGAGCTGCTAACCTGCAACAAAGAGCATGCTCAGTCAGCTCAGGAGCTGTAACACCATCAGGTGCAGAGCCTCAAACTGTCTGAGGTCACAGCCATCCTCAAACACAAGCAGTCAGCTTACGGATGACCTCATACCTGTTGAGAAACTCGGTAATGGTGAACGGCGAGGAGCCCGCCGTGGTCGTGGCGACCCAGTACAGTCCTCCCTGCCTGATGTGGACGAAGTAAATATCCTTATGATTCTGCAGGAAAACAAAAGATGTTTAACCAGACATGAGGAGAAAATAACTGGCATTATAATCAAACATAATGACTCCTTCTTCTGAAATCTGAGAACAAGCTGCTCATTGTTGGTTTAAATGTTTTTAATTATGAGCTGACTGGACAAAGTCCGGACAGAGAGCAGATGTTGCTGCATTGCAACAGCTTTTGCAGCTGGAACGCTGACCACGTCATGGAAACACATAAAATGAACCAAAACAGACACCAGAACATCATGTGGAGTCCGAGTCACTCACACGGACCAATAATCTAACTGCTGTCAGGTTAACTGTTCTAACAAACCCTTCAAAAAGTCTGAGCTCCACTTTGTGTGTTTGGATGGTCCTGAGCATTAATCAGCAGGTATGCGTGTCTCAATAAAAAGAAGCCATAATTTATTTACCATGACGACCGGAGGCTGGTCTCCGGTCAGCGCCGTGACCTTCTCGTAGAAAATACTGACAATGTCGTTACCAGCTCCTCCACGGACTGGTGGGTCAGGTCAAGGTTGATGTTTACACACAAAATAAATAAAGCACATTTTCAGATTCAGAATTGTCCCCATACAGCCGACAGTATGGAGGTCCGGCACTGCCGAAATATATTTACAATTCAAGTTTACTTAATGGGGGACTAATACAGTTATTCATACAGCTTTCATTTGTCCTGAGCTGTTTCCAGCTGTGGGAACAGAAGGATACAGTCTTTATAAATGAGATGGTCCCCCTTCGAGGACAAGATGAAGACCTGAGAGATCATCCTGCTGAGAGACACACAGGAGAAATGAGAAAATAATAATCGTCTTTATTTACTTATATGAATTAATTATGTTGCAAACAAAAAGTGACAGAACTCGGTAACTAAATAAAAACACTGAAAAGGAGATAAAATCAAGTACAATCAGGAAAAAGTTGTTTGTTTTTTAAAGAGGAGACTTTAAGTACCTGAGGCCACGATTTGATTTCCTCAGGCAGATCGAAGCCTCAGAGCTCCTCATGCAAACACCCAGGTGACAATAAAATATTTCGTCCTTAATCAGCTCTAATGATTCTTATGCCGAATTTGATTTTAGAACCAAAATAATCCGAGAAACCCTTAAATGTGATTTTAATGCGTGCATGTGCTAGAAGAAGTGAAAGAATATTTTAAAATGACGGAAACTGTAAGCGACCTCAGTCTAAAGCCATTAGCATGCGGAAATTAGCTTTTCACGCTCATTTTGTAAAGCTGAGGTTAATAGCAGTTACTGATTTACTCACCCACAGATGGCCTCCGGGGAAACAGATGTAAAAATAAATAAATAAATAAAAAAGTAAAAAGGTTTCTTTTAACCCTTTTTTTTTAATCCCTAGGAAGCCATGACTGGCAAGGAAAGCTAATTTACTGATCGTAACTGGGAACTCGAGTGAGCTAACCCAGCATTTATTAACTCAAAACGGCAAAAATAAGATGTTAAAAGGTGAAATTAAAATTTAAAAAAGTTCGTTTGTAAGCTAGATCCCGGCTATCCGGGTAGTTGACACACACACACCACAAGAGCATCTCAGTTGACAGGTTAGTGTTTACAAACCGCGTCATCACCTCGCAATTAGCGCACAGCGCCGCCAGCAGTGCGGGAGGATAATTTAAGTTAAAATATTTAGAAATGTAACCCCATAAATAGCCTTTATAGCTACATCGTCTTTCTATCAATATCAATTAGTGTCACTCACACTAATGACAGTTTAGACATTTAGCCGTGTAAATGTAGCTCGTTTTAAAGACATCCTAACAGCAGGGGGCAGCACTAGCAGAGGCGGAAATTCAAACGGAAGTTGTTTCTGCCTGAGATTAGCCATTTTCAGCACAGCGTTGATGTACAAACCGTATAGTCGATCATGAAGTAAGTAATTATTTTCTTATTAAGCGTTTAATTTAAGTTTTTTTTATCGTTTACTGATCAATGACAACTATTCGGTAATGATTATAGCCATTCGAAAATGACTATTCGCTACCAAAAGCGCCAGCATGAAGATTGTTTGAGTACTTCTTCATGTACAATCTCGTCTCCCAGAATCCATTCAGAAAACCTTAGATTTTATGTTTATTTTCCACCAACTTTTCCCCATAAAATAATCAGACACACTTTCTGCGGTTATTATACAATTACAGGAGCCTTATTTCAATTCGGCATTCAGTAAAATAGCATAAAATGAAGCTTGGACCAGAGTTTGAAGAGGTGATCATCGCCTCCTGTTTTGGCGATAGGCGATTTTCTTTACCGTTGCGGGATGTGTGTTAGCTCACTAAAATAAAAACGAATCAGAGCTTCACAGAGCACAAACACCCGTGTTGCGTTCCTGTCAGTGTGTTCACGGGGCTTTAAATCAGTCATAATCTGAATGGAGTTTGGTCTGTAGAAACAGACGTCATTGCGCTCCACATATCTGGAATCAGTGGTCTTAAAATCAGTTCTGTTTGTGCCTTATGTTTAGGTTTAAATTACATTTCTTTTATATTTTACTGTTTATGGCTTATGTCTTTTTATATTTTTGCCTTTTTATTATAAACTCATATGATTAAGCTCATGTTTCTTCTCCAAATCCTCAAATTTAGCCTTGCAGAAATAAAACTTAAACGCTGGGTTGTACGAGATGAAAGCAGATGACTGTCACATATTAATTACAGATTATGAACCAGGATTCTGAAAAGGAAACACTTTGTTTTCTCTCTGTTTTCAGTCCTCTAACGAAGGTAAAGCTGATAAACGAGCTGAACGAGCGTGAAGCCAGCCTCGGGGTCAACGAGTCCGTTTCCTGGCACAGCGAGTACAAAGACAGCGCCTGGGTCTTTGTTGGTGAGACTGCGTGACAAACTGAATAATCCACAGATGAGCAGATAATGAAAATAATCATTAGTTTAAAGTTGAGGGGAAAATGTAAACTGGGAGGAAGTAAAGGCTTTTCTTTAGAAGCCACATCCTCACATGACTGAATCATTCACCATCCTTTGCCTCTTGGCTGACAGGTGGTCACCAGTCTGCCAAGGTCCTTGGTCAGTCAGGGATGTCCTGTGCTCCCATTGGTTGTCATTTCTGCTTCAAAGTTTCTGTCTCTGCAGCACAAACTTTTTGACTCTTCCTGATCGGCTTAAGCTCCACGTGTCATGTATTAGTGAGCTTAAGAGGTTTTTCATAGACCGATATTTCATATGTTCCAGATAAATGATCGACGGGTATCAAAAAATGGTCCCTATGGACCAATCAGATCTCTGGAAAATGACTTCACTCAATCTGGAAGATCCATGAGACATCTCAGATCGTGTAGTCTGTGTGGAAAATTCCCACTTAAAATCGAATACAAAAACCCTCAGACCGCCTTAAAATCTGTACTCTGAGTGATTCCAGCGATGGTGAAGCTGCTGTTCAGAGATCTGATTGGTCAGGTGATGGTGAGTTCCTACCAGCTGACCTATAATCTTGAACATCACGTGCTCTGGAGCAGGTTAGCTGTGCGTCATAAGCATAAGTTACTGAGGTGGTAATAATGAACCACTTTTGTAACACCAAAGTGAAGCTAGTTTAAAAACCACAAATGCTGTTTCATAGTCACACCTCTGGAGAAGGGGTTTGATGAAGACTTGGCTTTTTGGAAATATTCCTTTTACATGAAACACTCTGAACCATTACCAACCATGGTATCTTCAGCTTTAATAAAGGTGTTTATACTGGAAACAGCAGTGTTGTTTTGTGTGCATCTGCTGGATGTTTTGTGTTGTTGCAGTGTTTATGTTGCTGACATTAGTGATGAAGTAATGAAAGGTTTTTGGAGAATGAATAAGCAGCGTTTTGGATGTTGTGTTTTCTGCAGGAGGGTTTCCATACGAGCTGACTGAAGGAGACCTGATCTGTGTCTTCTCTCAGTAAGTACCTCATCATTTCTTAACTACACTACTCACAGATGGGGAGCACCAAGATTCACTTTGTCCTGTCAGGTATGGAGAGATCGTCAACATCAACCTCGTGCGTGACAAGAAGACCGGAAAGTCCAAAGGTTTCTGTTTTATCTGCTATGAGGACCAGAGGAGCACCGTGTTGGCCGTCGACAACTTCAACAGCATTAAGGTGAAAGGACACACTCTGCTGCGCTGCTCTGAATCTCGTCTGACTCGTAGCTTGCAGTTTGTTCCTGTTGACACAGAGGTCAGTCATGGAGGTCCACAGAGTCCTGTGTGTCTAATGATACTGTTTGTGTTACACAGGAAAACACTACATCTGCTTTCACTGATATGCAGATGATACCCAGCTGTATTTATCCAGCCACCAGATGACACAAATAAAGTTAAACTACAGTTTAATGATTTAAGAAATGCTGGAGTCATTGTTGACCAGGACATGTCCTTCAACGCACATATTAAACAAATATGTAAGACTGCTTTCTTCCATTTGTGCAACATCTCTAAAGTTAGAAATATCCTGTCTCAGAGTGACGCTGAAAAACTAGTTCATGCATTTATTACTTCCAGGCTGGACGACTGTAATTCATTATTATCAGGACGTCCTAGAAACCCGCTGCAAAGCCTGACCTTGTAGCACCATAATCACCCTGTTAGAGCACTTCGCTCTCACACTGACAGAACGACTTTAGATCCTGAAGGTTTTTCGAGGGTATCGGGCACGCGGGGCCTTTTTGTGCTTCATCCCTTTTACTCACTTTACTAGAGTTTTACAGGGAACAGCTGCAGAGATGATGATCCAGGTTTCTTAAGAAATTGTAAAATTTCGGATGTAAAGTTGTGTCATCAGCGTGGTCTGTCCGAACTATGATGAGGAGCAGGTGAACACTAATGTTGTTTTAATGGCCCTGAAGGAGTCGTGGCTACATGATAAGCCACCTGACTCATGTAGATTTAAACGTTCATGTCCTCGAGCTTGTTGTGAGCCGACATCTATCCCACATGGTCACATGACCCAGAATGCAGTTCTTTTTTGTCATTTTTTTCCAGCAAATTATCAGAAAACGGAAACATCCAGAGGGTTCGAGCTCCTGTGTTGACAGAAAACCTTTTTCCTGGGAGTGTTTTTACTTTGATTTTTCTATTAAAAGAAGCCAGATCATGATGTCAGACTAGAGAAACAATCATGAACCTCATTTTCCTACATGGATGTGAGGCAGCAGATGACAGACTTATTTAAATACTCATATGAAGGCAGTTAGTAAAGGCCAGTCTCAGCCCTGGCTCAGAGACTGAACGATGAATTTTAATTCCTGTTAATGTTGTTGTCAAGTGTGAGTCTGCAAATATTCAACGTGTGAAGCTGAAGTTAATGTACGTAAACTATCAGCTGTTTGTGACGCGGTGGCTGGTTGTTCGATTGACTTCAGGACTTTAAAGGTTCCAGTGAGAGTTGATCTCTGACTGTTGGTTTGTGCTGTCAGATCAAAGGTCGCACGATTCGCGTTGACCACGTCAAAGACTACCGACCCCCCAAAGACGGCGAGGACATCGACGACGTGACCAAGCATCTGAGGGAGGAGGGCTGCGCTCCCAAAGTCGGCGAGTCTTCCCCCTCCTCTGAGGATGACGAGCAGTACGCCGTACCTGTGAAGAAGCCCAAGAAAGGTGATGTCACATCCTGTCGTGTGAAACCCGCCTGACACAAGATGAGGTGGATTTTTATTTATCTTCATTCTGCGCTCTCTGTTTCAGACAAGAAAGAGAAGAAGAAAAAGAAGAAGGAGAAGAAGAAGGACAGGAAGAGCAGAGCCTCTTCTTCATCACCACCTCCTGTTTCAGTCAGAGTCAAAGAGGAGAAAGAGGACGCCGGGTACGACAAATACAACCAGAGAGGGCCGCCGCCAAAGCCAGGAGGACAACCGAATGGACAGACAGCGAGACACAACGAGAGACTGAGAGGGGAGGAAGAGGAGGAGAGGAGGAGGAGAGACGCAGATCGGCAGAGAGAGGAAGAAAAGAAGAGGGGTCACGAGAGGGAGAATGACAGAAGCAGAGATAATGATAGAAGACGAGAGACGGAAAGAGAAAGAAGAAGAGACGCAGATCGGGACAGAGATGACAGGCGAAGGGAGAGAGACAGAGACGATGACAGGAGGAGGTAGAAGAAGAACATGGGAGACAGACATGTTTAAATCCAAGCTGAAATCAACACAGATGAATATGTTTTAGTCCATTCTTAGATATTCATTTGATATTTCGTTCATGTCAGCCTTTTATGCATTATTCCTAAATGAAAATGCTTCTGGCTCCTGTGTGAGCTCTGAAACATTCAGCCCAGCACTGGTGTCACTGCTGGCTCATCGCACCACAGCGAGTCTGAAGTTCAGCTTCTGTTTAAACTTTACGTGAAAAGCTTGAAGTCCACACGTCTGTCTGACAAAACGTTGATGTTTGTTTTACAATAAATCAATATTTCTAGTTTTGGCATGAACTCATTTTAAGCCCGTCCTGGTGACATCACGATGATGCCTCAGTTTGTTTACATTTGGAAAGAGTCGCATAAATGAAAAAGACTTCTGTGATTTTGTGCTTTGCTCAGAAAAATAATTTCAATGGCAGATTTAAACATTCGTGTAAATGCGGAAAATAACATCAACAGTACATTTAATCTATTAGATCGATTAGTTTATTGATGCAGCACCAACAGTCACCTCAAAGCACATATTTTAATGTAGAGATACTACAGTAATGAGGTCTACTCTGGAGCCTGTTCTGGCATTTGTGCCATAGAAACTGAACATCATTTAATAATAATCCCTGAAGCCCTCATTTATTTCTTAATAACATTAAAATCTACAATAATGGATTCCACAGCAGTGGGTAACATACGTCATCACAGCAGACGACTTTCTGAAAGTGCTGTCACTAAGTTAAAGGATTTCTTGTAGCTGTGTACCACCACAGCTCAGAGCAGCTACCTGAACTCGCAAAGAGATTGATCATGTTAATAATTTTACACCTTCTGTGCAAGGACTCTGGATACTGGGTCCTCTGAAAACAAATGCCTCAGATCACAAGTACGTGAGTCCCTGGTAGAACTTGCTCTTCAACAAAACGGGCCTCTGTAAAGCTCCAATATCTTGATGTTCTTTTCATCAGTGATTGATGAAAAGAACATCAGGTTCGTCTCCAGGCTGACAAAAATGCTGTTGAGCCAACTATTCCTTTAACATTAACTAGTAAAATAACATTTTAACCATTAGAGAAAATACCAAATCCAATGCCACTGATATTACAATACTTTCATAACAGTTGATCTTTCTGAGTTAACTTCAATAATTACTTCCTCCAAACCATCAACGTGTCTTTTAGACCCCATTCCTACAAAACTGCTCAAAGAAGTCCTGCCATTAATTAATTCTTCGATCTTAAATATGATCAACCTATCTCTAATGATCGGCTATGTACCACAGGCCTTCAAGCTGGCTGTAGTTAACCCTTTACTCAAAAAGCATCTCTAGACCCAGCAGTCTTAGCTAATTATAGGCCAATCTCCAACCTTCCTTTATATCAAACATCCTTGAAAGAGTAGTTGTCAAACAGCTAACAGATCATCTGCAGAGGTTTATTTGAAGAGTTTCAGTCAGGTTTCAGAGCTCATCACAGCACAGAAACAGCTTTAGTGAAGGTTACAAATGATCTTCTTATGGCCTCTGACCGTGGACTCATCTCTGTGCTTGTCCTGCTAGACCTCAGTGCAGCGTTCGATACTGTCGACCATAATATCCTATTAGAGCGATTAGAACATGCTGTAGGTATTACAGGTACTGCACTGCAGTGGTTTGTATCATATCTATCTAATAGACTCCAGTTTGTGCATGTAAATGGAGAGTCCTCTTCACACACTGAGGTTAATTATGGAGTTCCACAGGGTTCAGTGCTAGGACCAATTCTGTTTACATTATACATGCTTCCCTTAGGCAGCATCATTAGAAGACATAGCATACATTTACACTGCTATGCAGATGACACCCAGCTCTATCTGTCCATGAAGCCAGATAACACACACCAATTAGTTAAAGTGCAGGAATGTCTTAAAGACATAAAGACCTGGATGGCCGCTAACTTTCTGCTTCTTAATTCAGATCAAACTGAGGTTATTGTACTCGGCCCTGAAAAGCTTAGAAATATGGTATCTAAGCAGATTCTTACTCTGGATGGCATTACCTTGGCCTCCAGTAACGCTGTGAGGAACCTTGGAGTCATTTTTGACCAGGACATGTCCTTCAACGCACATATTAAACAAATATGTAAGACTGCGTTCTTCCATTTGTGCAACATCTCTAAAGTTAGAAATATCCTGTCTCAGAGTGACGCTGAAAAACTAGTTCATGCATTTATTACTTCCAGGCTGGACGACTGTAATTCATGGGGATTCAGTTTTCAGGCCCCTCTTCTGTGGAACCAGCTTCCAGTTTGGATTCAGGAGACAGACACTATCTCTACTTTCAAGATTAGGCTTCAAACTTTCCTTTTTGCTAAAGCATATAGTTAGGGCTGGACCAGGTGACCCTGAATCCTCCCTTAGTTATGCTGCAATAGACGTAGGCTGCCGGGGATTCCCATGATGCACTGAGTTTTTCCTTTCCAGTCACCTTTCTCGCTCACTGTGTTAATAGATCTCTCTGCATTGAATCATCCATCTGTACTTGGAAGGATGGATGATAACATGACTTAAACTTTTTATTAATCTCTGGCTGTTTGTCCTGTCGTCCTCCCCTCACCCCCAGCAGATGGCCCCGCCCCTCCCTGAGCCTGGTTCTGCTGGAGATTCCTGTTAAAAGGGAGTTTTTCTTTCCCACTGTTGCCAAGTGTTTGCTAATATCAGGGTCGTCTGATTTTGGGGGTTTTCTCCTTATTATTGTAGACTCCTCACCTTACAATACAAAGCACCTTGAAGAAACTGCTGCTGTAAGCTAAACTGAGTAAAGGTGCCTGTTGAAGACTCCGTCAGATTCTAATAAGCTCAGCTGTCAGTTGAGCTTCAGTCCTCAGAATTGTTGCCATGACAACATCTCCACTTCCTGTCACTCTGGAGCAAATAAATTTGTGAAATTTGGATTGTGACCCAGTCCTTCCAAATTCAAGATCGTATCTTTTATCAAAATAGTTTTTGAACTGCGAGTTTTTGCACAAAAGTTTCTTTTTCTGTTACTGTGTCATAAATATGGTCACAGGATGGATTCAGAGAGAACTTGAACCTGCTCCTGAGGGAACGTCCTCAAACTACAGTGTCTTTCTGGCACTTAGCAGGTACCTAAAAAAAAATTAAAAAAATAAAACAAAAAAAAGCCTAAACTTTGAGCAAAAGCAGCAAAAAATGTGAAAAAGATGAAAACAACTTTAATATTTGGTGTCCTGGTATTTTCTTAAAGACTAAATCGTGTCTCTAGCTGAAAGTACACAGCATCAGCCTAAGTTCAAAGTGAAGCCAGTTTAATACGTACACCACCCTCTTTTCCAAATATGGTAAAAAATTTGATGCTCATTTTTTTACTGATGGTTTCGAACTGAAATGTTAAAATATTTTGGTGTACTCCAAACGATGAGGAGAAGTTCAGTTTATTAATGGAAGGAGGAATAGCAACATGAAGGTCAGCGTAAACAAACCTGTTTATTACAGAAACATCACAAACTGAGCTTTACAACAGAAACATCACCGTGAGCGTAGAAAACGTACTCTGGAAATCTCAAACAGCAGCACAAATACGTGTGAAAACAAAGAGTGGGAGGAATAAATCTTTAGAAAATAGACTGTCCCTTTAGCTTCATTTACAATATCTCAAAATATTTCATGGAAAGTCGGCGTGAAAGTGATTATTGTTGAGTGTGTCTGTGGACACGAGCGTCCCGGGTTGTGGACCTCCCTGTGCGTCCTCATGCTTCATTTCCAAGGCTGTTAAAACTGAGTCTGATTCTTTGTTGGCATTCAGAGGCTGGAAAACCCTCATTCAAATATGAACACATGATGGAGGCTCAAGACTTTTGCACTGTGTGTGTGTGTGTGTGTGTGTGTGTCAGTCAGCATTTTTCTTATGGTGCCATAAAACTTCTTTGCTATGTGGAAGTAAACGTGCTTTCATCCGAAGAGTAAAAAGGTTTCTTCGTCACTCCAACACTGGGAGAATGTTTCCTGCTCTCATTGTTTGTGATCAAAGATTCACATCAAACTGCAGCGAGCACTTTGAACTTTGAACTTTGAAAAATCACAAAATGATCCGCAAACGGAAAAACGGGACCCTGAAACCGGGACACTCGTGTCGAGGTAACCACACCTGGAGACAAAGAGACAGCAGTGTTTGCTCTGTGTTTCTACTGTGTGCACATACAGCAGTCATATTAGAATAAGCCTTTTTCCTGCCCACTCTGGAAATGTGGGATGTGACAAGTTTTATGACAAATAAGCTCAAATTTGCAGTTTTCTGTTCACGACCCACCAGTCAAGCATAACACACCACAGAAACACGATAATCATCGAGCAGGTACGAAGGAGCCGGGTGTGTTTTTCTACAAGCACAGAAATCTAATGACTACAGCTCAAAAGCAGAAGTCAGCCAATCAGAATAAGACGTAACTCTGAATCATACAAAGCTACTCTCTAAAGAAAATCCAGAGCTGGATGAGACACTTGGATGAATGATGGGAAGAAATCGGCTTATTTTGGACTTTTCTTCATCTTCATGAACACAGAGGAAACGCCGCTGAGCTCGGAGGGCTTTGCGGTTCAGTTACAGACATGTCTGTGGTCAGAGGTATCTTTCTGGTCAGTTGCTATGACGGTTTCACGAGAAGGAATTTAGTTTTTAAAACCCACATTTCCACATAAATACACGAGTTTGTGTCGGTCGTGTCTCTGTGGCGTTGAGCAGACGAGCAGCTCTCCGTTCTTCTGAACACATCGTTGCGTTTTTCTGTTTCCCAGAAGCAGCACATCAGCACCAAGGCCCCTTTAGAAAGCGGGTGAATGGGAGGAGGTGGTTAGCGGTAGAAAAGTAAGGCGCTGGCGGCTAAACGGACTGCAGGAGGAGGGACGGGAGGATTATTCCTCCATTTTACTGCTTTTATCAGAGATTAAAGAAAGTCTGAGGATTAACTGAGCACAGCTCAGGTCAAAGGCCGACCTCCAGTCAGAGACCCGCCATCAGTCACCATCTGCAGCTGCAGGGATCTGAACCGGCAACCTCTCAGTCAGAATGTTGGTGTTCACATTACTCTGCTTTACCTGAACTGCTGGCAGCCTTCTTCCACCAGCTGACTCCAGGTCTGTGGAGCTTTTTCACAGTATTTGTTTTTTATGAACACAGACGGATTAACCTGCAGATCATTTTCTATACGTGCATATTAAAAACACAGCTGACAGCCCGACCCACGGCCCTTTCTTTACTGAGTTTATCAAAAAGGTTTAAAAAAGTGTGAGGAAACAGCCAATGAGAATGAGAATGACAGTTTTTAATTTACTGACACGTGACAAAGAAAACTAACGACTCAGACAAACATTTTCCTCGGATTAAAAGTGTCTAATTCCTCATTTTGCTTTAAATTCCAGTCTTAAAATGACATTTATCCTCTTTCATACTAAAACGTTACAGCAGAAATAAACATGTTCACATGCCTCACCTCTATGGACATGTAGATAGTTTTCACCAACTCCTTCAGTGCACAGAGATTATTGAAATAAGTCAAATTCACCTTGAATAATATTTCCTGAATATTTTTGGTCTGTTGGCAACAAGGTTAGACTCATTTTCCGCTCTGTCCTATAATCACTGGATGATTTCTTTGTTATATGTGATACTAAAGCAAATATCTTTACATTCTCCACTTCCTTTCAACAAAAAAGCCAAAACAATAAATAATCTGCACATTAACCAATAAAGAAGCCACGGCTGAACTCTGCATGTTCAGAATCTCTCTGTAAACAACTAATCAGACGTGAACGTTATCAGAGCGTTTCCTGAACCATTAACTGTGAATGTCGTAACAGTCGTGGTGTATTTGGCCTCTGCTGGTGAAGAACGTAAACTCAGTCTGATAGCACCAGAACTGCAGAGCAGAATATTGTGAACACGCCGGCCTGACAGGAAGCCGATTAACCCGACGCAGGAAGAGGGAGCCGCTTCGGCAGAGAGAAGTGTTTGTTTCCACCAATGAGGACCGAGTCCTCGGGAGTTTAATCTCTAACCAGGCCAGACGTCCTGGCTGCGGTCGAACCAGCAGATCCGACCGTTCCTCCATCGAGGAGAGTGTTGGAGGCTCGAGGTGACGCCCTCGTTTCCAGACAGGTAACCAAAGGACATTCTGCCCCACGTCCATCGTTAGCTGACCACAGAGGTCAAAGGGCTGCTGCTGACTGTTTGAGCCGACTCCTCGAACGACTCCAACTGAGGCTGTCAGCAGGTGCACTCTGCACCTCCTTAACTCCTCCCTCGGCAGGAGGCTCCCCTCGGCTCCGTCAGCACATGGAGATGGTGACGTTGATCCCCAGGTTACCATTGTCAGCGAACAGATGGGCGATGGAGGTGTCGAAGACCAGGCAGTCACTGTTCATGATGGCGGCGGCCACGCCATCGTGGATGGAGCGCGGCGTGGCCTCCCAGGTGAGCCGGCGCCGGTTGCCGTTTAGCTCCAGGCGATAAGCGAAGTTTTCGGCCTGCTTACGGGTGCCGATGAGCAGCACGACAGCAAAGAACTGCTGGTGACCTTCATACTTCTCCTGCTTCTCCAGCACCAGCATGAAGTGGTGGCTGAAACATGACTGCATCATCACCCAGTCGACGGCGCCCGGCAGATTGATGTCCGTCGCCAGGAAAACGATGTCCTCCCCCTGCAGCACGGAAACAAGTACCGATTAGGAAGAACTCAACGTTTTCACACTTCACACCTGAAATCATGAGGAAAACAAGCTGAAGAACCAAGAAGTGCTGTGGTGTCAGAGACGTGAGCAGAAAAGGTGAAACGTTCACTTACACGAACGTCACACAGTTAAGAACACTTGTGATCCCGTTTCTACACAGTGCCGTGTTTCTCTGTTTCGCTGCTGAGGATTCCTTAATAATTTACATTGTTTGTCTCAGCAGCTTGTAGACCTGATGTGTAGGATGTCCTGAAATCTCTCCTAGCTGCGTTCCAACTACATCCTGCATGTTCAGTTGGTGAGTAGTTAAATCTGCTGGTTACTTCAAACGGCGCTTTTGTTTGATTCAGAGGTTCCACTGATACTGAATGCAGGGCCTTACACTGGTTAACGGTTGGAACGCTGACATGACAGCTCGACATTCATTGTGGATGCATTGTGTTAAAGCCCCAAAGTGCAGAAACAGTCAGAAGGACAGGCTGCAAACAAAGATGGTTCCCACTTTGCCCGTGTTTCTACCCCATACTGTGTGTCTGTAGAATCAAAGTTTGGATCTTGACCTGCAGCGTGGTGATGGACTTGTGAGCGTGCATGAGGTGAGGCATGACGGCCTCCAGTGAGCCATGCCACTTGCAGGTGGCTCCTGGGCACGGGCAGGTGTACGGCCTGAACTCGCACACCTCCTCGTGATCGGGCTTCTCGCTGTGGTGAAGAGACAGCGGGCAGCCGGCTGACGAATACTGCAGGGAGGACACACAACACAGTTAGAGGCACGCTCGACCTGAAACATCAGCTGCTGAAGGAAAGTCGCATCTCACATGAATATTACATCAAGGAAATTGACCCTTTTCTCTCACCGACAATCTACTTGAACTAATGTGGAAGTGCCTTAAACTTGCATTCTTTTCAATGTTGTAACATGACGGGGAAAATTACCCTTGGCCATGACCGGTGTTACCGCTTTGATGAGTTCATGGACTCACTCAGATCATACTTAATAAAAGTCCATTAAGAGTCAAAGACTGGTTATGCTCACTGGCTAACGTACAGTTTTTCTGCCATCGTACGGTTTCTTGTTGAGATCCGGCCCTCGCCATCCAGGTTCAGCGTAAACACTCATCTTAAGGAAGTAACAACATTTATACTTTCTACAGTTAAAACTACGCTGTGTGCTTAAAACAGAATAAACACAGAAAAGTTGTAATATTTTTAGTCATTGTTAGTTTGGTTCGTTTTAAAAACTAAACTGAAACATTGTTATGTTAGTCCAGGTCCAACACAAACCACTTTTCATTTCAACGGTTCATTGATGCTTCTGTACTGATGTTTTGCCATTTCCACATTTTTCCTCCTGATAAATGTCTGAACTGTTGCCTCGGCTCAGAGGACATTAAATGAGGAGTAATTTAAATTTTCTGGATGAATTAAGAAGCTGGGATATAAAGACAGCCGATGGCTGCTGCCTTTATGCAGACAGGAGTGCGTTACTGTAATGGCTGCAGCTGTCTCCTTCATTTTCTGAAACGCTGAAGGTCACAGCGGTGAGACTCTCCCTCCCTCATCCCGTTTCATCTCCAACAACAGACTGACTACAGACAGACGGAGCTTATAGCGGGGCATGAAGGGGGGGGAGTGATGAGGAAGGCAGTAAATGAGGTATGAAAACAGCGAGGCGGTGAGGAGCTCAGGGAGACGGGAAGGCTCTCGGGGGAAGCGGACGATGTCGTTAGCGATGCCGTTTGAACATCGCCCCCTGGTTTCGGCGTGCTGGGAGAGCATCCATAAACATGAGGGAAGACACATCCAGACGAGAACGGCGTGTTCAGAAGATGACTGCTGATTGGGTGGTTTGACACCAGAACACCACACAGTACACGCTCTGCACCCAGCTGTCACAGCACATCATCGAGATATGGATCCATTATTTATACATCAAATATATGCAGGAGAGTAGCTTTGAACAGAAAACAGGATCCCAGATGCAGAACGGACATCTGTGCCATGTCTCTGATGTTCAATGTCATATCTTTCCCAGTCTTACTAACGCGGTGCTGGAATGGGGCAGACATGTGCCCCGAAGATTTTTAAACTTCAGGAAGCACCTCTCAGGTCTCATTGGCCACTTTGTTCAGCTAAAGCATGATCTCATTTTAAGATTCTTCAAACTTTGAGACCTTTTTCCATAGTTCTTCTAAGTCTTGGAGATAGTCCACTCTTCTTAAGCTCAACTTCTACATCGGTGTAGCCTACACAAGGTTCAACTGTAGCACTTACATTACATTCATACTATACATTAGTCAGTTCAAACTGATCCATTCTGCCGATCAAGGTGAAAAATGGTGACAGAAGCAGCTGGAAATGTGAGGAAATAATCACAGTAATTGTGGGCTGTGCCAACATGACATTAGCTGTACTGAGAGTGCAAGTCAGGTTATGGAGTAAGCTCTGCGTAAGGGTTTCAGGATATGGTAAATGGCCTGTATTTATATAGCGCTTTACATATCCAGTCATCCACCCATTCACACACACAGTCACACACAGGTGATGGCAGCTACAGTGTAGCCACAGCCACCCTGGGGCGCACTGACAGAGGCGAGGCTGCCGGACACTGGCGCCACCGGGCCCTCTGACCACCACCAGTAGGCAACGGGTGAAGTGTCTTGCCCAAGGACACAACGACCGAGACTGTCCGAGCCGGGGCTCGAACCGGCAACCTTCCGATTACAAGGCGAACTCCCAACTCTTGAGCCACGATCGCCACCAGGATACTCCGTAGACTCAACACAAAAGTACAAAGTAAAGTATGACTGAGTGTTTCTCTAGGACTTAAGAACCATCAGTACGTTCACACCAAACACAAAGTTTTTCTTGAACTTTATGTTCTGCTCCTCCTCTTCCCATCAGCTGGGCAATTTTTCTGTGTCCATCATGAATGAATATGTTCACACAAGCAAGAACTGGTCTGTTTTTCAGGGACTTTGGTTTTTAGCAGAGATGGCACGATACCACTTTTTCATGTCCGATACCGATATGAATCTGATATAGTGTGTTTTTAATATCTTGCTGCATTTTGTATAAGTTCATACTCAAGTTTTAAAAAACAAAACATTAAAGCTATTCTGTTATACCTGTATGTAAAAAAAAAAAAAAAACTTTGGGTGTAAGATTCAGATAATTATTTATTAAAAGCTCGACATGACAGAATAAGAAAGAAAAGTATGTCTTTGTGCCCCCTTTCCCTGTTCATGCCCTATCGGCCCCCCTGGCTAAACTTTGCTAGATCCGCCCCTGCACAGTTACATCAGCAGTAGAAAAAGATCCTCGAGTAGAAAGTAATATTAAATAAATTCTAACAACAGCTGATCAAGCTTAAACGTGCAGCTGTTGTTCAGCCGCTGGTTTCCTCTTTCTGGTGCAAAGTGGGCCAAAAACAAAGAAGAGAGACGGACTCGCGACAGAAAAGCCGATCAGCTGATCGTTAAGCAGTTTCATGATTGAAGTAGCAGCAGCAGAGAGAGAGGCAGTCGCTTGTTAAGCTTAACGCAGGAATGCTTTACAAACACTCAGAGATGAACTTACACACTTGCTTTACTTCTCTGGGATCACTTCCTCGGAGATGAAATGCTGGTTTGGTAGCGACGCTCCGAATGCTCAACCAGGTCTCGCACGCCACAGCCGCTCTATCACGTGACCACACTGCTCCGACGTGCTACGGTTATGAGCCGAGTTACGCCATGTCACAAGTTTTGTGAGGTGCTTTGATGATATTTAATGGATCGGATTACATTTTTTATTTCTCTCCGATATCGATCCAGTAATTTAGGTCAGTATCGGACCGATACGTGATATCGGATCGGTCCGTCTCTAGTTTTTACTAGAGATGGACCGATCCGATATTACGTATCGGTATCGGTCCGATACTGACCTAAATTACTGGATCGGATATCGGAGAAAAATAAAAAATGTAATCCGATCCATTAAATATCACGAAAGCACCTCACAAAACTTGCAACACGCCGTAACTCACCTCAGAACGTTAGCACGTCGGAGCAGTATGCATCACGTGATAGAGCGGCTGTGGCATGCGGGACCTGTCGGTGGTCTGGATAGCATTTGGAGCTTCGCTAGCAACCCGGCATTTCATCTCCGACAAAGTTATCCCCGAGAGAAGTAAAGCAAGTGTGTAAGTCCATCTCTGAATGTTTGTAAAGCATTCCTGCGTTAAGCTTAACGAGGATATATGGAGCGACTGCCTCTTCTTGCTGCTACTTCAATCATGAAACTGCTTAACGATCAGCTGATCGGCTTTTCTGTCGCGAGTCCGTGACTCTGGTTTGTTTTTGGCCCACTTTGCACCAGAAAGAGGAAACCAGCGGCTGAACAACAGCAGCACGTTTAAGCTTGATCAGCTGTTGTTAGAATGTATTTAATATTACTTTCTACTCGAGGATCTTTTTCTACGTAGCTGACGGCTGGTAACTGTGCAGGGGCGGATCTAGCAAAGTTTAGCCAGGGGGGCCGATAGGGCATGAACAGGGAAAAGGGGGCACAAAGACATACTTTTCTTTCTTATTCTCATTTAAAATGTCGAGCTTTTAATAAATAATTATCTGACACCCAAAGTTTTAATTTGATGTAAAATGAATAGAAGTCAATTACTGTATATAGTGACTATTAAGTCTAATATATATACCCTAGTAAGCTATAGTACTTTTTCCTTTGGGAAGGTACCATCTGTGCAGTCTGCAATTTTGTTGAAGAAAGATGTTGAATCTATTTAATATTTCTTGAAAAATAATTGATTTCTGTGCATTTTTTTTTCACACTGCATCAAATTAAGGTTGATTACGTCGATTAAGCATCATGAGGTGGAGCGTGAGGGGTGGTTCCCTATTTTTTATTTATTTATTTTTGTTGTTGCTGGGAGTTGGAACCCTATTAGTTAGGTTGCTTAATATTTACGCTAAGTACTCTTTAAAATACCAGAATAGGGAGGATGGTGTAGGTTTAAGTTTATTAGATTGATCAGTATTGCTGAACTATGAAATATTTTTTTTGCATACAGGTATAACAGAATAGCTTTAGTGTAGTTGTTGTTTTAAACTTGAGTATGAACTTGCAGACTTGCAAATTGCAGCAAGATATTTTAAAAAACAGTTTTGTTGATTAAAAAAAAACACTATATCGGATTCATATCGGTATCGGCAGATATCCAAATTTATGATATCGGTATCGGTATCGGACATAAAAAAGTGGTATCTCTAGTTTTTAGTTCCTTCCTCAGTCTCTAGACTTCATTTAGACTCCTGCAGCAAATCTAAATCCAACTCACGCATTAACCACAAAACCCTTTTAACTCCCACACAGCAACGTTTCACGCCATCCAAGTTGCCGTGGTATGTGTCGGCCTAATGTGTAGTCAGATGCACATCAGGTTATGTAAAAGGTTTTAGGTTAGGGTTAAACTGGGGTTCTGGTTCTGGTGTAAGCCATAAACCCGACGCAGAAGTACAATTCAAGTTTAGGAGTAACTGATATTTAGTGTCGGAGTTCCATCCATCCTTTTTTTCCCGCTTATCTGGGGCCAGGTCACCGGGGCAGCGGTCCAAGCAGGGAAGCCTCCTCCAGCGAGTCCTGGCTCTGCCTGACAGTCGATTTAGAAATTAGCTAATTTTTCTAACAGTCGTTAAAACTCTTGTTAAGTTATGAGTCACGCACAGCTCAGAGCTGGAGGTCAAGGAGGAATGCAGAGCAACCGGTGAATTAACAGCTTCACGTTCACGCTTTGCTACATTGGGAATGAGGTGGGTTGAGTTTGGCGTGGGGAGTTTCAAGCTTGTTTTGGATCTCTGGTCCTCGAGTGGAGCAGGTCTGCTGTGGCTGAGAGAGCTGAGAAAATGAAACGGACCAAACTCACAGCTCTGATCATGTTGTCCTCAGTGTCAGTGACACGCCAAACACCAGCATTCCCACTGATTCAATGCAACTGGTGTAAATGCAAAAGAAAAAAAGCTTCTGAAGCTTTGCTGTTCTTGAAGGTTGGGGAGCAGGTCGTTACCCTCAGGACGCTCAGAGAACTCTTTGGTGATAAAGTGGAACATATTTAGCCTCCTGAGCTTCAGCCGCTACAGTCTCCACCCAACGAAACATTCTCACGCCAAACAAGACGCTGTGATTTCTGCTAATGTGTGCTTATAATACAGTGAGGATAAAATGTCTGACAGCAGATCTGCCTTTGTTGAAGCTCATTATTGAGGCATTCTGGCCAGTGTAGTAATCATTTAAGCTGTAAAGCATCACTCTGCTGCCTAAACACAATAAACAAACCTCAAACACGCTCTGTTAATAAAATAGGATATAACCGGTTTTGGCTAAGCCTGAAGAACTGCTGTCAAAGACTGAGCATTATCTCAGTCGGCAGCACGATAAGTAGATTAACGTCTGGAAGGCGACTGCTGGAGAGGGTCTGGCTGTCAGGATGGATAAGGAGCACACCTACACATCTGCAGGAGGAGAAAACAGGATGATCATCCATTTATTCACTAATGTATAACACGAACCACTTCCTGTTTGTGTTAACACAGATCTGGTGAAACACTTGTCTACTACAACAGGCAGCACAACCTGCTGCGAGGTCAGGAGACAGCATCAGACTCATGACCAGGAGTCCAGTTCAAGCCTGTGAGGACTAGAGCTCCTCTTTCCAGTAACCGATGACTAACCAGCAAACTGACAGTTTCACTCAGTTTCTCAACTAAGTCCAGGCTTTAAACAAAAGCTCTCAATGAAATGAGACTTTTCAGACAAATTCAACCAGATCTGGCTCGTTAGCTTCCTTCAGACTCCCATTTCTGAGAGACAATCTGCGTAACGTAGTTTGAATTTTCCCCCCAACTGAAGGTTATACTGAAGCCTCCTATGGATGTTTCTGGGGTATCCAGGTTACCTGGATCTAAACTGAGAGCAGATGATAAATTAACCAGTGATAAACTTAAATATGCTATGATGGGTTGACCAGTTGGCGAAGAATACGCCGACTAGCCACTTCCTGTGGGTAACACTATTACAGCATCCCATTTGTTCATAGAGCTTTTAGTAACTTGAGAGTTTGGGTGTATGGATGTCATCTCAATGCAACCCCACCAAAGAGACAGTTCAACTCTAGAAACAATCGATAACCAAGGGACACAAAATAGCCTCGACAGCATTAATGATCAGAATAATGTAGCAGGCATGAAGCCACTGCAGGCGAAGTCCTCGATCGCTGCTCAGCAGGAGCTTTACTCAGTGATTAAATATTTACGATCTGCGGGTCAAAACACAGCAGCGGCTTCCTGGAAAGGGCAGCAGACACAAAGGCCACATTAACCGACTTCTATTCATTAAAGCAAACTGCTGGTTCAGATGTAACAAGCGCAGCTCTCTGAATTATTAACTTGTAAGCTAATTTATAAACTTACATGAGTTGTTCTTCATTTGTCCTGGGTTTAGATTATTTATTTGGAATGATTACTTAGTTGAAATTGTGATTTATTAACTACAACCTATAAAAAATAAAAAATAAAATTGTAATATGAATATTCATCTGTTGTCCAAAACCCAGAAAACATGTCCACCACCTTCTGAAGCCAAAACGCAGATATCAGCAGAACTAGGGCTGCTCGATTATGGCAAAAATGATAATCACGTTTATTTTCACTGAAATTGAGATCTCGATTATTTGACGATATTTATTTAACAATAACAATGTGTTGGATAATGACTTTAAAGATTGTCAAAAAATAATATAAAATAGTGTGCAAATACTGATAACAGTGCAAATGTTTGCAATATAAAAAATAAATGAAAAATGAGTTCTGACTGTGCGAGCCCATAATGTTTCCACACCACTGAAGTTTTTTTTACCTCTCTTTTCAACCAACAGCAGTCACTCTCCTCTCCAAATAACTTCTGCTTAGCTTTCCGAACTCCCTCGGGTCCTCTTAATCAGCGGTCCCCAACCCCCGGGCCTCGGACCGGTACGTTTGGTATGAGAGAGTTGAGGCTCAAGTGTGAAATGTATAGTTTTCAGGGTTTTTATCGGTTTTCAGCGTTATTTTGTTATTGTTTTTATCGTTTACTCGGTTTTCCTGGGTCTTTTCACGTGTGTTATGAATAAATCTTCTTTTTTTTTGGTACCGGTACTAGTTTTATTTTGTTGTATTTATCCGTGACACCTTAAAGGCCGGTCTGTGAAAATATTGCTGGGCATAAACCGGCCCGTGGCGCAAAAAAGGTTGGGGACCGCTGCTCTTAATTGTTGTGACACGTGTTCGAAATGCAGAGAGGTGCGCTTGATTTGCCACATGGAGCAGCGCGAGAGTAAACCACGAGGGAGGGGCTAATAATCGGCTCAGTCATTTTTAATGATCGTTGAAAGCCCAGATCGTAATCGTGATTAAAATTCGATTAATTGAGCAGCCCTAAGCAGAACTAAAAAGAACGACCTGATTTCCATGATCAATTTTCAGGACTCGATTTAGAACAGGTCAGAACATTTTGTCACTTTGTGCCAAACACACAGCAGGCAGGAATCCTCTTATCCAGATTGCTTTAGCAGAGGATTTAGAACAAAACCTGTGCAGCGTCTCATCAGGACTCCGACGGCACAACCTGCTGTCAGGAAACACCTCGCAGTCCTGACCAACACAGGCTGAACATCTCTGCATTAGTCTGCTGTGAATCTGATGAATCAACATCTGTCATGTACAGGAAAACCAAAACTGTAGAGTAAACTGTTGAATTTAAAAGCATGACAGTACTGAGAGTTACGGGCAAACCAAATGTATGCAGGGTTTTCTCACAGAGGAAGCATGGATGATGAAAAACCTGTTGGTCGAAGCACAAACCCCGTGGAACACCACGGACAACTTGTGTGTGAAGCAGATAAATAGATGTGATTCAAACCAGCACATTTCCTTTAAAGCCAACATGTGCTCAGGTAGCTGCAGTGAAAAGCTGCACTGTAAATATAAGTGTCTCATTATGTTCGATGAATTTCATCTTTGAGGTCTTAAAGTATTTTTTTTTTATTTGCTGAGTCATGTTTTGATTATGAGTCAGCCATAAAAGAGAAAACCAGCTCTGTGCAGCCGAGGTATCAAACTCCACCCTCGACCATCAAGGCTGGTTTTTAGGGTAGCTAAATCTTCACATCCATTAACCTCATTTCATCATCGATCTCAGTCAAACTTACTGGACCCATTTGTTCCTAATAAAAACCCGACTGCAGAGGAGGGAGGCTTCTTTACCCCCAACTCGTTTAGCAGCACGTCTCGCTCAGCCTCTCTGATCCTTTCAGCCTGATTGGTATTGATCGTGCTGGGCTCAGCTGAGTGCTTTCCTGGCTGTGCTGCTGCTTCAGCCGGCGCAGATCTGATGAATCTGTTCTGTTGGGATTGGTGAGACGATGAAGGGCGCTGTGGTTCAGGATAATGGTTTTGGTATTCCTGCCGGCTGTTCACCACCTGCCTGAGGATGCTGCTTGTGATTACAGACACATATGTGCACAGTGAACGGCATCTGAATACGAGCTGGGACTCTGGTTCGCTTAACCAACTCTGGATTTGTCATTCGCCTCACAAAGGTGGCTTTTGTCTCTCCATTTCAACAAAGCCTATTTTTAGACCCCTTTATTCTTTTTTATTTTTAGTCATCTCTTCAAGGAGCCTGACAAGCTTATCAAACTCTGCACATATCTTAGAAGTTATGAAAATGTGTATACCTCAGTGATTATCTCTATGAGAGATGCAGCCACATCCTAAGACATTGATAAAGCCTCCTAAAGCAGTCATGCTCAAACATTGTAAACCCACAGCACACCTGCAGTCAAGAAGAGACCCTTTCACCTTATTATTAGACTAAGACATACGCCATAGCACCTTTGCTCTACCGACACTTCTCACAGCCGCAACTTTGCAGTAAGCTAAAGCACATCAACTAACCTCCATTGCCTTATCAGATACTTTCAGACAGTCTTCCTGCCTCTGGTTGAAAGAAGTGTTTCTTTAGTTCACTTGCGGTTTAGATTTAGTCGAATGAAGCAGTTGGTCTGTAGGCCGATGTAACCGCCAGTACGCTGCAGAATCAGATGATGCTCGTGGTCTTTTCAAGACCTTGTGAGGAAAAAACGATGCGACTGGTATGGTATTAGCTCTGACATGAAAAGGTGCACCTCTGCAGATGCGTTAATTGCCAAAGACATATTCAACTGATGTTGCAGCGAGGCCCCAGTCCTTTGGATGAACACCAGCTTCACCCTTTGCATTGCAGCTGGTATTTCCCGCTTATACTCTGCGACCATGATCAGTGAAGCAACACATGAACTGGACCTCACAGTTCAAGGCGGAAAGACGCAAGACTGCAACAAAAAGGACGACCAACGCTACAGGATCCAACCACCGAGCGAGGAAATTCGTGCAGACGCAGCTCAGCGATACCGGCGAGAACTGTTGCAATCCGGCTTCACGTGCAGCACAACTTTACAGTAAGCTTTTAAAAAGCTCTGGTGTACACGACAGTCCATAAGCTCAGTGTTGGTTCATTCCCTACTTTGTTTAGTGTAACAAACGCTCGCTCAGAGGACATTGTTCAGATTTTGTCTCTAGTATAGTCAGATGTTTACGACGTGAAAGACACATGGACACGCATCACTGCAACTTGTAGATCGAGCTTCTCTTTCAGCCATCTTGCCTCAAACTGAACTACGTGAGGTGCGTTTGATTCATAACAAGACTCAACAAACGTTTCAAGGAAGTGTAAAGTTTTTGTGCTCTTTAAAACATGACACATGTTACATTATGTTATGGAGTTCCACAGGGTTCATCGCTAGGACCAATTCTGTTTACATTATACATGCTTCCCTTAGGCAGTATCATTAGAAGACATAGCATACATTTACACTGCTATGCAGATGACACCCAGCTCTATCTGTCCATGAAGCCAGATAACACACACCAATTAGTTAAACTGCAGGAATGTCTTAAAGACATAAAGACCTGGATGGCCACTAACTTTCTGCTTCTTAATTCAGATAAAACTGAGGTTATTGTACTCGGCCCTGAAAAGCTTAGAAATATGGTATCTAAGCAGATCCTTACTCTGGATGGCATTACCTTGGCCTCCAGTAACACTGTGAGGAACCTTGGAGTCATGTTTGACCAGGACATGTCCTTCAATGCACATATTAAACAAATATGTAAGACTGCTTTCTTCCATTTGTGCAACATCTCTAAAGTTAGAAATATCCTGTCTCAGAGTGACGCTGAAAAACTAGTTCATGCATTTATTACTTCCAGGCTGGACGACTGTAATTCATTATTATCAGGAAGTCCTAAAAACTCCCTGAAAAGCCTTCAGCTGATCCAAAATGCTGCAGCAAGAGTCCTGACAGGGACTAGAAAGAGAGAGCAGATTTCTCCTGTTTTGGCTTCCTGTTAAATCCAGAATTCAAAATCCTGCTCCTCACATACAAGGTCTTAAATAATCAGGCCCCATCTTATCTTAATGACCTTGTAGTACCATATCACCCTATTAGAGCACTTCGCTCTCACACTGCAGGCCTACTTGTTGTTCCTAGAGTATTTAAAAGTAGAATGGGAGGGAGAGCCTTCAGTTTTCAGGCCCCTCTTCTGTGGAACCAGCTTCCAGTTTGGATTCAGGAGACAGACACTATCTCTACTTTCAAGATTAGGCTTCAAACTTTCCTTTTTGCTAAAGCATATAGTTAGGGCTGGACCAGGTGACCCTGGATCCTCCCTTAGTTATGCTGCAATAGATGTAGGCTGCCGGGGGATTTCCATGATGCATTGAGTTTTTCTTTTCCAGTCACCTTTCTCACTCACTATATATTAACAGACCTCTCTGTATTGAATCATATCTGTTATTAACCTCTGTCTCTCTTCCACAGCATGTCTTTATCCTGTCTTCCTTCTCTCACCCCAACCAATCACAGCAGATGGCCCCGCCCCTCCCTGAGCCTGGTTATGTCGGAGGTTTCTTCCTGTTTAAAGGGAGTTTTTCCTTCCCACTGTCGCCAAAGTGCTGCTCATAGGGGGTCATATGATTGTTGAGTTTTTCTCTGTATCTATTATTGTACGATCTACTGTACGATATGAAGCGCCTTGAGGCGACCGCTGTTGTGATTTGGCGCTGTATAAATAAAATTGAATTGAATTATGTCTGGGCATCCATAAACAAAATGTGATGATGTGTTTTAAAATTAAAATAAACTGAAAATCTGTCTTGACGCAGCCGTACGTTAAAGCTCGCCAGCATCATTCAGGACTCACCTGACTGCCCGGCAGGGGTTTGGTGCGTCCGACAGGTCGACGGGCTCTGTCCCTGACCTCTGACCCATGCTGCTGCTGCTGTACGGTGTTAGCAGTCAGCCCTGCAGCACTAGCTGAACCAACCCCATGGCGGTGATGCCAGCCCAGAAGGCAGCGCCAGTGAGCCAACTCTCTGAGCAGAGGTAGGCAGGAGGCTGGGCACAGCATCGGCACAGGCTAGAGCTGCAACAATTTTACTGATTAGTCGACTCTAGTAACTGTTTTTGATCTTTTCAGCTCATATTTCCAGGTTTCTTTGGTCTTCTGTGAAAGACAAGTGAGTATTTTCTGGTTCTGTTGGGTGGACAAAACAAGACATTTGAACTCATCACTATGGACAATGACGAAAGCTGACTCCTGCTGAAGCCGACAGCTCACCAGCATAAAAGTCTCTCACTCTTTTAAACACTACAAGTCAGAATCAAAACTTTAGTTAAAGTTTTTCTGCACATGCTCCATGTGTGCAATTCCTTTCTTTGAAATTTGTCCTGGAAACTCAGAGGCTCCAACTCTAAATTTAACTTTGATTTCTCAAGTCTTTTGTCCCTTTGGGCTCACCATACTGAACCAGACAAAACAAGCAGCAGCTGTTCAGACAGACTGCAGAGCCACGTGGAGATCATATAGCAGAGTGATCAGAAGTTCACAGGAGGACAGAGACCGGACGAGCGTCTGACCATGTTTGGTTTCTGTTTAACTCACCAAGTCAGACGATTGGCCTCAGTCTGCTTTAGTGTGAGCTCTCAGATTTACTGCAGAGTCTTGAAAACAAACACAATGAGTTTGGTTTGAATACATGCTTACAGTACAGGAGCACCTTTATAGTCACACCAAGTATCCAAAACCATAGTAAAGCTATTAATCAGTACATTTTCTAACAGAATGGTGCGTTTAGAAAAAAAAAAAAAAAAAGACCTCTTCTGTTTTCATGATCAACTTCAAAGGACCATGAAATAAAACCAAGCTGATGGGTTCAAACATCTTGCTTATTCTTCTCAGTAAAAGATTTCAAAGTATGAAACAAAGAACACACATTAATTATCAACAACGTTGATAAATGAAACAACCTCATGTTAGTTGGATTAAATAATGGGGACATTTTTTTTATACAAATATTTTTCTAATTGTCCACAAATCTCATGTTCAGACTCAAACCCTCACCTGTGACTGTAAAGTGTGCTTCAGCATCCTTTGGTTTGGGAGGCTGCTTCCATGGTTTTGTTCTCACTGTGAGGAATCTGTGTGGAAACCGGCGCCTGAGCAGCGTTAGCCTTCACCGCACGCACCATGTGAGTTTATAGAGCCATATTGCTATTTAAAATAAAAATCTGAGTGATTTTCAGTGATGATGGCTGTTTTTGTTGTGATTTATCAAAGAACAAAAAGAAATGACATGGTCTGTGAATATAAGGCCAGATACACATCAGCCACTGCCAGCAGTAAATTAGCAAAAATCACAGCGACAGGCCGGCTATAGCGATGCTGCTGATCTTGATAGACTATAGAAATAAACACATACAAAGAGCCTGCTGCAGAAACACTTTAGGTCTTTATTGCTAACTGCATTAAGTTTCCTGACAGGTGGACGATGAGACAGGTGCTAGCTGCTGCTAGGCTTCACCTCAGCTAACTGCAGAATCCTTGGACTGGATCTCTGTGCTGTGTGAGTCTATTTGAGCATTTTTAATGCAATGATCCAATAACAGGCCCGTGTGAGGCTAATTCTACTAGATATGGTAGCAAGTAACAATAGTTATATTGTTACTTGCTACAGTTATTTGATATTATATTTTGCACTATCCTACTGTATACTTGTATTCTATTGTACATATTGTATATCTTATTCCTCTGCTGCATTGAGCATGTGTATGACAAAAGAATTTCCCTCGGGATAAATAAAGTTCTTCTTATCTTAAATTCTACAGTATCTGAGCATTAATTAGCAGGTATCCTGTGTCTGTGAGGCACCATTACAGCCAGGCTAGCTAACGTTAGTTGCTAACGTAACACCCTGTTGTCCAAATACAGTCCAACATGGCAGCAACCAAAACACCAACACCGAGACCAACAAACCAACACTCTTTCTTTTTATATTAGAGTCAGTTAGGCACCGTTTTCATTTACTGAAAACTCTTCATACACTTTTAAATGTATAACTTTTTTAATGTTTTTGTGGTGAAATCGTAGCACACTGTGACTCAAAACACAGGTTTAGTGTTTAGTTTGAGAGGGTATGAACATGAGCTTTGTTGGCAGAAAGAATAAAATGTTTTATATTATTTTTAATTATTAAATAAAAGAACTTGTAAATATTTTAAACTAAAAATGTTTGCTGTCCAACGTCACACGTCAGCTACCCCCCAATTTGTTTAAGCAGCGCCACCCTGTGGTTCAGTGTGAATGTTTATTCTAATTGTTAATTAATCTGCCAATTATTTTCACGTTTCATCGTCTGGGTTTAAACTGCCCAAAGACACTCAGTGATTTTACAGCATTTTTGAATGAAGCGTTTTCTTTGCTGCAGTGATTAACACATTCACTGTGCATACCAGTTTGAGACCCGGACACAAATACAAGATCCGGGTCACGAGAGTACTCCGAGTGCTGGTCCCAAGTCCGGATCAAGTGGAGGAAGATCCAAACCAAAACATGTGGGGGCCATTTAAGAAACACCGGAGCAGCCAAAAGAGACTTACGTGCTCGCTGTTTTCCATCTAATGTAGATGAAATTGATTCAGTTTAGTTTTATTTATGTTTTATTTATTATTATATGCCGATTCACACTAACAGCCACCTCAGTGTAACGCTTAATTCAACTGTTTTTGCTGTAAATTTGTTTTTTTAAATCTGTGAAAACACCGAGCCTCCGAGTCAAACCACAAATGCTGTACAAACAACATAAAACAGTGAAACGTCTCTAACATGGGAGGAAGTAGAAATAGAAATATTTTTCATTGGCTTTTTTTGGCTTGAAGAGCAACAAGCAGTAACACAATCGACAATCAAATACTCATTGTTGCTGCTTCACTGTACACATTTATTATCATTTTAATTAATGAGGAAATTAACTGGCAGATTAATCAATCAGACCCACAGCTGCACCACCAACATGAATCAGGTAATCGATTACTTTGACAAACAAAAACATTTTCATACGTTGTTCTGATCAACAGCATTCGTCTCCAGTTCAGGCGGTAAAACATCAACATCGGTTCAAACCAACCTGATGACTCAAATCAATCGATAATCGATCGGTAAACGTACCAGAACCTGTCGGATCAAACAGACGCAGCCGTAATGCAGCTGAACCTCGCTCGCCCGCTCTCTCTCTCCTGCTGCAGCAGCAGAAAAGAAAACACGGGCAGCTGTTTTCTTCTTCTGTGGTGACGAAAAAACAAAACACGCAGGGCCTAAACACACGCACACACTGAGTGAGCTGTGTGGCGTCCGTCTGACTGACCGGCGGTGAATAACACCGACACACACTCGATCACTGTTTCTGGTTTTTAGTGAATGTCTCTCGGAGCTCTCCCTCTCACTGTCTGAGCAGCAGAAAAACGTGCGTCCTCCAACCGACACTGAGACACTGCAGCGTGTGCGCGCACACAACACACGCACACACACACAGTGGGGGCGGGGAAACATGAGAGAGAGAGAGAGAGAGAATAAAAGGGGAGTATCGCTTAACCGAGTGCCATCCTCCTCCTCCAAGCATCTGTCAGCACTGCTCTGCATGCACTGTGTGTGTGTGTGTGTGTGTGTGTGTGTGTGTGTGTGTGTGTGTGTGTGTGTGTGTGTGTGAGAGAGACCAAACACAGGACCTCTGTCTTCACTCTTTTGTTTTGTTGTGAATATAGAAATAAAATAATTTCTATTCAATTTTATTTCTTTTGCAACATATTGGTAAAAAGGGTAAATGGCCTGTATTTGTATAGCGCTTTACACATGCAGTCATCCACCCATTCACACACTGGTGACACAGTGTGTGACCAATACAACAACAATTTCCTCAAGGTGCTTTATACTGTGAGGTAAAGACCTTACAGTAATACAAAGAAAGTAGAGATAGTGTCTGTCTCCTGAATCCAAACTGGAAGCTGGTTCCACAGAAGAGGGGCCTGAAAACTGAATCCCCATGAATTACAGTCGTCCAGCCTGGAAGTAATAAGATAAGATAAGATAAGATAACCTTTATTAGTCCCACACGTGGGAAATAAATGCATGAACTAGTTTTTCAGCGTCACTCTGAGACAGGATATTTCTAACTTTAGAGATGTTGCACAAATGGAAGAACGCAGTCTTACATATTTGTTTAATATGTGCGTTGAAGGACATGTCCTGGTCAAAAATGACTCCAAGGTTCCTCACAGCGTTACTGGAGGCCAAGGTAATGCCATCCAGAGTAAGAATCTGGTTAGAGACCATATTTCTAAGATTTTCAGGGCCGAGTACAATAACCTCAGTTTGATCTGAATTAAGAAGCAGAAAGTTAGCGGCCATCCAGGTCTTTATGTCTTTAAGACATTCCTGCAGTTTAACTCATTGGTGTGTGTTATCTGGCTTCATGGACAGATAGAGCTGGGTGTCATCAGCATAGCAGTGTAAATGTATAATGTAAACAGACTTGGTCCTAGCAAAAATCCACGACACTTCAGGCAAAACCTGACTGATTTTATTATTTGATGTGCCTGAAGTCTGTTCCTGGTGTCTGCCTCCTCACTGACAGCTCTTTAAAACAAATTCAATGCAAAATGCTGTTTGCTGGATTCACATCCACAAAGAAAACCACTACAAAGCGCTGATTCACTCCTGACATCTGTAATCATTCTGAATACAAAGCCTTCTCAGATTTGTTCATCTTGCACCACTGTCAGATCAACTGTAGAAGCTTTAAAAACATGAAAATTAAAGCTTTTTTCCAAAAGTCTATAAAAATGTCCATGTGCCAGTAAAACTGACCTGACAGGTTTCAGGTAGGACGGTAAAATTATTGCCAAGATTAAATAACGTCTACATCATCACACCATCTTGTTTTCAGCAGCACAAAAGCTCTGCATCAAAGCGCAGAGCAAACGTCAGAGTGCTGATATACTGGCTCACACTAAACGTAAAGCCTCAAAGACACACAGTAAAGATTGATGTTTATGCCTCAGTTTAGATTGTGTATTTATCTTGTTGTATTTCAAGGAGTTACACAGAACTTCCTCCTGTTTGTCCAACGACTGAATGTTGCCAAATACGTTCTTCACACACAACCACCTCCTGGAGAAATCAGCAGCTTACCTCCTACCAGTCACCAGTAAAAATGAGAGAAATATATATTTAATGGCAGCTGGCATCCTTGTACACGCAGTGCTGCCATCTTCTGTCACAGTCCGTTATTACACTCTTAAATCCTGCTACTTATTCCTGCGTCTTTTGGGATCTTACAAACCTTCAAACGACGCGTCGACTATTAAATCAGTCGTCGACGATTTTGATAGTCGACGTAATCGTGGCAGCCCTATTTGAAAACCATGGCACACAGTATATCAGCAGAAATGTGCATGACTAGCTTGACAGTTGATCCTTGCTGCTCTCTGCAGTTGCTTAAATACAATAAAGTTCCTACTCATCAAACCAGTGTTTTAGTATTTTGTAATAAAGCTACTGTGTTAGTGTACAGTGTTAATACTGGGACTGATCGATCTGCTTGTGTACTCACAAGCGCGGCGCAAATTTTGGGTTCTTCGCTCTAGTTAGCGTTGACGCAGCGCATGCCACATCCGATTTGTAAAGACAACTTACTGCTAAAGAGAGACAGACGGCAAAGTGGGCAGTACATCCTCAGTTTAACATTAACTCGTTGCTGCAGCACTAAAGTGATCCCACATCTGAAAAAGCATGCGGGGCTGCTCGTGTGTTGAATTTATGGCAGTGAGGTGCAGGCCTTATCATTTGCTGCAGGAGTTCAAAATCATCGTTATTGTGGCAGTGTACATTCCTCCTGACGCTAATGCTAAGGAGGCGCTATGGGAGCTGTACGAGGCCGTCAGGGACCTGCAATCTCTCCACCCCGAGGGCTTTTTCATTATCGCTGGGGACTTCAACCAAGCAAACCAAGGACATCAAGCTCAAAGAAAGTCAGTGATCTCTTTGCCTGGTCAGGAGATTCTCAGCGAATGTGGCGGGACATCCAAACACCTCTCAACCAGACGCAGTTAACACATTCGATGCCAGGTTTGGGACTCAAAACAATGAGCCAGCATGGAAAACCAGCCCCTCGCCAGACAACCAAGTGCTGTCCCTGTCCACGGCCCGAGTGAAAGGACTCTCGCTAAAGTCAACCCACACAAAGCTGCTGGACCAGATAATATACCCGAACGTGTGCTCAGAGCCTGTGCTGACCAGCTGACCGATGTCCTAGGACAGCGGTCTCCAACCTTTTTTGCGCCACGGACCGGTTTATGCCCGACATTATTTTCACGGACCGGCCTTTAAGGTGTTGCGGATAAATACAACAAAATGAAACTAGTACCGGTACTGAAAAAAAGAAGATTTATTCATAACACACGTGAAAAGACCCAGAAAAACCGAGTAAACGATAAAAACGATAACAAAATAACACTGAAACCGATAAAAACCCTGAAAACCAGACATTTCACACCTGAGCCTCAACTCTCGTGGCCCGGTACCAAACGACCCACGGACCGGTACCGGTCGAAGGCCCGGGGGTTGGGGACCGCTGTCCTAGCAGACGTCATCAACATGTCCCTGAGCCAAGCTGTTGTGCCACAGTGCTTTAACCCCCCCCCAATCAGACCTGTGCCAAAGACAGCTACAGCCTCGGAGCTCAAATACTACTGCCCAGAAGCACTTACTCCAATCATCACAAAGTGCTTCGAGCAACTAGTCCTGAGTTACATCAAGAAGCAGCTCCCCCCCAAACTGGACCCACTACAGTTTGCATATCACGATCAATGGGTGATGCGATCTCATTGGCACTCTGCCTAGCTCTATCACACCTGGATCAACGCAACGCCCACATAAGAATGCTGTTCACTGATTTCAGCTCAGCATTCAACACCATCATCCCCCAACAGCTGATCAGCAAGCTGGACCTGCTCGGACTCAACACCTCCACCTGCAAATGGATCCTGGACATTCTCACTGATAGACAGTACAGGTTGGAAATATAAGATCCAACACCATCACACTGAGCATAGACGCCCTCCACCCCCCAGGGATGTGTGCTGAGCCCACTAATCACGCTGCTGACCCACGACTGCACCTCCAGCTCCAACACAATCCAAATGATCAAGTCTCCAGATGACACCCCAGTGGTGGGACTCATCAGGGACGATGATGATGCTGCATACAGAGAGGATGTGCAACGGCACTTTGGTGCAAGGACAATAATCTATGTCTCAATGTTGACTTTAGGAAGACCAAGGCTGTCCATCTCCAGCTCAGCATTGCTGGTGTCGCAGTAGAGAGTGAAGAGCACCAGATTCTTCAGTGTTTGCATCACAGAGGACCAGCAACACCAAATCGGTGACAAAAAGAGCTCAGCAGCGACTGCACTTCCTGAGACGACTAAGGAAGGTTTTGCCTCCCCAAACCCATCCTTAACACCTTCCACAGAGGCACCATGGAGAGCATCCTAACCAGCGGCATCACAGTCTGGTATGGAAACTGCCACAGTCTGACTGCAGAGCGCATTATTGGCAGCTCTGTACCCAGACTACAGGATGTTTACACCTCATGCTGCTATTCAGAAAGCCAATAGCATCACTGTCACGACTTAGCTAACATAAACTAATGTTAGTCTGTTAGCCACAACCAGCCAACCAACCACATGACGTCACATTCTGTACGGACAGAAGATGGCACCAAACATCTTTTTAAAACTTTAAGCACTTATTTCTTAAATCCGGCTTCACAGACAGTGTAATATATGTCAGGTGTGAGAGCAGGACTTAGTGGTGTAAATCAGCCATTATATGTAGAGTTTCATGTCCTCTCTACCTCATCAAGGCTGCAGTTCTTCCTCCTACTGTAGAGAACAGCTCAGTAAATATTGGGTCCTACGTAGAATTTTCGGGCTTTTCAAAACACAAACCTCCCCTGAAAAAACCCAAAACATCTGTGACCAAATGATTTGTATGGCTGACATCTACACCAGCCTGCAGACACTTACCAAAAAGCATTAGACAAGGAAGATCATCACAACAGAAACAAAAAACATATTTTAACAGCAACAGTGAAACAAATGAGCATGAGCCTGCTGTCTGCAGGAGGTATAACGACACAACATGATTACAGGGCAGCAGGACGTGTACGAGTGGTGAGGAGATTCTCGTGGGTTGAAATCTAAATGATGACGAAACGCTCGTCGACCAGCCAAATTTTATGCATGATCTTCACTTACAGCTTCAATAAACTCAAATTAAGCTAAATTTAATGTTTTCTCCCCTAAACTCTTGGGGACATATTCTGTTGAGGTCACGTGCACTGCATGAAAACACCACCAGAGGGCAGTCTGTCCTGTAACCAGCCTGCTGAGCTGAGCGAGCTGTGAAACATCTACTTTCAGTTTGTATCAAGTCTTTCTGTACTATGCAGGTTGGAAACTGTGTCCATATCAGACCTCCTCTTCCTCCTCAGGGTCAGAGTCAGGACTCAGTTTTCAGCCGCCGACACACAATTCAACTTTAATGTGCGTGTAATGGAACCAGAGCCGCCGCTCCAATCAGTCGACACGCTGCGAGGCCAAAGGTATGTGGACAGCTGCACACTTGTTGGACATGTTATTTAAAACCTGGTCACGATTCTCACTCTACAGTCACTTTGGTATGCAGGAGATTAAAACACCAGTCATCCATTTTTATCTGCAGGTTTTAGACAAACAGAGGAAACAATCAGCAGAGTGACGAGTCCTGATTAATCAGTGGACTCATCACTGCTGGCTGAACTATGTTTATTACAGTTACTGAACTAAACAGACTCTGGACTTTCCTGGTTGTATTACTCTGACAGAGTATTAGGGCCACATAAAGAAAATAAAAATCATTGATATTTTTGAGAATAAAACCAAATGATATTGCGAATGTGTACTTTAAAATGTGTTTTAGTTCCTTTAGGACATGAACACAGTGCAGTGGGAGGCATAAGGACACTGAAAAGAAAGGAAAGACCAATCAAACAAAAGAACAAACACACAATCGTGGAAGCGTTGGCCAAATTTGTACAAAATGAAATGGCAATGAACAAATGCCAGGATATCGATGATTACACCTGCAACAAAGAGGATGGACGTTATCACAAGATATGATAGGAAGATGTTTCAAAGCAAACAAATCCTCTACAAAATAACTAATTTGACTTTTTTCTTGAGATTTTGGTTTTATTCTCAAATTGATCAATCATATTTTTTCTTAATGTCGTCCTAATACTCTTTCTATATTACATAATGAACTCTGTGACATGACTTTCCTTCACTGATTGCACGCAGTGAACTAAGCAGTGATGCTTCAACGTCCGATTATTACTACAGGCAGTGAACTCAGCACGTAAAAAATAAATAAATAAATCACAATTTTCTGGAGTAACCTTTGACCTTTAACTCCGTTGACTGTGTGTCAGACGTTTTCCTGGAAAATCAATCGAAATTCTAGTTTGGCTCTGATGACGTCACGTGACAGGTGTGCGTGGAGGAAGTTGTGCACAAACTGAAGTGAAGAGAGTTGTGATGTAGTGTGTGAGTATCAGCTGGGCCGGTTTGTGTCTGTGGGTCTACCTTGCAGGGGAACGGCAGTGTGGAGGCCACCTTCTCCATGGCCAGGTTCCGGATGCTCGGGGTGAGCGGGCCTCGGCAGGTCGGGCAGCAGCTCAGCTTCTGACGACACTGGTTACAGACCAGGTGACCCGCCTGGCACTGCAGGATAGGCGGCAGGACGTAGTCGAAGCATACCGGGCACTCGAATAGCGCCGTGAGCTCCGAGGATTGTCCGACGAGGCCGGTAGCCGGCATGGACACGGTGGAGGAAGGGGGAGCAGACCCCGACCCGGCCACGGAGCTCACGCCGGCGGCCGCTGCGGCAACAGAGGCGCCTGCCGCTCCCCCGTGCTTCCCTCCGCCTGCTTTCCCGGCCCCGAGTCCCCCACCTCCGGCTGAAGATGGACGACTCATAGCTTCCAGCTGCGGTCCCGTTCCTGAGAGCTGCCGAACAGGCGGTACCGTCATCTACTGTTTACTACCGGACGTCCCTCGAGGCCCCCGGAGACACAACATGGCGGCTGCTAGTTTGTATCGCCTGTCGGCTCCTGCCATTGGCCGCTACGTCAAAGATTGACAAGCCGCTCGGCCAATCAGAGAGTGGAATCGTGTTCGGCTTGAAAGCAAAAGAAAAACAAACAGCGTCGCATAAAAGAACAAATATATACAATAGAACAGGAGAGAATATTGGAAACTTATTTAATTATAAATATTAAAAAAAATGAATGAAGTGAGAATTTAATGTTTTTCTCTTCTTTGCTTTTTGTTGTTGTTTTATTCTTTTTGTAACTGAGCAAAACACTTTTTTGTGGGATTTTTTCCCCCTAAAATGATGAATCATGATAATTAAGCACCTCAGCGTGGTCGGAAACGGCTTTTGTGTCGGTCCTAGCAGAGCTGACCTGTTGTAGCCGCGCTGGGCTGCTCCTGCTTGGTGGCCAAAGTGACAGTCTCCTGTTTGCTGCAAACTTTTGTGAGTTTCATAATCTTCTACAAAGTTAAACAACTACGGAAACAGTTGTAATAAATTAAGAATTAACAGAACTCAAGCACGAGCAGTTTCCTTCATCCCTGAAAACCCACCACCCAATATTTATGCTTCTTTTTGTAAATGAATGACTCAATTACACCAAAAAGGGTTTAATTTAGAAGTTTACGCTCCCTGCTCAAATCACCTGAAACTCGCTGATGCCCTCTGCTGGATGTTAGACTGACACGACCGCCTTCTTTGCCCTCATTATCTTCAAATCCAGCGGATGTTAATAAACGGAGACACAAAAGCTCTCAGATGAGCTTCAGATGTTCCTTCCTCTGTGTTCATGTCACAGCAGACCGTGCAGGTCACATTAGGCTCGGGACTTGTTTTATTAAAGCTGCTGCACACGTTTCAGTGTCAGCATGTTGTTTGTGGAGTGGAGCAACAAAGACAAACCAGATGTGTGGATGTGTTTGAATTTATAGAAACCAAATCTGAATTTATTCTCACTTCAATAAGCAGTGACTCCACCGAAGGTAAAACAAACAAACAAACAAACAAACAAACAAAAAAACCCTGAAACTGTATAAAGGACGAAAGAAAGAAAAACTTTTCATATTTATTTCCCCAAATGAGCGACTTTAGAACAACAGTTGAAATCTTAGCAACAAGATGGTGAGAAAAGTATAAAAATCAGAGAATATTTACAGCTGCTGTGCAGCAGTAGTTTTTATTTTGTTGATAGAGAAAGACGGGAATATAAATGTGAAGCTATCGATAATAGGAATCAATATTATTCTTTGTCTTTCGACTGCTCCCTTTGGGGACTGACACAGCAGATCATCCGTCTCCATCTCACCCCCGCAAAACTTCCACATTTAAAAATAGTTTTAAACTTTCCAAAGCAAAGCTGCCAAAAGAATCTGAGAAAACTAGTTTTTTATTGATTGAATCTTTATTTTGAACATGTTGAAAAACATAGAATTCAAAGAGACAAATGAACAAAGCAAAACAAAAGGAAAACGAGCAGCCACAACTCCAAATAAGGAAACTACAGTTTTCATTTTATATCCAGAACATTTTTACATTCTGTTGAAATAAAATCATAAAAATCTATAAAATCATCAAAATCAACCCACACATGTGCAATAAGACTGCTATATGTGAAATTCTTTTTCTGACAAAGTTGTACTTTAGTATGTTCTTACTCAGTTATAGCATTTGTATTCCATTTTATTCTATATAGTATTTTATTTTATTGCATTCCAGTGTTTTCTAATTTCTGCTACATAACTTTGCACTTTTGCTGTAAGGAAACAAATGTCCCACCTGTGGGACTAATAAAGGTCATCTAGGTCTCGCTCCCTTAAGGCCAAAACAGAGAGAATGAGGAGGAGCTTCTTCCCCCAGGCTATTCGGGCCCTGAACCAGGTGTAAGACTGGACTCTCCCACACATCACCACACATTTCCTATAATCCTATAATTTATAATCTTTATAATACTTTATAATCTCTTCTGCTATTTGCACATTCTTTACTGTAAATTCAGAAGTTAATTTGTAAATTTTGTAGTAAACTGTAAATTGTAAATATTGTAAAACTTTTCTTCTGTCATTTAATGGTCGGGCATTGTACAGCTACAAGCATTTCACCCCCATGTCATACTGTGTATGGTTGTGTGTGTGAGACAAATAAAATTTGATTTATCTTATCTCTGACCTTCCCAAAGTGTGGGGCCCGCCCCGAGCCATTGCGGGGGGTCGCGGTATGAAAAGGGAAAAAAATAAAATAAAAACAACACTTGGACACTGCCAGCACGGGGCTCCCACACAAACGCAAAGCAGGAGATGAAGCATCGCTGAACATGTTTCCAAACCAACTTCATTCTAAGACAAAGACTAGAAAATATGGTGAAGCAAATCTGCCCTTTGGTTTCACCTGCACAGGTGCAGAGGGAGGTCTCCCTGCAGGATCAGTTTCCCCGTCTTCGGGAGCAGCGCTGGGCTGTTTAGATCACGGACAAACAGGATCCCACATTCTTGATCTTTAGTTCACAAACACTTGTTGTAATGACTCACTGCTCCTGACATGTTGGAGATGTTTGCTCTTTATACAGTAAAGCAGTAGCGGTTTTAGATACGGGCGACACGGGCGGTTGCCCGGGGAGGCATCACGGGCATCGGCAAAAAAAATAAAAAAATGCTTGTACTCATGCTGCCCCGACATCAGCCAGCGCATACTGGGAATGGCACAGGCACCGATCGGTTTTCTATCGCCCATTTGCTGGGAGTAAGGGCGCCCTCCGTTTGCGGGGTGCGCCTGCTGTTTGCGGCGCAGGGAGGAGAGGGCGGGGCGGCGGGGAGTCTCTGACCGGCTGGAGCAGCGTCTTATAACCAACCCGCAAAATAAAACAAAATAAAAACAAAACAACAAACACGAAAACAGCAGACATCATGATACAGACTCATAATTTGCACCGATGTTTTTTCGAAATTCTGTACACGAGTGAGCGCGAGAGCCCTCGGTGCGCGTGCTCGCTGCCGAAGTCAAAGTAAACTTTATTGTCATCTCCGCTACAGACAGTCCAGCACACAGAGACGAGACGACGAGGCTCCAGTTACAGCAGTGCAAGGAAACAAACAAACAACAGTAAAATAATCACAGCGTGACGCCTCTGCCTTTGTAAACAGAGGGACAGTAACTGCGTGTAAAACCTGCAGACAGTCAGATTAACAGCATTTCGTCTCTATCTGCCATTCTGTTATTCCTCTCATGTAAACAATAACGTGGCCACAGCGTGACGTGAAAAAACATACCTTTGACGTTGCGTGACGAACTCTGTATTCCTCGTCCACACATAAACGCAAAAAAGGAGTTTTAAATAATCTCCGTTTCGAAACGCCGTTTACGTGGACGAAACAGCTGCGTGTTCAAAAATACCCGTGTGTGCGGACGCAGCGTAAAAGAGTTTATTTTCTTACTACCTGTAATTTATAGCAGGTCACTTGTATTTGCTTAACTGTTCACTAAATGTTTGAGGTGTGAAATAAACCGCAATGGAGCAAAATATGGGCGCGTGTGGTTGGAGGATGTGTTTGTGCGTGCGTGCGCGCGTGGGGGCGAACATTTTTCTTGTTAAAATAAAGGGGGGGGGGGGGGGGGGGGGTAGCATAAAAAGTTTGGGCACCACTGTCTTATCTTATCTTATCTTATCTGAACTCTACTGACATGTAATACCAAGCTGCACCACAAGATGGTGCACTTCAGTCAGTATATGCTGAATATTGGAAAAATAAACTACATAAATAAATAAATTCACCTTTATGTCCAAATCATTATTTTCAATGTTGAGAACCCACGCAAACACGTGGAGAACATGCAAACTCCACAGAGAAAGACCCCGGCCTGATGGTCAGGACCTTCTTGCTGTGCAGCAACAGTGCTAACCACCGTGCTGCCCATTAATCCATAACATGAGGATTTATACCAGCTGTAAAGCACAGGAGGAAAATGTATAAATTCACATCTTTATTCACATTTATGAGCTTTGAGGTATTAAGGTTTTAAATTGATTTGTTGACCCTGTTTTCACTGATTTAAATGAAAACTGTAACTGATAAAAAGAAAAAAAGATCATTTCTGTGAGCTCAGGTGTGAGTTGGACTTTGGCACATCAGACTGTGTGGAGGGATACCTGAGCCTTCCATCACACTGGTCTGGTAACACCTGCTCCCAGTATCAGTGCGCATTGTTAAAGTTTGGCTCCATAACTGGTTTCTGTTGGCCGGTTCAGGCCGGCTTTGGCCCTCGGCCCACCTGAAAGGCTTTTACTTTTATTTTCCAGGAGGAGTTATAAGAATTAGCTGTCAGCAGCGTCCCAGCTCAATTAACCTTCAGATGCTTTTGAGTTCGCTCAACAAAAGCAGCTTGAGAAGACAAAAACGCTGAGCAAAGCCAGCTGGGAGATCTCTGCAGTGCTTTTTAAAACCTACTGCTGGAGTATGAAAACTGAACATGTCAGACACACTCCTGATCTGCAGCTTCTTTAGTAAAACTAAATGTGAAATGTTTCAGGTTTTAGATCAGCTGCTGTATTCAGCTGTTTTATAATGAACCCTCTTACATTTCATGAAATGAAATACAAACTACCAAAGATCAGAGCACTAACCTTTCTGGGGCTCACATGAACGATCGTCTGTGATCATTTCAGTGGAGCACAAACTGGAAGATTGTAGATGTTTCTGTAGAAACTGACATCATTGTTTTAAACTTCCACTGAGTCACTGGTAAACAAAGAGAAAACCACAAACCAAACTGGACAATATGCTGCTTTTTTCCTTACTTCTGTTCCAAAGAACAGACTTTAACCTCTGACTTCATCACCACGTCTCTGTCTGCCAATTTAATTCCTGCTAATCCGCTAATCTCCTCCTGATGTCATCACATCACTTCTCAGACTTTATTTTTTCAGTCGGCTCTCCACACGAGTCACACCAAATACACATGTGGGCCAACAAAGTGGGTTTCACACGCCACACAGCAGATTTTGAGGTTCTTGAAATATTAAAGTTGTGATGAGTTTTTAAATGTAACCGCACATTTAGGACAAACTGTCAGACAAGCTGGAGATGTGATCGATGCACTGAGCTCCTCCATCCTGCTCATCCTGGACGTCGCTTCGTGTGACACTGATCGCTGGCTTGTGGATTATTGTTTGGAAGGATGGAATTTGTCATTTTGGTTGACACCATTTAGTTTTCTTTCACCTGGATGTCTGTTTTATAGTTTGAATAAAACCAAACCTCTGCCACCTTAAAATGAAAACAGTTTAAAAAATGATGTTAAAGGGAAAAAACAGCAGAGAAAGATAAATAAATGAATCAGTAAACTGCACGAGACATTCTGAGAATGTTGTTGGTTAACCCAACAATACAAAGTGTAACTGTAACATCAGTAAAAGTGCAAAATTATATTTAAGAGCTACAAATTGTTAATCTGATGTTTGAAGGTTTTGTAACATGTTAACAAAAATGTCATCATAGCACCTTAAGGAGGATTTTTAGCCAACATGGTTAGCAGGAATCAGAAGTTGTTGTGACACTGTTGAGCCCCCATACAGGGACCACCGCACTACAGCAAACACACTGACCTGCATCATCAGCCCTCCCTCTCTCTCTCTGTCTCAGTGAGGTTCCTCCTCCCTGCTCTGTGGTCGGACTCTGATGTGTGTTTGCACTGTTACTAATAGACTGTTTTTGCCGGGTCAATAACAGTTATCAGAACGAGATGAAGTTCCTCTGCAGTGGATCAATTGCGCCTCTCGTGCTTCTCCTCATCCTGCCAGGTAAAACCCCTTTTCAGCTTCACTTCAGGTATTTTTAAAGTGCAGAACCATGAACACAGTGAGTGTTTTTCTCATTATTGTTACTGATGTTGATATTTCAGGGTTTTACTGTATGTTTTCTTAAAGTGGGGAAAGTGTGAGCTTTTTTAAACAGTGTTCAGTGTTGTATGTGAACGGTGATATAGCTGAGAATTAATGATATTGATCTCTGTGCTGCTGCTGAACCTCTGAACACGCTCCATTCTCCTCCATTACAAATCGCTCCAAGTGATATTTTATTAGCGGTGAATCTGAAGATTTCTATCTATGATTAGTTCACTGTTTCATTCCCAAAGTGTCCAAAAATACTTTATATATGCCCATCATATTGGATTCAAAGAGGCACACTGAAAGTGCCCTAAAATATAAAAATAATATGATAAACAAAAGCTTTAAGTTTTGGAATATTCCTTTAAAATGACTGATATTTAAAGCCCTACACCCTGTAAGCATGACCTCCCAGGCTTTATTAATAACCATCTGTGTCTTTGTTCATTAAACAGTGAACATTTGCTTCTATGATTCGTTTCATTCTCTGAGACATCAGTGTGAGAGCAGAAGAGAAGCTCTGAGACCAAAACATTGTTTGGATTGAAAATTGGACCTTAAAATGTAAAAAATGTTTTACAAACAAAATATGAAGAAGTTTTCTGGAACTAACAGACCAGACAGACTCGTTCACACCGTGCGTCTTGTGCATGTTCTGCTTTGTGTTGTATGCTGTATATTCTGCTCAGCCTTACTAATAATGACATCAGCGTATGGGCGGTAACCCCTGTGACCCTCACGCTGCTCTGAACACTCAGCTTCACACTGCTTTCTCCTCACTGTGCTCTGTCATGTCATAAGGGCAGAATATCCTTATATGATCAGATCAGGCACACAGCTCTGGTAGTGATAATAGAAGCCCCGCCCACCTGTTATTTAAGATTCTTTTATGAGGGGCAGCCAATCAAAAGAAAGCTGGCTTAAAGCAAGGATTGCCTTAAATGGGGAGAAACTAAAACAGCTTATTTCAGACAAACCTGGGGGCCTTGCTCTCAGGCCCATATAAGATTATCATGGATTGTTTTAAACTTTGAATCATGTAAAGCTACCACGAGAATAAATTATGGAGCTGGAGCTGTGGGAGACTGCAGGTTTTTCAGGACACCACTGGTACTTTTGTATCTTTGATTGATTTAATCTTTATTTTGAACATGTTGAAAAAGTATTAAAAAAGTAGAATTAAAAGAGACAAATGAACAAAGCAAACAAAAGGAAAACGAGCAACCACAACTCCAAATAACGTCTATGTTCAAAAAGGAGCAGGAAGAAGCATAAGCTTATTTAATCCCACCCCTTTTCCACTATCTAGTATCAATAGACTACAGAAATACCTCCTTGCAATTACATTATATGTCATGTGTATTTTTTTTATGTCTATACGTATATGTTTCTATCTATCCATACATACGTATATACACACATACGCACATATACACATTTTCAATAACCCCATTAACACCTCAAGGATACACAACCTACAATTATATATATATATATATATATATATATATATATATATATATATATATATATATATATATATATATACCCATACCAACAAACCCGTGCATGCGCACACACATGAAAATATTAGACAAGAACACCCTATCAAATCTCTACCTTTTCCCTGTACCCTGTAAAAACCATATCCTTAAACCGCTTTTTAAACTGCGCCATGCTTGGACATTGCTTCATATCTTTACTTAGTCTGTTCCACAGCTTCACTCCACACACAGAGATGCAAAAACATTTTAATGTTGTACGGATACGAGGATGTTTTAAATTTAATTCCCCCCTCAAATTGTATCCCCGTTCCCTTTTAGAAAACATTTTTAGAATATTGTCAGGAAGCAGGTTATTTATTGCTTTATATATAATTTGTGCTGTGAGAAAATGAACCAGATCTGTGAATTTTAGAATTTTTGATTTTAAGAATAGTGGATTTGTATGATCTCTGTAACCAGTTTTATGGATTATCCTTATGGCCCTTTTTTGTAATATAAAGATTGATGATAGCGAACATTTGTAAGTATTGCCCCAAACCTCTGCACAGTAATTCAAATACGGTGCAATCAGGGAACAATAGAGAATGTGGAGTGTTTGTGGTCCAGAATGTGTTTTACTTTACTCAAGATTGAGACACTTCTTGAAATTTTGTTATGTATATGATTTATATGAGACTTCCAGTTTAATTTATCATCTATAATCACACCAAGAAACTTATGTTCAAGTACTCTTTCAATTTCCACACCATCTACATGAATCTGCACTTGTGCATTTCTAAGGGAATTCCCAAATAAGATAATTTTAGTTTTACTTAGATTTAGCGATAGTTTGTTCCTGTTAAACCATTTTTTAATTTTGCACATTTCTGAAGTAATTGTATCCAGCAGCTCCTTATTTTCCCCCCAGAACAAAAAATATTTGTGTCATCTGCAAATAATACTAATTTTAATATATCAGATGCCTTACAAATATCATTTATATAAATAATAAATAATTTTGGACCCAGTACAGAGCCTTGTGGAACACCACAAGCAATGTCCAAGCATGATGAGGAATGGACACCCAGCTTCACAAATTGTTTCCAGTCACTTAAATAATTTTTCACCAGTGCAGTACAACCCCCCTGATCCCATACCGTTCCAGTTTATTAATTAATATGTGATGATTGATTGTGTCGAATGCTTTCTTGAGATCCAGAAATACTCCAGCTGCATACTGTTTCTGATCTATAGCATTCGTAATCTCCTCAATTGATTCGATTAATGCCAGAGATGTTGATCTTTTTGATCTGAATCCATATTGACTGTCAGAGAGTAATTTATATTTATCTAAGAATTTGTCTAATCGTTTATTAAACAGGTTTTCTAGGATTTTGGAGAATTGTGGTAGTAAAGAAACAGGCCTGTAATTTGTGAAGTGGCGTCTATCCCCGGTTTTATACAGCGGCACAACTTTAGCTATTTTCATTTTGTTTGGCACTTTTCCCGTCTGAAATGATAAGTTGCAAATATATGTTAGAGGTCCTACAATTCCTTCAATGACCTTCTTGACGATTTTCATGTCAATATCATTACAATCAGTAGATGTTTTATATTTACACATGTGTACAATGTCAATTATTTCTTTTTCCTCCACTGATGTGAGGAACATTGAGTTAGGGTTCCTATCAATCAGGTTTTCACTACAGTCTACTGATGGCAGTGACTCAGGAATTTGTTCTGCCAGTTTTGGTCCAATATTTACAAAATAATGATTAAAGCTGTTGACCTTATCAGCAGTGTTTTCCATAATATTGCCATTATCGATAAAGTATTGTGGATAACTTTGTTGTCCAGAATTATTTTTAATGATACCGTTTAAAACATCCCATATTCCTTTCATATTATGTTTATTGTTGTTCAATATTTTACTATAATACTCCTTTCTACATACACGTATAATATTGGTCAACTTATTTTTGTATTTTTTATATTTATCTTCAGCATCTTTTGTTCTTTGTTTTAGGTATTCCCTATAGAGTGTATTTTTCTTTTTACATGCATTTTGTAAACCCTTAGTGAGCCATGGTCTATCTGAATATTTGTGCTTTCTGTTGTATTTTATTGTTGGACAGTTTTTATCGTACAACTCCATGAATATTCTTAAAAATATGCCATATGCAATATCAATATCAGCTTCTTTGTACACATTGTCCCAGTCCTGATTTAATAGATCGTTCTTAAATGCAGTCATAGTTTCTTCTGTCCTTACACGTCTGTATCTCAGTTGTTCTTCATGCTGATTTTTCTTATAATTAGTGTCATAAACTGCAAAAACTGGTAGGTGATCACTGATGTCATTAATTAATATTCCGCTCACAATGTTGTTTTCCATATTGTTAGTGAAAATATTGTCAAGTAAGGTGGCACAATGTGGTGTAATTCTGCTAGGCCTGGTTATTTTAGGATGTAAACTCAAACTGTACATAGTGTTTAGGAATTCGTCGCTCATTTTATGCTTTTTTGGATTCAACAGGTCAATATTAAAATCACCACAGATAAACATAACTTTTTGATTTGTTTTAGAGAATATTTCCTCTATGAAGTCATTAAATACTTGAATACTAGAGCCAGGTGTTCTATATATACAGCTAATTATTACATTTTTTTCTTCTTCCTTATAAATTTCAATTGTTATACATTCTAGTAAATTATCAATTACAGTTGTCATACTTTCTACCACCTTGTAGTTTAGGTTTTTATCCACATACACAGCTACTCCCCCTCCACTCTTGTTCCTTCTATTTACAAAATTCACTTCATATCCCTCCAGTCCAAAGTCCATTCCTTTCTCCGCATTGATCCATGTTTCAGAAATGGCAATAATTCCAAATGGATTTGTCAACTCATTTAGATATTCCTTTATATTGTTGAAGTTGGCATACAGACTTCTGCTATTAAAATGGATTATTGATAATTTATTTTCCGTGTTGATGGTGTGCTTAAACTGTTCATCAGTGAAGTAGCAGCAGTTACAGCTGATGTTGTAGAAGAAATTATTTTCCGGGTCTATATCCTTTTCTAAGTCTAGAACATTATGGTCTGTGTATCGAAATGTTCTCAGTTCCAGATTATCATAAAGAGAATTCCAATGAGTCATGTTGATATTGTTGCCGGATGCAGATGAAGTTCTTTTGGACTGTGCCATGTGTTGTGTTGTGTGTCACGTCACATGTGTATTCATACCTCCAGAGTAAGTTGACCTCAGTATTTGTCCAGCTCTTCCATATTTCTGATGACCAACACTTTGGCTTGTTCCGGTGTTCCATTGAGTTTAATGAATACTTTGCAGTTGGTGGTCCATGTATTTTGAATTTTTCCCTGTTTCTTCAAGTAACGTGCTTTCCTGGCAATGTCCGCATTTCTTTTTATCAGATGTTCGTTCATGAAGACATCGGATCCTTTCAGTTTCTTTCCTTGTTTTAACAGTGCTGTTTTCTGTTTTCTGTTTGCAAATCTCACAATGATGGCTGGTTTGTGTTAGGGTCCCTGGGTCGTTGACCCAGTGTTTTTGTGTTTTTGGTTCTTTGATTTTGTTATTTCATTATATTCTAGCTTTGCTTTATGGGTTTTAGGATTATTCTTAGTTTAGGTTCTCTGGGTGGGTTTGGTTAGAGTTTTAGTGTTCTGGTTTTCTGTCTGTGTTCCATGTTGCTGTCTCCCCTTTCTGCTGTATCCCCACATCCAGTCAGTGTTTGTGTCTGCCCTGTTCCCACGTCTCTGTTCCCTTTGTAGTGCCTGCTTATGAGCCTGTGTCTTTGTTCAGTCTGCGTTATGCGTGTCCTGTTTTACTTTGAAAGTCCATGTCTGATGTTAATGTGTTTGGTTTTGCTTCCCCTTGTCGCGTTAGGCCTGATTTGCCCCAGCTGTGTTTCCCTCCTGTTACACATTCCCTGATTGCTCCCTCTGTGTATTTAAGCCCTGTGTTTCTTAGTGTCTGTGTCGCGATCTACCGTTTATTTTGCTGTGTGTTTTGTCTGTCCACCGGTGTAAGTTTATTTTGAGTTTTTCAAGTTATGTCATGTTGCGTTCAGAATTAAAGCCTTTTTTGAGTTCACGTCTGTCTCCGGAGTCTGCACCTTGGGTCCTATTCCTGCCTGCACACAGCCCCGCCTAACAGTTTGTCACTGTCATTTTTTCGGGGTAGAGGGTGGCAAGCCTCAATGTTGTTATAATCCACTTCCACACCTTTGGACCGTAGAAAGGTAACCACTTGATGCTCCGTGGAGTTGACATCTTCCTCTCCTGGCCCTCCTACATTGTCAGTGGCGACCGCCCGGGCGTATGACCGGGGTTTGATGCGAAGCCCCGTGATGATAACATCGTTCATCCGGGTGTACTGCTCCAAATCCGCCACTCTGTTCTCCAGGTACGCCAGCCGCCGATCCTTCTCGGCGTTCTGGATGCGGAGAGCCTTAACTTCCTCGACCAGGTCCAGGATGGCTTTCTGCTGCAGTTTGACAGTAGAAATCTGCTCTGTCATAAACTCCAGCGACTTCTTAATATCGTCTCCTTCCTCGGCTGACAGAACTTTTTTCGGGCCCATGCTGAGAGACGCTCTTGTAGCGTGACGACCGGCTAGCTAGTTGATTCTTAATCACTTATTTAGGGACTAAAACTAATCGGTTAGGTTGAGAAAAGGAAGTAGTTTGAATTAAAATGTGGGCCTTTGCTGCATTAAATATGCAAAAATGACAGATTTAGAATTTTTCAGATTAAGGATGTTCACTCACAGTGACATCACACAGAGCCAAGAGTCGAAAACGTGCCTGAAACTGAGTGTTGAGAGCTTCTAGCTCACAGGGATTATTGGACATGACCTCATTATTTAAGACTTTGGTAATGTTTATTATAAGAAATTTATATTATATCATCATGTAAATGAAAGAAATGGAGGAAAAAGTAAAACAGTTGCAATTTAATGGGATAATTAATTATAAAAATTGCGCATTAAGATGTAGAAGTACTGATGCTGCAAAGCAAAGTTAACTATGCTGTCGGTGAAGTCTGCTGACTTTGAAAAAGTCATATGATGGATTTTTTTATTTTTTATTATTAGATTAGACCATGAGCAAAGAATCCGAATACTTTATTATCTTTGAGCAAATTATGTGTTCACAGTGTCAATGTCCTGCATCTGTGCTCATGTGATTTGTGCAGTAATAATACTACACTAATATAGTAACTCATGTAAAACCTCACATTAAAGAAACCAAATGATGACTTTAAGGTCACAAAATGCATCATCAACCATTTCAATAGTACAGGTTTGTGTTTAGAGCCATCACTCTGGGCCCTTTCTCTATATATACATTCAAACAGAGACGTTGGAACGTCTTCTGAAGAAAATCCCGACGCTGTGCAGTACTGGCAGGCAGGATGTTCAGTGATAAGCATCAGTGGATGGAGGATTAAAGCTGTCTGGTGACCTGTGCACTAGTGATGTGTCGGTCGCGAACGAAACGGCTCTTAGAGCCGAATCTTTGACGTGAACGACGCGAGCTGTGGATTTTTTTTCTCTCTCTCTCTCGCACTTTTTCCCGCTTCACTCCGCACGTGAGTCTTGTGCTTTGCGCTGGGCAGAGGGGGGAGGGGCAGTAGTTAGGGAGGGAGAGAGAGAAAGAGAGGCAGGGACAACAACATTAGAAAGGTATAGTAATCATCCACAACTATTTTCGGTTGCAGATGATAAAGGATTCAGAAAGTTTATTCATGCAGGTCCATATGACAGAGAATATGCATGTTCTTTTTGTTTTCATATTATAATTTATATTTAATTGTGTTGTGGTTTGCAGTGTTTTGTGTTGTTTCACTTTAAATTAGTTTAAAAGGAAAAAGCTGAAAATTAAAATAGTTAAAAGTTGAAATGTGAATAGTTGATTTTTGTATTATATGATTTATTTATTACATTTTATATGGAGTGAATAAATAAAAGTATATTTACGGTGGCCCCTACAGACAAAGCACGTACAAACTTCAAATCATGTAAAAACTCCAAAACAAAACACAACGGAGGTGCTCCACGATGCTAGGGGGCAGTGTTGAGCTTTTGTTACCTCGTGGCTACATAAGCCAGCAAGTACCAACGACCAGATTTGGTGTGTGGTAATAACAGGTAAATGAACATTTTTTTTTTTAATTTTTGAATATATATGAGTGCCTGTGTATAAATACACAAACAACACACACATGCTTTCAATTGTGTAATTTAAGTGATCTAGTAGCTCTGCTTTGGAAGTTCAGTTCATGCTAGAAATGTGTTTTGGAGTTTGTACGTGTCTTGTCTCTAGGGACCACCGCATATATTTATATATAAACATATATAAATAAAACCACTTTTTTTTACATTAGTAATTCTTTTTGTGCATAATTTTATATTATTGTTAATAATAAATCAATAAAGCAATAAAACAACCTGAAGAGCCGGTTCTCTAAAGAGAGCCGGAAATCCCATCACTACTGTGCAGTACTCTGACTCTCACCCTATCACATCTGGGATAGGTCCCTGCAACCCTGGTAAAGATAGGATGGAGTGGAAGTTAATTTAAAACCATTAACATTTTATGGTAACCAGACTCTAGACTTTTTTGAACACTAAAAAAAAACCTCTTTAAATGAACTTAAAATAATCATGGGAAGGATTTCCACATTAATAAATGGCTTTCTATTCCGATTAAGCATTTTTGTTGCACTAATGTAATTTGCATGGGTTGGATCAAGGCCAGAGTGTGTAAAATCTAATTATATTTCTGTAATACAAGTATAAAAATTGCTAATTTTCAGCTTAGTAGAGGCTGCAGGCAAGGCTGTAGTTTATCTTCCTATCTTTTCAACTTAGTAATCGAACCTTTAGCTATGGCTCTTAGGGAGGACAATCAGGTTGCCAGAATCTCTAGGGGTGGGACAATGCACAAAGTATAATTGTGTGCAGATGACTTATTGCTGTATAAATCTAATCCAACTGCATCAGTCGCTAAACTGCTCAAGGTATTAGATCACTTTGGACGCATATCTGGATACAAATGTAACTAATCGAAAAGCCCACTGTTCCCTATTAATAACATAGAGCAAGATCTCTGCCTTCCCCTTTAAATTAGAAAAAGAAACGTTTAAATATTCGGGAATAAATATAACCCGCACAATGATGGAGGTGCGGATTCATAATTTTGACACTTACCAAAAGTACCAAAAGAGGCTGGTGGGCTAGGGTTGCCACTACTGGGCGGCTAATATCACCAAATTATTGCACTGGAAATATGTTTATGAGAACAGCGAGGGTGAGGCTTGGGTAAAAATGGAACTGATGTCTAATCCACTTCCCCTCCTAACCTCATCCGTAGCTCGAAATCAAAAACAGAAAATAACAAATCCAGTTGTAGGAACATCTGTTAGAATATGGCTTCAATTCAGAAGGTGCTTCTGTTTGCAACAGGTTAGTCATTTTTTCATTGTTGCTTTTAACCCTTTTTTGCCATCCGTTTCAGAGAAAGCATTCCAAATTTGGCACAATAATGGTTTGAAGTTTTTTTTACAATTTACTTTCAGGAGAAACTTTTAACACCTTTGATGTTCTGATGAGATATTACAATATACCAACCTCACATATGTTTAGATATCTGCAAATACGAAGTTTAGCAAAAACATCGTTTCCTTCATTCCCCTACCTACCTCCTAAAAATCAAGTGGATACCATTTTGGAAATGGATCCTTTTGGCAAAAGGCGATTCTCCGTCATATACAAACTGATGCAGAGCTTAAGGCCTGTTACTTGGGAAAAAACTAAAAATAATTGAGAAAAAGACGTTGGGGTGGATTGATCTGATGATGAGTGGAGATCTTGCTTGAATCGTATACATACTTCCTCCCTTTGCATTCGCCGTGGTTTCATTCAGTTTAAAATTCTTCATCGTCTTCAATATACAAGAGAGAGGCTTTCAAAGTTTTTCCCAGAAGCCGATCCTGCCTGTCCCAGGTGTGGACATAATCCAGCAAATGAGGGTCACATGATGTGGTCTTGTCCGAACCTGGATAATTACTGGGGAAATATATTCAAAGTATTATCTCAGTGCGCAAAATTTAGTGCTTCATTTCCTCATTGGCATTTTTGGAGTTATGCCACCTCAATATGAAATTAGTAAATCTCAGGAAAATGCCATAGCGTTTGCTACGTTGCTTGCCTGTAGACTCATTCTATTCCACTGGAAGTCTGATAAGGCTCCTTCATACATACAGTGGTTAAAGGAGGAGCTTTTCTTTTTGCCACTGGAGTTCTCTCATCACAACAAAAATTCTCTGCGACTTGGAACCCATTTATTGACTATATAAAAACGTATTTTCCAGATGTGTGACGTACATTTTTTGTTTGTTTTGTTCTGTTTCTCTTTACATGAGCCTCGGGTGGGGAGGGAGGGGGGTTTCTTTCTTTCTTTTTTTTATGTATAATCGCAACGTTTTCATTTTGTATTGAGACCATGATTTGTGTAAAGCGATTAAATTTAAAATAAATCTAATAAATAAATAAATAGTGGATTAAGACATAATGTACAGGATATATTTGCTTAAATTGCCAATAATAATATAAAACATTAACTTTGAATAGCTGGAAAATGTTCTTGTGCAGTCATGTAAAACTTATGCTACAGCACGGGCTTTTGACAGTTTTTCGACTTTTTTTAATTCAAGGGGTTTAACAAAATAATTCGTATTGCAAAAGTCTAGATTTAATCCTAACAAATAATAAGGTATTTAAACTGTACCTGTCCACAAGGGTTGGATTTATTTCAAGAAGGAAGCAATTTTAAGATCGCAGAGAAGATTTAATAATGAAAGGAAGTGCTTGCAATGTTGAAAGCATGAACTGGTAAACACTCTGTGTCTCTATCTGTTCATCTGAATCTTGTTAGGGTGCCTAAGAGCTTTGAGTTTATTATATTATTGAACTTGATATTGAAATTGATTTTGATATTATTTATTATTTCTAGTCTTTGGTTTCTTTGTTAGAGTTCTGTCTTGTGGTTTGTGTCTCTGTGTTCTCTGGTTGCTCTGTCTCCCCTGTCAGCTGTATCCCTTTGTCAAATCCGCGTGTCTGTGTTATGTTTCCTGTTTTACTTTGAAAGTCCGTGTCTCATGTTAATGGGTCTGGTTTTGCTTCCTTTGTGTCATCAGCCCTGATTTGTCCCAGCTGTGTTTCCCTCCTGTCTCTCGTTCCCTGATTGCTCCCCCTGTGTGTTCTCTTTGGTCTGTGTCGCGATCGCCCTTATCTACCCTCATTCGTGCTGTGTTCTGCCTGCCTGCGTTTATTCTTTGTATTTTGGAAGTTTGTTTACTTTGAGTTCAGCATTAAAGCTGTTTTTGTTTTTTTTTAAGTTCACGTCTGTCTGTCTGCACTTTGGGTCCTGGGCCCTGTTTCAGGAAGCCGGTTTAGTGGAAAAACTGAGTAAGTATACCCTGAGTTAACGAAAACTCTGGGTTTTCGGTTTCACAAAGCGAGTTCAGCTGCAGCCTGAGTGAGTCACTATGACGACACACTCCGTGAAGCTAACCTGCCCCCTAGCAGGTTTACTACAACTAACCCTGACTGTCTCCGCCCCTTTGTCGGAAACCTGACAGTAGGAAGTGTCGGACATGGCGTGCCACTTCCTTGAAGAGCCAGTAGATCTTGAAGCCCAAATTCTCTGCAGAGCTCTCCGCCGGGAGAGAGTGATCAGAGCGCGTTTGGACATTTTATCATTTCCTGATGATTGTCTGTGCGAACGTTACCGTTTCTCAGCACAATCTATAAGTTATTTGAATAACATCCTCAGGCCATATATTACGCATGTGACACATCGCGGACATGCTCTCAGTTCATTGCATATTATTTGTATTGCACTTCGGTTTTTTGCAAACGGGAGCTTTCTGTATAATATTGGTGACGCTGAGCACGTTTCCAAGGCTACCGTCTGTCGGGCAGTCAGGAATGTTACAGTTGCACTGAAACGTCTCCTGTACTCGTTTGTGGTGTTCCCCGGTCACAGACCCACAAGATTCATCAAAGAGGGATTCCACAAAATTGCAGGTATCAGGATGAACGAAACTTAATGTATGATGTGGTGATACTTGGACTACTACTTAAATTGCACATTTATTTTCAGGGTTCCCAGGCGTGATTGGCTGTACAGATGGCACTCACATTCCAATCATTGCTCCTTCAGTAAATGAAGGAGACTATGTGAACAGGAAGTCTTTCCACAGCATTAATGTACAGGTACATAGTTCCCTGTAGCATGTCAAACTAACAAATTATTTCATTATAGTAATGGATGCTAATTTGTGTTCTCTGCACTGTGAAGATCATATGTGATGCTGCCAACATTATCACAAATGTGGAAGCCAAGCGGCCAGGCTCTGTCCATGACTCACAAATATTCCGTGAATGTACACTGAGCACAAAATTTGGACATGGTGAGTTGAGAATACTTTAAAATATATAAAGACCAATTGCTTCAGGGACATTTGAACTGAAGTGTACCCTTCTGTCTTAGGAGAGTTCACTGGCTACTTGCTTGGTGATAGGGGGTATCCATGTTTACCCTATTTGCTTACCCCTTACCCTGACCCTGAACCGGGCCCACAGCAGCGATATAATCTGGCTAATTGCAGGACAAGAGCCAGAATTGAAATGACTATCGGAATGCTTAAGGCCCGGTTCCAGTGCCTGCAAAGACTCAGGGTCACCCCAGAAAGGGCATGTGACATTATTGTGGCATGTGTGATTCTTCACAACATTGCCACAATTAGAGGAGAACACTGTCCTTCTGAACCAAACATCAGCAGTGATCCAAACCATGAACATCCTGACCCTCGCACGGACATACAAGATGGAAGCGCAGTCAGAGACACCATATGTCACAATCATTTCTTTTGACCCATCACCTCAACATGTTGAAAGAAGAATAAACAGATTTTTTGTTCAACTGGCTTTATTGGTCGCCTGTGTTTCCTGTACACAAAGTATTAAAAGATGTAAACCTCATAAAGTGTCTCTGTTGCTTCCTCCTCTGTAACAGCTGTCAATGTTTCTTCATTATTTTCCTGTAGTAAAGAAATTAACAACATTGCTGTTCTACTGTAAACTCATATAATCTGTGGAGTATTACTCACAACTGCATGTTGGTCTGGCTCAACAGGAGGCTGCACCAGATGCAGTACACCATCACCATCAACTGATAGAATATGAGGTTCATACAGGTCACTTATAACTTACAAGGGACCAAATGGCAATTAACAAACATACCAAGCACCTTACACTTCATTGTCATTATGCTCTCAAAGACAACCAAGGCTGAGGGAAGGCAAAATCAGTAGGAAAATAACTTCACTACAAAATAATTCATTATGGTAAAGAGTTTATCAAATGAATGAGTAGCACTGCAAAGGTGACTGTGAAGAAAGGATGTATGCACATCATGTATTATTTAGAATTTACCCCTTATGTAGGCACTTGTGTCTTGCGGGGTTATTGACTCAGAGGATGTCCCCACAGAGATGCCTTCGGCCACAGGGCGCCCACTGTTTTGGCTGAGGGCCAACTGCTCAGCCTCTGTGAGTGGTGGTGGTGGAGGACCCCCACCTGTTTTTCGGGCCTCCGCTTTTTTTCTGTTGGCTATAACGGGCCACATTTGAGCATACAGAGTAAGCAAATATGTACTTGTAATGTGCTCAGATAATTTCAATAAGTGCTTACAGAAAGAAAATTAATGTAGCCTCTAACTGCAATTGATTTACATCGGACAAACAGACCAAGCACTATGGCTCATAATACAATTACACCTTACCTGTTTGGACTATATTTTTATATTTCATTTTTACTTGCTGCCAGGAACGTTTGGGGCCTGTTGGGTTGCACCTGCGCTCACATCACGTCACAAAATAAAATGTATAAAATAACAAATAAAATAACATATGATAAAATAACGTGTTAAATGGGTGGAAATCCCTCGATCAATGTTTATATTAACACTCACGCATTGACTCTGTCGGCTATGTTTTGCCATGCATGCTCCCTTTCTTTTGCAGCTGTGGCTGTGTTACTTTTTTCCGCGGAATTTGCATGTTATCGGCATATGCTGCCATCAGAATTTCGGCCTCAAGCGCTGTAAAATACATTGACCGCGCCTTCTTTCCCTCCGTCTCCATGGTGACTCGCTTAATCTGTGCTCCGCTTATCAGGGCTTTATGTATCCTCGTCCGCGCGCTTCACTTGGGGTTAAAGCAACTCCGCGTTGATTGAACTAATTGTTATCAGCCTTTCTGAAACCGAATATTCCGAGTTGGACAGTTCGGGGTTACTCAACCCTGCGTATCGTTTTTCACTCTGAGTTTTCCAAACCGGCTTCCTGAAACAGGGCCCTGTTCCTGCCTGCACACAGCCGTCACATAACAAATCTGAGCTTCTTCATCATTTCTTTTTCATCATGAGAGGTGTTAATTTGTCTGCATGCTGTAACGGGTCTCATGATCGCAATATGCTTCCTTCACAGCAATAATTGCTTGTGGAAGTTTGTGGTAGGTCTCCGTTGTAACATGAAAACCAAGCTGGAGAATGTCCAGATAAGAGCAAAAAAATCCCCCCAAAAACAAAAACTCGTTTTTTTGCCAAAAACTTGTTTTTGTGACTCAGAGTGTATTGACAGAATCAAATGTCAGCAAAGGTAAACATTTGCACTGAAACGTCTGTATTGAACCAATTGTCGAAGTCATTAAAGAAGTAACAACAAAAAACCCTAAAAAAATAAAAATTGCCCTGATGACGGCAGTCAGGGAGGTTTCCTCTGGAGACCATGAATGATGATTAGATAGATTTAGATATTTTAGTTTTTATCAGTCACTCACTAAGACCAGTCTTTGATTTCAGGTGGGGCAGTTTGGTGTTCTGATCCATCTGCAGAACTTCCACTGGCTGAAGGATTTGTTTGTTAAATCAGGCTGTTTTTAAGGAGACTTTGTTGCAGTGTTTTGCGCCTTGTTTTTTTTTTATTTGTCTTAAATTATTGTCTTTAAAAAACTTCAAAAATCACTTCAACCTACTGATTTTACATTTTCCAAAAATGAAGCACTGCCTAGCTAACACAGATGTTAGTGTGATGATTTCGTTTAGCTTTGGTAGTGTTGATCAGAATCGGATCACTGATGGGGGATTTGTGTCAGCGTGCTGCACTGGCGGGCGGCGTGGACACCTGGGTTTGTGACTGTGATAACTTGAGAAAGAGGTGACGCAGTTTCTTGAAATTCACACCACAGATACATGTACAAAAAATTTCAGATGAGTTTGAACTTTTCTGAAAATCTTGTGAACACAATAAATGTAATCTAGGATGTTTAAGACGATAGCACAGGTGCATCTACGAGGAGGCAGAGGGCGGCACTGACCGCCGCCAGTATTTCTCATTTTTGTTCGTGTGCACAGCTGTTAGAGTGGCTAACAATGTTGTTGCACATATGTACTTATGTCTGAGTATTTGTTTGCTTTTGGTGACTGGAGAAGCATTTGGAGATTAGTATTTTCCTCAGACCACACTGAAGAGATAATCCTATTTGGTCTGGGAACACTCAGGAACTGCAAAACATATACAGGAGAAAATTAATGAATGTGTGAAGCAAACTATCAATAAACCCACCTAATGAGGTTATTAAAGGCATACTGCCATCCTTATCGAGATAAATGACAAACTGTTGAAAACCCCCTTTGCTCCATGGCAGTTTGTTTGGTTAGCATGGTTGCATACATCAGTGGGATCATGAATCAGGAGAGCAGAACTGAGAAGTTTTCCTTCAGGTCCTCAATTCAGTGAACAGTGAGGTTAAAAGTTGATGATGGACCAAAGTGCTGGACAGGACATGCTCACATCATATGACATCGTGGTAAAACAATGTTTATATGAGCATGCTAATATGCAGATATTTGTTTACCAGCACTAGACACAATGGACATACTTTGAACTGAAGATGAAAAAAGTCAAGGCATCATCAAAATCAGCCGCCCTCTGCGGCAAACAGTTGCACAACATTTCACAAAAATCCAGCCAGCAGCTGCTGACGTCCTGTTTGTATGTTAGGCCGTTTTGATTCGATCTGCTGAAGATCATCCAGACAATTATCTGACAGGAAAAAACAATCGTAATGTTGATGCACACACTGAAATCACAGTTGGTCAAACATCTGTTGGTTTGTAGGGACAGGAAACAAACTGATGAAGAGTCACTGGCCCATGCAGTGAACTGTCTCCAGATGGTGAACTTCCCACATTTACTGCTTCTTTTTGTTTCTTATGAAGTTAGATAGTAAGTGCTAGTTGCTAGTAAACAATAAACAGGCATTGCTAGGATCGGTCAATGAAGACTGATGTGTAAAGAATGAATGAAATTTGGTCCGTTCCTGTATTCAACTACAGATTACAGATTACATGCCCCAAAATGTATTTTGTATCGTATTCTGTTACGTTACTCAATGAGAGTAACGTATTCTGAATACTTTGGATTACTTAATATATTATCATGCTTTTTACAACTGAATGTACTATTTAGTATTTAGTATTTATTTATTTATTGTCATTGTCAAGAACAATGAAATTGTGTTTGGGGCTTCCATACAACCCCAAAAAAAGAAGAAAATAATAAATACCCCTTAAAACCCAAGTGTACATATTTAACCCAGTGTGACTCCAATGCAATAAGACAATCCTTAGCAATAATGTTCGTAGAAATATTGCTGTGATTTATTACTATTACTGAAGGTTACCAACACCAACTAGATTTTTAAATCTTAATATAAATGAGTAACAGTAGGGTGGACATTAGGTAAGGCTGCTCCAACGGAGCTTATTGTTTCAGAGGAAAACACGAACACAGCGTACAGTCGAGTCTTAACAGCTTACTTACAGCTGGGCTCGTCAGTGGTTATTATTATATTTACATGCTTCATACATGCTATGCCTGTAACACTCTGCCTGTTGCCTTCATATTAAATCATTTTTTGAATAACACTTTTAAAAAATATTTCTTCACGTCATTATGCAGCCGTAAGTAGAGGTGACATGAGCCGCGAGATTGAGACACAGACATTAGAGCCTCTTGATGCGTGTTTGGGTTTCCCCCGGCGTGGAATCACCAAAAATAGAGACGGCATAGCCGAACATATGAAACAGGAAAATACGGCCGTGTAATCCATTTATTTCAGCAAAGTAACTGTAACAGAATACAGTTACTCATATTTTGCATTTTAAATACGTAACGCCGGTACGTGTATTCTGTTACTCCCCAACACTGTCCATTCCATACTGATCACAACAGATCACAAAGTTTATCGGTAAAGACTGGATCTGCATCCAGATCCAGGAGATTTTGGGCCCATCAGGGTCTTCAAGTGTTTTTCTGTTAGTCATTAATGAGGAGGTTCAAGTACTTATTAAAGAGGTACAGTCTGTGATACGTATGTTTAACACCTTATGGAAAAATGTTAAGCAACATGTTCAACTGGACTATCCTCCATTATCATCAAAGCACCAAATAAGGATATTCTCATGCTGTTGTGATCCACGTGTATATTCTTACAGACTCTACCCCGTCCTCAGCACCTTTATGCTGCGTTTCACTTTCATTTGTCATCAGTTGGTTTATACGCTGTCAGATCTAATGGATTTCTGGCCCATAGTTGTTTGGATATTTCGCCTGGCGTAAGGTGTTGAAACTAGAGACATGAAGGGTGTTTTTATTGCAGATACATTTCCTCAGCTTGCTGAAGCATTAAGTTTGTGTCCTGTCCTTGTCCCTGCATAATCCCCAACTCTAACTCTCACAGTAGGATAGAATAGAATAGAATAGACCTTTATTGCCATTGTACATGTACAATAAAGTTGTGGCTGCTCCACACTAACTGTGCAGATATAAAATGTATATAGTAAGATACAAACAAAGTGAAAGCAGATAACACAAGAACAATTCAATTTCAATTTTCAGTTTTATTTATACAGCTCCAAATCACAACAACAGACACCTCAAGGTGCTTTACATTGTAAGGTAGACCCTACGATAATACATACAGAGAAAAAGCCAACCAGCAGGTTGTAAGTAATTGGAAGTCGTGCAAAAGTAGTGGGCAAGAAGTCTGGTTTTTATTAAGTTGTGCTCCCAAATGTTGGCAATCAGGGAAAAATGAAAATACTTTGAAATGAAACACATGACAAAAATTTCACACTCACTTCTGGCATGTTCTGTGCTGTAAATGTTGTGTGGTTCAGATGTGGTCCATGCTGACATTTGGTGCGTGTACAGCAGACCAGTGGTAAGTTAAGGACACTGGAACTCGTCCTGAGTGAAAGTCATGTTAATGTGGCTCAAAGGAAACTCCAGTCATGGGTCACATCTGGGCCGAACATTTATTGCTGTTTGGGTAAAAATACCATTAAAATGCACAATCTGGAATACCAAGCTTAAATATTTTTATTAGTGTGAATTCCGATTTTTACTAAAAACACAGTAACTTAGTAAAAAGTACGTATATCTACTTATAAGCACTGCTGAAAAGATGAGTTAATTTAAATCAAAAGGTAAAATGTTGTTTGTTTTTTATGCCAAACTATCAAAAACTTTACAAACCACTCAGTTAATTTATGGATCTTTTTTAAGTAAAGATCAGCTATTTCTATAAATTTGCTCCATTTAAACTGAAGATTGTCACTAATTTGGGGCTTTACCTGCAGGTATTTCCTTCTAACCGTGTCTTTGTAGCACATTTGGTCAAGAACAGAACCTTAACCTTTTCTCCATCAGTGGGTTTGTTTGCAGACAAAAACATCAGCTGTGAATCAGCCTTAAACACAGAAACAGAGCTGAAGCAGAACTGGACCATCTCCATGTGTTCCTCGAAACGACACCCAATCCCGTTTTCTTCTGTTGCACAGATCCAGAGCTTCACGTCCACATTTCCATTTTAGTACAGACGATGTGAACACTCTGACCCCCCTCGCTGTGTCTCTACAGTCATATTGCAGTAATGTATTATTTCCTGTTAAGTGAAGGTCGTTAAACCAAAAACGGAGTCTCGTGTGTCTCCTTTTTTGTGCAAAGCATGTGTGTTGTCCTTGTTATCGAGTGTTCAGAGTGGGTGAAGGTTTAGCATCTGAGTTTTTATTTTACTTTATTTTATCCGTAAAGGTTTCTGAATTGCGCCATCTTTAAATGAACATCACGTAAAAAGCAGACTATTAGGTCTGGATTTTGTTGTTATGTAGATTTTAATTTACTGAATTTGAATCGAACAGTTTCTCTACAGTCTGTGAAACAAAAGAAGTCATTTCTATTTTCCCTCTTATACAGACTGTAGGTCTGTAATAAAGTGTAATCTTTTTATTACATAAAGCCAATAATCTGCGAGGTGTCAGGCAGAAAGCGACAGCATGTTGTGGTTGCGAGGTGATTTTCTCAGTGAGCGTCACTCTGCAGCCAACAGTGAGGTCTGTGCTGTTTATCTGCTGCTGTCTGGCTGAGAGTTCACATGAATCATCAGCACTGCCAGCCACGATGTCTGACCTGATAACAACTTTGGAGAACATGAAATATTTATTCTCCCCCTCAGACACCATTTTATTATTCCTACAGAAATGATTCATGGGCCACTATTATTGTTATTATTAGAGAGGGTGAAGGGCTCCAAGTAAAGCTGCTGCCCTCGACATTAAGAGGAAGCAGCTGAGCGAGTTCAGGCATCCAACCAGGATTCCTCCCTTATCCCGAGAACACATCAGGACTTCCATAGAAGAGCATGAGAGGGTGGCTGAGGTGACAGAGGGTCAGGCACAAGCTGAGACTACTGCCCCTGTGACCCAGGCTGGGATAGGAGAGTAGATGGATTATCATTCTCATCAGATATTTACAGTGTGATCTTGTTGCAGAGTAAAAACACATTCAGGAAAGAAATATGGTGTGTGAAAGGTGAATATGCACAGTTTGTGAATGTATTTTATGCTCGTGAAAAAATACATTTGAAACTTGAGTTGCTTTTTACACTGTAAAAACTAAGACCACACACCTTTGGAGTATCCAGTAAGGGTCCTGACCAGACCGCCCATGCTAAAAAAAACCCCAAACCAAGCCCTGGAATGACGGCCACGTCTGCAGCTCGGACACAAGCACATCACTCATGTTGTACTATATAGAATTGTGTATGTGACAAATAAAGCTTGTTTGTTGTTGTTTGTAAGTACGACTCAATAATTTCATCCTTTGTTGTTTGTTCCAGTTTTTATTATGTGAAAAATCTATTGGACAGACTCATAAACAGAGTCATCGTTTGCCTTCAGCACTGCTGTCACCATCATTAACTGTAAACAGGATATTAGAGCAGTTATCAACCTGCTGCTGCTCTGGAGACCCTCGCTGATTAAACGCTGAGGTGATTACTGGGTTAATTGAACTGGGAAATGTGGTTTGCATGTGTGTGTTATGGTATGTAGCGTTGAGCATTTCTGTAGAAAGGATCCAGCAGCAGATCAATGCAGAGAAAAGCAACAGAGAAATTACATAAGACTTGACAACACTTAAAGTTTCATGTGCAAAATATTCTAAAGATGTGCACCACAGCGTGAAGAGTGAACGATTATACACCTTGACTTCTTGATCCTTTTTACGTCATCATCGTTTATTTATATAGCACTTTAAAAAACACACCTGGTAGACCAAGTGTTGAACAATACATCTATAAATAGTAATAATATAAGAACTGAACAAAGCAATTAAATCAATAAAGAGTTAAAAGCCAGAGAATAAAAATAGGTTTTTAATCTCGACTTAAAAACCGGCACTGATGTAGTCTGTCTAATATGAAGAGGAAGATTGTTGCAAAGCAACGGGGCCACAGCAGAGAACGCCCGGTCTAATCTGAGTCTCAGCCGTGACTTAGGGACTGAAAGCAGCAGTTGCTCAGCTGACTGGAGGGAACGAGTTGGAACGTAAGGCTTCAACAAATCGGACAAATAAACAGGTGCCAAAGCATTTAAAGATTTAAAAACCAATAAAAGAACTTTAAAATGGATCCTAAATTTGATTCAAAGCCAATGTTGAAAGGCCAAAACCGGAGTGATGCGGTCGAATTTCATTTTTGCACTAATTGTAAGCGTGACAAAGTGCCCAGCCCCTATTAAAAGGGAATTACAGTAATCCAGGAGTGAAGTAATAAAAGCATGAATTACAGCTTCTAAGTTACGTTTGGAGAGAAAGTGCTTGATCTTCGATAGACATCTGAGGTGGTAGAATGCTGATTTTACCGCCCCATTCACGTGGCCATCAAGAATCAATTTTTACTCCAAGATTTGTGATTGAATTCTTCAAATGAGAGATCAAACAGTGAAATCAACATCTGGAGGGTCAGGAAATGGATTTGGGCCAAATTGGACTCTCCACCATTTGACCTTAGAACTGAAGAAGCTTCTCGGATGAGAGGTGAAACGTCTTCAAGCAACTTAAAGAAGTCCAGACGCTTTTCTTTGCAAGCTCCTTTGACTACGATGACCTGGATGACTGAGAACCTTCACAGACATTTGGGCCAAATAAAATCACTTCCGTTTTTCTTTTCTGTTTACATCAGCACAGGATTCACTTCAGCTGATTAGAATGTGGTCACATCGTTCCTAAAGCATGGACAGGCAGACCTTTAACTAACAAATTGACATGATGCGCCGTCTTTTTAATAAATCCAGGAAAGCAGCTTCTTCTCCTTTAAACAAAAATATCAAATACATTTATCGCCATCATTTAAAAAGCGTATATACTTGTGTTCTGGGGGCCTCTGGATGTCTGGAGTTTTGATCTCCTCCATACCTGCTTCATGCCCTGGAGGACGGGGCTGTGGCCCCCCCACACCCTCTAGCAGATCATTACATGAAGGAACCTTTTAAAAACAAGCGCGTCCATGCTCACAGGTGTGCACACGGGTGATCACACCCACAAACTACACCCTTTTTGGCTCCTACCTCAAAGCACACTGTGTTCTGTTGATCTTATGTGCTGCACAATAATGTTTAATATTTAGTATTTACTGTCATATTCCCATATATCATTGTGATGCTGTTTATTCTATTACTCTTGTTCTCTTCTGCTTGTTTTCTTTTTTCTTTCTCAGCAGGTGATCCAGGTGATTGATATATGCATTTTTTCTCTGCCCGTTCTGTTGGTTTTTGTCTTTTGCCCTTCTCCCCCGTCCCTCTTCTCAGCTGTTTCTCTTTCCCTCTTTCTTTCTCCCCTTCTTTCCCCCAGTCAAGTCTGTCCCGTATTCAGTAAGTGAAAATAAAATAAACAATAAAAGGTGAATCAAATGGACCATTACGGCAAGGCTGGGATGGTCAATTTGGTAAAGTAAATCCGTTGGGCATCTTTCTTTGCCTTTAGACAACAATTCTGATGCAAAAGAGCCAAACGGGACAGGCCAAAAAAAAAAAAAAAAAAGCGTACATACGCTTCACACTCCATTAGCCTGAAGTATTTGGTCCTTGAAAGTGATCACATTTAACCAGTACCAGGTACCAGTAGTTTTTATGGAGGAACTTGCCTGCAAACATTCAGCAGCTGTGAAAAGTGAAAGAGAGAACATCTGTCTTCAGAGTAAAAGTGTGTCTCATGTTCTGAAACATGTTGGCTGCAAAGGTGAGGCACAACTTTTACTCTGAGGGCAAATGTTCTGTGTTTATATCTGATGTCACACTATAGCTTTTGCTAGCACCTAGCTAATAATTAGGCACATCTCAGCATCTTCCATGCAAACTATGGATAATTGCATTGACCTGCTAGAACCAATGCTATTGCAAGGAAGGTTTTGGTGCAGCACCCTCTTTGTGACCAGTTTCACTGAGCGACTGCCACAGCAGGTAGAGGTGGGTTGCAAAGCAGCCTGTAAATGCACAACAGTTGTGCATCAGTTGATCTGTTGCGATTGCAGGTAATGACTTTGAGGTCTGCCTGACCCGGCACTATGCTTGTCATCTGTTTTCTGATCCTCAGTTTGCCGGGCTGCTCATGGGCGCTTCGCTCAGAAACTGATGAAAGACTTATTTACCAACTACACCAATGCTCTGCGGCCGGTGGAGGACACCGACTACATCATCAATGTCACATTACAGGTCACTCTCTCCCAGATCATTGACATGGTAATCAAACCCTGAATGCCTATCCAGCTCTTTATGCTGTATCTAGTCAGGCAGGTACTGGTGTGACCTTGCCGTTTTCATGGATTTTCACCAGGATGAGCGGAACCAGATCCTGACTACCTACCTGTGGGTCCGCCAGGTATGGATGGATGCCTTTCTCACATGGAAGAAGGAGGACTATGATGGCCTTGACACCATCCGCATACCCAGCAGCTACGTTTGGAGACCCGATATTGTTCTGTATAACAGGTAGGTGTATCATCCTGCTGGCTGATCTTCAGGATATTTATTGATGTTTTCAAACTCCTTCCTTGTTTCTATCATAGTGCAGATGATGAGTTTTCCAGCTCCATGGAGACCAATGTTGTTCTTCGTAACGATGGCCAAGTCATGTGGGACCAGCCAGCCATCACCAAAAGCTCCTGCTCTGTTGATGTGGCCTTCTTCCCCTTCGATTTGCAGCAGTGTAACCTAACCTTTGGCTCCTGGACTCACAACGGAAACCAGATGGATTTGATCAATGCCCTGGACAGCGCCGACTTGAAAGACTTTGTCCCCAATGTGGAATGGGAGGTCAGTAATGGTGTCATGTGTTTAGCACATCCTTAATGAATGTTTTGACGAACCCAAAATTTTCTCTAACCAGGTTCTGGGAATGCCAGCCAAGAAAAATGTCATCTTGTATGGCTGCTGCTCAGAGCCATACCCAGACATTACCTTTTCCCTCCACCTGAAGAGGCGGGCCTCCTTCTACATCTTCAACCTCCTCATTCCCTGCATGATGATCTCCTTTCTGGCTCCGCTGGGCTTTTACCTGCCAGCGGATTCAGGTGAAAAGGTTTCTCTGGGTGTCACAGTGCTGCTGGCCCTCACCGTGTTTCAGCTGCTCGTAGCTGAGAGCATGCCACCCTCTGAGAGCGTCCCGCTGATAGGTGAGAACAGCCTCTGACTTTTATTTACATCTATGTATTTAAAAAAAACATTCATGATGAATCAGAATTATTGTAATGTTTATATTCATCATCCCTCCTGCAAATGTTACATGGCTACACTGTATCTGACAAGTTACTAATATTTGAGGGTGCCTTAGGATACCTCAGACAGACACATTTCAGCCTTAGGGATGTCCCTAGAGTGTATCCTCGGAGTAATCCAAAGAGATTTTCCTGTTATGCCAATGTGTTAGGCAAGCAGAGCTTCCCTGCAGAAAGAGTGCAGAGGCTAAGCCTATGTTTGAAGCCACTGAGGTGTTTGATGGGTGGGGTTGACATGATGTCACTAATATGACTGAAAACTTGTGGTATGGAGAAACTCCAATAGCTCCAGCGTTGTTTAGATTAAGCATTTATTGCTCATCATTGCTTGAACTTGCTGTTCCACAGTTCATCTTAATATCCAAAATAAATCCCAGCAGTCACAAACTGTTTGGTCCCTTCAACCAATTAAACCTGACCCTAATTAAATGTTCCTACCTTAAATCCAATCATTTACAAACACAAAAAGTGAAAACTAGTCCCACACATAAGATAATACACAAAACATGAAAATGGCTCCTACAATGAGGTTCAGGTTAAAGGGAAGACTAAATGGGATTTAGGAGTCACCAAAGAGTCAATCAACAGGAAACGGAAAATCACTCTGAGGTCTCCGAATGGTTACTGGACATCTCTCTGAGGGATGTTCTTGCTTACCGTCGCGCTGATCTCTGTCTAAAATCGAAGCTGGAGAAGGTGGGGCTGTTTTTAGATTACGTGAAAGATGTAATCTTTTGTATTAAATCTATTAGCAGAAAATACTGGTGATTGCCCAACAACACCTGATGCTGACCAGTTTATAAAGTCTAATTTACACTATTGTGTTCATTGATTGTTTACAGTCAGACATGACCTTCACTGACTTCAGAAGTCTTTTGTAGATGCCTTTAAAGTATGTAATTTGGATAAAAGTAGCACATCTCAGTGATTGCTGGGGCACAGTTGTTGTCGATGGATTTGAGGACCTTTCAAAACCTCCAGCTTGCAGCTCTCATTGAGTCACTGAGCCTTGGCATCAATGATAAGAGGACCACTGACAAAGAGGATTCAGATACAGACCCAATCAAAATGATAGGTGGAGCTTGGATGGAGGTGGGTTGCAAAGCAGCTTGGATCTTACTCTAACTGTGATTTTCAGCTTTCAATTTTCAGAGACTTCAATGCAGCAATGCAGCAACTACCCAAGTGCCTCTGCAGTAAATAAAGAAGTATAAGAGGAATGTTTGCTCGTCTGCCGCTGTCTGTAGTCACACCCACTTTAGACTTCACAGGGTTAATCAGAGTGTCCTATATTCACCAGCTGTATGCTTTTACTGCAACTAAGACTAAAGCTTGATTTGGAGTTATAGGGACAGCAAATAAGGGTCACCAACCTCTACCTGACTTTTCGGTGTCTTATTTCTATAGGAAAGTACTACATTGCCACCATGACCATGGTCACTGCATCAACAGCGCTCACCATCTTCATCATGAACATCCACCACTGTGGCGGGGAGGCTCGTCCCGTGCCTGAATGGGCCGAGCGCTTCATCCTCAAGTACCTCGCCCGCATCTGCTTCGTGTACGAGGTGGGTGAGAACTGCCTCGGTGGCGCCAGGAAAGAACCTTTATCACAGGAGGGGTCTGACAGCCCATCAGCCAATGGCGGCAGCACCAAAGGAGCAAATTGGGATGTCAATGGGAAGGCGTGGGGAGGAAAGGTGGAGGTGGAGCCTCTGAAGATGGGGCAGGAAGTAACCAACCAGACAGACTGGAAAGAGGATCTGTTTGTGACCATTGACCACTCACAGGAGAAAGGAGCTGCTGTAGTGCGAGGGGAGGAATCAAACTGCGGTGAGCACGAAGAGGAAAAGAAAGGCGTAGGTGTTGAGGGAGGAGGTGGAGATGGGGGGAACAGGAGGGAGATCTTGGTGAAGTGTTTATGCCAACACCAGGAACTGGGCAAGAATGTTGAGTACATTGCCAACTCCTACCAGGACCAGCGAGCAGCACAGCTGCGCATCGGCGAGTGGAGGAAGGTCGCCAAGGTCATGGATCGCTTCTTCATGTGGCTCTTCTTCATCATGGCCTTCTTCATGAGCATCCTCATCCTGGGAAAGTCCGTCTGATGGAGCTCAGCCTAAGAATTCACGAGATGATAAAATTGTTTGTTTAACGATTAAATCATTTTTTATTCCTTTTTTTCTGACACACGTAAACAGCTAAAAAATAACTGAATGATGGTTTTAAGGGTCAGTTTACTGTTTTGTAAGCTGGTACCTGGTAGCTTTCCTCAAAATCATTTCCACCAGAATTTAAAATGCTTATCTTTGGATTTGAAAGAGACTCTGAAGGCTGATGAAAGTAAAATGATTGGGAAAAAAATAGTTTCTAATTATTTACAAAGATCCTAACAAATGCTGGAGAAGCTAAACACCTCTCTGTTGGACACAGCATGAAGGGAGAATCAAGGGTGGGTTGCAAAGTGGTTTGCATGATGCAGCAACTGAAATTTACCAGTTAGATGTGTAGATGGGTGTCTGCAGAGCCGTTAGTTGAGAAGGATGAATGAAATGAAATGAGTAGAGCTCTAAGCGTTAATCTCAGCGTTAAAATTACATTAACACCATGACCACATTAACGTGGCAAGTATGGTTAGCAAATTATCACGGATCGCCCCGTGCGTGGGGCTGGATAGCGCTAACGCATTAACGAGCTAACCGCGCTAATGTGTTGACGCGGTCCAGCCCCACGCTCGGGGTGATCCGTGATAATTTGCTAACGGAAATTTGCCGCGTCAATGCGGTTATGACGTTAACGTCATTTTAATGAGATTAACGCTGACAAGATTAGAAATAAGTGATCTGCTGTTTTTCTTAATTTAAGTTGTATCGTGCTCATATCTTCAGATCACAGAGGTTTTAGGCTTGCGACTGTTTTCATTCCAGCACTGAATTGGTCACTCTAGATTTCAGCATTCAGGCATTTATGAACCCATTCATCATGCCTTAATACTTTTCATTGAGCTATCTGACTCTCAGAACAGCATCCCCACCACCTTTGTTCCTGAGGGTAAGTTGGTATCGGTGCTTTGATGCATCTGATCTCGACTTTGTAGCCTTGATGAAGTAATAATAGGTTCAATTTGTCCTTTCTTGTCCCACATTATTCATATTTAACACACTTTAATCTGAATCAATTCTGTCTGGCAAATACAGACTTTTTATACTCTAAACATGGTAATGCTGCTTCTGTGATTACAATCTGAACTACAAACTGTTTTCTTGCAAATAATCATAATCTGGAAACAAAAAGGAAAAAAGGGAAATCTCATAAGAGTCAAATCTGGTTTTTCCCTCCAAAAATGCTTTCTGGTACATTTTGCTACTGAAGAAAAAAACAAAAACAAACTTTAAATGGTTGATAAAACATTTTCAGGCTCAATCTTAAACAAACTAAAATTCACTCACAAGTTGTGGTCATTTAAGTTTCTAAGAAAGCTCAAATAAACTGTAGTTCCAGGAGAAAAAACCCCTGCAATTATATGTAGTTTACTTTTATTTTAAATCCAAACACACCTCACACTTTTACTGCTTTTAAAGTCAAAACCAGTGACACAGAAAATCACTTCCAAATATTTGCAGTGATCAAAAGCTAAACAGCTCTGCACAAAGCCTCATATCAGAGTTTGAAAGTCTTACTTTACACGTCTGGATGTTTTTTTTATTGACGCTGTTTGCAAAATAATTGGTTTCATCACATCACACAGATTCTTTGTTCAGCATTTTGTCTTTTACTACAGCATGTTAAATAATAAGCGTAAAGTCTCATATGATCGTTTTTTTAATCACGTGGGTTTGTGGAATCGCACAAAAGTTTACAACAACTGAGCAAAACATTTGAGAGCAAACAAACAGAGACATCAGAGAGGACGGGTTCATGATGCTAGAACGCTAGCTCAGACGGGAATGACTGCTTGTCCCAAATGTGCCTCACATCTGCAGTTTTCTTTGGCTGTCTGGATAGTTAGCCGACTGTATCCACAGACTCTATTGGTGCAGCTTTGTAGACACAGATCCGGCTAATTAGTTAATAACTGATGAGTAAAGCCCTAAAATTCCACTCACCAAACTGGAGCTCGGGTATGTTAGATCAGCGGTCTCCAACCTTTTCTGCACCACGGGCCGGTTTATGCCCGACAATATTTTCACGGACCGACCTTTAAGGTGTCGCGGATAAATACAACAAAATAAAACTAGTACTGGTACCGAAAAAAAGAAGATTTATTCATAACACACGTGAACAGACCCAGGAAAACCGAGTTAACGATAAAAACGATAACAAAATAACGCTGAAAACCGATAAAAACCCTGAAAACCAGACATTTCACACCTGAGCCTCAACTCTCACCGCCCGGTACCAAACGACTCACGGACCGGTACCGGTCTGAGGCCCGGGGGTTGGGGACCGCTGTGTTAGATGATCTGTTTGTACATTTAACTGCACAGCAGTCATATTAGTGGTTAAATAAATACTCCAACAGCACAAACACGGTCCAGAGGTCCATTTCAGGGACTCCAATCAGCTGTGGTGAAATAGCCGAGGTGATTCACAGCTGTCAGTCAAAGACACCAAAGATAAGTCACATCCAGCACAGTTATCATGAGGATGCAAAACAGCTGCAGGGATAGAGTGGATATCAGAGGAACTGCAGCTCTGGCTTCATCTTTCTGTTTTGCAGGTGTAACCTTGGCTCACATACAGTCTGCAGTAAACTGTCTCATGTGTGTTTCCCTTACAATGTTCGCCAGGTTGTTTTTTTGTTCTGGTTTGGTGTCTTTTTGTAATCCAATGCATGTGATTCAGCACGTCTGCACAATGAAACACTGAGTGTTATAATCCTGAGTGTGTGATGATCCTAACCTCACAGTGGCACAGAGTTTATCGAAGGTTCACTTGAAGAAAACAGAATTTTCTGTTTTTTTGGTTTGGTCTCTATAAATGCAGCTTCAGGGTTTGTTTATGTTACCAGGATGGAGTAAAAATGCATCAACTTTTGTTTGTTTTTAAAAAAGAAGCTGTTTTACAGACTCATAGAGCATTAACGTCTCTGTGAACTAGTTTGTCCTCTGAAGGCCAGAGACAGGCTTTTGCTTTATTATGAAAGGAATAAAAAGGCAAATTTATGAGACTAAATATTTAAGACTAAAGATAAAAAATCACTGTAATTTTATATGCATGAAACCAAGAAAAATGTTACTCTGCTTATTTCTTTGCTGTGTTTGAAACATCCAGTGTCAGCACAACAACTGTTAAATTTATCTGCCCGTGTTTTTGGTTTGTGAGCTGTTCACACGGGACACTCTGTTAATGCCGTGAAAGTTCTTATTAAAACTGTTTTGTTCACAGAGGTTTGTTGGGACTTTTCTGACATGATGTGTGTGTGGTATTGTGGGTCTGTGGGGTTTGCTCTCCGTGTGTGTGTGGGGGGGTACTTTCTGATTCTAGATCACACTTAGGTGTGAAGGTGAGTGAATGGTTGTCTGTCTCTCTTTGGCCCTGGTTGGCGAGGTTTCCAGGGTGTAACCCACCTCTTGCTGTATGGTTGCTGGGAGGGGGATAGACTACGGCCCCCTCTGGACCCTGAAATGGAAAAGGCAAAAGAGCTTTTACTTTAGAGTATATTTTAAGGAGTCTAACAAACACTTATTATTGTTTTAACCAGAAGAAACATGAGATTGGTTTGAGAAGAGGTGAGTAGAAGGACGTGTCAGGTTTACTTTTATTTCTTGATGTTGCAGTTTGGCTTCTCTGCAGAAGAGGGCAGTGCAGCTGCATCTTTGGACGGTTGCTCTACATAGATAACCCGCACTCAGAAAGGTCATGTCAGTCTTGAGATGGGAGGAGCAAATAAAGCACAAAACTGCACAAGCTAAACCCAAGGACAGCAGGTGATTTTAAATATATGTTTCTTTAGAACTTGTGGATAATTTTCATGTATAAAAACATCCCACACTGTCCTAAAGGTCTGAAGTCTGACTCATTTAACTGATTCCTAAGATCTAAACATTGTATGATAGATGCTGCAGGTTTTGATGCAGCATCATCAGACTGAACAAACCTCTGGGAAATGTTTGATCCTGTAGTTATAAAAATACATGTCAGCTTTCTTCTGCTTTCCCTTTAAAATGGAAACAGTGAGAGAAGACGGTGCAAAACCAGCACATTGCTTTATTATTAAAGTGCACGACACAAATTGTTCTGCAAATATGTCAACTTACAACGATGCACAAAATTAAACAAACAGCGAATCCAATGAATGGATTGTCAATGCCTGGGTACTCTCCCTTTAAAAGAGCCAAGAGCCTTCCTTTCCACTTCCTCCATGTAAAGGTTGGCTACAATAGGTGACACGGGGGAGCCCATGGCACCGCCATGTTTTTGTCTGTAGAAACCGTCGTTGTATTTGAATTATGTAGTGGTGAGGCAGAGGTCTAACAGTGTGCAGATCTGATCGGGTGTGAAGTTGGTCCTGTCCTCCAAGGAGCTGTCTTCTTGTAGTCGTTTTCTGACAGTCTCCACGGCCTCCGTGGTGGGTATGCAAGTGAAGAGAGAGACTACAAGAAGTCTCTCGGGCGATCGTGGCTCAAGAGTTGGGAGTTCGCCTTGTAATCGGAAGGTTGCCGGTTCGAGCCCCGGCTTGGACAGTCTCGGTCGTTGTGTCCTTGGGCAAGACACTTCACCCGTTGCCTACTGGTGGTGGTCAGAGGGCCCGGTGGCGCCAGTGTCCGGCAGCCTCGCCTCTGTCAGTGCGCCCCAGGGTGGCTGTGGCTACACTGTAGCTGCCATCACCAGTGTGTGAATGTGTGTGTGAATGGGTGGATGACTGGTTGTGTAATGCACTTTGGGGTCCTTAGGGACTAGTAAAGCGCTATATAAATACAGGCCATTTACATCAAAGGACACCATGGTTTCATCTGGATCCAGGGGAAGTTTCTGGACCTTGTCGGTGAAGTCGGTGGCGTTCTTCATGTGGTGTGGGGTGTTCCCCACAAGAGGTGCCAGGACGGTAGCAAGGTGTTTAGCAATGTTATAAGTGGCTGAGTTTATGCTACTGACTATGGGTCTGAGTGGGACAGCTTCTTTGTGGATCTTAGGAAGTCCGTAAATGCAGGGTATGGCATCCCCTGGGTAAAGGCGGTGATATGTAAGGCGGTCAATAATTTTGTCCTTTTCAAAGTCTTGAAGGCAAGCTATAACTTTCTTTTTGTAGCTGCTTGTGGGGTCTCGCTTTAAGGCTTCGTAGGTATTGTTGTCACTGAGGAGAGTAGTGATCTTTGTATGGTAATCTGTAGTGTTTAGGACCACGGTGCACCTTCCCTTATCAGCTGGTAAAACAGTGATGTTGTGGTCTTTGCTCAGGGAAGAGACGGCCTTCTTTTCTTGTATTGGGAGGTTGGACGGAGGGACTTTGGCACTGGAGAGCGTGGCTGAGACTTTCATGCTGATTTGCTCTGCTTCTGTCTGTGGTAATTTATTAATCCGTATGGCAGATTCTGTGGCTGTGATGAGGTCCACCATGGGCAACTGTTGCAGAGAAATGGCAAAATTGAGTCCTTTGGCTAAAACCCTCTTTTCAGGTTCAGTGAGATTCCGGTCCGAAAAGTTCTTCACCCATTTTTCTTGACTGTCCTCAGGTGTGTGTTCTTCTCTGAGTTGTGTAGGTTGAGACTGAGGAGTGAGCTTGGAAAGAACGCTTTTCTTTCCAAGCTCCTTAGACTACGATGACCTGGATGACTGAGATCCTTCACAGACAATGAATGGATGAATGATCTACAGTTACTTCCTGCTGTCCTAAGATTACCAAAGGTCAGCTTTAGCCTGTGAGCCACACTTTGAAAACTCTGCTGATGAGCTGACCAAAAAGGTGGATATTTAACAAAGATGGAGGAACATAAACCATTAAAACAGTTGTATAAAAAGATAAACTGGTCACCGTAATGTCACTCTCTGGTTTTAGATTTTGCTTTTTGAAAGATCAGGGTTAGTTTACTCACTACCGAGTTGTTGTTGTTGTTGTTTGGGTTTTTTTTTATTTTAAAAATTGACTAGATTTGGATGAACGAGTAGCGTTACAAGCAGCCAGGCCCTGCACTACAGTGTTCAAGTGGGTGAATTATTTTTTTAAATTATATTTATGAAAACAAACACAAACCGACAACTCAGAACAGCCATCATTACACATTAAAAGGAAATTCGGGTTTTCACTTAGGCTGGACTCCTTAGTTCTCATCCTCTGTGGTATTGTATTGGTTATGAAACAGCTGTGTGCAGGCAGGAGAAGGACCCAAGGTGCAGACACTCGGAGGCAAAACTTGAACTCAAAACAACTTTAATGCTAAACTCAGATGTAACATAACTGGACATATCAAAATAAACCTACACAGGAAGACTTACAGAACACACAGCATGGCACAAGGGTAGATCACTACACAAACATAGAGAAACACAGGGCTTAAATACACAGAGGGAGCAATCAGGGAATGAGTAACAGGAAGGAAACATAGCTGGGGCAAATCAGGCCTAACGAAACAGGGGAAGCAAAACCAGATACATTAACATGAGACATGGACCTTCAAAATAAAACAGGAAACAACACAGACTGAACTAAAGACACAGACTCACACGCAGGCACTGCAACAGAGGGAACCGAGACGTGAACCATAAGACAGAACACAGACAAAGAAACCAAAGACTAGAAATGATAAATAATATAATAAACTCAAACCTCTGGGTCAACAACACAGGCATCCTAACAGTATTACTTCATGTTCCTGTTACAGTGCACAGTGGTGTTTGTGTTGTTCATCTGTGTTTGCCCAACATCTCTAAAGTTAGAAATATCCTGTCTCAGAGTGACGCTGAAAAACTAGTTCATGCATTTATTACTTCCAGGCTGGACGACTGTAATTCATTATTATCAGGAAGTCCTAAAAACTCCCTGAAAAGCCTTCAGCTGATCCAAAATGCTGCAGCAAGAGTCCTGACAGGGACTAGAAAGAGAGAGCAGATTTCTCCTGTTTTGGCTTCCTGTTAAATCCAGAATTCAAAATCCTGCTCCTCACATACAAGGTCTTAAATAATCAGGCCCCATCTTATCTTAATGACCTTGTAGTACCATATCACCCTATTAGAGCACTTCGCTCTCGCTCTGCAGGCCTACTTGTTGTTCCTAGAGTATTTAAAAGTAGAATGGGAGGCAGAGCCTTCAGTTTTCAGGCCCCTCTTCTGTGGAACCAGCTTCCAGTTTGGATTCAGGAGACAGACACTATCTCTACTTTCAAGATCAGGCTTCGAACTTTCCTTTTTGCTAAAGCATATAGTTAGGGCTGGACCAGGTGACCCTGAATCCTCCCTTAGTTATGCTGCAATAGACGTAGGCTGCCGGGGATTCCCATGATGCATTGAGTTTTTCCTTTCCAGTCACCTTTCTCACTCACTATGTGTTAACAGACCTCTCTGCACTGAATCATCCATCCATCCATCCATCCATCCATTTTCAACCGCTTATCCGAGGCCGGGTCGCGGGGGCAGCAGCCTAAGCAAAGAGGCCCAGACCTCCCTCTCCCCAGCCACCTCCTCCAGCTTATCCGGGGGAATACCAAGGCGTTCCCAGGCCAGCCGAGAGATATAATCTCTCCAGCGTGTCCTGGGTCTTCCCCGGGGCCTCCTCCCGGTGGGACATGCCTGGAACACCTCACCCAGGAGGCGCCCAGGGGGCATCCTTGTCAGATGCCCGAACCACCTCAGCTGACTCCTTTCGATGTGGAGCAGCAGCGGCTCTACTCTGAGCCCCTCCCGGATGGCCGAACTTCTCACCCTATCTCTAAGGGAGAGGCCAGCCACCCTTCGGAGGAAGCTCATTTCCGCCGCTTGTATCCGCGATCTCGTTCTTTCGGTCACTACCCACAGCTCGTGGCCATAGGTGAGGGTAGGGACGTAGATCGACCGGTAAATTGAGAGCTTCGCTTTTACACTCAGCTCCCTCTTCACCACGACGGACCGGTGCAGCGTCCGCATTACAGCAGCTGCAGCCCCAATCCGTCTGTCAATCTCCGGCTCCCTTCTCCCATCACTCGCGAACAAGACCCCGAGATACTTGAACTCCTCCACTTGGGGCAGGAACTCATCCCCGACCCGGAGAGGGCACTCCACCCTTTTCCGGCTGAGAACCATGGCCTCAGATTTGGAAGTGCTGATCCTCATTCCCGCTGCTTCACACTCGGCTGCGAACCGTTCCAGTGCGAGCTGGAGGCCCTCACCTGATGAAGCCAACAGAACCACATCATCTGCAAAAATCAGAGATGAGATTCTGAGGCCACCAAAGCGAAAGCCCTCCGCCACTTGGCTGCGCCTAGAAATCCTGTCCATAAAAATTATGAACAGAACCGGAGACAAAGGGCAGCCCTGGCGGAGCCCATCACCCACCGGGAACGAGTCCGACTTATTGCCGGCAATGCGAACCAAGCTCCTGCAACGGTTGTATAGGGATCGAATGGCCCGTAGCAATGGGCCAGACACCCCATACTCCCGCAGCACCTCCCACAGGACACCCCGAGGGACACGGTCGAATGCCTTCTCCAAGTCCACAAAACACATGTAGACTGGTTGGGCAAACTCCCATGCGCCCTCAAGTACCCTCGAGAGGATAAAGAGCTGGTCCAGTGTTCCGCGACCAGGACGAAAACCGCATTGTTCCTCCTGTATCCGAGGTTCGACTAGCGGACGAACTCTCCTTTCCAGCACCCTGGCATAGACTTTCCCAGGGAGGCTGAGGAGTGTGATCCCCCTGTAGTTGGAACACACCCTCCGGTCCCCCTTCTTAAAGATGGGGACCACCACCCCGGTCTGCCAGTCCACAGGTACTGCCCCTGATCTCCACGCAACATTGCAAAGGCGTGTCAACCAGGACAGCCCTACAACGTCCAGAGCCTTCAGGAACTCGGGGCGGACCTCGTCAACACCAGGGGCTCTGCCACCAAGGAGTTGTTTAACTGCCTCAGTGACCTCGCCCCCGGAAATTGGCGGGTCATTCCCCTCATCCCCAGACTCTGCTTCCTCCTCGGAAGACGTGTCAGTGGGATTAAGGAGGTCCTCAAAGTATTCCTTCCACCGCCTGACAATTTTCTCAGTCGACGTCAACAGCGCTCCACCAGCACTATACACAGTGCAGGTAGAGCACCGCTTTCCCCTCCTGAGACGCCTGACGGTTTGCCAGAATCTCTTCGAGGCAGTCCGAAAGTCTTTTTCCATGGCCTCTCCGAACTCCTCCCACACCCGAGTTTTTGCTTCAGCCACTGCCCGAGCCGCATTCCGCTTGGCCTGTCGATACCTGTCAGCTGCCTCCGGAGTCCCACAGGCTAACCAAGCCAGATAGGACTCCTTCTTCAGCCTGGTGGCTCCCTTCACCTCTGGTGTCCACCATTTGGTTCGGGGATTACCACCACGGCAGGCACCAACCACCCTGCGGCCGCAGCTCAATGCAGCAGCTTCGGCAACATGGCTGAACATGGTCCATTCGGACTCAATGTCCCCAGTCTCCCTCGGAATGCTGTTGAAGCTCTGCCGGAGGTGTGCGTTGAAGATCTCACGGACTGGGGCCTCTGCTAGACGTTCCCAGCACACCCTCACTACGCGTTTAGGTGCACCAGGTCTGTCCAGCGTCCTCCCCCACCACCTGATCCAACTCACCACCAGGTGGTGATCAGTTGACAGCTCAGCCCCTCTCTTTACCCGAGTGTCCAGAACATATGGTCGCAGGTCTGGTGATACGATTACAAAATCGATCATCGACCTACGACCTAGAGCGTCCTGGTGCCACGTGCACTTATGGACACTTTTATGTTCGAACAGGGTGTTCGTTATGGACAAACTGTGATTAGCACAGAAGTCCAATAACAAAGCACCGCTCGGGTTCAGATCAGGGAGGCCGTTCCTCCCAATCACGCCCCTCCAGGTCTCGCTGTCGTTACCCACGTGAGCATTGAAGTCTCCCAGCAGGACAACAGAGTCTCCAGGTGGAGCACCTTCCAGCACCCCCCCCAGGGACTCTAAGAAGGCTGGGTACTCTGAACTGCCACTCGGCGCATAAGCGCAGATGACAGTCAGGACCCGTTCCCCGACCCTAAGGCGCAGGGAACAAACCCTCTCGTCCACCGGGAAAAACCCCAACGTACCGGCAGCAAGCCGAGGGGATATTAGAATACCCACCCCAGCCCGCCGCCTCTCACCAGGGGCAACTCCAGACTGAGACAGAGTCCAGCCCCTCTCCAGGAGACTGGTTCCAGAGCCCAAGCCATGCGTAGAGGTGAGCCCAACTATATCTAGCCGGTACCTCTCAACCTCACGCACTAACTCAGGCTCCTTCCCCACCAGAGAGGTGACATTCCATGTCCCTATTGCCAGTCTTGGCAGCCGGGGGTCAGTCCGCCAGGGCCTCCGCTCCTGGCAGCCACCCGACACACAATGCACCCGACCCCTATGGCGCCTCCTGCGGGTGGTGGGCCTGCGGGAGGATGGGCCCATGTCTCCTCTTCGGGCTGTGCCCGGCCGGGCCCCATGGACTAAGGCCCGGCCACCAGGCGCTCGCCCTCGAGCACCCTCCCCGGGCCTGGCTCCAGGGCGGGGCCCCGGTAACCCTATCCCGGGCAGGGTAAACTGTTCCCTCGATGTCCTTTTCATAAGGGTCTTCTGAATCGCTTTTTGTCTGGTCCCGCACTGAATCATATCTGTTATTAACCTCTGTCTCTCTTCCACAGCATGTCTTTATCCTGTCTTCCTTCTCTCACCCCAACCAATCACAGCAGATAGCCCCGCCCCTCCCTGAGCCTGGTTATGTCGGAGGTTTCTTCCTGTTAAAAGGAAGTTTTTCCTTCCCACTGTCACCAAAGGGCTTGCTCATAGGGGGTCATATGATTGTTGTTGTTTTTTTCCTCTGTATGTATTATTATAGGGTCTAACTTACAAAATAACGCTGAAAACCGATAAAAACCCTGAAAACCAGACATTTCACACCTGAGCCTCAACTCTCGCGGCCCGGTACCAAACGATTCACGGACTGGTACCGGTCTGAGGCCCGGGGGTTGGGGACCGCTGCCCTAAAACATGCTGCGCCAAAAACTGGTCCACCCCAAGGATCTGATTCTTTTTGTTTTCATATTGCAGCAGTCTGGCTGCGGTTTGTGTCACGGGTGGAGTTGAAACCACGACGATTCATGGAAGATTTCTCCGGACAGACGGAGGAATCACTTGAAAAGAACGCAGGCAGTGATCTTTCCAGTGCTGGATAGCTGTGACATGACTCTGTGGTTACTACAGTTAAAGAAAACCTAATTAATGCAATAAATGCATTTTTGAGGTCTGTATGTTGGTCTGAAATACCTGGATACAGTGAGGCACAAATCCTGTGTCTGTTTTTGTCTCAGGAAGACATGCAGCCAAATTAAACATCAGCTGATTTCAAGTAATCATGGAGAAGCTGAGGTCAATGAGTTACAGTTCTTCGTTTTGTTGAATTGTACTTTGGTTCTTTTAACACACTTGACAAACAAATGTTTGCTCTCTCTTGCTCTGTGAAGCCAAAGCTAAAACTATTAAAAAACGTTCAATTTAATCTTTATTATGGCTGTTTTGAAATGAATATCTGTTCACGTTGTGGTTGTAATTGGCAGTTCTTTGTATGTAGCACATTTTATTACATGCATTTCAGTATGCTGTTAAACATACAAACATAGTGGATTATGGATGCTAACAAATCTAGCTATGCAGTGCTAGTGTTAGCTGTTAAGTCCAAGCACTGCTGTGATGTCCAGATTGTTATTGGAGGGTCTACCTTACAATATAAAGTGCTTTCAGGCAGCAGTTGTTGGGATTTTGCACCGTATAAATAAAATGAAATCAAATTGAGACTTGAAAAAAAAACATGACAGCAAATCTTGAGAATGTCAAACCAAAGGTGAATACAACAGCTATGGTATGGTGGTTATATCCATTATTTATATTCAGAGTATACATATATAAATATATGCATATCAAATTCAAATTCAAATTTTATTTGTCACACACACACAACCATACACAGTATGACATGGGGGTGAAATGCTTGTAGCTGTACAATGCCCGACCATTAAATGACAGAAGAAAAGTTTTACAATATTTACAATTTACAGTTTACTACAAAATTTACAAATTAACTTAGGACCTTAGGAATTATATATACATATATATGCATGAACTCTGTGTACATAGTCTACTGCAAAGAGTCTCTTCATTCCTGCTCTGTTTACATGACCCTGTTTGTTTATTCATGCAGTCTGCTTCTTCAATCATTCACCAACAGCACCTGTAGGAGGCGTGGTCTTGTGGCTCTGCAGTGTGTCAGGTGGAGGATGAGGGGACATGTGGGGCAGAAACCTCCTCATTCACGCCTCTTTTCCCCTCGTTATAAAACTCTCAGATTAACAGATGACAGTTATACAGCAGGTTTCTGTTGACAGAATGAAGATGGCTATATATATATATATATATATATATATATATATATATATATATATATATATATATATATATATATATACAGAAACCCAAGAAAGAGGAGGGAGACGAGGAACCATCATGGAAGGACAGGCCCCTGCACGGTATGTACCACCGGCAGATAGAGGAGGTGGCTGATATCCAGAAATCCTACCAGTGGCTGGACAAAGCTGGACTGAAAGACAGCACAGAGGCACTAATCATGGCAGCACAAGAACAAGCTCTGAGCACAAGATCCATAGAGGCTGGGGTCTATCACACCAGGCAAGACCCCAGGTGCAGGCTGTGTAAAGATGCCCCAGAGACAATCCAGCACATAAGAGCAGGGTGCAAGATGCTAGCAGGCAAGGCATACATGGAACGCCATAACCAAGTGGCCGGCATAGTGTACAGGAACATCTGTGCCGAGTATAACCTGGAAGTCCCGAGGTCAAAATGGGAGATGCCCCCAAGGGTGGTGGAGAATGACCGAGCTAAGATCCTGTGGGACTTCCAGATACAGACGGACAAAATGGTGGTGGCTAACCAACCGGACATAGTGGTGGTAGACAAACAGAAGAAGACGGCCGTAGTGATCGATGTAGCGGTTCCGAATGACAGCAATATCAGGAAGAAGGAACACGAGAAGCTGGAGAAATACCAAGGGCTCAGAGAAGAGCTCGAGAGGATGTGGAGGGTGAAGGTAACGGTGGTCCCCGTGGTAATCGGAGCACTAGGTGCGGTGACTCCCAAGCTAGGCGAGTGGCTCCAGCAGATCCCGGGAACAACATTGGAGATCTCTGTCCAGAAGAGCGCAGTCCTGGGAACAGCTAAGATACTGCGCAGGACCCTCAAGCTCCCAGGCCTCTGGTAGAGGACCCGAGCTTGAAGGATAAACCGCCCGCAGGGGCGTGCTGGGTGTTTATATGTTGTATATATGTTATATATATGTATATATACATATATATGTTTTTAATTTTTATAAATTAAAAAGCATTCAAAACAGTGAAATTTTAAAACTGTGTATATAATGTATATTCTGTGTATTTAGTATCTCATTCTTATTGCCTGTTTATGCCCTGTCCTTATCTTCAACATCATGCTGCTCTGTTGTATCTTTCTTGCCCCTTTTGGGATAAATAAAGTCTCTCTGAGTCTGATTTATTCAAGTTACAATTCAGATTCAATCTGAGCAATTCAAATTCGAATTTAACTTATTCAAATCCAGTTTGTGATGGCACAAAGTTCTGCCCATAGAGACTACTGCTGAGTGTAGCATGAACAGAATAAGAGTCACAGTTACTTTCTTACTTACAGAGAAAACCATGTGAATCACTGTGTGCTGTCAGTGAGATTTCTTTCATTTTGCATTTTCTCAGAACAAGCAGTGAAGCTGGAGAGTCAGAAGGCTGAGACTGATCAGCTGAAGCAGCAGCTAGAAGGTACTGTGTGGGAATCTGAAAATATAAATAGAAAAACACACATTTATGTAATTAGGGTTGCAACATGGCGCAGTGATTAGCACTGTCTTTCTGTGCTGAGTTTGTATGTTCTCCTCGTGTTCGTTTGGTTCTCTCCAGGTACTCTGGTCCAAAGACACGCGGAAATGGGGTTAGGTTAACTGGTAATCATAAATTGCCCATAGGTGTGAATGTGGGTAGGAGTGTGAATGCAAATGTCTGTCTGTCAGTCTCTATGTCTTAGCCCTGCGACCGACTGGTGACTTGTCCAGGGTGTACCCCTAACTCTGGGATCGGCTCCAGCCCCCTGCAATCCTGTCAAGGATAAGTGGAAGGAAATGGACGGATGATTGACCTGAATTCAAAAATCTATGTCTGAATGGATTAATGTTAGACACTGAAACTAAAAACTGCTCTGGTCAGCTCAACATCACATTTTAAAATTCAAGTTTCAGAGCACACATTAAGTTCATTACTGGATCAAATTTACTGAATGACATTAAACTGAGTTCATGTTTGTCTGAAGCACAAACCAAGATGCAACTAAAACACTGAGTAACACAGTTTGTTGTTTTCGCAGAAGCTACAAAATAACTTCCTGTCTGGCATCCTTAAAAAATAGATCCAATCAAATTTCAGTTTCCAATCACAGAGTCTGATTTCTTCTGTGACAATGAAATGCTTTTGGCTGTTTCTTTTGTTGAGATGAAAGTTGTGGTCATGGTCATTTTTTCAGTAAGAGTAACTCTAAAACAGAAAGTTCAAAATAATGACATTTCTCTCTCTCTCAGTCACACGGGTGGCTTTCTCAGCCTCTCAGCTGGAGACAGGAAGTGGATATACTGGACCCTATAACACAGAGACCACTCTGGTCTTCAAACATGTTGTCACAAACACTGGAAATGCTTACAACAAACACACAGGTCATAACACTGAATGTCACTTCTCAGCTATGTTGACGTCAGGCTGATGTTCCAGATGTTCTAACAGCTGATTTAACAGAACAAAAACAAATGTCCCACAGGTATTTTCACTGCACCAGTGAGAGGAGTCTACCACTTTGTCTGGACCATACTTGCGAATGTTGATGGCGTTGCAGGTGCTGTGTTGGTCAGGAATGGAGAACACATTTTTCTTGCATACGGAAATCAAGGATCTGGTAGTGTCAGTGGCTCTCATGGAGCCTCACTGCTTCTAGAGGTTGGAGATCAGGTGTTTGTACGTCTTTGGCCTAATGCAAAGATATATGACAATGAAAACCATCATAACACCTTCAGTGGTCATCTGATCTTCACCATGTGAGAGGTGTGACAGCTCCAACACTTCCTGTTTGGCCTGTCCTGTGTGGGCGGAGCTTAGCCATTAGATAAACAGGAAGTAAATCATTTGCCATAATCAGTTTCTTGCTCTCTCTCTCTTTCTGGTTGGGTTCTAGTTTTGTGTTTATTTGTTTCTACTGACTCAGATAATTTACTTCTTCTTGTTATCTTTGATTCAAATCAATCCAGTTAAATGCTCAGTGATTCTCTTCTCTTTGTCCTTTCTTTGAGTTAGCTCTTCACAAAGTGCTGCTCCTCCATTAGGTCCTGACTATTTTCTATAAGTTGGTAAACGGCATCGTTTTTTATTGGCTCCACTGTCCTGTGTTGGTCAGTCTGTTATTTTGGTGACTGCTGGCCCACATGTTTGCTTTTAACTGGAGTCTTTCCTGTTAAGTTGAGCAAAATCCAACAGTTTTTTTCTCTTCTTTGATAATCATGCAGGTGTTTTTCTTAAACTCTTAACAGATGTTAAACCTAATCTGACTATCATGATAAAAATGTAAACAGCTGATTTAGTTTGATATAAAAATGTGTGTCAGTGCTGTGGAGGAATGTTTCCTTATTTTTCATCCAAATGCAGACACAGATAACTGACTGTAAACTTACTCGGGTTCATTTCTTTAAATTCTTTAGTTTCAAAATAAAAGCATCATTGAACTAACGCTGTTGATTTCTTTATATGTGTTTCATACAAACTTACACATGCTGGGAGTTACTATCACGTGGTGTTTAGAAAGAGCTGCTTTTAAAACATCATCTACAGTAATGCTGACAGCTCTGTGAGGCTGAACTCTGATGTGATGAGCACACCATCAGCTACATTATTATGATCTCAATAAACACCTCAAACAACAGCATGAATGAAAAGGAAAACAAACTGTGAGTGAAGACGTGGGAAAAAAACTTCATCTGAAGTGCAAATTGTATATCTACCTGTGTAGTTTATATCGTGTGAAACATAACTTTCCTTCAGAATCAGCTAAGTTTTTATTGATAATGCTGTAAAAATACCAGATGAAGTTTTTACATTTTTTCTAGAGTTTTTGATCCTCCATCACTTAAGTGCAGGAGCTGTCCGTGTGAACTTACCAGTACTGAAAAACACATTTAAGCTCAGTTGCAAATTCTAACCAAGTCAAGTGTCACAGTCTAAAGATATTTTATTCTACAACCAGGTTTGTTTTTCCTATTGAAACCATTGGATATATCACAGTTTTCGCAGTCCACACTGCGACGTGAAAACGCTGGGTAAGTGACGGAAGTGACGGACAAGGTAAGCGACCCATGTTGTAGGTGACGTCAGACGCCGGAGATTTTGGCGGAGAAAAAGCAAATGGTAGCATAGAGTTTAACAAAGGTTTTTCAAGCTTCAGTATTACCAAATATACTAATCAATTGTCATATAACTAACAACATCTGTTTTATCATCTCTAACACCCTGGAGGACAACGGGGAGAGTTTAGACGGTCTCCAAGATTACATCGACCGCTGTTTTCAAGATTTAGTAATGAATAAGGCCCAGAGTGCATCTTCCCCGGCCAAAATTGAGACGCCGTCATCGAAGAGATGTCGCCCGGCAGACTCCCCCGGTACAACATCGCCTGCCGGCAAAGACATCGCAGACATCCTGGAGTCAATCGACAAGCGATTGTCCAGTTTCGATGCGAGGCTGTCCCTGGTGGAGATTTTACACCGGGAATTTAAATCTCTGAGAGAATCCCTGGAATTCAGCCAGCAGCAGGTGGAAACGCTTGCCGCTGAAAATGCCACGCTACGGGAGTCGGTCAAATCTCTCACCAATAATGTGACCCAGCTAAACATTGAAAATAAAAAGATAAAAGAGTCCGTTATCGATCTACAAGCCCGTAGCATGAGAGATAATCTTGTGTTTTCTGGTATTAAGATAAGATAAGATAAGATAACCTTTATTAGTCCCACACGTGGGAAATTTGTTTTGTCACAGCAGGAAGTGGACAGTGCAAAAGTTATGAGGCAAAAATTAGAATACAATAAGAATAAATACAGTACACAACTGTACAGAATAGAATAATATACTATATACAGTAGAATAAAATAAAATAAATATACAATAAGATAAAAATAGAATACAAATACAAATGCTATATACAACTGAGTAAAAATACAACGATGACAGAAAGGATTATTGCACTTAGTATTATTGCATATGTATGGATGTGTGTGCTTGATCAGTTAAAGTCTTTATTATGGAGTCTGACAGCAGTGGGGAGGAAAGACCTGCGAAATCTCTCCGTCCCACACCGTGGGTGCCGCAGTCTCCCACTGAAGGAGCTGCTCAGTGCTGTCACAGTCTGCTGCATGGGGTGGGAGATGTTGTCCATCAGGGATGACAGCTTAGCCGCCGTTCTCCTGTCACTCACCACCTCCACTGGGTCCAGAGGGCATCCTAGAACAGAGCTGGCCCTTCGGATCACCCTGTTCAGTCTCTTCCTGTCCCCAGCAGAGATGCTGCCGCCCCAGCAGACCACGCCATAAAAGATAGCAGATTCCAGAAACTGCCGGAGAGGACGCAGAGGCAACGGTGAAAAGCTTCATTAAAATCCACCTGAAGCTGCCGGAGGACATCGTAAAGAACATCAACTTCGATAGAGTACATCGCTTGGGGGGCGTGCGGTCGCGGACCGGGAGACCACGGCCTATTGTGGCCAAATTCGGTCAATTCAAACAGAAGGAACAGGTGAAGAGTCGTGGCAGAGAGCTGAAAGGAACGGACTTCAGCGTGAACGACCAGTTCCCCAAAGAGATCCTGGAACGACGCAAGGTCCTGTTCCCAGCTCGACGTAGCTTCATCCAGAAAGGCTCCCGTGCTGTCATCGCCGTGGACCGGCTCTACGTGGACGGACAGCTCTACCGCGACCCCAGCACCACACCGTGGTTATATTGACTGTACTCCAGATAAGAACCCGCTACACTCTTTTCTTATTCATTCACACTTTCTCTTTTAACATGTGTTTAACCTAGTAATATCAATATGATGTCATAGCAGATATAACACCGTCACCCTCCGTCATTGCTTTAATTGGAATGTTTCCGTTTCGTTTCTTTTTTGTTGTTGTCGCTCACAGTTCATGTGGTTTCTTTCTTTCTCTTGTCTTTCACTGCTGTGGTCACCTACTTCCCCACTCACCTACAAACAACACCCTCTATTTCTCCATATTTTCACACCACGATCACGCAAACACATCAGCTCAACGGCGGCGCATTCACAACAGCCTCACAGCACGCACAGACTTGCAGGACACATAAGCAAGCCACGCTTGTTCATATTAGTGAATATTCACACACATAGTCAGACTTATGGAGCCTCTCACCACACTTCTTTTTCTCTTTCTATTTACAAACAAGGGATGTTTCCACATTCTCTCCACCTGTCTAAACGAAACACCCAGCGTACATCATTAGACATACACACACAATTATGGGCATGCTGAGGTTTGTCACATGGAATGTAAATGGAGCTGGCTCCAGAGGAAAGAGGTTAAAGATATTTAACCAGCTTAAAAAACTACAGGCAGATGTTGTTTTATTACAAGAAACTCACAGACCTGTCACAGGTTTAAACGAACTTAAAACACCTGAGTTTCCTAACGTGTTTGCAGCCTGTTATAATTCTAGACAACGGGGAGTAGCAATTTTAATACATAAAAATGTTGATTTTACAGTACTCGATACAGTTATAGATCCAGAGGGTAGATTTCTAATTATTAAACTATCAATATTGAACAAAAAACTATGTATTGTAAGTATATACGGTCCAAATGTTGATGAACCCTCATTCTTCCACGGATTTTTTAGTGCACTCTCTGAACACCTTGATTGCACACTCATTCTTGGCGGTGACCTCAACCTTGGACTAAATGAAGACATGGATAGGCTCAACACAACAGGAACTCAGCGCAATTGGCAGTCCACAAATATAATCAAACAGTATATGAGCGACTTTGGTCTTTGCGATGCATGGCGCTCTCTTCACCCCACCAGTAAGGAATATACTTTTTTCTCGCATGTTCATCACTCCTACTCTCGTCTGGATTATTTTTTGGTCAGCAGCTCACTGCTGTGTGACATTTCAGACACTGAGATTCATCCTATAGCTGTCAGCGATCATGCTCCTGTATCTTTAACACTAATGCACAAGAATAACACTACGCCAAGAAAAAACTGGAGATTTAATACATCACTACTTAAAGATGAAGACTTTATTAAATATTTTAAAAAGGAATGGACTTCATATTTAGACTTTAATGACACTCCCGGAATATCTGCTTCTGTTCTATGGGAAGCAGGGAAAGCTGTGATGAGAGGTAAAATAATTTCTTTCTCATCACACAAAAAGAAAGAAGAAAACAAAAATATTCAGGAATTAGAAAAAAACATCAAATCACTAGAAGAAGCCTACGCGTCCCACCAAGATCAGGAAACACTGAACAAAATATGCAAAACAAAACTAGAATTAAATGAAATTATTAATAAAAAAACACAATTCCTTATACAAAGACTTCGCTTGCAGAATTTTGAACACAGTAACAAATCAGGTCGATTTCTAGCTAACCAGCTAAAAATAAATAAAGAAAAAACAACTATATGTGCTGCTAAAGATTTATCGGGGAACACAATATATGATCCTGGAAGAATAAACAACATTTTTAGGGATTTCTATGAAACTTTATACTCACCACAAAAAAACCCATCTAAAAATGAAATTGATCTGTTTCTTGACAACGTAACTCTTCCAAAATTACTAGATAGTCAAGCAATGGAACTGGATTCGCCACTGACGCCAAGTGAACTCCAGGAAGCCCTGATAAGTATGCCCAATAATAAGGCTCCAGGTCCAGACGGCTTCCCTGCAGAATTCTACAAAGAATTCTGGATAATTTTGGCACCAGTATTCCACAGCATGTTGCAGGAAATCGAGGAAAATGGCAGACTACCACCAAATATGAATTCTGCCAACATTAGTCTCCTGCTAAAACCAGGCAAAGACCCTTTATTTCCCTCAAGCTATCGTCCAATTTCTCTTTTAAATGTAGACCTTAAAATAATCTGCAAAGCTCTCTCAAAGAGATTAGAGAAAATGACCCCCCTCTTAATTCATCCTGACCAAACTGGTTTCATAAAAGGTCGGCACTCCTCAACAAACACTCGTAGATTACTTAATTTAATAGACTACTCATACGATAAAAACATCGAAACCATAATATTATCTCTAGATGCAGAAGAAGGATTTGACAGAGTTAACTGGAAATTTTTATTCGCAACTTTACACAAATTTGGTTTTGGAAACTCTTTCATAAACTGGATAAGAATATTATACAATTCCCCAACAGCTCGTATCAGAACAAATGACCAGACATCCTCCAGCTTCTGTCTCCTGAGGGGCACCAGACAGGGATGCCCACTCTCCCCTTCACTTTTTGCAATTTTTATCGAACCTCTAGCAGCAGCATTTAGACAGGCTACAACAATTAAGGGCATAAAATGTAAGAACATAGAACATAAAATCAGTCTCTATGCGGATGATGTGTTGCTTTTTCTGCAAAACACACAAATCAACCTCTCTGAGGTAATTACTTTAATAAACTGGTTTTCAAGAGTTTCAGATTATTCAATTAACTGGCCAAAATCTACAGTTCTCCCCATTAACTGCTCCTTCCATAATTCTTCCTCTGCCCCACTGCAATCCGGAAATATTAAATATTTAGGTATTAATGTCTCTCCTAAGCTTTCAGACTTAACTAAATTAAACCACATCCCACTTCTAAAGAAAGTAGAAGGCGATCTGACTAGATGGAAATCTTTACCCATATCACTCATGGGAAGGGTCGCCACTATAAAAATGATGATCTTGCCAAAAATAAATTACTTATTTTTGATGATCCCTAACAAACCATCACAACATTGGTTCAGATCTCTGGATTCATATATTTCCAAATTCCTTTGGAAAGATAAACCCCCGCGTATCAGCTTAAAAACGCTACAAAGAACCAAGGATAGAGGAGGATTAGACCTGCCTAATTTTCACCAATACTTCTTAGCCAACAGGCTTCAGTTCATCTCAGAATGGTTAAAACATACCTTCTTAGTTGAGCCCTGGCTAGATGTTGAACAGGCACTATGCAAGGATCTAGAGATTTCAGACCTACCATTTATTAGCTCAAACATCAAAAGACATGAATGCTTTAAAAGCATCAACATCAGCTCTTCTCTGACAGCATGGTGGGAGTTTCTAAAAATAACGGAGTCTTCATTAATCCCATGCAAACGTACACCTATCTGGAATAACCCTGACATATTACAAAACAATAATATGATTAATTTCCCAGAATGGAGTTGTAAAGGAATTAAATACTTGGAACATATATTAGAGGGAACAGAATTTATTCCATTTGACAGACTAGTTGCACAATATGGGATCAACAAGACAAGATTTTTAGAATATCAACAAATTAAATCCATAGTAAAAAAGAAATTTAACCTCAGTCAAGTTGAATTACAAACACCACTAAGTGCAGCACATTTTCTTACTCTTAAATCCCCCAAATTATTATCTAAAATATACAGAACACTTTCTAAATTAGATGAATCAATATCCCTTCCTATTGCAAAGTGGGAAGCAGATTTATCAGTCAGCTTAGACCAAAACTTCTGGTCTCAGATTTGCTTAAAAACCTTTAAATTAATTAAAAATCCCAGTCTGCAATTAATACAATACAAAATACTACATAGAGTGCACTATACAGGTCATCGGATGTTCAAGATGGGCTTTACATCTTCCAACAACTGCTCACACTGTCAAGGCAATACACCAGACAATTACATCCACGCTCTTTGGTTCTGTCCACCAGTGCAAAAGTTTTGGCGCGAGATATGTGAAGACTTATCAAAGTGTCTGAAATGTAACATTCCAACCTCCCCCTTAGTGTGTTTACTGGGCAGCTTAGATAATGTCACTTCAGAAAAGAATATAGCCCATATGATTTTCACTGCCCTATGCATAGCCAAGAAAACAGTCCTCATGAACTGGAAAAATAAAAATAATCTTAATTCTAACCAATATAGAAATTATCTATTAGATTACATTAGTCTTGATACAGCCTCTGCCACCACATCAGATCAATTGCTCTGGACTCCTTTTATCAGCTCCATCACCTAGTGGGGGTGGGGGGGTCATAATTTGGTCCCGCCTTCACTGTTGTGATTGGTGTGGGGGTAGGGACAGGCTTAGGGCGTCGGGGGGTTCCCCGGAGGCATCTTCCTTGGGGGGCTCAACCCGGGGTAGCGGTCATGTCCGGTTGGGGGCTCTGTTGGCTCTCAGGTGACTGTTTCCTCGCGGCTGCGTGCAGCGGGGCTAGGGGAGGGTCTGTGCTGACGGACGTGGGTTACTGACCTGGTAGCCTGGCTGGCCCTGGGTGGGTCCGGGATGGGCGTGAGGTTCTGGGGGCGCTCCGTCTCTGGGCTGGGGCCTGGGCCGGGCCTCGGGGGCTTGGATCCTGGTTGGTGTGTTGCCGGGGTTGTGGGCGGGTGGGTGCATGGGGGCCCGGCCTTGGAGCGGGGTGCCGCCGGTGCGTCGAACCACCTGGGGGCTCTTCAACTGGTGGGGGAGATGGTCACATCTTGCAGGAGCTTTCCTCTCTTCAGGAACTCTCTCTGCAGGAGGGGGAGATACAGGAGAGGTGGAGGAAGATCTCAGCCTGGGTGTTTATTGTCTTATGTAGTCTGGAAGATGAGTGGATGGTGGGGTGGGTGCAGTTTTCTCTGTGGTGGGGTTGGGTGGACTGTCCCGGGCTCTGTGGGGCCGGGGGGCGCTGCTGCACTGGGCCCCGGTCTGGATGGGCCTGGGTCCCCTTTCCCTGGCGGGTCGCGGAGTGTGGGAGTGCCTACTGGGGTCAGCGGGGGAGCTGGCCCCAGAGAGGGGTTACCTGCCCCTCCCTTCCTTCCCTCCCCATCTCCAGCTGCCTCTCTCTTCCCGCTCCACCACAACCACCCAGTAGGGGTGGAGTAGGGGTATGTCACCAGGGTGCAGAGGAGGCTACCCCCCCCCCCCCTCTGTCCCCTTCTGGCTGCCTCTGCCTCAATTTTATCCCACAACTTAGACATTCACATTATTCACACTCTCATTACACATACATATAGGATCTTGGGGGTGGGCACAATCACGGAGTCCAAATTACCATCAGGGTGTACACCTCCCCCCTGGCGTCGTTGCCCACCTCTCAATTTTAAATACACGTAGACATTGAGGGCTATCAGGAGGGACTATGCGCTTACCTGCTGCTCCTTGGCAGGTAGCTCCATGCCCTCCTGGGTTTTAATTGCACCTTAGAACACACATGCATCAACACTACAATGAGCGGGTGGAGGGAGGTTTGGAGTCTTCTCTCACCCCCATTCTCTGCGGCCTGCTGGAGCGGGAGGGCTAGGTGGAGTTGGCCGTCCGACTGCGGTCTGGAGTGTGGGGCCTCCCTGCTGCTACAGAGTCGGGGTGGTCTGCCTCTCCCCACCGCAGGGAAAAGGGTAACACCACCTGGGTCTGGGTGCAGTTCCCCCCTCCAGGGGCGGGGGCACCTAGACCCGGTTTGTAGAGTACGCTTGGGGAGTGTGATCGTGTGTACAGCGTCTCTTTATGTCTGTCTCCACGTTGGTTGAGTGTGGAGTGAGTGCATATGAGAGCATGAGGGGGGGAATGGATGTTTGTATCTGTGTGTGCCTGTATGTCTGTGTCTATATGTCAGGTTGGGTATCAGACGCCACCTCTCTGGGGACACCTCAGGCCCTCCAAGGTTTGGAGGCCTATCTCCACCTACCACCACTTCCCCTGCCGGTGGCGGACTCCCTCAGGTGTCGGTGCGTTGGTGGTTCTTTGTGTCCGGGGATGGGCGTCCAGGTACACACCGGCTCACTCATTGGCAGCCGCTTATCGGGGCCTGGAGCCTGGGGCTCGCTCGGGCCCCTTCGGGGGTGGGGTGCCCCCGGCCTCTCGGCCTGGGGCTCGGTCACTCAGGCACGGCTGGCGGCCGGCGGAGCTCACGGGCGCGTCACTGCAACTCCCCCTGGCTTCTGCTCCACGGCTGCTGAGTGAACCCTCATCTGGGACTCTCCTCAGCTCTTACTGGAACAGTGGCGCGGCTGCCCCTCTGTTGGTCTTCCATGGTTTCTTGTGTTCTGGGGGCCTCTGGATGTCTGGAGTTTTGATCTCCTCCATACCTGCTTCACACCCTGGAGGACGGGGCTGTGGCCCCCCCACACTCCCTAGCAGATCGTTACATGGAGAAACCTTTGGAATACAAGCGCGCTGATCCACACAGGTATGCACACGGGTGTTCACTGCTCGTAGACCCAAATTACACCTTTCTTGGCTGCTACTTCGAAGCACATCTGTCCTGCGTGCTGCACAACAACATTGAATATTTAGTATTTACTGCTGTTTACACTTAGCTAGATTAATGCGATGGTGTTGTGTTTAGTATGTTGCTTTGTTTTTTGTTTTTTTTGTCTTTTTTTGCTTGTTTTCTATTCTTCTCTCAACAGGTGATCCAGGAGATTTTTATTTTTTTTCTCCCCCCCTTTCTCACTGTCCCTCTCCCCTTCTGTTTTTCCTTTCCTTCCTCTTTCTTTCTCTCTTTCCTATCTCTCACTTATGTCTGTCCCGTCTGTAACATCTGAAAATAAAATATAATAAATAATAAAAACAAAGATCGACCAAATGGACCAATACGGCAATGCCACGATGATCCATTTGGCAAAGTAAATCCATTGGGTATCCTTGTTGGTCTTCAGACAACAATTCTGACGACTAAAGAACCAAATGGGACAGGCGAAAAAAAAAAAAAGGATATATCACAGTTTTAGCTTTTATCAGTTTAATGTTCGCAACTTAGAAGAACCAAAACAAGCATTTGTAGCCTGACTCTTTTGTCTGTTTTCAGATAATTTACTGGAGAAAAGTTTAAAAAGTGCATTTTAATAAATTTACATGGGTTATTTGACAACCAGGTTATAATAGCACATGAATGGTCTTATTATTACTTGCATTGCAGGCTCATCTTATAGAGATTGAAAATGTGACGTCATTCGGGGTAAAACCGCAAAGGATTCTGCGAACTCGTGACAAGCGGTACTAGCGCACGCAGGCTTTCAATTGAAATTACATTACACAGCGATAAAAAGAAACAAAAAATGGAAAGAAGCTGTTGTATTATTAACTGCAATAGCCGGTCGCATGACAGCCAGGGGAAGCCGACGGGTAAAAAAAAACAGCGAAATAAAACTAAAATGCGCACAACACTGCGTCGCAGACCCAGTACCATGAAATTTTTTGTCTGAATTTCTTAGGGTGCCTGGGTCATCAACCCAGAGTTTTCAGTTTTGCGTTATTATTGAACTGATTTTTATATTATTTATCATTTTGTTTTGGTTTCTTTGTTAGAGTTGTGCTTTCTGGTTTCTCTCGCTGGTTCCCGTGTCTGCTGTATCCGCTTGTCAGTGATCACTGTCAGCCTAACCATTGGGAACCCTCACGTTAACCTTTATCAAGTGGAAAAAAGTTAGCTTTCATCCTCCAGCTTCACTGTGTTTATGCTAACATAGCTGTGTCGCTAGCAATCACGTAGCACATCATTATATACCAGCTAGCCCAACTTCAGTAACCCTACAAACGTCACAAAGAGATCGGTTGTTATCGGATTACGTCGTGGAAGAGAAATTGTTCGAGCCATGTTTCCGAAGTAACAAAGAGCCGACGGATGGCCTGGATTGCAGCCATTCAAAGACCAAATATAACGTCCCAGAACACTCCAGCTCACTACGGAGCCTCGCAGGGGACATGGGAGAAAAAAAAAATTAAAACGGACTTTTACGAGATCTCGCAACAAACTCGGGATCTCGCAAAAGTTTTAGCCGCATTCTTTGGAGGCCGCCAGCTCGAAGCCGACCGGGAGGTCGAGGCACGATGTGCCGGGAAAGTGGTGTTCCTCCTGGCTGTAGTAGGTCTCGACCTCCCGTTAGCTTCGAGCTAAGGGTGTCAGATCTCCGAAAACGTCGGAGCACTTTTGCAAATATGTGATGTCTTGTAAACCGAGCAGGTATCTGACGTTTACACAACTACATTCACGCCTCAAAATATCTCAAAAGTGTATTTTGTGACCCAGAAAGAGTAATATTACAACTAAGTAGCTGCCGCCATTGTTGGAATTGTTAAAATTGTTGAAATTCAACTTTTGCGAGATCTCGCAAAAGTCCGTCTTAATTTTTTTTCTCCCATGTCCCCTGCGGGGCTCCGTAGCTCACATGTTAGTCTGCTCCAAGCATTTCCACAAGTCTTCTGTTGTAGTTATTACATAATTTATCATAACATAATTGTTGATGTAGGTTACAAATAAGTCTTATATTGATTTGAATTGAATTCGTTGTGCTATGCTGCTTTGTTCACTGTGGCTTTGCGGGCTAATGTTTGTTGTGTTTTGTAGGAAAACCAGCCTACAAAATGCAGGAATGCGATCCAGACTGGGCCCTTCCTTCCACACTGAGATGACGTTTTTGGTCAAGGAAAACTGAGCTTTTTGAAAAAGCTCTCCAAAGTGGATTAATTTGAAAACGCCGTTTTCATGTCGTTTGCCTGGCCTTCTCCATACTTGGTTGATCTTGGTTTCATCTGTCCAAAGAATATTTTTCCAGAACTTTGCTGGGTTTTTTAGATTTTTTTTTTTTTTAGCCAATTCGTATCTGACCTTTCTATTCTTGAGGCTTATGAGTGGCTTGCATCTTGCAGTGAACCTTCTGTGTTCTCTTTATGGATACCAATACTCCTACCTCCTGGAGAGTGCTGTTCACTTGGTTGGCTGTTGTGAAGGGGTTTCTTTTTACCATGGAAATGAATCTGTGATCATCCCCCACAGTTCTCGTTGGTAGATGCCTAGGACTTTTTGTGTTGCTGAGTTCACCAGTGCTTTCTTTCTTTGTCAGGATGTACCAAACTCTAGATTTTGCCACGCCTTATATTGTAGCTCAAGTTTTCTGATCTTTTTTTTTCTTTCCTCTTTTCGCAGTTTAAGGATGGCTTGTTTTTCCACCATGGAGCTGTAGACCACACGTTGTCTGGTCGCAGCAAAATCTTCCAAATGCAAGCATCTGCTTAACTGATAATGACATAACAACAGAATCATTCAATTTGAATGTGGATACCCTTAAATGAAAGCTAAGAGTCTACACTTATGTCCAGATCCATTATACAGCTTTGATTGGAATATGTTTCAGTAAACAGGTTAAAAAAAACTATAACTGTACCTAACTGCATCGGTATTTTACTTCACTATTTATCTTTTAATTCGTTTTTCTTCCTCCAAAAATTATGAAACATAGCACTCTTAAAAGAAAAAGTTTTTCTTCAATCAAACAAAGCCTCTTGTTCTCAGTGATTAAACTTTGTTGTAACTTTGTTGTCTTAACCCTTGCATGTTTGGAGCTGAGGGAGTACTCTGCCAATTGCCAATTGTTACAGCTAGTAATGAGCGTTAATGTTTTTGAAACAAAGGTAATTATTGATGACGTCCCCTGTGGGCTGCTTCTTAATGCAGCACTTATTAACAGCTTTTGGTGGTAATTAGTCCTCTGGGAGAGAGAATGTAGGTCGTTAATAGTTCCCAGAGGATAACACAGCAGGCAGTAATGATGATCCAGGGAATTACAGGTCTTACACATACAACAAAGAAAACTTTGACTACTGAGCTTTCTAAATCTCAAACAGTAGCCAGTTGTCAAAACTTTTGCTGTGGACATTCAGAAATGGGGTTTTTTTCTCAAAGATTTATTTATTGCTTTTCCAACAACATTTTAACCAACAGGAAGGGAGAGTTCTAATAAAATAGAGAAGGAAATTAATTTAAAAAAATTGAGTGTATAATAATAATGTATGTACATCGTATATGAACAGTGTTGGGCAAACCCATAGATATAGTTATACATATTCTCCCATGTAGATCATTCAGATATTATTGCAGAATTTTTTTTATATAGATAAATAAAATAAAACAAAGCAAAAACAACTCCCCCCCCCCCAAAAAAAAACAAAAACAAAAAACAAATAAGGGGAACAGACAGTGCTCCAAAAAACACAGTGAGACATTCAGAAATGGTTAAAAGTATCTGTTACCTCTTAACTTCTTTCTAGTGCTGTCTCAGTGTTTTTACTCTGCTACTGTATGCTAATGTCAGGGATGCATACAGTTCCTCCTCCTCCTCATAACCCGATTCACCTCAAACCCCGCTATATGCCTGTTTTGAACAGGGAGCCTGTGACCACTAGCCTTCCTGTCAGTGTTCAGTTGTGGGGTGACCACAACTGGAGGGCTAGAAGTATTAGGAGGTGGTCATAGGTGGCCATAGCAGAACTACAGGGCTGTTTTGAGGTGAAAGACTGGGAGACACTAAGAACCTAACGGAGAGGATACAATGGTAATCTTATTATTACCTGAGGCCCTCACTGACTCTGTATAAGTCATCCACTGCAGACACTTTATTCACTTTTACTCACTTACAGTTATTTTAAAACTGTGTATATAATGTATATTCTGTGTATTTATTATCTCAGTCTTTATGCACTGTCCTTATCTTCAAAGGCATGCTGCTCTGTTGTATGTTAATTGCCCCTTGGGGATAAATAAAGTACATAAAACTTTTGTTCACAAACTTATTGACTTACCAGTGTTGAAAACCCAATTCTTTGATCTTCGGGCTGAAGGAAGAACAACACTCGGTGTTTTAATGCTCAATCAACAATCTCTTTAATCAGTACAATTCTCTTTATTCCATACAAACACAATACAAACGTCCGGATGGGAGATGTGCATGGGAGGGGGTCCGGCAGATCTCGAAGTGTCTGACCGTTTCACACATTCTTATAGCTTCTTCTCCCCTCCAAAGTCATAAAATCTAAACATGCACTTTCTTTCTCTCCCTCTCAGTGAGCTTCAGTTATGGCTTCCTGTGCAGTATGTTTTGTTCTCCCTAATCAGAGAAATAAGGCCATGATTCTATGCAAACAGAACTTCTTATAAATCAGCAGTATATTGCACCATAAAACAGTGTAATATTCCATTCCTGTTTTTCTCTCGAACCGGGCCGTACAGTCATGACAAAAAAAACCCCCAGACTGTTAGGATGCCTGGGTCGTCGACCCAGGGTTTTTGAGTTTATTATATTATTTATACTTCCTAGTTTTTGGTTTCTTTGAGTTCTGTCTTATGGTTTATGTCTCTGTCTTCTTTAGTTGCAGGTGATAGGGGAGACAGAGCATCCCCTTGTCTAGTTCGCGTCTATGTGTATCTTAAGTTCCTATATCCCCGTGTTCAGTCAGTGTTTTGTGTCTGCCCTGTTCCCACGTCTCTGTTCCCTTTGTAGTGCCTGCTTATGAGTCTGTGTCTTTGTTCAGTCTGTGTTATGCGTTTCCTGTTTTACTTTGAAGGTCTCTGTCTTGTCTCAGTGTGTTCAGTTTACGCTTCTTTGGTCTCGTCAGTCCTGATTTGTCCCAGCTGTGTTTCCCTCCTGTTACCCATTCCCTGATTGCTCCCTCTGTGTATTTAAGCCCAGTGTTTCTCTGTGTCCGTGTCGCGATCTACCGTTTATTTTGCTGTGTGTTTTGCCTGTCCACCGGTGTAAGTTTATTTTGAGTTTTTCCAGTTATGTCATGTTTGCGTTCAGCATTAAAGCTGTTTTTGTTTAAGTTCTGTCTCCGGAGTCTGCACCTTGGGTCCTATTCCTGTCTGCACACAGCCACACCTAACACAGACATGGTTAGGAATGTAATCCAAGCTGCTTTATTCTTTTAAACAAATAAAACCGAAAAGAACCCTACTGTCAAAAACAGAGTGGTGTGTGTAATCAGTACCACCAGTAGTGTGTGAACGAATGGATGAGTGGAAAATGATGATAAAAACTCCCTAACACATGTAATAGTGTCAAAAGCAAAAACCAAAACAAACCTAACGCAGCCAAAGTCAACAACCAATTAATTTTATTACATATACATGGGGATTTTCACAGGTCAGCATCCAACATCAAAATCTGCTGGGGCAGTTCCAGCAGCACACATTTAATCACAGACATCAACAACCTTTGTCTCTCAAACTAGGTTCCTGCGGATCCCTCTCTACCTCCTGCCTCCCTATCTCACGTCCTTGCTGCCCACTTCTTCGCACACTGTATTCTCCTTGCTTTGGCTTACCAACTCCTTATCCCACTAACGGCAGCTTTTCTGTCGCCTCTGCTTCTCACATACACCTGTGACCTATTCTCCCAATTCTATGTGTGAATGTTTAGTAGCTTTACCTGTGACCTACTTAAAATTCAAATCAAATCAAATTCAAATTTTATTTGTCACATACACAGTCATACACAGTACGATATGCAGTGAAATGCTTACACAACTGCTCGTGACCTAAAGAAAAAAGAAAAGGCTACGAATAAGATAGGAAATAAATATGAAAATTAAAAAGGGTAAATTTAACTAGGAAGGAATAAAATAAAATAAAATATAAAAATTAAAGTTGAAAAATAAAATAACTGTACAACAAAATACACAGTATAGAACTATATACGAATGTATGAGAAATATAAATATATACACAATAACAGCAGCTGTACAAGTATTAAATGGAAATGAAGAATATAGTGACCAGTGTTGTGCGATCCACATTATGTCTTGTGCAGTGCAAATATGCTTAAAGTGATTTAAGTGATGAAGTGACCAGAATGTTCAGTGTGTGTGTAAATGAATGATGAATATAATGCTTTACTATGGTTAATACAACTAAATCCCCAATAATACGATAATCTATTCTCACACTTGTCAGTAAACATCAGTTTATTTATTACCATTCATCAACATATTAACAGTGTCATGATAATGTTGTTTGGACTTTGTGTAAAGTTACACTTTCCCATATTTAGGACCCAGCAGGAAATAATCTGCTTCAGATTATTGTGTTTTCTGGATAGAGCATGCCAACAGTTGGAAATTCTCCATAGTTTACGTGCACTATACCTACATAGTATATCAGAGTTTGAGCTGACATGTTAAGGACCATAACATTTAATAACGCGCAGCCATTACTTTCTCACATTCTCCAAAAAACAGACTAATGGTACATATTTTCAGACAATCTCTGCAAAGAGATATTTAATAGTGTTGTGTGGTTTGCATATATGTAGTGTGAAGCAGGCTCTAGCCAGTTAATCAGCTAAGTGGTGTTTGTGTATGTATTTAATTATTAGTTTGTTAAAAAAGTGATACCTGGGATCTTAAAACAATAAAAACAAAGGGGAAATGAGCGCAGCACACAGACAAAAATGGGGAACATAAATGTACTGTGAAGAATCAGATAAATTAATCTGATTACATTTTTACTATGAAACCTGCATGAATCCAAACTATCTTACTGATGTTTGAGGGATCTTTCTGTCTGAATGAGTGTTCTTCACCAAGCTGGGAAATGTTTCCTGTTGGAGTCAAATTGTTAAATGTTGCCATCATTGTACTTACATTTGTAAGTCTTGGTTCAAACTATAGGATCAAAGACATGTTTCGGACCCCCTCCCCAGCCTGTTGAATGGTGGGGGAGGCTGTAGTGCTTTATTATAGGCACATGAAGGTTCTGTTTTCTTGTTTAGTAAACTTCCTGCCTTTATGACCCTTTTGTGAGCAGGAGGTCACACAAATGCACCCCCAAACACACACACACACACACACACACACACACACACACACACACCTAGTGCTTGACACCATAAGGGGGTTTACAATGGGTGTTTGTGTAAACTGTGTGTCACAGAAATAAAAGGCTGCTGTGGGGTGGTGGTTCTTCGAAGTGGTCTGACACCGAAGGCAAAAGGGCTGCTCTGAGATCCTTCCCTTGCTATAGCATGTGAAATCCCGGTTAAGCTGTTTGTCTTGCTTCGTTAACGGGAATAAGTTTCTAAATCAGCGGGGCCTGTGGAAGCGCAGACACAACATTTATTTGGTCCTTCCGAGCCAGAGCCCAGCAAATGGCTTCCACTGAGGAGGGAGAGACGCCGACGCCGCAGTCTGCTAGCAGCCAGGACGTCCGAGATGCTTGATGAAAGCCCCGGTATTTAATTTGTGGCCAGGCCGGTGAGTTAACGTCTGACCTCCCCTCAGGTTGGAGGCTGATTGACGGCATCCAGAGACTCTCCCTGTGAACGAGAAGCAACACAACAGTAAGTAAAGAGAGAGGGCCTTATTCGTCACCGTGACCATGCGATTAAACGCATGTACGGCAGCGTGCTAGCTGTGCATGCAGACGCAAGCTACCTGGTTTCCCCACCAGTTTTTTAAGGAGGTCTGGTTTCTCCGCAAGTTTTTTTAAGCAGGGTTCTCCGCAATTAGGGCCGTTGAGTTTTTAAGGATGGTTTCTCCTCTGCTGTAAGGGAGATCATAGGCCTATTTTGTGTGTGTGTGCAGGATGTGAGTGAGTACAGACCAGACGTGTTCTGTGTGTGGCTGAAAGTTGTCTTGAAATGGGGAATAAACTGAGTAAATCTGCCTTGAAAGGGGATGGAATACATTGAAAGTATTCACCGGGCAGCACGTAGTATGTAGGTCATTGAAGGAAGAAAATAAGTGCGCAAAGCAGGTGAATGTGTCTGATGTCAGTGTGTGTGTGCGTGCTCCAGAAGAGTGTGTGTGAAGCGGTCTCCAACTGGGGAAGAGGTGAGTCTGCAGGTCACCTTCTACTCCAGTGGACACAAACGAAAGAAAATAGTTGCGTTGTTGATGAAAACAAGCAACAATAATATGCAGAGTGTTTGGTGTTTCTCAGCCTAAAACAACCACAATCAGAACAGGAAGAGCTAGACAGTGTTGTCAGGAACAGTCGCAAAGTGAGTTCCTGTCTGAAAGGATTTAGCGAAGTAATCTAGTCTCAATTCTTTTTCTTTTTGAAATGGCATCATATTGCTGAGGGTGGAAATGAAATGCGACGATAGATTCCACAATCAGCAATGAATGAATGAATAATGAATGAAAAAATGGGGAACTGACTGGACTGGTAAAAGCTGACAAAAGTTGACTGACTTAACACCACTATGCAAGGTTACCCCCACCCAGATGTGACAAAGGGGTGGATTTATGGGTGTGTGTCTTTTGTTGCAGGAGAAGGAGGAGACCAGAGGAGGAAACTTTGAGTCACATGACAAAGTGTGAGCTCTGTAAATTTAACCTTTTAGCTGTAATTTTTCTGGGTGTCTGAATTTACCAAATAAGCTGAAACTCTTACAGTTTCATCAGTGATAGTCGAAAACTATCCTGGATTTCACAGAGATAACTGGAACTGTTTATATTTAGTTTTTGTTGATCTTCTCTTGTGATACAAAACAGAAGACACACACACACACACACACACACACACACACACACACACACACACACACACACACACACACTGTTAAAATGAAAAAATATAAGTCATGTATATCCTATGTTTATGTTTCATATTAGCGTCATTGGTCTAACTATAATAAGGAATATTATTTGTTCAGACTCTAAAGGTTCATTGTGCAATTAGTTTGAAACTAGGACACTTGCAGAATTAACTCTCGCTAATAAGACATGAAATGATCTCAGCAGAGGAAAAGAGTCCCAGCTGGACTGATTTTCTCTGGAGTGGCTGTAGTCACTAATGAGTGCCGTCACTGCAGCTCAAAGAAACAAGCACTCGGCCCTCAGTGACTTATTTGCTCCTTGTTTGTTGCTGAAACCGAAGTTTTGGAAAAAGCGTCAAACTGTTTAACAAGCTTACAAAATAATCACAATGACTTAGTAAACTGAAGGCTGACCCTCAAAAGCTTTACAACAATTTGTGCCACAGTAAAAGTAATGACTGTGTGTGTCAATATCTACCTTCCTGTGTAGATGACACCTAGAGACTCTGATCTATGCAGTTATCACCTCTTGTCTGGGTTATTGCAATCCTCTGTTGATTCGGATTAGCCAGTCCTTCCCCTTTCGTCAACAGCTGGTACAAAACGCTGCTGCACGATTTTTAACTGGTACAAGCAAACGAGGGCACATAACTCCGGTTTTAGTGTCGCTTCATTGGTTCCTCGTTAAGTTTTGAATCCATTTTAAAATTATTTGATTTGTTTTTAAGTGTCTTAATCGTATTTGTCTGTGCTGTTTCACCATCACATGCCATCACATGCTCTAAAGATCAGCTAACCAGGTGCTTTTGACTGTCTCAAAGACATTTTACAAATCCAGAGGAGCCTTTGAAGTTCTCGCTCCTAAACTGTAGAATAACCTGCCTCTGGAGGTCGGGCAGGCTCCAGCCCCTGCTTTTTTTTTTTTTTTAACTCACTTAAAAATACATGTTTTCTCCTTGACTTTTTACCCAGTGTGAGTTGTAATCTGTGTTAAACTTTTTAACCCTTGTATGTACCTCAGTGATTCCTGAGATCAGGGACAAAACAGGTTTTAATTTTCTAAAATATATTTTTTGATTTTTCAAAAAGATATGGGAGGAAAATATATGGTTCTTCAAAACAGAAAAGTAAACAAAAACTCCATATTATGGAGTTGACAACGTCTGACGGTGGTGACAAACTAGTAGAAAACAAGATATTATTTCTTTCAAAATGACCATTAAACCTTAACAACCTTTGTAATATCACAAGACGCATCATAACTATTCTGTTTTTGCACACGTCAAGTTCTGCATCTTAATAGTTCACCAGCAAGCAGCCGCCTGCTCCTGATTCCTAAAGTTCTCTGTGGTTGTGTTTAGACGCTGCTGGACTTTCTCTCCTTTTGTCTCTGTGCTTGTTTCCAAAACCTTCTCTTCTGACTTTTTTCTCTTCCTTTCAGATCACTGATGTTCTTTATTTTTCTCTTTTTCACTCTTTTTCTCCATCTTTCACTTTATGAGAAACTCTTTCTTCAACTCAGGCTGGCTGTTAATGTTTTCTCTCCTTCTTTTTTAAATATCATTGTTCGTTCTCTTCCGTTCCTCTGACAGCTTCCCCTTTGCTATTCTAGCCTGAAATGTACCATTTTGTAATTACTATAATTTTTCTGAAGCATGTGCATTTATACAGATTAAGGATGAATATTCACAACACAATTATGCATTAAGCAATAGAGATGCTATCCGGTCTTTAAGTTTGATGTCATTAGCTGATTCCAGGTCCAAACTCCGCTGCAGGTCCCAAAGTCAAAGGAGCTCTGCAGCATTACTGAGAGTTACAAACTGTCTAAATTCTTTCATCTTTAATAAAATGATCAGTGTGGCTGTTTTACCAGGTGTAACATCCAGGCATCCATGAAAACAGAATATATGAAATTTAACAGTTAGAAGTTAGATTGTTTCCACCTGAACATGATACACCAGCTCTGCTGCCACCTCCAACATAAATGAAGACAGAAAACTAAACAGCAGTGACGTTTGTAGGGTTACTGAAGTTGGGCTAGCTGGTATATAATGATGTGCTACGTGATTGCTAGCGACACAGCTATGTTAGCATAAACACAGTGAAGCTGGAGGATGAAAGCTAACTTTTTTCCACTTGATAAAGGTTAACGTGAGGGTTCCCGATGGTTAGGCTGACAGTGATCACTGACAAGCGGATACAGCAGACACGGGAACCAGCGAGAGAAACCAGAAAGCACAACTCTAACAAAGAAACCAAAACAAAATGATAAATAATATAAAAATCAGTTCAATAATAACGCAAAACTGAAAACTCTGGGTTGATGACCCAGGCACCCTAAGAAATTCAGACAAAAAATTTCATGGTACTGGGTCTGCGACGCAGTGTTGTGCGCATTTTAGTTTTATTTCGCTGTTTTTTTTTTGTATTTTTCTCCATGTTTCCTGTTTTATTTTGAAGGAATCTTGTGTTCTTTGTTCATTGTATTTAGTTTCTGTGAAGTTGGACCCTTTACACACGTACAAGACACGGACGTGGTGACAGCACTTCTTTATTTTGACATTAGGTTTTAGTGTGATTTTACAATGGAACAAAGACAGTCCCGCTCCGCTGTCATGGCCGCTCTCCTTCCCCTCCGACAGTCACTGTGAACATATAAAGAGTCACATTCACATTCCAGCACACCTGTTCACCCCGCCCCTGCGCTGCTTCGGGAGCTCATTGCGTCACCCTCCTCTGCAGCTGGCCAGAGACCACACCCACGCCACAGTTTCACTTCCCCTGTCCCGTCATTCATGTGTATCAGCTGTTTCCTCATATGTTTTCACTCCCCCTAATCATCCTAGTGTGTATTTAGTCAGTGTGTATTGTCAGGATGTCTGTTATCCTCACCACAGTCTGTCGTAGTGATTCGTAGTGTGTCATAGTTTTTTCATAGTTTTCATGCTCATCATCTGCCACCAGACAAATAAAGGCTTGCCTCTCCATTCATCTGCTGTTGGCTCCTGTTTCAAAAAGCTTCCAACTGCTGGCCTCTGCAGAAGCCAGCACCAAACAGTGTTGGGCAAGTTACTTTGAAAAAGTTATTAATTATAGTTACTAGTTACTTCTTCAAAAAAGTAACTGAGTTAGTAACTGAGTTACAAGATTCTAAAAAGTAATTAATTACTTCAAAAGTAACTATTATGTTACTTTAAAAAATGTTTAACCCTCTGGGGTCCAGGGTATAATTGGCCATTTTTAACTACGTCTGATGTTTCCTCCACATTTCACCTTTAAAAACTATTTATTTGCCTTGTTTGGTCTCATTCTTTTCAGCACAACCTCACGTGTCTGAATTTACAGCTTTGTTTTCATTTTGACTGTACTAACACAACTGATCTAAAATCAGACAAAAAACATAAAATCCGAGTAGAAAAAGTGATATTTTTTACTGTAACTTGTGCCACTCCAAATATTTCTGTCCACTATAAAGGAAACATCACAGCCTGATACCTGCAGGTCTGACAGCAGCAGGTGTATCACTCCTGTTTCTACCTGGAGACAGCAGTCGCCTCAATGTTCTGACACACAACACAAAACTATCCACAACACTACACATTAACTACACACTGCAAACACGCTAAACGTCACAAATCTCTCACATCTCAAAACTCGCTCTCTCTTTTTCTCTCTCTCGCTCTCTCTCGCCGTCACTCCTAAATCTTCCGCCTCTTCCTAAACAACCAAATGTCATGTTGCCAAATCATTTTTTGATTGGTCGACATGGTGCATTTTTCCACCAACACAAACGGGCTGTTTTATGTTTTGTTTTTTTATTTCTTGCTCATAAGCAGAGAGTGCTCGCTGCGCTGTCCTTAGACAGTAAACATGAAACTATTGAGGAAAAAATGCTGCGTATATCTTGTTTATCATGACTCTGGTTTTACGTGGCCGATCAACACAGTTTATAAACTGGTATATGTCACCTTGTTGCTTTGTCTTTAAGTGGTCATGTGATTGACCACGACTACTTTATTCTTCCTCAGTCAAACAGCAGCACTCATGTGATTGTTTTGCCCCCTGAGCTCCAGGTGTTGTGCCAGACAGTGATCATGATTACCGCGGGAGCGCAGCTGCTTAAAGCCGTAGCGTCCAGATTACTTACAGCTACTTCCGTGCAACTGATATAAGATGCTGTAAGCTGAACACAGCTTCAACCGTCTGTTTGTTGAAAAATAGTAACAGACAGCATTTTCTTCTTAGTAACGGTAACGGCTTTGTAACGATAGGAATAGTAATTAGTTAGATTACTCGTTACTGAAAAAAGTAACGCCGTTATTCCCATCGCTGCAAACAACTGAGTTATTTTTACACATCGGCCAGCATCTGGCCAATCCACCACCTTTCATTGTTTATACCACACAAAAAAACAAAACAACAAACAAACAAACAAAAAAAACATCGGTCCATAAAAAAGAGAAATCACAGTCCAGCTATGCATGTTGCCATATAATTTTTTGATTGGTTGACATGATACATTTTAACACGCATAGCAGAGAGTGTATGCTAGAAAATGCATTTTTTTTCCTGCAGGAAATGCGACAATAGTATTTAGGAAGAAACACAGCTTACATTTTTCATAACTGCTCTGGTGTTACATGGCCTATCAACACAATTTGAAACCGGTATGTAGTTTGAAGTCTGCACTTTAACACAAAGTGAAATGGAGACTCTGGGTCACTGCATCTTGTTGCAGTGTTGTCTTAAATTGGTCATGTGAATTGCAACCGTCGACCCCAGAGGGTTAAATCAGTGCTGCCTCCTACTCTTTGCCAGTTCATCCTGCTACATTTGGTAGTAACTCTTTTGTTCTCAGCATATACTATTATATATTGTACATATATTTATTAGTTTCAGATGTAGCCATTCTTGTATTTTGCTTGTTTACATTGTTGTATTTTGCACAACTCTGTTGCTTGTGAAGCTCGCACACAAGAATTTCACTCACATGTGCTGTACCAATGTACCTGCACATGTGATGTGACAATAAAAGTGATTTGATTTGATATGCTCATTTCACCCGTGTCTACCGTTGCCTCTTTGTGTCTTCTCCTCCTGCCCTGTTACTCTCCAGTGCTGGTTCAGGTTGCTTCCACTTCTAAGGTCTGTCTACAGCAAAGGTTTCAATATTCATCCCGCTTATCTGTCTGCCCTCCTGCCCATCGTGCCTCCCCTGGACCCCCTCTGGAATCTCTGGAACAGGACCTGCGTCCAATCTGTACATAACACACTCCCACCAACTCCACGACAATCAGTACTCATCTTTAGCCATTTCCTTGCCTTCTTGTCCAGTAACCCCTCTTTCCTTTGTTGCAGAGTTGCTGCTCCATCATTCCCTCTGTTGCCTGTCACTAATCATTCTCCAGCAGCAATCTCTGATGATCCCTTGCCCTGGCGATGCTTGTCATCTGAAGTTGTGTTGTGATTCTGAGCTCAAGTTTGTGAGTAAATAAATTATTGTAAATAGTCATTTGCATGTTATGAGTCTGCATTTGGGTCCAAAAACTTTATATGAATCTCTGGTTCATTACATGTTGCTTTCTATTGCATAGATGGACATTTTAACATGGAAGCTTTGAGTGACTGATTCTGGAGCCAGAATCAAATGGCCATGCAAGGAACTGCAGTTTGTGGCACTTCAGGCACAGAGCTTATTGGTTGTATCCAGGATGGAGGCTGATGTTTCAGTGGTAAACATGAATGAGAAACGATCTGCAAATTAATAAAAGCACAGCACAGTTTCCTCAAACAGTCAGAGCAACTTCAGCACGCAGACGAGAAGGCAGAAGGATAAGAAGATAAAAAAGTATAATTCAAGCTTTTCGAGTTTTTGATCATTAGACATTGTCTGTCATTCTCTTCTTTGATTCCAGATCTTGTGGTGTATTAATTCAAAGCTTTTTAAAAAATCTTTTATTACATTTTACTAAAACATGTATCTATGAATCTAAAAGCTTTGTCTGGTTTGTGTTACCTGTTTCTTGGGTTTTGATGTGTTTTGCAGAAACGAGCTGCTGTGGATGGAGAACCTAACAATGGCGACTCCTCTCAAACAGCCGATTGTGTTTGAACTTGAAGGCTTCTATATACCTCCAGGGTTTGGCCCTTTACTGTTCTTCCTGGCTCTGTTTACCTACATGTTGGTGTTGCTGGGCAATGGTGTCATAGTATCCGTGATTGTTATTGACAAGAACCTGCACAGACCCATGTTTGTAATGGTGTGCCACCTGCTAGTCTGTGATCTTTTGGGGTCCACAGCTGTGCTGCCTGGTCTCATGATGCACTTCTTGATGGGGCAGAAGAGGATTGCATACATCCCAGCCATTGCCCAGGCCTTTTCTGTGCACACATATGGGCTAGCAGTGCAGGCTATTCTGGGTGCGATGGCCTACGACAGGTAATAAAACTATCAGCTCAACGTAAAAATCAAAGAAAAAAGAAAATCGAACTTTCCTTTTTGATGCTGCTGTTTGAATTGATAATGGATTATGTCTCCAACCTTTAGCTGTATGTCAGCATTGTGTTCTTTTCGTCTGTTCTTCTTCTGTTTTTATCTTCTTTTTGTTTGTAGAATTGTAAGAAAAAGTTTTTTTTTCCAAAGAAATGAGAAAGTACAGGATTTTGAAAAGACAAATTTTTTTTTTTCATTAACAAAACTTCTAAATTAAAACCTACTACATATCTTTTAGTATAAATGCCCCTTCTATTTCTCTGTGCAGGTACATTGCAGTCTGTGAGCCTCTCAGGTATCACGCTATCATGACCTCGGCTTGGCTGCACTCCTGCTGCGCCCTGGCCTGGTTGCTTGCTCTGCTGCCTATTGCTGTGCTCTTCAGCTTCCACATGAATGTCCCATTGTGTGGCAGAGTCATTCTGCATGTTTACTGCAGCAACCGGGGTATCCTAGGCCTGGCCTGCATTCCCACACCTGCCAGTGACATCTATGGTCAGTCCTAAGTGTATGCAGTAGATGATTGAACATTTTATCAGCTTCAAATCAGCTTGATTCATAGCCTTAGTTTCACAGTTTAATTTTTTTTCTCTCCCTCAATAGTTAAAATGATGAGTGCAGTATTGCAAACCATTGTCTCCACTTTATACTGTTGTACAAGCAACTTCTGTGTTTTGTTGGATTTTTAGAGAAAGGAATTAAACTGATTGTGTTGTCATGGTTTTTTTTTTAAAGAAAAGCTTGTCCCCACAGTGAGATCTCAAGCATTTATTAGCTGTTTTTTCCAGATATAAACAGATTTTAACTGAGGGAACAATTAAACCACATGGGTATGGGGACATGTAATACTTGATTGAAAGGACAGTTGTCTCTTTTTATTCGGTAGGTCTGGCCATGACCTGGACTGTGAGTACAGGGATCTTCCTTATCATTGCTTTTTCCTACATCAGGATCCTGCAAGTATCTCTAAAACACAGCAGAATCGACACCAGCATCCGCAGCAAGGCCTTTCAAACCTGTGCTTCTCACCTCGTCGTGTACGTGCTCTACCAAATAGCCTCAGTGATCATAATTGTGAGTTACAGGTTTCCTTCAGTGTCTGAAAACCTAAAGAAATTCTTTAGCATTCTGTTCATCATCGTTCCACCAGCCATCAACCCCATTATCTACGGACTGGTCAGTAAAGAGTTACGCAGCAGCATCATTAAACACTTCACAATCTAGTGCAGTGTAAATGTTCCAAAAATACTGGATACTCATACAAGAGGCAGAACAAAGCCCAACAAAGTTTTTTAATATTATTGATATTATTAATTAATATTTATTTATTAATTGTTGTTGTGATTTATATATAAATGATACCAAATTGTATTAATGTCAAGATGAATGGACCCAAACTCCTGTAATTTCAGAATGAATGACCTGATTTGTCTTCCTTTCTACATCTATGAAAAAAAGTGAATGTCTTAATGCCTCAAGGAAGTTAATTACTTTAGAATAGAATAGCCCTTTATTGTCATTGTACATGTACAGTGAAATTATGGGTGCTACACTCTGCAGGAGTATAAAAAAATACATAAATAGGAATAAATAGCAAACAGAAAAGACATATAGAGTCTAGAGGAATACATATACAAAACATAGAAAGGCACACAGTGGAGAGCAAAGTGCTTGGAAGTAGTGCAAAGACAAGACTTGGTCTGAATAGAGTCATGTAGGGTTAATCTGACCATGGCTCAGATTAACGTGGGTGGGCAGGGCTGGGGTGTGGGGGAATAGTGTTTGTTAACAGTCTGAATGACCAAGGGGAAGAAGCTGTTAGTGAGTCTGGAGGTGTAGGACCTGATTGACCTGAGGCACAGACCAGAGAGCAGCGGGTCAAACAGGTGGTGGGCGGGTTCACCTGTGAGGGCCCTGGTTTACCTGAGACAGGAGGATCTGGCAATGGCCTCCAGGGTGGCAGAGAGCAGCCAATCATTTTTTGGGTTGTGTTAGTTACCCTCTGCGCAGCCTTCCTGTTCCCATTAGTGTCCCCTGCATACCATACAGACACACTGCATACACACAGAATTAAAATAAATGGAAACTGAGAATCTACAATGAAGCACTTGTGTAATTTTCAACAGGTTTTGCTGGGATTGTGTCAGAGAGGTCAACCTGGGTTTTCTGGTTGACTTCGTACTGGTCTCGTGGAACCACTTTCTACTTTCCAGGAGTTAAACACCTCCACACAAAAGTCACTGACGCTAGTGTGGGTTTAGACTTCGCTTTATATGGCAGGTGTGAAACTGTAACAACAAAATACAGTGTATATGAGTGACAAACTAAAATAGTTACTTAACAAGCGGCATGACCATGTGCTTATGCTGACAGCCAATAACTGCCTACAAAGGGGTATTTATTATTTTCTTCTTTTTTTTTGGGTTGTATGGAAGCCCCAAACGCAATTTCATTGTTCTTGACAATGACAATAAATAAATAAATACCTAAATACCTAAACCATAAATTAGCCTGCGTAATACAGCATGTAAGTAACTGCCATTAATTGACATAAAGTGCCAAGCAATAATGCATACTCACAGGGAATGTATTTTTATGAACCTTTCACAACACATGTTAAGTCGATTGTCTGAGTTTTTCTGACACGTCTCCTGTCCGCATGGGCCATGCCTTTCTCTTAAAGGGTCAGCACACTAACCACCATGCTGAACAAAAAATGTACAAAATTGGCAATAGTCAGAACAGACTTAAAATGCTATAAGATTTGTGTATATAGCAGGTGAGGACAAGCAGAGGGTGTGACAGAGGAGGATGCTTAAGGTGGTGTAAGATGGAGGCAGAGGATCTGCTGTGATGAACTGTAAAAGGAGCAGCTGGAAGAATTAGAATTTTGGTTCATGCTAATTAACTACACAAAAGTTTTATGATGACATGATGATTGAGAAGTATCTAGTTAGAACGTAGCTTTCAGTAAACAAGCAGAGCAGAATGTTTAACTTAAAAAAGTGCAACATATGACGAACACGAGGGTAGTTGAGATAACAAGCAGAGGATTAAATGTCATTTTCTGTTTAAATGAGGTCAAAAAAGTTTATTCAATGAGGAACATCCAAGGCAATCAAAAAAGTGGTAACTATTGGGTGAAATGCCATTCGTGTTTCTCCATCATGCAGTCTTTTGGCTTTCATGCCTCCTTTAATAATAATAATAATAATACATTTTATTTAAAAATAGCGCCTTTCAAAGTACCCAAGGACACTGTACAACAGATAAAAACACAGAAACTGGAAATATACACAATAATAAGAATAACAGATAAAAGTTAGAGCATACAGAGGTTTAAACATAAGCAATTTTAAACAGATGAGTTTTGAGGGTGCACTTAAAAAGAGGGAATGATAATATTGTTATAATATTATATTATTATAATATTTCTGAGGTCAGGGGGTAAGGAATTCCAAAGTCGAGGGGCAGAGCAACTAAAAGCCCCGCCCCCCATTGCAATCAGACGAGCGGAAGGAACAGAGAGAGAAAGAGAAGATGAAGATCTGAGGCACCGGGATGGGAAGTTCATCTGTACTAAATCGGAGAGGTATGGTGGAGTGAGAGAATGAATAGCCTTAAATGTATAAAGGATTACTTTAAAATGGATGCGAAATTTAACCGGGAGCCAGTGAAGCTGCTTCAGGATTGGGGAGATGTGGTGGGTAGAGGAAGTCCTAGTAATAATACGGGCAGCAGAGTTCTGGACACGTTGCAGCTTGTTAATAGATTTTTGTGTAAGGCCAAATAATAGTGAGTTACAGTAATCAATTCGAGAGATAACAAGATTATGGACGAGAATGGCAGTGGCATGAGGAGTGAAGAAAGGGCGGAGGCGATTGATATTACGGAGTTGAAAATATGCTGCACGTGTGACATTACTGATATGTGAATTAAAGGATAATGTGCTATCGAGAATGACACCCAAGCTTTTCACAGAGGGAGAGACAGGGACCAGCCAATTATTGATGGTGAGAGAGAAATTGTTAATTCTGGATAGCAGTCGTTTAGTGCCAACCAGAAGAAGTTCTGATTTTTTGCTGTTGAGTTTAAGGAAGTTGGAGGAGAACCAGGAATTGAGTTCAGCTAAGCAGAGGATAAGGGAGGGTGGAGGAAGAGTAGAATCGGGTTTGGTAGAGAGATAGAGCTGGGTGTCATCGGTGTAGCAGTGGAACTGAATATTATATTTACGAAAAATATGTCCGAGTTGAAGAAGGTAAAGGATGAAAAGAAGGGGCCCGAGGACAGATCCCTGCGGCACCCCAGTAGATAGAGGAGAAGGCTGAGAAGTGAAGGATTTTAATTGAATGAACTGAGTGCAGTCAGACAGGTATGATTTAAACCAGGCTAATGGAGTATGAGAGAGACCAATAGAAGCTAATCTGCTAAGAAGAATGGGATGGGAGATGGTGTCAAAGGCTGCACTCAGATCAAGGAGAATAAGGATGGAGAGGAGACCAGAATCAGCTGCCATAAGAAGGTCGTTTGTTATTTTTATAAGAGCAGTTTCGGTGCTATGCAGAGGACGGAAGCCAGACTGGAACTGTTCGTAAAGGTTATTATCAGTTAGGTGTACAGTGGGGCAAAAAAGTATTTAGTCAGCCACCGATTGTGCAAGTTCCCCCACTTAAAATGATGACAGAGGTCAGTAATTTGCACCAGAGGTACACTTCACCTGTGAGAGACAGAATGTGAAAAAAAAATCCATGAATTCACATGGTAGGCTTTGTAAAGAATTTATTCGTACATTAGGGTGGAAAATAAGTATTTGGTCACCTCAAACATGGAAAATCTCTGGCTCTCGCAGACCTGTAACGTCTTCTGTAAGAAGCTTTTCTGTCCCCCACTCGTTACCTGTATGAATGGCACCTGTTTGAACCCATCATCTGTATAAAAGACACCTGTCCACAGCCTCAAACAGTCAGACTCCAAACTCCGCCATGGCCAAGACCAAAGAGCTTTCGAAGGACACCAGGAAAAGTATTGTAGACCTGCACCAGACTGGGAAGAGTGAATCTACAATAGGCAAGCAGCTTGGTGTGAAAAAATCAACTGTGGGAGCAATCATCAGAAAATGGAAGACATACAAGACCACTGATAATCTCCCTCGATCTGGGGCTCCACGCAAGATCTCATCCTGTGGGGTCAAAATGATCATGAGAACGGTGAGCAAAGATCCCAGAACCACACGGGGGGACCTGGTGAATGACCTGCAGAGAGCTGGGACCAAAGTAACAAAGGTCACCATCAGTAACACACTACAACGGCAGGGAATCAAATCCCGCAGTGCCAGACGTGTTCCGCTGCTGAAGCCAGTGCATGTCCAGGCCCGTCTGAAGTTTGCCAGAGAGCACATGGATGATACAGCAGAGGATTGGGAGAATGTCATGTGGTCAGATGAAACCAAAGTAGAACTTTTTGGTATAAACTCAACTCGTCGTGTTTGGAGGAAGAAGAATACTGAGTTGCATCCCAAGAACACCATACCTACTGTGAAGCATGGGGGTGGAAACATCATGCTATGGGGCTGTTTTTCTGCCAAGGGGACAGGACGACTGATCCGTGTTAAGGACAGAATGAATGGGGCCATGTATCGTGAGATTTTGAGCCAAAACCTCCTTCCATCAGTGAGAACTTTGAAGATGAAACGAGGCTGGGTCTTCCAACATGACAATGATCCAAAACACACCGCCCGGGCAACAAAGGAGTGGCTCCGTAAGAAGCATTTGAAAGTCCTGGAGTGGCCTAGCCAGTCTCCAGACCTCAACCCCATAGAAAATCTGTGGCGGGAGTTGAAAGTCGGTCGGAAGTCATTCAGCTCATTGGGCCGGTTCCTTTTGGGGACCGGGATGATGCAGGATGTCTTCCAGAGGGCGGGCACTCTCCCTAGTCACAGGCTGAGGTTGAAGAGGTTTGCCAAAGTACTCACATGTGACACCGTTGTTATCTCAGTTACACTGGCTGTATACACTCAAAATACACTCAACAAAAATATAAACGCAACACCTTTGTTACTGCTCCCATTCCCCATGGGATGGACGTAGAGACCTAAAATTCATTCCAGATACACAATATAACCATCCCTCCCAAACAGTGGTCACAAATCAGTCCAAATGTGTGGTAGTGGGCACATCTGCTATATTGAGATAATCCATCCCACCTCACAGGTGTGCCACATCAGGATGCTGATCTGACATCATGAGTAGTGCACAGGTGTACCTCAGACTGCCCACAACAAAAGGCCACCCTGGAATGTGCAGTTTTTTGCGCTATTGGGGGTCTGGGGACCCAGAACCGGTCAGTATCTGGTGTGACCACCATTTGCCTCATGCAGTGCAACACATCGTTGCATGGAGTCTATCAGATTGTCAATTGTGGCCTGTGGAATGTTGGTCCACTCCACTTCAATGGCTGTGCGAGGTTGTTGGATATTCGTGGGAACTGGTACACGCTGTCGTATACGCCGGTCAAGCACATCCCGAACATGCTCAATGGGTGACATGTCCGGTGAGTATGCTGGCCATGCAAGAACTGGGACATTCTCAGCTGCCATCTGCCCTGAACAATGTGAACCATGATTCATCCGTGAAGCGCACACCTCTCCAACGTGCCAGACGCCATCGAATGTGAGCATTTGCCCACACAAGTCTGTTACGGCGACGAGCTGGAGTCAGGTCAAGACCCCGATGAGGACGACGGGCATGCAGTTGAGCGTCCCTGAGACGGTTTCTGACAGTTTGTGCAGAAATTGTTTGGTTGTGCAAACCAATTGTTCCAGCAGCTGTCTGGGTGGCTGGTCTCAGACGATCTTGGAGGTGAACCTGCTGGATGTGGAGGTCCTGGGCTGGTGTGGTTACACGAGGTCTGCGGTTGTGAGGCCGGTTGGATGTGCTGCCATATTCTCTGAAACGCCTGTGGAGACGGCTTATGGTTGAGAAATGAACATTCAATGCACGGGCGACAGATCTGGTTGACATTCCTGCTGTCAGCATGCCAATTGCACGCTCCCTCATTGCTTGTGGCATCTGTGGCATTTTGCTGTGAGACAAAACTGCACATTCCAGGGTGGCCTTTTGTTGTGGGCAGTCTGAGGTACACCTGTGCACTACTCATGATGTCAGATCAGCATCCTGATGTGGCACACCTGTGAGGTGGGATGGATTATCTCAATATAGCAGATGTGCCCACTACCACACATTTGGACTGATTTGTGACCACTGTTTGGGAGGGATGGTTATATTGTGTATCTGGAATGAATTTTAGGTCTCTACGTCCATCCCATGGGGAATGGGAGCAGTAACAAAGGTGTTGCGTTTATATTTTTGTTGAATGTACTAAGAGGAGAACTAAGGGTGACAGAGCTTTTGCCACTGTGGTACCGAGACTGTGGAACTCTCTCCCCCAAACATTAAGAACTGTGGACTCAGTAGCTGTTTTTTAAAAAACAACTCAAAACTCGCCTTTTTAAAACTGCTTTTGGTTAATTTTTTGCCTGTTTTATTTTGTCTTTTTAAATCTATCTTGTAATCTTGTGACTTGTAATCTTATATGCAGCACTTTGTGATTCTGTCTTGAAAGGTGCTATATAAATAAAAATTGTATTTATGTATTTTTTTTAAGACTCGTTGTAGCGGCTCCCCAAGTTCAGCAGCACACACCTTTAGCATCCTAGGACACACCTTGTCTGGGCCTGCTGCCTTCCTGGGGCGAAGCTTCCTCAGTTGTCTCCTGACCTGGTCAACTATGACACTGGGAGTGGATTGGAAAGGGGGGGGGGGCTGTCATGCTGTTTAGAGAGGGGTTGGAGGAGGAGGAGGGGGTGTCATAGTGTCAGGGAGGGGGGGGGGAGCGAGGAGGGTACGAGAGTAGGGAGAGGGCTCTGTAGTAAAGGTGAGGGTGGGGGGGTTGTGGGCTGGTCAAACCTGTTGAAGAAGTTGTTGAGTTCGTTTGCCTTCTCCACAGTCCCCCCCACTGTGCTGTTCTTGATGTTGTGGCCTGTGATGGTTTTCACGCCGTTCCAGACTCCCCTCATATTGTTCCTCTCCAACTTCTGCTCCACCTTCCTCCTGTAGGTGTGCTTCCCTCAGGCAGCATTTTACCTCCCGCTGTGCTGCTTTCATCTCCTCCTTCACTTTGCTCCTGAAGGCCTTCTTCTTCATGTTGAGGACAGCTTTCCCTATCCTAATAACAAACCCACTGTTTGCTATAGGGCTTTGGAGCGTGATGTCACAGGAGGCGGGCCACGCCCCCCGCCGCCATGACAGTAGGCCAGACAAAGGATACAGCTTCAGCTATGGTTCGTACGTGTTGTGTAGTCGGTTGCAATGTTAGATCTCACGATCGTGAAGGCAAGAAACTGGATAATGGGCTATCTTTTCATCGTTTTCCATCCTGGCGGCAACGTGAGGGATCCCATGTATCCGATATCACCAAACAAAGACGGCAGGCATGGATTGCAGCGGTGAGACGAGCGGATATCGAGTTCCGTGCAATCCCCAGCTTTTTGTTGGTTTGCTCACGGCATTTTCTTTCCGGTGAGTTCTAAATTAATTCATATCACTATTAAAAGGCTTTTAGTAATTTTTTTTCAACACGCTGCAGTCATAGATAATGAGATAAAAGATGCTAATGTGTGATGCTGCAGAACCACGTCATGTCGACTGAGTAGCTTTTGATTTGGCATTATTGCAGGCAAACCAGCATATGAAATGGATGTAACAAATCCAGACTGGGCACCAACACTGCACATGGGGCAGGACGACAAACCTGTGTCAGACTCGGAGCGGCACGCAAGGCGTACGCAACGGAAGCGAAAAAGAGCACCCATTGCAGGTAAACCCCCCCCCTCTAAAAACATACTAAATTGCTCTTATGGTACACTAATCCGCACATAACTTAAAGATGAATCACACACCTGTCATTGGAATATTGGTGTACATTAACCTTATGTCTATGCACTATTTTTATCTTACAGGCTTGATGTTCGATGAAGGTCTGACAGAAGAACAACAACAAAATAACCATGACATGCAGGCAGTGGACAGCAGTTGGACAAGTGGAGGTTGACGTACCAGCTGCAAATGTGGACAGTGGTGATGGGAGTGACAGCGTCACAGAAGCTGAAGGGCAGACGAAGGATTGTGTGTACAGTCAACAGGGCAGAGCAGAAATAAACCGGCTGTTGGAGGAGAACAGACTGCTTCGAGCACAGTTGCAAAAGACAGAGCTGAATGAAACTTTCTTAAAGGACAATACCGAAAAAGTAAGCTATTACACTGGACTTCATTGTTATGCTGTCTTGATGTCCCTCTTCAACACTGTCAAAGATTTCCTGCCAATATCGAAGACACTGACAGGTTTCCAAATGCTCTTACTCACACTGATGCGTCTGAGACTTGATCTTCCAGTCCAGCATCTTTGTCATCTATTCGATGTGTCCCACAAAACACTGTCTTCTGTCTTCACCGATACCATTAATGTTTTGTATGCCCGCTTAGGAGCACTGGTGCACTGGCCTGAGAGGCACTGTCTGCAGGCAACAATGCCTCCACAGTTTACTGAAACTTTTGGAAAACGAGTAGCCATCATTGTTGACTGTTTTGAGATTCGAACAGAAAGACCATCTAATTTAAAGGCACGTGCACAAACATACTCTCATTACAAGGGTACACACACCATAAAATACCTCATCGGGATTACACCCCATGGAGCTATTTCTTTCATTTCCAGGGGATGGGGGGGTCGTGCATCAGATAAACACATCACAGAGAGATGTGGCATTCTTCAAAGGCTGTTACCAGGGGACGTAGTATTGGCTGACAGAGGCTTTGACATCAGAGATGCTGTAGGAATGATGTGTGCGGAGGTCAAGATTCCAGCTTTCACAAAAGGCTACTGTCAACTTGATGCAAGGGACGTTGAACAAACAAGAGCAACTGCCCACCTGAGAATTCATGTTGAGCGAGTAATAGGTAGTTTGCGCAATACGTTCAAAATGTTACACACTACAATGCCAATCCGATTACTCTTATCATGTGAGGCTGAAGACACAACATTTCTTGATAAGATCGTTAAGGTTTGCTGTGTTTTTGTTAATATGTGTTGTTCCAAACCAGGGCCAAATGACACTTGCTCCTGTTGAGTATTCTTAAAGCTGTTTTTTTGGATGTACAGTACATTGTAAATAGTTGTACTATGTGTGAAGTTGTTTTAATAAAACAAAAAAGAATAGTGTATTTGTTTGTTTTTCTTTATTATAGATCTATTCACATGTACACAGCAATCACATAAAAATGAAATGCAAACTATTTACATCACACCACACAGCTGTCATCAATCTTTAACCACAACATGAAACATTACAGGCTATTTAGAGCAGCACGTTGTTTCCAGAAGTATTTCCCAACAAGTTCAGGAATGCACACTTTACGAAAGAAGTCTTGTGCTTGCTTTAAGCGCGGTTTCCAGAAATCCACAGCAGGGAAGACGCGAATCACAGCAAGGTCTCTCTGTGTCCACACAACGAGGTCACAAAGATGCACGCAATTTTTTCAAAGTACTGTCTCTTGGCGTCTGGGCACAATCGGTCACGATAAAGCTCTTTGTCTTTTGCGCTGATTTTGAGCATGGTTCTGGCAGTCCCGAATCCAACACTCCAGTACTGTGCGCTTGTTTTGCTTTCTGGCCTACTGACATGGCGCCATGATCCCACAATGCACTGCGGCGTGACATCAACTCCAAAGCCCTATTAGGATAACCATCTTAGCAGGGGCGACTGCGTCCTCACAAAAGTTGAGATAGTCTGTCAGACAGTGTGTCGCCCCCTCTATCTCCTCACCCTGTGGGTTCAGAAGCACATCCCAATCTGTGGTGTCATAACAGTCCCTCAGAGCATCCTCCTTTTCTGGGGTCCATCTCCTAATGGAGCGTGTTGTCACAGGCTGCCTTTGGACAAAGGGTGTGTATTGTGGCTGTAGGTAAACCAGATTGTGGTCTGACTTCCCTAGTGGGGGGACACATTAGCATACAGTAGGTCAATTGTCCTGTTGCTCCTTGTGGGACAATTCACAAACTGGTGAAAAGCAGTCAGAGTAGAATCCAGTGTGGCATGATTAAAGTCTCCAGATATAATAATGAAAGCCTTGGGGTGTTGTGTCTGCAGTCTTGCTGTAACTGTGCGTATTTTCTCACAGACAGCTGCTGCGTCGGCCCTTGGAGGGATGTAAACACACACACAGATCACATGACTGAACTCCCGAGGTAGATAATACGGCCACAAGCTAATGCCTAGCAGCTCCAGGTCCGGTCGGCATACCGATACTTTAACGGAGACGTGTCCAGGGTTACAAAATGTACAAAATGTTAAAATGTAGACAGTGAGTCCCCCACCTCCGCTTTTTCCGCTGGCCTGTGTCCCTTATCGGCTCTCACGGATGTGAATCCACATAGATCTATGTTAGCCTGCGGCGTTAGCTTGGTAAGCCATGTCTCCGTGAAGATAAACAAACTGCACCCACGGTAGAGTCGGTGGTTGTTCAGAGCGCACAGGTCATCAATCGTATTCTGTAACAAGTTCACGTTGCCCATTATCACTGTCGGGATTGATGGCATGAATCGCCTTTGGTGATCCGCTTTCCTCACTCCAGCCTTGCAGCCTCTGTAGCTCCTGTTTCGCTCGGCTGGGATGTTGTGTCTCATGCCAGTCTGTGTCTTTGTGTTTAGTGCCAGCAGCTCCATTCTCGAGTAGATGAAGGAGCTGGTTCCAGAAGTTTTAAAAAGTGCGTTATCCATACTATATCTAAAAGGTAGAAAGTAAAGTAACTTGTTAAGGTTCAAAAATTGAGGAAGGAGAATACAAAACACCATGGTCCAGAAGAGCTTGGTCAAACAATTGATTTTAATGAAATACACGCGTGGGGGGACCAGCTCCGTTCACAGACAGCGCTGATCTCTGACTAATCAAAGCATAAGCAGATATTTTATACCATCAGGGCTTGAATTTAATGACGCCCCTTCAACGTCAGATACATTTCATACATAGGTCAGATCAAAACCACAATGACTTTTAACACAGTTTAAAAAGGAACATTGTCTCTATCTTCATGGCAGATGTTTCCTGTCAACCTTTTGACTTTCACTTCTCGTCTGGAACACCAGACCCACATCCTGCAAGAAACTGTTCCTCTTTTTGCAGAGACAATTTCGCAGTTGCAAGCAAACATGACTAACCTCTCACCTATAAATGAGTCTATGTACTGTGTGTGTGTGTGTGTGTGGGTGTCAGCATGAAATGCACTCAGTTTCCCCCCTCGCCTCATCAGCTGAACCTTGTAACCTTTTCCACCAGACAGAAGGCCAGCACGTACACAACTGAAACAATATGTGTAATATATTGAATAAATGTCCTAATCAAGAACCTCTACTAAAAGCTTAATCAACAGATATAAATGAAATAAAAGATAACAATGAATAACCTGGTTATTCAAATAGCATCATCCAAACAGCTCCTCAGAATAACCTGCACTTAGACTCTGCTTTCGGTTTCACTTCTGCAAAAGGCACACTCTGCAAACATGCAATTTCCTGTCAGCCTGCAACTTAGTCTTTCTGAAAGACACACACTGTTTAAACATCTGAATGCAATATCAATGCTGTAGATTATATTATTAATGCAATGGTAATGATGATGATTATTGACAATAGCAGCAAAATAATTTCCCTGCTCTCCACAAACTAAAGGAAGGTGGAGAAAAAAAAGTTTGAAAGACAGCGCCATCTTGAAACTTCCAATGCTATTAATACACAGGTTTAACGATCAAAAGAAACTGAATCGTGTTTAGAAGATAAAATGCCTGTGTTCATTTAGTGCATTTTCATGAGGAGACAGGCTGAACAAAACACATGCTCTATTGTTCACATGTTAAAATGTGTGAAACGAGGGAAGGTTAGGGTTGAAAATGTTTGATTTATTTTACTAAAATAAGCAGTTATAATTATTTTCATACACACATTGTGAATGTGCTCATAAGAGTTGGCACTCAGTCTTTTGAAGGCCAAAAGCTTTGTTCCGCGTGATTGTCCGGACTGATATATTGTATACTGAAATGACTTAGAGTGCAGAGGGGTAATTGCAAACACACTTAAACACATAGATTATGATTAGAATAAGTCTCTGGGTCAGAGAGCTCCGAATATGATATTCTAAACCAACTTTGAATCACTAGAAGAACAATGGATAATAACAGTAGATTATTAAGGCTAGGCAAAGAGGTGTTTTTGTTTTCTGTCTCTTACAGAGAAAGGAGCAGACACTAGGTGAGGTCACGGAGATACGAGGATCCTTGGTAGCAGAAGCCGAGACTGCCAAGATAGCAATTGGGGTCAAGGGTCATGCCATTTGGGCTCCTGCTAGTCACCTCGTGAGGATTCTAGAACCACAGCAATAATCACGAAGGGGGTTGGTGGAAATACAGAAGCACTGCACCAAAGAGGCCGGAGGTCCTGACTTGGCTGAGTCAGAAAAAATCCCGGACCTCAGGGTATTCCACCCCTGAGTTTGAAGCAAGAAGAGGAAAAGAGCGGAGAGAATCACCCGTCCTGGAAGATTAGCTGTTTAACTGTAAAGAAGGTCACAAGAATAGAATAGAATAGCCTTTTATTGTCATTGTACAGAGTACAACGAAATTGGAGTGCCACTCCCTTGGTGCAAGTTTCAATAATAAATATAAATGTAAAATATAAAAAGTACAAAAAAACAATCGTAAGTACTCAAACAATAGTATGTACAATATATACAGGATAGCAGCATAATATAATGACAGTATGAATAGCAGCATAATATAATGACAGTGACGGTATGGAATAGGTTCAATTGTCTGTGAAGGTTCTCAGACATCCAGGTCATCGTAGTCAAAGGAGTTTGCAAAGAAAAGCGTCTGGACTTTGACCCTTTGACTCCCTCTTTGACTCCCATCACCCTTTGGAACACAAACTTGGAGTAATCAGGACCCTACACAACCGGGCAGAACATGTTCCCTCTAAGCCTGAAGGAAAAAAGAAGGAACACACACATGTAAAGGAAGCACTCAAAACGTGCGGCCATCCTAAATGGGCGTTCTTAAAGTCAGCAAAGAGGCACAGAAAAGAAGACCAGACACCAGCGAGGGAGGATAAGAAGGACAGACGCAACAACATTGTCATCCCCTATGTAGCCAGTGTATCAGAAAAACTCAGGAGAGTTTTCTCCAAGCATGACATCCCGGTGCATTTCAGACCCAGCAACACGCTCAGACAAAAACTGGTTCACCCGAAAGACAAAACGCCAAAACACAGACTAAACAATGTGGTGTGTGCTGTACAGTACAGCGAGGAATGCTCAGACCTCTACATTGGAGAGACCAAACAGCCACTTCACAAGCGCATGGCACAACACAGAAGAGCCACCTCCACAGGACAAGACTCAGCAGTCCATCTGCATCTTAAGGATAAAGGTCACTCTTTCGAGGATGCCAATGTTCACATTTTGGACAGAGAGGACAGATGGTTTGAAAGAGGAGTCCACTGTGAGCGACCATCTTTGAACAGAGGCGGGGGTTTACGACAACTCTCTGCCATCTATAATCCAGTTTTGAGATCCTTCCCAGACGCCTTAACGCCCACTCACATCCTGGGCCATCTGACCTCAGGAATTCGCATGATAAGGTGGGGCCAGGTTTCACAATGAACTCACCCGAAACTCTGGCTGATTGGGACCCACGCCCAGTTTCACACCTTGGCTCAGGCGATTAGAGGATCATCAGGGGGTCCTTTTGTCCCTCTGTGGGGGGTTACTCCCACTAGGTTATATCTGGGACTCTCCACCATTTGACCTTAGAACTGAAGAAGCTTCTCGGATGAGAGGTGAAACGTCTTCAAGCAACTTAAAGAAGTCCAGACGCTTTTCTTTGCAAGCTCCTTTGACAATAGGTTCAGTTGTTTTTGTGCTTATTTACTACGGTGATAGCTCTGGGAAAGAAGCTATCCCTGAATCTGTTTGTCCTGGTTTTATGTGACCTGTACTGTCGGCCTGACGGTAATAGTTCAAACAGTTGGTTGCTGGGGTGAGAGTGGTCCTTGATGATATTGCCAGCTCTGCTGAGGTACCGAGAGTTTGCAGTGACCTCCAGGCTGGGCAGAGAGCAGCCAGTGATCTTCTGGGCTGTGTTGATGCCCCTCTGCAGTACTTTCCTGTCCGCAGCTGAGCACCCTGCATACCATGATGTTATGCCGTACGTTAGGATGCTCTCTATGGTGGCTCTGTAAAATGTCACCAGCAGCCTCTCCTCCAGGTTGTTCCTCCTGAGCACTCTCAGAAAGTGGAGACGCTGCTGGGCCTTTTTAACCACCGCCGTAGTATTTGCAGTCCAGGAGAGGTCATCAGATATCTGCACACCCAGAAACCTCATGGAGTGTACCCTCTCCACACAGTTCCCGTGAATGTAAAGTGGGGCCGGGTCTGCTCTGCCCTTCCTGAAGTCCAAGATAAGTTCTTTAGTTTTTGTGGTGTTCAGTTGGAGGTTGTTAACTGAACACCACTCAGTCAGTCTGTTGACCTCATCTCTGTAGTCCGACTCATCCCCCCTTGAGATGAGTCCAACCACTGTGGTGTCATCCGCGAACTTTATGATGGTGTTTGAGAGATGGGTAGGGGAGCAGTCGGATGTGTAGAGCGTAAACAGGAGGGGACTCAAAACACATCCTTGTGGAGACCCGGTGCTGAGTGTGATGGTGCTGGACAGGTGGGGGCCGAGTCTGACCGACTGTGGTCTATTTGTCAGGAAGTCCTTGATCCAGAGGCAGATGGGGGTGGAGAGTCCCAGGTGAGACAGTTTCTGGACCAGGATCTCCGGGATGATATGATTGAATGCTGAGCTAAAGTCCAGAAAGAGCATTCTCACATAGCTCACAAGCCCCTCAGAAAGAGGTTCTTGTTTGAGCACAAAGGTGGCAGCAGGAAACAACAAGAATTGGGTGAAGCTGGAAAGTAATGGGAGAGTATTAGCATAAAATCACAAACTATTACGAAAGCTATGTCAATTGCCCGAATACAGCGGTCATCCCACATGTGGTCCATCCGTTAAAGGGGGAGAGAGGGCCCATAGAAAGAAAAGAAGCGTAACAACTAGGAGAACCGACACCTAGTGAGTATAAAGATAGCAATCTGTGGCTAGATTGGCTAATTTAAAATACAAAAGAGCAAAAGGTGTTAGACTGTGTGGCGTGCGCAGCCGCCCGCCCACATGTATTCACTGAACCTGGTCCTCTGTATCCCATTGATACATGGGGGACTTGGTTGTATGTTTAAATTAACTGGAAGTGCTGTTTCTACAGGAAACTACTCCACTTTGGCCAGGCTGTCCCCACAAATTTACGACAAAACAGGTCCAGGACATTTCACCCCGAGAAAAGCTAACTATACTTGTTTTAATTTTACAGTAAGCGATCAGGGAAGCCACAAGCACGACGCTGGAGATGTCGACTCTGACTGGTGATCCGCTGTGATGTATCTGTCCAGAGGAAAGGTAAATCAAATCGGTGAGTACAGGCTATTCGTCAGAATCCCTAGCTGGACTTCTGGCCTGTGTGTCATGGTACGTGTCGGGGCGCCTTTAGTTTTAGTGGGTGAAAAGGGGGTGCGACTGGGTGAACCCGGCATTGCCCAATTAACAGCGAAGCGTGGATGCCATGTTTTGAGGAAGCGCTCGATAGGCTCATTTGACCTTTCTGTGGGTTCACCAACGTGTATAGAGGCTATTGGGCTGCCTAGAGGGGTTCCAAACGAATATAAATTGGCTGACCAAATTGTGGCTGGGTTTAAAACGTTGCCAGTAGTTGTGGGGATTATTTCAATTATCCCAATTACTCCAAATTAGATTGTTGACCTTATTAATTACATCCACTACAATGTGCTTAGGTACGCAAACTTAACTTGTGATGCAGTAGAAGGATTAGCAGAGCAATTAGGACCCACTTCTCTTCTCAACAATACTCCCCCTGATGAAACTGTGACCAGAGCACTGGAAGGCCTGAAGACCTTGTCTCAACTCATGTATGAGCTCTTGGGAGTTGACAATCCGCTGGAGGAGGGGATGACCTCTTTCTCTGGGCAATGGAAAGGTTGCATTATGTCCATTAGGGTTTTCTTATCATAGCTATTTTGGTCATTTGTGGGTGTTGTGTGCTTTCTCTTGGAGGATTATTTGGTAAGGGCCCTGATAACAAAGGATTTGCCTTGAGTTTTCATGAACAAAGCACCTTTGATCTTATTATCATTGCAATTACATCATTCAAAATCTGAGGCAATGTGGACACCCTCTGGGAGTCTGTGCCTATAAGACAGCGGAGAACAGTGACAAACAAGCTGTGCGTTGATGTATTAGTCTACCAACAGCTTTACATCAGCTTTTCTATAACTCAGCCTCATTGTTTTCACTACTATAAAGTTCCTCCTGTAACTTTTATTGTTTCTGATAAGATCATATGGACTTACAATCTCATAAGATCTGTAAGTGTAAAATAACGTTCTTTCAGGATGATGGAGAACTACACCTACAACAGCTACATCCTCCAGTTAGAGGGCTTAAACACTTCAAAGGATTCTCTCTACCCCGCCTTTCTTTTCTTGTTTTTCTCCTACCTGTTTATAATGATTATAAATGTGGGCATTACTATTTTGATTGTCATGAACAAGAATCTTCACCAGCCCATGTATCTCCTTTTTTGCAACTTGCCATTGACTGATATTCTTGTAAACTCTATCGTGGTGCCCCGTTTGCTTATAGACCTTATGAGACCTCCATCTGAGCGCCTCATTAGTTATTATCAATGTGTTGTTCAGGCCTACATTGCGCACTTGGTTGGAACCACAAGTCACACTGTTCTCATGATTATGGCCTATGACAGATATGTGGCCATTTGTAATCCTTTTCACTATGTTTCCATAATGACCAACAAAATGATGATCAAGCTGACAGTTTGTGCCTGGGGAGTGGCCTTTGTTTTGGTCGGGATTCTTCTAGGTCTGACCACACGACTGAGTCGATGCAGGACTTTGATCACAAACCCCTACTGTGACAATGCCTCATTGTTTAAACTTTCCTGTGAAAGTGTGGTCATTAACAACATCTATGGTATCACTTTCACTGTGGCTGTTTATGTGGGCTCTATAGGGGCAATAGTTCTTTCCTATACAAGCATTGCAGTGGTTTGTCTGACCAGTAAGAACAAGTCTTTGAACAGTAAAGCGTTGAAGACCTGCAGCACTCATCTGGTTGTTTATCTGATTTTGACACTTAGTGGAATGGCACTTATTACTCTGCATCGCTTCCCTCAGTACTCAGAGTACAGAAAAATCTCTGCTCTTCTGTGTTATATGGTTCCAGGCAGTCTGAACCCCATTATTTATGGTGTGCAGTCCAAAGACCTACAAAAAGCCCTTTTGAAGTTTTGTGTATCCAAGAAGGTTTTGGCATCATAAACAGAATGTGTTTCTGTTTGTTTTTATAGAAATTCAACATCTAAAGGGAGATCATCTCTGACAGCTATTTTAATCATAATTAGATGGAAGTTAATGTTTTTGCTGCTGTAAGAAACTAATGTATAAAACTTTAGTCAGCATTTCAAAATGTGTGTATGTTTGTGTAAAATAAAAGCTTAAGCCAATCTGTGGTTTTGTCTCATTCATGAAGTTTAATTTACATTAGATGACGTTAAAGACAAAAGCAAATGTTCGCTATCTGCTGGTAAGCCTTTGTTAAACACAGACACAAGGACTGTGCAGTTTTATTGGAGCTAAATACATAATTAGTATTTAAGAAGAACATAATGGTATGAAACCAGCAATAACACCCGGTTATACCGATGTAATGAATCAGAGTAATGGCCAAGAGAATACCTTTGCATGGGAGTAATTTTTAGTATTCTTACTTATACCATAGCTTTCATTTAAAACCAAAAAAGACAATCTCTGGACTAGGGATGGGTACCGGTGTCCGGTGCCATGATGGCACCGGTTCTGACATAAACGGTAGTAACCAGACCGAAAAGCAGCGCACATTTCGGTGCTTTATTTCGGTGCTTTTTTTTCCTGAGCTGTGATACACTTCTAGACAATCATTTTACGTTTCCGAGGATAGTAGGCGGGGCCAGGTACGTACGTTCTTTTATGCAGAGCTACAGATTAAAAATGCCCAAGGCGAAGCGGTCAAAAGTCTGGCTGTACTTCACAGCAAAAGATGCAAACTCAGCAGCCTGCAACAAGTGCTTTAAGCTGATACTGTCAAAGGAGGTAACTCCTCAAATCCGATGAAACACCTAGCGACGCATAGCGTTTTTTTCTCTCCAAAAACCAAGAAATGCGCTGTATTTGATAGCTTGCTGCGAGACCTCACACCGAGCGCATCTACTGCGGTGTGGTGCCTGTTATCGGACCCGGAGTTAGCAACATACCTAAAAACACGAAGAGGAGAGTCCTGGGCCCTAGCCCTGCCAGTGTAGCAGAAATGATGACGGATGATGATGCAGCAGCAGCAGCAGCCGTTCTTCTCTGCGTGAGTAATTTACGTTGAGTAGGCTAACCACGTTATTAAATTAATGCATGTAAGGTGAACTAGCAAACATCATCATATCTACATGCGGCTGTCTTCTTGTTTGATGGCAGCTACTCCCTTCACCCTGGCCAAAAAGGCTAAAATGACCAAAGAAAAAGAGGGAAACAGCTGAACATGAGCGGTTTTTGGACAAAGTTTGTGTTTTTTCCATTGATTAAGCACTGCTTCCAGCCAAGAGTGATACCATATATGCCCTATAGCTGCAGAAAAGGCTAACATTGTTATCTTTTTACAAAAACCAAATCAAATCAAATCACTTTTATTGTCACATCACATGTGCAGGTACATTGGTACAGCACATGTGAGTGAAATTCTTGTGTGCGAGCTTCACAAGCAACAGAGTTGTGCAAAATACAATAATGTAAACAAGCAAAATACAAGAATGGCTACATCTGAAACTAATAAATATATGTACAATATATAATAGTATATGCATTTCTGGATGTGTATAGTAAATATTTTCCTACGTGTGTGTGTGTGTGTGTGTACACATATTTTACAAATTAAATAGAGTAAACAATAAATAAAATATATAAAATATACAGAGTTGAGACATGTGCAAAACAGTGGCATTACTGTACAGTATGGAGTGCATAATGTTAAAGTTCCAGTAGTGAAGCTGAGGTGTCTATGACGTGTTCAGCAGTCTGATGGCCTGGTGAACCAGCTGAACATGAGAGGTTTTTGGACCAATTTTGTGTTCTCCATTCTTTAAGCACCGGTTCGAGCACCGTTTAAGCACCGGCACCGTTTCAAAAGTACCGATTTGGCACCGGTATCGGATAAAACCTAAACGATACCCATCCCTACTCTGGACTTATATCTGATAGAGATGTTTATATGAACTTAAACAGGCCGCTTAAAATACAGCTGAATTAAAACAATACTCCAAATCCCTCACATTTATGACACATGCACACTAGCCAATTTTGTTCTTACTACTGTGCATATGTTGGCAAATCAGACTGGAACAGTGAATTAGGAACAGTTCACAAAATCAGCACATATCACCATTTTGGTTCAGTATTGTATATGTAAGAAACTGAACCTAAACTGAAAGAATAATAATAAGTGTGTGAATGCGAGAGTGAATGAATAGTGGAAATTAGTCGAATTGTAAAGCGCTTTGGGTGCCCTGAAAAGTGTTATATAAAACCAATCCATTATAATAAGGCAATTTGGCATTAGGCATGTCATTGTGATAATCTTAAGTGAGATTCTTGTACAGTAAAATTTGAGTTGTTGATTTCCAAATGCATTTCATTTGTGAGGTAAAAAAACCCCATTAAGATTGTTTTCTTTAAATTCATAAAGTTACTGCATAAAGTACATCAATAGTTACTCATTCTCTCATGTTAACTAAAAGGAAAATGTTTTTAAAGAGTATGATTTTTATGCTAAAATACAATGACCCTGCCATCTGTCAGACCTTTCGTGCATGTTCAGAACACAAAGGGTATAAAGTTCAGTCTTTTTTTTTTGACTCTTGGTCTGCTTCACCTTCTTCACTTTGGGGCCTAGTTGTCTGTGACAAAAAGAAATTACAAACAGAGATTAACAATAACCCAGTTATTTATAATACAATAAGGTTTTGGAGGGAAATGCACAAAAGGTTGGGCAGAGAAGATTTTTTTGACTCCTTTATTGAGAAACAAAGACTTTGTTCTAGGAATGTCTCGCAGTCTGTTTGATATGTGGCATAACAACAGGCTAAGGGTGATTTGTATTTAAACAACACACTGATGAACTTTCAGCAACTGGATTCAAATTTTAATATTCCTAGAGACAATTTTTTTGGGCTTTCTCCATGTTTGTCATTTTGTTAATTCTGAAATTTCACAATCTGCAGAAACAGCTATATATGAAGATTTGGAGACTTTTCTTATTAAACAAAAAGACAGAACTCATTTTATTTCTGCCTTTTATTCTTTACTTTATACTCATAGTAGCAGCACATTGAGTGCTATTCATAAATGGGAGAGAGATCTTAATAATCAATATGTGGAGGAGGAGTGGAAACATAGCTAGATCTACTTTTACTTGCAACTGTTTGCAAGATACCCAATAAAAAAATTTGACACCGCCTAACTCCTAATGCCTGCATAAGATTACACCTGATGTGTCTGTATCAAATCAAATTCAAATTTTATTTGTCACGTACACAGTCATACACAGTACGATATGTAGTGAAATGCTTGGACAACTGCTCGTGACCTAAAGAGAACAAAAAAGGAAAAGGCTATGAATAAGATAGGAAATAAATATGAAAAATTAAAAAGGGTAAATTTAACTAGGAAGGAATAAAATATAAATTAAGGTTAAAAATGAAATAACTGTACAACACAAATTAGAATGAAGGGTAAATTTAACTGGGAAGAATAAGATAAAGATAAATATATAAATTAAAGTTGAAAATAAAATAACTGTACAACAAAATACACAATACACAATATAGAACTATATAAGAATGTATGAAGAAATCTAAATATAAATAAATATATACACAATAACAGCAGCTGTACAAGTATTAACCGGAAATGAAGAATATAGTGACCAGTGTTGTGCAAAACCAAAGTCCAGAAAGTCCAGTGTGTGTGTAAGAACCATATGTGTGGGTCAGTACTGTGTGGTGGTGTGATTGAGAGACCGTATCGCCTGCGGGAAGAAGCTCCTCCTCAGTCTCTCTGTGTTGGTCTTCAGGGAGCGGAATCGCTTTCCTGACCTCAACAGAGAGAACAGTCTGTTGTTGGGATGGCTGAGGTCCTTCACGATCTTCCTGGCCTTGGTCCAGCACCGCCTGCTGTAGATTGAGTGCAGGTCAGGGAGCTCGGAGCGGATGGTGCGCTCAGCTGACCGCACAACCCTCTGTAGAGCTCGTCTGTCCTGCATGGTGCTGTTCCCGAACCAGGTTAAGATGTTTCCCGCCAGGATGCTCTCTATGGTGCACGAGTAAAAGTTCCTGAGCACCTTGGAGGGCAGTTGGAAGTCTCTCAAGCGTCTGAGGTGGTAGAGACGCTGTCAGGCCTTTTTCACCACGGTGTTGATGTGACAGGACCATGACAGGTCCTGCGTGATGTGAACTCCGAGGTATTTGAAGCTGTCCACTCTCTCCACTGGGCACTCGTTGATGACGGGGGTCTGGTAGTTCCTCTCCTGCTTAGTGCTGAAGTCCACTATCAGCTCCTTTGTCTTACTGACGTTTAGAAGGAGGTTGTTCCTCTGGCACCAGTTCTCCAGATTCCTAATCTCCTTCAGGTAGGCCGTCTCGTTGTTATCAGAGATCAGGCCCACCACGACGGTGTCGTCAGCAAACTTGATGATGGTGGTGGAGCTGGTAGTGGCCACACAGTCATATGTGTACAAAGAGTACAGCAGGGGGCTCAGAACACACCCCTGGGGGGCTCCAGTGCTGAGAGTGGTGGAGGCTGAGACATGTCCGCCCATCCTTACTGCCTGTGGTCTGCCAGTTAGGAAGTTGGAGATCCACTGACACATAGATGAGCTGAGTCCCAGATGCTCCAGCTTGGTGGTGAGTGTGGAGGGAATTATGGTGTTAAATGCAGAGCTGTAGTCTATGAAGAGCATTTTAACATAATTCCCCCTTCTAGTGTCCAAGTGAGTGAGTGATGTGTGGAGGAGATGAGAGATGGCATCGTCTGTGGAACGATTTGGATGGTAAGCGAACTGTAGTGGGTCCAGTGTGTCTGGTAGTGAAGAAATGATGAAGTCTCTGACCAGGCGTTCAAAGCACTTCATCACTACTGAGGTGAGGGCTACAGGGCGATAGTCATTGAGAGAAGCAGGGTGGGGTTTCTTCGGGACAGGAACAATGATGGACTCTTTGAAGCATGTGGGGATCACCGACTGAGATAAAGAGATGTTGAATATCTCAGTGAACACAGGAGCTAGCTGGTATGCGCAGTCTCTTAGGATACGACCTGGGATGCCGTCTGGTCCTGCTGCTTTCCTGGTGTTCACTCTCTTGAAGGCTCTCCTTACTTCATGCTCGGAGATGACGAGCACGTTTCCGGTGCTGGCAGTATCTTCCTGTCTGCAGCCGTTAGCGCCGCTAACACTAGCATTGTTGGAGACCTTAGCTGCAGCCTCGAAGCGAGCATAGAAAGTGTTCAGCTCGTCTGCCAGAGTCACGGCCGCGTTCGTCATACCGGTTGTTGGTGCTTTATAGTCCGTTATTGTCCTTAGTCCCCGCCACAGGCTCCTAGAGTCACTCTGTTGGAGTTGTGACTCTAGTTTCCTCCCGTAGCGCTGCTTCGCCTCTTTCACCGCCCTCCGCACGTTATATGACGCGGCTTTGTACGGGTCCATGTCCCCCGTCATGAGTCCCGTGTTGTAGGCAGCGGTGCGGGATCTCAGAGCGTCGCGGATGGTTTTATCCACCCACGGCTTCCGGTTGGGAAACGTTGTGATAGTCTTTGTCTCCACGGTATCATCCGCTAGTTTCCCGATGAATCCCACAACCGCTTCCGTAAACACGTTGACGTCATCGTCGGAGCTGTTTCTGAACATGCCCCAGTCTGCGTCATCGAGTGCGTCCTGTAACGCGGCCACCGATTGATCCGTCCAGCGCGCGACCTTCCTCTGAACCGGAACTTCCTGTTTCAGCCTTTGTTTGTATTTTGGCATGAGGAAGATGGCGGCGTGATCAGATTTGCCAAACGGGGGGCGGGATTGTGCCTTGTAGCCGTCCTTGACCGTAGTGTAGCAGTGGTCCAGTGTCCTTTCACCCCTGGTGGGGCAGGTGATGTGTTGATAAAAGTTCGGCGCTGCGCGTTTGAGGTTGGCGCTATTAAAGTCCCCCGTCACAATAAGCGCAGCGTCCCGGTGTTGTGTCTGGTGCTGTGTGAGTGCCTCATGCAGCTCGCATAAGGCGGTGACCGTGTCCGCTTGTGGTGGAATATAAACGGCACTTACAATGACCGATGTAAATTCCCGAGGTAGATAAAAAGGACGACACATGATGGACAGTAGTTCCAGATTTGGTGTGCAGGAGCGTGTGAGAGGAACAACGTTCGCACTGTTGCACCAGTTGTTGTTCACCATTAAACACACGCCGCCTCCCCTTGACTTCCCCGAGTCCCGTGTCCTGTCCATGCGGTGAACCGAGAAGAACTCGGCCGGCTGGATGGCGTGGTCCGGCACCGCTGGGTTCAGCCATGTCTCGGTGAAGCAGAGGAGATTGCAGTCCCGAATGTCTCTCTGGAACTTTATCCTGGCCCTGAGGTCGTCAAGCTTGTTCTCCAGTGACTGGACGTTGGCGAGCAGGATGCTAGGCAGAGGTGTGCGGTGTGCACGAGCTCTCAGCCTGTTCCTGACGCCGGCTCGCTTCCCTCTAGGCCGCCGCCGCTTCCCTTTGTTCTCCCTCGAGATCTCACTCGGCCAGCTCGGATCCGGAGTTAAAAACTTCGAATTGTGAGTACATTGTATACCAATAGAAACAAGAGTGTCACTGTCATACCTAATGTACCCAATGGTGATGATTTTGCCGATTTAGAAACGCTGAAAACTAACTTAAAAAACAAAGACAAAGAAAAAGTGGTCGGAGCAGTCGTGACGGCAGCCGACCTCACCGGCGCCATTAAATGTCAAAAAGAAACTTGTACCTTTTCCCATTACTTTTGGCAATGCAAACTAATTAAAAGATTTTGGAGTTCTATATCTCAAGATCTGAGTAATATCTTTAAGAATTGGATCCAAAAGGACCCTGGATATTTTATTCTTGGTTTACCTTCAAAAGAATTAACATTAACTTACTCACAGCGTAAATTATGTGATAAAATATTGTTGTTAGCTCAGAAATGTTTTCTTATTCTTAACTGGGTTAACTTCCTAAGACCTGAACTCTTCCACGGCATGCATTTTTAATTTCTCTTTGATATTTGGGCTGATTGGAACCCAATGAATGTAAAAACAAAGAATTACTGTTTTGTTTTTTTACCCGATTTTAGTTTCTAAGAAAAATGAGAGCCACATATGAAGAAATTCGTTTTAAATTTTGATAAAACAGAGGCAGTGTAATGTTCTCGTAAGTGGATATCAGTCCCTTGTGGAGCTAAAATTAGTATTTTGGTCTAGACAACCCAAAATGTGATTTTAGATGGTGACTGGATTGCTTTTGAAATGCCTTTGAAATTGTCTTGTTCTTTCAGGTCCATGCAAAATAAAAACAACATCTTCACAATACAGCTGGAGGGTTTAAATGTCCCACAGGAAGCCACATATGCTGTGTTTCTTTTTCTTTTTTCTCCTACTTGTTTCTAATTGTTGCAAATGTGGGCATTGCTGTTTTGGTTTTTGTTGACAAGAGTCTTCACCAGCCCATGTATATCCTTTTTTGTAATCTGTCCATTAATGATTTATTTGGAAACTCTATCACGATCCCTCGTTTGCTTGTAGACATGTTGAGGCCTCCGTCTGAGCGCCTCATCAGTTATTATGAATGTGTGGTCCAAGCTTTCACCACACATATGTTTAGTACCACAGCTCACACAGTGCTTATGATAATGGCCTATGACAGATATGTAGCGATCTGTAATCCTCTGCGTTATGCTGCAGTAATGACAAATAAGATGTTGATGAAGCTGACAGTTTCTGCCTGGGGGGTGGCCTTTGTTTTGGTTGGGATTCTGCTCGGTCTGACCTTGAGACTGGGCCGATGCAGAACTCTGATCAAAAGCCCCTATTGTGACAATGCTGCACTGTTTAACCTGTCCTGTGAGGATGTGTTCATTAACAATGTCTATGGCCTCACTTTCACTGTGCTTTTGTTCACAGGTTCTATTGGTAGCATGGTTCTTACCTATACTAAGATTACTGTGGTGTGTCTAACCACTAAGAACAAGTCCTTGAACAATAAAGCCTTGAAGACCTGCAGCACTCACCTGGTTGTATATCTGATTTTTTTGTTCAGTGGTATGTCCATAATCACTCTGCATCGCTTTCCTGAGTACTCAGGGAGCAGAAAAATTGTTGCTGTCCTGTATCACATCATCCCTGGAAGCCTCAATCCCATCATTTATGGTATGCAATCCAAAGAGATATATCAAATGTTAAGTTAAAGAAGGTTTTGCCATTATATTAAAGACAATTTTCAGGGTTATTTGAACAGTTTGAAGTGACATATTAATGTTTTTTAAACTGACAGTGTGCAGAGATTGTAACCTGATTGTAACCAGGGCGCCACGATCTTCAGTAAGTTGGACTTGCGCAACGCCTACCATCTGGTGAGAATCCGTGAAGGGGATGAGTGGAAAACGGCCTTCAATACTCACCTGGGCCATTTCGAGTACCTTGTGATGCCGTTCGGCCTGACCGATGTGCTTTTGTCTACTTAGAAGAGATTCTCGTCTTCTCCAAATCTAAAGCGGAACATGAGGTCCATGTAAGGCAGATCCTGCAGCGCCTACTGGAAAATAGGCTCTTTGTTAAAGGAGAGAAATGCGACTTCCACATGGATTCAGTGGCATTTGTGGGCTACATCATCACCAGAGGGGATTTGAAACCTGACCCGGCAAACGTTCAGGCAGTGTTGGACTGGCCCAAACCACCCGATCGCCGGCAGCTTCAGCGCCTTCTGGGGTTTGCTAACTTCTACAGACGTTTCATCAGGGATTTTAGTAAAGTTGCTCTACCTCTCACTAGGTTAACGTCACCCAAGGTGCCATTCCAATGGGACCGGCTGGCTCAGGAAGTCTTCTCTTGCCTCAAGGAACAGTTCGCCACCGCCCCAATCCTTCGCCAGCCAGACCTCTCCCTGCAGTTCATCATGGAGGTGGATGCATCAGAGACTGGAGTAGGGGCCGTGCTCTCTCAACAGTTCGAAGGTAAGCTCCACCCCTGTGCCTTTTTCTCCCGTCGTCTTTCCCTAGCCGAGAAGAATTATGACATCGGAGACCGCGAACTTCTGGCCGTGAAGCTGGCTCTGGAGCAGTGGAGACACTGGCTGGAGGGGGCCGCACAGCCGTTTATTGTATGGACTGAATACATCCGCTCGGCGAAATGGCTCAACACATGGCAGGCCTGGTGGGCTTTGTTTTTCACCCGGTTTAATTTCACCATCACTTACAGGCCAGGCTCCCGAAACGTTAAACCAGACGCTCTTTCCTGGCAATTCGCTCCAGTCGGAGAGAAGTCTGACCCTGGATCTGTTCTGCCTGCTTCCTGTATTATTGGAGCCGTTACGTGGGAGATCGAAGAGCTCGTCCGGGAGGCACAAGAAACCGACCCTGATCCTGGCACGGGCCCCCCTGATCAACTCTTCGTTCCGGCGGCTGTCCGGTCCCAAATGCTCCAGTGGGCTCACACAGCCCATTTTTCCTGCCATCCAGGAGTTAACCGCACCACTGCATTCCTGCGCAGGTATTTCTGGTGGCCCGCCCTCATTAAAGACTCACGGGAGTACGTAACCGCCTGCACCACTTGTGCTCAAAATAAGCACTCCAATCAACACCCGTCTGGACGTCTGCAGCCACTCTCCACACCCAGCCGACCCTGGTCCCACATCTCTCTGGATTTCGTCACTGGTCTGCCACCATCTGCAGGTAACACTACAATATTGACCATTGTTGACCGTTTCTCCAAAGCTGCCCATTTCATTGCGCTTCCTAAGCTCCCTACAGCCTTGGAGACTGCTCGACTCCTCACCACACATGTTTTTCGGCTCCATGGCATCCCTGAGGACATTGTCTCGGACGGGGCCCTCAGTTCACGTCACGGGTGTGGAAGGAGTTCTGCTCTGCCATAGGAGCCAAGGTCAGCCTCTCCTCTGGCTTCCATCCTTCCGCCATGGATGGAGTATGCTCACAACAGTCACACATCCTCTGCTACCGGCGTGTCACCCTTCAATGCGTCTCTGGGATACCAACCACCTCTGTTTCCCATGGTTGAAGGTGAGCATACTGTTCCATCTGTCCGACATCACCTCCGCATGTGTCGCAGGGCCTGGCGGGCCACTCAGGCGGCTTTACTCCGGATGAAGGAACGCAATAAAGCGCTCGCGGATTGCCACCGGAGGACAGCCGCCCCTGAATATGTGGTGGGGCAGAAGGTATGGCTCTCCACTTGATTCGTGCCCTTACGTGCCGAATCGAAAAAACTCTCCCCCAACTTCATCGGCCCATTTGAAATCAGTGCTATAATCAACCCTGCATCCGTCCGATTGGCACTGCCACGCAATATGCATGTTCATGATGTATTCCATGTCTCTCAGGTCAAGCCAGTGGTCTCCACCCCGGTGTGCCCTCGTTCGAGGCCCCGCCGCCCCCCCGGCTCGTGGATGGCCAGCTGGTTTACACCGTCTCGTGCGTCATGGACTCCCGGCGCCGGGGATTTCAGTACCTGGTTGACTGGGAGGGCTACGGGCTAGAGGAACGTTCCTGGGTGCCCCGGTCGGCTAGCGTGGATAGAGGTCTGCTCCGGGACTTCCACTGCCTGCACCCGGGTAAGCCTGGTGGGTCACCGGGAGGCTCCCGTTGAGGGGGAGGGGGGGGGGGGGGGGGGGGGGGGGGGAAGGGTACTGTCATGGTCCCTGTGCCTCCCCGGCCAGCCCAGTGTGGCCACAAGTTTTTGTTGTTTTTCTCTCTCTCCCTCTCTCTCTCCTACCTGTCTGCCTGGGTGGAGCTCTGATTGGGCTCCTGCCCTTGGCCCACGCACCTGCAGCTGATCTCGAATGAATTGCAGTTGATCTCTGGCTCTTCTTAAGGCTGGGGCTCTGAGCTATTCGTTGCTCGAATATTGAGTAACCCTCATCACTATTGCCTGGCTTCATTGTGAATCAGTTGTTCCCGTGCTTGCCGCCGACTTACCCTCGTCTATGTTTATAGGTTTATTTGGACCCGCCCGTTTTGACCCCGTGAGTGTGAGTGGGTTGCTCGTGTGAGGAGTGTTTAGACAAGGAGCGGAGCAAGTGTGAAGAAGTGTGTTTCCCCGGCCTATTGATCCCCGGGACCCTGGTGTTTCTCTCCACCCCCCCTTCACGTGTACATAGCGCACTGGAGTGATTAATAAAGTGTTGTTGAACCATGCTACCTCAGTCTGTGCCTGAGTCCGTCCACCACCGTGACAAACCTGGCTTAATAAATGAGATCTTTGCCAACTCGATCCGTTGTCACTATTACAAATTTACTTCTCCAATTCTATTAATATGAATTAAAGTCATTACATTTCTGTCAGTACCAGATTGCTAAAATAAAAGGGAGTAATGCAACACTGCTGAAACTGCTTCTGAAGCACTGCTTTTTGCACTCTATCTGCTAGGGGTGCAACAATACTCGTATCGATATTGAACCATTCGATACAGTGCTTTCGGTTCAGTACGCATATGTATTGAACAATACAAAATTTTTAATTTATTTTATCAACTTTCCTTCTGATGATGCTGTCTGTGTTTAATAGTTTAATAGTTTAATTATTTATATAGCACATTTAATTACAACAGGAGCGTTGACCAAAGTGCTGTACAAGAATACAACATACATAATAAAAACAACTTAGAGTATTAAAGGCAAACACCAAATATGAATTAACAAATAACTCTCATGCTGTATTAAAAGCCAGTAAATAAAAATGCATTTTAAGATAAGATTTAAAAAGATTGACAGTATGAGCCTGTCTGATGTGTAGGGGTAAATTATTCCACAGCTTAGGCGCTACGACTGCAAATGCTCGATCACCTCTATGAACCAGCCTCGACCTTGGTACAGCTAAAAGCAAAAGATCACTTGATCTAAGAGATCTAAGGGGGGTATAAGTCTGCAAGAGGTCAGACAAATACCCGGGAGCCTGTCCATTCAGGGCTTTGTAAGTCAACAATAAAATTTTAAAATTAATTCTTAAGCGGACAGGGAGCCAATAAAGGGAGGCAAGTACCGGGGAAATGTGTTCACATCTTTTAGTACGTGTCAGAAGACGAGCTGCAGAATTCTGGACCAACTGCAGCCTTGCCAGGCAGGTCTGGCTGTCTCCAGCATATAAGGAGTTACAATAGTCCAGCTGGGATATAATAAAAGCATGAATCGCTCGTTCAAAGTTTTTAAAAGATAAAAATGATCTCACCTTAGATAAAAGCCTCAGTTTGAAGAAAGACCGCTGTACAACTGAGCTAATTTGTTTTTCAAAGGTGAAATTGCTGTCAAGTATAACCCCCAAATTTTTGGCATGTGATTTGACAAAAGTGTGCACTGTGTTGAGCGCTCAGTGGATCTGCGCTCGACAGTGCAGCCTAGGCGGAGTAGTCGAACGCAGATTCACTGAGCGCAGGGCAAGCTAGCGAGACAGAAGTTAAGCTCTCGTTGCAACATGGCAAATTGAACCTCCCCCAACCTCATTCTGGCGTTTGGAACTATTTTGGTTTTCATGTGACGTATGACCCTGAAGGTAAGCGCGTCATGGACAAAAGTAAAACAGTATGTCGGATGTGCCACGCAATGCTCAATTACATGGGTGGGAACTAGTGTGTTAGCGCAGTGTTGGCCGTCCAGCCCCATGCACGGGGCGATCCGTGGTAGCTCGTTAACGGAGATTTGCTGTGTTGTGGCGTTAACGTCATTTCAACGAGATTAACGCTGACAGCACTAGTGGGAACACAACGAATATGACTGCACATTTACTCCGACAGCATCCTAGTGCAAAGACAAGTGGAAGCAGACAAAAACAACAAGCACGCATGCTACAAACTTTACCCGAGTCATTTAGACAGCCGTTAGCACATGATTCTCCTTATGGGGACCTGATATGTTTAATATGCTGCTGAGAATATAGCCCAGAAGAAGCGTATAGTATAGCTTTTATTTGGGAAAGAGCCATTTCTCTGTAATAAACTCTCTTTTCCAAAGATGAGTGATTCCTCCATCAGATAGATTTATTATTTTGTTACTTTGTTGTTTCAGCAACATTAAATTTAAAAACTGTACTTTTGAGTTAAAATATATATTTATAATTTTAATAAATGACAAATTAAAAAGGCATGAACATTTTTTTTGTATCGAAAAAATATCGAACCGTGACACCAAAGAATCGAACCGAACCGTGAATTTTGTGTATCGTTGCAGCCCTACTATCTGCGTGTATTATAAGGAAAAGATGGAAAGAAATTCCTTGTCAAAATAAAAGATACCTGAATGAATTGAAATGGTAAAATGCTTGTTCCTACTAATTTGGTCATTTGTGGGTGTTGTGTGCTTTCTCTTGGAGGATTATTTGGTAAGGGCCCTGATAACAAAGGAATTGCCTTGAGTTTTCATGAACAAAGCACCTTTGATCTTATTATCATTGCAATTACATCATTCAAAATCTGAGGCAATGTGGACACCCTCTGGGAGTCTGTGCCTATAAGACAGCGGAGAACAGTGGCAAACAAGCTGTGCGTTGATGTATTAGTCTACCAACAGCTTTACATCAGCTTTTCTATAACTCAGCCTCATTGTTTTCACTACTATAAAGTTCCTCCTGTAACTTTTATTGTTTCTGATAAGATCATATGGACTTACAATCTCATAAGATCTGTAAGTGTAAAATAACGTTCTTTCAGGATGATGGAGAACTACACCTACAACAGCTACATCCTCCAGTTAGAGGGCTTAAACACTTCAAAGGATTCTCTCTACCCCGCCTTTCTTTTCTTGTTTTTCTCCTACCTGTTTATAATGATTATAAATGTGGGCATTACTATTTTGATTGTCATGAACAAGAATCTTCACCAGCCCATGTATCTCCTTTTTTGCAACTTGCCATTGAATGATATTCTTGTAAACTCTAACGTGGTGCCCCGTTTGCTTATAGACCTTATGAGACCTCCATCTGAGCGCCTCATTAGTTATTATCAATGTGTTGTTCAGGCCTACATTGCGCACTTGGTTGGAACCACAAGTCACACTGTTCTCATGATTATGGCCTATGACAGATATGTGGCCATTTGTAATCCTTTTCACTATGTTTCCATAATGACCAACAAAATGATGATCAAGCTGACAGTTTGTGCCTGGGGAGTGGCCTTTGTTTTGGTCGGGATTCTTCTAGGTCTGACCACACGACTGAGTCGATGCAGGACTTTGATCACACACCCCTACTGTGACAATGCCTCATTGTTTAAACTTTCCTGTGAAAGTGTGGTCATTAACAACATCTATGGTATCACTTTCACTGTGGCTCTTTATGTGGGCTCTATAGGGGCAATAGTTCTTTCCTATACAAGCATTGCAGTGGTTTGTCTGACCAGTAAGAACAAGTCTTTGAACAGTAAAGCGTTGAAGACCTGCAGCACTCATCTGGTTGTTTATCTGATTTTGACACTTAGTGGAATGGCACTTATTACTCTGCATCGCTTCCCTCAGTACTCAGAGTACAGAAAAATCTCTGCTCTTCTGTGTTATATGGTTCCAGGCAGTCTGAACCCCATTATTTATGGTGTGCAGTCCAAAGACCTACAAAAAGCCCTTTTGAAGTTTTGTGTATCCAAGAAGGTTTTGGCATCATAAACAGAATGTGTTTCTGTTTGTTTTTATAGAAATTCAACATCTAAAGGGAGATCATCTCTGACAGCTATTTTAATCATAATTAGATGGAAGTTAATGTTTTTACTGCTGTAAGAAACGAATGTATAAAACTTTAGTCAGCATTTCAAAATGTGTGTATGTTTGTGTAAAATAAAAGCTTAAGCCAATCTGTGGTTTTGTCTCATTCATGAAGTTTAATTTACATTAGATGACGTTAAAGACAAAAGCAAATGTTCGCTATCTGCTGGTAAGCCTTTGTTAAACACAGACACAAGGACTGTGCAGTTTTATTGGAGCTAAATACATAATTAGTATTTAAGAAGAACATAATGGTATGAAACCAGCAATAACACCCGGTTATACCGATGTAATGAATCAGAGTAATGGCCAAGAGAATACCTTTGCATGGAAGTAATTTTTAGTATTCTTACTTATACCGTAGCTTTCATTTAAAACCAAAAAAGACAATCTCTGGACTTAAATCTGATTGAGATGTTTATATGAACTTAAACAGGCCGTTTAAAATACAGCTGAATTAAAACAATACTCCAAATCCCTCACATTTATGACACATGCACACTAGCCAATTTTGTTCTTACTACTGTGCATATGTTGGCAAATCAGACTGGAACAGTGAATTTGGAACAGTTCACAAAATCAGCACATATCACCATTTTGGTTCAGTATTGTATATGTAAGAAACTGAACCTAAACTGAAAGAATAATAATAAGTGTGTGAATGCGAGAGTGAATGAATAGTGGAAATTAGTCGAATTGTAAAGCGCTTTGGGTGCCCTGAAAAGTGCTATATAAAACCAATCCATTATAATAAGGCAATTTGGCATTAGGCATGTCATTGTGATAATCTTAAGTGAGATTCTTGTACAGTAAAATTTGAGTTGTTGATTTCCAAATGCATTTCATTTGTGAGGTAAAAAAAAAACCCATTAAGATTGTTTTCTTTAAATTCATAAAGTTACTGCATAAAGTACATCAATAGTTACTCATTCTCTCATGTTAACTAAAAGGAAAATGTTTTTAAAGAGTATGATTTTTATGCTAAAATACAATGACCCTGCCATCTGTCAGACCTTTCGTGCATGTTCAGAACACAAAGGGTATAAAGTTCAGTCTTTTTTTTTTTACTCTTGGTCTGCTTCACCTTCTTCACTTTGGGGCCTAGTTGTCTGTGACAAAAAGAAATTACAAACAGAGATTAACAATAACCCAGTTATTTATAATACAATAAGGTTTTGGAGGGAAATGCACAAAAGGTTGGGCAGAGATTTTTTTGACTCCTTTATTGAGAAACAAAGACTTTGTTCTAGGAATGTCTCGCAGTCTGTTTGATATGTGGCATAACAACAGGCTAAGGGCGATTTGTATTTAAACAACGCACTGATGAACTTTCAGCAACTGGATTCAAATTTTAATATTCCTAGAGAAAAATTTTTTGGGCTTCCTCCATGTTTGTCATTTTGTTGATTCTGAAATTTCACAATCTGCAGAAACAGCTATATATGAAGATTTGGAGACTTTTCTTATTAAACAAAAAGACAGAACTCATTTTATTTCTGCCTTTTTGTCACGGCTCGGGGCAGCAGCCATGTGAAGAGTGGAAGGAGGACTCAAACGCAGCACTATTTCAGACGTGAAGGGTGATTTATTGACAATACTGAACATAAAGTGGAGATGGCAAACAGAACTAAGGACGAACTAAACTGGGAGAAACTACACAAAGGAGTGGCAAACCTGAAAAACCTGGCAAAACACAGGTGGAGAAGCAGCCACAGGTGGAGAAGCAGCCACAGGAGGCCGGACGGGCTCCTCGGGCCCCCCAGCCGACGTGGCAGCCGGTGTGGCATGAGGCCGGACGGGCTCCTCGGGCCCCCCAGCTAGCGAAGCAGGAGGCTGGACGGGCTCCTCGGGCCCCCCAGCAGGCGAAACAGGAGGCTGGACGGGCTCCTCGGGCCCCCCAGCAAAAACAGCCGCAGAACCAGCGGGCACCGGGGCCCCCGGCACACACAAAACAAAACTAGGAGGCACGTGGGCCTCTGGCACACATGAAACAAAACTAGGAGACACGTGGGCCTCTGGCACACATGAAACAAAACTAGGAGGCACGTGGGCCTTTGGCACACATGAAACAAAACTAGGAGGCACGCGGGCCTCCGGCACGCATGAAAAAGAACCAGTAGGCACGTGGGCCTCTGGCACGCATGAAAAAAAACCAGTAGGCACGTGGGCCTCTGGCACACACGAAACAAAACCAGTAGGCACGTGGGCCTCTGGCACACATACAGAGGGCTGCAGCTGCGCAGAGCACTGACCCTGCTCAGGCAGTGACAGCCCGGTGCAGTTCACAGCTGGCATCTTGGCCTCCAGGGGTCCAGAGTAAGCTGAGGGCAGTAACCCAGCCTCTGGGGAAGCCCCGGAGTGAGCAATAGTCTCTATTGTTGCCAGCTTTTGAGGAACAGGTCCGTTGTAAAACAGTTCATCTCCCTGCTTAGAAACAGCGGTGGAAAAACAGTGTGAATATTGTGACTCAGCCATTAACTGAACTACGGGTTGTGGTGATGCACTTAAACCCCCGCGGAGCCATCATTTTACCCCTGCGGAGCCATCATTTTGCGTTTCTACCTTTAAAAGCCGGAGAGCAGTCAAATGCTGGAGGAAGCTAAATTGGCTAGTCATTCATATGTATATTAGGCTGTTACCTAGGAATTCTGGAGGGAGGGGAGTGGGGGGGGGGGGGGGGGGGTGTGATTGAGGGGGTGGGGGAGCTGCTAAAAGCTGTGAACTTCCCTTTTGTGTTTCATCTTGATGCATTCTCAATCATCCAGGGAAATAAATCTCCAAAAGTCACCAACTTGGAGTGTTTCAGTTTGCCATCTTAGGGAGAAATCAACACACATGGGTGTATGTCCTTTGTTGCTGAGATTTATTGATAAAAACAGTACAAAAAACCAACCATTTGTACACATATTTACAAATAATAATAAAAAGCGAGTGAGTACATTACAACATTTTCAGCAATCACTCACAATCCTGGCACTGCCATGGTATCTGTAGTCTGCATTTACCACATGTGTATCTGTAGCAGTGAACACATCGCACAGTGGCCTGATTTTTCTTGCATTTGTGTTTGACCTGACACGTGGCTCTTTTTCTAGGGCTAGGTGTGGAGGGTTGTGCCCGAAGCAACTGTTCTTTTCTTGCCTTCTTCGCAGCTACATGAGAGCGAGCCAACTCTGTTGCAAGCGCCACCAGGAAGTCCACCCGTCTTTCCTTCGTCCCGGTGCATGCTTGATACAGCACATGTGCATTCAGTGCTGCCATGTCAATCATGTTATAAAACACGGCGACTGGCCAGCGCCGTGTTCCTTTGCGGACAGTGTACTCCCGAACCATCTGGTCCATCACATCCACGCCACACTTTGTTTTGTTGTAAAGGGTGACAGTGTTTGGCTTCCTTTTGGTAGTGTTATCAGTCTGAACCACGCTGTGCATGCTGCTAAGAATATAGACTGTCTTCTTCCGTTTGGCCGCATACGCCGTCAGCGTGGCAGCAGAGGTTGAAAACACCTAAGAAATAAGATAAATTGTTATTTCCATAGCCCTTTTACACACAATGAAACACATAAACATAGAACCACAAAAGACCTGCAACATACCTGAGTGGTGAACTCATTGCGATCTGTCTGTCTAGTGGATTGAGGAATTTCCCTGCGAATCCTGTTGACTGTGCCGAGGATGGTGGTTTTCCGTCTAAGAAGTTTTTGCGCAAGTGAAAGCGATGTGAAAAAATTGTCCGTGGTAACATTTCTGCCCTTGTCTAGGAATGGTTCCATCAGCCTCATTACTACATTTTCAGAAAGTCTCTCCCCAGTGGGACGATTGGGGTCCTTGCCAAGATATGGGAAGACATTGCAAATGTACTTGGATTTTAGGTCGCAAGCCACCCAAAACTTGATCCCAAACTTGTCAGGTTTACTTGCAATATACTGCAGGAAACAGCACCGAGTCTTTGATGGGAAAAGCTGTTCATCAACGGTGATATGTAGACCAGGGTTGTAGCACGTGATGCAGTTGGTGACAAATGATCCCCACAGACTGGAAATTGCAGCGAACTTGTCAGTCTTTGCTCGATCACAGCGGGTGGACTTGTCATCAAAGCGTAGGTGTTGCATGATGTCTTGGAAGCGGTTTCGTGCCATAGTTCCAATTATCTGTGGGTTTCCCAGGTTTGCTGACCAGCAGTCATTTACAGATGGAACCCTGTAAACCCCCCGCAAGATGACAATTGCGATAAATGCCATTAGTTCAAGGAGGTCCATGAACCAATGAACATGCTCCGTTTGCTGTGCATGTTGAATAGTCCATTCTTGAATGCTACGAAGCATGTCAAGAGTGATGAAACACAGGAAGCTCTGAAGGCGACTCGAGATACTTCTCCTGGCCTTAGCCGTTGGCTCTCCATCTGCAGCGTACGCTTCTATTGGGGTGAAAGGGAGACGGGTCCCCACATGTTCTTCACGCCACACTGTGCCATCTTTCGCTGTCTCAGTCCCCAAACAAGCTCTCTTTTTCGGTGGAGAAGCAGTCTCCTCATCTGCAGTGTGAACAAATTCAAATTGTGAGCAATGGGAAGGTCAAACAAAATCACAAATGCATGCATAGATACTAATTATAATTCCAGTATCTCTTCCTCTGTATCAGAATAATGTCTGAAATATCTTACTTACTAACTACATCCACTTACTTGTTTGAAATGAAAAAGGAAATAACATGAAATGAAACTAACCGGAAGACTGATCAGACAGCTCTGAGTCCGAATCCGGCTGAACTTCTAGGTCTTCTCCATCCGAGTCACAAGGGTCGACTTCCCTCAGGATCATTTCCAAGGCCTGCTGAGTGGTGAGTCTTCTCTGCATTTTCTTTCCTTGGAGAGGAGGTCCGTACACCACAGAATTCTTCAGGGCAATGAAGGATTAGGCTAAGTGCAGTGAGATTGTATCATATATATACCCATATATCAGACCACTGGTACAATAAAAGCATAATCGCTTGCAGTGTCGCTAAGCGGGGTGTGACGGGTTGCCACAATGGACGGGTCTGATTGATGCCACAATGGACGACTGATCATTGTGACTGGTCCATTGTGGCATCAATCAGACCACTGGTATAATAAAAGCATAATCACAACTGATAAGTTCGCTGCAATTTCCAGTGTGTGGGGATCATTTGTCACCAACTATGGTGGACTTGCATTTGTGTTTGACCTGACAGTCAAACACAAATGCAAGAAAAATCAGGCCACTGTGCGATGTGTTCACTGCTACAGATACACATGTGGTAAATGCAGACTACAGATACCATGGCAGTGCCAGGATTGTGAGTGATTGCTGAAAATGTTGTAATGTACTCACTCGCTTTTTATTATTATTTGTAAATATGTGTACAAATGGTTGGTTTTTTGTACTGTTTTCATCAATAAATCTCAGCAACAAAGGACATACACCCATGTGTGTTGATTTCTCCCTAAGATGGCAAACTGAAACACTCCAAGTTGGTGACTTTTGGAGATTTATTTCCCTGGATGATTGAGAATGCATCAAGATGAAACACAAAAGGGAAGTTCACAGCTTTTAGCAGCTCCCCCACCCCCTCAATCACTCACCCCCACTCCCCTCCCTCCAGAATTCCCAGGTAAACAATCAGAAGAGTCTGTTCAGTGACAGGTTGCTTCTCCCCAAGACAAGAACTAACAGACTTAAAAACTCCTTTGTCCCACACGCCATCAAACTGTTTAACTCCTCTCTGGAGGGGAGAGGGAGGGGAAACAGGAGAACAAAGGAGGGGGGAACAACTAAGCTGTAGTGCCTCTTCACCTCACTGTACAATACCTTGTGCAATACTTTTTGTAAATAGTCAACAGTGCAATAGACTCAATACTTGAAATGTGCAATTCACTTGTATTTTTATTTTTTATTCCTATTTATTCTATTTATCCCCTTTGTATATTTTATTTATATTTGTCTCTGTATTTATATATGTGTGTGTGTGTGTGTGTGTGTGTGTGTGTGTGTGTGTGTGTGTGTGTGTGTGTGTGTGTGTGTATATATATATATATATATATATATATATATATATAACAATTCTGTAACTGTAACTTCGGTCGTTGCTGTGCTTTTTGGAAGTCGAATTTCCCAGAGGAACCCACCCGAGGGATTAATAAAGTTCTATCTTATCTTATCTTATCTTATCTTAATATACATATGAATGACTAGCCAATTTAGCTTCCACTTCCACCATTTGACTGCTCTCCGGGTTTTATAGGTAGAAAGGTAGAAGCCTGGGGATGCTAGTGAACTACGGGTTGCGGTGATGCAAGCGGTGGTGGTGGCTGAGTGGCTAACTGGAGCGGCGGCAGAACAGGTAATTGTGTCCTTGGGGAGGCTAGCGGTTGAGCTACAGACTGGGAGGCTTGTGGCTGGACACAGAACTGAGCCGGAGAATGGCGATAAAGTCCTGGCTCAGAAGGGGCGGCAGAGAAACAGTCTCTCGGTTTCACAGAGGGTTTGTACACGCCCACTTGCGAAGGATCTGTTACCACGAAGGTAGGTAAGCGACCCGTACAGTCTCCCATCCCGCTCTGAATAGCCCCAGAAAACAAAGTCCCGGAATCTGGGGAAGCCAATGCATCCCGCTCACTCACCGCCTCGGGGTGCTCGAAAGTAAATGCAGACGGGGGGTGAAGTCCAAGGTCCAAAAGGAGAAACTCCCGCTCCCACGAACAGAGTGAGTCCAGAAGCCATGGGAGACCGGTCACCAGACGCTGTAGCCGCCTCTCTATAGCGCGCTGGGACGTGCCACCCGGGCTTTCCAGCCACAGGTCGATCAGCTCCTGTGTGGCATCGATGAGCGTCTCCCGTAGCTCCCTGGACGGATTAAGCGCTGCTGGGTCCATCTTGTGGTCGCGTCGTACTGTCACGGCTCGGGGCAGCAGCCGTGTGAAGAGTGGAAGGAGGACTCAAACGCAACACTATTTCAGACGTGAAGGGTGATTTATTGACAATACTGAACATAAAGTGGAGATGGCAAACAGAACTAAGGACGAACTAAACTGGGAGAAACTACACAAAGGAGTGGCAAACCTGAACATGAAGGGAGAACAGCAGGGAGAGCACGCAGGGAAATTCACCGGGTATGAACACAGACGACGCGACGAGGAACAGAGGCAAACACACACTATAAATACACAGAGAGACACTGGGAAATCACACACAGGTGGGAGACACAGCTGGACCTGATTAACCTGACGAGACAGGGGAACACTAACACCAGGGACCAATAGAGGGAGCACAAACCCAAAACCCAGTATCTAAAATCCCAAAACACAAACCATCCCAAAACAGCCCAAGAATAATAAAGAGAATAATAACAATAAGGAACACAAACACAAAGTCACTGAGTCATGGCCGCAGGACCATGACACTTTTATTCTTTACTATATACTCATAGTAGCAGCACATTGAGTGCTATTCATAAATGGGAGAGAGATCTTAATAATCAATATGTGGAGGAGGAGTGGAAACATAGCTAGATCTACTTTTACTTGCAACTGTTTGCAAGATACCCAATAAAAAAATTCGACACCGCCTAACTCCTAATGCCTGCATAAGATTACACCTGATGTGTCTGTATCAAATGTCAAAAAGAAACTTGTACCTTTTTCCATTACTTTTGGCAATGCAAACTAATTAAAAGATTTTGGAGTTCTATATCTCAAGATCTGAGTAATATCTTTAAGATTTGGATCCAAAAGGACCCTGGATATTTTATTCTTGGTTTACCTTCAAAATAATTAACATTAACTTACTCACAGCGTAAATTATGTGATAAAATATTGCTGTTAGCTCGGAAATGTTTTCTTATTCTTAACTGGGTTAACCTCCTAAGACCTGAACTCTTCCACGGCATGCATTTTTAATTTCTCTTTGATATTTGGGCTGATTGGAACCCAATGAATGTAAAAACAAAGAATTACTGTTTTTTTTTTTACCCGATTTTTGTTTCTAAGAAAAATGAGAGCCACATATGAAGAAATTTGTTTTAAATTTTGATAAAACAGAGGCAGTGTAATGTTATCGTAAGTGGATATCAGTCCTTTGTGGAGCTAAATTTAGTATTTTGGTCTAGACCAGTGTTGGTCAAGTTACTTGAAAAAAGTAATCAGTAACGAATTACTGATTACTTCCCCAAAAAAGTAATCCCGTTACCTTACTGATTACTTATTTTCAAAAGTAATTAATTAGTTAGTTACTTAGTTACTTTTTAAAAACACGATTTACAACCTGAAGAGGTGATAAAGCGATAGATCTTTCAGCCCAATTCTACTTTTTCTGCATAATCCATCATACAAAATGTAATCAAATGGAAAAGTCTCTTTTTAAAACTTGTTTTATTAGTTTTAATCTTTTAACTTTATGCATCAAGCAAAAATTTAATTATATGCATCATTCTCTGACTTGAATAAATTAGTTTAAGATTTAAACCTATTTTCTGCACATTCCAGCACATAAAATAAAATTTGTTTTGTGTTTACACTCAGTCTTTCAAATAGATGCAAGTAAAACACAGCAGAAAATAAATAAAGTCAAAGACTAAGCGGTCCTTTTGCTCTATTTTCACCTGTAAAGCAGGACTGCAGTAGGCGGAGGTTTACCTTGGTGCAGGTGTGCCGCGGTCAGTGGAAGAATCCGCGAGTTTCTTTTTTTTTTTTTTTTTTTTTTTTTTTTTTCTAAATGACATCAGAAACAGCAGTATGCGACATTACGTGATGGCAGAGCTTCAGTTCATCCTTTGTCATTTTTTTTTTTTTTTTTTTTTTTTTTTTTTTTAATAAATAGGACAGGGGGAATGAATGAGAGAGAGAGGGGGAGAGAAAGAAAGAAAACCAAAGGGGAGAAGAGACGGTGAGAAGGGGGGGGAAGAGAGACAAAAAAAACAAAAAAAACAAAAAAAACAAAAAAAAACAAAAAACTCCTGGGTCACCTGTATGGAGAAAAAAAAAACAAACAAACAAACAAACAAACAGAGGAGACAGCAAACAACAAAGAGCAACATAATAATAGAGAAAACAAAGCACCATCACAATAAACTAGCTAGTCATAGATATCAGTATTTACTAAGTAATAAACGATATTGTGCAGCACGCAAGATAGACAGCGCACAGTGTGCTTTGAGGCAGCAGCCAAGAAAGCTTTAGTCCGCGTCTGTGAATACCCATGTGTGCATACCTGTGTGGATCAGCATGCTTGCATTCCAAAGGTTTCTCCATGTAATGATCTGCTAGGGAGTGTGGGGGGGCCTCAGCCCCGTCCTCCAGGGTGTGAAGCGGGTATGGAGGAGATCAAAACTCCAGACATCCAGAGGCCCCCAGAATCCGCGAGTTTCTCTGTGAGTTTCCCATTACGTCGTAGCTACTCGGTGCTTGCTTGGAAGTTTAGGGGTTTTTTCGCTGTAAAAAGTTTTCTTCCCACGCACGATGGACGCTAATGTTTTTGTCACTTTTTATGGAATTAAACTCAAAGTAAGGTCAGTACTTCCACGCTTTAAACGCTGCACGCTCATACACAATCGATATGTGATCCATTGTTGATCTGCACACAGGTGTTGTCAGAACGGCGCACTCGCTTACGCCACTGTCGTGAGACATTCTCGCAAAAAAAATCACGGTTTTAGTAACGCAGTAACGCAGCGTTCCTAGGGGAAAGTAACAGTAATCTAATTACCGTTTTTGCAATAGTAATCCCTTACTTTACTCGTTACTTGAAAAAAGTAATCAGATTACAGTAACGCGTTACCAGTAAAGCGTTACTAGTAAAGCGTTACTGCCCATCTCTGGTCTAGACAACCCAAAATGTGATTTTAGATAGTTACTGGATTGCTTTTGAAATGCCTTTGAAATTGTCTTGTTCTTTCAGGTCCATGCAAAATACAAACAACATCTTCACAATACAGCTGGAGGGTTTAAATGTCCCACAGGAAGCCACATATGCTATGTTTCTTTTTCTTTTTTCTCCTACTTGTTTCTAATTGTTGCAAATGTGGGCATTGCTGTTTTGGTTTTTGTTGACAAGAGTCTTCACCAGCCCATGTATATCCTTTTTTGTAATCTGTCCATTAATGATTTATTTGGAAACTCTATCATGATCCCTCGTTTGCTTGTAGACATGTTGAGGCCTCCGTCTGAGCGCCTCATCAGTTATTATGAATGTGTGGTCCAAGCTTTCACCACACATATGTTTAGTACCACAGCTCACACAGTGCTTATGATAATGGCCTATGACAGATATGTAGCCATCTGTAATCCTCTGTGTTATGCTGCAGTAATGACAAATAAGATGTTGATGAAGCTGACAGTTTCTGCCTGGGGGGTGGCCTTTGTTTTGGTTGGGATTCTGCTCGGTCTGACCTTGAGACCGGGCCGATGCAGAACTCTGATCAAAAGCCCCTATTGTGACAATGATAAGATAACTCTTTATTGTCATTGCACAGTCATACATAGTACAGTAGTACAATGAAATTGGAAAACTGTCCTACGTCGGCACTACATATAACACAACACGACACGATATGACACATCACAACGCAACAAACAACACAACACAGTATATTAACTTAGTATAAAAAAGAAGAATCAGTGCATGTGTATCGCACACTGTTATTATTGCACATTAATTATTATTGCACCTTGTTATAAATATAAATATAAATATAATTATTGTTATTGTTTTAAACATTGTTTCCTGCCCCCCCCCCCCCCCCCCCCCCCCCTTAAAAAAGTCCAGGGAGGTATCCAGTCAGGTCAGCTATTTACATTGGTCTGGAAGTCCAGCAGTTCATCTAAACAAAAGGCACTTAGCCTAAAACAGATATAGACACGTTTATCCTACCATAAAACAATAAGACAAGGTACGACCTCTCCAATGCAAACTTTGTGTGCATTCCAGAGTGCTCTGGAATGCACACAAAGTTTGCAGACTATTAAGGATCAAACCTCTACCAATCTACAACTAATTATAAAAGTCTAAGCATATATAAGTAGATATTTCTAAGCATAAATGACAATAAACAATACAAAACCTAACACTGCACTGTTTAACCTGTCCTTTGAGGATGTGTTCATTAACAATGTCTATGGCCTCACTTTCACTGTGCTTTTGTTCACAGGTTCTATTGGTAGCATGGTTCTTACCTATACTAATATTACTGTGGTGTGTCTAACCACTAAGAACAAGTCCCTGATCTTATTATCATTGCAATTACATCATTCAAAATCTGAGGCAATGTGGACACCCTCTGGGAGTCTGTGCCTATAAGACAGCGGAGAACAGTGGCAAACAAGCTGTGCGTTGATGTATTAGTCTACCAACAGCTTTACATCAGCTTTTCTATAACTCAGCCTCATTGTTTTCACTACTATAAAGTTCCTCCTGTAACTTTTATTGTTTCTGATAAGATCATATGGACTTACTATCTCATAAGATCTGTAAGTGTAAAATAACGTTCTTTCAGGATGATGGAGAACTACACCTACAACAGCTACATCCTCCAGTTAGAGGGCTTAAACACTTCAAAGGATTCTCTCTACCCCGCCTTTCTTTTCTTGTTTTTCTCCTACCTGTTTATAATGATTATAAATGTGGGCATTACTATTTTGATTGTCATGAACAAGAATCTTCACCAGCCCATGTATCTCCTTTTTTGCAACTTGCCATTGAATGATATTCTTGCAAACTCTATCGTGGTGCCCCGTTTGCTTATAGACCTTATGAGACCTCCATCTGAGCGCCTCATTAGTTATTATCAGTGTGTTGTTCAGGCCTACATTGCGCACTTGGTTGGAACCACAAGTCACACTGTTCTCATGATTATGGCCTATGACAGATATGTGGCCATTTGTAATCCTTTTCACTATGTTTCCATAATGACCAACAAAATGATGATCAAGCTGACAGTTTGTGCCTGGGGAGTGGCCTTTGTTTTGGTCGGGGTTCTTCTAGGTCTGACCACACGACTGAGTCGATGCAGGACTTTGATCACAAACCCCTACTGTGACAATGCCTCATTGTTTAAACTTTCCTGTGAAAGTGTGGTCATTAACAACATCTATGGTATCACTTTCACTGTGGCTGTTTATGTGGGCTCTATAGGGGCAATAGTTCTTTCCTATACAAGCATTGCAGTGGTTTGTCTGACCAGTAAGAACAAGTCTTTGAACAGTAAAGCGTTGAAGACCTGCAGCACTCATCTGGTTGTTTATCTGATTATGACACTTAGTGGAATGACACGTATTACTCTGCATCGCTTCCCTCAGTACACAGAGTACAGAAAAATCTTTGCTGTTTTGTTTCCTATTTTTCCAGGCAGTCTGAACCCCATTATTTATGGTGTGCAGTCCAAAGACCTACAAAAAGCCCTTTTGAAGTTTTGTGTATCCAAGAAGGTTTTGGCATCATAAACAGAATGTGTTTCTGTTTGTTTTTATAGAAATTCAACATCTAAAGGGAGATCATCTCTGACAGCTATTTTAATCATAATTAGATGGAAGTTAATGTTTTTACTGCTGTAACAAACTAATGTATAAAACTTTAGTCAGCATTTCAAAATGTGTGTATGTTTGTGTAAAATAAAAGCTTAAGCCAATCTGTGGTTTTGTCTCATTCATGAAGTTTAATTTACATTAGATGACGTTAAAGACAAAAGCAAATGTTCGCTATCTGCTGGTAAGCCTTTGTTAAACACAGACACAAGGACTGTGCAGTTTTATTGGAGCTAAATACATAATTAGTATTTAAGAAGAACATAATGGTATGAAACCAGCAATAACACCCGGTTATACCGATGTAATGAATTTTAAAGGCCAAGAGAATACGTTTGCATGGAAGTAATTTTTAGTATTCTTACTTATACCGTAGCTTTCATTTAAAACCAAAAAAGACAATCTCTGGACTTAAATCTGATTGAGATGTTTATATGAACTTAAACAGGCCGCTTAAAATACAGCTGAATTAAAACAATACTCCAAATCCCTCACATTTATGACACATGCACACTAGCCAATTTTGTTCTTACTACTGTGCATATGTTGGCAAATCAGACTGGAACAGTGAATTAGGAACAGTTCACAAAATCAGCACATATCACCATTTTGGTTCAGTATTGTATATGTAAGAAACTGAACCTAAACTGAAAGAATAATAATAAGTGTGTGAATGCGAGAGTGAATGAATAGTGGAAATTAGTTGAATTGTAAAGCGCTTTGGGTGCCCTGAAAAGTGCTATATAAAACCAATCCATTATAATAAGGCAATTTGGCATTAGGCATGTCATTGTGATAATCTTAAGTGAGATTCTTGTACAGTAAAATTTGAGTTGTTGATTTCCAAATGCATTTCATTTGTGAGGTAAAAAAAACCCCATTAAGATTGTTTTCTTTAAATTCATAAAGTTACTGCATAAAGTACATCAATAGTTACTCATTCTCTCATGTTAACTAAAAGGAAAATGTTTTTAAAGAGTATGATTTTTATGCTAAAATACAATGACCCTGCCATCTGTCAGACCTTTCGTGCATGTTCAGAACACAAAGGGTATAAAGTTCAGTCTTTTTTTTTTTACTCTTGGTCTGCTTCACCTTCTTCACTTTGGGGCCTAGTTGTCTGTGACAAAAAGAAATTACAAACAGAGATTAACAATAACCCAGTTATTTATAATACAATAAGGTTTTGGAGGGAAATGCACAAAAGGTTGGGCAGAGATTTTTTTGACTCCTTTATTGAGAAACAAAGACTTTGTTCTAGGAATGTCTCGCAGTCTGTTTGATATGTGGCATAACAACAGGCTAAGGGCGATTTGTATTTAAACAACACACTGATGAACTTTCAGCAACTGGATTCAAATTTTAATATTCCTAGAGACAATTTTTTTGGGCTTTCTCCATGTTTGTCATTTTGTTGATTCTGAAATTTTACAATCTGCAGAAACAGCTATATATGAAGATTTGGAGACTTTTCTTATTAAACAAAAAGACAGAACTCATTTTATTTCTGCCTTTTATTCTTTACTTTATACTCATAGTAGCAGCACATTGAGTGCTATTCATAAATGGGAGAGAGATCTTAATAATCAATATGTGGAGGAGGAGTGGAAACATAGCTAGATCTACTTTTACTTGCAACTGTTTGCAAGATACCCAATAAAAAAATTCGACACCGCCTAACTCCTAATGCCTGCATAAGATTACACCTGATGTGTCTGTATCAAATGTCAAAAAGAAACTTGTACCTTTTCCCATTACTTTTGGCAATGCAAACTAATTAAACGATTTTGGAGTTCTATATCTCAAGATCTGAGTAATATCTTTAAGAATTGGATCCAAAAGAACCCTGGATATTTTATTCTTGGTTTACCTTCAAAAGAATTAACATTAACTTACTCACAGCGTAAATTATGTGATAAAATATTGCTGTTAGCTCAGAAATGTTTTCTTATTCTTAACTGGGTTAACTTCCTAAGACCTGAACTCTTCCACGGCATGCATTTTTAATTTCTCTTTGATATTTGGGCTGATTGGAACCCAATGAATGTAAAAACAAAGAATTACTGTTTTTTTTTTTCACCCGATTTTTGTTTCTAAGAAAAATGAGAGCCACATATGAAGAAATTTGTTTTAAATTTTGATAAAACAGAGGCAGTGTAATGTTATCGTAAGTGGATATCAGTCCCTTGTGGAGCTAAATTTAGTATTTTGGTCTAGACCAGTGTTGGTCAAGTTACTTGAAAAAAGTAATCAGATTACAGTAACGCGTTACCAGTAAAGCGTTACTAGTAAAGCGTTACTGCCCATCTCTGGTCTAGACAACCCAAAATGTGATTTTAGATGGTGACTGGATTGCTTTTGAAATGCCTTTGAAATTGTCTTGTTCTTTCAGGTCCATGCAAAATACAAACAACATCTTCACAATACAGCTGGAGGGTTTAAATGTCCCACAGGAAGCCACATATGCTATGTTTCTTTTTCTTTTTTCTCCTACTTGTTTCTAATTGTTGCAAATGTGGGCATTGCTGTTTTGGTTTTTGTTGACAAGAGTCTTCACCAGCCCATGTATATCCTTTTTTGTAATCTGTCCATTAATGATTTATTTGGAAACTCTATCATGATCCCTCGTTTGCTTGTAGACATGTTGAGGCCTCCGTCTGAGCGCCTCATCAGTTATTATGAATGTGTGGTCCAAGCTTTCACCACACAAATGTTTAGTACCACAGCTCACACAGTGCTTATGATAATGGCCTTTGACAGATATGTAGCCATCTGTAATCCTCTGTGTTATGCTGCAGTAATGACAAATAAGATGTTGATGAAGCTGACAGTTTCTGCCTGGGGGGTGGCCTTTGTTTTGGTTGGGATTCTGCTCGGTCTGACCTTGAGACTGGGCCGATGCAGAACTCTGATCAAAAGCCCCTTGTCATGGCTACTGAACGTACTCACGCGCAGACCGTTCTTTTCAAGGAAACAAAAAGGGGATTTATTTACAATAGGGATCACCTTAGTGCAAAATATATGTACAGTGAGTTGGGAGGGGGTCCAGGGCTCCAAGGAGAGAAGGGGGGGGGGGGGGGGGGGGAATCCACACACACGCTTCCTTTTCCACTCAGTCACCGCCACCGCTCCTCCGCACACACGCACTCCTCCTCAGCCGCACTCGCTCCAACGCTCCACACACTGCCCCACTTGGACAGGTCCGGTGATTCGGTCCAGAATCTACAGACAAGAAGTTCACGGTTAGTTCCACAACAGGAAAAACAGACAAAACTTCTTTGAATAAGCCGCGAGCACGAACTCAGGTAGTTCAACGTTCCAGCGGTGAGCTGCTCTGTGCCACTGCCTTAAATAGCAGCTGGGGAAATCAGCCAGATCAGCCGCAGGTGGACACCATCACACGGGTGCGTGGGCCAAGAGCGAGAGCCCGTATCGAGGAAGGTGATAGTTCTGTGTACTCCAGGGTGACATGTGAAGCGGGCAGTGTGAGCCCAATGCAGTACCTGAGACCGAGTGGCCGATGGAACAAAGAGCCGCCCCGCTGGTCCTCCTCCTGGATCTGGTTCAGCCCGCTGAGCCTCACGAATGGCCGACTCGATTTCCCATGTTATTGTACCAACGGCACAAGTCGCTGGCAGGATGGGCTCAGGGTCCTGCCTCTCCTCAGGCACCGAGAACTGCCGTGATAGAGCATCCGGCTTCACATTCCGCGAGCCTGGTCTGTAAGAGATTGAAAAGTTGAAACGGGTGAAAAAAAGAGCCCACCTGGCCTGTCGAGCGTTGAGACGTTTTGCTGTTTGCAGGTAAGCCAGGTTTTTGTGGTCCGTCCATACAATGAATGGCTGAGCCGTGCCCTCCAACCAGTGCCGCCATTCCTCCAATGCCAGTTTTATAGCCAAGAGCTCCCGGTCTCCCACGTCATAGTTGCGTTCAGTTGGGGAGAGGCGGCGAGAGAAGAAGGCACAGGGCCGTAGCTTACCCTCCCGCTGCTGCGAGAGCACGGCGCCGACCCCCGAGTCGGAGGCATCCACCTCCACAATGAACTGGAGTCGCAAGTCGGGCTGGGCCAGGATGGTGAATCGGTCCTTGAGCTGTGCGAAGGCCTTTTGGGCCGCCTGATCCCACTGAAAAGAGAACTTAGGAGAGGTTAAGCGGGTCAAAGGCAGAGCGATTTTACTGAAATCCCTAATGAACCGGCGATAAAAGTTCGCAAAGCCGAGGAACTGCTGAAGCTGACGGCGATCAGTTGGTTCCGGCCATTCCACAACAGCTTTGATCTTGGCCGGATCCGGTTTGAGGTTACCCTGGTCAATTATGTAACCCAGGAACGCCACTGTTTGAACGTGGAATTCACATTTCTCCCCCTTTACAAAGAGTCTGTTCTCCAGCAGCCGCTGCAGGACCTGTTTTACATGGGTTACATGTTCGGTTTCAGTCTTAGAGAAAATCAGGATGTCGTCCAGATAGACGAAAACGAACCGATCTAGGAAATCACGGAGCACGTCGTTAACCAACGCTTGGAAGATGGCTGGGGCGTTGGTTAGCCCGAAAGGCATCACCAGGTACTCGAAATGACCGAGGTGTGTGTTAAAAGCGGTTTTCCACTCATCGCCGTCTCGGAGTCTGACCAGGTGATATGCATTTCGGAGGTCCAGTTTGCTGAACATGGTGGCCCCGTGAAGGAGTTCGAATGCAGATGAGAGAAGCGGGAGAGGATATTTATTCCTGACTGTAATTTTGTTCAGCCCCCGGTAATCAATGCAAGGACGTAGCGATTTGTCCTTCTTCTCAACAAAGAAAAAACCAGCCCCTACCGGGGACGAGGAAGGGCGTATTATGCCAGCAGCCAAGGATTCTGAGATGTAAGTCTCCATTGCTTCCCGCTCAGGCCGCGAGATGCTGTACAAGCGGCTCGTAGGTAACGGAGCCCCAGGAAGCAATTCAATCGCGCAGTCGTACGGCCGGTGGGGGGGTAACGACCTCGCCCTGTCCTTGCAAAACACCTCGGCCAAGTCATGATAAACTGGCGGCACAGAGGAGAGGTCCGGTGGTTCCAAAGCAGGGGGCGGTTCGACAGCAGAAGCGAGGGGAGGGGCTGATCTAAGACAGTTCATATGACACTCCTCCCCCCACCCAGACACGCACCCCCTCTTCCAATTTATGCGCGGATTGTGTTGCTGCAACCAGGGGTGGCCCAGAACCAAAGGCGCGTGTGGAGCCTGAAACACGAAAAGGCTGATTGTTTGATGAATGATTTCCAGATAACGTGAGGGTAACTGGCTCTGTAACGTGAGTGATGTCCGGTAGGCGCTGCCCCGATAAAGCAGAAACACGAAGGGGGTGTGGCAATGAGTCACAGACCAAGTTTAAGCGTTTGGCGAGGTGTGAGTCAATGAAGTTTTGTTCGGCGCCAGAGTCTATTAGAGCGGAGAGAGAGTGTGTCATGGTTTGCTTAGTTATCTTGGCTGGCAGCAGAAGACGTGGAGGAGAATCTTGAGAGAGCCCGCCCACCAGTATTCCTGCCTTTACTGGCGGGCGCGCCCTTTTGATCGCAACGGGCAGGTTGCCACGAAATGGCCTGTCTTGCCACAAAACAAGCACTCACCCGAAACCAAACGGCGATGGCGCTCAGTGGCGCTAACCCGGGAGTGCCCCAACTGCATGGGTTCCTCCTGGTCCAACTCCTCCCTTCGCTCACGGAGCTCTGCCTGGGCTCCTCCGGGCACCGTCTTGGGCTGCCCCGAAGGCTCATGAAAGGGGTGGAGCCGGGAACTCCGTCGTGCACGCAGGCGGCCGTCTACTTTCACACACAAACTCATTAAAGCATCTAGCGAGGAGGGCAATTCCCGCATGGCTAATTCATCTTTTAACTCCTCACAAAGGTTATTTAGCAGGGTACAACATAATGCATCCTCACCCCAGCCGGTCTCCTCAGCCAGAATCTGGAAGTCAATGGAGTAGTCTGCCATACTCCGCTTCCCCTGCTTCAGGTTCAGCAACCGATGAGCTGCTGCTTCGGCGCCGGATCCCTTCTCAAAAACGTTTTTAAATTTCGAGAGAAAAACAGCATAGGTTATGTCTGGATTGGCTTTAAGCGCTGCCTGTGCCCACAGCAGCGCGCGGTCACGTAACAGCTGTACAAAGAATGCGATTCTTGCTCCATCATCTTCAAACAAACGTCTCTGTTGGCGGAAAACCAAAGAGCATTGCGTCAAAAATCCTGCACATTTTGACAGCTCACCAGAGAAGGGCTCAGGGGCAGGTAGACGGAGTCCTGCGGTGCCTGGCTCCAGAGCAGAGGGGGCTGTTACTTCAGCTCAATCCACACACACGCTTCCTTTTCCACTCAGTCACCGCCACCGCTCCTCCGCACACACGCACTCCTCCTCAGCCGCACTCGCTCCAACGCTCCACACACTGCCCCACTTGGACAGGTCCGGTGATTCAGTCCAGAATCTACAGACAAGAAGTTCACGGTTAGTTCCACAACAGGAAAAACAGACAAAACTTCTTTGAATAAGCCGCGAGCACGAACTCAGGTAGTTCAACGTTCCAGCGGTGAGCTGCTCTGTGCCACTGCCTTAAATAGCAGCTGGGGAAATCAGCCAGATCAGCCGCAGGTGGACACCATCACACGGGTGCGTGGGCCAAGAGCGAGAGCCCGTATCGAGCTCCACCCAGGCAGAGAGGAGGAGGAGAGACAGAGAAAACCAAAACGAACAACAACAAAACCTGTAGCCAGCGTTGGCCAGCCAGAGAGACACGGGGACCGTGACACCCCTATTGTGACAATGCTGCACTGTTTAACCTGTCCTGTGAGGATGTGTTCATTAACAATGTCTATGGCCTCACTTTCACTGTGCTTTTGTTCACAGGTTCTATCGGTAGCATGGTTCTTACCTATACTAAGATTACTGTGGTGTGTCTAACCACTAAGAACAAGTCCTTGAACAATAAAGCCTTGAAGACCTGCAGCACTCACCTGGTTGTATATCTGATTTTTTTGTTCAGTGGTATGTCCATAATCACTCTGCATCACTTTCCTGAGTACTCAGGGAGCAGAAAAATTGTTGCTGTTCTGTATCACATCATCCCTGGAAGCCTCAATCCCATCATTTATGGTATGCAATCCAAAGAGATAAAAAAATTTGTATCAAATGTTAAGTTAAAGAAGGTTTTGCCATTATATTAAAGACAATTTTCAGGGTTATTTGAACAGTTTGAAGTGACATATTAATGTTTTTTAAACTGACAGTGTGCAGAGATTTTAACCTGATTGTAACTAGGGCGCCACGATCTTCAGTAAGTTGGACTTGCGCAACGCCTACCATCTGGTGAGAATCCGTGAAGGGGATGAGTGGAAAACGGCCTTCAATACTCACCTGGGCCATTTCGAGTACCCTGTGATGCCGTTCGACCTGACCGATGTGCTTTTGTCTGCTTAGATGAGATTCTCGTCTTCTCCAAATCTAAAGCTGAACATGAGGTCCATGTAAGGCAGATCCTGCAGCGCCTACTGGAAAATAGGCTCTTTGTTAAAGGAGAGAAATGCGACTTCCACATGGATTCAGTGGCATTTGTGGGCTACATCATCACCAGAGGGGATTTGAAACCTGACCCGGCAAAAGTTCAGGCAGTGTTGGACTGGCCCAAACCACCCGATCGCCTGCAGCTTCAGAGCTTTCTGGGGTTTGCTAACTTCTACAGATGTTTCATCAGGGATTTTAGTAAAGTTGCTCTACCTCTCACTAGGTTAACGTCACCCAAGGTGCCATTCCAATGGGACCGGCTAGCTCAGGAAGTCTTCTCTTGCCTCAAGGAACAGTTCGCCACCGCCCCAATCCTTCGCCAGCCAGACCTCTCCCTGCAGTTCATCGTGGAGGTGGATGCATCAGAGACTGGAGTAGGGGCCGTGATCTCTCAACAGCTCGAGGGTAAGCTCCACCCCTGTGCCTTTTTCTCTTGTCGTCTTTCCCTAGCCGAGAATTATGACATCGGAGACCGCGAACTTCTGGCCGTGAAGCTGGCTCTGGAGCAGTGGAGACACTGGCTGGAGGGGGCCGCACAGCCGTTTATTGTATGGACTGAATACATCCGCTCGGCGAAATGGCTCAACACATGGCAGGCCTGGTGGGCTTTGTTTTTCACCCGGTTTAATTTCACCATCACTTACAGGCCAGGCTCCCGAAACGTTAAACCAGACGCTCTTTCCTGGCAATTCGCTCCAGTCGAAGAGAAGTCTGACCCTGGATCTGTTCTGCCTGCTTCCTGTATTATTGGAGCCGTTACGTGGGAGATCGAAGAGCTCGTCCGGGAGGCACAAGAAACCGACCCTGATCCTGGCACGAGCCCCCCTGATCAACTCTTCGTTCCGGCGGCTGTCCGGTCCCAAATGCTCCAGTGGGCTCACACAGCCCGTTTTTCCTGCCATCCAGGAGTTAACTGCACCACTGGATTCCTGCGCAGGTATTTCTGGTGGCCCGCCCTCATTAAAGACTCACGGGAGTACATAACCGCCTGCACCACTTGTGCTCAAAATAAGCACTCCAATCAACACCCGTCTGGACGTCTGCAGCCACTCTCCACACCCAGCCGACCCTGGTCCCACATCTCTCTGGATTTCGTCACTGGTCTGCCACCATCTGCAGGTAACACTACAATATTGACCATTGTTGACCATTTCTCCAAAGCTGCCCATTTCATTGCGCTTCCTAAGCTCCCTACAGCCTTGGAGACTGCTCGACTCCTCACCACACATGTTTTTCGGCTCCATGGCATCCCTGAGGACATTGTCTCGGACTGGGGCCCTCAGTTCGCGTCACGGGTGTGGAAGGAGTTCTGCTCTGCCATAGGAGCCAAGGTCAGCCTCTCCTCTGGCTTCCATCCTTCCGCCATGGATGGAGTATGCTCACAACAGTCACACATCCTCTGCTACCGGCGTGTCACCCTTCAAGGCGTCTCTGGGATACCAACTACCTCTGTTTCCCATGGTTGAAGGTGAGCATACTGTTCCATCTGTCCGACATCACCTCCGCATGTGTCGCAGGGCCTGGCGGGCCACTCAGGCGGCTTTACTCCGGATGAAGGAACGCAATAAAGCGCTCGCGGATCGCCACCGGAGGACAGCCGCCCCTGAATATGTGGTGGGGCAGAAGGTATGGCTCTCCACTCGATTCATGCCCTTACGTGCCAAATCTAAAAAACTCTCCCCCAACTTCATCGGCCCGTTTGAAATCAGTGCTATAATCAACCCTCCATCCGTCCGATTGACACTGCCACGCAATATGCATGTTCATGATGTATTCCATGTCTCTCAGGTCAAGTCAGTGGTCTCCAGCCCGGTGTGCCCTCCTTCCAGGCCCCCGCCGCCCCCCCCGTCTCGTGGATGGCCAGCTGGTTTACACCGTCTCGTGCATCATAGACTTCCAGCGCCGGGGTCGGACATTTCAGTGCCTGGTTGACTGGGAGGGCTACGGGCTAGAGGAACGTTCCTGGGTGCCCCGGTCGGCTATTGTGGGTGGGGGTCTGCTCCGGGACTTCCACCGCCTGTACCCGGGTAAGCCTGGTGGGTCACCGGGAGGCTCCCGTTTGGGGGGGGGGGGGGGGGGGGGGGGGGGGGTACTATCATGGTCCCTGTGCCTCCCCGGCCAGCCCAGTGTGGCCACAAGTTTTTGTTGTTTTTCTCTTTCTCCCTCTCTCTCTCCTACCTGTCTGCCTGGGCGGAGCTCTGATTGGGCTCCTGCCCTTGGCCCACGCACCTGCAGCTGATCTCGAGTGAATTGCAGTTGATCTCTGGCTCTTCTTAAGGCTGGGGCTCTGAGCTAATCGTTGCTGGAATATTGAGTAACCCTCATCAGTATTGCCTGGCTTCATTGTGAATCCGTTGTTCCCGTGCTTGCCGCCGACTTACCCTCGTCTATGTTTATAGGTTTATTTGGACCCGCCCGTTTTGACTCCTGGACCCCGTGAGTGTGAGTGGGTTGCTCGTGTGAGGAGTGTTTGGACAAGGAGCGGAGCAAGTGTGAAGAAGTGTGTTTCCCCGGCCTATTGATCTCCGGGACCCTGGTGTTTCTCCCCCCCCTTCATGTGTACATAGCGCACTGGAGTGATTAATAAAGTGTTGTTGAACCATGCTACCTCAGTCTGTGCATGAGTCCGTCCACCACCGTGACAAACCTGGCTTAATAAATGAGATCTTTGCCAACTCGATCCGTTGTCACTATTACAAATTTACTTCTCCAATTCTATTAATATGAATTAAAGTCATTATATTTCTGTCAGTACCAGATTGCTAAAATAAAAGGGAGTAATGCAACACTGCTGAAACTACTTCTGAAGCACTGCTTTTTGCACTCTATCTGCTAGGGGTGCAACAATACTCGTATCGATATTGAACCATTCGATACAGTGCTTTCGGTTCGGTACGCATATGTATCGAACAATACAAAATCTTTAATTTATTTTATCAACTTTCCTTCTGACGATGCTGTCTGTGTTGAGCGCTCAGTGGATCTGCGCTCGACAGTGCAGCCTAGGCGGAGTAGTCGAACGCAGATTCACTGAGCGCAGGGCAAGCTAGCGAGACAGAAGTTAAGCTCTCGTTGCAACATGGCACATGATTCTCCTTATGGGGACCTGATATGTTTAACATTCTGCTGAGAGTATAGCCCAGAAGAAGCGTATAGTATAGCTTTTATTTTGGAAAGAGCCATTTCTCTGTAATAAACTCTCTTTTCCAAAGATGAGTGATTCCTCAATCAGATAGATTTATTATTTTGTTACTTTGTTGTTTCAGCAACATAAAATTTAAAAACTGTACTTTTGAGTTAAAATATATATTTATAATTTTAGTAAATGACAAATTAAAAAGGCATGAACATTTTTTTTGTATCGAAAAAATATCGAACCGTGACACCAAAGTATTGAACCGAACCGAACGGTGAATTTTGTGTATCGTTGCAGCCCTACTATCTGCGTGTATTATAAGGAAAAGATGGAAAGAAATTCCTTGTCAAAATAAAAGATATCTGAATGAATTGAAATGGTAAAATGCTTGTTCCTACTATTTTGGTCATTTGTGGGTGTTGTGTGCTTTCTCTTGGAGGATTATTGGTAAGGGCCCTGATAACAAAGGAATTGCCTTGAGTTTTCACGAACAAAGCACCTTTGATCTTATTATCATTGCAATTACATCATTCAAAATCTGAGGCAATGTGGACACCCTCTGGGAGTCTGTGCCTATAAGACAGCGGAGAACAGTGGCAAACAAGCTGTGCGTTGATGTATTAGTCTACCAACAGCTTTACATCAGCTTTTCTATAACTCAGCCTCATTGTTTTCACTACTATAAAGTTCCTCCTGTAACTTTTATTGTTTCTGATAAGATCATATGGACTTACTATCTCATAAGATCTGTAAGTGTAAAATAACGTTCTTTCAGGATGATGGAGAACTACACCTACAACAGCTACATCCTCCAGTTAGAGGGCTTAAACACTTCAAAGGATTCTCTCTACCCCGCCTTTCTTTTCTTGTTTTTCTCCTACCTGTTTATAATGATTATAAATGTGGGCATTACTATTTTGATTTTCATGAACAAGAATCTTCACCAGCCCATGTATCTCCTTTTTTGCAACTTGCCATTGAATGATATTCTTGCAACCTCTATCGTGGTGCCCCGTTTGCTTATAGACCTTATGAGACCTCCATCTGAGCGCCTCATTAGTTATTATCAATGTGTTATTCAGGCCTACATTGTGCATTTGGTTGGAACCACAAGTCACACTGTTCTCATGATTATGGCCTATGACAGATATGTGGCCATTTGTAATCCTTTTCACTATGTTTCCATAATGACCAACAAAATGATGATCAAGCTGACAGTTTGTGCCTGGGGAGTGGCCTTTGTTTTGATCGGGATTCTTCTAGGTCTGACCATACGACTGAGTCGATGCAGGACTTTGATCACAAACCCCTACTGTGACAATGCCTCATTGTTTAAACTTTCCTGTGAAAGTGTGGTCATTAACAACATATATGGTATCACTTTCACTGTGGCTGTTTATGTGGGCTCTATAGGGGCAATAGTTCTTTCCTATACAAGCATTGCAGTGGTTTGTCTGACCAGTAAGAACAAGTCTTTGAACAGTAAAGCGTTGAAGACCTGCAGCACTCATCTGGTTGTTTATCTGATTATGACACTTAGTGGAATGACACGTGTTACTCTGCATCGCTTCCCTCAGTACACAGAGTACAGAAAAATCTTTGCTATTCTGTTTGGTATATTTCCAGGCAGTCTGAACCCCATTATTTATGGTGTGCAGTCCAAAGACCTACAAAAAGCCCTTTTGAAGTTTTGTGTATCCAAGAAGGTTTTGGCATCATAAACAGACTGTGTTTCTGTTTGTTTTTATAGTGTCACGGTTCTGGATCCGTTGGACCCAGTATTTTGAGTTTATTATGTTTTGGTTTAATTTTGCATCAGGGATTGTTTCCTTGTTGTGTTAATGATTATGATGTTTATTATTAGAGTTTCATGTTTCTGTTTATTTGTGTTTAGGATTTGTTCTTTGGTTGTGTCTGCTTTGTATTGGTCTAGTTCCATGTGTCATTTTCTGTCTGTCTCTCAATGTCGAGTCTGCGTCTTAGTGTGATGGTTTCTTGTTCCTGTTTTATTGTGAAGGTCTGCGTCTCATGTGAGTGTGTTCAGTTTTACCTCTCGTCTTGTTAATGACTCCCAGCTGTGTCCCCCACCTGTGTGTAATCTCCCTGTGTTTCTCTGAGTGTATTTTAATCATGTCTTTTGTGTTTGTAATCGCTGGTCCGTCTGTGTATCCACCATGTCTCACCCATGTGTTCTCCCTGCTGTCCATTGTCATTCTCCTCTGCTCGTTCTCATTCTTGTTCAGGTTTGTGCTCTGTAGTTTAGTTGTTTCCAGTCTAGTTTAGTTCGCGCTCCATTTGCTGTTTGTCTATATTTATTTCGTATTTAATAAACCACCCTCACCCCTTTACAAGTCCCTGCGTTTGGATCCTCCTTTATTTACCACACGGCTCATCTCACTCGCCGTGACATATAGAAATTCAACATCTAAAGGGAGATCATCTCTGACAGCTATTTTAATCATAATTAGACGGAAGTTAATGTTTTTGCTGCTGTAAGAAACTAATGTATAAAACTTTAGTCAGCATTTCAAAATGTGTGTATGTTTGTGTAAAATAAAAGCTTAAGCCAATCTGTGGTTTTGTCTCATTCATGAAGTTTAATTTACATTAGATGACGTTAAAGACAAAAGCAAATGTTCGCTATCTGCTGGTAAGCCTTTGTTAAACACAGACACAAGGACTGTGCAGTTTTATTGCAGCTAAATACATAATTAGTATTTAAGAAAGAAAATAATGGTATGAAACCAGCAATAACACCCGGTTATACCGATGTAATGAATTTTGAAGGCCAAGAGAATACGTTTGCATGGAAGTAATTTTTAGTATTCTTACTTATACCATAGCTTTCATTTAAAACCAAAAAAGACAATCTCTGGACTTAAATCTGATTGAGATGTTTATATGAACTTAAACAGGCCGTTTAAAATACAGCTGAATTAAAACAATACTGCAAAGGAGAGAGAGAGCTTTAATTAATCCAGTGACAAAAGACTCATTAGGAATAATTCACTAATATCAGCATGAAAAGCTTCTTACCCGGTCTCAGCTGATTTCCAGCCTCCCCTCCGCTCCTCTCCGTCTCACTATAAAAGGGAAGGAAACCATCATCAGTCCAAACGCCCTAAGCTGTTCTCACCTGCGTCTCCTGCACCGCCCCGTTGAGCTCACTGCACCACTCCTCCCCTGCAGCCTCGCCCCCGGCCTATGGACCACCTTGAACTTAAAGAGCTGTAAAGCCAGATACCACCGGGTGATCCGGGCGTTGGCATCCTTCATGCGGTGGAGCCACTGCAGCGGGGCGTGGTCCGAGCAGAGGGTGAATGAGTGACCCAGGAGGTAATAGCGAAGGGAGTCGACCGCCCACCGGATAGCCAAGCACTCCTTCTCCACAGTGCTGTACCGTCTTTCACGCTCTGCCAGCTTCCGGCTGATGTAAAGAACGGGACGGTCGGCCCCCCTTACCTGCTGGGACAAAACAGCCCCCAGCCCTCTGTTCGAGGCGTCAGTCTGCAGAACAAAAGGGAGGGAAAAGTTAGGAGTGTGAAGCAGCGGCTCCCCACAGAGAGCCTTTTTCACCTGCACAAATGCCGCCTGGCACGGCCCCGTCCACTGAACCAGATCTGGAGCACTCTTTCGGGTGAGATCGGTCAAGGGGCTGGTCAGCTGCGCAAACCCCGGCACGAAACGGTGGTAGTAACCTGCCAGCCCCAGAAACCATCTCACCTCCTTTTTAGTCTTGGGGCGCGGGCAGGATGCGATACCTGCCGTCTTCTCCACCTGTGGACGCACCTGCCCGCCCCCCAAGTGGTACCCCAGATACTGTACCTCCCTCCGTCCAACTGCACACTTCCTCGGGTTGGTCGTGAGCCCCGCCCTCCTCAGGTACTCCAGGACCGCGGACACCCGCTGCACATGCTCCGCCAAGATGTCGCTGTGGATGATCACGTCATCCAGGTAGGCAGCAGCATATGCAGCGTGCGGACGCATCACCCAGTCCATGAGGCGCTGAAAGGTGGCAGGGGCTCCGAACAAGCCGAACGGAAGCGTAACGAATTGGTACAAACCGTACGGAGTGGAGAAGGCCGTTTTCTCCTTTGACTCAGCAGACAAGGGAATCTGCCAGTAGCCCTTGGTTAAATCCAGTGTCGTGACCGATCCAGGAGCTCGTCAACCCGGGGCATGGGATAAGCATCAAAGCGTGACACTTCATTCACCTTGCGATAGTCGACACAGAACCGTATAGACCCATCCTTCTTCACCACAAGAACGATGGGGCTACACCAGGCGCTGTGCGACTCTTCTATCACTCCCATTTTCAGCATTTCAGCTAATTCCCTCTGAACAATTTGCCGTTTATGCTCAGGAAGCCTGTAGGGCCGTGAACGCACCGTCACGCCAGGCTGCGTTTCAAAATGATGCTCAATGAGAGACGTTCAGCTGGGCAGGGGGGAGAACACATCAGCAAAACGCTGTTGTAACGCGACAACGTCCGCTCTCTGGGTCTGTGTGAGATGGTCATCACAAGGGAGGGAGGCGGGGATGATGGAATTTGGTACTTCCGGCCCCAACTCATCTGTCTCCTTAACCAGGCTTACCACAGAAGCGGTTTCAGCCTCTCTCCACTCTTTAAGGAGATTGAGGTGATAAATCTGCTTGGCCCCTCCCCTGTCCGACCGAGCGACCTCATAGTCAACGTCCCCAACTCGCCGTGTGACCACAAAGGGTCCTTGCCACTTGGCGAGCAACTTTGAGCTAGAAGAAGGGAGTAATACAAGCACTTTTTCTCCCGGTGAAAATTGCCTGAGTCTAGCCCCTCTGTCATACAGGCGTTGCTGACGCTGCTGAGCCTGGAGCAAATTCTCCCGTGACAACCTCCCCAAAGTGTGGAGTTTCGCTCTCAGGTCCAACACGTACTGAATCTCATTCTTGGCGGGGCTCGGACCTTCCTCCCAGGTTTCTGTAATCAGGTAGAGTACTCCACGCGGCTTCCTGCCGAACAGCAGTTCAAAGGGAGAAAATCCCGTGGAGGCCTGGGGCACCTCCCGCACTGCAAATAACAGAGGGTCTAGCCAGCAATCCCAATTGCGTTCATCTTCGGTAATGAACTTACGAATCATGGATTTTAAAGTCTTATTCAACCGCTCCACCAGCCCATCTGTCTGAGGGTGGTAGACGCTGGTCTGAATAGATTTAATGCCCAGTAATTCGTACAGTTCCTGCAGTGTACGAGACATGAACGACGTGCCCTGGTCAGTCAGTATCTCTTTCGGGATTCCGACTCGGGAGATGACCTGAAACAGTGCCTGCGCCACACTCTTTGCAGAGATGTTGCGCAGCGGGACTGCTTCCGGGTACCGCGTTGCATAATCCACCAGGACTAATACAAAGCAGTAGCTGCGTGCACTCCGATGAAATGGCCCGATGAGGTCCATGCCAATGTGCTCAAATGGGACCTCTATAAGTGGGAGTGGGCGCAAAGGCACTTTTGGTATGGCCGGCTGATTAACAAGTTGGCAGTCTGGGCAGGACGCGCACCAGTGGCGCACATCCGCTCGGATGCCCGGCCAATAAAATCGGGCCGTTATTCACTCCAGAGTTTTTTCGTATCCCATATGCCCTGCCATGGGGTTATAATGAGCCGGCTGGAAAATCATTTCCCGGCGGCCCTGCGGCACCAACAACTGAGTGTGTGTCTCCTCCGTGGGAGTGTCATGACTCACTCGATATAACCTATCTTTTAATAAAATGAAGCGCGGGTAGGTCCGCACGACTTCAGGGCGCACCACGTGACCATCAATCTCAATCACCTGGTCAAAGGCTGAGCGTAGGGTGTCATCACGAGACTGCTCCAGTGGGAAATCACCCATGGGGGAAATTTCCGGAGCCGGCGGGGCCTCCCATGAAGGACCCGCCGTCTCCCCCTCCCCGGAGTCAGCGTCGGACGACCCCACGTCACCGCTGAGCGCCGCACAGACACTACACGCTACTAACGGTCGTGATCGCATCCCCGCATACTGCCCTAACAGATGATGAAACCCCGGTCAATTCGTGCCCAGAATTAGGGGATGCGACAGGCGCGGGCTAACCGCAGCTGTTACTCTATGCGTTTTGCCCTTATACTTTAATAACAGCGGCACTATGGGATACCAGTGAACATCACCATGGACACACTTCACCTCCACCCGTTCTGCCTCCAGCAATGCCCTAGGGCGAACCAAGCTTTGGTGCACGAGGGTCTGCGTACAGCCCGTGTCCACCAAAGCATGGCATATACCCCCTCGAGTCCTTACCGGAATGCTGTATGTCCCTCCTGGATCGGGAGAGGGTGCTGGGGCACCGGTGACGCGGAACACCTGCCTTGGGTGTCCCTCAAAGGGGCCCATCCAGCCGCCACCTGTGGCTCCCACGCTGTCGCCTGCAGCGCCACCACCTGCGGCTCCCACGCCGTCGCCTGCAGCGCCACCCTTGTCTGGTCCAGCCTCCGAGTCTTCGCCCTTGTCTGGTCCAGCCTCCGAGTCTTCAGCTTCGCCTGGTCCAGCCTCCGAGTCATCAGCTTCGCCTGGTCCAGCTTCCGAGTCTTCAGCTTCGCCTGGTCCAGCTTCAGCCTCTGCGTCGCCTGGTCCAGCCTCCGTGTCTTCGCCTTCGGCGTCGCATGGTCCTCCCTTGCTCCGTCTAGCTTCGTCTGCGCCTGAGGTCCCCATGCCATCTGGTCCTGCACGTCCTGTCCGGCCTGCACGTCCTGTCTGGCCTGCACGTCCTGTCTGGTCTGCTCATCCTGCACGTCCTGTCTGGCCTGCACGTCCTGTCCGGCCTGCTCATCCTGCACCTCCTGTCTGGCCTGCACGTCCTGTCCGGCCTGCTCATCCTGCACGTCCTGTTCAGCCGCTTTCCAGGCCGATGACTGGACGTTATTGTCCCCTGAACTACGTCGCCGCCGGTGCCTCCCGCCCGGCCGGCCTCCTGACGGTTGGTTGGATGGTTTTGATGTAATTGGGCCTTATATTCTATCTTTGATGAACCTATCATTACTGGTGGGCTGTGTCCCAACTGCCTTTAAACATGTGACGAAAAGCAGCCTTGACCGGAATGATCATGCAAACTATAGATTGATCTCCAAACTCCTGTTCTTATCTAAAGTACTAGAGAAAATTGTCTTTTTGCAAATACAGCCCTACTTAAACACAAATAATATTACTGACAAATTTCAGTCTGGCTTTAAACCACGCCACAGTACTGCTTGTTAGACTGCATGAAAGAGAAACTAAAAACAAAACTAAGATCAAACCTCCTCCAGCTTATCCAAGGGAACACCAAGGCGTTCCCAGGCCAGCCGAGAGATATAATCTCTCCAGCGTGTCCTGGGTCTGCCCCGGGGCCTCCTCCCGGTGGGACATGCCTGGAACACGTCACCCAGGAGGCGCCCAGGGGGCATCCTTGTCAGATGCCTGAACCACCTCAGCTGGCTCCTTTCGATGTGGAGCAGCAGCTGATCTACTCTGAGCCCCTCCCAGATGGCCGAACTTCTCACCCTATCTCTAAGGGAGAGGCCAGCCACCCTTCGGAGGAAGCTCATTTCTGCCGCTTGTATCCGCGATCTCGTTCTTTCGGTCACTACCCACAGCTCGTGGCCATAGGTGAGGGTAGGGACGTAGATCGACCGGTAAATTGAGAGCTTCGCTTTTACACTCAGCTCCCTCTTCACCACGACGGACCGGTGCAGCGTCCGCATTACTGCAGCTGCAGCCCCAATCCGTCTGTCGATCTCCGGCTCCCTTCTCCCATCACTCACGAACAAGACCCCGAGATACTTGAACTCCTCCACTTGGGGCAGGAACTCATCCCTGACCCGGAGTGGGCACTCCACCCTTTTCCGGGTGAGAACCATGGCCTCAGATTTGGAGGTGCTGATCCTCATTCCCGCTGCTTCACACTCAGCTGCGAACCGTTCCAGTGCAAGCTGGAGGCCCTCACCCGATGAAGCCAACAGAACCACATCATCCGCAAAAATCAGAGATGAGATTCTGAGGCCACCAAAGCGAAAGCCCTCCCCCACTTGGCTGCGCCTAGAAATCCTGTCCATAAAAATTATGAACAGAACCGGAGACAAAGGGCAGCCCTGGTTTGCCCAACCAGTCTACACATGTAGACTGGTTGGGCAAACTCCCATGCACCCTCAAGTATCCTCGAGAGGATAAAGCGCTGGTCCAGTGTTCCGCGACCAGGACGAAAACCGCATTGTTCCTCCTGTATCCGAGGTTCGACTAGCGGACGAACCCTCCTTTCCAGCACCCTGGCATAGACTTTCCCAGGAAGGCTGAGGAGTGTGATCCCCCTGTAGTTGGAACACACCCTCGGTCCCCCTTCTTAAAGATGGGGACCACCACCCCGGTCTGCCAGTCCACAGGTACTGCCCCTGATCTCCACGCAACATTGCAGAGGCGTGTCAACCAGGACAGCCCTACAACGTCCAGAGCCTTCAGGAACTCGGGGCGGACCTCATCAACATCAGGGGCTCTGCCACCAAGGAGTTGTTTAACTAAATTGTGTGTTCTAGCAAAAGTTCTAGAAAAGTTCATTAGTGAACAACTGAAAGACTTTTTGGACAAAAATTCAGTTCTTTCCCAACATCAGTCAGGATTCAGAAAACAACACAGCACAATAACTGCTGCTATTAAAGTGGTTAATGGCATTGTTGATTCAATGGACTGCAAAAAAGACTGTGCTGCTCTTTTTCTTGACTTGTCAAAGGCTTTTGATACAGTTGACCATGCTATTTTATTAAATAGACTAAACAATATTGGTCTATCTGTAAATGATGTAAGTTGGTTTTCAAATTACTTGTCAGCAAGAAAACAGTGTGTCCGTGCTGCTGGGTCTTCTTCCTCTTTTCTCCCAGTATCCAAAGGAGTTCCGCAGGGCTCCGTATTAGGACCATTGCTATTTTCTCTTTACATAAACAACCTTTGTGACAATTTGTCAAATGCAGCATTTCATCTTTATGCAGATGATACAATTATCTATTGTTCATCCCCTTCAGTAGCACAAACCCTGCAATTTCTGCAGTCTGCCTTTGATGTCGTTCAGTCCCATTTAACTCAACTTAAGTTGGTGCTAAATCCAGAGAAATCCAAGTTAATGTTATTCTCAAATGGCAAAGAGTTGTTAGCTATGTCTCCTAAGATTAAAACAATTCAAGGATCTGAAATTGAAATGGTCACATCTTACAAGTATCTAGGGATCATTATAGATCAGAATTTGTCATTTAAGACTCACATTCAAAGGCTTGTGTCGAAGTTAAAACTAAAACTAGGTTACTTTTTTAGAAACCAATCCTGTTTCTCCCTCCAAGTGAGAAAACATTTGATTCGTGCAACCTTTTTACCTTTATTGGATTTTTTTTTTTTTGTGTCCCGTTTGGATCTTTAGCCATCAGAATTGTTGTCTTAAGGCCAAGAAACATGCCAAGCGGATTTATTTTACCAAGTGGATCATCATGGCCTTGCCATATTGGTCCATTTGATTGACCTTTATTATAATTATGAATTTATTTTATTTTCAGTTGCTACAAACGGGACAGACATGACTGGGGGATAGGACAGGGAGAAAGAATGAAAGAAAGAGAGGGAGAGAAAGAAAACCAAAGGGGAGAAGAGACGGTGAGAAGGGGGGGAAGAAAGGAAAAAAAAACAAAAAACACCTGGGTCACCTGTATGGAGAAAAAAAACAGAAGAGAAAGCAAATAACAAAGAGCAACATAATAAAAAAAACGGCACCATCACAATAAAATAGCTAGCAGTAGATATCAGTAGATACTAAATAATAAACGATATTGTGCAGCACGCAAGATAGACAGCACACAATGTTTTTTGAGGCAGCAGCCAAGAAAGGTGTAGTCCGCGTCTGTGAATACCCGTGTGTACACCTGTGTGCATACCTGTGTGGATCAGCATGCTTGCATTCCAAAGGTTTCTCCATGTAACGATCTGCTAGGGAGTGTGGGGAGCCACAGCCCCGTCCTCCAGGGTATGAAGCAGGTATGGAGGAGATCAAAACTCCAGACATCCAGAGGTCCCCAGAACACAAGAGACCAAGGAAGACCAACAGAGGGGCAGTAAGAGCTGAGGAGAGTCCCAGATGAGCGCTCACTCAGCAGCCGCGGAGCAGAAGCCAGGGGGAGTTGCAGTGACGCGCCCGTGAGCTCCGCCGGCAGCCAGCTGTGCCTGAGTGACCGAGCCCCAGGCCGAGAGGCCGGGGGCACCCCACCTCCGAAGTGGCCCGAGCGAGCCCCAGGCTCCAGGCCCCGATAAGCGGCCGCCAAGGAGTGAGCCGGTGTGTACCCGGACGCCCACCCCCAGACACAAAGAACCACCAATGCACTGACACCTGAGGGAGTCCGCCACTGGCAGGGGAAGTGGTGGGTGGAGATAGGCCTCCAAACCTTGGAGGGCCTGAGATGTCCCCAGAGAGGTGGCGTCTGATACCCAACCTGACATATAGACACAGACATACAGGCACACACAGACACAAACATCCATTCCCACCCTCATGCTCTCATATGCACTTACTCCACACTCAACCAACATGGAGACAGACATAAAGAGACGCTATACACACGATCACACTCCCCAAGCGTACTCTACGAACCGGGTCTAGGTACCCTTGCCCCTGGAGGGGGGAACTGCACCCAGACCCAGGTGGTGTTACCCTTTTCCCTGCGGTGGGGAGAGGCAGACCGCCCCGACTCCGCAGCAGCAGGGAGGCCCCACACTCCAGACCGCAGTCGGACGGCCAACTCCTCCTAGCCCCCCCGCTCCAGCAGGCCACAGAGAACGGGGGTGAGAGAAGACTCCAAACCTCCCTCCACCCGCTCATTGTAGTGTTGATGCATGTGTGTTCTAAGGTGCAATTAAAACCCAGGAGGGCATGGAGCTACCTGCCAGAGAGCAGCAGGTAAGCGCATAGTCCCTCCTGTTAGCCCTCAATGTCCACGTGTATTCAAAATTGAGAGGTGGGCAACGACGCCAGGGGTGAAGTGTACACCCTGATGGTAATTTGGACTCCGTGTATCGTGCCCACCCCCAAGATCCTATATGTATGTGTAATGAGAGTGTGAGTAATGTGAATGTCTAAGTTGTGGGATAAAATTGAGGCAGAGGCAGCCAGAAGGGGACAGAGGGGGGGGGGGGGGGGGGTTAGCCTCCTCTGCACCCTGGTGACATACCCCTACTCCAAGGCCCTGCATGTGTGGGTGGTTGTGGTGGAGCGGGAAGAGGGAGGCAGCTGGAGATGGGGAGGGAAGGAAGGGAGGGGCAGGTGACCCCTCCCTGGGGCCAGCTCCCCCGCTGACCGCAGTAGGCACTCCCATACTCCGCGACCCGCCAGGGAAAGGGGGCCCAGGCCCATCCAGACCGGGGACCAGTGCAGCAGTGCCCCCCGGCCCCACAGAGCCCGGGACAGTCCACCCAACCCCACCACAGAGAAAACTGCACCCACCCCACCATCCATTCATCTTCCAGACTACATGAGACAATAGACGCCCAGGCTGAGATCTTCCTCCACCTCTCCTGTATCTCCCCCTCCTGCAGAGAGAGTTCCTGAAGAGAGGAAAGCTCCTGCAAGATGTGACAATCTCCCCCACCAGTTGAAGAGCCCCCCAGGCGGCTCGACGCACCTGCGGCACCCTGCGCCAGGGATGGGCCCCCATGCACCCACCCGCCCACAACCCCGGCAACACACAAACCAGGACCCAAGCCCCCGAGGCCCGGCCAGGGCCCCAGCCCAGAGACGGAGCACCCCCAGAACCTCACGCCCATCCCGGACCCACCCAGGGGCAGACAGGCTACCAGGTCAGTAACCCACGTCCGTCAGCACAGACCCTCCCCTAGCCCCGCTGCACGCAGCCACGAGGAAACAGTCACCCGAGAGCCAAAAGAGCCCCCAACCGGACATGACCGCTACCCCGGGTTGAGCCCCCAAGGAAGATGCCTCCGGGGAACCCCCCGACGCCCTAAGCCTGTCCCTACCCCCACACCAGTCACAACAGTGAAGGCGGGACCAAACTATGACCCCCCACCCCCACTAGGTGATGGAGCTGATCAAAGGAGCCCAGAGCAATTGATCTGATGTGGTGGCAGAGGCTGTATCAAGACTAATGTAATCTAATAGATAATTTCTATATTGGTTAGAATTAAGATTATTTTTATTTTTCCAGTTCATGAGGACTGTTTTCTTGGCTATGCATAGGGCAGTGAAAACCATATGGGCTATTTTCTTTTCTGAAGTGACATTATCTAAGCTGCCCAGTAAACACACTAAGGGGGAAGTTGGAATGTTACATTTCAGACACTTTGATAAGTCTTCACATATCTCGCGCCAAAACTTTTGCACTGGTGGACAGAACCAAAGAGCGTGGATGTAATTGTCTGGTGTATTGCCTTGACAGTGTGAGCAGTTGTTGGAAGATGTAAAGCCCATCTTGAACATCCGATGACCTGTATAGTGCACTCTATGTAGTATTTTGTATTGTATTAATTGCAGACTGGGATTTTTAATCAATTTAAAGGTTTTTAAGCATACCTGAGACCAGAAGTTTTGGTCTAAGCTGACTGATAAATCTGCTTCCCACTTTGCAATAGGAAGGGATATTGATTCATCTAATTTAGAAAGTGTTCTGTATATTTTAGATAATAATTTGGGGGATTTAAGAGTAAGGAAATGTGCCGTACTTGGTGGTGTTTGTAATTCAACTTGACTGAGGTTAAATTTCTTTTTTACTATGGATTTAATTTGTTGATATTCTAAAAATCTTTTCTTGTTGATCCCATATTGTGCAACTAGTCTGTCAAATGGAATAAATTCTGTTCCCTCTAATATATGTTCTAAGTATTTAATTCCTTTACAACTCCATTCTGGGAAATTAATCATATTATTGTTTTGTAATATGTCAGGGTTATTCCAGATAGGTGTACGTTTGCATGGGATTAATGAAGACTCCGTTATTTTTAGAAACTCCCACCATGCTGTCAGAGAGAAGCTGATGTTGATACTTTTAAAGCATTCATGTCTTTTGATGTTTGAGCTAAAAGATGGTAGGTCTGAAATCTCTAGATCCTTGCATAGTGCCTGTTCAACATCTAGCCAGGGCTCATCTAAGAAGGTATGTTTTGACCATTCTGAGATGATCTGAAGCCTGTTGGCTAATAAGTATTGGTGAAAATTAGGCAGATCTAATCCTCCTCTATCCTTGGTTCTTTGTAGCGTTTTTAAGCTGATACGCGGGGGTTTATCTTTCCAAAGGAATTTGGAAATATATGAATCCAGAGATCTGAACCAATCTTGTGATGGTTTGTTAGGGATCATCAAAAATAAGTAATTTATTTTTGGCAAGATCATCCTTTTTATAGTGGCGACCCTTCCCATGAGTGATATGGGTAAAGATTTCCATCTAGTCAGATCGCCTTCTACTTTCTTTAGAAGTGGGATGTGATTTAATTTAGTTAAGTCTGAAAGCTTAGGAGAAACATTAATACCTAAATATTTAATATTTCCGGATTGCAGTGGGGCAGAGGAAGAATTATGGAAGGAGCAGTTAATGGGGAGAACTGTAGATTTTGGCCAGTTAATTGAATAATCTGAAACTCTTGAAAACCAGTTTATTAGAGTAATTACCTCAGAGAGGTTGGTTTGTGTGTTTTGCAGAAAAAGCAACACATCATCCGCATAGAGACTGATTTTATGTTCTATGCTCTTACATTTTATGCCCTTAATTGTTGTAGCCTGTCTAAATGCTGCTGCTAGAGGTTCGATAAAAATTGCAAAAAGTGAAGGGGAGAGTGGGCATCCCTGTCTGGTGCCCCTCAGGTGACAGAAGCTGGAGGATGTCTGGTCTGGTCATTTGTTCTGATACGAGCTGTTGGGGAATTGTTTTATTTTATTGGATTATGGTGACCTGCTTTTTATGAATGCACCTGCCCACTACCTAAAGAGGTTGGATACTGTGTACCATTGTGCTTTACATTTTATTACTGGCTATGGAAATCATGTACATCATTGTTCTTTGTATGCTGCTGCTAAATGTCCATCTTTGCATATTCGCAGACTCTCCCATTGGTTGATCTTTATCTATAAATCTCTCCTTGGGCTGATTCCATCTTATTTATGTGTTTATATGTGTAAAAACCACAACCAATACAGCCTTCATTCGAACAAAATCATACAATTGATTGTCCCAAAAATCAGAACAGAATTGGGGAAAAGGGCTTTTAAATACGCTGCCCCTGCTTCCTGGAATAATCTGCAGAAGGAACTGAAATTATCAGAATTGGTTACCTTGGGAGAGTTTAAGTCTGTCTTAAAGGAACAAGAGAACAGCTCTTTTACTCAGTGTGATTGTTTTTAATGTACTCTTAATTTGATCTGTTATTGTATATTTTACACATGTTGGTATGGGATATTGTATTTGTTTTAAATGTTATATACCTATGTGGTATGTGACTTTTGTTGCCATGATGCCAGGTCTCTCTTGGAAATAAGATTTTTAATCTCAATGAGATTTTTTTTTACCTGGATAAATAAAGTATTAATAAATCAAATAATATAATAAACTCAAAAGTCCTGGGTCAACGACCCAGGCATCCTAACAGTTTGCTTCGCTTTCTATAGTGCCTCTTAGGCAGGGAAGGTAGAGGCAGTGCACCAGTGGACGGGTATATATGAAGCAAAGTAGCATCTCTTAAATTCCAGCATGGGCATTGACATCAGAGAGGAATATTACCAAAAGAAGGATGAATAATACACAACAATCAAAAAAGAAAGATCGGAAACAGAGACGAGGACGGCCTGCTGTGCACACTGGCACCATCTTGTTTTTTCAATACAAAGTATATGAAATATGCTTTCTCCCCCTAATTTTTTTTATAGAGTGTTGATGACTATTTACCATTAATCCTGAGGTGGATTAAAGTTTCCCAGTGGACACCCATGTCCAACCACTGCACAAGATAAAGCTGTGCAGAGAAACAAGAAGCACATGAACTGATGCATTTCAGGTGATCATTAACAGTTTGCTTCTTGCCTTCAGATGATAACAAATTATCTTGTATGATCATTCAGAAAACATTATTCTGTGGGTCCTTTTCAGTTTATTTTTCTCCCTTGAACAAATATTTATCATAGTGTTTGTCCTCCTTTTGCTGGTGGATACTAGATTAATATTTTACAATGTGTGACTTTTGAAAAAAGTTTGCCTCACTGCTAATATTTGATGTTTAATTTATTACATTTCAATTTTAGTTAATCTTTTTCCCTCCTTCTGCTTTTACTTCAGACAAGATGGAGAACTATATGTACATCAGTCCAACACTTCAACTTCAGGAGTTGAGGATTGTCAGGACTAACAAGTATCTGATCTCTGTCTTTTTTTGTGATATAAGCTCTTGTTTACAGATGTGGGAATGTCATGCGTGAAAGCTTTATTTAATGTTTTAGATAGTGACTGGATTGCTTTTGAAATGCCTTTGAAATTGTCTTGTTCTTTCAGGTCCATGCAAAATACAAACAACATCTTCACAATACAGCTGGAGGGTTTAAATGTCCCACAGGAAGCCACATATGCTATGTTTCTTTTTCTTTTTTCTCCTACTTGTTTCTAATTGTTGCAAATGTGGGCATTGCTGTTTTGGTTTTTGTTGACAAGAGTCTTCACCAGCCCATGTATATCCTTTTTTGTAATCTGTCCATTAATGATTTATTTGGAAACTCTATCATGATCCCTCGTTTGCTTGTAGACATGTTGAGGCCTCCGTCTGAGCGCCTCATCAGTTATTATGAATGTGTGGTCCAAGCTTTCACCACACAAATGTTTAGTACCACAGCTCACACAGTGCTTATGATAATGGCCTTTGACAGATATGTAGCCATCTGTAATCCTCTGCGTTATGCTGCAGTAATGACAAATAAGATGTTGATGAAGCTGACAGTTTCTGCCTGGGGGGTGGCCTTTGTTTTGGTTGGGATTCTGCTCGGTCTGACCTTGAGACCGGGCCGATGCAGAACTCTGATCAAAAGCCCCTATTGTGACAATGCTGCACTGTTTAACCTGTCCTGTGAGGATGTGTTCATTAACAATGTCTATGGCCTCACTTTCACTGTGCTTTTGTTCACAGGTTCTATCGGTAGCATGGTTCTTACCTATACTAAGATTACTGTGGTGTGTCTAACCACTAAGAACAAGTCCTTGAACAATAAAGCCTTGAAGACCTGCAGCACTCACCTGGTTGTATATCTGATTTTTTTGTTCAGTGGTATGTCCATAATCACTCTGCATCGCTTTCCTGAGTACTCAGGGAGCAGAAAAATTGTGGCTGTCCTGTATCACATCATCCCTGGAAGCCTCAATCCCATCATTTATGGTATGCAATCCAAAGAGATAAAAAAAAATTGTATCAAAAGTTAAGTTAAAGAAGGTTTTGCCATTATATTAAAGACAATTTTCAGGGTTATTTGAACAGTTTAAAGTGACATATTATATATCATATGTCAGAATCTGCAGATTATACAGAACAAATAAAATGTTCACGTTTCTCCAACGTTGTCTTCCCAACAGTTTCACTGACATCTACACTGGATGGACAGGAAGCGTTCGCGATGTCTTCTCCGGCGCTGATAATTGGCGTCTGTCTTCTGTCAGTGACGTAAAAGACGGATTTAATGCGATGTGACCATCAAACAGCAGTCGCTTTCTAAAACAGATATGTATCGATTCAGCACCACATACGAAAGTGACCCAGGTCAGATTTGAAAATATCGGATTTGTGCCGTTCACACTGTCACACCATGATGGGATATGTGTCACAGAGGGTAAAAAAAATGGATTTGATGCGCTTTTGCCTGCAGTGTGAACGTAGCCTAAGTGCTACCAGTGGGAAGTGAAGCTTGAGCAGACAAACATTACTTCATTGCCCACAAATTTTATTCCCCAGATTGTTGACAGTTGTTGTTGTCTTCATTGTATGACATCATACATTGCTTAAGCTAAGTGTTTGCATGGTTGAGATGATGCCCATATAACACTGCAGCAGAGCGCATTCTGTGTAGGCATTGCCAGTTGTGAACTACCAGGAACAAGAAAGCGCAGACAATAGACAAAAGACAGAGTAGATACCTCTCATTTAAAACTGAAATCAAAACACGTTTTTCCTACCACAAACTTGATTGGCTTACTTACCATTTTGTTCTTTCATGATGATGGAGAACTACACCTACAACATCCTCACACTCCAGCTGGAAGGGTTGAATATTTCAGTAGAGTCCACATATGCTTTGTTTCTTCTCCTGCTGTTCTTCTACCTGTTTATAATAGTAGCAAATGGAGGGATTGTTGTTTTAGTTTTCATGGACAAGAACCTTCACCAGCCTATGTATATGCTTTTTTGCAACCTGCCTTTTAATGATATTCTTGGAAACTCTATCATGGTACCTCGATTGTTGATAGACATATTGAAGCCTCCATTTGAACGCTTTATCAGTTATTATGAATGTGTGGTGCAAGCTTTTACCACACATATGTTTGGTACCACGAGTCACACTGTGCTCATGATTATGGCCTTTGACAGATATGTGGCCATTTGTAATCCTCTGCGATATGCTTCCATAATGACCAACAAAATGGTGATCAAGCTGACGGTTTTTGCCTGGGGAGTGGCCTTTGTTTTGGTCGGGATTCTGCTTGGACTGACTGTACGACTGAGTCGATGCAGGACTTTGATTACAAACCCTTACTGTGACAATGCCTCTCTTTTTAAGCTTTCCTGTGAAAATGTGTTCATTAATAATGTCTATGGGCTCACCTTCACTGTGGTCCTGTTTACAGGTTCTATAGGCAGCATTGTTCTCACATATGCTAGTATAACAATTGTCTGTCTAACCAGTAAGAACAAGTCTTTGAACAGTAAAGCATTGAAGACCTGCAGCACCCACCTGGTTGTTTACTTGATTATGCTGTTGAGCGGAATGATTGTCATTATGTTGCATCGCTTTCCACAGTACTCAGATTACAGAAAACTTTGTTCCATTTTGTTTCACATCATCCCTGGAAGCCTCAACCCCATTATTTATGGTGTACAGTCCAAAGAGATGCAAAAATTATTTGCAAAGTTACTACAGAAGAAAACTGGGCCATTAAAATAAGTTTTATTTGCACATGCATTATTAATCGTGCAGGATGACACAAGATAATTAAGAATAATTTATTACCAGCACTGTAGAAATGCAACACTATTTTCAAAGGCAAACCCTTGTGGTTCCTTTTTTTTCAACATGATTTTTGTCAAATATTTAGTTAATTTATTGGAAAAAAAAAAGAAAGTAACATTGAGCAAACCTAGACCTAGAGAGTATTAAAGTGTGTAACAAAAACCCAGTGTCACTGACATGGTGTTATTACAATACATTACTGATATTAAAAGTACAGATGAGAATAAGATGACTTGTAAAAATTTGACCTAAGCTACAGCCTCCACCTGCTTTTACATGTTTCCTGTTGTCTTTATCATTTTCAATGATAGCCTTTTAGCACTGTTTGTTAATAATGAAGGCTTCTGTTATATGAGTGGCTGACATACAAAAATCTGCTTCTCCAATTAAAGCCATGACAGTCCACATTTTCAATGCAATTTATAATAGAGTTTTGAGCCTGGTGATAGTATGTTTTCTTACCAAACACAACAGTAAAGGGTGGGCCATTTATATGGATACAGCGTAATAACATGGGAATGGTTGGTGATATTAAAGTCCTGTTTGTGGCACATTAGTATATGTGAGGGGGCAAACTCCTCAAGATGGGCGGTGACCATGGTGGCCATTTAGAAGTCGGCCATCTTGGATACAACTTTTGATTTTTAAATGGGAAGAGGGCCATGTGACACATCAAACTTATTGGTAATGTCACAAGAAAAACAATGGTGTGCTTGGTTTCAACGTAACTAATATCACCAACCATTCCCATGTTATTACGGTGTATCCATATAAATGGCCCATCCTGTAGTTGCGGCTTTTTTCCTTCCTTGTATTTCACATATTTTTTTACTGGGAATACAGTGTAAGTGTATAAAATTATCTAGGGGGGAAAAGTCGTTTCTTTACAATTTACTGTGAATACTTTTTCACATAGTATAAATATTTTTTGTATTTAGTACACATAGCGAATTGGATTTATTTGCCTTGTTTAAGTAAAACCAAATCCTACATATCAGCACAAATGCCTCACACCAACTGTCAGCATGGTAGTGGAGGGATGATCAATCGTTTGCACTTGCTTTGCAGCCACAGGTGTTAGAACTTACACGGATGGATTTAGTGGCAGAAACACATACGGGCACAAGATAGTAGTGATGCAGATTTATATACAATGATGGGGAAATATTTACAAGGGAAGGGGCTATATACAGTGACAGGTAAAAATGTGCAAGGAGAGCAGAGCTGAAGAGATGAGACGGAGCCGAGGTATGCGGGTGGGCAGATGATGCACCGGAGCTACCTGAAAACGAGGGACAAACAAAGTTTACCGAGTAACGTCAATAGCCGAGAGTTAAACTAAAGTGGACGGGGAGAGTTGGAGAGCTTACTTGAAACACAGAACTACAGCTGTAGCGGTGGTCACAGACTGGTATGAAGTAACTCTCCGTCACGGATCCAAAGAAGCCAACACAAAGAAAACTAGGCAGGCGAGCAGGCAGCGGGACAGGCTAGAACAAAGGAGAAGCAGGCAGAAGATGGATCCTAAAAAACATGCAGCTCAATAGCGTGGGATCAACAGATTCAGCTGGCACCAACACATTACCACTTGTGACAGCGACAATACTCCAACACCAGACGTCCGTGACTCAGCTCCATAAAAGCGCTCACTGATGACGTCCAATGCGCCGCAGGTGTGCCGGAATGCCATCAAGCCCCGCCTCGCCTACCTATGGCAAAAAGGGAAACAAAACCCAAAAACAACTATACACCTACCCACCACCTCCTAACAACAGGACCCGGGCACCTTGTGATTGGCGAGTTCATCATGAACTTTTCTGTATACCAAACATTTCTAGAGTCAAATGTGAGGCGATCTTTACCACAGCTCAAGCTTGGATCAAACTGGGTCCCAAACACAGTAGTGATCCCAAGCACCGCAGAAAATCTGCAACAGACTGCCAGAAAAAGAATAAAGATATAAAGATGTAAGTCTCCCTGCATTGTGGAAGATGATAATTCCATTTTGGATGTTGTCAGAACTGAGGTCAGGGTCACTCCAGGCTGTCTGTCTCTGCTGGAGACTCGGGAGAGCTCCCACACAACCGTCTGTTCCTGCTGGAGGCTCAGCCACCTGTTCCCGTCAGACGCTCTGCAGAGTCCATCCCGCAACTACCTGCTCAACCACCTGCAACTGCTACACGGCATCTGGCCTGCCTCATCTTGTCCTGCCTTGTCTGGTACTGCACACCGGCCATCTGCCAAGCCACCCAAGAGCGTTCAGTTACATCCACTTCCAGCGCAACCTGCACGTCTACATCCATCCACCAAGCCGCACCGACGACAGTTACCATCCAAGCCTACCAAAGCCCTTTGATTCCTTCATCTCCCTCTTCTGGTTCCAAAGCCTTCATCACCACCATTGCCCTCTAGATCTGTTGACCAAGGATCTTCGCTTCCATGAGCGGCCTCCTGAATTGTGTTGCCGCTGCCGCTTTTCATGAGGTCAGTCCCCAGAACTGCTCCATCTCTGTCACAGCCGTTGGCTCCTTGGTTTGCCTCCTGAACTGTGTGTTGAACACCAGTGCTGCTGACCTCCAGGTCAGTCCCCTGAACTTCTTGGATTTGGACTACTGTGTTTTTATGCAACACAGCGTAAACATGACAAGAGGGTTATCAAGGCCCCAACCTGGTGATTTGATTCGATTTGATCCCATTTTGACTCAGACAGTCAGAAAGATTATAATTATCTTCATTTATCAGTACAAATCCATATTTTTATATCTATCTATGAAAACAAAGCTGACACTTGTGAGACTTCATCAGAGGTGAAAGCATAACAGCAGATGCCTTTGTGTCAAATTAACTGAGGATAAAACATGAAGGAGATTTTTCTGCCCTGTTCTTTTATAGCAGATAACCACCTTAAAAATATTCTGCAGTAGAACAAAAACAGAAGAAAACCATGAATCAACAGATAAACATTACCTGATGCTGCTAAAGTAAAGCAGAGTTACAAACTTATTTTTAGAGACAGAGATAAGCATTTTGCATTTTGGCAGAATTTGTAAAAGCTGAAACTTCTTCAGTATTGAACAGCGGAAATTAGGCTTTCTTGTCGGAGGTCATTTTTATACACCGGTAGACTGGTGCATAATAAGCAAGCAAATAATACAGAAAACTGATTTTTGATGGTATAAACTGGTCTCTGAGTACAGAGAGAGACTTAACTCATATAAGTTTATGAGTTAACCTAATTAACTGACTCCCTCATTAACCTGTCCAGGGTATCTTCCTCCTCATTTTGCCTCAGCGGGATCATGGCCCCTGGCCTTCTGACCCTGGGTCCGCTGCCTTGTTGATGAGACGCACTGCCAACACGCTAATACACGGCACACAGCAACAACAACTTACAATAATTGCTAAACTGTAGCGAGAGAAACCATAATAGACAAAATAAACCCTTTCCATTACCCCAACATAAATGTCATGCATTCTTCCAATTGTGTTCTTCAATGTTCATGTAATATTGTGGCATAATTACTTCTATCCACAACAAAAAATCTAACAAATAAGTCAAGCACTAAGACAGCACCTCGTGTCTACGCCTGGCTGTGAGCTGTCCCCATTTTCACCCCGCATCATAGTTTAATCCCGCTTCTGACTTCCCTCACTGCTCACTGTAAAATCCAAACAGATATAATTAGCTTTTTCCTAGTAAAAGGTCCTAGATTACTTTTGTAAATCTATGGGAACAGTCTCTTTAGAGTTAACCCGTTTCCTCTTTACAAAGCACTCCTAGTTTCTCAGCACACAACTTTTAGTTCTCTAAACTCCCCCTTTAACGGCTAGACTATATCAGGCATGAGCACTGTGTTTGGTCAATTGACATAACATAAAAATCATGCAAACTATTACTAAAGCTAATCCTCCCATAACTTTTGATTACTTTTGTGCTCACACCATAACCTCTGTCTAACGAGCTTTCGACCTTCTTTACAATTTAAACAACTAATCTTCTGGGACGGGCGATTCTCTGGGATCTATGCTTCTTTTAGATCACTGTGTCCCCCTTTGTTAGCCAGATCCGTTCGGTCTGGTGCTTCCTGGATTCTCGCCAACCCCTTCGTGCTTTTGCTGTGGTTCTGGAATCTGCTCCTTCTGTAAAGGACAGAAAAGGCAAACACTGCTCTGCGAAGCCTCAATAAGCTAATTTATTCATTCCTTGTTCTTTTAGCTATTTAAAGTTGGCTCAGAATATCATGTTTGAGACTCTCTGATCTACAGGATTAGTCTAATTATTATAATGTGTGTAAGCGTGTTTGCATTTACCGCTCTGCACTCTAAGTCCTTCATTATTGTCATGTGTGTATGAAAATAATTATAACCGCTTATTTTAGTAGAAGAAATCAAAAAGAAATCAAACATTTTCAATCTTAAGCATCTTCCCTTCTTTCACAGAAGCATGTTTCATTCAGCTTGCTGTCCCACAGTTTCCCCTTCAGTGTGGTACTCAGCTTCTCATGAACACAAGCATTTTATCTTCTAAATGGGATTCATTTTATTTTTAATCATTTAAGCTTAAACATGAAAACAATGATTTATGCGTAAGTTTTACCGTAGCTAAGTTATCAAGCACACTAAAAAGTCATACCCTGATCATGCAATCCATTCTTTCAAATTAAACCTAAAATTCCCCCTTTGACACATTTTATGTGTCAAACAGAATGAAATTGCTTCACCACATCTAGGAAATTAAAAGAAAAAGGTTAGTCATATTATTTCTCAGAAAACCTCAGCAATTCTCCTCTCAAGTAAACTTGCTCCGGGCTTGCAAACCTGTGTTAAGAAATGAAATAATTTTAGTTATCATGTTAAATCTCTTCAACTCCTCGAGCTTTCTTCCACATCACCCAGACAAAAACTTTTAATTATTATGAACTTCCCATTTGAAACCCCGTTTTCTTTTTATTTTCATTTTGCTTTTCCCACTTTAACATTTAGCATTTCCCAACAATGACCCACTTACAACCAATTAACCCAGATTTCTTAATCCAGACATCAATAACCCAAATTTAGTAGCCAAAGGGTTCAGTCTTTTTGGCCTGTCCCATTTGTATGGAAGCCCGTTTCCGCCACTAAAAAAAAAAAAAGGATCCATAACTCAAAATTCCGAGTTATTTTCTCGAAATTTCGATTTATTAACTCAAAATTTTGAGAAAAGTAACTCAAAATTTCGAGTTAGCGCTGCCAATCAGTAATCTACATGAATGACGTCATTTCCTCGTTACCCGGAAGCCCTCAGCTACAAATGCTACAGCTAAGCTACCGGTATTACATCCAGTCGTGAATGCACAGATTGCTGAGTGTTTTCAGCCTGGCTTCACAAATGATGAAATCCCTGTGTTATTAGCTGAATCACACGGTGTTACTATCAGCAAACGTACTCACGAAAGCGCCAATTTGTTGCGATCCGTTTTTGAGTGCGCGTTCCTCTGCACCATATGCTTCCGGGTAACAAGAAAGCGACCTCATTCACATATATTTTTGATTGGCAGAGCTAACTGAGAAAAGTAACTTTAAATTTTGAGTTATTAAGTCGAAATTTTGAGAAAATAACTCGAAATTTCGAGTTATGGATACTAGCTGTTTTGTTTTTATTTAGTGGCGGAAACGGGCTTCCATACATTTGGTTCTTTAGCCATCAGAATTGTTGTCTGAAGACCAACAAGGAGACCCAATGGATTTATTTTGCCAAATGGATCATCGTGGCGTTGCCGTATTGGTCCATTTGATCGACCTTTGTTTTTATTATTTATTATATTTTATTTTCAGATGTTACAGACGGGACAGACATGAGTGAGGGATAGGAAAGGGAGAAAGAAAGAGGAAGGAAAAGAAAAACAGAAGGGGAGAGGGACAGTGAGAAAGGAAAAAAAAATCTCCTGGATCACCTGTTGAGAGAAGAAGAAGAGAAAACAAGCAAAAAAAAAACAAAGCAACATACTAAACACAACACCATCGCATTAATCTAGCTAAGTGTAAACAGCAGTAAATACTAAATATTCAATGTTGTTGTGCAGCACGCAGGACAGACAGCGCACAATGTGCTTTGAAGTAGCAGCCAAGAAAGGTGTAATTTAAGTCTACGAGCAGTGAACACCCGTGTGCACACCTGTGTGGATCAGCACGCTTGTATTCAAATGGTTTCCACATGTAATGATCTGCAAGAGGATGTAGCGAGCCATAGCCCCGTCCCCCAGGGCATGAAGCAGGCATGGAGGAGATCCAGGCCCCAGACATCCAGAGGCCCCAGAGTGCAAGAGCCCAAGGAGGACCACCGGAGGGGCATCCGTGCCACCCTCCTGGCCACCCTCCTGGCTGAGGATCCCCAGACGAGGCGTCACCCAGTAGCCACCGAGCAGAAGCCAGAGGGGGCTGCACTGGCGTGCCCGCCGGCTCTGCCGGCAGCCAGCTGTGCCAGAGTGAACCGAGCCGCAGGCCCAGAGGCCGGAGGCCCGAGGGCCCCCTGCACCCCGGAGGAGGCCTGACCGAGCAACAGGCGCCAAGTAGCCACCGGGAGTGAGCCGGTACATACCTGAGCGCCCAGCCCCGGACACCAAGAACCACCAATGCACCGACCCCTGAGGGCATCAGTCACCGGCAGGGAGTGTGGTGAGGGGAGATAGGCCTTGGAGGGCCTGGGAGTTCCCAGAGAGGTGGAGTCTAAGACCCGACCTGACATATAGACACAGACAAACAGGCACACACAGACACACACATGCATTCCCACCCTCATGCACACATATGCAAACACTGGGGGCAGGGATAGCTCAGTAGGTAGAGTGGTGGCCCCATGATCGGAAGGTCGGGGGTTCGACTCCACTGAACGGCTACCCTGAGGTACCCCTGAGCAAGGTACCGTCCCTTCACACTGCTCCCCGGGCGCTGCACTGGTGGCTGCCCACTGCTTCACTGGGTGAATGGGTTAAATGCAGAGGAACTATTTCCCTATGGGGACTAACAAGCTCACTTTACACTTACTTTTACACTTTACACTTTACACTCAGCACTCACTCAACGTAGGGATAGACATACATGGACACTGTACACACAATCACACTCCCCAAACAAACTCTATACCCCGGGTCCAGGTACCCTCACCCCTGGAGGGGGAAGCGGCAACTAGGCCGAGGAGATGTTACCCTTTCCCACGGGGTAGAGGCAAGCGGACCGCCCCAGGCTCCGCAGCAGCAGGGAGGCCCCACATCCCAGATCCCAATCGGACGGCCAACACCTCCCAGCCCCCCCGCCCCGATGGCCAGCAGAGAACAGGGGTTTGTGAAGACCCCAAACCTCTAAGCCTAATCTTGAAAGTAGAGATTGTGTCTGTCTCCCGAATCCAAACTGGAAGCTGGTTCCACAGAAGAGGGGCCTGAAAACTGAAGGCTGTGCCTCCCATTCTACTTTTAAATACTCTTTACAACAAGTTGGCCTGCAGTGTGAGAGTGAAGTGATATGGTACTACAAGGTCATTAAGATAAGATGCCAGCCTAGCATAGCCTAGATTTACAGGTCTAGCATAACGTATCGTCAGGGTGACTGAAAGCATTTGGCAGAGGCGGCATTTGTAACTTTTTGAAGCTACTGCACTCAAAAAAGTGAAATTGGCTGGTTATTGCATTTACATGAGTCTTACTTATAATTTGAACAAAATAATTTGATGTTTCTATGGTATATGTAATCAAATCATTTACGATTTGTATGAAATTCAACAACTTAACAGTTGCTAAATTAATTCCTGTTAAAATGATGTGAAATAATCCAGCAAAAATGGTTAGTTGCTTGGACTCAAATAAATAAATAAATGTAAATATTTTAATTTACAAATATCAACATTGTTGTTGTTAACAAAAGTGTAAAGAAATTTTTTAAATCAAACCTTGTAACCATAGCTTTCCTACTTTTTTTTTTTAAGTATAGAACGACAGCTCGGTGGCAAGCACTGTTTCCTCGCTGCAAGAATGTCCTAAGTCCTAAGATCCACTAACTGGCCAGGGCCTTTCTGTGTGGTGTTAGCATAATTGTGTTTGCGTGGGTTCTCTCCAGGTACTCTGACTTCCTCCCACAGTCCAAAGACATGTGAGGTTACTTGATGATTCTAAATTGCCAATAAGTATGAACTGTGAATGTTAGTGCATATAGCTGTCTGTCCCACCTCTGCCATAGTCCTCTCACCCTATGACAGCTGGGAAAGGCTCGAGCCCCTCTAGCCTCCGAGATAAGCAGAGAAGAATGGACGGATGGGTTCCCTCCCTGAGCCTGGTTCTGCCAGAGGTTTCTTCATGTTAAAAGGGAGTTGTTCCCTTTTTTGTTCATTTAAATATTTGTTTTTTTGTTTGTTTGTTTTGTTTTTGTTGTTTGTTTTTTTTGGGGTGGGGGGTGGGGTGTTAGTGTGGACAGAGCTGTGGCTGTAAGGTTGTTAATGCCTGTCATGTTGGTAATCTCAGGTGGGGAGTCTTAACAGCCTTGTTTAGCCTGTGGGACAGACACTGGCAGGCCAACTAGAGCAGCTCTGGAGGTCGTTGAACCCATGGAATTAGACTTTTGGTCAGCTTTGATTGCTCTGGCAATCTAGTACAGGGGGCCATTTCAGCCTTGAGCTGAGGTGAAGAAAAAATGTAAAAAGTCATTGCCCTACAAATTGAGAATAAACACACACACACTTAAAGCAACAGTTTGTATAATGAGAAGGTTAAGCAAGTGTTTTGAAGCAGGTTTTTGTTACCATGGCTACAGGGATAATTATGTTTCTGTGCTTTTTGCATTTAAACCCACAAAGGTACCTAAAACAAGTCCCTTTGGTATTCTTTGTGTTCTTGTGTGTTACATTTTTAATTCTGATGCTCTGATGTAACTCAGCCTAATTAAAGTTTTCTGGTCACTCATTAGATAGTTGTTTTTTCTAGAAAAGGCAGAATGTGGAGCAGAGGACTTCAGTCCTGCTTAGACAAGCCAGTGATACCTTCTCACATATTTTGTAAAGCAACCTTTAAATCTGGAGGGGTTTCATTTGTGTTCTGCAGCCTTTTAATGTTTTCATGCACACATCAAATTTTTCTTCACTTGTCATTGTCGTTTATCGAGCTAATTTTTTCTTACCTGGTCACCTGTTGGGAGGTTCATCCGTCTGTCTGGTGAGAAGAGATGGAGCTGTGGACATTCGATATTCCACTCCAAAGTCCCAGAGGTCTGTACCTTTACTTTACTGTCTTTACTTTTCCACCAACTAACTACTGATGTCCAGTCAAAACTTCATAATCTGCCATTTATATAAAACAGAAACACTTGTTAAAGGTGATGAAGTGTTTTTGGGGGTTTTTTTGGTAAAAATTATTTAAAACTGATTCTGTTATTGCTGTTGGTGCTTTTACAGTTCTGGACCCTAACCACAATGTTAATAACACATTTTCTTTTTCTTTAAATAACAACCATAGTTGGAATCCAAGAGATCAAATAACAGACAACTCAAAAATATATATAACAACTGCATTATTAGTGTTTGTGGTGTTTCTTTTAACTAATGTCATTATTTGATTAAATCTATTGTTTTAACCAAACCTACAGTATTATTTGAAGTTATAGTACCTGCTTATGGGGTACAGTAATACAGCAAAAGTACAATTTGGTTTTTGGTACAGTCATACTGAAGTTTTAGTCCAGTCACACTGATGTTTATTTGGGTTCATTTATTTTAAAATTTAGGGTTCTTAAAGTAAATTTAACTTTAAAATAGGTGGTACTCATTTACTTTGCTATAAGGAGTTCATGTGACTCAATTTTGAGTAAGTTGTTAGCTTAAGTTATTTAATAATTCTGATACCATTAGATTTTAGATTAAATTAGATTTTTACAATAGAAATGGTGGTTACTTTCAAGGAGGTTAAGTGATTGTTTAGGTATGCTTGTCATTGTGATCACAAGTAACTTATTTTTACAGGAATCATTTTAATACAGCTCAAAATACCACAAATCTTGACGTTCTCACAAAAAACCCAGCCTGATCTCATAGCAGTTCATGATATACTCATGACTACTAATCTACTGATTCCCGTTGCTGGCCCACATTTCACAACAGTATGTTGTGTCCTTGAGCACAATTTTTCTTCAGTCCACTCTATTTGTTTATTAAAAAAGTTAGATAAATTCTAGATTAACAATTAACAAAGAGTGTATTTGTTTTCATGGCAGATGTTGAACTTTGAGTTACATGTCAGTTTTCCACAAATCACTTGTATGATTTTTTTTATCCATTAAATTGCATGTATGTCATTTGATTAAGGTTCGTCATTTGAAACCTCTTGGTTAGGTTTTGAAAAAGTGATCTCAGTAAAATTATAAACCTTGTCACAGCTGGTGGTAAAACCTCCCTGCTTTTTCTGCAAAAATATGTGCTTTTGACACAAAATGCATTCCCTGCCAAAATGCATTACTTACAAATTTATGATAATTCATTTTTGACTATTTCCTACTCGTCACGGCTGCTACAACAGTCGTGTGGTGTTTGTGAAGGAAGGACCTAAATGCAGGCGAAGGCTGTGATTCGAGTGAGCGTTTTATTTACAGTGTCTGCACAGTGACAAAAACAGGAAATAATGATTGGGGAGCTACCAAAACCTAGAATGGGAAAACCAACGTCATGCAAACTCAAACTGAAAAACAAAACGCTAAACACTGTGATACCTGAAACCACGAGGAGACAAAAGGCACGGGAACACATGGCATGAGAGGTGGGGATGACACAGAGAAACACCAAGAAACGCAGAGGGCCCCTTCGCCTAATGTCCTGGTGCAGTTGTGTACTGAATAATATAATGTCTGTGAGTATACTGATTTTGAAGTACTGTGTAAAATGTAATTAAGACCACAATGATAATGCTTTTGCTAAACATGGCTCAAACTCTCCTAGGTTTAAGTCATCATCTAACCATAGCTGTATTCATAAGATAAGAAATCTTGGTAATCCAGATCGAAGGACTAAAAAGTACTTTTTGTTTGCCTCTGAAGAAGGCAAGGACAAATTCCTTGGGCAAGTATTGGGATCATCGCTGAAAATGGCTTGAACCTTGTTTCTTTATTTTTGGAAACATGTTTTTTATATGAGTAGATGAATTTTGAACATTTTGGCCAGTCTGAAAAACTTCACTGTGAATGATTTTAAAGCATCTCAGCAGTAAACAGAATCAGAATTACAATTATTGTTTCTTTTTGCATAAAAAAGAAATTTGTCTTGCTATCATGTTACAAACAGTCGCTTAAAAATAAAAAAAAATATGAATATTTAGCTATGAAAAACCTAATATTTATACCAATATCACACATAACATATCACTCTCTCCACTAAGAAAAAGAGAGATTTTGAGGTTCGGGGCTTTTATGCTTTATTAAGTTTGTGAAATAGTCCAGCTGCATGGGGAAAAAACTGGTACTGATGGACTGCAGCTTCCTGCCAGAGGTTAGTGGGACTAAAAATTTATGTAATGTGGGAATGGCAATCTCTCATGTCTGTCACAGACATACTAGTAGTACAAACTATACTGTGGTGGGTCCATCTTCTAGATTTAATGTTATGCCAAGAGAAAAAAAAGTGGCTTTTTAACATATTGTCTGCCTAAATATAAATTTAATATATAAATATCCGTGTAAAAGATGGTCATAGTTTCTGATTCTGAAAAGGAAAGCCAAAGCAGAAGTGCCTGACACTTTCATTTTTTTTTTTTACCACGTCAGCAGAAGACCACTCCTCTGGATGAAAAATCTAGTTTTGAAGTCTGTAGGAAACAACCTTAACATTAAGTTATTTTATGAGCTTTATACATACTTGATGAGATTTGGTCTTACACCATAGTTTTAAGTCTTATAAATTCAACATGATGATCACCCTGTTAATGGTCCCACAGAAAAACAGAATAAAACACAGTGTGATTTGGGGCATTGTTACTTTATAATTGGCATGTTGCTATCATATAAGCATGGCACGTCTTTCAAAAAACTTGAGGACAATAGAAAAAATGCTTAGTGGAACTTTACTGGCCAGTAGGTGCATCACAGCTGGCATCATATATACATCATATCAGCAGCACAAACAATGCACCTTTTTGGACTTGGACCCCTCTGATGAACACTGATGAGCTCTTTTTTTCCTTCAGATTTCCCAACTTTGTCAACCAATCACAGATCTAGTTCTGTTAATGAGACCTTGGGACTCGGTGGTGTCACGTTCTTTATCATCCAGGGCCTCACAAGCCTCGATGAGAAAAAGATAATACTTTTTTCCATCCTGTTGCTGATTTACATCATGGTCCTGGGAGGAAACAGCATCATCATCTATGTGGTACAGAGAACAGTTTAATCAATATTGTCGTAGTCTAATAAAGAGTTGAGGATGAGGTGAGGATGTGACGATTACCATCTATGTCTTTCCTGCTGCAGGCACTGACGGATCCAAAGCTCAACTCTCCACTGTACTTCTTCCTCTGCAACCTCTCCTTTGTGGACATGGTCTACACCACAACCACCATCCCCAACATGCTATCTGGCTTACTGACAGATATCTTAACCATCTCTGTCCTGGGCTGCTTACTCCAGATGTACTTCTTCATTCAGTTATCTGTTACAGGCCGTGCCATTCTCACAGTCATGGCATACGATCGCTACGTGGCGATCTGCAACCCTCTGCAATACAACAGCATCATGACCAGGCCTGTCCGACTGCTACTTGTTGCAGGAGCCTGGGGATTCGGTGCAATTTGCACTCTTCCTGTTACTGTGATTGCCTTTGAGAGGCCTTACTGTGGCCCAAATGTGGTGAAACATGCCTGGTGCGACCCATCTTCTGTAAGGCGGCTTGTGTGCAGTGACACCTCTTTGGATAACATTGTGTCTCTCTTATTTGCAATGGTGTCGCTGGTGACCACAGGTGTCTTCATACTCTCCTCCTACATCTTGATTGGTTTTTCCATATCCAGGATGGTTGTTGCTCAGAGGCTGAAGGCGCTCAGAACATGTTCTGCCCACCTGACTGTGGTGTCCATCTCTTATGCAGCAGCCTCATTTGTATACATTTCCTACCGAGTGGGAAACTTTTCATCAGAGGTAAAAACTTTGCTTTGCTTTCTCTGTAATGTCTCAGTGCAGTACTCTGTAAAGGTCTTGAGCCACCTCTATTTATTTATATTTTTGGTAGGAAAACAAGAAATACATGCAGAGATTTACTGAAACAAACAGACCAAAATGGAAATACAGTATCAATGACAAAAACAGCATTTGGACATTTCTAATGAGCTGTCAATATTTGCTATAACCACATTTATTCTCCACCTTTTCTTCTTCAGCAGAACCAGGACTCTCATGGACAAGATTTCATGTAAACTCCCCTGAGTGGGTTAGGGTACTTGTTGGCCTAGGTGTGAATAAGAGCGTGAGATGAGCAAAAAAGAAGCCAGTGGCTAAAGAAGGAATTTGAAAGACCTTCAGAAATCCTGGAGAACTATTGGTTAAGACGACTTTAAAGGAAAACATAAAGAAATGTGGTTTAACACTTTTACACATTACTATACGTCAAACGGTTTTAAAGTGTCAGAAGAAACAACATTAACAGTAACATTAAGAGTTTGGTGACATTGCTCAAAGTAAGTCTAAAGAGCTTGGAAAGAAAGCTGGACTTCTTTAACTTTCTTGAAGGCAATTCCCCTTTCATTTGAGAAGCTTCTTCAGTTGAGAAGCTTGAAGTCATCTAGGTCATCCTACCACGACCTGGATGACTGAGAACCTACACAGACATATTGCCTCAAAATAAGGTACATTTGTTTCACTTGTGTTTTCATTTAGGGCTGAGCCCAGAGAGTTAACAGCCAGTGTTGGGAAAGTTACTTTTAAAGTGTATTCCACTACAGATATATTACAGATGTATTACTATTACTGAAGGCTACTCGCCATTACAATGCCAACTAGATCATTAAATCTTAATATAATCTTAATATAAAATGGACATTAGGTAAGGCTGCACTTTTTGCAGTGATTGTGTATAGGAGACTGTTTCTGTATCAGTCTAAGAAGCTTGGAAAGCTTCTCATCTGAGAAGCTTCTTGAGTTCTGACTATGATGACCTGGATAACTGAGAACCTTCACAGACATATTTCTGGATCAGTAATATGTTTTCTTTTTATCTGTTAATAATCATGTGGAACTGCACATGATTATTTGCAGCTAGCAAGTTGTTAATGCTATCCATCAGTCTAAAACCACCATGTTAATATGTGGAGATCCTGAAGGCTGCTCAAAAAAGATAATATTTTAAATATTTGTTCAATTAAAATTAGTTCAAATTATAATTTTTTTCTTAAAGAAATCTGCTACATCATGTATAATTTATGTCATGTGTAATTTCCATTGCAAATATCAATCACAGCTAAATTAAGAGGGGATGGCAGTAAAAAGCTGTGATGTCATCAAGTACACTGCCGTTCTAATTGTGGAACGATCGCACTGCGTTCTCAGGAAGTCTGGACTCCTGTGTGAACTTACGAAGTCCGGACACGCGAAAATGCGAGTACGGACTCGTGTACAGTGGCTTGCAAAAGTATTCGCCCCCCTTGAACTTTTTTTGTCACATTACAGCCACAAACATGAATCAGTTTTATTGGACTTCCAGGTGAAAGACCAACACAAAGTGGTGCACACGTGAGAAGTGGAACGAAAATCATACATGATTGCAAACATTTGTTACAAATAAATAACTGCAAAGTGGGGTGTGCGTAATTATTCACCCCCTTTGGTCTGAGTGCAGTCAGTTGCACATAGACATTGCCTGATGAGTGCTAATGACTAAATAGAGTGCACCTGCATGTAATCTAATGTCAGTACAAATACAGCTGCTCTGTGACGGCCTCAGAGGTTGTTGTCTAAGAGAATATTGGGAGCAACAACACCATGAAGTCCAAAGAACACAGCAGACAGGTCAGGGATAAAGTTATCGAGACATTTAAAGCAGGCTTAGGCTACAAAAAGATTTCCCAAGCCTTGAACATCCCCAGAGCGTTCTCACTCCCGAGGCGTAACATGTCGACGTTTTGTCACGTCCCGCGGCGTTCCTGAGAAACGCGAAAGGAGACCTTCGGCGTTCTTATGGTACGCGGCGGGTTATGGCTGGAATCCAGTGCAATGACGCTCCCGCGGGAGTAGACGTTCCAGCCCTGTATTCCAGCCCTAAACCTAACCTTATCCCTAGCCCTGACCATAACCTTATTCCTGACCTTAACCAGGACTTTAATGATGTTAAATAGCGTGTTTCTAAGCGATTTGAAGAATAAGAGCGAACATGTGTAGGTTCAGTCTAGACGGTTCTCATATTTCCTCTTTTTCCGAGGTCGTCATTTAGGAACGTGGTGGGTAGCCGAAAACGTAATATGTTGACGATTTGTCACCTAGCGTAAAATGTTACGCTTTGGGAGTGAGAACGGGTTGACATCCCACAGAGCACTGTTCAATCCATCACTCAGAAATGGAAGGAGTATGGCACAACTGTAAACCTACCAAGACAAGGCCGTCCACCTAAACTCACAGGCCGAACAAGGAGAGCACTGATCAGAAATGCAGCCAAGAGGCCCATGGTGACTCTGGACGAGCTGCAGAGATCTACAGCTCAGGTGGGGGAATCTGTCCACAGGACAACTATTAGTCGTGCACTGCACAAAGTTGGCCTTTATGGAAGAGTGGCAAGAAGAAAGCCATTGTTAACAGAAAACCAGAAGAAGTCCTGTTTGCAGTTTGCCACAAGCCATGTGGGGGACACAGCAAACATGTGGAAGAAGCTGCTCTGGTCAGATGAGACCAAAATGCAAAACGCTATGTGTGGAAAACTAACACTGCACATCACTCTGAACACACCATCCCCACTGTCAGATATGGTGGTGGCAGCATCATGCTCTGGGGGGGCTTCTCTTCAGCAGGGACAGGGAAGCTGGTCAGAGTTGATGGGAAGATGGATGAAGCCAAATACAGGGCAATCTTGGAAGAAAACCTCTTGGAGTCTGCAAAAGACTTGAGACTGGGGCGGAGGTTCACCTTCCAGCAGGACAACGACCCTGAACATAAAGCCAGGAAACAATGGGATGGTTTAAAACAAAACATATCCATGTGTTAGAACGGCCCAGTCAAAGTCCAGATCTAAATCCAATCCAGAATCTGTGGCAAGATCTGAAAACTGCTGTTCACAAACGCTGTCCATCTAATCTGACTGAGCTGGAGCTGTTTTGTAAAGAAGAATGGGCAAAGATTTCAGTCTGTAGATGTGCAAAGCTGGTAGAGACAGACCCTAAAAGACTGGCAGCTGGACCTGCAGCAAAAGGTGGTTCTACAAAGTATCGACTCAGGGGGCTGAATAATTACGCACACCCCACTTTGCAGTTATTTATTTCTAAAAAATGTTTGGAATCATGTATGATTTTGTTTCCACTTCTCACGTGTGCACCACTTTGTGTTGGTCTTTCACCTGGAATTCCAATAAAACTGATTCATGTTTGTGGCTGTAATGTGACAAAATGTGGAAAAGTTCAAGGGGCCGAATACTTTTGCAAGCCACTGTACATGAGGATTTAGAAAAGGCCTAACAATCTGCAAACTACCCTCAGCTAACGCCAGCTAACAATGTTAGCTCGGTATGGAGTATCCTTCATTAAAAGTAATAAATATCACACAGCAATAGTACATCAAAGATACTGAAGTTTCGCCCATCCCATTCTTCTTATGAGGTTGTGTTGGAATTTCCAAGAAATGCATTCCTGCCTGTGCACTGCTGGCTGTTGGGCTGGCTCTGGGTCAGCCCAAAAGCTGATGCCACCAACATTAACAGGACATTTACATTACAGCCTCTTATTATGTGTTTTGTTTGGGTTTCCAGCAATCAGAATCAGGTAAACTTTATTAATACCAGATGGAAATTGTTAAAAAGAAGAAGAAAAAAGGGCCTGCTGCGAATTGTACTCGAACTCAGGCCGGCTGCTCATAGCCATGCGATATATGACTACATGCACCTGCGCCAAGTGCGTTTAATCACCAAAATTGGAGAAGGCATAGAGAGGGGATAGCCTAATATATGAAGCCAGAAACTATTGCTGTGTATTCTATTTATTTCAGCAAAGTAACTGTATTCTGATTACCACCTATTTAAATGGTAACTGTAACAGAATACAGTTACTCATATTTTGTATTTTAAATACATAACGCCGGTACATGTATTCTGTTACTCCCCAACACTCTTGACAACCAGGTGATATGTTAAATCACCTTGTGGATACAATAAACCACGACAAACCAAAAAGTACTTGCATCATTACTGTGATAACATGTTGATATGACTTCCACCACAGAGCTGGATACTTTCATAATGTTTCTGGTTTAAATCCCAGGGAAAAAAAAGTCATGCCAGTTTTTACCAAGGGCCATGCAGCATGACTCCTGGGTAAAAAACCATTCATGCTAAAGGACCAGATGGACCAGCAATGTCATCCTCGAGTATATAAACAGATGAATTAAGCATTACATCTGACTCTGTTTCAGGTGCGGATCATTGTGTCTGTGCTGTACTCTGCTCTGACTCCCTTCCTGAACCCGATGATCTACAGTCTGAGGAACAAAGAGCTGCGAGAGTCTATCAGAAGAACTTTGAGCAGGTTCAGACCTGCTGCTGTGTTACCCACCAAGAAAATCAGCACTTTGTCCTGAAAAAGTGTCTGACACAAATCATTTCTAGAAATGGTGATCTTTTAATTACATGGTTGATTGTGCCAATATTAATAATAGTTGTCCAATTGTTTATGTACTGATGAGCTCATATATAAAATCTACTGATAAAGTACTGCATTAATTAGTTAACATTTTGTCATTTTGGTTCCCTTGTCTCTGTCACTTTCTTTTAATGTTTGAAATAAAGTCAATGTTAACAAAACCTTTAAACGTTTTTACATTTCTCTTCAGCTACACCAGACAGTACAGCAGTAAGCTGTGAATCTTGAAGCTGTTATATTGTTAAATAGTGGTTAACAGAGACTACATGAGTTATCTGGGTCATTCATGAAGTGATTGGCTTACACCCAAGTGTTCTTATGACTATTTTACAGTTAAATAATAATTCATATATAATTATTATAATTATTACAGAGAATTTGTTAAGCAGTTCCTGACCCAAGTGGAGGAGTTTAAGTATCTCGGGGTCTTGTTCACGAGTGACGGGAGAAGGGAGCTGGAGATTGACAGACGTACCGGTCTGTTGTGGTGAAGAGAGAGCTGAGTGTAAAAGCGAAGCTCTCAATTTACCGGTCGATCTACGTCCCTACCCTCACCTATGGTCCACGAGCTGTGGGTAGTGACCGAAAGAATGAGATCGCGAATACAAGTGGCGGAAATGGGCTTCCTCCAAAGGGTGGCTGGCCTCTCCCTTTGAGATAGGTTGAGAAGTTCGGCCATTCGGGAGGGGCTCAGAGTAGAGCAGCTGCTCCTCCACATCGAAAGGAGCCAGCTGAGGAGGTTCAGGCATCTGACAAGGATGCCTTCTGGGTGAGGTTTTCCAAGCATGTCCCACCGGGAGGAGGCCCTGGGGCAGACCCAGGACACGCTGGAGAGATTATATCTCTCAGCTGGCCTGGGAATGCCTTGGTGTTCCCCCGGATAAGCTGGAGGAGGTGGCTGGGGAGAGGGAGGTCTGGGCTTCTCTGCTTGGGCTGCTGCCCCCGTGACCCGGTCCCGGAGAAGCAGAAGAAGATGGATGGATGGATTATTAAGAAATTTGTGATTGACAAAATGCCCAAGTATCATTAATATTAATTTTGCACAGAACTTCTTTTTGCAAGAATCTGAAAATCTGGTAGAAGCTCGGTGGCCTTTGTTGAGGGAACTAGTGTGACACTAACTTCAGTTAAACTTACAGTTGGCTGTTTGTTTTTTCTTTTTCTTTCTTTTTCTTTTTTTTTTACAAAAAACTGATGCAATTTCATAAACTTAGAATTAATTTATTAAAAATACATAGAAGCCAGTCTCCTGAATTGAAGCCGTGCAGGGCTCTAACACACCAAAATGTGCATAAACGTGCTCATTCATGGTTTCCATAGGATTATGCACTTAAATTGACAGCACTAAGAAAACACAATTTAGTTCACTGCGATCAGCACTTCACTCTCACACTGCAGGCCAACTTGTTGTAAAGAGTATTTTAATGTAGAATGGGAGGCAGAGCCTTCAGTTTTCAGGCCCCTCTTCTGTGGAACCAGCTTCCAGTTTGGATTCAGGAGACAGACACTATCTCTACTTTCAAGATTAGGCTTCAAACTTTCCTTTTTTGCTAAAGCATATAGTTAGGGCTGGACCAGGTGACCCTGAATCCTCCCTTAGTTATGCTGCAGTAGGTGTAGACCAATCAATCAATCAATCAAAATTTATTTATATAGCACATTTTTAAAGACCGAAGTACACCAAAGTGCTTTCCAGTAAAATCATGATACAGATAAAACTGCTGGGGGATTCCCATGATGCACTGAGTATTTCTTCTTTGGTCACCTTTCTCACTCGCTATGTGTTAACAGACCTCTCTGCATTGAATCATATCTGTCATTAACCTCTGTCTCTCTTCCACGGCATGTCTTTATCCTGTCTTCCTTCTCTCTCCTCAACCAGTCACAGCAAATGGCCCCGCCCCTCCCTGAGCCTGGTTCTGCTGGAGGTTTCTTCCTGTTAAAAGGGAGTTTTTCCTTCCCACTGTCGTCAAAGTGTTTGCTCATAGGGGGTCATATGATTGTTGGGTTTTTCTCTGTATCTATTATATTATATCTATCCACTGTACAATATAAAGCACCTTGAGGCGACTGTTGTTGTGATTTGGCGCTGTATAAATAAAATTGAATTGAATGCTCTAGAAATTTCTAAGAACCTAAATATGAAAATATGCTACTGAAATGTCACCTTTAGGCTTTCATCAAAAGTGTCTCACTGGCACTGGAAAAAAAAAATTGAAAAACATAAACCACAGTAAATTTGATACTTTTGGAGCTGGGGATTTTTTTAGACCCTTGTAAATGTTTCATTTTTCTCTCTTATCTTTGTTATGAAATAAATATATATTGTTAGTGCTTATTTTCTGTTTATATTGGTTTATAGAGTAGGAAAACGCCCCTGTGAGTTAGAATGTGTGCCAAAAGTCACAGAGTACTGACAGAAGACTGCACGCTTTGTGCAGAGAACAGGAAGCGTGGCAGACAGAAAGTGAAACTAAGTAGAGTGTTTAATCGAAACTTAAAGTGTTCGTGAAGTCTAGAGGAAGTATATAAATAACCAGACTGCCTGCTGCTGCTTCAGACTTGAGCTGATGACTCTGTGCTCAGTCTCCGTTCCCAGCAATGTAAAATAAAGATCATTTTTTGAGCTTTGACCACTTTGAGCCTAGTCTTTCTTTGCCGTTAAAAGAATACAAAGAACTGAATTTAATATCTTCCCTACACTTTAAAGCACTATTATGGCCTCATTGAACAATACAAAAATGAAGACTTTTAAAGATCATGCACTCAAATAGTGGCCAGATAACACAATAATGAATAATGACAAACAAGCTGAAGTGATGCTCACTTTATCGATATACACCAGGGGTCGGCAACCTTTCTTATGATGAGTGCCATCCAAAATTTCCTCAGAAGTCAATGTGCCATATGATTACATTAGCAATACATTTAATAACGCTCTATATTAACAGTTACACACTATATAGAACCACTTTACAGAATTATATTTGTTCAGATGTTGGCAGCTATCAGCGAATAGTTATCAGCTACTTTGAAAAAAAAAAAGACTTTTTATCCATAACAGCAAATGAACTGAACAACAGAAAATACAAATGCTGTTTATGGCCTCCTCACAACAGTGATAAGAAAAATAAACTGGGCCAATATGTTTGTTAATACAGAGACACACATGTTACTGTGATCTCTGGTCTCCGAGTGTCCAGCATTAAGAGGCTACCTGAGGACTCATGTGAGAGAAAATCTGCTCACACAGATATGTAGAGCCAAATACTGTCAATAAGGCCTCTGCAACGTTCTGTAGACAGTTAAACTTGTCAGGTAGTGACGTCCAGCAGGTGAAAATGCAAGCTCCATGAACACGCACAGCTGTGGACTGTAGGCTAAGTTATTTTTAGCCAATTACAAGTTGAATCTGGTAGTTGGGCTGTTAGCTAAGATACCGTCATTAAGAAGCAGCACAACTAATGTGTCTATGCGAGCTACTTTGCATGCCAGCTATGGTACACGTTCCCAGGGTTGCCGACACCTGATATACATCTACTTGACCCACTGTAGGATATTCATTTGGTATTAAGAGGTGTTACCACACTCTGCAATTTTATCACAACTAATCCACAATTTGTCCCCATAAAGTACCTCTGACAAGGAAAATGTCTGATCAGTTTCCAAAGTATTTGGACATGTTAGCATAAACAAAGACAAAAAAGAAGCTTAGTTCACCAGTAACTCTGTTACAGATGACACAAGAATTGTTTCTTTACATAAGACTCTTGTTTGCTTAGTAATATATTTAATCTATGATTAATAATGATTTCTAAAGTAAACTTTACCATACAGAAAACAGATGATGTATTGTGTTTTGCCTTGTTTACCAAAAGTAGCAGTAGTTAACCTGACATTAAGTGATAATATGTTTTTGGGTAAATTAATTTGAAAAGGTTTCACTGGTGATTTGAGGGTGCTTTCAAGAAACCAAACGTTTTTACATTTCTCTTATAAGGAAAGAGAGAACTTCCATTCATCCATTCTGAATGGATGAGAAATGGATGTGTGGTGCTGTGAAAGTCAAAAGTTAAAGAAATAATGGATTGCTGGAAAGTTTATGGTTATCAGATTATTTTCACCCGACATCAGTAACCTGACAGAGGTTAAAACATGTTTCTAAGGAGCACATGAGATTTCAGCATGGTAGTTTAAAAAGGTGTTAGGAAAAATGTACATATTGAAAAAGATTAAAGCTAAAATTCTTAAGAATACAAGTGTCAAAGTAACAACATGCAATTAAACGCATACAATATTGCCGTTGCATAATAAGATCACAAATTTCAACAAAGTTCAACTGAATGAGATGTGTAAAAATAACAGTCAGTTTCCTATATTAAATTATAACTCAAAGCCTGTTAAACACAGTTAAAAGATCAGTTTCTTATAGCTAAAAATGAAATTGCCCTGCAGGAGAAGGAAGTCATTTTTTCCTTGTAAAAATAGTATAGACAGTGATTTTTTTCTCTAACGGCTTTGATCTGATGTCCGTAAATAATGGCGTTTAAAGAAGGTGGTACCACGTGGAACAAGATGGATGCCAGCTTCCTATGGTCTGAAAGGTTCTCAAACCGATGCAGAATGATGATGATGTTTCCTGACAGAAGCAGAATGATGTACACAGCCAGGTGTGCACAGGTTTGCAGGGCTTTACTGTTCAGAGCCTGGTTTTTCCTACTCAAACACACCATGGAGATCCTCAGGTAGGTGATCGTCACACTCCACAGTGAGCAGGCCATTTTGGCCATGGTGGAGCCGAGGCCATAGAACATTTTCACATGAGAGCTTGAACAGGGAGGCGTTGTCGCAGAACGGGTTGCTGATGGTGCGTCTACAGCGAGACAAGCGAATGCTGAGGCCAAATAGCAAAATAAATCAGAGAGAAAGCAAAAAAGTCATGACTGCCCAAATCAACAAATGGGTACAATGTTAGAAATAATTAATGTACTGGTTGAATCAACAGCACCAAATGACCTGAAAGATCACAGAAGACAAATGAAATGCAGAGTAGCAGAATTATTTCCATGGTTAAGGGGAAAAATATGACATAACATTTAACCAAATCAAAAACACTTTTGACGAGGTTGCTACAATCAAAGCTACAATCAAGATGTGCCGTCATAAATGGAAATAAAGGGAGTTTACAACAAGCTGCAAACCAATTTTTACACTAAAGAAGAGGAAGGCCAGACAACATCTGAATGAGTCTGCACACGTCTTAAAAGATTCTTTGAACAGATGAAAGATGGAACTGGGTCAACTTTTTAGCAGCACTGATGCACGGACTGCTTCTAACCTGCTATGCTAGTGTGAACAATGTGGACAGAATAAGTTAGAGAAACCAACTAGGAACCCGCAGAGTGCCAGCTGAGATGCCAGCACCTCTCAGACAAAGCCATTTGTTGAAGTGGCTGTATGACAGTTTCTACAGGTGGAAGAAGAGCAGTAATCAACATCTGCACACGTATTGCCTGTAACAAGTAAACAGATTTTTTTGTGTAAGTCAATACATGTTACAAATATTGTATAATTAATGTCCTCATTTGTTGTAGTACAAGCAAGATAAAAATAATATATGAATAAAGTTCAGTTCCGCCACTGAGTTAAATTTACATAGACAGTTCACCAGTTCAGAAAATAATAGAAATTGAAGGGAACTGCACTTACTACAAAAAGAAATTTAAACTTCATGGCAGAAACAGAAAAACCAGATGAACAGATTCAACCTGTTCAACCTTTTGGGATTTAAAAAAAAAAAAAAAAAAACTTTTGTTCCACATGCATAGGTCAAAGGAGCAGTGTGGGATTTAGCAGTGAAGTTGCATATTACAACTAACTGAATTTAGTGAAATGCGACATAAGAAATGGAAAAGAGTAAGCGTGAGCTGTTACCTAATCATCACCTGATGCACTATCTAGGTTGTGGTTGTGGTTTGTTTTATTATGTGTGAAGCTCTTTAAGTTTGTGCAGCTTCCCCGCTTGAAAGGGATTGATGCATCTACCACAACTGGATTTTATACAATGATCAGGCAGATCTTTTGTTTTCCTTCTTTCTTTAATCTTCTTTTCGGCCATAGTCAGCTATAGGTGAAAAACATTTAAATACAAACCAAAAAACCAAAATACAAATTATGTTTGCTATCATACATCTGAGAATATTGTGAACAATCCCAAACATTTTTTTTACCACATCAATGCAGTGCATAAGCTTCGTAGCACAATTTGTACTTGAGTATTATTTATAATAATTATAATAATTAAATGATTAATCTGCATTTGAGCTTAAGCAGTAACAATAGTATTTATAACCAGCTTCTCTTAACCATATGCAAGCATTAACAGTCTTCCATGCAGACCAACAATAAACAATAGTGCTGCTTGCGACCAACTCACGGCACAATGTTAATGCTACGTAAGGACTTAGCCCCAGAACCGCTGTAACTTGAGCATACCCGGACATTGACGTCCCTCACAATACCTTTTTTGTCTGGATTAGTGCTGACAACTATGCCCATCTTGAAGTGTCCTCTCAGCGCATTCTGATCACTTAACCAGACATCTCCAACAGCGACATTTCTGTGTGCAGTGTGCCACTTGCTCCTTACAAACAAATTGGGGCCAGCAAGTTGGCTCCAGGACCTCCAAAACTTGCTCACTTCTGGAGTCTTCCTGGAGTCTCTTATAGGGGTAAATGGAAAAGTCAAACATCTTGAAGTCCCCATTTTGAGATGCTCGACCAAGCAAAAGAGTGTTGGGTGTGACGTAATGAATGCAACCTTCCCGACTCTGTACTCTGGCATTAATCGGGCGCTCATTTGCAAGGTTAGCTGCCACATGAAGAGCTGTCTGGAACTCACTGTAACTTAGCCCAGACTCCCTTCCAAGACTCTGGAACGCTCTCTTCACAATGCGCACAGCAGCCTCAGCAGCTCTATTCCTATGTGGGGAATCAGCTGGATTAACTTTCCACATCCACTCTGTTCCATTCTTTGCCGCAGTCTCCTCCAAGACGAGCTTGTTCTGACTTTCCAAGAATTCATAAAGTTCCTTCAAGACAGACTTTGCTCCTATGAAATTGATGCCAGGGTCGGACCAGATCTTTCTTGGATGTCCTCTAATTGCTGTAAATCTCTGGTAAGCCATCAAGAATCCTTCAATCGACAAGGAGTTTACTAACTCCGTGTGAATCGCCCTGCTGGCCATACAACAGAATACAACTCAAACTCGAAAGGTAAACCAGGTTGAGTTCGTTCCGGAGGTAAGTCACCCATTATTTGCCGGCAACTCTGTACTTTTGCTTTCCAGCAAACCACACAACCATCAACAACCTTTTGGGCAATTCTTCTCCCTCTGATGACCCACGCTTTCTTCCTCATTCTGAGCAGGGTCCCAACAACTCCCTGATGACTCTTGTGGAGATACAGAAATTCTTTTATTGCTGCCATATAATCTGCATCATTATAACTGCAGTAATAACATTCAATAATATTTCTTACAGTATTGATATTGCATTAAAGTTGTTGATTGAAGATGTCCATTTGAGGATCCTTCCTTTAGGTTAACTTTTATTACAAGTATGGTTAGAAGTATTTTATACACATTGCATATCTGTGCTTATTTTGAGTTGATGTTCGGTTCATTAAGGGTCTTAAGCTTCACTGGCGTGACTGTCCAGGTGATGCATGCTGAGGGAAACTAGAACATAGAAGGATAACTTCAATGCATGCTTACAACACATATAATCTAGGAATGCGTCAGGCCTGAGGCCTTAACTCATTTGGTGTCTCACTATATTTTACTCTACTTGGCAACAGATGACCAGAGTCAATAATTAGCCCCAGAGACCCTGAGGGCTTGAAGTTTATTACCTTGTATGGAAGGTGTTATAGAAAAGAGAAGTTCTATGTCTGTCTATAGCTATTAAAGATGTACAAGATGTACAATTAATGTCTGGAACCTATTTTGATCTGTCATTGATGCCATGGGGGGGGCGTGTACCCCGCTGCTTTATAAGTATCCACAACATGTATTTTGGTCAGAAGACAATAAACTCACCGTTTGATTGCACTTTTCTGGGGCCTCCGTGGTTTGCGACACTTCTCTACATTGGTCGATTTTACGACACTCTAATTGTGGGCCTCCCGGGCTAACAGTGTAGACACCCACTCATCATAAGCCAAGTTGGGAACACTAATCAGGTCTTTCTTAAAAGCTTGCACTCGGCCACCACAAACAAAGAGCCCAGAGCCTGGGTCTTTGTATACTACCAGTCTATCTGTAGTAGTGCTTGGGAAGACTGCACTGTTTTGTGCAGCAAGGAAGATGTCTCTTAGGGCATCTTCACGTTCCTTCACTGAAATTACTCCTGCCAACGGGACTGCCTCCCACTTTGGGTCATTAGCAGCTGGATTTCCCCCAAGAAACTTTCTTGCTGCTCTCCAAGTCAAAGCAACTGATCTAACCAATCGAGTTAGGCCACTGAACCGCTTGACATCTACAAGGTTGTTGATGATTGACCCTGCAGGTGGTCTTCGCTGCTCTCCCTGGGGCTCAGCCCGACTTTGCTTTTCTTCCTGCCCCCTTATCTTGGCCCTTGTCAAGGCAGCGACAAATGCCTTTCTTTGCAGCTTATTGACGTTTTCTTTGGCAGTGGCGGCTAACTCTTTAGCTGACCTAACTGGCCACTTGCTCACAGGCAGACTCAAGAACCTTGGACCATTTTGCCACTGAGTCTTCATCTAGATCTCTGGGACTAGCTCCTCTTGTGACTACAACCGCAATGTTCTGAGGGCTAGGGATCCACCACCAATCTTGAATCCTTGTGCTGCTCTGTATTTCTCCAATCCTATTTGCGAAAAAGGTCTGATAACCATAGCTCTCCCGCTGTATTGCCCCAATGACCGTTTGGCTGTTGACAAAGTGTGTCTCAAAGTATTTCTTTAGGCGTGAGGCAAACACTGCCCCACACAGCTCTGCTTTGACAACATCGCCTTTGTGGGCCAATGGAGTTAACTTAGCTTTGGACTCCACCAACCTGATGATTGTGCCCTGATCTGAATTCCACCTTAAGTACAACACTGCCCCGTAGGCTTGCTCACTTCCATCGGAGAAAGTAATTGCCCAGGGTTCTTCAGTGAAGCATGGGGGAGTTAGCGTCCTGGCAAATGTGAATTTGCTGAGCTGGGCATACTCCTCAAAAAGCCTAATGGCGTCCTCCCTCAGGGCATCTGAGAGCGCCATGTCCCAAGTGTCCTTGACCAAACAGCTTTCTACTTTTGTCTCTTGGAATGCTCTGCGAACTAAGATTGCTCCTTTTTGCTTTGCAGGAGTGACCAAACCGACTGGATCCTACAACCCTGACACTTGACTGAGAAGCTCTATTCGTGTCAGCGGGTTTAGCGTGTGGGTCTTAATCTGCTCCTGGACAAGGTCTTGGCCAACTCGCATCTTTTTCTTCCTCTCGGAGAAGTTGATTGCTACCATGAAATGAAGCTTGTCTTCTTCCACTATATAACCTATACCTGTCATGGTCCTGGGTCGGTGACCCAGCGCTTTTAGTTTGTTATCATTTTCTAGATGATGATTGTTTAAGTTCTGTGTTATTTTCGATCTGCCTCTGAGTCTGCGTCTGAATCTGTCTGTTTAGTTCAATGTCTTGTCTGGTTCCATGTATCTGAGTTTCCTGTTTTATTGTGAAGGTCCGTGTCGTATGTGAGTGTGATCAGTTTACGTTTCCCCTGTCCCGTCAGCCCAGATTCCTCCCAGCTGTGTTGCCCTCCTGTCTCTCATCCCCTGATTACTGGTGTGTGTATTTAAGCCCTGTGTGTTCTCCTGCCTGTTGCCGGTTCGTCTGTGTAACTCCGCGTCAGTCTGTGTTCCTCGGTGTCCTGCTCGTCTCTCTGCCTCTCTTCCCTTTTTTGTTTCATCTCAGGTTTGTCATTTAGCTTTCCCAGTTCAGGTCTTTAGTTTTGTCTTCCCTCTTGCCTGTTTTGCCTTCTCACCACTGTGTAAATAAACTCACCGGCATCTCATCCACTGCCTGCATCTTGGGTCCTTCTTCTAACTCCACACGGCTCGCCTCGGCAGCCGTGACAGTACGAACCGGCCAAATATGGACCCAGCGGCATTCGCACCTTCCAAGGAGCTTCGGGAGGAATTAACCGATTCAGTTTCCAGATGGACTAATCTGTGGCTAGAGCATGAGGGGGAGGAATTTCGTCATGCTCTGGAGGCCCGAATTCAGCGGCTAGTTTTCAATCACCCCTGGTTGCTGGATTCACTTCACCCACTCCTACAGGACTTCATCCTCAACACGCTTCATCTTCACCCTCCAACTGTGACAGCTGACCTGCCTGGCTTACCGGAAGATTCTCTCCCCAGTCCACCAGAGGACTCTCTGCTGGACGCAATGCCGCCCGATCAGTCGGCTTCCCCCTCCTTCCGGGCAAAACGGCGGTCACGCCGCCGTCATCCTTCGCTTGCCAAACCAGCTCTCGGGGTCAGTGAGAGTGACGGTTTCATGTACATGCAGCCCCCCAGTGGCCAGCTCACACCAGCCCAGGCTTTTTACAAAGCACTGGGAATCATCCTCATTCCACCCAGCCCATCCACCTCACAGCAGGAGCAGCCACTTCAGAGCTGCCTCGCATCACCGTCCGCTTCCCCGGCCGCTCTCGCCCCTTCTCCCAGGCGGAAGCGACGTCCGCACGGCCGTCAGTTACCGGCGGATTCCGTGAGTCAGGAGCGCAGTGTTTTTTCTGCTCCATCTGAGCGTGCATTCATGAACACTCTGTCAGTTTTTCCTGAATCTAGTAATGCAATACCAGTCAACTCAGGGTTATTCAAATTTGAAAAGAGTAATTCGGAAACTGTTAATTCTTTGTCTGATACTCCAAGGTCCGTTAACACTCGCTCTGAGGATCTAGAGGACTGCTTTCATTCTGCCTCTTCCGAGTCCTCTGTTATGCCAACCCGGACTTTCAAACCAAAATCTGGAAATAAGAAAGACTATCTACCAGAAGCTCAGTTAGCCGCCCGGCCAGAAGCTCAGTTAGCCGCCCGGCCAGAAGCTCAGTCGCCACCTCCACCACCGTTGTCATCACAACCATTATGTCAGTCACCCTTAGTCCAGCCTCCTGTTCAGCAGCCGCTAGCCCGGCATCCTGTATCAATTGCTCCACCTGTAAAACAATACAAGTCAATTCAACCCGAAAAACACCATTCCTCGCCCGTCCATTCCAAGCAGAGGGACACACCTAGTAATAATGTCAACACTCCTCAAAGGCTGGCCAGTTCTGAAACTGAGGTGCACTCCAGGGCCTCCCCAGAGGCTGGGTTTCAGCCCCCAGCAGACTCCGGACCCCTGGAGGTTAAGAAGCCAGCTGAGGGCCGCACCCGGCTGTCGCTGCCTGAGCAGCGTCGATGCTCTATGCAGCTGCAGCCTGCTATGTGTTTGCCAGAGGCCCGTGTGCCTGCTGGTCCTGTCCTGTCCCTGCCAGAGGCCCGTGTGCCTGCTGGTCCTGTCCCTGCCAGAGGCCCGTGCGCCTGCTGGTCCTGTCCTGTCCCTGCCAGAGGCCCGTGCACCTGCTGGTCCTGTCCTGTGCCTGCCAGAGGCCCGTGCGCCTGCTGGTCCTGTCCTGTGCCTGCCAGAGGCCCGTGCGCCTGCTGGTCCTGTTCTGTGCCTGCCAGAGGCCCGTGTGCCTGCTGGTCCTGTTCTGTGCCTGCCAGAGGCCCCTGTGCCCACTGGTCCTGAAACTGTTCTCACTGGAGGGCCCGAGGAGCCCGTCCAGCCTCCTTCCTCGTCAGCTGGGGGGCCCGAGGGGCCCATCCAGCCTCCTTCCTCGTCAGCTGGGGGGCCCGAGGAGCCCATCCAGCCACCAGCTGCTCCACCAGCAGCCTCATCCACGCTTGCAGCAGCAGTTTCATCCATGCCGCCACCTGCTTCAGCGCCTCCGTCTGCATCCTCCACGCCGTCGCCTGGTCCGGATTCAGCCTCCTCAGCGTCGCCTGGTCCAGCGCATGCTTCGGCTTCATCCGCTTCACCTGGTCCGGCCTCCGCATCCTCGTCAGCCTCGCCTGGTCCGGCCTCCGCATCCTCGTCAGCCTCGCCTGGTCCGGCCTCCGCATCCTCGTCAGCCTCGCCTGGTCCGGCCTCAGCTTCCTCGTCATCCTCATCAGCCTCGTCTGGTCCGGCCTCAGCTTGCGCCTCGCCTGGGGCTGCAGGGGCCACGCAGCCTTCAGGTCCCCTACTACCACCTCCACATCTTCGGTCATCTGCCAGGCCGCTTGTTGGGCATCTCCGCCACCGTGGACGCCCTCCTGAACGCCCTCCTGAACGCTGCCACTGCCTTCCGCGTGGCCGGCCTCCGGACTTGTTTCCACGCCGCCGTTGCCGTCCGCACGGTCGGCCCCCAGAACTGTTTCCACGCCGCCGTTGCCGTCCGCACGGTCGGCCCCCAGAACTGTTTCCACGCCGCCGTTGCCTTCCGCACGGTCGGCCCCAGAACTGTTTCCACGCCGCCGTTGCCGTCCGCACGGTCGGCCCCAGAACTGTTTCCACGCCACTGCCTACTGCGTGGCCGGCATCCGGACCTGCCCCGTTGCCATTCGCATGGTCGGCCTCCTGAACTTGACCATCTGGGCCTTTTTGGACTCTGTCCCTCCGTCCTGGGCCCCCTCCGCCCGCCCTGGTCGGGTTGTTTTCTGTTTTGTTTTGGTCCATTTTTTCGTTTCTGCTGGGCTGTCTGGTGCCAGCCCTTGAGGGGGGGGGTACTGTCATGGTCCTGGGTCGGTGACCCAGCGCTTTTAGTTTGTTATCATTTTCTAGATGATGATTGTTTAAGTTCTGTGTTATTTTCGATCTGCCTCTGAGTCTGCGTCTGAATCTGTCTGTTTAGTTCAATGTCTTGTCTGGTTCCATGTATCTGAGTTTCCTGTTTTATTGTGAAGGTCCGTGTCGTATGTGAGTGTGATCAGTTTACGTTTCCCCTGTCCCGTCAGCCCAGATTCCTCCCAGCTGTGTTGCCCTCCTGTCTCTCATCCCCTGATTACTGGTGTGTGTATTTAAGCCCTGTGTGTTCTCCTGCCTGTTGCCGGTTCGTCTGTGTAACTCCGCGTCAGTCTGTGTTCCTCGGTGTCCTGCTCGTCTCTCTGCCTCTCTTCCCTTTTTTGTTTCATCTCAGGTTTGTCATTTAGCTTTCCCAGTTCAGGTCTTTAGTTTTGTCTTCCCTCTTGCCTGTTTTGCCTTCTCACCACTGTGTAAATAAACTCACCGGCATCTCATCCACTGCCTGCATCTTGGGTCCTTCTTCTAACTCCACACGGCTCGCCTCGGCAGCCGTGACAATACCAAGAGCTTTGTTTTCTTCATCACGCATTTGGTTGGTAAGACCATGGTTTTCATTCTTGTCTTCTCACCCTTGTCATCGTGCTTCCTCCTCCCACTTTGCCCAGATAAGAGCCAAGGCTTCAGCTCAAATCCTCCAGCCTTCAGAATTCGCACAATGTTCTCTGTAATGACTTCTAGTTGGTTCAAGGTTCTTTATTTGTCACATGCATAGTTATACAAGTATAACACACAGTGAAATGTAGCCTGACACGCTATAGATAACATAGATAATATTGTCTTAACAGATTATATTTCTGCAGTTTGAGAATTTTGTGTCCATCTTTGTCTCAGCAGGTTTGTCTATGACGTTAACCAAGATGGCGCCGCGTATGGTTGCCCTGGTGCTTCAGTGCATTATGACACCATGTTTGCACTGAAGCACCGCAGCAATTTCCTAATGTTGTAAACCTGCTCAACATTTGGCAATAAACCCCTTTCTGATTCTGATTCTGAACTGTGACTGACTTAGTTTTAATGTCTGAGGTTTTAGAGACATGGTGAAGGATCTAGTTTCTAAGTCATTACTGCTAATCAGAGTCTGCTGGATCGATGACTGGCCGCGTTCTTCTGTCACAAAAGCAGGTTTGAACCACACACAGTGAGGACACCAGAATGCAGGACGGAATTCAATCAAGTTTATTGCCACCTTTGTGACACATGACATATTTTCCATTTCTTCCAGATCAATATGGGAATACTATGGAATATTAAATATGCAGTGCAGTTTGCAGTTAAAACAATGTCTGCAGACCTTACCAATCTGTTCCACATAGCAGATAGAAAGGAATCATGGGCCAACAGCACAGTTATATCTAAAACAGTGGAAAAACATTATAGAACTCCTTCAAAAAAAAATCCAATGCAGTGTGGCAAAAATATTTTGCTTGTTCATGGTCAGCTTTGTATTAAATTTGGAGCAAGTACAAACAAAATGTAGTAAAGATGACCACTTGAAGAAAATATGCAAATTTCCCTTCACATTTGTGATATAGGGTTACATACAGTGGGGCAAAAAAGTATTTAGTCAGCCACCGATTGTGCAAGTTCCCCCACTTAAAATGATGACAGAGGTCAGTAATGTGCACCAGAGGTACACTTCAACTGTGAGAGACAGAATGTGAAAAAAAAATCCATGAATTCACATGGTAGGATTTGTAAAGAATTTATTCGTAAGTTAGGGTGGAAAATAAGTATTTGGTCACCTCAAACAAGGAAAATCTCTGGCTCTCACAGACCTGTAACGTCTTCTGTAAGAAGCTTTTCTGTCCCCCACTCGGTACCTGTATGAATGGCACCTGTTTGAACTGATCATCTGTATAAAAGACACCTGTCCACAGCCTCAAACAGTCAGACTCCAAACTCCGCCATGGCCAAGACCAAAGAGCTTTCGAAGGACACCAGGAAAAGTATTGTAGACCTGCACCAGACTGGGAAGAGTGAATCTACAATAGGCAAGCAGCTTGGTGTGAAAAAATCAACTGTGGGAGCAATCATCAGAAAATGGAAGACATACAAGACCACTGATAATCTCCCTCGATCTGGGGCTCCACGCAAGATCTCATCCCGTGGGGTCAAAATGATCATGAGAACGGTGAGCAAAGATCCCAGAACCACACGGGGGGACCTGGTGAATGACCTGCAGAGAGCTGGGACCAAAGTAACAAAGGTCACCATCAGTAACACACTACAACGGCAGGGAATCAAATCCCGCAGTGCCAGACGTGTTCCGCTGCTGAAGCCAGTGCATGTCCAGGCCCGTCTGAAGTTTGCCAGAGAGCACATGGATGATACAGCAGAGGATTGGGAGAATGTCATGTGGTCAGATGAAACCAAAGTAGAACTTTTTGGTATAAACTCAACTCGTCGTGTTTGGAGGAAGAAGAATACTGAGTTGCATCCCAAGAACACCATACCTACTGTGAAGCATGGGGGTGGAAACATCATGCTATGGGGCTGTTTTTCTGCCAAGGGGACAGGACGACTGATCCGTGTTAAGGACAGAATGAATGGGGCCATGTATCGTGAGATTTTGAGCCAAAACCTCCTTCCATCAGTGAGAACTTTGAAGATGAAACGAGGCTGGGTCTTCCAACATGACAATGATCCAAAACACACCGCCCGGGCAACAAAGGAGTGGCTCCGTAAGAAGCATTTGAAAGTCCTGGAGTGGCCTAGCCAGTCTCCAGACCTCAACCCCATAGAAAATCTGTGGCGGGAGTTGAAAGTCCGTGTTGCTCGGCGACAGCCCCAAAACATCACTGCTCTCGAGAAGATCTGCATGGAGGAATGGGCCAAAATACCAGCTACTGTGTGTGCAAACCTGGTAAAGACCTATAGTAAACGTTTGACCTCTGTTATTGCCAACAAAGGTTATGTTACAAAGTATTGAGTTGTATTTTTGTTATTGACCAAATACTTATTTTCCACCCTGATTTACGAATAAATTCTTTACAAATCCTACCATGTGGATTCATGGATTTTTTTTTCACATTCTGTCTCTCACAGTTGAAGTGTACCTCTGGTGCAAATTACTGACCTCTGTCATCATTTTAGGTGGGGGAACTTGCACAATCGGTGGCTGACTAAATACTTTTTTGCCCCACTGTACCTGGCAAGAGGAGACAGCATCATCAACTCAACAGTAATTGCAAAGGTTAATACTCAAATTTTGTACAATGTTCTCATTTAATTGATTGAAAGCAGGCTTGGTGATGATTTGGTCATTTTTAAGGTTTATAAGGCATCTTGCTGCAGAGTAAAGATTATTAAAGTTTTACTTCATGAAACTCATTTGAACTTTATACTGTCAGTTCAAAAGCAATGCCAGAACACAGTCTGGATGCCAATCCAACAGAAAAGTTATGCTGGAAACAAAATATAATCCAGTTTATTTAAACTTTGATTACATAACTCCAAATCGCAATAATAGTCACCTCACGGTGTGTGATGGACCGAGTTGAAAAACAGGAGTTGCCCCAGGAATTATTAGAAAAATATAGTTTTCATTTATTTAACCCCAAAAAATTATATTTACAAAAGTAATAAATGTTGAGCTCATAAAAGAGGTCAAAGAAACAAAACTGAACTCAGGCAAAGACTGCAACCTTAACAAACCAAATGACTGCCCAAACATACATAATTGACCTAAACATGAAATGACATACAAGGCTATATATAATGGCTGATCAGACCATTGTGACACATGAGGGGTAACAAACAAAACACAATCATAAATCACAAACGATGCAGTACAATCTAGTTTGTTAAACTAAACACCAAAGAAGAAAATCAAAACCCATTAAACCCTAAACTCAAATATTTAATTAGATACAAATACTTTGTTTTTAAATTAAAGAAAACACACATTCTCCCCTTCAGCAGGAAGTGGTGGTGTGGTCCAATTATCCCCCTTTGCATTTAATGGTTTCAAACCCTGGCTACCATCTTTTGTCCAGCATCTTCCAGGGATGATGGCAGGTAAGAAATAAAAAGAGAAAGGTTAGTCAAAAATCAAAGTAATGAGGTGGTATGAATGCATAAGTAAACTAAATGTGCGCGCTTACAAATAGAACAAATGTATACAAACCAATCAATAAAGTTATTGGAAACTAAAGTGTGTTAATGTGTTAAAATGAAGAAATGAAAATACAAGAGTTACCAACTTTAGAGTGTGGCCACGGGTTTGGCCATCACACGGTATTTTCATACCATTTTAATACAATGCTCCAGCCTGCAAAGTTGATTTATTAATGCATATGTACTGCAGAGTCCTACTTTGGATGATTCCAACACTGAAAATAAAACTGAACAAATTAGCCACAAGTGTGTTTAACTATTCCTCATAAACATGAACAATTTTTGCCTGACTTCTTTGATCTGCATCTCATAATTAACAGCATTCATTGCTGGAGTAACCTAATGGAGGCTAACAATGGAGAAGCAATGGAGTATGATAGTGACAGTGCCTGACACAAACATGATGACCTACATAGCCAGTTGGTCTGGATGGTGGGTGGAGTATCTCAGAGATCAAAGCCTTGATCATGAGAACAGTGTGAGAGGCGCTTGCATGTAATTGAACACACGAGGCCTGAATGACAATACAGTGGTCACACTGATCTCACCTGAGAATAAATGTGTCACTTAGCCTTTGGGAAATTATTGTTGTGGCCCCGAACACAGAATTAATAATTTGGCATGCATCTTCCTTTCAGGGCGGTGGGCCATCTTGAAGAGCCATTGGACTCCGGCTGTACAAGCACTGACAGCAGCCCATTGTTCATTTTCATGACTGACACCGGAATGCCCGATCAAATCTCTGAATGCAACTGGCCCCTCTCCTACCATCACTGTGTGCTCAAGCAGCTCGTAGGAAAGGTTTAGTGTGGTGAGAAGGTGGAGCTAAAAACCTGAGAGAAAACAATAAAAAAGAAACTTACAATAGATGCAACAAAGTGTGTCAAATTAATGACATGTTGGCTGCCAGTTCTGCTTCACCATGAACAGTAGTACCAGCAACAACTAGTAACCAAGTCTCACAGTCACAGGAGGCTTCTGCTAGTATCTGCTTTGGGGAAGGGAGGGAGAGATAGGAGAAGGTGAAATTCAATTGGTATGAAACTAGATGGAGGGAAATAATAAGCAGTGATGTGCAATACCACTGGTTTCTTTTTCCAGTCTAATAAAGTAAAATTCAGGCTGGTATTCTGTTGTTTTTGTGGTACAACAACAACAACAAAGAAACAGCTGGCACTTAACAGTGTACACTGCATTACTCTGTTTGTGTCAGGGGACATAATCCTACATGTGTGGACCAGTTTTTGGTGAAGAATGTTTTGGGGTTTAAAAGCCACATAGACCCGTTTTTTAGAGAAAATGTATCTCACCTATTCCAATGTTGGGATTTCCTTACCTGGGTGACTGAACATACATCAAGACATTTAACTTTTATGCTGAAGGCAAGCAGTCTTTGTGTCCAGTTTTCATCACACTCTTCAAAGTTTCACAAGAAAATAGTAAGTGTTTATGGAGAAGTTAGCATTTTCAATGCAAGGTTAGGATGAGAGGGTTAATGTGCTACAGATCAAACAAATTGCACGGAGGTATCGGGCGCAACACCACAAATGTCTTCATGGCAGCATCTCCCTGCAACCACTGGTTGTCAGGCAGACACCAACTGGTGTCTGGTGTGACTGAGGCCTTACCTGCATTATATTGAGGGGAATGCAGATGTCTGAGGTGAACTGCTGTGATGTATGTATTTAGTAAAATACACAAAGGAAATCGGGATATGAGAAATAAAACAATGAAAGGCAGAAAAACGTACTGTAAATATATTTATTTATTTATTGAGAATATGAATCATTTCCCGTCAGTCACAGTCACTGTATTCCTCGTGAACATGATGAACATTTTTTGTCGGACTGCTTTGATCTGCATCCCATAGATAACAGCATTCAGTGCTGGAGGAACCACATGGAACATCATGGAGGCTAACTTCCTTTGGTCTGTCAAATGTGGGAAGCGATGGAGGAGCACCATGACAATGCCTGACAAAAACATGATGACATACATAGTCAGGTGGGTGGTGTAGGTCTGGAGCGCCCGGCTGTTCAGTGTCTTGCTCTTGCTGCTCAGACACACCATGGCGATCCTCAGGTAGGTGATAGTGACGCTGCCAATGGAGGAGCCCAGCAGAAGGACAGTGTAGCCGAGACCGTAAATGTTATTGATGAGGATGTTTTCACAGGAGAGCTTAAACAAAGAGGCATTGTCACAGAAAGGGTTAAATATGATCCACCTGCAGCGTGACAGGCGAACGCTGAGGCCCACGAGGATTGTCACCATAACGAAGATTACTGCCCAGGCCAAGACCGACAGCTTCACCACCATCCAGTTGGTCATGATGGTGGCGTACTGCAGCGGGTTGCAGATTGCCACATAGCGATCAAAAGCCATGATCATGAGTATAGTGTGAGAAGAACCTGCATAAATGTGAACACAAAAGGCCTGAATGACACAGTCTACATAGTGGATGTACCGATCTGAGCTGGGAATAAAAATATCCCTCAGCATACGTGGAATGATTGTTGTGGCTCCAAATACATCATTAATGCTCATGTTACAGAAGAGCAGATACATGGGCTGGTGGAGGCTACTATCCAGCGTGATCAGGATCACCAGGACAATGTTGGAAAACATGATGAAGATGTAAATGAGGAGGAGGAGGGTAAAGGTGGGAATGGAGGCATCTGGGCTGACCTGTAAACCTTCTAAGAGCAGGATATCTGAAGTCTGGTTTTCCATAGTGCAGAAGGTTAATTTCAACCTGGAGAGAAGACAAAAAAACATGTTTATTTTCAAACTTTAAAGGGATTTTAAAGTGTTTGGGGTCATTTTTTGACCTTCAATGCACATATTAAACAAATATGTAAGACTGCTTTCTTCCACAAATATCTATCCGGTTGTTCAGTCTGACGTCACTAGCCGTGTCTGGGCCTAAACTCCGCTGCAGGTCCATATATCAAACGATCACTATGGCATTACTGAGAGTTGAAAAACTGTCTAAAGTCTTTCATCTTTAATAAAATGATCAGCGTTCTGCTCTACCAGGTGTAACAATTGAGTTTAACATCCAGGCATCCATGAAAACGGAATTTATGACATTTAACGGAGTTAGAAGTTAGCAGGGAGTTAGCTCGCTAGCTTCTATCTAAATGCAATATAGCATGTCCTGACTGCGGGGTTTTGGAAACAAATTCAAACGTACAGCTCTGTTATCACTTCCAGCATAAATGAAGACAGAAAACTAAACAGCAGTGACGTTTGTAGGGTTACTGAAGTTGGGCTAGCTGGTATATAATGATGTGCTACGTGACCGCTAGCGACACAGCTATGTTAGCATAATATAAACAAGCTAACTTTTTTTCCACTCGATAAAAGTTAACGTGAGTGTTCTCGGTGGTCAGGAACAAATGTAATCGCATGGCAGGATGCTGTAAAAGGACCAAACTTCAGCCAGGAGAACAACTGAGATAATCCATCCACAATACGAGGTTAGTCATTCATATACTGCTGCATGGGCTGGGCTGTAGTTACATCCTAAGGTTTTAAAAACTGAGCTTAAATAAATGATTAGCGGTAATAAAAGCCGAGGGAGGTCAACAGTGATCACTGACTGTTTTAGGAGCTTTTTGAGATCAAATAGAAGAAAATACATAACATTAAACATGTTAACAACACAAAAGCCATATTAAACGCAGGCTACTTTAGACCCGGAAGTAGGATTTGTCACGTCATCACTTAACAATCGGATTAGAAACATTGTATCTGAGAGTGATTAAAAACTAGCTCATTATTACTTCTAGGCTGGACTACTGTAATTCATTAGCGTCATGCTCCTGGGCATGGAGACACAGTGTTTTGTGTTATCATTATTTGCATTCTGTCTCTCTACTTTTAAGATTAGGCTTAAAACATTCCTGTCACGATCCTGGGTCTTATGACCCAGTGTTTTGAGTTTAGTTTATTTGGATGTTTATATGATTAAGCTCATGAGTTTTTCTAGTTCTTTGTTATTAGATTCCCCTTGTGTCTTCCAACCCCTGTTAAGTCTCCCTTGCCCTTCATGTGTTTCAAGTCTGTTATGCTGTCAAGTTCATGTAGTCATGTTTGCATTTCATTATGTTTCCTATTTTATTTTCTAAGAAGTTCTGTGTTTTGTTTTACTCTTTCCCTGTGGCGTTGTTATGTCCACGTTGTGTCTACTGTGGCTTTCTGTCCCATGTTTCAGGTCCCTATGTTCTGTCTTCTCAGTTGCTGTTAAGTTTGCATGTCTAGCGTTCAGTCAGTGTGTTTCCTGTTTTACTTTGAAGGTCCATGTCTCATGTGAGTGATTCTAGTTTTGCTTCCCTTGTCTCGTCCAGCCTGATCACTCCCAGCTGTGCCCTCTGTGTATTTAAGCCCTGTGTTTCTCTTTGTCAGTGTCGTAATCTCCCTCATGTCTGTGTTTCCCTGTGTATTAGTTATCCATGTCCCAGTTTAGTTTAGTTTAGTTTAGTTTTTCATGTCATTCTGCAATAAAGCAGCTTCTTGAGTTTAATTTTGTTGTCGTGAGTTTTGCGTTTGGGTCCTTTTCCTGCCTCCACACAGCTGAAACATGACAATTCCTTTTGATAAAAAGGAATGTAATCATTACATGGGTCTTTTTTTTTTGTCTCCCACTTCTCACTCCCAACTGGTCACAGTGCGAAATGAGCTGAATATTCTCCACCAAGATGAGCACATCTTTTTAAATAAGGCCGTCTTGAAAAATGTAGCTTTTTGCTTTTTGTATTTAACCCAAAATGAAAATGAAAATGCATCACACAACACTGCAGCTCCAGCCAAAAAGAAAGGGATGAAGAAAAATGTAATTTAAATTTTACATTTCTGTTTAGGTAATAGAAATGTGAGATTCATCAGGGAAACACAATGACATTAGATACCACTGATAAACAACAGACCCAACTATTCTCTGTGGTTTCAAGGGATCTTCCAGAAATGGTAACCTGATGTTCCCCTGATGAGTCATCATCAGGTACAAACTTGATTTCAAAACTCGGTAAAAGAAACTATATTTTATTGCCACTGTTTATGCAAGATCACGAATAAATTAAAAAGTCTAATCGAAACTTTAAACATGTGATGCTTTTCCACTTCTTTTGTTTTTTTTACAAGCACAATTTCTAAAGCTTGTTGTAGCAGTAGGAAATGAACAAATGTTCCTCTGGTGATAGAATTAGAATTCCTGAATTGAAGTTTCCTCATGTTGAGTTTTAGTTTGTTCATTGAAATTTCATTCCAAGTGTTCTCTTTTTTTTTCAGCAGTATAAAGATTATAACGTGCACAGCAAAGGAAATTAGATTTAAAGTGCTCAAATGGAAAAATTAATCCTTTTTACATCCACCAGATCCCCATTAACCTTTCAAGGGTTAGGGTGAGGTTTTGTTTTAGTTGCTTACTAACCAGACAGACTTTCAGACATTTTAAAAATTTTGGCTATTACTACTATCAGTAGATCACACACTGCAGTGTTAACCAAAATCAACTCCTAACTAATACCTCTGGGCAGGTCAACCACCTAAAATTGTTATTAATAAAAAACAAACAAACAAAAAAACAATCAGCCTAACACTCTAGTCTTTGTTTACCTGTTGTTTACTCCTAAAACCACATTTTCCTGATAGTTCGAACCACCAGCATTAAGATTTTAATCAACACTATATAAACTACATACATATATAAATCAGAGAGCAAAGAAAGGCCATCCAACAACGAATTAGTGACACGAAGTCTTAACTCCACCAAATGCAACACAAATAGAACCCAGCAAAGGCTACAGCCATTTTGGTCTATAGTAAGATCATGTGTGTGTTTGTGTCTCATACTCACCTCAGTTGACGTGAACCTCCTGATATCACACCTGAGGCTTGGCTGACACGTTTTTTATAATGTGAACATGTTCCCTGATGCTGATGGTTTGTCGCGTGAGTAAACAGTAAGACCTCCCCGGATGGCTGAACTCCTCACCCTATCTCTAAGGGAGATGCCAGCCACCCATTTCCGCCACTTGTATCCGTGATTCCATTCTTTCGGTCACTACCCACAGCTCATGAGCATAGGTGAGGGTAGGGGATGTAGATCGACCAGTAAATTGAGAGTGCCCCCTTTTACACTCAACTCTCTCTTCACTACAACAGACCAGTGCAGCCTCCGCATCACTGCAGCCACAGCACTTAGGCCACCCAAGTGAAAGCCTTCTGCCACTTAGCTATGCCTAGAAATTCTGTTCATAAAAATTACGAAGAGAATCTATGACAAAGGGCAGCCCTGGCAGAGCTCATCACCCACCGGGAACAAGTCCAACTCATTGGTGGCTATACGGACCAAGCTCTTCCAATTGTTGTATAAGGATCACATGTCCAGACACCCGATACTCCTGAAGCACCTCCCACAGGAAACTCAGAGTGACATGGTCAAATGCCTTCTCCAAGTCCACAAAACACATGTAGACTGTTTGGGCAAACTCCACTGCGCCCTCAGGTATCATCGAGAGGATAAAGAGCTTATCCAGTCTTCCATGATAAGGGCAAAAACTTCATTGTTCCTCCTGTATCCAAGGTTCGATTAATGGACGGACTCTCCCTTCCAGCACTCAGGCATAAACTTTCCCAGGGAGGCTGAGGAGTGTGATTCCCCCTATAGTTGGAACATGCCCTCTGGTCCCCTTTCTTAAAGATGGAAACCTGCACAGCGATGGGAGGCTGTAGCTCAGGTAGTAGAGCGGGGCACCAACTAACCAGAGGGTTGTTGGTTTGATCCCAGTCTGCTCCACTCTGCATGCCAAATATCCTGAATATGAAGCTCTGGCAGAGGTGTGAGTTGAAGATCTCATGTACCAGGCCTCCGAGATGCATTCCCAGCGCACCCTCACTATACATTTAATCTGTCAGTAACATTTGTTATTTATCATTTACTGTTAGTTATGCACATGTTGGTTTGCTGAGGTTTCCCTGCTGTATTGTTTGTTGCCTTTTTTCAGCAGGTGGTCTAGCAGATTTTTACTATTTTTTCTCTCTCTCCTCATAAATGGTAAATGGGTTGATTCTTAAATACCACTTGCCTACTCTACTTGAGCACTCAAAGTGCTTTACACAAGTTGCCTCATTCAAGTGCTTTCTTCAATGATATTTCTGTTGTTGGGATTAAATAACTTGCAGTGCCTCAATAATGTTATGCTTTTTTTATTAATAAGTGTTATAAAGTGACCATCTCTAGTGAAAAGTTACTGAGACGCTGTTGTTTAGACTCGAATGAGCGAGCTTCTGTAATAAAACTGTTAGGGCCCCAGTTTGAGATCCATGCCATGCTGGACGCATCTCCCTTCTAGAAGTAATAAGGTGTTAAATATTCTACTAAGCAGTGTTTTGTCTTCGGATGTCTCTGAGGAATCAAAAGAACTCGGTGAAGTGTTGATATTTACAAGTGCTTTGTATCTAACATTCACACGCATCCATACTCTGATGGATGAATCTCAGATTAACTTGGGTTTAGTATCTTTCACAAGGATATTTGGCATGGAGATGGGTGAAGATGGGAATTGAAAAACAAACATGTAAATAGTAGGTAACCTGCTCTACCACGTGACCTACAGGGAGGGGGTTGTGACAAAGTGGATGAGCAGTTGTAATACTCTCCACTTATCCCAGATGTGTTGACTTCTTTTGCACAATATGCACATTCTTCTTTCTCTGTATTTATTTGCTATTAATTGCTATTTATCAAAGGCTAGTTTACGCTAATCCAGATAAATCTGAAAACTAAAAACGCTCCGCGTCCACACTATCATTTTCTTTTTGTTTGACTTTTTTTTTTCCTATCCCGTTTGGATCTTTAGCCATCAGAATTGTTGTCTGAAGGTCAAGAAAGATGCCAAGTGGATTTCCTTTACTAAGTGGATCATCATGGCTATATTGGTCCATTTGATTGGCCTTTATTATAATTATGTATTTATTTTATTTTCATTTTTTAAAGACGGGACAGACATGACTGGGGGATAGGACAGGGAGAAAGAATGAAAGAAAGAGAGGGAGAGAAAGAAAAATAAAGGGGAGAAGAGATGGTCAGAAAGGGGGGGAGAAAAAAAAAGAAAAACAAACAAAACACCTGGATCACCTGTATGGAGATAAAAAACCAGAAGAGAAAACAAACAGCAAAGGCCAACATAATAAAAACAACACCATCACAATGAACTAGCTAACAGTAGATAACAGTAGACACTAAATATTACATGTTATTGTGCAGTACGAAGATCGACAGCGCACAATGTGCTTTGAGGTAAGTAAAAAATCTAAATACTTTTTTCTAAACAATTATCAAACACAAAATTTAAAATCCATGTCTGAACACAGTTGCTGCCTTAAAATTTTCCCCTGGATTTTCTTTGAACAGAGGTGGTATTCAATGAAACATCTCCTAACCTAGGTGGTTAGGAGAGACAGGCTGCAGCCTTGTGTTGAATGTGTATAGGGCTTTGGAATGTGACATCGCGAGGGGGCGTGGCCAGGATTTTTGGTTGAGGTGTCATTTTTGTAGGCCAAAAAAGCACTAACAATGGAGAGGAGCAAAAGCCAAGATCGACAGTTTTGTTTTATCTACTTTCAAATCCATTTATCACAAATGTAACAATCAACAAAAGTTATCATTAATCAATATATAAAACTAAAATAGAATGTGTTTTTAGTGACACAGGGCACAAACATGGAAGCAAGATATATAATTTGGATTATTTATAGTAAATATAAATAAATCATTGCAATTTCTTTAACCATAGAGAATAATAAAAATCCTCAGGACAACGTCACATTAATACAATGAACTCACTATGTTATCCCTCTAACAGAGTCCACATGTTCTCACTGTAATTTCCCCCTCATGAAGGAATTTATCCTTGCACTAATGAATCTGAATGTTCGGGGGGAAATCAAATGCGTTTTACTCAAGCTGACTTACCTTTGTTTGAATGGCGACATACTCACGACTTGGAGGTTTAAAAATAGCCTAATCTTGTACCCAACCATTGGTGAATTTGATGTGCACCTCCAGAGATTTATAATTGCGAAACAGGTTTGCAATGAATGTGCTGACTCCACAGACAAGGTATGAAAATACAGGGTGGGTCATTTATATGGATACACCGTAATAACATGGGGATGGTTGGTGATATTAAAGTCCTGTTTGTGGCACATTAGTATATGTGAGGGGCAAACTCCTCAAGATGGGTGGTGACCATGGTGGCCATTTAGAAGTCGGCCATCTTGGATACAACTTTTGTTTTTTCAATAGGAAGAGGGCCATGTGACACATCAAACTTATTGGTAATGTCACAAGAACAACAATGGTGTGCTTGGTTTCAACGTAACTTTATTCTTTCATGAGTTATTTACAAGTTTATAAATGGCCCACCCTGTATATCAGGGTAAGTCAATGGCAATAGGTCCTCGGGATTTCTACTCCATGGCCATATTTCATACGGGTCCACATTTCCGATGCACTCTTTTTTTTGCAAGTACTGTCTCTTTGCATCCGGATGCAATCTGTCTCTATACCATCCTTTTTCTTTTGTGCTGCTTTTAAGCATGGTTCGTTGCAATCTTCCTTCCAACACAGTTTGTTTTGATTCGTGGTCTGCAAATATGGCGCTGCGCTCCTACAATACATTGCACCGTTATGTCAATTCCAAAGCTCTATTGGAGGCTGTTGTTGTTGGTGGAGAGTAGTGAGCAGGGTGAGCAGAGGAAGTGTAAAGTGACTGAGGTGTCAGGGGTGGAACAGTAGCAGTCGGGGTGGGTGAGTCTGCAGCCAATGTTGGAGACTGCATCCTGGATGAATCAAATGATTCAGTTAATTTGCTCACCTTACATCACCCCCGGGCAGAGACTTCTGGTCTTTGTGGCACGAGATGGTTCTAAGACCTCTCCAGACTTCGCTAACATTGTTCTGCTGAAGCTTGTTCTCCATTTTCTGCCTGTAGCTGTCCTTCTCATTCCTTATCAGTCCTCTCAGCCCTCTGCACCTTTTTCAACTCCTTCTTGTCTCTAGATTTGAATGCCCTCCTCTTCTGCTTGAGGACAGCTTTTATTTCTAGGGTAATCCACGGTTTACTGTTGGAGAAACAATGGGTATGGCGTTATCCACACAGTCTGTAATGCAGGGCACAAGGCTGTTGATGTCCCCTCCGTGGTGGTCACAGATCACCTCCCACACAGTAGACTCAAAACAGTCCCTAAGAGCCTCCTCACTCTCCTCCGATGATCTCTGCACTGTGTGGGTGGTTGGTGGCTCCCTGCGCACTAAGGGCTTGTACACAGGGACAAGGCGAGGTAGTATGTATGCATGCTAATGGCCAACAGCTCAATGTCTCTGTTGCATAGTTGTTCTTTCACAGTGATGTACCCAGGGTTACACCATCTGTCGTTCACAAACACTACAAGACCCCCTCCTTTCCTTTTACTGCTCTCTCTCGTCCTGTCCACCTGCAGCAGCTGGAATTAGTGATGTGTCGGTCGCGAACGAAACGACTCTTGGAGCCGACTCTTTGAAGTGAACGATGCGAGCCGGCTCCCAATGGGTAGGGATGGGTATCGTTCAGGTTTTATCCGATACCAGTAATTCTTTTTGTGCAGAATTTTATAGTGTTGTTAATAATAAATTAATTAAAGCAACAAAACAACCTGAAGAGTTGGGAGCTGAAAGAGCCTGCTCTTTTTAGTGAGCCGAGCCGAAAGAGCCGGTTCTCTAAAAAGAGATGGAAATCCCATCACTAGCTGGAATCCAGGCAACGTCACACTCGTGTCTGGAGTTAGTCAGCTGCCCTTTGGAGGAAGCCCATTTCCACCACTTGTATCCGTGATCTTGTTCTTTTGGCCACTACCCACATCTCATGATCATAGGTGAGGGTCCGTCTGTCGATCTCCTGCTCCCTTCTCTCGTCACTTGTGAGCAAGACCCCACGATACTTCAACTCTTTCACTTAGGGCAGAGTTATATACCCCAATTCTTTGATCTTCGGGCTGAAGGAAGATCAACACTCTGTGTTTAAATCAATGACTGTATAAAAGATGGACGACGCGACACCGCCTCCTCCCATTGTGCAAAAATGAAGCCAAAATATCCCACTTGTGGAGGCTGCCATCTTGCAAATTGCCAGAGTCTGCGCAGTAGTGACTTGAGGTGGAGCGACTGTGTAACGCTCCCGCCCACACACCCGCTGGACGTGACCGCAAACCCGCCCCTCTACACTTTTTACGTAGCCCAGCGACTTGAGGTTTTTTGCTGGTTTATCGTGACTGACGACTCGTTTAATTAAGGTAAATACAACCATGTCACTGTTATAAAAAACACACACAGCTTATCGTCTTATAGTTCTAAAATCACTCTGTTGTTAATTCGTTCGCTAGATTAGCCGCTAGCATACACACTGTGTTGGAGGCTTTTTGCTAGCTAGTTAGCGATGCTACACACCTGTTACTCTAATAGTCTGTGTTATTGAAGGATTCAGCACTTCTTAGGTTTTTTTTTTTATCCATTCTTAGACAGCGATGAGATCAGCTGCACACTTTACAGAGGCCCAGCGTTGCTGTTAATATCAAAAATATAATGCTGTCCTTTGAGATTTTAACATAAGACTGTGAGTGTGATGGATCTAAAACTGTTTAAATCTTCAGAGCCCTCTACAGCCTGGTAACGTGGAAACTTTAAAAACATCAGCAGAACATTTCAGTAGTGTAGTGTAATTTGTTCTTTTCATTTCATAATAGAATCCATATTTTATCAACAGCTACATTCACCCTGGGGAGAAACTAGTGAGGGAGACCATCAGGACCAAGCTGGGTTACCTGGGTCCAGAGGTTTGGAGAAACTTTTCTTTCATCACAGCTGTCCTGTGCCAGATGTTCTGTTGACCCACTGAGAGAGGCATCGTTTAAGAAACAACAGGAACACTGAAGCTCATCGCATTGATCAAGCAGGACTCATGATCTTCACCACCAGCTCCCTCACAGCGAAATCTTCTGAACTCCTCTGTTGGCCCGCCCCAGGAGATGGATAAACCCAGGATTTCATGAACACTGTGATGGAGACTTTTGGTTTGTGTAATGTTATACATAAAGATGACTTTTACATAAAGATATTACATTCAGTCCTGTAGAAAGTTATATATTTAAAAATATATGATCCTCTCTGGTTACTCTGGTATGAATAACTCTGAATTACTTTATGGTAAATAACACTATCTGCAAAAAACTGTGAAAGAATTCCAGATGACAAGTTTGTAGTTCAACATACAAGTGACGACCTTTGACCTTCATCAGGTTTTTTTTAATTGTGTCAGAGAAACTCAAACGTGCTCTTCATGCAGCTGAGTACATCAAGTGTTTAAAACGGAAGCTGTGCAGGTCTGAGATCAGCAGCTCTCTGAAACACCAAACTGAGGTCCTGTTAATGCTGATATATAGTGACACAGTTACATGAGTGATTAATCCTTTTGTTTTTTTGTCTTTAACTTTATCAATAAAGCTGCAGCTTTCACTACAGCACGTGTGGTACTTTAACCTTTGTACTGTTTTCATCAGTTCATTTTGCAGTTAACATGTGAACATGTTGGATGATCTGTCTGCTGTCACTGGGTGGTGCTGAGGTCTGAATCTGAGGGCAGCTCCTGTAATCACAAAGAGAACAGAACCATCAAACTCAAATGTAAATTTTATCCCTCAAAATTTAAATTAAGCTGATTCTTCTGTCCTCACACACTCAGGATCTGAAGTTCTTCTCTTACATTTTTTCAGTATTACAGTACACTACAGTACTTTAATCCATAGTTCCTGATTAATGAGGAGTTACTGAAGCACAAGCTTTTTAAAAAATGTTACTGTCTTTACAGATGTGGCAAGAGACTGAAAACATGCTGTTGTTTGCACATATTTAATACTCAGCTCTGCACAGGAGCTGCAGCAGGGTGCGGCCTGTTGCTTTTACAGTATAATACTTGTGATAAAAGTACAGTAACAGTAATTAGTGACTGAGTAGCCCGGGGTGTTTCTCTTGATTTCTTTAGACAGGGTAAATTCATTTACCTGCACGGATCAGCTAAATTTAGCTTACTTAAAAAAAAATTATCTTTTTCTGTCAGACCTGACGAGAGCTGTTAACGAACTCCATGAGGAGGTCAGAGCCATCCGCAATACTGGCTGCAATGAATCGGTAGATGCTGGGGTACTGCCTCTGGATTTGCCCTTGCACAACATTGAGGAGCTAAACAATGCAGAGGCAGCTCTTCAATCACAAGAGGCAAATAAGGCAATGGTAAGTATATAAAGGTTATGTACACTTTGTAACTATAAAGTGTAATAGCTGTCAGATGTGATTTAAATACATAACAACGGCCTGTTGATTAAAACACACAAGCACTTGTGTACACATTTAAGACATGAGACATGCTAATTCCATCTCTTAAAATGTGTCTATAGGTGAGACGCTTTGCCTTGATTGGAGGGACCACATTGGAGTCCCCAGGCAGCGCACCCACAGCACCCCACCCAGGAACTCCAAGACGGATGGTGGTCCTGCAGGAAGATGGGCCCATTTCTGATTATTCAACTCGCCGATTCCTCTTTCTTAATTCTTCGATAAGTCAAGGCCAAGCCAGCTCCGATCAGCCAGAACCCTGTTACCATGGTTCTGAATAGGTAGATATCTTCAGCACTCAGGCTCACCCAAGCCCAGACTACTCATTGAGAAAGGGGTGTCAATTGCATTTAGGGACCAGTTGATCCATCCATCCATCCATTTTCATCCGCTTTGTCCGGGGCCGGGTCGCGGGGGCAGCAGCCTAAGCAAAGAGGCCCAGACCTCCCTCTCCCCAGCCACCTCCTCCAGCTTATCCGGGGGAATACCAAGGCGTTCCCAGGCCAGCCGAGAGATATAATCTCTCCAGCGTGTCCTGGGTCTGCCCCGGGGCCTCCTCCCGGTGGGACATGCCTGGAACACCTCACCCAGGAGGCGCCCAGGGGGCATCCTTGTCAGATGCCCGAACCACCTCAGCTGGCTCCTTTCGATGTGGAGCAGCAGCTGCTCTACTCTGAGCCCCTCCCGGATGGCCGAACTTCTCACCCTATCTCTAAGGGAGAGGCCAGCCACCCTTCGGAGGAAGCTCATTTCTGCCGCTTGTATCCGCAATCTCGTTCTTTCGGTCACTACCCACAGCTCGTGGCCATAGGTGAGGGTAGGGACGTAGATCGACCGGTAAATTGAGAGCTTCGCTTTTACACTCAGCTCCCTCTTCACCACGACGGACCGGTGCAGCGTCCGCATTACTGCAGCTGCAGCCCCAATCCGTCTGTCGATCTCCGGCTCCCTTCTCCCATCACTCGCGAACAAGACCCCGAGATACTTGAACTCCTCCACTTGGGGCAGGAACTCATCCCCGACCCGGAGTGGGCACTCCACCCTTTTCCGGCTGAGAACCATGGCCTCAGATTTGGAGGTGCTGATCCTCATTCCCGCTGCTTCACACTCGGCTGCGAACCGCTCCAGTGCGAGCTGGAGGCCCTCACCCGATGAAGCCAACAGAACCACATCATCTGCAAAAATCAGAGATGAGATTCTGAGGCCACCAAAGCGAAAGCCCTCCGCCACTTGGCTGCGCCTAGAAATCCTGTCCATAAAAATTATGAACAGAACCGGAGACAAAGGGCAGCCCTGGCGGAGCCCATCACCCACCGGGAACGAGTCCGACTTATTGCCGGCAATGCGAACCAAGCTCTTGCAACGGTTGTATAGGGATCGAATGGCCCGTAGCAATGGGCCAGACACCCCATATTCCCGCAACACCTCCCACAGGACACCCCGAGGGACACGGTCGAATGCCTTCTCCAAGTCCACAAAACACATGTAGACTGGTTGGGCAAACTCCCATGCACCCTCAAGTATCCTGGAGAGGATAAAGAGCTGGTCCAGTGTTCCGCGACCAGGACGAAAACCGCATTGTTCCTCCTGTATCCGAGGTTCGACTAACGGACGAACTCTCCTTTCCAGCACCCTGGCATAGACTTTCCCAGGGAGGCTGAGGAGTGTGATCCCCCTGTAGTTGGAACACACCCTCCGGTCCCCTTTCTTGAAGATGGGGACCACCACCCCGGTCTGCCAGTCCACAGGTACTGCCCCTGATCTCCACGCAACATTGCAGAGGCGTGTCAACCAGGACAGCCCTACAACGTCCAGAGCCTTCAGGAACTCGGGGCGGACCTCATCAACACCAGGGGCTCTGCCACCAAGGAGTTGTTTAACTGCCTCAGTGACCTCGCCCCCGGAAATTGGCGGGTCATTCCCCTCATCCCCAGACTCTGCTTCCTCCTCGGAAGACGTGTCAGTGGGATTAAGGAGGTCCTCGAAGTATTCCTTCCACCGCCTGACAATTTTCTCAGTCAACGTCAGCAGCGCTCCGCCAGCACTATACACAGTGCAGGTAGAGCACCGCTTTCCCCTCCTGAGACGTCTGACGGTTTGCCAGAATCTCTTCGAGGCAGCCCGAAAGGCTTTTTCCATGGCCTCTCCAAACTCCTCCCACACCCGAGTTTTTGCTTCAGCCACTGCCCGAGCCGCATTCCGCTTGGCCTGTCGATACCTGTCGGCTGCCTCCGGAGTCCCACAGGCTAACCAAGCCCGATAGGACTCCTTCTTCAGCCTGGTGGCTCCCTTCACCTCTGGTGTCCACCATTTGGTTCGGGGATTACCACCACGGCAGGCACCAACCACCTTGCGGCTGCAGCTCAATGCAGCAGCTTCGGCAATGGAGACGCTGAACATGGTCCATTCGGACTCAATGTCCCCAGTCTCCCTCGGAATGCTGTTGAAGCTCTGCCGGAGGTGTGCGTTGAAGATCTCGCGGACTTTCTTTGCCTTTAGACAACAATTCTGATGGCAAAAGAGCCAAACGGGACAGGCCAAAAAAAAAAAAAAAAGAAATAAAGAACATGTTAACTTAAAAAAAAAAAAAAAAAAAAGATCTCGCGGACTGGGGCCTCTGCTAGACGTTCCCAGCACACCCTCACTACGCGTTTAGGTGCACCAGGTCTGTCCAGCGTCTTCCCCCGCCACCTGATCCAACTCACCACCAGGTGGTGATCAGTTGACAGCTCAGCCCCTCTCTTTACCCGAGTGTCCAGAACATATGGTCGCAGGTCTGCTGATACGATTACAAAATCGATCATCGACCTACGGCCTAGAGCATCCTGGTGCCACGTGCACTTATGGACACTCTTATGTTCGAACAGGGTGTTCGTTATGGCCAAACTGTGATTAGCACAGAAGTCCAATAACAGAGCACCGCTCGGGTTCAGATCAGGGAGGCCGTTCCTCCCAATCACGCCCCTCCAGGTCTCGCTGTCGTTACCCACGTGAGCATTGAAGTCTCCCAGCAGGACAACAGAGTCTCCAGGTGGAGCACCTTCCAGCACCCCCCCAGGGACTCTAAGAAGGCTGGGTACTCTGAACTGCCACTCGGCGCATAAGCGCAGATGACAGTCAGGACCCGTTCCCCGACCCTAAGGCGCAGGGAACAAACCCTCTCGTCCACCGGGAAAAACCCCAACGTACCGGCAGCAAGCCGAGGGGATATTAGGATACCCACCCCAGCCCGCCGCCTCTCACCAGGGGCAACTCCAGACTGAGACAGAGTCCAGCCCCTCTCCAGGAGACTGGTTCCAGAGCCCAAGCCATGTGTAGAGGTGAGCCCGACTATATCTAGCCGGTACCTCTCAACCTCACGCACTAACTCAGGCTCCTTCCCCACCAGAGAGGTGACATTCCATGTCCCTATTGCCAGTCTTGGCAGCCGGGGGTCAGTCCGCCAGGGCCTCTGCTCCTGGCCGCCACCCGGCACACAATGCACCCATTGACCAGTTGATCCAATCCATAATTCCTCTTTTAGGTTTTAGAGAACACACTGTGAGAGAATATTCCAGGGAAAATACAAAAAAAAAAACCCACAAGACTAGACAAGGACATAAGCAGGGAAGATAAGGGAGAGGAGAAAAAGTGCGTCCGCCTCCTCCGAGAGCCAAAGAAAGATATGCATCCCATAGATCGCATCCCTGAACTTAACTCCAGGCCCTGCATTTTTGGTGGAACCACCAAACTTATAATTAGTAGGTAACCTGCTCTATCAACTGACTGGGACCGTGGTCAGTCAGCCACCCCACCCCAAAGGAGGGGGGTAAAAATTATGAACATTTTTTTGTCCGACTGCTTTAATTTGCATCCCATAGTTCGCATCCCTGAACTTCCTCCAGCAATGAATGCTGTTAACTTCCTGTGGTCTCTACATAGAAGGGAAGGGATGGAGAATAATGGAATAATCAACAATAATACAATCATAAGGATCCAGAAGCAGGCGTGATCTGTCAGTAAACAAAAGCTGTTTTTAACATTTAATTATCATCTATTCATTTATTACTGCCCTGTTGTGTCATTGAACTCAGATTGTCACAACAATACTGAAAGTATCATCAAGTTTACTCATTTTGTTCTCAAAGTTTGTAGTTTTCATAATTCCAAATTCAGATGAGGTCAGCTGAATCAGAAAACACTGAAGGACCTTATTAGAACTGATGTCAGACTGTGACGTCGGACCCCAACACACGCACACACACGCCGTGGTTATGGTGACACACACTTCTTTTATTATAACTGTGGTTTCAGCTTAAACGCACGGGACACAGACACTCCCGCTCAGTAGTCGCTCCGTTCGCTTCCTCGACTGTCACTGAAACATAAGAAAAGAAACAATCAGTCACTCGTCCCAAACACCTGTGCAGCCCCGCCTCCCCCCCGCCCCGGGAGCTCACCATGCCACCCCTCCCCTGCAGCGGGCCAGAGACCACACCCGCGCCACACAGACCTTTCAGTCCTATGGATGTCTGTCAGTGGGCTAAAGATCCTTTGTTTTTATTGTAAAAAAAACAAAAAAACTAAACTAAAATGAACAAACAGTCATTACGACTTGCGACTGGTGGTTGTCAGGCAGACACCAACTGGTGTCTGGTGTGACTGAGGCCTTACCTGCATTATATTGAGGGGAATGCAGATGTCTGAGGTGAACTGCTGTGATGTATGTATTTAGTAAAATACACAAAGGAAATCGGGATATGAGAAATAAAAAAAACATGAAAGGCAGAAAAACGTACCGTATTTTCACGACCATAAGGCGCACTTAAAAGGCTTAGATTTTCTTCAAAAAGTGCGGCGCGCCCTATAGCGCAGTGCGCCCTATGTGTTGTAAGGAGGACGTAGTAGAGAACACCATGAGAACGTTAAAGGGTGAAGTGTGGGCGTTGATCGTATATACCGGGACAATCGCACATACCTGTATAAAAGAACAGGTATGTGCATTATGCAGGACATCGTTGTTTTAACAACCCTGAAAATGGCAAAGAGACACGCTTAAGAAGCACAGTTTAAACTGAAGGCCATCAGCTACGCGGAGGAACATGGAAATCGAGCAGCGGCGAGAGAATTTAAGATAAACGAATCGATGGTTCGCAAATGGAGGAAGCTGGAAAACAAGCTCCGGCAGGTCAAGAAAACGCAGCTGAGTTTCCGCGGACATAAGGCGAGGTGGCCCGAGTTGGAGGAAAGACTCGAGCGGTGGATCATCGAGCAAAGAGCGAGCGGGAGAAGCGTTTCGACGGTCACCATTCGGCTAAAAGCGGTTTCACTTGCTGAAGAGATGAACATTGAACATTTCCAAGGAGGTCCGTCTTGGTGCTTTCGTTTTATGAAACGGTGCCATTTTTCCATCCGGACCAGGACTACGATAGCGCAGCAACTTCCAGCGGATTATAAGGAAAAGCTGCCCATCTTCCGCTCCTACTGCAGCAAACACATCGGCGACAAAAACATCCAGCCCAGCCACATCACAAACATGGACGAGGTCTCGCTCACTTTTGACATCCCGGTGAGTCACACTGTGGAGAAGAAGGGGACCAGCACGGTAGCGATACGCACAACGGGGTATGAAAAGTCTTCTTTTACTGTTGTGCTTGGCTGCCATGCTAATGGACAGAAACTGCCGCCTATGGTGATTTTTAAGCGAAAGACTTTGCCTAAAGAGAAGTTTCCAGCAGAAATCATCATTAAGGCAAATGAAAAGGGCTGGATGGATGAGGAAATGATGAAAGAGTGGCTGAGGGAGGTGTATGTAAGGAGACCAGGTGGTTTTTTCCACGCATCACCATCGCTGTTGATCTGTGACTCTATGCGTGCCCATCTCACAGCCGATGTGAAAAAACTTGTGAAGCAAATGAACTGTGAGCTTGCTGTCATTCCGGGAGGCCTGACAAAGGAACTCCAACCGCTGGACATCGGTGTGAACCGCCCGTTCAAAGTAAGGCTGCGAGCGGCCTGGGAGCGATGGATGACCGGTGGAGACCACAGTTTCACTAAGAGTGGAAGGCAGCGCCGGGCGAGTTACGCCACAATTTGCCAATGGATTGTAGATGCTTGGGCTAACATGTCTGCTGGCACTGTTGTTCGAGCTTTCGCAAAAGCCGGCATCGTTTCCGAGGAGCCGCACGGCACGGAAAGTGACTCTGACGGTGAAGACAGTGAACCTGGCATGTGTGATGGAGATTTAGCGCAGCTGTTCAATTCAGACACAGAGGATGAGGACTTCGATGGGTTTAATTGATGATAAAAATGTGAGTACTAAACTTTGTTTTGCTCCTGCTTTATTTTTAAATACGCACACTTGTATGCTTGTGTGTTGTTGATGATGACGATTATTGGTAATAAAAATGTGAGTACCAAACTCAGTTTTGCTCCTGCTTTATTTTTAAATATGCACACTTGTATGCTTGTGTGTTGTTGATGATGACGATTACCGGCAATAGAAATGTGAGTAAGGTACCGAATTCACGTTTGCTCCCGCTTTATTTTTAAATACGCATACGGTACTTGTATGCGCCCTATGGTCCAGTGCGCCTTATGTGTGTGTTAAATACAGTAAGGGCACACATAACTGAGACTGCGCCTTTTAACACAGTGCGCCTTATGGTCGTGAAAATACGGTACTGTAAATATATTTATTTATTTATTGAGAATATGAATCATTTCCCGTCAGTCACAGTCACTGTATTCCTCGTGAACATGATGAACATTTTTTGTCGGACTGCTTTGATCTGCATCCCATAGATAACAGCATTCAGTGCTGGAGGAACCACATGGAACATCATGGAGGCTAACTTCCTTTGGTCTGTCAAATGTGGGAAGCGATGGAGGAGCACAATGACAATGCCTGACAAAAACATGATGACATACATAGTCAGGTGGGTGGTGTAGGTCTGGAGCGCCCGGCTGTTCAGTGTCTTGCTCTTGCTGCTCAGACACACCATGGCGATCCTCAGGTAGGTGATAGTGACGCTGCCAATGGAGGAGCCCAGCAGAAGGACAGTGTAGCCGAGACCGTAAATGTTATTGATGAGGATGTTTTCACAGGAGAGCTTAAACAAAGAGGCATTGTCACAGAAAGGGTTAAATATGATCCACCTGCAGCGTGACAGGCGAACGCTGAGGCCCACGAGGATTGTCACCATAATGAAGATTACTGCCCAGGCCAAGACCGACAGCTTCACCACCATCCAGTTGGTCATGATGGTGGCGTACTGCAGCGGGTTGCAGATTGCCACATAGCGATCAAAAGCCATGATCATGAGTATAGTGTGAGAAGAACCTGCATAAATGTGAACACAAAAGGCCTGAATGACACAGTCTACATAGTGGATGTACCGATCTGAGCTGGGAATAAAAATATCCCTCAGCATACGTGGAATGATTGTTGTGGCTCCAAATACATCATTAATGCTCATGTTACAGAAGAGCAGATACATGGGCTGGTGGAGGCTACTATCCAGCGTGATCAGGATCACCAGGACAATGTTGGAAAACATGATGAAGATGTAAATGAGGAGGAGGAGGGTAAAGGTGGGAATGGAGGCATCTGGGCTGACCTGTAAACCTTCTAAGAGCAGGATATCTGAAGTCTGGTTTTCCATAGTGCAGAAGGTTAATTTCAACCTGGAGAGAAGACAAAAAAACATGTTTATTTTCAAACTTTAAAGGGATTTTAAAGTGTTTGGGGTCATTTTTTGACCTTCAATGCACATATTAAACAAATATGTAAGACTGCTTTCTTCCACAAATATCTATCCGGTTGTTCAGTCTGACGTCACTAGCCGTGTCTGGGCCTAAACTCCGCTGCAGGTCCATATATCAAACGATCACTATGGCATTACTGAGAGTTGAAAAACTGTCTAAAGTCTTTCATCTTTAATAAAATGATCAGCGTTCTGCTCTACCAGGTGTAACAATTGAGTTTAACATCCAGGCATCCATGAAAACGGAATTTATGACATTTAACGGAGTTAGAAGTTAGCAGGGAGTTAGCTCGCTAGCTTCTATCTAAATGCAATATAGCATGTCCTGACTGCGGGGTTTTGAAACAAATTAAAACGTACAGCTCTGTTATCACTTCCAGCATAAATGAAGACAGAAAACTAAACAGCAGTGACGTTTGTAGGGTTACTGAAGTTGGGCTAGCTGGTATATAATGATGTGCTACGTGACCGCTAGCGACACAGCTATGTTAGCATAATATAAACAAGCTAACTTTTTTTCCACTCGATAAAAGTTAACGTGAGTGTTCTCGGTGGTCAGGAACAAACGTAATCGCATGGCAGGATGCTGTAAAAGGACCAAACTTCAGCCAGGAGAACAACTGAGATAATCCATCCACAATACGAGGTTAGTCATTCATATACTGCTGCATGGGCTGGGCTGTAGTTACATCCTAAGGTTTTAAAAACTGAGCTTAAATAAATGATTAGCGGTAATAAAAGCCGAGGGAGGTCAACAGTGATCACTGACTGTTTTAGGAGCTTTTTGAGATCAAATAGAAGAAAATACATAACATTAAACATGTTAACAACACAAAAGCCATATTAAACGCAGGCTACTTTAGACCCGGAAGTAGGATTTGTCACGTCATCACTTAACAATCGGATTAGAAACATTGTATCTGAGAGTGATTAAAAACTAGCTCATTATTACTTCTAGGCTGGACTACTGTAATTCATTAGCGTCATGCTCCTGGGCATGGAGACACAGTGTTTTGTGTTATCATTATTTGCATTCTGTCTCTCTACTTTTAAGATTAGGCTTAAAACATTCCTGTCACGATCCTGGGTCTTATGACCCAGTGTTTTGAGTTTAGTTTATTTGGATGTTTATATGATTAAGCTCATGAGTTTTTCTAGTTCTTTGTTATTAGATTCCCCTTGTGTCTTCCAACCCCTGTTAAGTCTCCCTTGCCCTTCATGTGTTTCAAGTCTGTTATGCTGTCAAGTTCATGTAGTCATGTTTGCATTTCATTATGTTTCCTATTTTATTTTCTAAGAAGTTCTGTGTTTTGTTTTACTCTTTCCCTGTGGCGTTGTTATGTCCACGTTGTGTCTACTGTGGCTTTCTGTCCCATGTTTCAGGTCCCTATGTTCTGTCTTCTCAGTTGCTGTTAAGTTTGCATGTCTAGCGTTCAGTCAGTGTGTTTCCTGTTTTACTTTGAAGGTCCATGTCTCATGTGAGTGATTCTAGTTTTGCTTCCCTTGTCTCGTCCAGCCTGATCACTCCCAGCTGTGCCCTCTGTGTATTTAAGCCCTGTGTTTCTCTTTGTCAGTGTCGTAATCTCCCTCATGTCTGTGTTTCCCTGTGTATTAGTTATCCATGTCCCAGTTTAGTTTAGTTTAGTTTAGTTTTTCATGTCATTCTGCAATAAAGCAGCTTCTTGAGTTTAATTTTGTTGTCGTGAGTTTTGCGTTTGGGTCCTTTTCCTGCCTCCACACAGCTGAAACATGACAATTCCTTTTGATAAAAAGGAATGTAATCATTACATGGGTCTTTTTTTTTTGTCTCCCACTTCTCACTCCCAACTGGTCACAGTGCGAAATGAGCTGAATATTCTCCACCAAGATGAGCACATCTTTTTAAATAAGGCCGTCTTGAAAAATGTAGCTTTTTGCTTTTTGTATTTAACCCAAAATGAAAATGAAAATGCATCACACAACACTGCAGCTCCAGCCAAAAAGAAAGGGATGAAGAAAAATGTAATTTAAATTTTACATTTCTGTTTAGGTAATAGAAATGTGAGATTCATCAGGGAAACACAATGACATTAGATACCACTGATAAACAACAGACCCAACTATTCTCTGTGGTTTCAAGGGATCTTCCAGAAATGGTAACCTGATGTTCCCCTGATGAGTCATCATCAGGTACAAACTTGATTTCAAAACTCGGTAAAAGAAACTATATTTTATTGCCACTGTTTATGCAAGATCACGAATAAATTAAAAAGTCTAATCGAAACTTTAAACATGTGATGCTTTTCCACTTCTTTTGTTTTTTTTACAAGCACAATTTCTAAAGCTTGTTGTAGCAGTAGGAAATGAACAAATGTTCCTCTGGTGATAGAATTAGAATTCCTGAATTGAAGTTTCCTCATGTTGAGTTTTAGTTTGTTCATTGAAATTTCATTCCAAGTGTTCTCTTTTTTTTTCAGCAGTATAAAGATTATAACGTGCACAGCAAAGGAAATTAGATTTAAAGTGCTCAAATGGAAAAATTAATCCTTTTTACATCCACCAGATCCCCATTAACCTTTCAAGGGTTAGGGTGAGGTTTTGTTTTAGTTGCTTACTAACCAGACAGACTTTCAGACATTTTAAAAATTTTGGCTATTACTACTATCAGTAGATCACACACTGCAGTGTTAACCAAAATCAACTCCTAACTAATACCTCTGGGCAGGTCAACCACCTAAAATTGTTATTAATAAAAAACAAACAAACAAAAAAACAATCAGCCTAACACTCTAGTCTTTGTTTACCTGTTGTTTACTCCTAAAACCACATTTTCCTGATAGTTCGAACCACCAGCATTAAGATTTTAATCAACACTATATAAACTACATACATATATAAATCAGAGAGCAAAGAAAGGCCATCCAACAACGAATTAGTGACACGAAGTCTTAACTCCACCAAATGCAACACAAATAGAACCCAGCAAAGGCTACAGCCATTTTGGTCTATAGTAAGATCATGTGTGTGTTTGTGTCTCATACTCACCTCAGTTGACGTGAACCTCCTGATATCACACCTGAGGCTTGGCTGACACGTTTTTTATAATGTGAACATGTTCCCTGATGCTGATGGTTTGTCGCGTGAGTAAACAGTAAGACCTCCCCGGATGGCTGAACTCCTCACCCTATCTCTAAGGGAGATGCCAGCCACCCATTTCCGCCACTTGTATCCGTGATTCCATTCTTTCGGTCACTACCCACAGCTCATGAGCATAGGTGAGGGTAGGGGATGTAGATCGACCAGTAAATTGAGAGTGCCCCCTTTTACACTCAACTCTCTCTTCACTACAACAGACCAGTGCAGCCTCCGCATCACTGCAGCCACAGCACTTAGGCCACCCAAGTGAAAGCCTTCTGCCACTTAGCTATGCCTAGAAATTCTGTTCATAAAAATTACGAAGAGAATCTATGACAAAGGGCAGCCCTGGCAGAGCTCATCACCCACCGGGAACAAGTCCAACTCATTGGTGGCTATACGGACCAAGCTCTTACAATTCAATTCAATTTCAATTCAATTTTATTTATATAGCGCCAAATCACAACAAAAGTCGCCTCAAGGCTCTTCATAGATACAGAGAAAAACCCAACAATCATATGACCCCCTATGAGCAAGCACTTTGGCGACAGTGGGAAGGAAAAACTCCCTTTTAACAGGAAGAAACCTCCGGCAGAACCAGGCTCAGGGAGGGGCGGGGCCATCTGCTGTGATTGGTTGGGGTGAAAGAAGGAAGACAGGATAAAGACATGCTGTGGAAGAGAGACAGAGGTTAATAACAGATATGATTCAATGCAGAGAGGTCTGTTAATACATAGTGAGTAAAGAAAAACTCAATGCATCATGGGAATCCTCCGGCAGCCTACGTCTATTGTAGCATAACTAAGGGAGGATTCAGGGTCACCTGGTCCAGCCCTAACTATATGCTTTAGCAAAAAGGAAAGTTTGAAGCCTAATCTTAAAAGTAGGAATAGTGTCTGTCTCCCGAATCCAAACTGGAAGCTGGTTCCACAGAAGAGGGGCCTGAAAACTGAAGGCTCTGCCTCCCATTCTACTTTTAAATACTCTAGGAACAACAAGTAGGCCTGCAGTGCGAGAGCGAAGTGCTCTAATAGGGTGATATGGTACTACAAGGTCATTAAGATAAGATGGAGCCTGATTATTTAAGACCTTGTATTTGAGGAGCAGGATTTTGAATTCAATTCTGGATTTAACAGGAAGCCAAAACAGGAGAAATATGTTCTCTCTTTCTAGTCCCTGTCAGGACTCTTGCTGCAGCATTTTGGATCAGCTGAAGGCTTTTCAGGGAGTTTTTAGGACTTCCTGATAATAATGAATTACAGTCGTCCAGCCTGGAAGTAATAAATGCATGAACTAGTTTTTCAGCGTCACTCTGAGACAGGATATTTCTAACTTTAGAGATGTTGCACAAATGGAAGAAAGCAGTCTTACATATTTGTTTAATATGTGCATTGAAGGACATGTCCTGGTCAAAAATGACTCCACGGTTCCTCACAGCATTACTGGAGGCCAAGGTAATGCCATCCAGAGTAAGAATCTGGTTAGATACCATATTTCTAAACTTTTCAGGGCCGAGTACAATAACCTCAGTTTTATCTGAATTAAGAAGCAGAAAGTTAGCGGCCATCCAGGTCTTTATGTCTTTAAGACATTCCTGCAGTTTAACTAATTGGTGTGTGTTATCTGGCTTCATGGACAGATAGAGCTGGGTGTCATCAGCATAGCAGTGAAAATGTATGCTATGCCTTCTAATGATATGGCACTAGGGAAAGTTATGAAGGATCTTCTTATGGTGCAATGGAGAAGCTCTTGACACACACTTCACACTTGTCAGGCAGACACCAACTGGTGTCTGGTGTGACTGAGGCCTTACCTGCATTATATTGAGGGGAATGCAGATGTCTGAGGTGAACTGCTGTGATGTATGTATTTAGTAAAATACACAAAGGAAATCGGGATATGAGAAATAAAAAAAACATGAAAGGCAGAAAAACGTACTGTAAATATATTTATTTATTTATTGAGAATATGAATCATTTCCCGTCAGTCACAGTCACTGTATTCCTCGTGAACATGATGAACATTTTTTGTCGGACTGCTTTGATCTGCATCCCATAGATAACAGCATTCAGTGCTGGAGGAACCACATGGAACATCATGGAGGCTAACTTCTTTGGTCTGTCAAATGTGGGAAGCGATGGAGGAGCACCATGACGGTGGATGACACAAACATGATGACATACATAGTCAGGTGGGTGGTGTAGGTCTGGAGCGCCCGGCTGTTCAGTGTCTTGCTCTTGCTGCTCAGACACACCATGGCGATCCTCAGGTAGGTGATAATGATACTGCCGAGGGAGGAGCCAAATAGGAGGACAGTGTAGCCGAGACCGTAAATGTTATTGATGAGGATGCTTTCACAGGAGAGCTTAAACAAAGAGGCATTGTCACAGAAAGGGTTAAATATGATCCACCTGCAACGTGACAGGCGAACGCTGAGGCCCACGAGGATTGTCACCATAACGAAGATTACTGCCCAGGCCAAGACCGACAGCTTCACCACCATCCAGTTGGTCATGATGGTGGCGTACTGCAGCGGGTTGCAGATTGCCACATAGCGATCAAAAGCCATGATCATGAGTATAGTGTGAGAGGCACCTATATAAATGTGAACACAAAAGGCCTGAATGACACAGTCTACATAGTGGATGTACCGATCTGAGCTGGGAATAAAAATATCCCTCAGCATACGTGGAAAGATTGTTGTGGCTCCAAATACATCATTAATGCTCATGTTACAGAAGAGCAGATACATGGGCTGGTGGAGGCTACTATCCAGCGTGATCAGGATCACCAGGACAATGTTGGAAAGCATGGTGAAGATATAGATGAGGAGGAGGAGGATAAAGGTGGGAATGGAGGCATCTGGGCTGACCTGTAAACCTTCTAAGAGCAGGATATCTGAAGTCTGGTTTTCCATAGTGCAGAAGGTTAATTTCAACCTGGAGAGAAGACAAAAAAACATGTTTATTTTCAAACTTTAAAGGGATTTTCAAGTGTTTTTGAAAGCCACTTACAGGCAGAACTTTGTGCTATTAGAAACTGAATTTGAATAAGTTAAATTTGTATTTGAATTTCTCAGATTGAATCTGAATTGCTCAACTTGAATAAAAGCTTCTAAAACAGAATTTGAATTAGCTTAATTTGAAATCCCATGTATTTGTTTGAAAAGGTTCATCACTAAGTTGAAATAGAATTTTATATTTTGAAAATTTAATAATTACATTTGAATTTGTATTCCATTCTTCTTTAAATTTAGCTCCTGAATGATTTCAGTTTCACTTTCCACCATTCAATTTCAGTTCTACAATTCAGTTTTTGTCAAACATCTAGGTCCTTTATGAAAACCACAGAGTAATTGAGTGCCAGTTAATAGAGCTACGTTCTACCTGCGGACGCAGTGTTACAAAATGGACCTGCAGCATCTTGAGCTTGAGCGGGGCACAGATTAAGCATTCAGAAGTCATTCATCATGTCAAATGACAGATCATATGAACAAAGAGAATTTAGAAATGTAATTATTGATAACAGTAAACAAGCACAGATAGCGTAATCTACAGCTGTTTAGAGAATGAGAAGTGTTGGGTTTTTTTTTTTTTCAAAGTTTGCCATTTCAGTGATAGTCTTATATCATGTCTTTTAAAGAAGGATGGAATACAAAAATTCAGTTTCAATTTAGTGATGTTCATTCTCAATCCAGTACACTGAATTTCAAATTAGGCTAATTCAAATTCAGTTTTAGAAGCTTTTATTCAAGTTGAGCAATTCAAATTCAATCAGAGCAACCAACAAGCAGAATTCATGACTGTAGAGAAATGGCACTAGGGAAAGTTATGAAGGATCTTCTTATGGCCTCTAACAGTTGACTCACCTCTGTGCTAGTCCTGCTGGATCTCGTTACAGCTTTCAATACTGGTGCAGTGGTTTAAATCATATCTATTTTTTAAACTTTGATTTAGCTGCGTAAATGGGAAGTCTTCTTCACTGACTAAGATTAATTATGGAGTTCCACAGGGTTCTGTGTGAGGATACTTTGTTTACATTATACATGCTTCCCTTAGGCAGCAGCATCAGAAGACATAGCATACATTTACACTGCTATGCAGATGACACCCAATTCTATCTGTCCATGAACCCGGATAACACACACCAATTCAGGAATGTCTTAAAGACATAAAGACCTGGATGGCCGCTAACTTTCTGCTTCTTAATTCAGATAAAACTGAGGTTATTGTACTCGGCCCTGAAAAGTTTAGAAATATGGTATCTAAGCAGATTCTTACTCTGGATGGCATTACCTCGGCCTCCAGTAACACTGTGAGGAACCTTGGAGTCATTTTTGACCAGGACATGTCCTTCAACGCACATATTAAACAAATATGTAAGACTGCGTTCTTCCATTTGTGCAACATCTCTAAAGTTAGAAATATCCTGTCTCAGAGTGACGCTGAAAAACTAGTTCATGCATTTATTACTTCCAGGCTGGACGACTGTAATTCATTATTATCAGGAAGTCCTAAAAACTCCCTGAAGAGCAGATTTCTCCTGTTTTGGCTTCCTGTTAAATCCAGAATTCAAAATCCTGCTCCTCACATACAAGGTCTTAAATAATCAGGCCCCATCTTATCTTAATGACCTTGTAGTACCATATCACCCTATTAGAGCACTTTGCTCTCGCTCTGCAGGCCTACTTGTTGTTCCTAGAGTATTTAAAAGTAGAATGGGAGGCAGAGCCTTCAGTTTTCAGGCCCCTCTTCTGTGGAACCAGCTTCCAGTTTGGATTCAGGAGACAGACACTATCTCTACTTTCAAGATTAGGCTTCAAGCTTTCCTTTTTGATAAAGCACCCCCCTTTTTTCTTTCCACATTCACTGATCAAAGTGCAAAACTGAAGTAAATATTCTTCACAAACATGAGCAAATCTTTTTAAATGACGCAGTCCAGAAAAATTTGAAAACTGAGCTTTTGCAATTTGTATTTAACCCCAAACAAAAATGAAGATGGAACACACAAAACTGGAGCTCGAGCCAAAAAGAAATAGCTCAAAATAAAATTTAAATTTAAATGTTAGGTGATAGAAATAGGATCAAAGAGATTTTCCAAAAATTGTGAACTGATGTTCCTCCGGTGAGTCATCATCAGTCACAGACTTGATTTTGAAAACTCAGCTCACATTAGGTAATAGAAACTATTACCCTTGTTTATGAACAATCACAAACAAATGAAAAGTCAAATGGAAACGTCTGGACACATGATGATTGTCAGCTTCTTTTGCTTTTTTTTTTTTTTTTTAAATAAATAGGCACTATTTCCAAAGCAATTACCAAATGTTCCCTTGTTACTAGAATTAGAACTCCTTAATTGAAGTTTCCTCATGTTGAGCTTTTGTTTGTTCATTGAAATTTTAGTCCAAGTATTTATTTTCAGCAGTATAAAGATTAAATCTTTATACTTATAATTAATTTTCTTTTTGCTGACCACATGATAGATCCCCATTAACCCTTCAAGAGTCAGGGTGAGGTTTATTTTTAGTCGGTTACTAACCAGACATATTTTCAAACTTTTAAAACATTTTGCATGGCAGTAGTTAGTAGTAATAGTTTCTATCAGTAGATTACAAATTTTGATGTTAAACAAAATCCACTCCTAACTCTGGGTAGGTCAACCACCTAAAATTACTGTCAACATTTAATAAGCCCAACATTCTAATATTTGGGTTTGCTTGTTGTTTACTCCTAAAACCACCTTTTACTAATTAAATCACCAGAAATAGGAGTTGAATCAAAAGAGCAAATGAAAGCCATCCTACAATGAATCGGTGGTAGTGGAGTTAAGACATCACTAAATGCAACACAAATAAAACAAAGGATACATATATTTTAGTCTGTAGTAAGATCAGGTAGTGCGTGTGTTTGTGTCTCATACGCACCTCAGTTGACGTGAACCTGCTCAAATCACACTTGAGGCTTGGCTGACATGTTTTTTATAATGTGAACATGCACCCAATGCGCCAGGGTTTGTTGCGTCAGTAAACTCAGATCTGAAAATATCTGTAAGTTCTGCAAACATCTTTCTCCAAGTTTGTACATTTATATTTTTGAATTTAGAAATCACAGAAGAAATTAATTTGAACCAAAAGCAAAGCTTGATTATTACAGGTATTGGGATTTTCAGATCCAAGACCAGCTGTAATTCTGTTGGAAATATTAACCAGTTTTGCCCCAAAGGGCTTTCTTAGCTTCCTGCTTGAAAATTACGTGCCCAAAATGAATGGATTTTAAATACAATGATATTTACAATTACAATTACAAACTCTTTGTAAATGTAACCTATATGTCCACTCACCTAAGAATGATCAAAACAATATTGATAACAACAGAGGGCAATTTATTTAGGGTCTGATGGCAGTTTACCATTGGTGTCCAATACCTTAAAGAATTGCCGAACTGGAGCACATATGTCCTTAACACCTCCTAACATACCCTCTTATACATCAGCTTGACACTGGTACATCAAAAGAAACTTAACCAAAATGTTTACAACCTGAACAACTTACAGTTCCCCTGGAATGTAATGTAAACAAAGAGAAGAAGAAAAGAGAGAAAGAAAAACAATACTTGCATCAATTACCCACTTCTCTGAGCCTGGAGATAGGTGAATATATTATTTAGAGAGTCTTTTCTCAGTCCTGGCCTTGTAAACTGCAACCTCCTCAGTCCGTAATCAGAGAGTGTCTATTTGGCAGTAACCAAAATGTTTTTGTATAGTCTTTGTGAATGAGAAAACAATTGTGATAGCTGGCCAGTAAAATGAAAAAAATGTATGCCACTAATTGTGTACATGGGTGTAAGTACTTCAGTCCAAATACTCGAGGTCCAAAGAAAAATGGCACCAGTGAAACAGCATGACAGTGAGGCCTCTTCTGAAAAAAAAAAAAAACGAGTCTCCTCCACCACTGGCAGGAGAATGAACAATAGTATTTTAAGGCTACTGCAGATGTAAATATTCACCACTAGCTCACCATAGTTGCTCTCCGGCACAGCTACAAGCCATGTGAGTTCATAGCCCCTCCTGATAGAGTGTACTACCCCAGCTGACTGTCGTAAAGCAGCCACAAATCAATAGCAATAAAGAAAACCTCAAAATCATTGCAGAACATTTTATAACAGAACACCCAATATAGATATTGTCATGGTCCTGCGGCCATGACTCAGTGACTTTGTGTTTGTGTTCTTTATTGTTATTACTTTCATTATTATTCATGGCTGTTTTGGGATGGTTTGTGTTTTGGGATTTTAGATACTGGGTTCTGGGTTTGTGCTCCCTCTATTGGTCCCTGGTGTCAGTGTTCCCCTGTCTCGTCAGGTTAATCAGGTCCAGCTGTGTCCCCCACCTGTGTGTGATTTCCCAGTGTCTCTCTGTGTACTTATAGTGTGTGTTTTCCTCTGTTCCTCGTCGCGACGTCTGTGTTCATACTCTGTGAAATCCCCTGCGTGCTCTCCCTGCTGTTCTCCCTTCATGTTCAGGTTTGCCACTCCTTGGTGTAGTTTAACTCCCAGTTTAGTTCATCCTTAGTTCTGTTTTGCCATCTCCACTTTATGTTTGGTATTGTTAATAAATCGCCCTCACGTCTAAATAAGTACTGCATTTGAGTCCTCCTTTCCACTCCTCACACGGCCACTGACCCAAACCGTGACAGTACGACGCGACCACAAGATGGACCCAGCAGCGCTTAATCCGTCTAAGGAGGTCCGGCTTCATCCTCGCCTGGTCCAGCTTTCGTGCCTGCATCCTCGTCTGGCCCAGCCTTCGTGTCTGCATCCTCGTCTGGCCCAGCCTTCGTGTCTGCATCCTCGTCTGGTCCAGCCTTCGTGTCTGCATCCTCGTCTGGCCCAGCCTTCGTGTCTGCATCCTCGTCTGGTCCAGCCTTCGTGCCTGCTACCTCGTCTGGCCCAGCCTTCGTGTCTGCATCCTCGTCTGGTCCAGCCTTCGTGTCTGCATCCTCGTCTGGTCCAGCCTTCGTGCCTGCTACCTCGTCTGGCCCAGCCTTCGTGTCTGCATCCTCGTCTGGTCCAGCCTTCGTGTCTGCATCCTCGTCTGGTCCAGCCTTCGTGCCTGCATCCTCGTCTGGCCCAGCCTTCGTGTCTGCATCCTCGTCTGGTCCAGCCTTCGTGTCTGCATCCTCGTCTGGTCCAGCCTTCGTGTCTGCCTCCTCGTCTGGTCCAGCCTTCGTGCCTGCATCCTCGTCTGGTCCAGCCTTCGTGCCTGCATCATCGCCTGCAGCAGCTTCTTCGGCATCCGCATCATCGCCTGCAGCAGCTCCTTCGGCTTCCGCATCATCGCCTGCTGCATCAGCTCCAGCCCCGCCTGGTTTGGCTTCAGCGGGTCCAGCCTCTTCCTTCTCCTCGTCTGTGCCTGGTTCCACTGTTGGCACACCACCATCCGGTCCGCGTCTGGCACCTCATCTTCATTGGCTGTTTTCTAGGCTGCTGGCTAGTCGTCATCGCCGTCGTGGCCGCCCTCCTAAACGAGGTTGTTGCCGCCACGGCCTCCTTCGTGGACGGCCTCCTGAACTCTTTACGCGCCGCCACGGCCTCCTTCGTGGACGGCCTCCTGAACTTTTTGCGCGCCGCCACGACCTTCTTCGTGGCCGGCCTCCTGAACCTTTTACGCGCCACCACGGCCTTCTTCGTGGACGGCCTCCTGAACTGTCCCATCCTGGCCTCCTGTGCTATCGGGCCCCAGGCCGGCCACCTGCACTGTGCTTTGGACTCTGCTCCCCTGTGAGTTTTGTGAACGGTTGTTTGGGTCTCTGGGGTCTCCATTTTGGTCATGGCCCGGGTCCTGCTGGCACAGGATCAACAAGCAGGGAGCCATCTGCTGAATGTTCACCATCTAAAAGCAATGGGATAATAAACTCAGTAAACTGACACAAAATAGTGTCAGGGACACTATCAATTTGTTGAATTTTAACAAAGTAATCCAGCAAAGTGAACGCCCTTTGCACCTCTTGTAGTTTAAACTTGGCTTTAACCCCATTTAACATAACGGTGTATTCTGGATCAAAACCATACCTTTCACAAAACTACATTGTCTCTCTCTGCAAAGCGGCAGATGAATTCACAGATGTTCGTGCATATGCTCAGGATAAGGTTACTGATGCTCTCAAGTCCCAATTATTCCTACTACTTTTAGCTGTAACTATTAATAATCATTAGTACACATCACATCATAACATAAATACATGATAACACATGGAATAGCATAATCTAAGATAAGATAAGATAAGATAACCTTTATTAGTCCCACACGTGGGAAATTTGTTTTGTTACAGCAGAGAGTGGGCAGTGCCAAGTTATATAGCAAAATTAGAGAACACTGGAATAGAATAAGAATAAGATACTGTAAACAACTGTACAGAATAGAATAAAATAAAATAATAATATACACAATAGGATAAAATTGGAATACAAGTGCTATATACAATTGAGTAAAAATACAACTTTGTCAGAAAAAGAGTATTGCACTTAGTCTTATTGCACATGAGTGGGTTTGTGTGTTTGATCAGCTGCAAAGTCTTTGTTGTGGAGTCTGACAGCAGATCGGGTGCCGCAGCCTGCCACTGAAGGAGCTGCTCAGTGCTGTCAGAGTCTCCTGCATGGGTTGGGAGATGTTGTCCAAAAGGGATGACAGCTTAGCCACCATTCTCCTGTCACTCACTACCTCCACTGGGTCCAGAGGGCATCCTAGAACAGAGCTGGCCCTCCAGATCAGTCTCTTCCTGTCCCCAGAAGAGTTGCTGCTGCCCCAGCAGACCACACCGTAAAAGATAGCTGAGGCCACCACAGAGTCATAGAAGGTCTTCAGGAGTGGGACCTTCACTCCAAAAGACAGTACAGCCTGCTCTGCCCTTTCCTGTAGAGGGTGTCCTAATTATGAGTCCAGTCCAGTTTATTGTTCAGATAAACACCAAGGTACCTGTAGCTGTCCACAGCCTCAATGTCCATACCTTGGATGTTCGGTGGTTGCAGTGGAGGATGTTTGTGCCTGCGGAAGTCTACCACCAACTCCTTGGTTTTATTAGTGTTGCTCTGGAGGTAGTTCAGCTGGCACCAGTCCTCAAAGTCCTGAGTCAGTTCTCTGTACTCCTTGTTGTACCCATCAGTGATGAGGGCGACTATTGCAGAGTCATCAGAGAACTTCTGCAGGAAGCACTGGGTGGAGTTGTGGGAGAAGTCTGCAGTGTAGATGGTGAAGAGGAACGGAGCGGGTGCTAATAAGAGTTCCTGCTCCTTTTCACCCATGGGTGCAGTGCTATATTAATGGGAAGGAGGATTTTTATGTAGGAAATGAAATACTGTTGAACCATGCTTGAAACAAATAAATAAATGAAAAAAAATGAAATCTGCGCCCCCTGGTGAGGTCTTCATTAGATCTGCTGCAGTTTGCTTACCAGCCTGGCATCGGGGTGGAGGACGCCATCATCTACCTCCTGCACCGAGCTCTGACTCACCTGGAGAAGCCTGGAAGCTCTGTGAGGATCATGTTCTTTGATTTCTCCAGTGCTCTCAACATCATCCAGCCACGTCATCTGAGGGACAAGCTGGAGCTATCGGGACTGGACCACCACATGTCCCAGTGGATACAGGACTACCTCACAGGACGCCCACAGTATGTGAGGACACAGGGCTGTGTCTCTGACACGCTGGTCTGCAGTACGGGGGCCCCACAGGGAACTGTGCTGGCACCGTTCCTCTTCACCCTCTACACTGCAGACGTCTCCATCCACTCCCCACGCTGCCACCTACAGAAGTTCTCTGGCGACTCTGCCATAGTCGCCTCATCACAGGTGAGGACGAGTCAGAGTACAGACAGTGGACTCTGGACTTTGTGGACTGGTGTCAGCAGAACCACCTGCTGATCAACGCCGGGAAAACCAAGGAGCTGGTGGTGGACTTCTGGAGACGCAGACCCACCACACTGACACCGGTGAACATCCAGGGAGTGGACATTGAGATAGTGGGTGTTCACCTGAATAATAAGCTAGACTGGAGCCACAACACTGATGCTCTGTACAGGAAGGGTCAGAGCAGACCCTACCTGCTGAGGCGGCTGAGGTCATTTGGAGTCCAGGGAGCGCTTTTAAAGACCTTCTTTGACTCTGTGGTGGCATCCTGATAATCCTGTTAAGTTGGCTGTTGGTTTTTAGGCAAGAACATCATTACCATGGTGATCAGTTCTTTCTGGGCCCATGACACTGATCAGTGCTCATATATTGTCACACATCGTTTTTTTAAATGGTCAGCAGGTGGTTCTGTTTATGTCTTATGCGGTAAATATAGAGCTATGACAAAATTACCCAGCAGACTGTAAAAACAAACAAGTCAAGACTTATTTCTGTTTTGACAAGAAGAGAAAGAAAGGAAAAAGAGTATAAACTTTTTAACAGCAGGTGATACAGATTTTCCTCATTAGATGCTCATATACGATCTTACAAAATGAAAACAAACGAATGGACTTGAGGATAATTAAAGATCATAAACAACCAAAGACTTTCCACATTTGCATTAGACCCACGAGGTATCCCCTGCTGAGTAGTTTAATGTATCTCAGTGCCTCATGTTTTGTTGCTATTGTTACAGCAACAATTTGTTAATTAGCACCACGAGACCGAAAACTCTCCAAGGAGGATTCAGCTAACCCCAACCTCCCACACTAGCACCAGCTGAACTGAATCATCAAGGTCCTGCTTGTTTGTTGCAGAAAGTTTCCATTAAACTTCAGATGTAAACAAAGTCACTAGTTGGCTCCCAGAGATTTGCTCACACTCGAAACTTTTAGACAAATAAACAAATCTAAAAACCCATTTTTCTTGCATTATGACTCTTTAACAACAATAATAATAATAATAATAATAATAATAATAATAATAATAATAATAATAATAATAATAATGGATTGGATTTATATAGCGCTTTTCAAGGCACCCAAAGCACTTTACAATGCCACTATTCAGTCACTCTCACATTCACACACTGGTGGAGGCAGCTACAGTTGTAGCCACAGCTGCCCTGGGGCAGACTGACAGAGGCGAGGCTGCCATATCGCGCCATCGGCCCCTCTGGCCAACACCAGTAGGCGGTAGGGTAAAGTGTCTTGCCCAAGGACACAACGACCAGGACAGAGAGCCGGGGATCGAACCGGTTACAGATGCACTTCCCAACCCCCTGAGCCACGGTCGGTTAACAGCTCACTTCAGTTAACTGGTCCTTTCATTTCTAAAAGTAAGTTTGATATGAGTTTTAATTTTGAGTTTCCTGCCTGTAGTACTGGATGTTCAGCTGAAACAATCAGATGAATTGTTCAGGAATAAGATGTCATGAGTCTAAATTAAAAGACATTTTAAGACCAAAAACTGTGTCGCCGTGCTACCCTGCCCCACCCCACCCTGACCTCAAACCCAAACATTAACATCTCCAGATGTTTATTTTTGGACTTCATTGTGCTCATGAGTGAAAATGGCATAAAACTTGTTGAAACAGTATATTACTGTATTTCTTGTTTTTTGTATGTGTGGGGGTTTTTTTCTCTCCACTTTAGTCCAAATTCAGTAAGTCAGAATTAAACCCAAATAGTTTAACCAACAGATCTGCAAGGATAGATTATGTGGCATCATATGGAAGGACAAGACAACTAAATTTGTGATAAAGAAAACTGAGTTTCTGCTATGCATCCTGATCGGGATGCAAAGTGCATAATAGAAAAGTCCAAATGAAATACAGACTGCAGACTTCTCCAGCCTCTTAACGTGGAAATTGTAGGTGACTAAAATGTGAATTTGATCACATCTGGTGCACTGAGGCATACTGACCAACCATACATTAGCTTTCGCTTAAAGTAACACCTGGGATAACTTGAAAGAAAAACAGCAGTTTAAAAATTAAGCATAGTTGCAGTTTGTAGTTCAAGTCTTTTACTCAAACATTAAAAAAACAAGCTTCTAATCCTTCTTGTTAACTGCCCCATCAGAATGAGGGTTTTTCAGAATAAAGGACAAGAAGTGTTTGTAAAAACCTGTTTTTTAAGGTTGAAAACGTGCAACAAACTGTGGTTCAGAAAAATAAAAAATAGTGGTCACACAATAGACCATTTGACCTTTGTTATCTTAGTATTTGAACTTTAATCTGGCTTGTTCCTGCAGTCGGCCTGAGTGTGTGCTCTCATCTTCGTGCCATCTTCCGGCTATAATGAGTGTTCTGGAGGCCTTATAGTTCCCAGGAGTCTCAGTGACCAGCAGGTTAATTGAATTAAAGGTTGCAGTAACAGTTTCTCTCTTGAGAAATCTGGGGAACTGGCAGACTGGCCTTTTCTTTTCATATTCACTTTCTTGGGATCTGATCATGTGCATCTGTGCATTACTGATTACTTCAGATACTTTGAATCTTATCTTTTTAATGATAATGGCTCCAAGTTTCACTTCTTTAAAATTCACTTGTGCACATCAGCACAAGCACCTCAGCTGTGGTGGAGGGGTGACGATCTGAGTGGACGTGGACTCCTCTGTGAGGCCATCTGTCCAGTCAGAGTCCAGAGCTCAGAGAGCTGTGCACGAATCAATGCTGCAAGCCTCAGTGAAATGAAGAGTGGTGCATAACTCTTCCACAACAATATGAGAGACTGATGAAGAAAACCAAAATTTCCAGCTATTACTGCTTAAGAAAGCTCTAGTTGTGTGGACTAAGAAAAAATTATTTTTCAAATGATTATATGCAAACAAAAGAAATGTGAGAAGTCTTTTTGCAGGTAAACCTGGGTCAACCTGGGTCATTTACAGTTGCAGCTGCCTTTGTCTGTTAGTGTCTCACCTGGCCTGCTTTCAGTTCAATGTGAATGAGGTGTTAGTAGACCCAGTAGATCAACAGAACCCATAGATATCTTGTGATAAAGGTTATGGTCAAATACATCTCACACATTACAGTACAGATATTCTCTGAGTCTTTACCACCCACGGCTCCACTGGTTCTTTTTTTGTTTTTTAATTCAAGATTAATAAATTCTCCAGTTAAATAGACCTTATTCAAACATGCCATTATTACATTTCTGTAAATGAGATTACACCAAATGACAAGACTTATTTCTGATTGTGATCAAACTGAAACTGAAGTGAGTTCTCCCAAACTTCTCATATGTTTACATTCATTTGCACTTTTTAGTGTGTTTCACTGCCTTTTTGGTATTTCTTTTTTTAAATGTCAGTTTCCCAGAGTACACTTGAAACTCAGCAGGCAGAAGGTGATTATTAGCCCCTGTAGAGCTTTCATTACCACCTGTTATAATCAGTGTTGTCCTCTGAGCCCCATTAGCCTGTCTGTCTCTCAGAGGACTAATTACAATCAGAAATTGTTAATAAGTGTTTTGTTAAGATCCAGCTCACAGAGGAGCTCATTACTGACCACCTTTCTCTCAAAAACACTGATGCTCATTACCTTAGCAGCAAATACTATGATGAAACACGGGAACCACCAGGGGGCAGCATAGGCTCCCAGTGGTCCTAAAAATACAAAGAAGGAAAATGTCTGTGAAGGTTCTCAGTCATCCAGGTCATCGTAGTCAAAGGAGCTTGCAAAGAAAAGCGTCTGGACTTCTTTAAGTTGCTTGAAGACGTTTCACCTCTCATCCGAGAAGCTTCTTCAGTTCTAAGGTCAAATGGTGGAGAGTCCCAGATATAAACCTAGTGGGAGTTTCCCCCCACAGAGGGACGAAAGGACCCCCTGATGATCCTCTAATCGCCTGAGCCAAGGTGGGAAACTGGGCGTGGGTCCCAATCAGCCAGAGTTTCGGGTGTGTTCATTGTGAAACCTGGCCCCACCTTATCATGCGAATTCCTGAGGTCAGATGGCCCAGGATGTGAGTGGGCATTAAGGCATCTGGGGGGTCACTCCCACTAGGTTTATATCTGGGACTCTCCACCATTTGACCTTAGAACTGAAGAAGCTTCTCGGATGAGAGGTGAAACGTCTTCAAGCAACTTAAAGAAGTCCAGACGCTTTTCTTTGCAAGCTCCTTTGACCCCAAAGAAGGAAAATGTTTGACTTTGAGTGGACCTCCCTGCAGATCTGTCCTTTCTAATGAAGAAGTCACACAGTTTCCACATGTGGGAGGAACTATACAGTAAAATAAAAGTTATTTTACTGTGTGTTCAGACATGAATAAGTTAAAATGCATGAAAAACGATGACAAATGCAATCTTTGAGATTTGAGAACAATAAGAACATGAGTGCACTAAAATCAATTATTAAGTAACATGTGTAATGGCCTTTTCTGATAAAAAGAGAAATATCAGTTTTCTGGTACAGTTAACCTTTTCCTCTGTTTGAAAAACTTCATTTAAATCCACATCCAGTCATACGATTTTTACACCTTCAATTATTCAAAGAGTAAGAAGTCTTAATTCTTTATTTTTAAAATATGAAAAACAAATATTCTGCTGGAGTCTAGCTGCCCTTTTCAGTTTCTGTCATCCTTGGTTTCTGTTCAGAATCAGATCTTTTCTAACCGAACTTACATTTCCACAGGGGAAACTGACTAGAGCAGGGGTGCAAGAAATAAGCTTACGAAGAGTCCAAATTAATATTGAGTAGAACTTAGTTCAAGTTTCTCATGTGGCCGTTTAGGAAAATGAATAACTGTGACTTTATGAAGCTTTAGAAATATAAATTTCATGTGATAAACATTTTTCTTCTGAATGCTCTCATCATGTTTTTGATAGAACGTGTCGAAAGTAAGTTCTAGTAAGTACTGTGGAAAAGTAGAGTACTTTTGGAAGTACCCACTTAAAATAGCTACAGTAACAGTCTATAGCAGGGGTGTCGAACTCCAGGCCTCGAGGGCCGGTGTCCTGCAGGTTTTAGATCTCACCCTGGGCCACCACTCCTGAATCACATGATTAGTTCATTGATAGGCCTCTGGAGAACGTCAAGGCATGTTGATGAGGTCATTTAGCCATTTAAATCAGCTGTGTTGGATCAAGGACACATCTAAAACCTGCAGGACACCGGCCCTCAGGGCCTGGAGTTCGACAGCCCTGGTCTACAGTCTAACAGAGGAAACAAACCTGACGTCGGCCAGACCGGCTGCAAAGTTTTAAATGAATAATTGTGTGTTCCAATCATTTGAACCCTCCTGTTATGTTGGTTTCCAGGAGCATCAATTATGCTCCTCGGTTAATTTGACCCAGGTCAGAAACACTGGTATTGATTATTTTACAATTTTCTTTTATAATTTTGATTTTCTTCGTTTTCTGTAGTGATGCAGATGACATGTGACATCTCTTCTGTTCTGGGTCAGTCTGACCCGCAACATAACAGGAGGGTTAAACCTCTGATAATGGGACTAAAAGCAGTTTTTTGGTTTTGCCTGAACTGTTTAATTCTTATAAAGTTAATGCAAAAATGATTTGAGTCATTGAATTAAAGCTGAAAGTCTGCAATCACATGTTGATTGTTTGATTTACAATCCACTGTTGTGCTGTTCAGAGCCAAAAGTACAAAGTTTTGGTTTCTCTGGTTATAAAACATCTTTCTGTGAGATAGGGTGACCATATTTTGGCTTCCAAAAAAGAGGACACTTGGCCCAGTCATGAAGAACTTTAATGACTGAATAAATGTTCTTTAAACTGTTTGTTTAAAGAAATTTTTAACGCATTTAAACGATGCCTTCTCTGTGCGGTTAATGAATGGTGAAATGTGTGTTTCTACACACATGGAAGCTTCTGCTGGGTTTGCACTGCAGCTCTTGCAACACAATTCAGTGCACGAAGAATCATTTTCTTCTTTGTTATTCGATTGTTATTGCTCTGCTTAGATTTTTGTGCCTCAGCCAACACATTTCAGAAGTTCGAAGGCAACAGTCTCTGTTTCTGGTTCACGACAACTTTTACTGTACAAGATTACTGAACAGACTGTGGAACAAGGTGAGGCTTCATCCACAATGAGAAAAACACAGGTAAATGTTAAAAATTGACCAGATTCAAAATGTTCCAGCACCAATCGGACAATACGAGGAGAATCTACACCATAAACTGACACATGTACAAAAATCCAGAAGGAAAAACCACACAAGCTCCTCATCTTCAAAACTGTAAATGGTTAAACAACCAGGTGGAGTCACCCAATGACGGCACAACATTTGTGGGACTTTTGGTAGTTGCTCAGCAGATGTGGCACCACATGCTCAGCAGTAAAAACCTCCAGTTTAATCTTCCTGCCGGGGAAGTCTTAGAGGTTTTGGATGATGTTCCAAACAGAAGAACCACAACCAGAGGGATTTTGTTTTACTGAACTCCCACAAAACTGCCTGGTGTCTTTGAGGGCTTCATGTTGAACATTGTTGGTGTTTGGCTGGAAGCAAATAGAGTGACACACTAACACACAAACCTAGCGATGACTCCTCCAGAAAGATATTCCACTCTTTGTATTTCTTTTTGCAGGATTATGGAATATCAGATAAAAGCTTCTTTGTCTCAGACTTGAACTGAAACAGATTCTTCATGTGCTGTTAGATATTTGGCTTTAAATCAAAAGTGTTTTGTACCCAGCTGGACACGTTGGAGCCTCCCTTACATGGCCATGTGGAAGTGCTCTGCTTCAAGCTCCTGTTTGGTTTTATTTCTGCTCTGCTGAGCATTTTTCTGCTTACAGCCTGACGTCAGTTCTTGTCCTTCTAAATAAAAAGGGAGGATCTGTACAGTCATATTTGCCTTTTCATGTATGGAACATTCGAAATTTAAGACCAAAGGTCACAACATGAAAAGCTCATGGATCACCGGTATCACATTTAACGTTTTTCACTTATAATGTCATTTCTTTTAGAAACACAATGATATTATTGTGCTCTGACTCTTTCTGGAGGCCTGTGCAAAAATGAGCTCAATCAATGCATCAATGCATGATAGCCAAGTGATCATGTAATTTTTCACTGGTCCTGGGACTCAGTTGGAGCCATGTGATTTTTTGAATGATAAAAAGTCCATCAGGTCAAAGAACATTTGACTGGACTTTGTCTCATGCTGCTGGTAAGATCATTGCTTCATCATAGAAAACATTACTGAATATTAATGAACTGTTTGTTTGAATGCTGTTTTTTAAATTACCACCACACCTATTTTAGCTTTTTTAATATTTAATTGGTTCAAACAAACATTATTCAGGTTTGTGAGCGTTTGTGAGAACTTCTGCTTTTGTTGGCTTAAAATCCAGGTTTTGAAGATAGTAGATGCGATGTTTTGTTCACCTTGTGTTTGCATACCCAAGACTTATAATCTCATGTACAGTGTTTTCTGCTGTGTGCAGTGCTGCTATAGATTTATGTATTTATTGCAAAATGACAGTAACATTCTCTAATTCCTGCTTTGGGGTGTTTTCCGTTTGTTTTGGAGGCTGAATTGATTGTGAAAGTTTTCTCTTGTTGCTGGGAAACTGTCAAGAAATGATTGCAGCAAAAAACAAAGTACTCATTGAAGCTCTTTTTATTTTTTGGGGGGTATATTTTGAGGAAGTCTGACAGCAAAGTGCCTTCCACAGAAAAGAAGAAAGGCTTTTCCATCACATTTACAGGCAGCATTTAAAAATCTTATGATAGATATTTATTATTTCTGATCTTAGTTATATTCCAAGTAATGTATTTATTGACGTCAGCAGTTCTCTGTCTGATCAGGCACATTTAGCAGGGTTGTGAAATCACTGGCACTCAGTGGATATCAGAGGTGGCTTTGTGATGTGTCCAGTTTGTTCCCTTTCTTTCAGTTAAATCAGCTGAAGTGTAAAGAAATGCAGAGAAGCAGTGAATACACAGGCTGTGCTGCAATGCCAGCACTACATAAGAACAGATACATACAGTTAGGTCCATGGTGTAAATGGACAAATGAAATAACTAAAAATAAAATGTACATTTCTAATACTTGGTTGTGAACCCTTTGCTGGCAATGACAGCCTGAAGTCTTCAACTCATGAACATGAGCAACGTTCCCTCTAATGTTTCATGAGTCTGAGCAAACACACCCTTGGACCACTGTGAGCGACAGCAGACGTGTGCACTGTGGTCACGCCAGCATCCAATCCATCCAATTTACACGGTTTATTAAAATAATCAAATTACAGCATTTATGTTAGACTACTTTTAATTAACTGCTTTAGCCCACTTACAATGAAAATGTAAAAAAATCTTGTTCATGACCTGTGTAGCATGTTAACACTATTGGAAGTAAAAATAACTTAAACTCCAATTTTGAAAACACAACTTTCTTTTTTTTTCAAATAAAGCTCTGATTGGTATTATGAGTCTGTGGTCTGGGAGAGAGTTTGTAACTCTCTGTCCTGGTCGTTGTGTCCTTGATAGACACTTTACCCTACCGCCTACTGGTGTTGGCCAGAGGGGCCGATAGCGCGATATGGCCTCGCTTCTGTCAGTCAGTCCCAGGGCAGCTGTGGCTACAACTGTAGCTGCCTCCACCAGTGTGTGAATGAATAGTGGCATTGTAAAGCGCTTTGAGGGGTCCTGAAAAGCGCTATATAAAATCCAATCCATTGTTTCGTATTTAAAAGAGTAACTGAGTTATGCAAACAACAAAGTTTTTTGCAGCTGTTTACCTAAAAATGCAGCCAAGACGTTTTTTTAAATAAACATTTCAAACTATTTACAGAACAATCAGCTGTTCTGCATCAACTCTGATGCCACACAGATTATTTGTGCCACTCCAAAAAATAATTTCTGTCCACTATGAGATGAAGGAGAACAACAGCCTGATACCTGCAGGCCTGACAACAGCAGATGTATCACTGCTGTAACACCTGTGACACTCAGCAGTCACTAGTGATGGGATTTCCGGCTCTTTTTAGAGAACCGGCTCTTCAGGTTGTTTTGTTCCTTTAATTAATTTATTATTAACAATAATATAAAATTATGCACAAAAGGAATTACTAATGTAAAAAAAAGTGGTTTTATTTGGCCCCAAGAGACAAAGCACGTACAAACTCCAAAACACATTTCTAGCTTTAACAGTGATTTCACAACCCTGCTAAATGTGCCTGATCAGACAGAGAACTGCTATCATAACAGTTTTTCCATCAGTTGTTCCGTCTGTCCTGCTCACGTCTCCAATGGTTGTACACGTTGTCATTAACGTGGCTTCACTCCGCATCAGCCGCTTTGCTGGCTAAAACACCGGCATCGGCACATAAGGACGCTGTCATAGCCTGTCAACCACGTTGATTAGCTGCGTATATACGAATGTGAATCGCATCATTGGCTGGACCATGGGATAAGGTGGCATCGTTCTAATCCCATATGGGAGCAGCCAGTCACTGACTAACACTGCAAAACAGAATTGTTAACGTATTTATTTTAATTTCAATTCAGGTTACTTTTTTTTTTTTTTTGTGCGCAACGCAGATTTTCTGTGCGCAGAGACGTGCCAGCAGTGCGCAATTGCGCACGCGCGCAGCTTAGAGGGAACATTGGACATGACTGCTGTTTTCGTCCTTTTTAATGCTCTGCAGACTTTTACTGCAGCAGCTTTAAGTTGCTTTTTGTTTGTGGGGCTTTCTGTCCGAAGTTTAGTCTTCAATAAGTGAAATACTCAGATAGGTTAAGATCAGCTGACTGGCTTGGCCATTCAAGAATATTCCACTTCTTTGCTTTAATAAACTCCTGGGTTGCTTTGGCTGTATGTTTTGGGTCATTGTCCATCTGTATTATGAAATCAGTTTGACGGCGTGTAGCTGAAAATGAGTAGACAGTATGTCCCTGACACCTCAGAGTTCATTTTGCTGCTTCTGTCCTGTCACATCATCAATAAATACTAGTGTTCCAGTGCCACTGGCAGCCATGCATACCCAAGCTATCACACACTTCTGCGCTTCGCTGTGCTATGAGGTCCAGTCAATAGCCTTGTCTTGTTCTAACTGCTTAAATCAGTCTATCACCTTCTTCCTGAAAGACCATCTCTGAATCGAGGAGGAGGCCTAAGGGTACATCTTTGGCCATCTTACAATGCTGTGATTGCAGCCATTCCCCAACTCTCTGTGAATGGTACTCATGGCCATTGATCAGTGGTTTTTGATCAGTGGATTTTGGTCGGTGGTTGTTGATCAATGGTCATGAGAATTTGCATAATTAAGATTAAGGAACTGACCTCCCAGCCCATTGTTCCTTCACTGGGCTGGTTTCAGTCATTATGCAAATGTACTGTTTATAAGATTTGGGGAAACCTGCAGTCAGCTGAGACTGAAGAAGTCACCTGGATGAGTGACAAAACATTTCTCCCACAAAACCCTACGTCCAGATGAACAGAATCAACTTTTGGAGATCACCAAAGATGTGACTCCCTGCACGCCAGCAAAACCAAGAAGGGTTCTTGTGCTGACATCTATGTTTGTCTTGATTCGTGGCGCTCCCACAATGCATTGAGGCGTTACGTCAACTCTAAAGCCCTATCCAGTCTTTAAGTCTGACGTCACTAGCCGTGTCTGGGCCTAAACTCCGCTGCAGGTCCATATATCAAACGATCACTATGGCATTACTGAGAGTTGAAAAACTGTCTAAAGTCTTTCATCTTTAATAAAATGATCAGCGTTCTGCTCTACCAGGTGTAACAACTGAGTTTAACATCCAGGCATCCATGAAAACGGAATTTATGACATTTAACGGAGTTAGAAGTTAGCAGGGAGTTAGCTCGCTAGCTTCTATCTAAATACAATATAGCATGTCCTGACTGCGGGGTTTTGGAAACAAATTCAAACGTACAGCTCTGTTATCACTTCCAGCATAAATGAAGACAGAAAACTAAACAGCAGTGACGTTTGTAGGGTTACTGAAGTTGGGCTAGCTGGTATATAATGATGTGCTATGTGACCGCTAGCGACACAGCTATGTTAGCATAATATAAACAAGCTAACTTTTTTTCCACTCGATAAAAGTTAACGTGAGTGTTCTCGGTGGTCAGGAACAAATGTAATCGCATGGCAGGATGCTGTAAAAGGACCAAACTTCAGCCAGGAGAACAACTGAGATAATCCATCCACAATACGAGGTTAGTCATTCATATACTGCTGCATGGGCTGGGCTGTAGTTACATCCTAAGGTTTTAAAAACTGAGCTTAAATAAATGATTAGCGGTAATAAAAGCCGAGGGAGGTCAACAGTGATCACTGACTGTTTTAGGAGCTTTTTGAGATCAAATAGAAGAAAATACAAAACATTAAACATGTTAACAACACAAAAGCCATATTAAACGCAGACTACTTTAGGCCCGGAAGTAGGATTCGTCACGTCATCACGTAGCTCACATCTTAGTGTCCACACAGATAGTGCCACCTCTGATCATTACAGTTATCTCAGCTAAAGTTTGAATTGCAGGAAGAAGAAGCTGGAAATGAACCAAAGGAATTTATCTCTTCCCACTGGGGACCCTCAACATTCTTTCCTTGCTGATGTGAAGATCCTATCTGGACCATTTTTAACTCTCAGCGGTGCCTGAGTGTTTTTTTGCTTTCAGTAACTGAAGGAGCATTTAGACCTCCAAATACTTAACAGCTTTAGGTGAAAACAAGGAACTACTCTAAAACTACAACTCCTGAATTTAAGCTCATTGGAGCAAAATTCATTTGTAAAACTAGTCATTGGGTTTTATATGTGAGCAGAAACCGCTCACTGGCATATTTTCAGTGTTGATCTGTCAGACAGGTCAGTCAGGTCAGTTGTTAATGTTTTCAGGAAAGAAGTTAAATTGTATAGAAGTCTTGGAAAAAAGGGCTTAGTAAAGACTTTCCTGAGGAGTTAACGGTTCCAGTGACTTGTTTATGGCTCTTATTGACTCTAATGGGGCAATCAGAGCACGCTCAGTGGGCCATGAGCTGTCAATGAAAAGTTGCTAGAGAATAAGAGAAAAGTTAATATGGCGGTGATGAAGACATTTTGAGGTCTCATAAATAGGACTCCACAAGTCAATCAGTGATGTTACAGTGGGTATGTCCATCTTTGTATACAGTCAGTGTGCTGGTGAAAGCAGTATGTGTGAGATCATATCAGGTCCAAACATCCTCTCAGGATGCCCCAGGTTCCATTTATGTTCATAAAACTTAAATTTTTTTGTTCAATCAGTAATAAATATTCCTGCATGACGTTTTATCACTGTTTATAAATCCCTTCTTAAATATTTACCTTAATAGATTTTAGATAAAGAGTCTGCAGGTTCAGACGTCCCTAGCAGTTAAGGTTGGAGTGTGACAGATGACGACAGATAAGTGGAGGAGTCCCGGCTCCTGTCAGTCTGAGGATACAGATGTTAGCAAGAACCAGAAACCTAAAATTACAGCTTAACAGTGTGCAGTCAGAGGTGATCAAAAACAGGTAACAGACAGCTCAAGAATCGTCCAACCTGCCAAACACAACCAGAAGAAAACCACATTCAGCAGCAAATCCAACAGCTCCACATGTGCTCTAGAAATGAAGCAAAGAAAGAAATTAGATTCACTGCCTTCAAAGCACCGCTGATGCCAAACTAAACAGAACATTTGAAATGGCATATCTGAGAAAGTCACATGTTGTTTGAGGAAAAACTTTTTTTTTTAATCTGGCGACTTTCTCAGTTAATCCAGAGACTTCCTGTCAGTACTTGTACTTGTACTTTTCATTTTTTAATTATTCCTTCTTCTCTCTGCGGAGAACATGAAGAGGTAAGTGTTCTTCATTCAACATACATGTTATTTCTGACTCTATTTCTGACTTCCGTGCCGTCCGTGTGGACTTTCAGTGAAACTGCTGAAATATATTTAAGTTAAACTTTCTACATGTGTTCAATTTCCTTAATTTTAATCAGTCATGTGACTGCTGGACTGCAGGTCTGAGGGTAGAAATTTAAAGGTCTTACTGAGATTTCATGCTTCATACTTTCAGACTTCAAGTAAACCCCCGCGTATCCTGTCCTTACTCTCTAAGAGTGCTTTTAGGGCAAGGTGGGACATTTTATGGTCCTTTTGTCTTGATCTGTTTGGAACCAGAAGAAGGAATAATGGGCGGAGAGGGTGGAGGGCAGAGTTATCAGCTGATTCCAGCTGCATTCATGCACTGCATTGGAGCATCAAACTACTCTGTCACACCCTCTGCCATGTGATTGGTCAGAAGATGTCATCAAAATACTTCAATTCCAACAGCATAAACGTGGTCCAGAAGTCCAGTCCAGGGACTCCAGTTAGCTAACAGACAGCTATCAGCTACAGCCGCTTGTGTCGCCACTTACCTGTCAATACCAGAGGCCACGCCCCTAATAATGCAGACTTTAAATTTTAGAGCAATGTAAACATTTGTGGGAGTCTCTGCTGCCTCTGCTGGACTTTGGAGGAACTGCACCTTTTGTGTTATTTTTTTATTTAGGCTTTTAGTCCTGAAGAGAAGAAATCCCCCCCCCCCCCCCCCCCCCCCCCCACACACACACACACACACACATACACACTAACACACATGGCTTTTTTCACAGACTGTCTTAACACAGAAGGAGGGTTCAAACTCTACCACTCTCCTCGCTCCTGTTGTCTCCTCCTATTCTCAGTGAGTTGGAGGTGTGTTGGCAGCTTGAGTGGAACAGAAAGTCGGAGCTGCAGCAAAGTGAGAGCAGCAGAGAGACGAGCTACACAGTGAGTCTGAGTGTTTTTCTCTGTGGGAGGTTTCAGGCTTTTAGTGGGACAGCTGGGACTTTTCACTAAAGCTGTGAGTACGCGAGTGTGTGTGTGTGTGTGTGTGTGTGTGTGTGTGTGTGTGTGTGTGTGTGTGTGTGTGTGTGTGTGTGAGACAGCTCAGCCGTCGCGTTGCAGGAGTGTAACTTGACTCTTTGTGCTGTTAGTTGGAATAAAGAAATTCGAGCTTGGAGCTGGATTTTTAAGCTGTTTGGTGTGTGACACGGCCTTTACAGTCATGGCGATCACAAGGAGCTAAACATGGTCAGAGACCAGCGTAATGAGCTCCGCAGCCAGGCTCAGTCAGAGGTTTCACAGAGTTCCAATAGCACTAATATTATATTAACAGAAATCATAAAATGTGTTTAAATATTAATTTAAATCTTGATTATAAAGTTAACAATGATGTCATGACCTGCATGGCATTAGTTATTCCCAGGTTTAGTTTGCTCGTTCTTCAGGGACGTGGTGACGATGTGAGGAGCCTGTACACAGAGCCATGAGTGGGCCTGATTGTGTGATAAGCTATCAGTATCCTGGTTACTCATTATCCCATGCTGCTTGTTTCCAAACACTGTGCTTGCTGTCAAACATTTAATCTACTGAAAAAAAGAACTTGTCTTTGACCCGACTTGTAGGACATCTGCTGGAAATCGTTTCCTGACACCTTCAAGGATTTTTCTTCTTTCAGTAGTCCAACAAAAACCAACCAATCCCATTTTAGCAGGCTTTGGTTGGAGAGGCACCGGGTAAACCATCAGCAATCTTCAGATCGAGCATGTTCACGAACAGTGATGAGGAAAACTGGCAACATGGAAGACCTAAAAAACTGGCCAAAGGAAAATGTTTCCTTCATTACAAACATTCAGATTATTCCAACCATCAGGAATCTCACCTCACTCCGTGAAGTCTGTGTGGAGGCAGAGGGTGGAGGTGGTGGTCATCGGTTTTATCTTCAAACATGAAGGTCGTCTGTTTGTGGCTCTGACAGATAAAATCTGTCACAGAATCGGTTGACGTCTAAGATAAGAAGCTACTTCCTGTCTTCTCCACCTCCTTCTACCACAATTTCTCTGTTTCCTGTTGTTGTTGTCTTTGTATTTCAGCCTGATTATGGAAATACGTCACACGGCACAAATCAAATCAAACACATTCTTGTGAATTTTGTTCACATTCAGTTCTGTTTTAGGGGAAAAAAACTCTTTCAAAGAAAAAAAAAGCTTTGACCTTCTTGGTAAACATCAACATTTGTCTTCTGGTCCTTTGCCCTTCGCAATAAAAGCCTCCAACCAGACTCCTCTTCGCCATGATGGCTGTGCCAACATCAGTCAGTCCACCGTACTGGTCCAGGATGAAGTGATGACTTCTTCACAGACATTCATGGTGCCCAGAGGGTGAATGCTAATGTGCCGTCAACTGGTGAATGCAGTTCCTCTGCTTGAAGCGTCCTACGAAACACTGACAGTTTAAGAGCTAGTTGGACAGAAGGCAATGGGAAAACAGCCTTTTCAGGTCATTTTTAATAAAAAATGAAGTTAATTTTGCAAATTCATATTTGTCAACATGAAGAAATATCCAAAGTATGCACTCTGGCTACTAACTGAGCCAATAAGCATTCAGTGCTGATGATAGTGAAAACACTCCGACCAAAGCTTTTATCATTCTTCTTTAAAAATGCTGCAGAAGGTTCAAACAGCGCAAACACATCCAGAGGTCCAGTGCAGGTGAAGCTAGCAGCTACAGCAACCTGTGTCACCATCCACCTGTCCGTCGCAGAGGTGCTGACCTGGCTGCTCTGTGACGCCGTGTCAAATCACCCTCAGAACGATCAACGTTTTACTCAGCAGCTCTATATCCAAACACTCACACGCCCTGTGTGTGTATGTGAGGACCAAAATCTGCATTCTGCTATACTTGTGAGAACCAACAGTCACTTGTGAGGACACACAACCCAGTCCTCACAAATTTGAAGCCTTTAAATGCCTTCAAATTTGTGGTTTTAGTGTCAGGGTTACAATTAGGTTATGATTAGGTTTAGGGTCAGGGGCTAGGGAAAGCATTAGGTCAATGAAGGTCCTCACTAAGATAGCTGAACAGGGTTGTGTGTGTGTGTGTGTGTGTGTGTGTGTGTGTGTGTGTGTGTGTGTGTGTGTGTGTGCACTCAGTACTTCTAGAAGGTAGTGTTTGCTCAGCATGAGTGTGTCGGGCTGTTTGTGCTGGACTTTCTGCTGAATAAAAGCGATGAATGGCAGGTTCACCCATGTTTGTGGTTCACAGGGTCACTCTTCAGTCTCCGTGTGAGTCAACAGCCTCAACATGACCTCTGACCCCAGAAGCCTACGAGTTCCTGCTCGATCCAGGAGTCTCTTCAACAGCATCAAGGTTTGTCTGCAGCGCCACAGCAAAGATAGGATGGAAGGAAAGAAGGAAGGGACTGAGGGAGAAAGGAAGGGAATACAACAAAGGAAAGAAAGAAAAGATGAGTTGAAGGAAATTTGTAACATTTATTGTTTATTTCAAACTTAGAGCTGAAAAAGTGGGAGTGGTGCTCGGGCCTGTCCGGGCTCGTATGAGGCCTGCTGGGTAAAAATGGTGGACTGTAAACAGTTAAAGGCCGATGTTGTGTCAGACAGATGTTCCAGTGGTTAAGGCTTGTCTCTAACAGCTCGTCCCACAAAGATCTGATTTCAGTGTTTAACCCTGGAGAACCCATGGGGTCAAATTTGACCTGGTTTCTCCAGGGTTAAAGTGATGAAGAAGAACGCTCAGCTGCGTTCGTTAGTCTGCTCTCCCAGAGTGTCTGGAAAAACAAATGAAACACAATGACTTGATCACAGGATCACATGGCGCTGTAGCAATGCCTGTGACAGTAAAATCAGAAGTGGGCAAGGTCAGAGGTCAGATCCCTTCAGGCAGCGGAGAGATTTAAAAGCTGGCCTCAGACGCTCGCCTGTCTAAACACTGGAACCTGTGGGACTGAAACTTCACATCCTGAGCTTCATCCTGGAATTGTTCTCCAGTCACATGATCCCAGGACGAGCTCAGGGCAAAGAAAAATACTGTTTCTTGTCTGTACCTTTCACGTTGTGCTGAAATTGAGCCAGAAACAGACTGTTCAGTATGCACGATGGATGTAACCACCCTCAGGTTACTTCCGCACTGTGGGTGGAGCTACAAGTTACCACCTATAGATTCTCAAATGCTAATGTTAGCAGGTGTGGTAACTAGTGTGAAGTAAAGCCAAATAAAATGTCAGAATTTAAGTCGGCAAAGTTGGACTTCGGAGGTTTTAACACAGCCTGTCAGTCTGTTTGCCAGTTTGTTGCCTCGTGTGGATGTAAGGGGAACTGCAGCTTGTGTTAAAATGCGTTTTCTGACTTTCTGTCTTCTTCTTCTTCTGTTTGCAGTTCTTTGTGTTTTGCCACAGTTTGCTGCAGCTGGCCCAGCTTTTGGTGTCGGGCTACATGAAGAGCTCCATCTCCACCATCGAGAGGCGCTATGGCCTATCCAGCCAGAAGTCTGGGCTCCTGGCCTCCTTCAACGAGGTCAGTTCAGCTAGGACTCTGAACTCCTGCTTAATGAATTCATGGCTCTTCAGAAAGTCACAAGTTTGTTTTTGGTTTGAGAATACAGTCCAGTATACGATACAAGATGGCGATAAATGAATGATAATCGGAACGAGGTCTAAGCTTTATGTTTGAGATGTTTTAGTTGTCCTTTTGATGAAAACAAACAAAAACCTCAATATGAACCTGAAGGTGACAGGATTGGAAATCTTTGATGTTAGTCTTACATTACGGATGTTGTGTGTCTGAGTACAGGTGGGAAACACCATCCTCATCATCTTTGTGAGCTTCTTTGGGAGTCGAGTCCATCGGCCACGGTACATCGGCGCTGGAGCTCTGCTCGCTTGCCTGGCCTCTCTGCTGATGGGGGTAACGCACTTCATGAGTGAACCGTACCACTACACGAAGAGCATCATCGGTGAGAACACACACACACACACAAACACACGCACACAAACACACGCACACATCGAACCTCCTGAGTTTTTTGAATGTTCTTTATTTTGTGGAGTAAGTTATCAACTGTCCCTGGTTTACATACTTCCTGGTTAACTGGAGCTCAGCCTTCTCTGACGCTCTGTTACCACAGTAACCTTACAGCAGTTATATTATTGGTCAGATTATTAATGCTCCAACAGCACAAACACAGTTCACAGGTCCAGTTAAGGGACGTTAATTAGCTGATGTGCCAGTAAATTAGAAATAGATTGAGTTCAGACTGAATCTTCTCCCTTTCAATTTTATTTGCAGAGAACGAAATCTGTGTGTTGAATTCAGACAATCTTAAAAGTGTCCCTGTTTTCCAAACAGCCTCCAATGAAAAAAGTGCCAACCTCTGCCAATCAGAAAGCTCAGTCACCACCTCATCCTACAATCAGACCTGCCTGAAACAGGAGACCCCTGCCCAGCAGGGGATCTACCCCATGCTGCTCCTGGGTCAGCTGCTGTTGGGCGTCGGAGCTGTCCCCATCCAGCCCTTTGGCATCTCCTACATCGACGACTACGCAAGCAAAAGGAATTCCCCGCTCTACCTCGGTAGGAAGCAGAGAATGATATTTTAACTCGCAATTTGGTCCCGATGTCACGTTCTGGGAGATTAAGTAGTTTAGAGGTTCAATACACCTGAGATGAAGACGTCAAGAAGTCTCTTGAGGGGGTTTCCTCAAAGTGAAGTCCCAAGTCCATCAGTGTCTCAGTGTCTCATCAGTGTTAGTGCACTGCATTTAACCAACTGTTGCTGATTAGTTTGAAGATTCTTTATTTGTCACATACATACTTATACAAGTACAACATGCAGTGAAATGTATCCTGACACACTCCCCGACTGTGCAAAAGGGGAGAGAAGAACATTATACACATTGAGTACTGCATTTTATGAATGTTTCTCACGTTTTGAGCCTCTGAGCACAGAAAATAACATTTTCTATGACTTAACATCTGTACCAGGTATTTTCCACTAAGGAGTATCCTCCATCTATGAGCTTATACTTTCTGAAGTGTTCAAAAACTTTTTACTTTCAAAGAATTCATAGCTGACAAACTTGAAACTGTTGTTGAAGTACGGATGACTGCAATCTAAGACACAGCTCATATACCAACACTGGTCATAACTGATTGCTGAAATTTGATCTCACAGAAGATCTTGATTGGCTGGTCTGGATGAACACTCTGATAAACGTAATTCCCGCTGAACTGCCAACTGTGATGCAGATCAGGAGGAAAATATTTAAACTCTCTAATTGGCTGGAGTGTTGAGTCTTTGATCCAAAGAAAAAGGGTCCAAACGCACTTCCAGCTTCAAACCATTGTTGGGTTGAATGTTTGAGGCGGAGACAGGACACGAAAAGAATCAGAAGACTTTCCCCAATCGCTGAAACAGATTTCTGGTCTCTGTGGTGGACTTTTTTTTTGAAGAAAGAAAATGAACAATAGGGAAGTTTCCTCTAATTCAAAGACAAAGCCAGAATGACCCAAAGAGACACAACAGTTATTGCTCTTCAGCATGACTGCATTTCTTTTACCACCCACTGTTATATCATAGCTGTGTAACAAATACCTTTGTTCCTCATAACTATCAGGCAAACATTGGCAAGAGTTGTATTTAACAGACTGAAAGCAGATCACTTGAGGCCATGAAAGATTTTCTGCTCAGGTCAACTCACATTACAGAACTTTAACTGGGCGTTATAAAAATATGAGAAGGCGATAACAGCAGAGACCGAGGTCATCAAAGTCCAAGAAGCTCACCTGACCTGTTACAGAACAGTCACTGTGACAACAGACGTGATTGTAGTGCTGCATTGTAGTTACATTAGCCTGCGGCGTCTCTGCTTATACAACAAACCTGTTTTAATTAGGATCCTGGGACCTGCAGGCAGGAAGTCTTTAATAATGATGTGAAATTTCTTCACTATAGCTCCATTGTTGTCCTAATCTCAGCACAAATGCTGCCCTTGCTGCATATTTTGTAGACACGGTGTGATTTCTTCTCCTTTTGCTTTTGTTTTCTGTCACGCTGGTGTAAGGAAAGCTGGGCACGCTCAGATGTTAAAACCTTTTCTTTAAATGTGAGATTGCTTCATACAAGAAATTTGCTGTTTTATCTCATTTTCAAGTTTGTTGAGGCCTCTGAGTGTAAGAAGAACTGCAGGACAGCGACACAGCAGCCACATGCAGCTCTTTGTAACACCTCACAGACCTCGCCGCTGCTTCTTGTTCCATATGTATAATGTTTACTGTTGTAACCTCATAATGAATCTGTCTATGTGATGGTGAGGAGGTAGGAAATGTTTGGTTAGCAGAATCTTTTTTGTGTTTGACGGAGGCGCCTGAAAAAAGCAGGTAAAGTATTCCAAAGTGATGTTTGAGGTGAAAGGTCAGGGTCAACCCGTTGGCCAGCAGGCGTCTCTTTCATCTTCTCAGGGGGTTTTTTATCGTGTCTTCCAGGCATCCTCCTTGCTATGACCTCAATTGGCCCGGCCTTCGGATTCATCACTGGGGCCCTCATGCTACGCTTCTATGTTGACTTTGACAAGGTACCCAAAGGTGAGGAGGCACACTGTGCTAATGCTATACAGCTGTTTAAAGAAAGTTTATCTTACTCATTTTTAAAAGGAAAGGAGGACTTCCTGCATGTGAGCACTCAACATGGTGTTAATAAAAACAGTGTAAAGCTGACTAATGTGGGTCATTTCCTCTAAAATCTTCTACAAAAGATAAAAACCCATAAAATAAATCATATTTAAATGATGCAGTTTGGCAAACAGTGGCTGAGGTCTTCACTGGTGGTGTGAAGTTCTTTAAGACAGCCATGTTCTCGTGACCATCAGGCCGCAGACAGGTTTTGTAACGGATACACACCATAATGACCTGTTTTTGTGTATTTGCTAACTGGAAACGCTGCAGCAGCGCTCAGTCCTCGGGCTGTTTATGCCGTGCCAACATTTCTACAAAAGGGTGGCGGTTTAAAAACAAGTGTTCTAGTTTATCCTGTTTTACTCATGAAAAAGCAATGCTGAAACAAAGAATGATATTTAAAGATTAATATTTGGGTTCAGCACACCGGGAGATTGTCAGTATTTGCACACTTTATGCAGTTACTGCTGTGGAGATACTGAACCCGACTCTGCTGGAGGCATTGGTCTCTTGGAACAATACATTGTTATGTTTTTAACTTATATAACGAAGCATCGTCATTACTGTCGATATTTGGTGCAAATAATAGAAATGAACTGAACTCAAACCTCTGACATCCAACAAATGATCAAGCTGTGAAGCCTTTCGTGAATGAGCATTTCTCATGTTTTGGCGGATTTCCTGCTGCCTCTTCTTTCTTCACACTCAGCCAGACGTAATTGGAGGTGTAAGCTGGTATTTTGTAGCTGAAGTAGTAGATTATTTGCTGTTGAAAGTTTCAGGCTTAGGGCAGATATCCAGATTAGAAATATGTTCAGACAAGGATCTGAGGTGTTTTCAGTGAAACTATTATATTTATTTCATTAAATACTCCACAGTCAGCTCTTTGAACTAGTCATACTAATTATCAGTCACCGGCCCCACTCCTGCTAACCAATTGTGTTTTACTTGCATCTGTTTGAAAGAGTGTAAACACGAAACATTATTTTATTTTATCTGCTAGAATATGCAGAAAATAGTTTTAAACGTTAAAAACATTTCTTCAAGTCAAAGATTGTTATATATGATTTAATTTTTGCTTGATGCATAAAGTTAAAAGATTAAAACTCATAAAACAAGTTTTAAAAACAAACATTTTCATTTGATTCAATGTTATATGATGGATTATGCAGAAACAATAAAATTGGGCTGGAAGGTCTATCGCTTTAATACATATTCAGGGTTCACATATCCTAACCCTAACCCATGTTTTTAAAAAGTAACTAAGTAACAAAGCAACTAATTACTTTTGAAAACTAGTAATGAGAAAAGAAACAGGATTACTTTATGTTTGTGACATTGCATTTCTAAGCTTCTTGCTTTAATGTGTGACCCTAACCTTAAGTGGCTAGCTGGTAATGTGCTGGATGCTAACAGGCTAACTCCCACCATTTCTGGGATCAATAGTTCTGCTACATCTGCTCATATTTCAGGTTTCGTTTCTGATCTAAGTTGAGTGAGAGTTTCGTGACATTCAATCAGGCATTGCAGTCGTTTGACGTCTGCATGATTAATGATGTTACAGTCTCTTTACAGACTTGTTGAAACAATAACTTGCTTGTTTCAACATTCCCAGTGGAATGCGTACATGGGCCAACAGATTGTGAAAGTGAATGTGCCGTCACACAACATGTTTAACAATTTGCATGTTTAGAAAAAATGTAAAATGTTGCATCAATTCTGTGTTTGTAAGTAAAAACATACAGAGGAGAATGTGTGCGAGTGTGTATATCTTATTTTATTTTGTGGGGACCAGGGACAGGATGGGACGTGGAAAATTGAGGGCGCTTTTCTTTTGCTTCATGAATGTATGTTTGAGGTTTAATTTGTGGTGCTAAGGTTGGAGAGTTATGTTTAAGTTTAATTTCCTTGAAAAAAAATAAAACAGCACACACGCAAGTTGAAGCTGTCACCTCGTAATCTGTATTAGGGATCTGTATTCCCTGTATTAGGGATTGACACACTTAAAGGTGTCACTGGTGGTGGTTGGTGGGCTAGTAAATGAAAAGCTTTTTTTGATGTGGTTTGATTTGTAACACAGTTGGCATGTAGGTTTATTGGCTTACACTGAGCCTTCAGGCAACTTAGCGCTGAGTAAGCACTAAATATGTTCAGAGGAGAATTTAAGGACAAATATGTTCAATGAAACAATATTTAAAAAAAAACATTTACTGCACACACTACAAATTGTCCCTGTTTTTCTGTAAAGTTTTGTCAATAAAACACCAAAATCACCAATTATAGATTTTAACCAGCAGTCATGTGCTTCATTAGCAATAAGTATTTTTATCAGCTTAAAAGCTCAACTTTAAATGCGTTTAGGCAGTTTTGATGATACATTCCTCCTTTTTCTTTCACTCATTTAGGATCACACGAGATGTAATAAATAGATATGAAATTAAGGAACCAACAGATTTTTCTGATAACTAAAGTATTTTAACTTTTAATGTTTATCCATCCTTTCTTCTTTAGTTTTACAAAGAGTCAGCTACGCTGTGAAATATCTGGGAAGGTTTTCCAATAATAACAGCTGGATTGACAGTGAGGACAGTAATTGGACAATAGATTAAAATTTGTAAAGCATTGTTTTTGTTTTGGAAACAAAAACATTTGTCTTTGTTTTTCTACAATTAATGGATTTTATTTTGGAATTCTTCTCTTGGTTGCTGTTGCATAAGAGCTGTCACACTCACCTTATTTGAAACCTTCACCACTGGAACCAGTGCTAATGTCAGATAATAGATAAAAGCAGAGCAGTCTTAACATGACAATAACTGCACACTGAGCAGTGTAATGAGGTTAATATAGTAAACAGGTAAAGCAGGTTAAGGTGTCCATTGCAAGATTTTTGGAATGTTGTTGTTGTCAGAGCAGGACCAAGAGAGTTACTCATTCCTGATCTTCAGTAATTACAGCCTTGCAAAGTTCCCACGGAGTTTTTCAATGATCAGGTTCCACTGGGATTAGCCTTCATTGTTTGGCGATTCAAACATGAATGTCACTAAAATCTGCAGAGGTTCTTCATCGTCATGGGTGCAGCCACAAACAGATAGGTAGAACCATTTTCATTGGTGTCCCTCGATAAGCAAAGCCATAACTGGTTTAATAAATCAAGGAAAACAAGTGAACATTTTTAGATGGGCAGTGACGTTTGTTTCAGATTGGCAGCATGTCATTGGTGTACAGTTAAATTAGTGGAAAGTTGTGTTTACAGACTACAGGTTGTGTCTTGATATCTATAAATTTTAGGATGTAGACACAATTACAGCATCCATTTTTTTTCTTTAGTGTGCATTTTGAAACCTCCAATTATACATTTGGCTGATGTTATGTTGGCTGCTGGTTTATATTTGGATAAAAAGTTTATTTCTAGGACTGCTAAGTTCTTCTTGCACCTGCAGACTGCACAAATGCACAGATCCCCTCTAGTAACAAAGAAAAAAAATACTAAGTTCTAAAACTGGTGCTGAGACTTCTGGGATGGTCTCAAGTTCAAGTTCAAGTTCAACTTTATTGTCACTTCAACCATATACAGTTTAAAAATACACAGTGAGGCGAAACAACGTTCCTCCAGGAACCAAGGTGCTACAAGACAAGTTAGTGCAAAAAATAATATATATATATAATATATCTAGTAATAATATTGTGCAAAAGAGCATTTACAGGTTGGTGTGTGCGATGGTTTGGTGGTGTAGGTCAGTGTGTTTGCGCTTGTGTTGGTTAGTCAGTCCAGTCTCAATGTTTTGAGGTATTTGAGTTAAGCTGAGTGATAATGTTAGTGTATGTGTGTGTGTGCGTGTTTATCAGCATTTAAGTGTTAGTACACTTAAATGCAGAGCAGCCATATTATAGCTCAGATAATTAAAAATGCTCCAAAAGGGTCCAAAAGCACAAACATGAGCCAGAGGTTGACGTGAAGGAATCCAATTAGCTGAGGTGAAGATGACCAGGCAGCTAGCATCTAAATTTTCATCAGATTTTGCTTAGAATGTTCACACAGTACTGAATGTCAAGTTACACACGGTGAAAACACTAGAACCAGGGACCTGTAGGTTCTTGCAAGATCGAGTTATGGGAAGCTCACTTTTACCAAGCAAAAGAAAGTCGTTTGTGTTTCATCCAGAACAACCTCTGACAGGGAAGAAGATTTCAGCTTGTACTGTAAAAGCATTCAGTTTTAGTTCTTTGTTAGGAATGACTCCATGACCAACCCTAACTATAAATAACAGCAATGGCTGTCCAAACATGGAACTCCACCAGCGTAGGCTTCATCTGACTTCTGTTTTTTGTGTAAATGACACATCTTTCAAACAAAGGAGGTATGATGACTTGTTGTTATACCATAAAGCGCGTACAGTAGGTTTTTCCCTTAACTGGCTCAGTAAGTCATTTGGGGGGCAGTTGTTTCACCATTTAGGTCCAAGTATGCGTTTAAATTATCGACTGTATATTACAAATGTGAAGGACAAGTTATAAGTCAAACTTGCAGACGTATTTCTATCAGAAGATTCATGAATTTAAGCAAATTCAGTCTTTGTATATTATTACTTTAGGCAGAACTACTGGAGTCAAAAGATTACTTCCACCTGGTTGTATTTCACAACAGAGCAGGCATCACTGAGAACTAATATCACATGATTACTTTGGAGGTATAATGAAAAGGGGGAGCTGCAGTGGAGGTGGGTTGCAAATTGGTTTGGAGTTTAAAGGTTAAAGCAGCGTAAATATTACACCCTATATAAGAATTTTTGGATATGTACTTGGATGAATGATAGGCTTATGGGCTGGCAGTGAATTAACCCTATGTTACATGTATTGATAATTTATTGGCTGATATAAGGCAATAAACAGCTGCAAATAAAATGAAAAAAAAAAAGAGTCGTAGTCTTCGCATGTGGCAACACAGTGGTGCAGTGGTTAGTTCTGTTGCCTAACAGCAAGTTTGACTCACCATCTGGCCTCTCTGTGTTAAGTTTGCGTGGGTTCTCTCCGGGTACTCCCGCTTCCTCCCACAGTCCAAAGACATGCATGTAGTGGGGTTAGGTTAATTGATTATTCTAAATTGCCCATAGGCATGAATGTTAGTGCGAATGGTTATCTGTCTCTCTGTGTTAGCCCTGCGACAGACTGGCGACCTGTCCAGGCTTTACCTCGCCTCTTGGCCCCCCTGACCCTGATAAGTGGAAGACAATGGATGGATGGATTCTTTGCATGGATTTCATGATTTGTGTTCTCTTCTGTTTCCAGAGGAGATTGAGTTGGACACTAAAGACCTGCGCTGGGTGGGAGCATGGTGGCTTGGCTTCCTGGTAGCCTCGTGCCTCCTCTTTCTCACTGCACTACCTTACCTCTTCTTCCCCAGAAACATGCCCAAAGAGGTGAGTCAGTCCTATCTAATACAGAAGAGTTGTTGTTGGTGTAATTGAACTTACATGTAGAGAAAATGTTCATGGGCATAGTCAGCATCCGTTATGGGCCTTAATATCCCAGATCACGTTATTTGTAACATTTAATCCAGCACCACTCAAGGGCTAATGCTTGAAGCACATCAGATGCATTGACTTTGTTTTTCTTTACACACCTATAATTGCCTCGCCCTAGCTTAGTGATTAATCCAGACAGATCCAAGATATGCGCATGTGTAGCAGGTGTAACTGAAGATAATTACAGGGGGCTCACAGTGACTCATGTTCTCTGACAGGTTGATGAACTCTATTCTAGGGAAGAAAAACAGTTGAGTAGAGCGTAAATAGCAAAACTGTAAAACTTGTACATTTGTTCCACCAACAAAATAGATATCAATCTGATTAATCATTAATACACCTGACAGGTCTTTCATAGAACTTTTCTGCTGGAGAGTGGCTTTTCAAGTGAACATTTTATTAAATATTTCATAATGTTTTATCTGTAGTTAATATCGGATTGCATTTATACAGAGCTTTTCTAGGCACCCAAAGCGCTTTACAATTCTACTATTCATTCACACACTAGTGCAAGCAAACCACAGTTGTAGCCACAGCTGCCCTGTGACTGACAGAAGCGAGGCTGTCATATCGCACCATCGGCCCCTCTGGCCAACACCAGTAGGCGGTAGATGGAGTGTCTTGCCCAAGGACAAAACGACCAGGACAGAGAGAGCTGGGGGATCAAACCGGCAACCTTCTGGTTACAGATGAGCTTCCCAACCCCCTGAACCACGGTCGCCCCAGTTGTCTGTGGCTTTCCATCTTTCGCCAGCTATACACCAGTAGCTAATCTTTCTATTGGTACTTAAATGCATTGTTCTTTATCTTCTATTTTGGTTATTTTGCCAGCTCCTCTCTATATACTTGAATTTTTTTGAATTATGTTTCATGATGAGTGGTATTCAGCTTCTACGTGTGGCAAAGCTATGTTTGGCAGCCTGACATGTGGTACCAGGTCACAGATTTAAATAGCCAGACTGGCTTCCGGCCCTCACCTCGAGTCATGACTGAAAGACCAATGTAGTGAATAAAACCAACCAAAATAGGTTCCTTTCTCAGGTGGGCTGGGCTTAGCTTCAAAGCTTGGTGAGGAGTTCGAAGATGGTAAATGGCCTGTATTTATATAGCGCTTTACTAGTCCCTAAGGACCCCAAAGCGCTTTACATATCCAGTCATCCACCCATTCACACACACATTCACACACTGGTGATGGCAGCTACATTGTAGCCACAGCCACCCTGGGGCGCACTGACAGAGGCGAGGCTGCCGGACACTGGCGCCACCGGGCCCTCTGACCACCACCAGTAGGCAACGGGTGAAGTGTCTTGCCCAAGGACACAACGACCGAGAGCCCCAAGCCGGGGCTCAAACCGGCAACCTTCCGATTACAAGGCGAACTCCCAACTCTTGAGCCACGATCGGCCGAACATTTGGAATCACTGCTTAGCTGTGACTGACTTTTAACAAGAAGACAATGAATGGATCTTTAAAGACCTTTTATAATTGCTTTTTTTCCAGTGGGAAAGTTGTAAAACTTTTATTTTACGATAGTTTATCAGACCACCCGAGAGCTGCTATTGTTATCTAAATGATGAATATGAATTTTAGTTTAAATAATCTGCACAGATGTGGGATGAAGTTTTCTACACAGGGATAGAGGAGGAGATCTGTCTTCTCTCCTCACAGCAAACACAAGCACCACTGAAGGAAGGAGTGAAGGTTGATAATCAAAACTAGGAAATGAAATGGCTTGTAGCCAATATATCACAGTACTTTTCATCAATTCAAGAAGCCCTTTGTGGTTTCTTCGCTCAAACATCTTAATGGCAGCAGCCAAAATCAAGTGATTATCTTAATTATCTCGATGCGATAATGATCAACTGAAGCCGACCTGCAATCCAAAGAGGTTTTAATGGTCGTCATTATAGGGAGTAAGTATGTATGTGTGTGTGTGTGTGTGGGGGGGGGGGGGGGTGTACTTTGTTTGTTTGTCAGAAACTGCATGAGGTAAATGAGTCGTTTAGTTAAAAATATCTGTAATTGCAATGCAGCAAAATACAGCTGTCACTAACTAAAGAAAGCAAAAAGCTCACAATGCTGTTATTATGTTTTATGATAGAGAAACTTTCTGCTTCTAAACCACAGGAACACAAAATGACAGGATAAGATGAGGCTTTGTTGGTGAAGCTGAACTTATTTCACTTCAACCAGTGCAAACGTGAAACTGCTTTTGTGTGTTTTGGCTCAGTCCCAACACAAAAGAGAAAGTTCAGCTTCTGCACATGTTTTATCAATTAAATGAGACAAACTATCCAATTGCCCAACAGAGTTTCTTGGAATAAGACTCCCTGAGCATGCTGCCAAACATCAGTGCTCGACCAAATGTTTGCCTGAAAGCCTCCCAGTCACATTTTTTAGCCTGTTTTCATTCCATCAGGTCAGAGGTATTTGCTGAGATCTACCATCTGAAATGTTAGCTCTAACCGTTCAGGGTTGGACTCATTAAAAGTGAGTTTCTGAGCGGACAAAAATAGAGCCATGTCATTTGAAATCTGGCTACGTTGATGTGAATGGATTTCAAACCGTAAGTTATCTAATGTTGGATGGTTTCTTTTGTTTTGCTTTGTTTTTGTTGATGGGGAAAAGGACTTTTTTCCATTTGGCAGTTTAGACTCAGAGGGGATCTGTGGTTTATCCGAAGCTAAAAGACTGGTCTTTTGAAATTTGAGCAATTTAGTTAGAGTGAACTCATTTCACAAATAAGGTAAAGAGGGGAAAATGCAGTCAACAAGAAATCATGTGAATTTCATAAGAAACAGAAACAAAATCAAGCCTTGAAGATTGATCCAACCAGGTTTTGCTGATGACTGATGAACTCTGTCTGTATGAAGCTGGTGAAAAAAATGATTGATTCATTGTTATTGCTACACACAGTGCTAATGCTGTACTCTCAGAGCTGTGAGAAAAAAGGAAAAAAGGAAAGCAGACTAGTCAGCAGAGATGGGCAGCAACGTGTTACTTGTAACTAATTAGATTACCGTTACTTTCCCGTAGGAACGCTGCGTTACTGCGTTACTAAAACCGTGATTTTTTGCGAGAATGTCTCACGACAGTGACGTAAGCGAGTGCGCCGTTAGTGACAACAGCTGTCTGCAGATCAACAATGGATCACATATCGATTGTAGGAGAGAGTATGAGCGTGCAGCGTTTAAAGCGTGGAAGTACTGACCTTACTTTGAGTTTGATTCCATAAAAAGTGACAAAAAAATTAGTGTCCGCTGTGCGTGGGAAGAAAACTTCTTTTTACAGCGAAAAAACCCCTAAACATCCGAGCAAGCACCGAGTGCGCAACGACGTAATGGGAAACTCACAGAGACACTGCCGTATCCTTCCACTGACCGCTGCACACCTGCACCAGGGTAAACCTCTGCCTACCGCAGTCCTGCTTTACAGGTGAAAATAGAGCAACAGGACCGTTAGTCTTTGACTTTATTCATGTGTGTGTTATTTATTATTATTAGGGTTAGGGTTATTTATTCTGTGTTTTACTTGCATCTATTTGAAAGACAAAAAAAAATAATTTTATTTTATGTGCTGGAATGTGCAGAAAATAGGTTTAAATGTTAAACTCATTTATTCAACTCAGAGAATGTTGCATATAATTACATTTTTGCTTGATGCATAAAGTTAAAAGATTAAAACTAATAAAACAAGTTAAAAAAAGAGACTTTTCCATTTGATTATATTTTGTATGATGGATTATGTAGAAAAAGTAGAGTTGGGCTGAAAGATATATCGCTTTATCACCTGTTCAGGTTGTAAATCGTGTTTTTAAAAAGTAACTAAGTAACTAAGTAACTAAGTAATTAATTACTTTTGAAAATAAGTAATCAGTAAAGTAACGGGATTACTTTTTTGTGGAAGTAATCAGTAATTAGTTACTGATTACTTTTTTCAAGTAACTTGACCAACACTGCTAGTCAGTCTGGGAAAAGAAGGGATCTGGACATTTCCAGTCCAGGATGTTTTGGTAGAAAGATAAATGATGAATTAAAAATAACTTTTTGGGCTAAATTCTGAGATTTTAATTATTTCAATTATTGAATTAAAAAAATTTTCTTAGCTGTTGAAAGTTGATCTACTGACAAACTGCCTGTCTGTAGAAAGGCAAAGGCAGTTGGACTGATAGGTCAGGAGTTCATCCAACTGCAGGAAAATCAAACAGATCAAGCTGGTTTGAGATGACCTGGACTGTCCAAGAATGCAGAACAAAGCAAAATATCTAACAAATTGAAACAAAATCTGTATGTTTTATATATAGAGACATTAAATTTCAGTCCATTAGAAAAATACACCCAACAGTACCGTACATTTCCTGCTGCTCATGCTACCTAAACCTTACATAGAAGTGGTCAGGCAAGAGACTCTTCTGAGATAGCAAATCAGATCACTCTAAAACTGAAGATGTAATAACTGTGTTAATGTCAGCAGGGTGTTTTATGAAAACTTCAAGTTGATGCCTTGGAAGTTTTCCACTGTTAGACTTGCATCACATAATATTTAAAAAGACCTCCTGGACCTTCCTTAGAACAGTTGCATAAGTAGCCACTAAAGACGAACTAACAAAGTCCACATGCTGCAGGAATGAGGGTAATATCCACAAACTAACAGCTGGTAACCAATCTGTCAAACCTAAGATACAGATTACTGTCTATAGATTAAAGCAGGGATCTGTCCATCAGATCCAAGGTAAGAACCATAAACCAGCCAAAACAGACCAATCAGAATAGTTTTGACTATACAGCAGGAAACTTTTCTATCTTCACAGCTGCTTTAAGTAAATTTTCATTTTTAGACGTCACACTGCGCACTGCTGCATCCTAATCTTGTCCCCACATAAGAAAGCATTTTTTAATCTTTAAAGGGTTAAATGATGAAACTTATTTCAGTTTTGTGATGGAGTCTTTCTCACATATTTCATTGTTTAATTATGTTATTGTTAATGAAACGTAACTCTCTGTAGCACAACTCTGACTAGATTTTAAACTGAAAGTATTTCCGTGCTTAAATAAAACCTTTGCACTTAGTGGACATCCGTGAGCTCTGTGAGATAAATCACTGTTGAGCAACAGTCTGGAACAGACTCGGTCATTTGTTTGAAAAGCTGCAGCAGTGAAAGGCTTTTGTGACGACTCCATGAACTGAACCAGGTTTCTCTGCTGAGTTTGGTGAAGAATTACTGACTAAACTGGCCAATAATTACTCACATGTATCACATGTATGTATATATGTATATATATACTGTATATATATTGTGTGTGTGTTATGGCCTACTATCTTCACCTCATTACTTAGCTGGAGGGAGCTGGAAGCTCAGCCCTGACCCAGATATTTTGGACAGTATCCAGTTTGGATCCTTCCCGCCCACACAAAGACATTTGTGAAGTTGAGAAGAGTATTTAAGCTTTCCGATTTTATCCAAACAAGGTTCTTGGTGAATAAAACATTTTGTAGCAAATTTGTGTGGCAAAAAGACTCGCAACAGTTTTTCTTTCTTACCTGTGCAGCATGTGCTTCACAGACTGCACAGCTGCACTTTCACTTCTTGTTTTTGAACAGTGTGCTATGCTCAGCACTGTGCAGGAATAAACACATGCAATGATAATACTGCTGCTAATCTGACAACTTGAACATTAACACACCCATGAGTCATTGTGCTCTCTGACACAAAACCGTCTGCAGTCTAACAGACTGGAGGGAACAACTAACTACTAAATCACACTGGTCCAGGTTTAGGGTCCGTCACATTGTAAAATGACCACCACAGGGTCAATAAATAGTATCAGTCACAGCTGGTTAGGCAGTAATGGTACATTTTCAAAGTACACATCACCCTACTGTTGCTCCACTATCCAGTCCTGGCCTGTGGTTACAGTGGGAATGTAGATTTATCTCAAGGTTCAAACGCCTTCTTTATCTGCCACAGGGTAAAATAGTCTCCATTCCAAAAACCGTTCTTCAAATAATCTTGGCATTTGTCAAGATTTTAGATTAAATAATTCATGCCTGCGAGTAACTCGCATTTCCCAGGAACCAGCCAGGAAACATTTATCCAAAGCCTCAGACAGATTCATGAATGTAAACTTCCATTTACTGGTTTCACATCTCACAGTGGAAAAACAAGGCTGCCATGTGATATTCTTTCCATATTTGTGCAGGAAGATCCAGAAGACATTGACCCCGAACCAGAAAGTAAGGAGCAGCAGCAGCAGACAGACACACGACAGGAACCTACCCTCATTCAGTTCCTCAAAAGTAAGAGTCCTTTTTCCACTTCTGTTTCCTGTCCAGCTGAGGTGACTGAAGGGTGTCAACCAATTTAAAAGAGGTCAACAGCAGCAAGGGCTACTTCATCCAGCTGCATCATCCAGCATTTTATGCTCTTTAGTCTATGTACCTATTAGTCTAAATGCTATTTTTTGTCCATTAGAAACTTAGTAATGCATATTAATCCTCAGTCATACTGTACACCTCCCTCAGGTTTTCCTAAAATCGCTCTGCGAACGCTGCGAAATCCCATCTACCTGCTGGTGGTTCTGGCTCTGGTGAACTTGTCAGCTCTGCTGTCCGGCCTCGCCACCTTTATGGCCAAGTTCATTGAGAAACAGTTCAGCCAGAGTGCCTCTTTCTCCACCATGATGATAGGTGAGAGGACCTGAATAGTGCCATGAAAGTCGTTACAGCGGAATCAAGCTGTGGACATAAAAATGAAGCTTCTGTTTTCTGAATTATTGATTTCTCGCAGGAGGAGTCGGGATCCCAATGGCGGTACTGGGGACCGTCCTGGGTGGAGCTCTGATGCGACGGTTCAATCTTTCAGTCAATGGCGCCAGCAAATTGTGCACAATAGCCATCCTTCTCTGCATTCTGACTGCCCTACCAATGCTGTTCCTCGGCTGTCCCACACAGAACATTGCTGGGGTCTCTAACAACAGGTACTTGTCCCGTTACCATGTAAATCCATGATTTATATTTTTTATTGTAAATTCACCTTAACAGGGGACTAAGTGTACCATAGATGGCAAACAAATGTTCTCACTTGTTTATTATAATATCACAAACTCGTGAAAACTCGAACTAATAAAACAAAATTACTGATTAAATAAAACAACTAAGTTGCCCAAAAACTCTTAATACACCAAAGAAACACATGACAAGCAACAGGGGGGGTAAAGGGTGAGAGACAGCCAGTGTAGACAGCACATCCGGGCCTGCAGCCTGTGCGCTGGTCTCCTTGATCCACCGTCAGCATTGGAAGGGAATAAGCGTCGAAGGCGTTTGGGAAGGGAGGGGGGATGAGTGTGTGCATATCAGTGTATATGTGTGTGTGTGCGTGTCCAGAGTTCAGCTGAGACAGTGTCCTTCGTCCTGCCAGGCTAAGTAAACAGTCTTCCAGCCAACCCAGGTGGCCTTGCATGAAATGGGAAGAACAGTCTAAACACAGTCGTTATCAGGGTGTTTTTGTTCGGCTCCAGCCTTGAGACCGCAGCTGGCGCCGAGAGGGTATCCGCATGAAGTGATGGTCCTTTTTACTTTAGTGCGAACAACTCATATGAATTTCAAAGCAGTTCTACAGTCCAACACTGGTCTCTCAATCTCCCGTTGGAGAGCCGCGAGCTTCGCCATGATGTTATCAAACTTACGCTCCGTGATGTTGTCATTCTTTTTGCTCAAAGAGCAGGTTCTGAGAACTCACGACCGCAGTGCACTCCCCCAAGATGTGATCGAATTTGCGCTCAAAGGTGTTGTTCGAGCTAGACCCTCCAGATGTAATCCAGTTTTTCACTCAGTGGTCTTGTTCTGAGTGTTCACGGCAGCCGTAAGCCTCTCCAAGATCTTCTCCGTGCTGACTCAATGAGCCCATTTTGAGAAACTCACGCCTCATCCCATCGTTTCAATCCCAGCGGGCAGCCTTGTGGGGGTTTGAACAGCCGGTTCCGCTTCCTTAATTCTTCGATAAGTCAGGGCCAAGCCAGCTCCGATCAGCCAGAACCCTGTTATCATGGTTCCGAATAGGTAGATATCTTCAGCACTCAGGCTCACCCAAGCCCAGACTTCTCGTTGACAAGGGGTGTCAATTGCATTCAGAGACCAGTTGATCAAATCCATAATTCCTCTTTTAGGTTTTAGAGAGCAGACTGTGAGAGAGTGTTCCAGAGAAAAGTAAAAACACAAGACAAGACAAGGACATAAGAAGCTAAGCAGGGAAGATAAGGGAGAGGAGAAAAGTGCGACCGCCTTCGTCAAGAGCAAGAGCAGAAACCCCATACGCTTATTTATATAGTTTCAGGGAAAGGATACCACTGATCAACCATCGGTTAAATGGTTCATTTGACCACTGGTGGCAACCAATTTTACCTTTGGCACCAGTTTACTTCACTGCTGTAACTGCTACAGTGCAAAAGGCATGATTTACAGGTTCCTTTCTTTTGTTGGTGATGAGACCTTTGTGTAACTGATACTTAGTAAAGCCTTTGACATCTCATTTTGATAAAAATCCAGATGAACTTGATAAAATGATTCAGAATATATGTTAATAATACTTATTGTAGGCATCTACAGCTTCTTTATTCACCTTTAAAATGTTAATAAAAATGTGTGTTCGTATTTTCAGCTATGATTTGTTGCAGTGCAGTTCTAACTGTCACTGTTCTGAGGAGGCGTTTAACCCGGTCTGTGGTTCAGACGGCATGGAGTTCAGGTCTCCTTGCCATGCTGGCTGTCAATCTGTAGAAACAGACAACTTCAGCAAAGTCGTGGTAAGACTCAGTTAATCATCTTTCCAGAAATTTTTTCCTGTGAACCGATCTGTTATCTCACATTGTGACTAAGGCTCAGCTCTGTTTGCTATTCAAATTTAAATTCAAGTGGTGTGTAGTCACAAGGAACTGGCATGCTTTCTGTGGTGGTTTGCTGCCAGTTCCCATTTCATTTGTTTGTGCTCTTAGGAAATCAGTGACATCACATTCCTTGAGAATATGAGGCATTGAGACGTGGAGGCGGCAGAAACATTTCGTTTTCTCTTTCAGTCTTAGATATACGCTGGCTTTATTTCAGACTCTTACACACACACCATCATCTTGTTGATATTTGTGTAGCCTGAACATTCTGTGGAAAAGGCCCTGAAAGAAAACAGACCACAATAAACTGCACTGAGAAGCAAATTTAGCTGCCAGTTTATCATTATTATTATTTCATTTGTATCCTTGAGTTTTAATAGCTTACAGCTGTTCCAAGGTGGTCTCACTATTACAGATGTTAAGCTTAAATTCAGTGTGTGCTGCCAGAAAGGATTAGGGGCCCACTCGGGGTGGTATCTTTAGGAGTGTCATGTGTTTGTGTCACTGCGATGGTATGAGTGTCCCACTTTTCATTTTACCAGTCTGTCTGTGGATTTACCTATGAAAGTGAAAGTAAAAATACTGGTTTTAAAGAATCTAAATTGGGACCTTGAGTAATTGGCCAGATGTGCAAGAAATTCTACATCCAGATGTTGCAGAACTCTCCCAAACCTCTCCCACTGTAGGAACATTTTTTTGTAGGTTTGACGGACCCTAATGGTCTAACAACCGTTGACTTCCCATGATTTTGTGAACTCAGTTATTCACTGACAGAATGAATCAATTTCTAATCCAAGCACCGTTTCTGACTTTATGATGAAACTGGCACCGGCAATAGACCGACTTCATTATTTAAGAATTACTTTGTACAAGAGAGGAAATAAAATGCAAACAGGTTTACTTAAAAAAAAAGCTGTACAAATAACAGATCTATTTGCATGTGCGTTTCTGTAGAAATACACTGAGTGCCGGTGTGTCGGTGGTCTCAGCTTCGCCTTACCTCGGAGCTGTGGCAGTGGGTGTGAGCATCTCCTCCTACCCTTCGTGATTCTGCTGGGTCTCACTGCCTTCATCGCCGCCTTTTCCCAGACACCATCATGCATGATGATACTCAGGTATGGAAAAGATAATATAATGTCAAATAATGGGGAATGCTTAAGTCGGAGTCTTTTCATTAGCAACAGTTTTAAGTAATTTAAAGGAAGGACACCAAAACAAAAGTTTTATGAAAAAAAAAGAAAAACTTGTAAAGCTGCCTTTCATTCCCTACAGAGTCACATGACAAATTGTTGTTGTTTTAACACAATCTTTAGCCTTTAGACAAATATTTTCACATTCCAGTCAGGTACTACTTTCTTTTCTAAACATGTGAAGAATCTAGAGATTTCTCTGCAGATTGCCTACTCCATTAAATAACAGCTACTGGAAGCCTGTTTTTCGTTATCATGAATGTGATGTCTCTGCTGCAGGGAGGTACCTCCAGAGGATAAGTCTTTCGCAGTGGGAGTTCAGTACATGCTGTTCAGAGTCCTCGGTAAGTCATCACATACGTTCTCCAGTGACACGAGGTCTGTGTTTAAACTCAAAGACCTGCTGAAGGCATTTTCTTTGATGCTTATATGCTTAGATGCAGTTTCATACACTGGTTTCTGGCAATGTTAAGAATCAGTTTTACCATCTTATTTATTTTTTATTTTTTGGAGCCAGATATGATTATATTTGCACAAGACAGCAGTGCAAAGAAACATTCAGATAAAAATCCTCAAACTTCAGCCACCAAAACTAGTGCTGAGACCTACTGGACAAGCTCTTCGTACAATTACCACAGTGGCCATTTTACTGGTCAGATAAATTAAAAACGGCTCCAACAGCACAAACATGGTCACGGACTCCAGTTAGCCAAAGTGAAGCCAAGCAGACAGCTAACAGCTACAGCCACCTGTGTCACCATCCACCAGTCATAGAGGCTGCACTGTTTACTTTTTGACATAAATAAATCCAAATGAATGAATTATTTAAAAAATAATAATAATTTGGGGCCAAAATTATGATTTTAACTGAGTATTCATCTTGGTCTATTTACAGCATTCATGCCCGGTCCAGTGTTGTACGGCAGTGTCATCGACACCACCTGCATCTTATGGGGCAAGAAATGTGGCAAGCAGACGTCCTGTCAATACTACAACTTAGAGCGCTTCAGAAGCAGGTAAAAGGAACATTTAAAGATACTAACAAAATACAAAAAGTGGTCATTAAGTTTATTTGACTATTGAAATGAATGCAGCAATCATTCCTTCTCATAGTAGGAAAGATTAAATTGTCATTTATATAAATATTGTGATGCATTTTGTGAGACAGGCTGTAAATTCTTTTTAAAAGAGTAAAACAATTTCATAATCCTTATAAAAACAACAACTGAAATGAACACATTTTCTGCAGTTATAAAGGCTAAAAATTTCACTGCCAGCACAGAATCACACTTTTCTCATTCTCAGTAGAGATTTCTTGCTTTGTAAAGCGTTCTGTCATCTGATTGCATCCCGGACTAGCCCCCAACCATAAAAACAACCATAAAAAAACCATAACCACCTGTTTGTGTATTCAGGTTTCTAGGGCTGCAGGTGGTCTTTGTGTGTGGAGGGTTGCTCTGCTACCTGCTGACAATCGTCGTCCTGCGGAAAAGAGACAGGTATCAGGAAAGTGATTACCAGATGGTGAATCAGAAAATATCAGAGAATGGCAAAGAAAAAGAACTGATAACATGAAGTGGATTCTGAGAAAACACTTTTCACTGAGACTGCATAGGTAGCTTTTTTCTATGCTGGTTGAAAGGACACTGCCACTAAGCAGTGAATTACTCGGTGTGGTGGATGCTTCACTTATAACGGAGCAATGTGCTTGCATTATAAGGCAAAAATAATTTTTTTATCACTGTTTTGTTTATACATCATGGCTAACATTTCAGAATGGTTTTCTTGTTTTTAGATAGAACTTCTTAATGTGACTGACAGTGTATACTTATGTAAAGTTTCACTTACGATGTTTAGTTTTTGGCCATTGAGCAGTATATCAGTCCCAAACTGCGTGCCAAAACTAATAACCTGAGTAACACGGGACTCTGTTTTTCAAGATTTTTTTTTATTTGTCTTTGATGAAGTCATAAACTACATAAAAAGGTCGCCCTAACTACTGTGACGTCACCCCTGACATTTTGACTATCCAACTTTAGTGTTTTGGCCTCCCCCTTGTTGGGTTTTTGTAGCCAGAAGTGAGGATGCACATAATATATGCAATCATATACTTAAGCACATCCATATATATAGGTAAATGATCAAAATATAATGTTTTCTTGCTATAGAAATTTAATTAAAGTAACACTTGCCTGGCATGAAAATAAGGAAAAAATATCACGTTATAGGGAGACACATGAGTTGCCATTGGCAACATGTAACAATATGTTTAGCACTACACTGTGGGACACCACTGTACCAAATTCCACTCCTTCTGCATGTATAATATTTCCTGTTTTGAGATGACTTATCTAATCAAACCCATAAATCTTTACCAATATGTCAAAGAACTGTTAGTTCCAAGCAGAAATTTTCCATGTTAGCATAAGGTCAGACAGGAAGCTCATAATTTGTAGTTTTAGATATAGCAAGACTGCAGTGCGGAATGAAGATCATCTGGATTTAGTCAGCGTCCTTTCACTAAGAGAAAGAGAATGTTCACGTTAATGTTCACATTAACGTGAACATCAGTTTCCAGTTTCTTCACACATGTCACTGCTTAACAAACACTTAGCGAGTAGCTGCAGAGTGTTTGCAAACAAGTCGGCACCTTTCATAGAAATTTCATACAACCCTTGCTACTGCAACGAACGTTTTACTACAGCACACTACACCTGTTTGTGAAAAATTTCACTGACTGCTAGCAAACTCCAGCAATGAATCACAGCCAAACGGTGGTTGCCAGGCAGTTGCCAAGCAGTCTTTAGGCCTGTGGGGCTGGGGTGAAGTAAGTTACTGACACCCTCAGGTGCTGCTTAAAAATACTCACATTGTAAAAGTAGACCTTTGCAGTATATGTGCACCTGCCTGATATACAAAAAATTGTCTCGCAAACACATGCTTTATTTAACCATTAAGAACACAGCCTTGGTTAAAATAGTGGCTTACAAAAAGCAAAGGCATAACAAGGAAAATTAAACATTAAAAGCACAGCAGACTTCCAAAGACATGTTATAGACCCACTGGTAAAATGGTGCCTCTGGTGGTGGAAGGCTTAGTTACATTTTTTAGATGCAATTATCAAAAGTACCTGTACCTGTAAACTCTCTAATAATGAGATCAGTGTACTCACAGTGATCCCTGTGACTCTAATGCTCAGGCTGTACACTGCTCTAAATACTCACTTTATTACAGTTTTTTCTACTCTTGGATCTGTGTGACATCGCCATTAGGCGATATCCCTAACATGGTCATCTCAGGCACTTAAGCTCCGCCTACCTGCTAGTCAAACTTTCTGTTTACAAGGAGCAGTTGAAGCTGTCTTAAAGGGGGAGGAGCTAAAACAGCTCAGTAAGGTGGCTGCACGACAACCGAGTATGAGACAACGAAAGTTTATTTTGAACTGTGAATCGTGCACACAATTGGAATACAGTTGTTACCTCTGACAGATCAATGTGATTGTGGTCTTAAAGATAATACATCTGCAAAAGCATCACTATAGGAACAAGTTTCAGGTGTGAAAAATGTGGTCATTATATCATTTCCTGTACATCAGTTAAATTACATCCAGCACAGATTCCTTTAAATCTCATGTTCACTTTTACTTTCACATTTAAATGTGTCAAAAGAATTCTTATTTCAACATCACACTAATGAGGAAGCCAACAGCTTTCATCACTGAATATTTTTAGTGTACCATCATTTTCACTGGAAATGAAATAAAAGAGAAACATCCCTGTGTACAGTGAATGTATTTATGCTGTGATCTTGAAGAGAGAAAGCAGCTAGGCCAGCTTGTTTCAGACAGAGGGTGGACTGAGGGCTGAACCAGAGCCCAGGATGAGGTAAATAACAATTATTGCCAACTGTGAACCATGCAATGCTACTCTAGTGGAGCTCAAGAAAAAAAATATGGAGCTATATTGAGCAGAAAAGGTTTTCTATATGGGGGAACTACAACTTTACCAGAACACTGTGACAGGATTCTGGAGTCACGAAAAGACTTCAAAGAGATTAAAGAAGGGAAACTAAAAAAGAGAGAAGGATGGCAAACAAACAGAAAGTACAAAAAGGCACCACAACACTCTTTTTATATGAAAATGTGAATTCATGAACTTAATTCTTCCGGCACAAACAGATCCCGTGGACATTTTCCGAGTTTGGATGAATTTAATCCAGCGAGATGTCTTCAGTGTTTTGTCACTTTTTTATAAACTGTTTTCTACAAGTTTGATAAAATTATATTGTGCTGAATGTTTAAGTGTTAGTATGATAACCTTTCATACTCGAAACGCTGTTCTGTAAATATTTATATCCAATTGAACAGTGAATAAAGGACACCAGCTTTATAAAAAATATATGAAATATATAACATTTTAGAATAAAGTGGAGCAGTATCACTAAAGCACTAATCGAAATGTGATGGACAACATATCATAAAATATCATCAAAATTCATAATTTTTTTTGTATGTTTTTAAATAAAACTAATTGACACATTTAATGTTGAAGTGTGTTTATTGTGTTTATTTTTCCACATGTGATTTGTGCACATGTGTACATTGTTTACTGCTTTTTGTGTAAAAGATAAATTGGCAAATAAAAAGCAACTCGGTTTTTCTGAGCATTTACTTTTGATTTGTTTTTGTTTCTTCCATTTTTAAATCCACTTTAAAGTTTCAAAATTTATTGATTTTTTTGTTTTTAATGTCCTAACACCTTGGGGATTTTTTATGTAGCTCGTTTGTTAGAAATATTTGTGAATAACTGTAGTTTTCATTATATTTTATATGTGACAGCATTGGGAGTAACAGCATAATTTCAGTAAATTAAACAGAAGATCTTAATATTAGTGCCACCTTTTATTTTTTTAGATTCATAGAAAAGAAGTAAAATACCCGCACTCAGCTTCTTCCATATTAAAAAAAATATGTTGAAGACATGAAGACAGTGTTATAGAGAAAAGAAAATCAAACTAAATGTGGTATCTATATGTAATGTATATATGAAAACTCGGTTAAAACATTTCACATTAATGCTTTCAGCATTTTCAGTGTTTGGATCCAGATCACTGCACCACAGATGCCACCATTAAACACAGGAGGTGATCTGAAATTCAGATTAAAACAAAAATGTCGCTCGCGCGCACACACACATTAGCAGATCTGTCAAACTGTGACCAAATTTCCTGAAGCCTAAACAGGCATTCTTTCCAACTGACAGATTTATCGAGCTCCTCATCAAGTTTTCATAAAACATTCCAGCTTTGAGGTCGGACCACCTGCACAAACAGGCAAGTTCAGGCAGAAGCTTTAAGATGTCATTGGCTGAAAGTCTGTGACAGTTGGAGCACTGATGGTGTATCTGCTGCAGGCTCAAACATGTGTGCTGCTCCTACTTCAACACACAACAGGTATGTGCAAAGGCGTAGCATGCAGCATCACACTTCAGTGCAGCAATTCACAATACAGGGTAAATATTTCACATCGAAATGTCAATAAACTCAAAGAAACATGAACACTAACTGAGACGTGAGAAATGACTAAAAACAGCTGTGAAGAAATTCATGAAGAAAACCAAGAAAAGATACTAAAAATATACAAAAAGTCCAAAAACAACAGAGAAGAAATGCAGACTCTGCGGCATGTTTCTAAGTTTATCTAAAATGCCTGCAACAGTTTGGCCTGAACATAGCTGGTGAGTCACCCGACCACAGAAAAACATATAAACCTGAAAAAAAAAAACATTAAGAAAGAGATGCAAAGCCAGAACAACACGATACAAATTCAACAAAAGGAGATCGAAAATGGCTAAACGGGCGAAAATATCCCATAAGAGAAAAATAAGAAAAGAAACATGAATAAGCAAGAAAACCACAAAAACACAACGAGACAAAGAGCAGCAAAAAAGAAGGACAAAGTGAACAACACTGTTATCCCTTATGCAGCAAGTTTGTCAGACAAACCCAGGAGAGTCTTCTCCAAGCACAACATCACAGTGTACTTTAGATCCAGCCACACACTCAGACAAAAACTGGTTCATCCCAAAGACAAAACTCCTAAACACAAACTTAGCAATGTGGTGTCTGCTGTACAGTGCAGCGAGGAATGCCCAGACCTCTGAGGAAGAAGAACCTGGACCAGGAACTGCTGCTGGCCTTCTACAGCTCCTCAGTGAAGAGCGTGCTCCTCCTGCATGGGTTTTGGTACTCAGGGGCCATGACTGAGAACAGTAAGGCCGGGCAGAGGGTCATTAACACCACCTAAAAACTCAATGGCTGCCCTCTGCCACCCCTGAAGGCCATCGCCAGATCCTCCTGTCTCAGGTAAACCAGGGCCATCGCAGGTGACCCCTCGCACCTCGGCCGCCACTCGTTTGAGCCGCTGCCCTCTGGACAGCACCGCAGATCAATCACGTCCCACACTATCTGAGCCATGGTCTGAGTAACCCTTGTCACTCAGGCCACTCACACACTGACTCTGAACTCAGGTCTTTTTGCACTGCTTCCAAACACTTTGTTCTCCATTGTGTGCCTTTCTCTTGTTTTGTATGTATTCGTCTTGACTGTACATCTCTCTTCTTTTTGCAATTTATTCCTGATGTCTTTATTATTTATATTCTGCTTTTTACTCCTGCAGAGTTTGCCTGGGGCACGCATAATTGTGTTGTACATGTACAATAACAATAAAGGGCTATTCTATCCTATTCTATTCTATGATCAATGGTGGATCAACAACCATTTTAAGTGGCAACTCCCACCAGGCTTTAATATCTGGGACTCTCCACCATTTCATCTTAGAACTGAAGACGCTTCTCAGATGAAACGTCTTCAAGAAAATTAAGTTTCAGTCGCTTTCCTTTCCAAGTTCCTTAGGTTACTATGACATGGATACCTGAGAACCTACACAGACATACTCCTGGAAACAGGAACAATCAAAGCTCTGTGATAGCTCCCATTTCAATGTAGGGCTCTCCAGGAAGTGCAATGTGATTCATACTTTCAAAGGCAAACTTGGTTCAGCACCAGAAAAAAGCATGTTGAAAAAATCCATCCAAGTTTCATCTGTGTGACCAACAGTGAGCTCAAGAAAAGAAACCAAAGAAGGAGAAAAAGCCCAACAGTGAAGTCCAGGCTGTATTCATATGTTAACAGTCTTCTGTAGTGTTTCAGCTGATAGACCTCAGCAGCAGTATAAAATCTCCTCCATATTTAAACTTCTTCAGCTTTTTTACATCTGCAAGCCCCTTTGCAACCCCCCTCTACCCTAGCTCCTCCTTCCATGCTGTCACTGAACTAAACACACGTCATCATTATTAGCTAGTTTTGTTAGTAGGTAGTATTTTTCTAATGCTAATGAAGTTGCAGAGCCATCACAGATCTGATGAGACATCCTTTACATCAATAGCAAAATATATGTTTTTTTTTATAGCGCCGACTAACTGGTAACATCTCAACTCTTTCAAATGTAAAAACTCAAAGTCAGTCTGTGGGCCCCAGTTCTGTGTGGGAAGTATGAAAAACAAGAGGAGAACATCTCTCCTGCTTAATCTCCATGAATATCATCAGTAAAGTAGAAATGTGGTGGGCCTGGCCTGTGGGGGGTCTCGCTGCTCGTCTTATTGCTCTAGGCTTAGATGTGAAGCACAGACCAACACGTTCTCACTCCTAATGACGAGTTAGAGCACAGACGGGTCCCAGAACAGAGCCACGATGCCAAACCTAAAGAGTGACTCTTTTGTCTTTTAAACTGATGCAGCATGCTTTCATCCTCTTACATTGTAGCGCTGTACAAAAAGGAAACAGTTTTTCAGGCTAAAGGTCTGTTTCATCATGATGTTGTGACACAGAGGAGGAAGTGAGCTTTCTCCTACAGACATTGTGCTGTCAGAGCTAAAGCACCACCACAAAACTGCACCGACAGCTCCAAAAAACTCCATCTTCATCTGGGCTCTGTTGCTTTTGTAGATTTTGAGAAAGCAAATTGTAATTTGAACCACGGTTCATATCGTAGACATTCATGAAGGCTCAGCAGAACGTGCTCACCACACGCTAAAAAAAGAAATACAAACTTTTTGAACAGTGATGATTTCAAACTGCTGGATCAGCATTTTTGATTTGTGTTATGTGAACCTCCTTATATTCTTTACACAACAGGTTGTTACAGTGGGGCAAAAAAGTATTTAGTCAGCCACCGATTGTGCAAGTTCCCCCACTTAAAATGATGACAGAGGTCAGTAATTTGCACCAGAGGTACACTTCAACTGTGAGAGACAGAATGTGAAAAAAAAAAAATCCATGAATCCACATGGTAGGATTTGTAAAGAATTTATTCGGCAGTTGATTTTTTTTCTTTTGTTTTGGGGTCAAATTAAATTTGAATTTAAAATCTTAATACCTTTTTCATTTTCAGTTTGTTCATGTGAAATCTAACTTTTTTGTTTTTAAATGAAACTATTTTAAAGGCTTTTATTTTCATTTTCACTGATCGGGGACTTTGTAGCATTTTAATACTGTTTGTTTTACTTTTGGGTTCAGTATTTCTCTGTCTCTGTCGGATCTTTGGGTTCTTCTAATCCTGGGATGCTCTGCTACCTTCACCATGAGTACCTTTGCTTTTCTCCAGTTGTTTTGACTTTTTTCTGATTATTTATTTATATACTTAACTTATAGTTGAGCATTCCCACTTTTTGGAATAAACGGAGCCTTTTAAAGGAAGAAGGGGTCGAGACAGGAGGCACAGCTGCTTATTATAGTTTTATGCCAGTATCGGGAATGTCACAGCTGCAGCTTCCTGGTTGTAGAAAAGACAATCTACCCCTCCATCTGAACTTTTGTCCCTTAGCAATAAAAAAAAGCATGGCAGCTTTCACTCGAGTATAAACATGACCTCCAACCTCCTTCTTCAGCAGATTTCCTGTCAGGTGTCGTTTCCTCCTGAATTCTTCCATGAGGTCTTTGAACCAAAACACGAGCGACAGCTTAAATTCACAGAAAGTGACAGATGGGTTCAAAGGCTGCAAAGACTCGCAAAGACTGTTTGTCAGATGGAGAAGGTGTTACGTTCCCCTGGGGGGGTCTAGGCAGGGAGGGGGAAGTAACAAAAGTGACCGGGTCAGAAAAAGGAGTCAGGGAGGCGAAGCAGTTAAATAAAACAGTTTTATTGAAGTAATTCAACTAAAAGAGACTGACAAGCCGCTATCACCATAAAGGTAACACAAACAAAACTCAGGCGTTGGTCAGTAATGCAAAATGTCAAAAGGAAAACGCAGCTCACTAGCTGGAAACACCACAAGACACTCAGCTCACTAGCTGTACTCACACAAATGGCACTCTGGCCCAGAGCTCACCCTGCTCTGGGCTTAAATACCCTTAATTGCTGATGGTAGTCAGCTGCGCCGGAGGGAAAGGTGGCATCTCAGGTAGGAGGTAGTGGGACACGCCCACACAGGCACCCTCAGGAGAGAGAGGCCCTGCTAGGGCCGTAACAAAGGACAACAAAATTCAAGGTTTCTATCATAAAAAAACTTTTCAGGATATCAGGATTTACCAAAAAAAAAAACATGTTGGATCTTCGTGTCCAACATGTTTTAACAACACAAATTAATTTCACTGCCACGTCTTTTCCCACATTATCTGATATCTATCTAGATCCCAGGTGTCAGCAGACCTGAACCCTCGCCTGCAATCAGCTTGTGGGTACATCCACCTGCCGTGTGCTTTGCCAAAGCGCCTGTTCTGTTCTCACGCTGATGTTGTAACGCGTCGGCTCCCTTTGACTTCCTGAGTAAACCGTATGTAACATTAATCCGACGTCGTTCTCTGTCACAGCCTTCGTTTATGCAATCGCTTCATTCATCAGTCTCATGAAGGACTCTGGTTACTTCTGTCTTGTGCTGAATTTTTACTTTCAATTTACAGAAAATATCATTGAAAAACATTAAATTCTTTTAATTTTACATTTGGAAAAAATGACAATTGAGAGTTAAATACACACAAAAGGACAGACAATCATTTCAAAATGAAGCAAACTGACAGAATAATCAGGGCTCTGCTCCAGGAAGCAGGTTCACAAACTCAAGTTTATTATATCCGAGATCGCCAAGTCAGTGTTTTTAGTTCGGTCAGAGTTAGTTTGACAATTAGCCATCATCAGAAGAGCATGACTCACCATGGCAACAGATAAGTAAAGGCCAGAACGTCCATTTTAATCCACTGGATTGAGGAATATGAATATGCTCGTGATACTAGGAGGGGAGAAATGATGAACTGCAAAAAGGTCGTCTTCTTTTTTTTATCGCACTCTGTTATTTCTGCCATTATGGAAACAATTAGTAAGATTTAGAAGATAAATCTGATTTCATCTTTAATCTAATCTCAGTCTTCACTGATACGGACACACCAGGCCAATGATAGTGACCGTTTCACACTGATGGAAGAAAGAAGCAGAATTTTTTTCAAGACTTAAGTAAAAGCAAACATGTTAAAATAAACATTGAACTATAGAGCTGTCTGTGTGTTGGACAGATAGATTTGAGATATTTCAGTTTAATTTTAGACTGTGGACAAAATCAGCAGCTATGATACGGGGGTTTATCCGGGGTAATCTGGAAAATGAGTCACGCTAAACCGGATCCAGTGTGAATCCTTGATCCATCTGGGAACTGCCCTGTTACAGAGCCTCGGATTCCTTCAGCGGGATCTGGTTCTGGGTCCACCCACTGAGACTGATTTAGCTGATTTTCAGTAGAAAAATATTGAGGCTCAGAATGTAAACATTTAAAATGTTGTTTGACACCAATCTGAATTTCAACATGATATGTAATCAGATTACAATTAGACCGTCTGCAGCTGCATTTAAAGTGATCGTGTGCGCTTTGCTGTTACACCACATGTGAGCTGAAGTTCCTCTGCTGCCTCTGGCGGATATCACTGAGTGTTTGTCGCCCTCTGATGGACACTCAGAGGTGTTGGCTGGTGAGTCTGGACTGCAGAGTAATTATCAGCATTTCATTAAAGTACAAATGTACTCATTTACCTTACTGCATTTAAAATGTTGTGAACTGAGCTGATGGAGTCATGTCAGTGTTTCTCCTCAGCATCCTGCAGCTTTAAGGCTACGTCCACACTAGCTCGGATAGATTTGAAAACTCCACGTCCACACTAGCATTTTCAGTCGTTTTCACAGAGTTGCACATCCACATTCAAACACTTACGTTCCAGTCCTGCGCATGCGTGAAACACAAGACGATTCAACCTGCAACCTCAAAGGAAAACGCATTAGTGTGGACGTAGCCTCAGAAACTTTAGTCCAGAACAACAAGGACATCACACACAACGAGGATTTCTTCAAGCTTTGCTCACAAACTTTCTGTCCTTTTCCCTCCGTCTGGGAAGTGTTTCAGGAATCTCAGACGGGGTAATTGAGACCACATGTGTGCACCACACTGATGTGTGACCCACACCTCCCTGTGAACATTATAATCGCCCGTCTGAGAATGCTTTCCACCTCTGCTTACATTCTATTAAATGTTTCAGAAAAGTGTGATTACGTCAACTTCTAATGATTCACTTGATTAGTTTCAGTGGGTCAGGACTGCAGCTGCCGTGTGTCGTATGACAAAAGCACCTTCAGGTATCTCTGTAACCTATTAAAACATGTTGCCAGTAGTGCCCTCACAAGGCTAGTTATAGAAGTCAACTTAGGAGTTTTTCAGCCTCCTGCTGTCCCACACGCTTATATGTTGTTGTTGCTTTATTGTTAATTTATGATGTGATCTCCAGTGTTTTCCTGAAACTGGGGTCACCTGTTGTTCATGTATGACAATACTAATAAAGTTATAGTTCAGTGGTGTTCATAACACACACACATTGCGAATACAAACTGAGCTCTCTGTCTCACGGTTCCCTCTTCTCACTCTGCTGAAGTTCCAATGAAATGCAGACTAAAGAACTGGAGAGAGGTCTGAGAGCTGGAAGAAGCCGAACGTTTGTCATCTGGAAAACCTGGAACAGATGCAAATGAAGCCAGGCACCAATGAATAATTCATAATTCAAAAGAAATATCAACATATTGACAGCAGAACATGAATGCAATTCAATTCAGTTTTATTTACAGAGCACCAAATTCCAACAATCAGCTCAAATCAGTTTTTCCTTCCCACTGTCGCCAAAGTGCTGCTCATAGGGGGTCATATGATTGTTGGGCTTTTCTCTGTATCTATGAAGCGCTTTGAGGCGACTCTTGTTGTGATTTGGCGCTATATGAATATAATTGAATTGAATTAAATTGAACTGTTCTCGAGCTTCAGATTCACAATGAAATTTTATCGTGCGGTTTAAAACCAACTGTTAGTTTGATGAATATGACCTCGATGCTCTCTTGCTGGCACCGTAGGGGCTTCTGTTATCACTATATTTACTGTATGTGGATTTTGATGATGCTCTAGCTCATTTTGTAGGAACCTGAAATTCACCTTAGCACAGTGATGTGCTGCCACAGGTCTTGATCACACAGCTGTTGGTATGTCAGTCAGCTACTGCAATTTTACAGAAATAATACTTTTTAATTCTTCAGACTGTCTCGTGTGAACCAAATGCCACTTCAGCTTCATAAAGCTTTATTGAACAACAAATGTAAACTGACCAATTCCACTTTGTATTCATCAAACTTTCCCTGATAGCATCTGTCCACAGTTCAACTTTGTAAAACAAGTCTACACATAATGAAATGTTTGTGCAGCATCCATAAAAAGATCATTACCTGTGTGGGTATTATGCTCTGACTGAGTGTTATCAGAGGAGAAGTAGAAAATTAAAATGACCAAATAAAACAAGTCATTCCAACATCCCAGACTGATTTACTTCCTGTTTTATTCATAGAAAATGCAAAGCTCCAAACAACCTAAACAGGACGTGTTGCAGCTGTCACACCTCTCACATGGTGAAAAGCAGATGACCACTGAAGGTAGTCTGATGGTTTTTATGATGGAAAGTAAATCCGTTGGGCATCTTTCTTTAATATGATAACACTCTTGTGTCAGCAATGAGACGCAAAAACACCTGATCTCCAACCTCCAGAAGTAGTGAGGCAAACTTAGAGGAACTTCCAGCCCCAGATCGCAGGTGTTCATATGCAATGAAAATCTTCTTTCCACTCTTGTACAACACAGTCAAAGTGGTAGGCTCCTCTCACTGGTGCAGTAAAAATACCTGTGGGACATTTGTTTTTGTTAAATGGAAAATCAACTGTTAGAACATCTGGAACATCAGCCTGACATCAACATAGCTGAGAAGTGACATTAAATAGAGAAGAAGTAATATTAAAAATAATTGTCAATAAATAAATAAACAAACAAAAACATCACCATGAATAGTGTTCGTTTCTCATTTCTGTTCTGGAAATAATTTAACCTGAAGGAGGCTTCCTGTTGCTGGTACGTCCCTCACCTGGCATCATACTCTACCTTCATTGGCCTTCTGTAGGTCTTTGATCTGCTCTTTCACTTTCTCCATACTGTCCCCAGACATGTGCTGTATAAGCGTCATCTCCTAACTCGAGCTTTTTATAACATGGCACGGGTTGCGTGGAATCTGCTGGTCATGTGAAATGTGATGGCAGTGTAGACAGTGCAGATTTGGGCTCAGGACACACAAGCCACAGAAGACAAAAAGGTAAACAAGACAGAGCAAAGGAATGGAAATACAACAGGATTAATCCATCTGTTAACAAAAGCAGTCAGGGAAGTAAAGACATTGAATAATAAGCACCAGGAAAGCATAACACCATAACCAGAAGGTGAAATAACTATACAGAATAAATGACCAAAATACAAGATTATCAAAAATGCAAACTAGAAACTCCTAATCATCCCAAAACGCAAAACGCTACGTCCAACAACAAAGGGATACAATGAACCATAAATATGCTTCTGTAACTGTAAAAATTTAAATGAATAAACTCGCATTCTGCTAAAGCTACCATGAGCGTTGGTATCCTCATCAGCCACCTCACACAGTGCAGAGCCACAGGATCACACCTACAGGTGCTGGTGAATGATTGAGGAAGCAGGCTTCTTAGACTGCATTACTTAACAAACTGAAAAACTGAAAATGAGCATGTGAAAATCTGGTTGTTGAATAAAGTACAAATCTATTCAGACTGACACTGACTGATCCAAATATATAACATTTCCCACTTGGTCCCCAAACATTGTCAGGGTGTTTTGTTTTCAATAAATATACAGTAAGGGAAACATGATTTGAACCCCTGATGATTTTGTAAGTCTGCCAGAAAAATAAATAAATGAACATGCTTCTTCTTGAGCCAATACTTTATTGTGTTGGCCGTGTGTTTTGGATCATTGTCGTGCTTGAATACACACCCACGACCCATTTTCAATGCTCTCACTGAGGGAAGGAGGTTCTCACCCACGATTTGACGATACATGGCCCCCATCAATTCCTCTTTGATGCAGTGCAGCTGTCCTGTCCCCTTGGCAGAAAAACACCCCCAATGCATAATGTTTCCTTGTTGACGGTGGGGATGGTGTTCTTGCAGTCATAGGTAGCATTCCTCCTCCAAACATGGCGAGTTCAGACAGGCCTGTACATGTGCAGATGGACCTTGCAGGCACTGCAGGATTTCAGTCCTTCACGGCGTAGCGTGTTACCAATTGTTTTCTTAGTGACTCTGGTCCCACTCTCAGAAAAACGATGGTTCTTAAATGGTTCTTCAGATGTCTTCATGGTTCTTTAAAGAACCATCATACGTCATCGAACCTTTTTATTTTGTGGATGGTTCTTCAGCTATTACAAATGGTTCTTTAAAGAACAAAAGGTTCTTCATCCTTAGCAATCTAAGTTTGATGGTGTAAATGGCATAAATATTTATTCACTATAATGAGGCTGTGAATTATACTGTGTGTTTTGTTTGTGTGCATGTGTGTGCGAAGGGGGAGGTGGGTTACCTGGTGATTACCCTTCAAGAGCAGATGGTAGGAAACTGAATATTCAAATAAAAGTTAGAAATACTTAAAAATATACTGGTGGCAGGGGTGGGGGCCAAAGCCTAAAGACCCTAACCCCAACACCCCTAACCCCGCAAACCCACTGATCACAAATAATGTGGTGACAGAATATGGAATTTATTATTAAGACATTTATGAATGTTGTGAGTTAACAAACAGTAGACACAATGCACACATCCAAACACTGTTCTGTTTTAAATTTTAATAAAGTATTACTATTTTCTGCTTCAAGGCATTACTTTTGAGATTATTATATATATTAGCAAATATAGCATATAGCACAATATAGCATTGTTTTTTATAATGTGTTCTTGTGAATTGCTTGTGTATCGCTGTCATGATACGTTGTGTGGCAGGCAGGGGAAGGACCCAAGATGCAGATTCACAGACACGGGGATAAACTCAAAAAACACAGCTTTATTGCTGGCCACGGGAAGCAATACAAAATAAACTAAAACTGGGAAAACTAAAGCATGAACTGTACAAGGAACCGAACCACGGGGAGACTTACAGACAACATGAGGGAGAACGCGACGCCAAACAGAGGGAGACTCAGACAGAAATACACAGAGGGTAAACGAGGAAAGTGGGCACACACGGGGAACACAGGTGACACTGATAATCATAACGAGACAGGGCGGGGTGAACTGAACATGACATGTACAGGCACAGAGGTTCAGACAGGAGGAGAGAGAGCACGGGGAAAACACAGACATAACGGGCTGGGGAAACATGAAACAACCACAAAGGGAGACGAGGGCTCATAAATACATAGAGGGCACACAGGGGGGAGAGAGAGCACGGGGAGAACTTAGACATAATGGGCAGGGGAAACATGGAATAAAACATAAGGAGAGACGAGGGCTCACAGATACACAGAGGGGCACACAGGGGGTAAAAGCCATGAAGGGAAAACACTTAGGGAACAACACAACAGGGCAACTCAGAAAACATGGCCTAAATAAGGAACGAAATACAAAAATACAAGGAACTAAGAATACTGGGCCCACATGGCCCAGGACCATGACAATCGCATACATTCGATTTGACTTTCTGCGAGACAACAGTCGTCCGCTGGCCAAAAAAGTTTTCCAAATACCTCCACGTGATCTAGCCTGGATTTAGAAAAGAATAGGAAAAAAAATCTGCTCCTCCTGCTTCAGATGCAATTTGTGTTTCTGTGTTAAGAGGCGGCGGCGAGAGGGGAGACCTCGGCTCATCCAGCTGGAGAGCCTGACCAGGAGGAGTCGAACATTAACTCGGCTCTTCCAGGGCACCCTGCAGACTCGGCTGTTGGCATCGATGAGGGATGACGTGAACGCCAAACTGGAGTCCATCACAGGTCAACTGCAGGTATGCGAGTCAGACCTTCTGAGGAGGGTTTCACTTTTCTCTCTTCTTTATAATTGACTCTTTTCTCTCTCTTTCAGCTCCTTGTCTCAGAGTGGGAGGGATTTGAAGCACAAAGGGAGGAGCTTGTCGTTTGGTTGGCTGATATGGATGTCCGCCTGAGAGGTTGACCAGCTGACAGGAAACACCTGTGAAAAACTGAAACAACTGCAGGTGTGGGCTTGTTTTGATATGACATATGTTTGATATGATACATACGTCAGAGACATTATCCTAAACTGGACTAACAAAGGACCATGAGTCCAACATGAAACGTACATTACATAGCGTAAGGCTGAAGTTCATTGATCATTTTAATCATAAACTTGTTGTTGAAATATTTTTACTGAACATGCAAACATCTGCTGATGAAAATGTGTTGATTTATTGGTCTGTTATGAAGCTATTTCTAATGTGTTTTATCACTTTCTGATGTTTTATTAATTAAACAATACATGTATTAATTGCTGTGTTATCTGTAGATATAGTATTTATATATATTTATTTATAGTATAGCAAATATATTTAATTACCGTAATTGTCGGGCTATAAGCCGCTACTTTTTGCACCAGCTTTGAACCCTGCGGCTTTTAGTCAGGTGCGGCTTTTCTATGGATTGTCCGTGATTTTTGTCATATCGTAAGACGATTTGTTTTGTTTGTTCCGCTGTTGTACGGCACTACGTTGCCTGGCGGAAGGGCATGTGATCAGACACACAGTATCGGGGTTCAAGAGTGGTATGTTGGTCACATGTCCATCCGCCAGGCAACATAGTGCCGTACAAGTAGCGCGAAAAACAAACTTCAAAGTAGCGCTACACCTTCAGCAAGTTATGCTCAACTCCACCGGTGGATTCTGACAGCGTGGAAAAGTGTGAAAACATCCACGATCACCAACGGATTTCGAGGGGCTGGACTGCTGCATGATGGAGAGGAGGACACCGCCACGGCCCTTCAGAGGGTGTTCGACTCCGACACTGACAATGACAATGAGGATTATCTTTGGTTTTGAAAGTGACAACGAAGGAAAGGAGCTGAGAGTGGATGACGAAGCCATCCTGAGCCTGTTCGTATCCGACACTGGAGAAGAGGACTTTGGTGGTTTTAGTGCGCAGGAAGAAGAGAAAGATGGTGAATGACTGACTTTTCTTCTTGTTAAAGCCGTGTCACTGCACCTGAGCCTAAAAGGTAGTCCGAATCTATTTTTCTGGTGTGCTGTAGGTTATTGTTATGTACTACATTTGTTACTCATTTATGAAGCACAGTACATGTTTCGTACTTGTAATTACCGCTACTTGTACATATACCTAAAAAGTTATGCAAATATGTACCCATAACTTGTTTTTCAAAATAATAATAAAAGGGGTGTGTCTCCAAACAGCCATCTCTTTCCTGACAATTCGATTTGTGCATATTCTCTTACATATGATAAGTCAACATTGAAATGCCTGCGGCTTTTAGTCAGGTGCTGCTAATGTATGTACAAAACAGGATTTTCCCCTGATTTTAGCTTGTGCGGCTAATATTCAGGTGCGCTCTGTAGTCCGGGAAATACGGTATTACTGTTTAAAACACTAATGTGACATGTATTAGTAGTGATGCTGTGCTGAGGGTTAAAATGCCTTTTTGTCTTTTGGTAACTACAAAATGACAATAAACCATTAATATATGTCTATGTGCTCGTATTTATTTTACCCTACTGAAATTCAATTTATGATGCATTTTATTTTGAAAGATTTAAAATGGTTTTTTAAAGAACCATTTTAAAAAAGGTTCATTGAAAAACCATTAAAGGTGCCCCAAAGAATCATTTCTTGATGGTTCTTTGGGGCACCTTTAATGGTTTTTCAATGAACCACTGAAAGAAATGGTTCTTCAAAGAACCATTGTTTGAAAGGTTCTTTGTGGCACCAAAAAAGGTTCTTCTATGGCATCAGTCTAAAGAACCACTTTTGGTTCCAGTTGGCACCTTTATTTATTTATTTATTTATTTATTTATTATTTTGTTCAGTTTACGAGTGATTTCAGCCTCATCTTCACTCAGATATTTACATCATCTCCAAGAGCCAACTGTGAAACACAATTTTCATTACTGTGACTGATGAATGATCGGCATGCTCTGTTTAAAGCTTTACACTGATCAGGCTGATTTAAGCTGATTGTGCAGTAACGTGCAGCGAATGTTCATAGACTGACCGACAGTCTGACAGCATCACTGCCCACAGACTCTCAGAGTTACAGAGACTCCAGCTTTGATTCTGATGATAAATCTGTGATAAAATCATCGTCTCTGTCTTTATATTGATGACTGAATGCAAAAGCGCAAAAACCAGCAAACTAATATTGAATGGTGACAGACACAAAACAGAACAAAGTCTTGTCTATTTGCAGCACTTTTCTTGTGCTATGAACACCAGGCCAGAGCTTCATGGTCTGCAAAGTGAGGTCGGTGCTGAAAAATGTGGCCAGTAGAGGGCGTCTCCTCTTGTCCTGGTGTCTGCGAGTAAATGAGCCTGCTGCTTGCTCGACCTTTGAGACTTTTATTAGTATAGCAGTAAACATGATCTCAGCTAAGTTTAGTCAGTGAATCGTGATCTCATTTGGAGCCAAAATGAGATGTTGTAAATGAGAAACAAACAAAACACACGTGCTCAGGTTCATTGTCGTGTTTACTTCTTTTTAACAGAAATGACAATATTTGATTTTATAAAAAAAGAATCTTTTGAGTATCTTGGGTGTGTTTGTGTATCCGCCGAGATCAACGTGATCACGTTTCAACATGAAAAATAATCAGAATCAGACATCTGCCAAACACCTGAAGTCCCTCCTAGGACCTGCTAAGAGTGTGTGTGCGTGTGCGTCTGTGTGTGTGTGTGCGTGCGTCTGTGTGTGTGTATATCTGTGTGTGTGCGTGCGTCTGTGTGTGTATGTCTGTGTGTGTGTGTGTGTGCGTCTGTGTGTGTGTGTGTGTGTGTGTGTGCGCGTGTGCGTCTGTGTGTGTGTGTATATCTGTGTGTGTGCGTGTGTGTGTGTGCGTGTGTGTGTGCGCGTCTGTGTGTGTGTGTGCGTGTGCGTCTGTGTGTGTGCGTCTGTGTGTGTGTATATCTGTGTGTGTGCGTGTGTCTGTGTGTGTGCGCGTCTGTGTGTGTGTGTGTGTGCGTGTGTGTGTGTGTGCGTCTGTGTGTGTATGTCTGTGTGTGTGTGTGTGTGTGTGTGTGCGTCTGTGTGTGTGTGTGCGTCTGTGTGTGTGTGTGCGCGTGTGTGTGTGTGTGTGTGTGTGTGTGCGTCTGTGTGTGTGTGTGTGCGTGTGTGTGTGTGTGTGTGTGCGTCTGTGTGTGTGTGTGTGTGTGTGTGTGTGCGTCTGTGCGTCTGTGTGTGTGTGTGTGTGTGTGTGTGTCTGTGTGTGCGTGTGCGTCTGTGTGTGTGTGTGTGTGTGCGCGTGTATGTCTGTGTGTGTGTGTGCGTCTGTGTGTGTGTGTGCGTCTGTGTGTGTGTGTGTGTGTGTGTGTGTGCGTCTGTGCGTCTGTGTGTGTGTGTGCGTGTGCGTCTGTGTGTGTGTGTGTGTGTGTGTGTGTGTGTGTGTGTGTGTGTGTGTGCGTCTGTGCGTCTGTGTGTGTGTGTGTGTGTGTGTCTGTGTGTGCGTGTGCGTCTGTGTGTGTGTGTGTGTGTGTGTGTGCGCGTCTGTGTGTGTGTGTGTGCGTCTGTGTGTGTGTGTGCGTCTGTGTGTGTGCGTCTGTGTGTGTGTATGTCTGTGTCTGTGTGTGTGTGTGCGTCTGTGTGTGTGTGTGCGTCTGTGTGTGTGTGTGCGTCTGTGTGTGTGTATATCTGTGTCTGTGTGTGTGTGTATATCTGTGTCTGTGTGTGTGTGTGTGCGCGCGTCTGTGTGTGTGTGTGCGTCTGTGTGTGTGTGTGCGTCTGTGTGTGTGCGTGCGTCTGTGTGTGTGCGTCTGTGTGTGTGTATATCTGTGTCTGTGTGTGTGTGTATATCTGTGTCTGTGTGTGTGTGTGTGTGTGTGTGTGTGCGCGCACAGCTGCCTCTGTGGGGACCAATGTGAGTTTTAGGTCTTTAGAGTGAGGGCGTTTTCAAACTTTTAAAGGGCTGTTTCAGAGTTAAGTCTAGGTTTTGGACATAAGTTCTGAAACAGTCTGCCAATGGCGGTCCCCGTGAAGACAGGTGTGCAAAAGTGTGTGTGCACTTTATATCGACAGGCTTTTGGGGTTGACCACCCGGCCGATAAAGAGCAGCGCCCCTGAGGTTTCATCCCGGATCAGGTAGAGGAAGGGGCGGTCCACTCGGTATGTCAGGTGGCTTGGCGTTGTGTCGCTCGGGTACTGATTCCCCTCCGGCGCCGTCTCCATCGTGACCTTGTGATTGACAGAAATAAGTTTGGCAGCCTGAGTGGAGATTTTCTCCAGCTCCGGGTTGTCTAGCCATTCAGAGAGACCTGCCGAGAGGGAGAGGAGGACGACCATGTTAATCAATCAGCAGAAAAAGCCTACACTACTACTTTTTTTTTTCCTGAATGGACAGTTCGGCATTGATATATAAATACTAGTATGCTCCTATATTAGAACCCTCGAGTAAAAAACGTGGTGGATGAAACTGACCAAGGTCGCCGAGCAGCGGCAGCAGGTCTGTGGAGTAGCTGAGCTTCAGGACGGGCAGAGTAATGGACACTTTGGCAGGAAGTAGCGTCATGGAGAGGTCCTGGACAAACTCAGAGGTCAGACTCTCCTCCACAAGGGTCATGTTGGAGGTCACATCCTCGGGCAAGAAGATGAACATGCTGACATCGTCCTGCATCTGGATCTGAGCGATCTGAACGAGGAGAAAAACATGAAGAAATGTGCTGCAGTTACGCTACTGTAGCCATCGTTCGGAGACAGCTGCCGTGAATTCTTGTTTGATTTTATTTTTAAACTTAATAAGAAATGTCTGTCAAAGACCTGATAAAACTATTTTAGTCATTTAGCTCTATCCACTTCTATTCATTAAGTATAAGCTCATTAGTGCCCCCTACTGCATCTACGGCTGAACTGCAGAACTATTTTTGTACAATGGGATGAATGAAAGGAAGTAGAATGGCTCTGTTAGATCTGCTCTGCCATCATCGGGAGCTCAGCAGCGTTTTCCTCTCTGCCTTTGTTTTTAGTAATAAATATCAACCCTGTATCATTTTTTCCTTCGTAAAAAATGGGATTCTTTTGCATTATCAGTAAAGTCCATTTAAATTTGTATAAATGTCCTTGGGCAAGACACTTCACCCGTTGCCTACTGGTGGTGGTCAGAGGGCCCGGTGGCGCCAGTGTCCGGCAGCCTCGCCTCTGTCAGTGCGCCCCAGGGTGGCTGTGGCTACATGTAGCTGCCATCACCAGTGTGTGAATGTGTGTGTGAATGGGTGGATGACTGGCTATGTAAAGCGCTATATAAATACAGGCCATTTACCATTTAAATGAAACTGGATAATAACCTGCTTCCGTTTAAAGCTATTCATCACGCTCACCGTGCAGCCTAAGTCCGAGTCAACCCCCATCTTCACTGGGTAGTTATCCTGTTGCATCATGGGAACGCGCACAGGTGCTGCGCCATCCACCTGAAAGTTTTCCAGCCCTCCACTCTGAGCGAACCGAGTCGTCCACTTCCCTGTTAGGACAGGAAACTAACCCATTATTCATCATGGCTGAAACTTACTTTGAGGATCAGTCACTTGTCAGAACCTGTTCATGGTTTCAGTGGCAGAGGACATGGATACACAACCATACACTTTGAATTTGTTTCATCTTTTCCAAGATTCGCTAAACAGATAAAGGTCACTTTGTAGCAGCGATCGGTCTATAGTCAGCTCTCTGAGTTAGTCTCATTCCTAAAAACTTTAGTCAGGTGCCCCAAAGTTCAGGTGCGTTGAGCCGATCACTTCACCTACACATAAACCCATACACGAGCATTTTGGAAAAAACTCTTACAGTTATCTGATAAGTAATATTGATCACTGAATCACCGTATGGATTTTATTTATATGATAATTCTAACTAATTCGTAGATATCTGTGTCTGCAGAGCTGAAGACGTACCTTTAAAGTAGGCGGCGCTCACAATGCTCATGCCGGCGGCACGAGGGAGGGGCTTGGTCAGAAAGCGCTGTACCTTCCCGCCCGTCTGCTGAGACACCCAATCGTTGATTTCTTTCACATCTTTGGATCCTCCCAGCAGCGCCTTGGGGCGAACTCCATACTGCTGCTCCACAAGACCAAAGAACTCCTGCTTCAAACGAAGTCCTGACAACATGAGAGAACATTAGGATCTCACAGTAAAGACTCAAACACAGAGACAGCGAGCAACCACCAGTTCCACCTGGCTCCTTTACTCCAGCTCACCTCTGTAAACAAGTTCATGAAGAGTTTATTGTCTCAGTCACAAATTTCAGTCCAAACATTTCAAACATTAAATTACGGTGTAAGATAAGGTGAAGGTGCTTAGCTCACTTGGCTGCATCTGATGAAACTGCAATGTCTTCTTAACAACTAAACACCAAAATCCTTTTTAGGCTTCTGATGGTTTTATTGCTCACGTTGACTTTTTCTCCTCACATTTCTACCAGAAGGTTGAAACACAACTGAGCCAAACACATTTTTTTTCTATGGTCATCGGGTCCGGCTCACGCACCAGACGCTGCCCCTCAGCGGGCTTCCAGAAGAAAGCCAACCAGAAATGTTGGGTTTAATGGATAAGGTCCCTAAAGAGGCAGTACAGGACTACAACTGCACCTTTCATTGGCCTTTTTGAAGTTTCTGTGTAACACATCAAATAAATAAGACCTTTTGTTTTTATAAATCATGCTAAGCTCCTTCGGAGGAGTAGGAATGAAAACTTGACGCAGGACATAGAAAAGAAATGAGCTGAATTTGTGTTCTGTTGTTTTGGTTTAGCTGCAAAGTCACAGCTGATGTTTAGACTCCATCTCAACCCCAACGTGAACTCACGTCTCGCCAGGTACAGGCGTGCAGCGGTACTCAGGCCTTTCCCCGCCGTCCTGACTGAGGCCAGCATGTCCTTCAGGGTGTTGTGGAGCTGAGGGTCCTGCAGGGTGTGGTACCTCAGGGCCCTGTACAGCTGCCTCTGAGCATGCTCAGATCCTCCTAGAGGGACAGGAGGGCTTGTGTTAAGGTCACAAACCTCTGACACAACTGTTTTATTCACTAGAGAAACAGACGTGGGCATCACTTTTACTGTAAGAATGTCTCTGTTTTTAAATTAATATTCTCCACTAAGGCCCTTGTGTCCACCTCCTCCACACGGTGGCGCTGTTGTACAATCTTAGCTTAGTTGAAAGTGAACAGAGGAAAACTAATTGTGGAAGTACGAAAACAGACAGAAGTAGAAAAAACAAAACTGGTCCCGTGACACTGACGGTGTTTTTGGGAGCAGCAAACAGAATGACCTTGAGCCAGTCTGGCCTCTGAGCTCGTACCAACACTAAAGCCGAAGCTCAGGTTTGGACTAAGTTTGTGTGTTTGTGTCTTCACCCATGGACAGCTGAGTCAGCGCCTCGGACACGCTGAGCGGGGACAGGAAGACGTTGGTGGAAGCGTCGCGGCTCGCCAGGATGCGGAAAAGGTTGTAACCGAAGTCGGAGGTGGCAGCACCCATCTTTGTAGTCGGAGTCGTGAAGAGCTCCATGTGTTCCTCCTCTCCGGCTGCCTCCTCGCCGCCGGTGTCAGACTGCAACGGACCAATGATGGAAAGATTTCATGATTAACTGAACTTTTAAAACTTCGTGCCACCGGTAACTCTCAGACAGACAGGGCTCCTCTGAAGCAAACATCATGTGGATGGCAGCAAATGTTGCTCATAAACCCGTGAAGCTCTTTTTGAACTGAGGGTGGTCTCAGCCTGTGCAGCCACCTCTGGAAAAACCCAGAAACCATTCTAATGTTTGTCAAACCACGTCTTCATTGATCTACCCTGAAGCGTCAAAGCTCGTCCTTGAGGGCATGGTGAGGTGGTATTTTTACACACAGTCACATCACTAAATTACCTCATCAGCTCTGAGATTTTCCACCAATGTTTCATCTTCGTGTTGTTGATGTCGCAGCTTTTTAAGGCATGTTGCTGCCATCAAATTCAAACATGTTTTAAAATTCAAAGTCCGAGCCACAGACTGATTAAAGATGGATGTAGCTTCCAGTAAAGGTATCTGAAATCTGCGCTCTTTCTAAAGGCCACCAGGGGGCGACTGTCTGCAGAGGGACTGCGCTGCAGAGACGTCTGACACTTTATGGGCGCGTTCGCTCATTTTAAGTCTGTCTCGTGGTTTAGATTAGTTAGCCAATCAGTGTGCGGCTTTACAGTGAGAATAGGAGAGAGCGAAGACGCTCACCTCGAGGCTTCATAAATCAAACCAGTGGGTGGGGTGACGTTGGATACATCCATCTTTTTTACTGTCTGTGGCTCCAGCGTTTTGGCTCTGGGGATGTAAATTACATAACTGAGGAAGCAGAAGAATAGAAAATATGTGCAGATGGCAGATGTTGATACCTGAGCGTCACAGAAGCTCAGCACGACTCCAAACAGCAGCAGGAAAGTCGTTCCCTTCATCCTGAAATCCAAACAAAAGGAAACAAGTTTTCACACATTTCCTCAAACAGTGAAGGAAATGAACCATATTTCATCACACAGCTGTTGTTCCTCAGGCAGGGATACCCTCTGCGCCAAACCAAACGCCCCTAATTTCTCCATAAGTGCAAAGAAAGGCTGAGCCAAACCAAGTCCAGAGGACGAGTACAGAAAACAAGTTCAGCCGCCACAGAGGCTACAGAGACGAAATTATCCAAAACAAAGACACAATTCAAAGACAAAGATTAGAGTCAGAGCCAGAAAACCTCCGAGCTGTGGAAACTCTGTGAAGTTTATAGCAGGTTATGTAACAAACTCTGAGCTGCTCATCGGGACACAAATCATGATCTCAGGTCTGAGCTCAGCGTTCATGAAAGAGTAAGTCTGACACACACAACCCCGTTCAGCTGTCTTAGTGAGGACCTTCAGTGACATAATGCTTTCTCTAGCCCCTGACCCTAAACCTGACCATAACCTAATTGTAACCCTGACACTAAAACCACATTTTGAGCCTCAAAAAGGCTTCAAACTTGTGAGGACCGGTGTGTGCGTGTCCTCACAAGTGACTGTTGGTTCTCACAAGTATAGTAGGATGCAGATTTTGGTCCTCACAAAGATAGCTAGACAGGAACACACACACACACGGCCTGCTTTGTTCCACACACATCTGGACCTGGTGCTCGAGCTTTTACATAAACAGAGGTCTGTCATTTGAACCTAAAACCACACACACACACACACACACCCACAAACCACAGGCCTGATGGAAAACCCAGATGCTTTCTTCTTCTTTAACCTCCTGATCGTCGCAGTGTGTCTCATCTTTTCTTTCCTACAGCTTCATAAACTCAGAGATAACATGTCGTCAGTTAGATCGTTTAAACGTTTATGAGAGAAATAAAAAAATCTTTCAGATCATCTCAAACTGGTTTCTTGGAGATGTGAGACAGGGAGTGACAGGAAGCTCGAGCCCGTGAGTCCGAGGTCAGGGTTAATGAAAACTGCAGCAGAGATCTCCAAAAGTTGATTCTTCATCTGGACGTAGCGCTTTGTGGGAGATCTTATACACAGGACATTTGCATGATGACTGAAACCAGCCCACTGAAGGAGGTCAGGTCAGAGTTTGTTACATAACCTGTGAGGTCAGGGCTGGTTTCAGTCATCATGCAAATGTCCTGTGTATAAGATCTCCCACAAAGCGCTACGTCCAGATGAAGAATCAACTTTTGGAGATTTACTTTCCTGGATGATTGAGATGCATCAAAATGCAGCAGCACTGAGGGCTGGGTGAGCTGTACCTAATGATTTGTCCCTTTAGTGCGTGGATAAGAATACCTGCGCACGCGCCCCGAGATACACAACAGTGTTTCTGCAGAACGACACACGTCAGTGTAAACGAGTGCAGAGAGGTGACGTCGTTGACGTCTCATCCTGGACTACTGTGTGTGTGTGTGTGTGTGTGTGTGTGTGTGTGTGTGTGTGTGTGTGCTCGCGCGCTAATCCCCCCGCCCCTGCAGACCAGCTGACTCAGCGCGCTCCCGTTCCTGCACTGACTTGTCTCCGGTCCTCACTGGAAAGTTTCTTCATTGGCTGTTTGTGAACTCTTTGATATCACATCAGGGATTTTTAAAGTCCAGGTCACTAACCTGAATATATTCCACAGTGAAATGTTTTTCTTGGCACGAAATTCTTTACAACCCCAAATATCTTCAAACCTGCAAACTTATTAAAAATCATCCGTTTTATCCGAACAATGAGAATTTAGAAAAATTAAAAATGTCCTTACAGACCGAAGCTGATGATCGTTTACTTGGTTTTAGTGACTCTGACCTGCTGCTCTTATATAACCTGCTGAGTGGAAAAGCCCAGACTGGCTGCTGAACAGGAGGAAAAACGCAGCGTGTCTGAGAAACAGCAAGTTTTTCACAAAGTCTGAATCAAAGCGCTTTGAATTCTGCAGAAAACCTCCCTGTGCTTCATGTCTGAGCTGCGCTGCTACGAATACGTCCAAGTTTTACACTTTTTATTCCAGCTGGCGCAAATAAAACGATGCAAAAAAAAAAAAGTTCAAATGTGTGCGTAAAAAGCGCAGAAATGCATCTAGTGCAGCGAGAGTCACTCACCTCTCTGCTCCACGTCGATCAGCGTCCCTGCCAGCTCAGAAAGTGAGTCTTCCACCCCGCTGACGCCTCTTGTCTCGGCACCCTCAGCAGCGCGCATCCAGCTGCTGCCAGCAGAGGCAGCGGGAGCGCGCACAGATCCAGAAAAAAACGAAGCTTAAAAAATTCTGGTATTTAATAAAAAGTGTAAGCACCTTAAAATAACTGAAGTTTTGAGAGAACACAAAGAAACAACAGCTCAGGAGTGTTTCAGAGAAATCAGCTGACGCGAAGCAAAGACTGTAGATGAAAGATGTATGTGATCATGTGACACCACCCGATGGTTTCTGGCCTCCACACGTCTCTGTGCACGTTCTTGTGCCTGTTTGTGGTCCAAGTGCTGTTCAAACACAAAGTTTGCATCTACATAAAAAAAACCTGGAGGTGTTCATGCTCCGCCCCTTTTACCCAGAGTGCATTTGAATCAAAAGAATGAAAACTGTCAGTTATATTATCTGAACACTGCTGTCGTCCAGGATGTGACATATCTCCACCACTGTTTTTAAGTTAAGATAAGATAACCTTTATTAATCCCACACGTGGGAACTTTATTTGGAGATGTGAGGTCCTGCTAGCAGATAAAAATCTGTCATCTGTTCCTGATCAAACCCTCAAACTTTGGTTAAAGCACCTTCTTGACCTGTGACTGATCTGGCTGTCTTTATTCTACTACATGTCCCACTGTTGTTTTATTTTGGTTTATTAAATTCATTGTTTCTGCACAGTGCTGCTGAGCGCCTGAAGGTCATGGGCAGCCAGTGATTTTCAGCCTCATCCTGTGCGTAAAGAGATTTCTCCAGATTGTTCAAATCTTTCGATGATATAATATACTCTGATCAGATGTTCAGTTTTCACTGTTAACGTTGATGAGCACTACTCTGTAGCTGTATTTGTAGATGTTTAGATGCAGTTTTTTGTAGATTAATGGACTGTCTACTGACCTACTGAAAATGAACCTGATTGGCTGCCCATCCATCCATTTCTTTACTTGTTACTTTTGTTTCTTTTCCAGCATCTTTCATTTATTTATTTATTTTTTGCCACCATCCCAACTTTTAGTGTCGATAATATTTTTCATGCAATGTCTCTCTTTCAACATCTGATATCAAATCATTGCGGCCTGTTTGTTATACAGAGTCTTGACTTTGCACTTCTGTGACCTGACAATGCAGCGAGTCAATGACAGCAATAAGAAAACCCTGTTAGTGTGGCTAATGTGGCTGCTAGCACCACAACATATAACATACTGATGCTATGTGACAAATCGTAGGTATGTTACATGTCCAAAGGCATGAGAGCCAATGGATCCATACATGTAAAAGTGTTTTACATTCTGATCCCGAATCCCTTTGCAAAACACTGATACAGTTAAAGTTATGGTTATGGTTAGGGCTGGATTGGAGGACTGGAAACTCTGCTCAAGCGCGTGTTAGAGCCGTGAGCGGCATTCTGTTGGATTCAAAAGAGGATCCGGAGCGTCTCATAAGGATGCAGAAGGGTACCTCTGTGACAAATCATCGGTATGTTACGCATTGAGAATGAGAATGCTCTCGCTAGCATTGATAGGGAAACTAATGATCTATAAAAACTGTACAGTGTGTGACTAACTGCCTCCGCTAAACTGTGAGCCTGCTACATTCCTTCTCCTTTGTTCTGTCACTCACACTGGATGTTGATTAAGTTAAATTTCTGAAAAAATCTGTTTCTGTGTTTTGAGACAACAGAACGACTGACGGATTACTTTAAAGTAACCTGTAAACTACAGGAAACATCATTAAGATGCACAAGAGACGTAAGCCAGATTTTGAAACTATGCCAACATTCATTCTTTCAGGTCTGTTCAAAGCTGCATACACAGAAAGTGGCTGTTAAAGTACGAAGTACATTAAACCTTTGAAACCTGCAGCATACAGGCATTGTACAAAAAATCATCTGCAGGTTATTTCATGATAAAATGTGAATTATACATTCTGAGTGTGTGTGGGTAATTTTTACTGTGTAACAGGTGTGTTAGCTTTTTTGTTTTTTCCACTTCATCTCTTAAAATAAAATCAACACACTAAAAATGAAACTTCTGTAAGAAAACAACATTCATGATGCACAATTTTGTGGAAAACGTTTTTTTTTTTTTGTATCAAACAACTTTTATGAATTTTTGTGTAAAGCTCTGAAATGTACCAGCAGTCACTGAACACTTCATCAGAAACCTAAAATGTTTTAAAATGTCATTGTTAAAAGTTTTTGCATGAACTTTTTGGAACAACCGATTCCTGCATCTGTATTTTTTGTTAATCTACAATAACTTGTGAACACCAGGCGCTTCCTCTGCTGTAATTCTAAATGCACTTTCATATCAGATGCAGTATGCACCGCACTCACCGCTACCTAGAAAAGTTCAACTTTGAACTTTGACCATGCACGTGTACTCACGCTGCCGCGCTGGCGCTTTCCTTGGCACAGCAGGAAACTGTTATTGTGCAGTGCAAACAATAGAACTGAATGTGTTTCCGAGCACAGCACTGCATGTGCTGCTTCCAGCGTGAAAGGGCCTTAAATCTGCTTTAAAGGGGAAATGACTGACACTTTTGAAAATAAGCTAATTTTGCTTTACAGAGAAGGAGTTAGGATAAAACAAATAAGACATCAAGTATAATTAATGAACTTTAGAAGTGCTTTTACATGTATATTGATTTCCAGTCCCTTACTGTAAGCAAATCTAAATTGTTTGTTTTCCCAAAATAAAATCTTTTCTTTAACTTTACACAGTTCAAAACTCAGGGAAGTCTATAGTACCATTCCCATTACCAGAGATGGGTTTGTATGACTGCTTGTTGTGGGACTCATCATTCAGCATGGGGTTGTCGGGGGCAGGGTTTGTGACGATGCCCATGAAGAGGGGGGTCAAGGAGGCGTCATCGACGAGAGCAAAAAGAAAAGGGGAGTTTACAGAGAACATGGAGACTGAGCGCATGGAGGTTACAACGGTGGTGGCCGAGGCCTCGACACCTTCTTCACTGAGTTCTATTGTGCTGGCGTGCCGAATGCCGGTCACCGTGAGGGGCTGGTCTGATATCCCAGAGAGGTCAGGACCAGAGAACAGAGAGCCAAGGCCTGATAGATACAATGAGAGAGAGAGAAAAATGTCAAACGCTTGCAGACTAACAAGTTTTGGTCAGTCCCTGCAGGTAACAACAACTTGTGGAACCACACAATTTCATAAGTTTGGCTCTTTTTTTTCATTCTCAGGACCAAAATGAATGCTGAACTGGAGTAATAGTCAGTTGGCGGTTGGCGGTAAAATCAAGGTCTTTAAGTCTGACGTTATTAGCCATGTCTGTGCCCAAATTCCGCTGCAGGTCCCAAAATCAAACGAACACTGCTGGATCACTGAGAGTTGAAAAACTGTCTAAATTCTTTCATCTGTAATAAAATGATCACTGTGGCTGCTCCACCAGGTGTAAAAATTAAGTTTAACACGGTGGTCAGCACTGTTGCCAGCAAGAAGATCCTGAGTTCAATTCCACCATCAGGCTGGGGTGGAGTTTGCATGTTTTCCCTGTGTTTGCGTGGGTTCTCCCCGGGTACTCCGGCTTCCTCCCACAGTCTAAAGACATGCACTTTGTGGGGATAGGTTAATTGAAGTATCTAAATTACCCATAGGTGTGAATGTGAGTGCGTCCCTGTGTGTTAGCCTTGCGACAGACTGGCGACCTGTCCAGGGTGTACCCCCGCCTCTTGCCCCACGACCCTGAAAAGGATAAGCGAATGCGAATGGGATGGGGGATCCAGGCATCCATGAGAACCGAATTTATTAAATTTAACAAAGATAGAAGTTAGCAGGAAGTTAGCTTGCTAGCTCCTATCTAAATATAATATAGCATGTTCTAACTGAGAGATTTCTGTAAAAATTCAAACGTACAGCTCTGCTATCACTTCCAACATAAAAGAAGACAGAAAACTAAACAGCAGTGACGTTTGTAGGGTTACTGAAGTTGGGCTAGCTGGTATATAATGATGTGCTACGTGATCGCTAGCTACACCCGACCAACCAATCACAGCAGATGGCCCCGCCCCTCCCTGAGCCTGGTTCTGCCGGAGGTTTCTTCCTGTTAAAAGGGAGTTTTTCCTTCCCACTGTCGCCAAAGTGCTTGCTCATAGGGGGGTCATATGATTGTTGGGTTTTTCTCTGTATCTATGAAGCGCCTTGAGGCAACTTTTGTTGTGACTTGGCGCTATATGAATAAAATTGAATTGAATTGAATTGAATTGAATTGAATTACACAGCTATGTTAGCATAACATAAACACAGTGAAGGTGGAGGATGAACGCTAACTTTTTTTTCCACTCGGTAAAAGTTCACATGAGGGTTCCTGATGGTTAGGGACAAATGTAATTGCATGGCAGGGTGCTGTAAACGGACCAAACTTCAGTCAGGAGAACAACTGAGATAATCCATCCACAATACAAGGTTAGTCATTCATATACTGCTGCATGGGCTGGGCTGTAGTTACATCGTAAGGTTTTTAAAATGATTAACGGTAATAAAAACCGAGAGAAGCCGACTGTGATTACTGACTGTTTTTAGGGGCTTTTTGAGATTAAATAGAACAAGATATAAAGCATTAAAACATGTTAAAAACACAAAAGCCTTATTAAACGCAGGGTAGTTTGGACCCGGAAGCAGGATTCATCAAGTCATCACTTAAAGACCAGATTATAATTTACTGGGAGGAGGGAGAGACAGAGGTAATAACCTTGCCAATAGTAAACCTTGGACAGCACAACAACTCCCTCTAACATAATGATAAATGAAAACTATTGACTGGTTATAACATTTGAAAAAGTATTAGCTTTGTCTATTCAGTGTAACTGACAAGCAAAGAATGAAACATTTCACATCCCAAAATGGAACACCCCCAATCTCCTATAAAACTTTGCTGTGGCCATCTTATTTTCTCAGCCATCCAGCAGTGACTGCAAGTGTAAAGAAAACCAAGAATAGAAAAAGTAAAAGACCAACCAATAATTTTAAGTCTGCCATATAGATTATAACAACCATAATCAGAGAAGAAATACTTTATACTTGTTAATGAGCAATAGTAAATATTAAAAAGATAAAAACTAAAAGGTTTTTCAGAATGCACTCCTTATTGGTTTCCATTTCAGAAATTGATATGTTTTTGTAGTGCTGTCACTGTTAATCTCATTAAAATGATCATCCCGTTAACGAGCTTACCACGCTAACGCGTTGACGCTGTCCAGCCCCATGCACGGGGTGATCCGCGGTAACTCGTTAACGGAGATTTGCCGCGTTAATGCAGTTATGGCGTTAAGGTCATTTTAACGAGATTATTGCTAACAGCACTAGTTTTTTTGTTTTATCTGCACAAAAAAATTACAACCTTTTACATTTTTAAGGGCAATAATTTCTCATAATTATAATTAATTATGAGATCCCTGCAAGCAGCCAATCCCCAAGCTCGGGTCCTCTACCAGAGGCCTGGGAGCTTGAAGGTCCTGCGCAGTATCTTAGCTGTTCCCAGGACTGCGCTCTTCTGGACAGAGATCTCCGGTGTTGTTCTGCTGGAGCCACTTGCCTAGTTTGGGAGTCACCGCACCTAGTGCTCCGATTACCACGGGGACCACCGTTACCTTCACCCTCCACATCCTCTCGAGCTCTTCTCTGAGCCCTTGGTATTTCTCCAGCTTCTCGTGTTCCTTCTTTCTGATGTCGCTGTCATTGGGAACCGCTACATCGATCACTACGACCGTCTTCTTCTGTTTGTCTACCACCACTATGTCCGGTTGGTTAGCCACCACCATTATATATATATATATATATATATATATATATATATATATATATATATATATATATATATATATATATACGTCAAAAATGACATCACTTGGGGCAGGTAATGGTGGACATGCGATAGTTTGAGCTGACGTCTATTCCAACGTAGGAAGTGTTACAAACAGCTGATCGGATCGGCAAAGCGTGTTTCTGAATATTATGTTTTTGTTGCTGCAAGTGCTTTTTATGCAATTTTTGCAAAGCTATATGTGGAAGGAAACCGTGACCTAGGACAAGCTGATGGCATAAGATGTAAGTACGACTCCTCCGGTTTCATATGCAAAAAAAATTATTGCGCTAACTTACGAGGTTGCAGTTCTATCGGGATTTAAAAATAGTTGCGCAAAACAGAGCGTGCCCGCTCCGACCAGCTTTAAAGGGTTAAAGATTTTTTTGTAAGTATTCACTGTGTTAAAGATTGATGAAAACTATTAAAACTCTCTTTGAATTCCAGCATACATTCTTTGTGTTTATTCTGCATTTACTTCATTGAATTGCGTAAATGTCTGCTACAATCTTAAATTATAAAGTTGAAAAAATGTAATTGGAGCCAGGCTATTGATCAAGTAATTGCAATTAATAACAGAAAATTGTAAGATTAATTAGTTATTTTTTTCATCATCATCATCATCATCATCAACTTTATTTATAAAGCACTTTAAAACAACCACAGCTGACACAAAGTGCTGTACATTGGAACTGTAAAATAAAATTACATGAGATATAAATAAAAAACAAATAAAAGAAGAGTGAAATCATTAATTAAATAACTACTGCATTAAAAAAGAAACTAAGTCTCACTGAGGTTAAAAGCCAAGGAATAAAAGTGGGTTTTAAGACGTGATTTAAAAGTGGACAGTGAAGGGGCCTCTCTAACATGCATGGGCAAATTATTCCATAATTTTGGAGCCACAATAGAGAAGGCCCTGTCCCCTCTGAGCTTCCTCCTGGATCTCGGTACCTCCAGGAGCAGCTGGTCAGCTGACCTGAGAGACCGACAGGGTATGTGGGGATGAAGAAGCTCAGAGAGGTAAGGCGGGGCAAGACTGTGAAGGCATTTAAAAACAAACATAAGAATTTTAAAATTAACTCTAAAAGACACAGGCAGCCAGTGCAGAGAGGCCAGCACGGGGGTTATATGCTCTCTTTTTCGAGTTCCTGTTAGGAGTCGTGCAGCCGCATTTTGAACCAGCTGCAGACGTGACAGCAATGACTGACTGACCCCCACATAAAGTGAGTTACAGTCGTCCAGGCGGGAAGAAATAAAAGCATGGATCACTGTTTCAAGGTGCTGCCTCGAAAGAAAAGATTTTAGTCTTGCCAGTCGCCTTAAATGATAAAAACTGGACTTCACCACTGCTCTGATTTGGTTGTCCAATTTAAAATCACTGTCCAACTTAAAAGCAAGGTCAGTAACAACAGATTTAAAATAGACTTCCAGGGATCCTAAAACAACAGAGGAGGACTCACAGGGACCACTGGGTCCAAACACCAACACTTCTGTTTTCTTTTTATTAAAATTTAAAAAGTTTCGAGCCAACCAAGCTTTAATGTCATCTAGACATGTCAAGAGAGGTTTTATGGAGATGGCATCCTTGCGTTTTAGTGTCAAATAAATTTGGCAGTCATCGGCATAACAGTGAAATGAGATCCCATGCCTTCTAAGGATAGAACCCAGAGGCAGTAGATACAGAGAAAAGAGCAGTGGCCCTAAAATTGAGCCCTGTGGGACACCACATGACAGAGGAGCAGAAGACGATTCGTAACCGAGAAGGCTGACAGAGAAAGTTCTATCTGACAAATAAGACCTAAACCAATTGAGTGCAGTGCCACCAATACCCACTACATCATGTAATCGAGAAATTAAAATATTGTGGTCTACTGTGTCAAAGGCAGCAGTTAGGTCAAGCAAGACAAGAACAACATGGTTACCAGAATCACATGCCAGAAGGAGGTCATTAAAAACCCTTAGTAATGCAGATTCTGTGCTGTGAAGGGTTTTAAAACCTGACTGAAAAACCTCAAAGATTCCATTTTCATCTAGAAAATCTTTCAGTTGACTAAAAACTATTTTCTCTAAAACCTTGGAGACTAAAGGCAGCTTGGAAATAGGCCTATAGTTCGCTAAAACTGTGTGATCAAGGCCAGGTTTCTTAAGCAGTGGCTGTACTACTGCATGTTTGAAATTTGCAGGAACCACACCAGAAGACAGACTGCTGTTAATAATGTCAAGGACATACTGTTGTATACTAGGAAAAATTTCTTTAAAGAATTGTGGAGGGACAGGATCCCGTGGGGAACCTGTGGGCTTAATATGGCTAACCACATCCTCTAAAGAGGAGAGCGTCACAAGCTCAAACTGAGTGAAAACAGCAGCGCAAGGGACAGAGACAGAGGGTCAGAGTCAGGACCTGTGATAAGAGCCCTGATGGTGACAACCTTTTCAATAAAAAAGTTCAGAAAATCATTGCAAATCTCAGGAGAAACTTCCAAACAGACATTCAAAGGAGTATTAAGAACAGTGTCAATGGTCCTAAATAACACACGTGGGTTATGACAGTTGGAAGAAATAATATTTGCAAAATATTCCCTTTTTGCCTCTTTAACAGTGTTCTGGTAGCGATGCCAGCAGTCTTTGAGAATTTGAAATGATACATGCAGTTTATCCTTTTTCCGCTTCTGTTCTGCTCGACGACATTCCCTCTTAACAGCACGACTGCTCTCATTAAACCAAGGCTCAGGTTTAGCCTTGGGCTGCCTGGTTTTTAAAGGAGCCACAGAGTCCATGATTTTTTTGACAGCAAGAATTAAACCAGGAATGTAAGTCTTCTGTGTCAGAGGAAACAAAGTCAGAAGGCCCGCCGAGCTGATTAAAAGCAGCAGAAAACTGTGCAGCAGTGGCGGGGTTAATAACCCGACAGCACCGAGTAGCAGCGCCAGATCTAACTGCGGTATATGTCAAACCAACGTTGAATAACACAGGCATATGATCTGAGAGTGCACAGTCACAAATCTCCAAGTCAGTGACAGGCACACCATATGACAGAACAAGGTCCAGTGTGTGTCCGTGCTCATGTGTAGGGCCACGTACGGACTGTACCAGGCTAAAAGAGTCAATAAGGCTTAAAAAGTCCTTTACCAGTGGCTTATCAGGACAGCATACATGTATATTAAAATCTCCAACAATAAGAACACTATCATAGTTGGGCATAATCCCAGCTAAAAAATCAGAAAAGTCGTTTATGAAGTTCTTATTGTATTTCGGGGGGCGATAGATGACAGCGCAGAAAATCGGGTTTGTACGACTCACCTCAAATGAGGTAAGTTCAAAGCTGGAGAACGAAGGCTGTAGAAAACACTGCTTACATTTAAAATCCTTTTTGTAAACAGTCACTGTGCCTCCACCTCTGCCTGACGTCCGTGGCGAGTTAAAATAGCAACAATCCACAGGTAAAAGTTCAGATAGAACACTGGACTCACCAACACTCAGCCACGTCTCAGTCACACACAGAAAATCCAGATCACGGGAACTGAAGAAGTCCCGAAGAATAAAAGTTTTGTTTAAAAGTGATCTGGCGTTCACCAGGCCAATCCTAGCGGGAGCTGGAGTTGGCGCTCGGGGTTCAGGAGGTCCAGAAACCCGCCGCAGCGATCTCAGATTCCGATAATGTTGACAGCGGAGGTTTAGCCTGGGAGGGCATGGGCAGCGAGGCCGAGGAGCATCATCATCAAAGCCGACCACAGGCACCAAACAGGCATCAACAGGATCCAGAAAACGCCGAGACGCAAACAACCTTGGCAAGAATCCATGCACTGGTCGGAAAACAGCAGAATAATTCTTTAGGTAAACCTTTAGCTTCACCAGGCGACCGCTTCGTTTACCCCGGCGACGAGGACGCTTTCGCCGGGAAGGTAGCGTGGGAACCCGGTACAGGTAACCCGGGGTTTCCGATGCAAATGGGGGCAGGGGTTGCTGCCCACCAGCTCCAAAGGACACAATATTTTGGACCACAGGTTTGAGGTCCAATAGTGTCTGGCGATCATACCTCAGCAGAGACTTTGTTTCATGGATGACACAAATTAAAAATAACATAAACAGGAACAAACATGACAGTGACAGACGAGCAGCCACACACACCGGCGCCATCTTGCCAAAACCTTGGGATGGAGCTGGACTTAAATCTATTGACAGCACTAATATATATATATATATATATATATATATATATATATATATATATATATATATATATATATATATATATATATATATACTTGACTGTACTTGAGTGTATATATATATATATATATACACTCAAGTACAGTCAACGGTCAAAGCCAAATAACATAAGGCAAATTTGAAATCTAAACTAAGGCATAAAAAATGTATCTTTACCCTGTCTTGCTCGAAGGCTTTTAAGTACATGTGTTTCTGTGTGTTAAAGTGTGCAAGTGAATAATTGAGTTCATGTAAGCCTTTAAAAGACAATATGGTGGATGCAATGAAGAGAAGTGAGCATATCAGCATTCTGAAGTTTGTGCAGTATCTTTAAAATAAAACCCATCCTGACTCTGAGTGGTGCTGACAAACTAGTTTATGTTAGGGTGCCAGTACAATCTGTGGGTATCTCAACTTCCATAACGTTGACCTCAAAGCTACACGGTTTCATAAAGAGTCATAAAGAGCTTTCTTGTTATATGTAAAATTGTATTTATTTAAATTTTTACTTTTTAATTATTTTACTTGCATTTTTTAAATCACTTTTATATTTAAATATATTTAAATGTTCATTTGCTATTTATCTAGGGATTGAAGAGTAACGCAATTTCTATTCTCCGTATGTCCTGTACATGTGGAAGAATCGACAAATAAAGTTGACTTTGACTTTGACTTTGAGAGTCAATAAATTCTGAACTTTACTGTTGGACAACTGCTATCTGTTGTTCCATTTTGTTTAAATACAACTTTAAGTGGCACTCAACCAACGCAGATGCCAACAGACTTAATAAACTAATCCGTAAGGCCAGCAATGTTGTGGGGATGGAGCTGGACTCCCTCAAGGTGGTGTCGGAGAGGCGGATGCTGTCCAAGATAAAGACAATGTTGGATAACACCTCCCACCCACTCCATGACATGTTGGTCAGTCACAGGAGCTCGTTCAGTGAGAGACTGAGATTACCGAAAAGCACCACTGAACGACACAGGAAATCTTTCCTGCCTGTGGCTCCCTGTACAACGCATCCTCTTAACACACTGGTTACTGCTACAGCTACACATTTCTTTTCCAGCTATTTATTAATGAGTGACTTACGTATGTATGTATGTATATATATGTATATATTGTACTATTCTTAGTTAGCGTATTGTCTGTCTTGTCTTAATGTTGGTTTATGTTGGTTTATAATGGAGCACTGTAACAAAAAATAATTTCCCCCAGGGATCAATAAAGTATTCTGATTCTGATTCTGATTTATTGTGGTTGCAAATACTGAATTTCAACTGTCTGATTAGTCAAAGGTCACCTAAACGTTTCTCTGTAGAGCACCCACAGTACGATTGTAGGGAGCCATCTAGGGTTGAATAGGTTGCATCCACCCCCTTTAACACCCATTTGGAAACACTTTTGACAGAAAAACTTATTTTGAAATATAAAATCTTCCAGTGTGTGATGAACTGAAGGTAAATGTCAGAAGACCGTAAAATCTGGAGGAGCTTGAGAGACTTGCCATAGAAGAATGGGCTGGGATTGCTCAGGAGAAGCATATGAGACGTGTTGAAAACTACAACAAGTGACTGCGGGCTGTCAGTATCAGGAGACCTAAAAACTTTAGCCCTACTATGTTTTTTGTTTGTTTGTTTGTTTAATAATTTTGTTTCAGTGTTCATCCAAAATTCATAACAGGACTAACAATTTTGTCCTCAACTGTAAGTCCAAAGACCAAGGAAATCCTCGAAATTCAAGATGTCTTCAGTGACTCGTTCAGTTTCTTACCCATGTTGGTCAGAGCCGCCTGGAGCTCCTTTTGGTACTCCAGCTTCAATTTAGGCAAGTTCACCTGCATCAGTTTCTCCTGAGGTAGAGATCTGTAGAGGTCGGAGATGTTTAGTTTGGAAAGCACTGACAACAGGTTTCCTCTGGGAAGGATGATTAAGAAGCTGGTGTTTCCCTTGAAGGGAAAACTGGCAACCTGGACAAGAGAAGATGATATTTTGTCTGTGTCTTTTCCCCAACTTCATCTCAACATATAAACTAAAAGTTGAAGGGAACAGGCTGGAAGATGAGCCTTGCAACTTTGGATGGGAAACTGAGAAATCATTTGTAACTTTTGTTGTTGCCTTTGGCATGAGACCATGGATTAACCTCCTGAGAACCAGCCTATTCATTTATGTCCTCTGTAATGTACTTTTGTTTTTGGTCTACATCTTTTGATTTCTTTGACCGATCCTAATACGTCCTTTTTAAACAAAGAGTCTCTGTGGCTTTTAAACCACAAAACACGCTGCGCCAAAACTTGGTCCACCCCAAGGATTGGGTCCCCGACACAAACAGAGTAACATAGTGTATGCTGTTAAGTGCAGGAGGATTGCCAGGATTTATACATCGGGGAAACCAAACAACCTCTGGCTACAACACAGAAGAGCCACCTCGTCAGGCCAGGACTCTGCAGACTATTTACACCTACAGCCCAGTGGACACTCTTTCAATGATGAGGATGTAACATCCTGGACAGGGAGGAACGCTGGTTTGAGGGCGGAGTCAAGGAGGCCATTTACGTGAAAAGGGAAAGACCATCTCTGAATGGAGGAGGGGCCTAAGGGTACATCTGTCACCATCTTACAGTTCTGTGATTGCAGCCATTCCCCAACTCTCTGTGAATGGGACTCATGGCCACTGATCAGTGAGCATGACAAGTTGTATATTAATGATCAAGCAACTGACCTCGTTATGCAAATATACTGTTTATAAGGTTGGGCAAAGCTGCAGTCAGCTGAGACTGAAGAAGTCACCTGGATGAGTGACGAAACGTTTCTCCCACTGAAAACGTTACGTCCAGATGAACAGAATCAACTTTTGGGACTAATAAGTCCTGGTGTATTAAATAGATGACATCCTGGGCTTTACATTGATATCTCGTGTGTTTAACTCCAAAGAGGAAGGAAATCACAAAAAAAGTTTAATAGGAAGATTCATTTTCCTTTGGTTCTCAGGATTAAGGCATGGCATAGGTGAGCTTCCACAGCTGCTATAAGACAAACAAATTTAAGATTTTTATAGAATTAAAAAAAATAACTAATCTTGAGATCTTATCACAAACAACAAATATGCTTTTCAAGTCACATGGTCAGTGTTGCCAACTTAGCGACTTTGTTGCTATATTTAGCGAGCTTTCAGACCCCTTAGCGACTTTTTTTTCTAAAAAAAAGACGTGAAAGCGCTTTTACTCTCAACAAGCAGCGGGTGCTGTAACGCAGTCAGTTCTTCTTTTACTCTTTTACTCTTATGCTGTTTAGTGTAAAAGTGTAAAACTACTTATACACACACACACACACAAAGTAACTCTCCCAGAGTGCCAATTTCGGGTCACTTTTGCCGGTCCAAGCCCGGGTAAAGGAGCAGGGTTGGAATTGTGACATTGAAAAAACAATAATTGCTAAAATAAATTTAATTTGTAGTTCTAAATAAACTCTAAATGCATTTAGGACGTTTTTTACTCACTTTATGTCTCTTCCACGATGTCATTTCTCTCTCCAACAACGTAGGTTACAATTAGATTAGCATGACCAATTATGCAAATTAGGCGATGACGTCATTTAGCGACTTCTAGCGACTTTTAGGACAACCAATAGCGATTTTCCTTACTGAGGAGTTGGCAACACTGCACATGGTTTCTGTCTATGTTAAATGTTGTGCTACCCCAGACGTTGGTGTTACCTGTGCTTCCAGTTTGGAATCATACATCAGGCGTAAAGGGTACTGGACAGATTTCATCATGTCCACTGACACAGAGTTCTGGCTGTCCAAGTAAAACTCTCCCTTTGATGTTGCTTGTGGGTCAAACTGTGTTTGCCACTGACCTGATGAAAAGTGGAAAAAAGTCAGAATCATTAGCAACTTAAATTCAGTTTATTTCTCAGTTGTTGAAGCGGCTGTAGATAATCACATTGTATCACGGCTTGTCTTTACAGTGCTCATTAATAGCATGAGATGCTTCCCTGGTTTGTACAATGTGCTGTCTGGTTATATGACAGTGGTACTGTTTCTTGAGAATGATGTCCTCCTTGGCCAGGACAGATTTTTTTTTTTGCAGTTTTCACAATTCTGAGAGCTTTTTTCTCCCTTTAGAAAACTTTGATTTATTTGTCCTGTTAATGAGCAAGGATTTAGCTTTGTTCCATCTTTTCTCTGACTGTAAAACACAATAATGAAGAGTTTTGTTTTGTGGAGTGGGTCACCTTTGAAGTATACAGCATTCATGAGCATAAGCACCACATCATGTGGAATACTTTCTAGGAAGTTGGGGATGTGTCCATTGGTAACATTCTCAACCCATTGGTTGACCTCGTCCATAGAGACTAAAGGAACAGGCTGTGATTTGTACCTGGAAAATTCATATCAACATGGCACATACAAGACAAGAGTAATGAACAGACATTTAAGAGAGGTATCTATTCTCATTTTTACCTATTTTTTTACCTGCATCAAATATAAAATTATATATTTTAACATGACGTTTTGTATTATGCAGTGAACATTTCTGACCATGCTCTCAGGCCCTCTTTAGCTTTCTTCTTAATATCTTAATTGATTTTGAGCATTGTTGCACCACCTAGCAAACTGGAAGACTGTAAAACCATAAACAAACAGGAACGTATGAAACAAATTCGATTTATCCCTTTATTCCACCAAAAAAGTGTTTTTTTTAACTTGGCTGCTTCTCTGGAACTTTGTGCAATACTTTCCCAAATGTAAATTATACCTGTGCAGAGACTCTTCAACAAAGGACGCCTTCACTTTAAATCCTGAGAGAGAAAGGACAGGAAAAATACAAATAGAAGTCCAGATTTATACCAATCTTACGATAAATCACCACAAGTACAATATTCATCATCTCATACCTGGCTTCAGGTACATGCGTGCCGCTACCTCCAATGATGTGTGGCTAAAATGAGGTACAAGGCTTCCCAGTGCATGATGGTAGCATGCCAGACCGTGGGCATGAAGGGTCTTTAGTAGCAGCTTCTCTGTCTCAGTGCGAGCACCTTCGAGAAAAATCAGATCACATAATAAAACCAAAGAAACATTTCATACCAGCTCCTGAACTTCATCACAACATGTCTGCTTCTGTCTTGTGTAGAAAAGTACTAAATGTAGGCTGCTGGTGTTGAGGATGTTTGTTCCTTTTGCATGTGCACTGCCACAGAAAAAAGAAAACTCACATTAGACAAACAGCTTCTTTGTAGTTGAATGAAACCACATTTAAAACCAGATCAGAATTACTGGCAGACTTTCTGTTGTTTTGGGTTCAGGAGTTGTGCTTCTCCTATTTTCATATTAATTCTGTCTCTCTTGTTCACTTTAAGTTCAAACCAAACTTTCAGCCAGCTGGCACTGGATACAACGAAGTCAAATATCAAACTTCATTAGAAGGTGGAAATGACCATTTTTAACATTGTTGACAGTAAAGCCCAGACCCTTCCATCAAATTCAGTGCCTCGTCTTCATATTTTCAGGAAGTGATCAAGAATTTCACAGGTTTCGTCTTGTGACGGTGCTCGCAAATCATATTTCACAACGTTTGTCAGATAAAGAGATGAACCTCTAACCCACAACTGACCTAAGGTGAGTTGACCGAGGGCAAAAGCAAGACTGAGTGGTGAGAGGATGACATTGGGCTGCTGTGGACTAACAGGAAGATTTTCCAGGAGCTGCAAACCCAGTTGCTCGGTGGCCTTTCCTATTGCCCTGTGTGCCTCAGGGCTGAACGCTCCTCCACAGCTGTCACCCTCTGACGCCTCGTCTTCTTCTGTTTTACTGACACTTGTAGGTGCTGGACTGGGCTCTTCCTGAAGACATGAGAACAGACTGGGTTATTTTCTAGTGTACAGTTACAGGGAGAGTATTTCCCCTTAGTTATTTAGACTGAGGTTCTTCTTACAGTGAGTCCCAGATGGCAGAGACAAAGCAAGAGAAGAAGAGGATACAGCTTCATCTTTGAACAGTCAACCTGAAAATGTAAGGAAGAAGAACATATTTCATTTTAATGAGAATTATTATTCATCAACAGCAAAATGAAAATGGAAAGAGCCATCAAAGTCCGACACTGGAGACGTCCCAGACACGTGTACAGAGTTACTCTTTTTTAAGATCTCTTTTGATTGAGTTTTGAACTGATTAAAAGAATTCAGGCACCCAGTTTCCCTGAGAGAAAGTCCCACTGGGTGCAATTCAGTGATTTTTATTTATTTACTTTATAAAATGTTACTTTCTTATTTTAAAAAAAATGTTATTTTTCTCATTGCTAATTTAAGTCTTTTAACCAGAAAGAACACAGCTACAGAAATGCTGAGAAAATATTATCCAGCAGTAGTTTTTTCCATTTGCACCAATAAGAACGCAGCTACAGTGATGTCACTCGCTGGTTTTGCCATCCCAATCTTGTTTTGTGGTTTGATGTGATGAGCAAGACAACAACAACAATGTTTTAGGAATAAAAATCATGTTACCATGTTAACACAGTATATGAGTTACACCTCAGAGTACACCCGAGTACACCTGAGGCTCAGGGCTGGGCTGGGACAAAAAATCAGCCCGGGCATTTTGACTGGAGACCGGCCCACCAGGTATTATAGGAAAAGCCATAAAGCCTTTGAATGAAAACAAACGTCGTTGTGATAGTGATGTACAGTCTTGTTGGTATATATGTATCAAACTGATAAACTTAAACCTGCACCATCCTCCCTGTTCTGGTATTCTAAACAGTGCTTAGCTGAAACCCAAAGAGCTGGTCGAGTTAACCTCCTGAACTATCTACAACACATGGTGGAAACCTGAAATTAAGACAGAGAAGACTAGAGGTGAGACATGACCATTACTGAATATTAAAAATAATAAATGACAGATTTAGTGATATTTTCATAAACTATTTATTTACCACATCAATAAACAGCACGGCAGGGCAAAATATTTTTCTAACATGGCTTTTAAAAGTGTAAGGAGACAGAAAGACAGGTGAGAAAGAATAAAACTTAACTAACTTTTTGATGGCATCTTACACAAAGTACTGGTACAGAATCTAGAAAATGTGGGAAAATGCTGGCATCATGTACAGTACTTTCTTCTGAAGAAATTATGTTGGGACCCTGAAAAAAACTTGCACTTTGGCGACAGTGGGAAGGAAAAACTCCCTTTTAACAGGAAGAAACCTCCAGCAGAAGGGTAAGATCAGAATATCTCTTAGCTGGTGATATTAGCATTTAGATCAAAGTACAGCCTCACACAGCTGCTAGCACACCAGCTGTGCAGGCTTTCATCTCTGTACTATAACTGTGAGCTGACGGTGATGTTTAAGGTGATTTGAGCTGATTGTTGGAATTTGGTGCTCTGTAAATAAAACTGAATTGAATTGCATTCATGTTCTGCTGTCAATATGTTGATATTTCTTTTGAATTATGAATTATTCATTGGTGCCTGGCTTCATTTGCATCTGTTCCAGGTTTTCCAGATGACAAACGTTCGGCTTCTTCCAGCTCTCAGACCTCTCTCCAGTTCTTTAGTCTGCATTTCATTGGAACTTCAGCAGAGTGAGAAGAGGGAACCGTGAGACAGAGAGCTCAGTTTGTATTCGCAATGTGTGTGTGTTATGAACACCACTGAACTATAACTTTATTAGTATTGTCATACATGAACAACAGGTGACCCCAGTTTCAGGAAAACACTGGAGATCACATCATAAATTAACAATAAAGCAACAACAACATATAAGCATGTGGGACAGCAGGAGGCTGAAAAACTCCTAAGTTGACTTCTATAACTAGCCTTGTGAGGGCGCTACTGGCAACATGTTTTAATAGGTTACAGAGATACCTGAAGGTGCTTTTGTCATACGACACACGGCAGCTGCAGTCCTGACCCACTGAAACTAATCAAGTGAATCATTAGAAGTTGACGTAATCACACTTTTCTGAAACATTTAATAGAATGTAAGCAGAGGTGGAAAGCATTCTCAGACGGGCGATTATAATGTTCACAGGGAGGTGTGGGTCACACATCAGTGTGGTGCACACATGTGGTCTCAATTACCCCGTCTGAGATTCCTGAAACACTTCCCAGACGGAGGGAAAAGGACAGAAAGTTTGTGAGCAAAGCTTGAAGAAATCCTCGTTGTGTGTGATGTCCTTGTTGTTCTGGACTAAAGTTTCTGAGGCTACGTCCACACTAATGCGTTTTCCTTTGAGGTTGCAGGTTGAATCGTCTTGTGTTTCACGCATGTGCAGGACTGGAACGTAAGTGTTTGAATGTGGATGTGCAACTCTGTGAAAACGACTGAAAATGCTAGTGTGGACGTGGAGTTTTCAAATCTATCCGAGCTAGTGTGGACGTAGCCTTAAAGCTGCAGGATGCTGAGGAGAAACACTGACATGACTCCATCAGCTCAGTTCACAACATTTTAAATGCAGTAATGTAAATGAGTACATTTGTACTTTAATGAAATGCTGATAATTACTCTGCAGTCCAGACTCACCAGCCAACACCTCTGAGTGTCCATCAGAGGGCGACAAACACTCAGTGATATCCGCCAGAGGCAGCAGAGGAACTTCAGCTCACATGTGGTGTAACAGCAAAGCGCACACGATCACTTTAAATGCAGCTGCAGACGGTCTAATTGTAATCTGATTACATATCATGTTGAAATTCAGATTGGTGTCAAACAACATTTTAAATGTTTACATTCTGAGCCTCAATATTTTTCTACTGAAAATCAGCTAAATCAGTCTCAGTGGGTGGACCCAGAACCAGATCCCGCTGAAGGAATCCGAGGCTCTGTAACAGGGCAGTTCCCAGATGGATCAAGGATTCACACTGGATCCGGTTTAGCGTGACTCATTTTCCAGATTACCCCGGATAAACCCCCGTATCATAGCTGCTGATTTTGTCCACAGTCTAAAATTAAACTGAAATATCTCAAATCTATCTGTCCAACACACAGACAGCTCTATAGTTCAATGTTTATTTTAACATGTTTGCTTTTACTTAAGTCTTGAAAAAAATTCTGCTTCTTTCTTCCATCAGTGTGAAACGGTCACTATCATTGGCCTGGTGTGTCCGTATCAGTGAAGACTGAGATTAGATTAAAGATGAAATCAGATTTATCTTCTAAATCTTACTAATTGTTTCCATAATGGCAGAAATAACAGAGTGCGATAAAAAAAAGAAGACGACCTTTTTGCAGTTCATCATTTCTCCCCTCCTAGTATCACGAGCATATTCATATTCCTCAATCCAGTGGATTAAAATGGACGTTCTGGCCTTTACTTATCTGTTGCCATGGTGAGTCATGCTCTTCTGATGATGGCTAATTGTCAAACTAACTCTGACCGAACTAAAAACACTGACTTGGCGATCTCGGATATAATAAACTTGAGTTTGTGAACCTGCTTCCTGGAGCAGAGCCCTGATTATTCTGTCAGTTTGCTTCATTTTGAAATGATTGTCTGTCCTTTTGTGTGTATTTAACTCTCAATTGTCATTTTTTCCAAATGTAAAATTAAAAGAATTTAATGTTTCACCTCTCATCCGAGAAGCTTCTTCAGTTCTAAGGTCAAATGGTGGAGAGTCCCAGATATAAACCTAGTGGGAGTATCTTCAAGCAACTTAAAGAAGTCCAGACGCTTTTCTTTGTAAGCTCCTTTGACTACGATGACCTGGATGACTGAGAACCTTCACAGACTCTCTCAGAAACAGTTCATAACTTCCCTTCAACTCATTCATGTCACCTAAAAGGTAAACCTGTTTCTCCATCACCTGTTCAGCTCTGATGATCCAGTAAGGACATCTCCTGGTTTCATCTTCATGTTTCCCTCTCACCACATATACAAACCAACATCATGACCAGCAGCTTTACAGCTGTGGCTCCAGCAAACATCAGGTGATACTAGAAACTAATATTAAATAAATTCTAACAACAGCTGATCAAGTTTAAAGGCGCTTCTGCTGTTTAACGCGACCTCCGCTAGTTTCCTCTTTCTGGCGCAAAGCGGGAGATAAACAAGCAAGAGAGACGGGACTTGCAGCAAAAACGCCGATCAGCTGATCATTGATCAGTTTCATGATTGAAGTAGCAGCAGGAGAGGGAGGGGGGAGAATGAGAGAAGAAGAGGCAGCTGTGCAGCAAAGAGGAAGAAAAAATCCAGCTTTTTGTCTTTTTTTTATTGCAGCTGAAGTACGGGACAAATCGCATTTATTTTCAGCTCAATACGAAACGCGTAATATTAACTCTGAATACCAGAGGATTCAGTTTTTTACGGGACAGTTGGCAACTCTACTAACTAACCTTATGAATAAAATAAAGTTCACTATCAGTAACATCATAGCACCCAGCTGTATAGAAACTCCGTCATGCTAGCTAGTAGCAGTGCGAGTTATTGTAACTGACGGTAAAAAGTCAGCATAACAAAAATAAACTCCATGTAAACTTGGTTTATATCTGACCCAGATAGACTGCAGGTCATAACTTCTTACCTGAAGTTCAGTTCACCTGACGCTCGCACCAGCAGCCGCCTCGGGTCTCTCCACCTCCCCTTTCCCCCATCCACCTGCTGGCCTCCACCACTTGCTAATTTTACTGAATCTGTGAAAGCTCCACCGTAGCCACTACCAAACAATTGAGTTATTTTTACACGTCTGTCAGCATCTGTCCAATCCGCCACCTTTCACTGTTTACACGGTTACGAAAAAAAGACAACAACAAAACATCGCCCATTTAAAACGAAAAATTACCATCGGGCATACCGGACAAATGCCCGGTATGCCCAATGGCCAGTCCAGCTATGCCTGAGGCTCAGGGAAACAGGTTCAGAAATATTCTGTACTGGACCTAAACACTGAACAAGTAGAGTTTACGTCCTGTTCTGAATGCTAAACCAAGAACATCCCTGTGGTGACAGTTGTGTCTCATCCTCTAGGAACCAAAGATAACAGTTTAAGATGAAACATAAGACCAACATCTGCACACTCCTCCGTATGAAAGCTTTCAGGGTTATTGATATGTAAATATTCCCTCGCTAGGTTCAGACTCAGTTGACGTTTCAGATATGGCTGCTGTGTTTACCAGGAGACTAAAGGTTACTGTTTCAGAACCTCTTTTGGCTGCAGTACGCAGCATACACATGACAGGGAATGAACAGAACCGCATAAATACACCATCACTACATAAAAGGATCAGGCTCACCATTATATACATACTGCTCTGCAGAGTGCACTTCAACATGTAAGAACTTACGTACGGATATTGTAGTTAAAAGTCGCTGACTGCAAATTTTTCTCTAGAGATCAAATGCACAAAGGTTTCGGTAGATGAAGACATCCTTGAACTCACCTGGTTTTTGTCCGATGTGGAGACAGATGATGGGGATCAAAAGGGTTTAAAAGGTGAGATAAAATAAAAGTAAAGAAAGACAAACCAACCTTCTCCAGGCTGGACAGCGTAGCGCCTGGACCCGACTACTACCACCCCTCTGCTGGCTAGTTAATGATCAACTCGGTGCCTGCTGCCGCCACGCAATGTAAAAAACATCCTACAGTCTGACAGACAAGCTGCTTTTCAAACTGTAGGATGTTTCTCTGCACAAGCTGCCAGACTGAAAACACTGCTGGGAAGTTATTTAGCTTCAATGAACAGGAAGTAATACTACGATGCTGTACTTTCTCTTAATGTTAACTTTATAGTCCAAAATACTTTCTGCATGAAGTGAGTCCCCTTCACCAACACAGGTTTTACTTTAGTCACAGCTCACACAGAACAACAGTTATGGTAAAAAGCATGATATCATTTAACACTGACAGCGTACACATGGTGTAAATAAGTCATGAAGCCTCTGGGTAAATGTTTACTTTATTATTACATTTGGTTTTTTTACTTTACAAGGAGAGACTTTTTTTTAGCAACAGTGCAAGAAGCTTTGTTAAATATTCTAAAATGACAAATAAAGTAACTCTGAATCTACAGAGCACATTACAAATAATAAAACTTTCTTTCAATAACAGGTTAAACCTTCAAACTCCACCAATCATTTGGCCCCTGGAAGCATCTTCTGGAAAATTAAACAATCACGCCGTCTGGCACAAAAACACCAAAGAGCTGGGAAAACGCGTCATAAAGAGCTGGAACAGCAGCTTACTGCCGTTTGATTTCGGAGCCAAAAAATCGAGTATAACTTGTAGGTGCAGGCTGGTATTTTATAATCATTAAGTGCAGTTTGAAAATGATTGTGTGCTGAGAAAATGTGTAGAACCATAAACAAAGAAGCCTCTTTCTGCACAAGTCAGCACAGGTTAGGTTACTAAAACAGCTAAGCTCAAATAAGTGTAACGAAGCTGTGCCCAGTTAGACTTCAAGGGAAAATGATAAAAGCTTAATTAATTTAATACCAACGTTGGGCCGCAGTGAACAAAGCAAATAAACATCAATTAAACTTCACAATGAAAGCTAAGTTAAACATAGCTGCACAGCTGGTAATCAAAGCTGGAGCCGCCACGTTTCCCTGGACTGAAACACAGTTTCTTGTGCAATGATCCTCCACGTTGGAGCCTTCGTGTTGCGTGCACATACGTTCAGCAGAGAGTGGGCGAGTGTTTGTCTTGTTCTGACCGCCGGGTTCCAGCCTGACGCCCCCACAGAGCAGCTCAGAAACAAACACCGTCCTCCCTCCGCCTACAACCACTTTCACCCTCGAGTTTCAGCACAGCTTCCATTATAAGTAAATGCACAGCCTAATTCAAGAGTCGCTCCTGTTACTGTTCAAATGATGACAGCAACATTTGAGATTTTAGCAGTTTAGCGCACGTTTAGCTGCGTGGCTTTCCTTTTTGGTTTTGCTGACTGTGCACGTGCCCTCTAGACCCCGTCTGTCGGTGTAGATAGAGCAGTTCACCGAGGCTACGATCAAACATACAGGCGTGTGTTTAAATGAAGGTTTCAGCTTTAGTTTGGGGAATTATCTCCACATGACGATGCAAAAGCCAAACCCAAGTGCTGTGAAGAGAATGTCGGTGCAACGGGTGGAGATGTGACCCTAACCACACAGACGAAGGACTCACCTTCAAGATTCAAAGTGTTTATTGTCATACAGAAGAAATTTTCTCTGTGCAATGAAATTCCTCCATTTGCTGTCCAAACACAAATGTCAAGTTAGGTAAAGTTTTAAAAGAATGCGATAAATAAGATAAAAATAAGGATAGAAAAATAATGGAGATAAATAAATAAGTACAAAATATAAGTAAGTGAAGACGTGTGTATGCAGATGTCAATGTAGATGGATGTACAAAGGAGCTTAATGTGCAAAAAAACATGTGCAAAGTGTCCTGATGTGCAAAATTGCATTTGAGGTAGTTTCGCTGTTCAAGAGTCTGATGGCAGTGAGGAAGAAGGAGTTGTTGAGTCGAGATGTTCTAGATTTCACACTTCATCACTTTCACCTTCGCCCCGAGGACAGAAGAACAGTCCGTGTTGGGGGTGTGTGGGGTCTGCGATGATAGATGCTCTGCAGAGAGGGCAGCAGAGTCCTGGTGATCTTCTCTGCAGTTGTTATCACTCTCTGCTGGCGTTTGCGGTCCGTAGCAGTAGTGCTGCTCTGCTAGACGCTGCTGAGGATCTTGGCAGACAAACCAAATTTCCTCGGCCTCCTCAGGAAATAAAGCCGCTCCTGGGCCTTCTTGACCAGCTGTGTGGTGTTCGGTGTCCACGTGAGGTCCTCTGAGATGAGCTGCTCACTCTTTCCACTTCACGCTCCCGGATAAACAGCGGCTGGTGAGGCCTCCTCTTCTTCCTCATGTCCACTTTCATCTCCTTTGTCTTATCAGTGTTGAGGGTGAGGTTGTTGTCCTCACACCATGACACCAGACCGGCCGCCTCTCTCCTATAAGCCGCCTCGTATGATGTTCTCTTTGTTGGAGGCGACACAGTCGTGGGTGTACAGGGTGTAGAGGGTGGGACTGAGGACGCAACCCTGTGGAACGCCAGTGTTTGTAATAATGCTGGCTGAAGTCCTGTTGCCGATCCTGATGGACGGTGGCCTGCCAGTCAAAGAGTCCTGTAGCCGGTCACATAGGGTGGGGTGCAGGCCGAGTTTTGCCAGCTTGTGGATGAGTTTGTGTGGGATGAGAGTATTGAAGGCGGAGCTGTAATCAACCAATAGTACCCTGATGTAGGAGTCATTGTTTCTAGGTTGGAGAGTGAGCAGTAAAGGGCAGCAGCGATGGCGTCTGACGTGGACCTGTTGGGCCGTAGGCATACTGCAGGGGATCCAGAGTGTCTGGGATGTTGCTCTGGATGTAGGCCAGCGCCATTCTCTCAAAACACTTTGCAATAATTGGAGTGAGTGCAACTGGTCTGTAGTCGTTTAGGCAGGTGGCTGGGCTTTTCTTGGGGTGAGGGATCATAGTTGTGGTTTTGAAGCATGTGGGAACGATGCTCTGGCTGAAGGAAAGGTTGAAGATGGAGGTGAGAACATCAGCCAGCTCGTTGCACATGCTTTAAGGGCCTGTCCAGGGATGTTGTCTGGTCTGCCTTGCGGGGGGTGATCTTCCTCAGGATTTTGTGTACTTGGTCTATTGAGACCGCTGGCCGGGGAGAGGGTTGGGTGATCTGCATTCTCCTTCTGCATCTAAAAAGTTTCACCTCTTTGGCCAAAACACTGAGAAAAAGCAGCATTTTACAAAATGCCCACATATGTGTGGACAAGACCTGGGAATTATTATATTATTGGTTTAAAGTGATTCAGTAATATTTAAGGCTTATTACTGACTCACTCACGGGGGTGGGCGTGGAAAGGATTTTGGCCCGAGCCGCCATTTTCGGGGGTCTAAACAAAGCGCAAGCGAAAAAGGAGCGAAGGCACACACAACAGCCATGGTTCGTTCTTGCTGTGTGGTCGGCTGCAATGTTTGATCGCACGACCGGCAAGAGAATAAGCTTGAAAAGGGTTTATCTTTTCATTCTTTCCTCACCTGGAAGCAACATGAGGCAGCTCGTGTATCGATGTTACCAAACGAAGGCGTCCAGCCTGGATAGCAGCTGTGAGACGAGCTCCAGTTCTCTTCCATCTCCAAATATCATTCCGGTAAGTTCTAAATATGTTCATATCTTTATAGCCTATTAGTTTTATTTTTGATGCGCTCTGAGCAAATTAGAACAAACATCCTACTGAATGATTTTGCAGAACTACCTTCTGTTTATAGACTTGCTAATTATTTGGCATTATTGCAGCAAACCAGCCGATGAAATGGATGAAACATCGTGACTGGGTTCCAGCGCTACACAAGGGACCTGCTGCAAACATACCACCATGCCAATCAGATTACTTCTTCCATGTGAGGGTGAAGAGGTGACCCTCCTGGATAAGATGGTGAAGGTTTGCTGCGTTTGGCGAACAGTGTGATAATAAAACCAGGGAAAAATGAAACCTGCTCCTGTTAAATATTCTTTAGTCTTTTGCTGTATAAATAGCTGTAGACACAGTAAATAAAGTAATGTTAGTAGTGGGTGATATCATGTAAACACTGTCATGATTTTGTGTGAACATTTTGTCATTTGTAAACTATAAATGACATCATCATTGTAACTGATGTGATGTTCTATAAAGTGGTTTTAATTTTAAAAAAAGAGGCAAAAATTAGTTTGTTTCTTTATTCAACTTTTGAACAGCGGGACTCAGTCAGTACATATTCAGTAAATGCAAATTATTTACACAGCAGTGCACTACAGGCATAAATCTAGACCCCTAGATAAAACATGATGGCATTATAGCAGTGACGACTCCTCCACAGTAGCAGGTGGGATTTTTCTGTTTTGAGGACGGCTCCTTTTACCTGTCACTACAGATGGTCTGTTTATGTTTTGATTGAGAGCCTTTTTTTGGGCAGCTGAAGAGGAGAAGTCTATCTTATGGCCAACCTCTGGCTGTATCTTGGTCACATTACCCAGAAAAACCCAGTATGCAGGTTCATCTGTAACAGTCCTTGTGCCACGGATCAACACTGTTGCTTCTACATTAAACAGAAGAGCAGTGACGTGGCTGCAGGTCTCCACGACTCCGGCCATACAGGTGCAGCGGGCGGCTTCAACCTTCCCTGTGATGCTCACAGTGACCCATGGCTGCAATGCTGGTTCATTCAGTCTTTGAGAGTGCAGGACCTGAAACACACACAGACAAAGTTCATTTATGACAAGAACTATGAGCCAAGGCCGACGTAAATGTGTTTAATCTACTTTATCATAAATGTAACAAAGTGTTTAGAAAGTTAGCACATACATGTCATTTTTCATTTCTTTATGTGTCCATCTATAGAACGCTGCAGGTTATAGTGTAAATCTGCCTGTTCTCTGTCAGAAACCTGCCAGCAGAAAATGAACCTAAAGTATGTAATGCAAGGATGTCATCACTTTAGAGATGGAGAAAGCATAAAGTGACAATTATGAACCACTTAATATGATAAGGAGATTCTGCAGGTCATTGATCAAAGTATAAAACTACAATAAAATGTATTTTTAGTGACACAGAATACAAACATGGAAGCAAGATATATAATTAGGATTATTTATAATAAACATGAATAAATGATTGCGATTTCTTTAACCATAGAGAATAACTAAATCCTTCAGGACAGTGTCTCATCAATGCACTGAACTCACTGTGTTATACACCTAACAGCCTCCACATGTTCTCACTGTAATTTCCCCTCATGAATGAATTTATGCTGCAGTAATATGAATATTTGCAGGGAAATCAAACGCATTTCACACGCAGTACTCGAGCTGACTTACCTTTGTTTGAATGACGACTTGTACGCGCTGACAAGGTACGAGAATATGTCAGGCTACGGTCTTCAGGGTTTCTACTCCACGGCCGTGTTTCATACGGGTCCACATTTCCAATGCATGCTATTTTCTGCAAGTACTGCCGCGTCGCCTCTGAATGAAATCGGTCTCTATACAGTTCATTCTCTTTTGAGCTGCTTTTAAGCATCTTGTAGTCGTCGTTGCAACACAGTGTGTTTGTTTTGATTCGTAGACCCCGAAAATGGCGCCGCACTCCCACAATGCATTGCGGCGTGATGTCAACTCCAAAGCCCTATAGTGTCACATCTGTCAAGTCCCCCTCGCCCTTTGTGTGTTTTGGTGATGTCTTTGTCTCCCATCATCTCCTTAACTATCCCACTTAAGTTTGTGTCTCTGCTTCCTGTTTTATTTTGACAGCCTCGTGTTCCGTGGTCATTGTGTTTAGTTTTGCTTCCCATGAGGCGTCATGTTCATGTGTGTCAACGGTGTACCCCGTGTGCGTCCACTTCCCTTTATGTTCTGCTGTCATTCATTCTCGGTCAGGTCGTTTGTTATGTTCCTGCCATGTTTCCAGGATTTCACACTTTCAGATATTCAGATATTTTTTGTCAGGTTTCCATGTTTAGGGTTTTTTCATGTTTCTAATTTCCCAGTTTAGGTTTTGTCCACTTTTGTTTTGACTTGGCCTTTTTCTTTTTGTACTGCTTAATCAGCCATAATAAACGGCTCGTTAGAAGTTTCATTTTCACGTGTCTGTGTTTGGGTCCTGCTTCCGTTGATTGTGACAACCAGATGAAATTCAGGGAACTACTGTCTTTCACATTCCATCACTAACCACGGTCACACGTCCAGAATCCTTTTAAAACTAACTGTGATTGGTTCTCGGTCTACCCATCTATTGCAGTACTCTTTCTGGCATCGTTGTATTGTACTCATATTGTATAAAGCATTTCGTTTTATTCTATTCTATTGTGTACAATATCTTATGGATATATTATTCCAGTGTTTTTTTTCTTCTTCTAATTTTTCTGTGCAACTTTGCACTGTCCACTGCTGTAACAAACCAAATTTCCCACGCGTGGGACTAATAAAGGTTATCTTATCTTATCACACTGAATCTTCATCATCTTCATTGGAAAATAATGAACAATGTTTTGAATATAGTGTAACAGTTGGTGAAATGTTAGTATTTGACCACTAGGCGGAGCTCTTGTAATGATAATGTAACTAACTCATTTTATTTTGTATGTTTTATTTTTGTGTTGAGCATGTTAACATTTTCCTTTTTTGCCTACCGGATTGGTGTAAAGTTAATTTGATACATGGAAAGTAACCAGTTAATTTTGTAAGTATAAGGTAAGGGCAGAGGTCACTTCCTGTTTTGGGAAGTAAGGTCAGAGAAGCTGCGCATGGTGACGGTCTAGCCGTGTAAAAGTCAAGCTAAGAAAGAAGAAATAAGCCCTAAGTTCCAGTTACACCGGTTTGTCTACTTGCAGGCCAAAGTGGTATGTTTGTTTATATTTTGTGAATTTTATATTGTAATATGTTTTAATGCTGAAATATAATTTTCTTGTACATTTGTATTCACCAGTTCTACGGTGTACCTGTACGTTAAGAGAAGCACAGTAAACATCAGTGAAGAAGAACTCTCGTGTCTCTCGTGTATGTGTACAAGCCGGCATAGTAGAACACTCCACTGCTCCGGAGAAGGCAACGAGATGGTTGGACCGAAGCTACTAGCAAGAGACGCTACTAGCAAGAGAAGCTACTAGCAAGAGAAGTATCACATGCTCCAGCAAATGCATTGAATACGTAAAGAAGCAAGCTAACAAGTGAAAGATAGTCAAGCAAGCACAAAAGTCCGTGTCTTGGAAGTAACAAAGCACTTGTAAATTGTTATCAAGCCTCAGTTCCATTTGAAATTCAAAGTGACCTTTCATATTAAGGAGCAGCTAAAATCAAGATTTATCAAGTAAATGTTAAAGTCAAGTGAAAATACTATTAAGACAACATGGCAGATGAAAATGAAGATGCAATACAGCCCACTGAAGAAGAAAGTGCTGATGATAATTTTCAAAATGATGAAAGTAAAGAGCAGAAAAATGGAGAAGAAACTCCACAGTGCTCAGTATTTACTGAAGGCACACAGTCAGAAAGCTTACGCAGAAGCCAGCGCACACGCACTCTCACTGAAAAGGGACAATTCTTACAAGAAGCCAAGTTAAATGACTTGACAAACAATTTTGAGCGAGTTTACAAGAAGTGGAAATACCACATAAACTTATTTAAAAGAATGGTGAAGAGTAAAGACATTGAGTTAATACCTGAAGCTGTAAGTGTTATAGACACTAGTATGACTGACATCTGTAACATTCATGATGAGATCAGAAAAATACAAAGTCCTGATATTGAAATGCGCAGAAGATGTGATATGTGCATGGCTATCAGTGAAACTGCCAGAGCAAAGGCTCGGTGCCTTTTAGAAGAAGATGGTGATCCAAATAGTATACCCTGGCCTGATTCAGAGTCCGTGTATGACAGCAGTTCATCCAGCGCTTCTTCAAGGATCACATATAAGTCAAGGTCTATCTCTGGGATGTCAAAGCAATCATCTCTGGTCACACTACAACAAAGACAAGAAGCTGCAGCTGATGTAGCAGCTACAGAAGAAGTCATTAAAATAATGAAAACACAGCATCAGTGTGAGGAAGAAATCAGAGAACTTGAAGTTGAGGATGCAAGGAAAAGAGCTCAATTTCTAACTGAGAGCACCTCAATAAAGACAAGGTTAGATGAAAAGAGAAAGGAAGTGGAACTTTTGAGAGAATTGCAAAAGCGTAATGCAGCACAAGCAAGACTGAAAGTGTATGCTGAAAGTGTGAATAGTGAGGATGAAGACAAATCTCCTGTTCATTCCCAAGTAAGACAAGATAGTTCCTTCCCGCAACCAAGCTTTCCAAATGTGAACTCAAAACCATTCATCCCCTCTCAAGTTAGAGCTCCGCAACAAACTGCACCTCTCCAAGCCTCTGTCCCTCAAACAGCAATTCGTAGTGCAAATGAAACGCCCTCCACTGATCTTGTAAGGATGCTCGCTGAAGCTATCACTGCAAACAGAATCCCAATCCCAGAGCCTCCAGTCTTCACAGGTGATCCACTGCAGTATAATGACTGGAAGTTGTCTTTTCAAACATTAGTTGACCGCAAGAATCTGCCAATTCAAGAAAAGCTATTCTTCCTGAGAAAGTATGTTGGAGGTTCAGCGAAGAAGGCTATTGAAGGACATTTTCTGGTTGGAACAGACACCGCTTATCATGCTGCCTGGGAGATACTCAACGACAGGTTTGGAGATCCCTTTGTGATAGGCAAATCATATCGTGACAAGATTCAGTCATGGCCAAAAATTAACAACAAAGACACTAAAGATCTACGTGAGTTTGCAGATTTTCTAAGCAGTGTTGAGTCAGCCATACCTTATGTTCAAGGTTTACAAGTTTTGCATGACTGCGTGGAAAATCAGAGGATAGCTGCAAAGCTGCCTGATTGGCTAAGTGCACGGTGGAACAGAACGGTGACAGAGTTTCAAGATGAACACAGAATGTTCCCAGATTTTAGTCATTTTGTCAAATTCCTGAATAAAGAAGCAAGAATTGCATGTAATCCTATCACTTCTCTGCCTGCAATAAAGCCGACTGAACAAGACAAGCATGCATTCAAAGACAAGCCCAAAAGAAACTACATGCTGAATGCTAAGTCACTTAGTACAAGCTCTAGTGAAAGGACAAATGTCACATGTCTCTTTTGTAAGAAACCTGGTCACACGCTTCAGAAATGTCGCAAGATAATGGACAAGTCAGTTGAAGAGAGAGTAAAGTTTGTGCAGTCTGAAAAACTGTGCTTTGGTTGCCTCAAGACTGGTCATAACTCTAAGAACTGCACTTCCAGAAGTGTGTGTGACAAATGCCAAAAGCCTCACCCAACTTGTCTACATCAAGACAGAGAGAAAAGAGACAAGGAACAAAGAAAGAATAGCCAACAACAATTTAAGGCTAACCAGGAAACAGAGGTTTCTGAAGTACAAGAGCAAGTATCTAACCAAGTTACATCCAACAGAGTTGTGCAACAAAAGTCAAAAGGTTGTACTTCCTCAGTTGTCCCAGTTTATGTATCCACTGTGGATGAACCAGAGAATGAAAAGTTGGTGTATGCTTTGCTCGATACTCAAAGTGACACCACTTTCATCTTGAAAGACACAGCTCAGTCGCTCAACGCCATGTTAGAGCCAGTTAAACTCAAGATTTCCACTATAACGTCCAAAACAAAAGTTGTTTCAAGCAGCAAGTTAAAGGACTTACAAGTAAGAGGCATTTACTCTGTAACGAGAATCAAACTACCAACAAGCTATACCAGAGACTACATTCCTGCTAACAGATCACATATTCCCACAAACAAAACAGCAGAGAACTGGTCACATTTGAAACATTTATCAAAGGAGATGGCTCCCAAGCTTGATTGTGAAGTTGGACTACTGATCGGATATAACTGTCCTCAAGCATTGCTCCCTCTAGCGGTGGTCAGTGGTGATCGAGACCAGCCATTTGCACAGAAATCTTTGCTTGGCTGGAGCATCATTGGCTACAGTGACTCTGAAGGTGATTGTGAAGATGAAATAGGAGTAAGCCATCGTGTTATTGTTAGACAAGTCTTGCCAGCTGTAGGACCAGCTCACAAGCTCAAAACGGAAGTTCACTTTGTAAGCAGAAACAAAGTCAAAGAAATACTTACTCCAGCCGAGATACTTAATGTGCTAGAGATGGACTTTGTTGAAAAAAGTGTTGAAGAAGAGTCAATGTCACAAGAAGATCTACGGTTTCTAGCCAAAGTAAAAGAAGGCATAAAACAAAGGCAAGATGGCCACTTTGAAATGCCACTACCCTTCAGACAAGAAAGACCTGACTTGCCAAACAACAAACTTTGTGCAGAACACAGACTGAAGTGTTTAGAAAGGCGTCTCAGAAAAGACGAGCGCTACTACAAGGACTACGTGACTTTCATGCAAGACATCATAAAGAGAGGTGACGCAGAGAAAGTGCCAGAGGCTGAGCTAAATAATCAACCAGCATGGTACATTCCTCACCATGGCGTCTACCATCCGCAGAAGCCAAATAAGATCCGCGTCGTCTTTGATTGCTCTGCAAGGTTCCAGAATACATCGCTCAACGAGCATCTCCTGTCAGGACCTGACCTCACAAATACTCTTGTTGGAGTTCTGTGTCGTTTCAGGAAAGGACGTGTAGCTGTCATGTGTGACGTGGAGCGCATGTTTCACCAGTTTCATGTTGCCCCAAAGGATCAAGATTACCTCCGATTCCTATGGTGGGAGGATGGTAACATGGAAAAGTCCACATCAGTGTTTCGCATGAGAGTCCACTTGTTTGGTGCAGCATCTTCACCAGGATGCGCAAACTTTGGATTCAAGCATGTCGCTGCGCAAGGTGAAAATAAGTTCAGTGAAGCCACGGTGAAGTTCATGCAACGCAACTTCTACGTGGACGACGGTTTGGTGAGTGTGGATTCAGTGCAAGAAGCTATTCAACTTGTAAAGGAAGCTAGAGAACTGTGTGCCACGGGTAAGCTGCACCTGCACAAGTTCATTAGCAACAGCAAGGAAGTGATTGCTGCTATCCCAAAGGAAGAATGTGTAGCAGGAGCAACTGATCTGGATCTGGCACTAGGAGAGCCAAAGATAGAAAGAGCCTTAGGGGTCCAATGGTGTGTAAGCTCAGACACCTTTCAATTCAGGGTGATTGTAAAGAATAACCCCTTCACTAGAAGAGGAGTGCTCTCGACAGTGGCCTCAATATTCGACCCACTTGGATTCGTCGCTCCGTTCATTTTAGTTGGTAAGAAACTCCTCCAAAGAATGTGTCAGGAAAAGCTGGACTGGGACGAGCCACTTCCAGAAGATCTCAAGCCTCAATGGGAAGCTTGGCTCAGAGACCTCCAGAACCTGTCCTCCATAAAGATATCACGTTGTTATGTCCCATCAACATCTGACCAAGTGAAGCAGTATGAGTTACACAGCTTTTCTGATGCCAGTGTAACCGGTTATGGTGTGTGCTCATACTTGAGAACAGTGACCAAGTTTGGAGAAGTACAGTGCACTCTTGTGATGGGTAAAGCAAGAGTCGCTCCTACTAAAGTGACAACCATCCCAAGATTGGAGCTTTCTGCGGCTGTAGTAGCTACGAGAGCAGCTGACTTTCTAAAGAGAGAATTGGAGATCCAAAATATTCAGGAGTACTACTGGACTGATTCCAAAGTTGTCCTTGGTTATATTAACAACGACGCAAGGCGCTTTCATGTATTCGTTGCTAACAGAATACAGAGAATCAGATCAAGTACAGAACCAAGTCAATGGCAATACGTTGCCTCTGAACAAAATCCTGCAGATCACGCGTCACGTGGAGTCATGACAAAAGAACTAGTACAGTCCAACTGGTTCACAGGACCAAGTTTTTTATGGCAAAAGGAACTACCACAAGAAGATGCTAAAGTGAAAGAGATCAGTATCGAAGATCCAGAACTCAAAGTCACAACAGTATTCGCAGTTAAGGCAAAAGAAGAGAAATCCATTTTAGAACGACTGGAAAAATTCTCAGATTGGACGAGAGTTGTGAAAGCAATAGCAAGATTAAGACGACGTGTAAAGTATGCAAAGAACTCAAAGGAAATGTCCAATGAAAGTACTACGTTGGAAGAAAGGAAAGAAGCCGAGGAGTTCATCATACAGACAGTTCAACAAGAAGCATTTGGAAAGGAAATTAAGATCATAAAGGATAAGGAGGAAGTCAGACCATCTCACTCAAAGCTACTTCAGTTAAGTCCATTCCTTGATCAACACAATATCTTGAGGGTAGGAGGAAGACTTACAAAAGCATCAATCCATCCCAACATCAAACACCCAGCCATTCTGCCAAAGAAACATCATGTGTCGCACCTGCTCATCAAACATTTTCATGAGAAGACGCATCATCAAGGCCGAGGGATGACAGTAAATGAGATACGGTCCAATGGCATATGGGTAATTGGCTGCAGTACTGAAGTATCGTCATTTATATACAAATGTGTCAAATGTAGAAAGTACAGGAAAGGCAATCAAGAACAAAGGATGGGCGACCTGCCACCAGAAAGACTGGAAGCTACCCCTCCATTTACATACAGCGGTATGGACTGCTTCGGACCATTCTGTGTAAAAGAAGGGAGGAAAGACTTGAAGAGATATGGACTCTTGTTTACATGTATGTGCTCGAGAGCTATACATATAGAAGTTCTAGATGATCTCAGTGCAGACTGTTTTCTCAATGCACTCCGTTGTTTCATAGCAATACGTGGCAACGTAGGTCAGCTGCATTGTGATCAAGGCACCAATTTTATCGGTGCAAGAAACGAGCTTCTAACGCAAGCAACCAAGAGAAAGTCAAAGAGCTGGGAATAACTTTCGTTTTCAACCCACCTGCTTCTAGCCACATGGGAGGAGTCTGGGAGAGGCAGATTCGGACAATAAGAAATGTTCTGAAATCCATTCTTGACCAGTCAGCTTCAAGATTAGACACTTCATCATTGAGAACGTTCATGTATGAAGCTATGGCAATAGTAAACAGTCGACCACTAACTGTAGAGTCTATCAACGACCCTGTAGGACTGGAGCCGTTGACACCCAACCATATTTTGACGATGAAGTCAGCAGTGATCTCACCACCACCTGGAGAATTCGCTAAAGAAGATCTCTACCTCCAGAAAAGATGGAAACGAGTACAATATTTGGCGAATGTATTTTGGACAAGGTGGAGAAAGGAATATCTGTTAAACCTGCAACAGAGAAGCAAATGGAATAAAAACAGAAGAAATGCAAAAATAAATGACATTGTGTTATTACAAGAAGACTGTCTTCCAAGAAATCAATGGAAACTTGCCAAAGTTGTGGAAGTCACTCCAGGGGCTGACGGCAGAGTCAGAAAAGTTAAGCTTCTCATCGGTGACTCTACTAGAGACAATAAGGGGAAGCACACAACTAAGACGATTTTAGAGAGACCCATACATAAGACTATACTTTTACTTGAAGCAGAGTAAAGACTCAACATAATGTTTATTGGTTAACCTTCGCTAAGTTCATTGTTGGGTCAAATTCCTTTAGGATCACACATGCTGTTGCGATAGTGTGATGGTGGGAGTGTAACAGTTGGTGAAATGTTAGTATTTGACCACTAGGCGGAGCTCTTGTAATGATAATGTAACTAACTCATTTTATTTTGTATGTTTTATTTTTGTGTTGAGCATGTTAACATTTTCCTTTTTTGCCTACCGGATTGGTGTAAAGTTAATTTGATACATGGAAAGTAACCAGTTAATTTTGTAAGTATAAGGTAAGGGCAGAGGTCACTTCCTGTTTTGGGAAGTAAGGTCAGAGAAGCTGCGCATGGTGACGGTCTAGCCGTGTAAAAGTCAAGCTAAGAAAGAAGAAATAAGCCCTAAGTTCCAATTACACCGGTTTGTCTACTTGCAGGCCAAAGTGGTATGTTTGTTTATATTTTGTGAATTTTATATTGTAATATGTTTTAATGCTGAAATATAATTTTCTTGTACATTTGTATTCACCAGTTCTACGGTGTACCTGTACGTTAAGAGAAGCACAGTAAACATCAGTGAAGAAGAACTCTCGTGTCTCTCGTGTATGTGTACAAGCCGGCATATATAGAACCAATAAAATGACTGATCGTCATAGAGCTAAACCCAGATCCCCCCTCCCTACCCCCACATCCTCTAAACCACTTCACTGAGATCTCAGTGGAAACACTAAAACACAGTCTAACAGTCTAAACTCTGTTAAAGAAGCCCTCTCTGGAGGGTTCATTTCCACGCAGCCATTTTTATTCCAAATGTTAGAGAAGACTGGGGCCAGCGGTCATAATTCCTACTATGAATACTCTCCTTCTTTTCTTGCGTAACACTTGCAGCGGTTTTCTGTCCAGTCATCGGGGCATATGAAACTTTCTCTTTCACTCTCGGCCACAGTAACAGCACATGGGTTTGGCTTGGGTCTCCCCCACAGTTCCCAAACTCACGGTCACACCACCACATCATGTTAGGACCATTGCCACAAACGATTTTTTTACTTTATGAGTATATGAGCGTAGATTATGACGTGTTAAATGCAACCATTAGTGTTGTGGATGTAAACAAGGTCCACAGAGACCTACAGAGGAAAATTGCAATTAATTTTCAGCTCAATCAGCTGTTGTAATCAAACGTTGTATTTGATGTCATTCATTGTTCAAGTTGTTCTTTTCTTATAGCTGCATCATGGTAACATTTGTAACCTGGGTTACCCATTTTTCCTCATCTCTTCTATCTGTGAGCGCGTATAACGATGTCACATGTTTGAGGGCAGGACTAGAAGCAGACTCTCATACTGAGACACTATAAACAGAAAGCAGTCAGACATGCAACACAATTACAAACAAGCCGCTTACAGAGGGACAAACATGGACAGCACATATGCTCTGCTAGGTAAGTACATGGAAACTAATAGAGCTCACTACACGTCTGTTTTTAGGACTTATGTTCTCTTCTCTATTTCTTTGGTTGTTTTGTTTTTGTTGTTTTTATGTTTTTATTATTATTTGTAGAATCTGATCTAACATATTCAGTCAGTAATTGTTTTGGGGTTTTTTTTATGTTTTTTTTTTTAAATAGAGATTGAAAATATGACGTCATTCAGGGGTAAAACCGCAAAGGATTCTGGGAACTCGTGGCGAGCGGTACTAGCGCACGCAGGCTTTCAATTGAACTCAGTTACACAGCGATAAAAAGAAACACAAAATGGCAAAAAGCTGTTGTATTATTAACTGCAATAGCCGGTCACATGACAGCCACAGGAAGCCGACGGGTAAAGAGATCGGTTGTTATCGGATTACGTCGTTGAAGAGAAATTGTTCGAGCCATGTTTCCGAAGTAACAAAGAGCCAGAGGTGTGGACTCGAGTCACATGACTTGGACTCGAGTCAGACTCGAGTCATTAATTTTATGACTTTAGACTTGACTTGAAAAAACTTTCTAAGACTTGTGACTTGACTTGGACTTTTACACCAATGACCTGGGACTTGAATTGGACTTGAACCGGTTTACTTGAAAAGACTTGATATTTCACCCCAAATATAAAATTTAACATGCATATTATATAGAGATTGAAAATGTGACGTCATTCACGGGTAGAACCGCAAAGGATTCTGGGAACTCGTGGCAAGAGGTACTAGCGCACGCAGGCTTTCAATTAAAATCAGTCACACAGCGATAAAAAGAAACACAAAAATGTCAAGAAGCTGTTGTATTATTAACTGCAATAGCCGGTCGCATGACAGCCACGGGAAGCCGACGGGTAAAGAGATCGGTTGTTATCGGATTACGTCGTTGAAGAGAAATTGTTCGAGCCATGTTTCCGAAGTAACAAAGACGCGACGGATGGCCTGGATTGCAGCCATTCAAAGATCAAATATAACGTCCCAGAACCCTCCAGCTCACAGGTTAGTCTGCTCCAAGCATTTACAGGAAGGTCAGTGTTTTTTAGTAGTTAATACTAGAGATGGACCGATCCGATATTACGTATCGGTATCGGTCCGATACTGACCTAAATTACTGGATCGGATATCGGAGAAAAATAAAAAATGTAATCCGATCCATTAAATATCACGAAAGCACCTCACAAAACTTGCAACACGCCGTAACTCACCTCAGAACGTTAGCACGTCGGAGCAGTATGCATCACGTGATAGAGCGGCTGTGGCATGCGGGACCTGTCGGTGGTCTGGATAGCATTTGGAGCTTCGCTAGCAACCCGGCATTTCATCTCCGACAAAGTTATCCCGAGAGAAGTAAAGCAAGTGTGTAAGTCCATCTCTGAATGTTTGTAAAGCATTCCTGCGTTAAGCTTAACGAGCGACTGCCTCTCGCTCTCCGGCTGCTACTTCAATCGTGAAACTGCTTAACGATCAGCTGATCGGCTTTTCTGTCGCGAGTCCGTGTCTCTGGTTTGTTTTTGGCCCACTTTGCACCAGAAAGAGGAAACCAGCGGCTGAACAACAGCAGCACGTTTAAGCTTGATCAGCTGTTGTTAGAATTTATTTAATATTACTTTCTACTCGAGGATCGTTTTTCTACGTAGCTGACGCTGGTAACTGTGCAGGGGCGGATCTAGCAAAGTTTAGCCAGGGGGGCCGATAGGGCATGAACAGGGAAAAGGGGGCACAAAGACATACTTTTCTTTCTTATTCTCATTTAAAATGTCGAGCTTTTAATAAATAATTATCTGACACCCAAAGTTTTAATTTGATGTAAAATGAATAGAAGTCAATTACTGTATATAGTGACTATTAAGTCTAATATATATACCCTAGTAAGCTATAGTACTTTTTCCTTTGGGAAGGTACCATCTGTGCAGTCTGCAATTTTGCTGAAGAAAGATGTTGAATCTATTTAATATTTCTTGAAAAATAATTGATTTCTGTGCATTTTTTTTCACACTGCATCAAATTAAGGTTGATTACGTCGATTAAGCATCATGAGGTGGAGCGTGAGGGGTGGTTCCCTATTTTTTATTTATTTATTTTTGTTGTTGCTGGGAGTTGGAACCCTATTAGTTAGGTTGCTTAATATTTACGCTAAGTACTCTTTAAAATACCAGAATAGGGAGGATGGTGTAGGTTTAAGTTTATTAGATTGATCAGTGTTGCTGAACTATGAAATATTTTTTTTTGCATACAGGTATAACAGAATAGCTTTAGTGTAGTTGTTGTTTTAAACTTGAGTATGAACTTATACAAAATGCAAAATGCAATGCGCGAAAGTCACGTGGTCTGTCAATCTCTATTAGTGTGTGCTGAAATATGGGATTGCTGAACCTTTTCATATTGTAAATATCCAGTTATTAAACATTTTAACACGATAATGTTAATGTTGTAAAAACAGGTTGATTTTAGATGGATTGGTCCACACGTAAAACAGACCCTCTGCTTCCTGTAAATTCTATGTAACTTCTGTTTTAAAAGTTCGTATTAATATAACGTTCTTGCAGTTCTTTCTTGCAAAATTCATCACAATTGCAAGGTTTTGCTTCTCCTTCATCCATCTCAGCAGCCTGGTACTGTCTGTTACTACTGTTTAGGCTCCAGATAACTAAAGCATACTTTTTAGAGCTGATGTTTAAAAAAAAAAAACATTTCCTTCCAAAGGAAAATGGAACGAAAATGTCAGATGTACACATCTGATCAACATTAACATCAGCGTCATGTTTTTAACATTGTTTGGCAGATGATGAAGAAGAGGAAGAACCCAAGTTCCGGATAGTCCTCGTTGGGAAAACTGGAGTTGGGAAGAGCGCAACAGGAAACACCATCTTAGGAACAAGAACTTTTATATCCACAACATCTCCTTCCACAGTAACGTTAGAGTGCCGAAAGGAAACGGGAGAATTTGGTGGTCACGCGCTGGCTGTCATTGATACTCCGGGTCTGTTCGACACCAGCAAAACTGAAAAGGAGGTGAAAAGAGAGATCGCTAGATCAATCTCATTTGTTGCTCCTGGTACTCATGTGTTCCTGGTTGTGCTACAGGCTGGCAGATTCACAAAAGAAGAACAAGAAACAGTGAAAATCCTTCAGAAGGTGTTTGGAGAAACAGCAGCACAGTACACTATGGCCTTGTTCACACATGGAGACAACCTGGAGGCCGACGACATGAACATAGAAACATTTATCCATAAAAGTAAAGCTCTCAATGACTTCCTCGATCAGTGTCAGAGAAGATATCATGTTTTTAACAACAGAAAGAAAGATCCCACTCAGGTCAGAGAGCTGTTGGAGAAGATCAACACAATGGTTCAGAGAAACGGAGGAAGCTGCTACACCAATGAAAAATTCCTGGAGGCAGAGAAAGCCATAAAAAAGGAGATGGGCCGACTTCTGAGGGAAAATCCAGGCATGACATCCCAGGAAGCACGGAGACTGGCAGAGAAAGACAACTGGTTCATCCAGGCCGTTGTGGCTGCTGCTGGAGCAATTCCTGGTATTGGTCTGGGAGCTGGTGTTGGACTTGCTGTTGAAGTTGCTATTGGAGCAGGTGTTGGAGCTGTAGGAGGCCCAATTGGAGCTGCAGTGGGAGCTGTAGTGGGAGCTGTAGCTGGAGCTACAGTTGTGGCCGTGAAAAGCGGTGCATGTCCTATACAGTGAAATTCATTTAGCTGTGACTCATTAAAGTCAGCTTAACATGAAGATCAACAGTGAGGTTATTATCATATCGTGTGTTTTTACTGAATCACGTTTACTCAGATGTTTGTTTATCATGAATGTTGATGAAGTGATTATTGAGATGTTCCTGAACTCTTCAATCGAAAATAATCAGAAGGTCAGATTATTGCTGTATATGCATGAATCAAACACATTAATAATGAAAGCTGAGGAGTGGTATCCCTATTCAAATAATAACGCTACGGGTAAACGTTTAAGCTTTCAGATTATTAAAAACTCTGTTTTAGGTCAGTTTTCAATCAGAAGTAGGAGCACTGAATTATTCTTTTCATATAAAATAAAAACTGTGCCTCCACAAAAGACTAAAGAAAAAATTGGTTTAACTGTTGTTTTGTTGGTAATTTTCGCTTTGTGTTGCTGTTGTATCCTTTTATTTTTTTTCACTTATTAGAAAATGTACTGTATTTATTCATGAGTCAACACTGTGTGCATGATAATAATTGTAATCACATTTTCCCATGTACAACTTGTACAACTTTAAATGTAAAATCAAAGGAAACTGATCAAATGTAGGAAATTGGATTCAAATACATTGCATCGTACTTTGCTTCATGGTTTCCTCTGATTTTTTCCATTTTCTTTCATGTTACAGTTTAATATAGTATATATGTATATCATCCAGTGTTTGTTATATCATATTCTACCCATTAATCTTCTCCTGATTATCAGGGGCTGAGCAGCATCTTAAGTGAATAAACTCTCCTCAGTCACCTCCTTCAGCCCATGTGGGGAGGCACCTAGGTGTTCCCACGCCAGTCGAGACATATAATCTCCCCAGCATGTCCTTGGTCTGCCCCGGGACCTCCTGTTGGTAGAACATTCACAGAATGCCTCATCCAGCCACCATCTGAGTAAGAGGCCTGAACCACCTCACCCGGCTCCTTTCGATATGGAGTTGCACTTCCACTCTGAGTTTCTCCTAAATGATTACACTCTTTGCCATATTTCTAAGTGTCAGCAACTCCCATGCACCCTTTGGAGGAAGTGTGCAGTCTCTCTCTTAACCACAGACCAATCCATCGGTTAATCTTCCACTCCCCCATGAACAGACTTGGAGGTGCTGATTCCCATTCCTGGTGGTTTAGACTCACCTGTGAACCAGTCCATTGTATGCTGAAGGCCACTACCTGATGAAGCCAACAGAACCACAACAGCAAAACACAATTCAATTATAGCGCCAAATCACAACATCAGTCACCTCAAGCTTCTTTATATTACACGGTATACCCCTACAACAATAGAGAGAAAACCCTGTGTGAGCTAGCACCCGGCAACAGTGGGAAGGAAAAACCTTTTAACAGGAAGAAACCTCCAGCAGAACCAGGCTCAGGGATGGCCAGCAATCTCCACGATCAGTCTGTGGTGAGGGGAGGAAGACGGGACAAAAGACACTGAGAGCCAGAGATGAAAAATAAGTAATGATTAAATGCAGAGTGATGGAGCAATGAAAGTGTATGCTATGGCTTCTGATGATGCTGCCTAAGGGAAGCATGTACACTGAACAAAAATATAAACGCAACACTTTTGTTTTTGCTCCCATTCCCCATGGGATGGACGTAGAGACCTAAAATTCATTCCAGATACACAATATAACCATCCCTCCCAAACAGTGGTCACAAATCAGTCCAAATGTGTGGTAGTGGGCACATCTGCTATATTGAGATAATCCATCCCACCTCACAGGTGTGCCACATCAGGATGCTGATCTGACATCATGAGTAGTGCACAGGTGTACCTCAGACTGCCCACAACAAAAGGCCACCCTGGAATGTGCAGTTTTGTCTCACAGCAAAATGCCACAGATGCCACAAGCAATGAGGGAGCGTGCAATTGGCATGCTGACAGCAGGAATGTCAACCAGATCTGTCGCCCGTGCATTGAATGTTCATTTCTCAACCATAAGCCGTCTCCACAGGCGTTTCAGAGAATATGGCAGCACATCCAACCGGCCTCACAACCGCAGACCTCGTGTAACCACACCAGCCCAGGACCTCCACATCCAGCAGGTTCACCTCCAAGATCGTCTGAGACCAGCCACCCAGACAGCTGCTGGAACAATTGGTTTGCACAACCAAACAATTTCTGCACAAACTGTCAGAAACCGTCTCAGGGACGCTCAACTGCATGCCCGTCGTCCTCATCGGGGTCTTGACCTGACTCCAGCTCGTCGCCGTAACAGACTTGTGTGGGCAAATGCTCACATTCGATGGCGTCTGGCACGTTGGAGAGGTGTGCGCTTCACGGATGAATCATGGTTCACATTGTTCAGGGCAGATGGCAGCTGAGAATGTCCCAGTTCTTGCATGGCCAGCATACTCACCGGACATGTCACCCATTGAGCATGTTCGGGATGTGCTTGACCGGCGTATACGACAGCGTGTACCAGTTCCCACGAATATCCAACAACCTCGCACAGCCATTGAAGTGGAGTGGACCAACATTCCACAGGCCACAATTGACAATCTGATAGACTCCATGCGACGATGTGTTGCACTGCATGAGGCAAATGGTGGTCACACCAGATACTGACCGGTTCTGGGTCCCCAGACCCCCAATAGCGCAAAAAACTGCACATTCCAGGGTGGCCTTTTGTTGTGGGCAGTCTGAGGTACACCTGTGCACTACTCATGATGTCAGATCAGCATCCTGATGTGGCACACCTGTGAGGTGGGATGGATTATCTCAATATGGCAGATGTGCCCACTACCACACATTTGGACTGATTTGTGACCACTGTTTGGGAGGGATGGTTATATTGTGTATCTGGAATGAATTTTAGGTCTCTACGTCCATCCCATGGGGAATGGGAGCAGTAACAAAGGTGTTGCGTTTATATTTTTGTTCAGTGTATAATGTACACAGAATTGGTCCTAGCACTGAACCCTGTGGAACTCCAGAACCTTAGTGTTTAAAGAGGACTCTCCATTTATGTGAACAAAGTCTATTAGATTGATATGATACAAACCACTGCAGTGCTGCACTGAGGTCTAGCAGAACAAGCACGGACATGAGTCCGCTGTCAGAGGCCATAAGAAGATCTCAACATACCCTTCGTAAATACTAATATATAGAGACCCCTACCAGCAATCATTCATTTATTTATTTCTGTGGCTTTTTGTTGTTGACATGCTGTGTAGGTGTGCACTTGACCAGCTGATATCAACATAACGGGGAACCTTTGACTATTGTTCACCTGTAGTTTGAATCATAAGAAGTGTCCCCGTACAGAGATGTGCTTCTGATTTTGTAATGCAGCTCTGCTTGTGTTGAGTGATGTAAACAACCAATCGATCTGCACTCTTCAAACGTCAAAATTAAGCATGTGATGTTTTTATGACACAGCAGTGGTGGGTGTTCCCACCTCCTGCTCTTTGTCACTTAATGCAATCTTTCCGTTTTTGTGTTTTTTGGGTCCATCTTCGCACTAGCGATTGACCGCAAAATAAAGCTACCGGAAACGGTCAACTCTACATCAGGTCTTAATACAGGAGGTCAGCATTTTCTCGTGCACAGGGTCTATAGCTTCTGTGATGACAAGTAGAAGCTGGTGTAGACGTTGGTGAACCCCAGGAAATAATCCACAACAAGTCGAATCATTTATGTGAAAACACTTATCATGTCCCTTTTTATTTTTTGGTTTCTTATGTTGCTCAAAACTGGAAATTTTTCAGAATGATGCAACACCACATGAATGTCACTCTTCATCACACTTTTCAGGTCAGCCTTCAGCTGCTATCATGACCCCTGGGTGCGAAGCACTAAATGATGCAAGACCTGTATTTCCCCAGGAAAGACAAACACGAGGGCTGGTTTCTGTGTGCAACTCTAAGGAAGCGATCCTTCCTCTGTCATTTCCTATATCTGTGTGCAGAGCAGCTACCTAAATCCTGCTCTCACAGAAGTCGATCATGTTGTTAATCTTATTACATCCTCAGTGCGTGTGACGCAGGGTGCTGTGGCTTCTCTGAAAAAGAAAGCAATCAGTCAGCGAGGTTAGACTCTTTCCTATAAAGTATCTAAATGTGAATCTAAGTATGACATTTTATCACCTTCTTTTCATCATTTTTGGCATTAATTTGACAAAATGTTCAGTTCAGCAGGCTTCAGTTTACAGTAGGTGCCCCACACCATGTGAGTCAAACACACTAAAACACACGTGGTGTTAGTATTGTAGTTAATATTCAGTATTTTCACTAGACATACCCGTGCTCACCTCAACGCCCAGCTCTGGGGTTGGACTCTGTTCTAGTCTGGAGTTGGTGAAAGGCAGTGAGCAGGGTATGCTGCAGGTTTCACTGAGGGATGAGAAGGTTGCTTACAGTTTGGTCAGTGAGTGGGGCAGTGGAGCTGCTTCATCTGGTGACTGTGTTGTTCTTCTGGGAGATTTCTACGCTCACATTGGCAAAGAGACCTGGAGGGGTGTGTTTGGGAGGAGGTTTTCTGTAAAAGCGCGCCACTTTGGGTGTGTATACGTTCCAAGACAAGTTAACTTCTGAAAAAATTTATAATTTCGTGTTGTTTTTTCACAGTATTCACAGCGTGTGAAGGCTATGAGGCTGATAAAGTGTGGATGCACTGTGTCACTCCTAATCAGCACACTCCTCAGGGACAGCAACACTTATAGGGCTTTGGAGCGTGATGTCACAGGGGTGGGCGTGGAAAGGATTTTGGCCTGATGCGCCATTTCCGGGTCCAAACAAAGCGCAAGCGACAAAGGAGCGAAAGCACACACAACAGCCGTGGTTCGTACTTGCTGTGTGGTCGGCTGCAATGTTCGATCGCACAACCGGCACAGGAATACGCTTAAAAAGGGTTTGTGTTTTTATTCTTTGCCAATCTGGAAGCACCATGAGGCAGCTCATATGGCGGCGTTACAAAAAGAAGGCGTCCAGCCTGGATAGCAGCCGTGAGACGAGCTGATATCCAGTTCACTTAACTTACCGGACATTTTCATTCCAGTAAGTTCTACATACTGTATGTGTTCATATCACTCTTTATAGCTTAATAATATTATCGTTGGTGGTTTCGGAGGTCATAGAAATTGCGAACCAACATCGAATGGAGTGACTTTGCAGACATGCGTGTTATGTAACGATTCGCTAATTCTTTCGCACAACTGTAGGGAAGCCTGCCTATGAAATGGATGTAATATGTTGCCCGATTATCAATGTGGGAGTTTGCATCAACTTTACAATTATGGACACATAATATGACAACGAGATTTTAGCAGTTCATTGATTAATGTATAACATCAACTGTGGTGGGGGGTGAACCATGGCTATTACACTCGATGCGCTCCAGCTGACTTACCCTGGTTTGAATGATGACGTACTCACAGTTTGGCGGCTTGAAAATAGCCAAATCTGCACCCAGCCGTTAGTAAATTGGATGTGAGCCTCCAGCGACTTGTAATTACGAAACTGGTTCGCAGTGTAAGCGCGTACTCCACAAACAAGATATGTGAAGGTAGGACAGTGGCGGTAAGTGGTCGGGGTCTTTACTCCACGGCCGTATTTCATACGGGTCCACATTTGCGATGCACTCTATTTTTTTCAAGTAGGGGAGACCGGGGATAGTTGTAACATTTTTGACATTTCTATCTGTAAATTGGAGCTCTTTTAAGGTAGTGGATTCAAAATGTAATGCAAAGTATTTACATGTCTCGGCTATTAAATAGTGCAGCTATTTTCTCTGCAGCACAATTACCCATTGCATGGTATGGCCTCAAACACAAAGAGTGAAATGTTACAATTAACCCCATAGTCTGGGTTAGTTGTAACATATCCTGGGGTGAAATGTAACACAATGAAATAAGGGTACTGACAAAACATTAACATGTAATCTTTGTTTATTCAACACATGAATGCACTTAGAGCCATTTATGTAGCTGTGTGTGTGTGTGTGTGTGTGTGTGTGTGTGTGTGTGTGTGTGTGTGTGTGTGTGTGACAGAATACAGAAATCTAGCTTTTGAACATATTCCAACCCCCCAAAAAAGACAAATTATGGAATTTTGTGCAACTGAATATTTCATTAATTTTGGTTGGTCTTCCTTGAGTTTGGCCTCATTGGCTCAGTGGGCATTATAACCTACAACTCTTGCACCAATTTTGAACATAACAATGAAGCTGAAAAAATGTAGTTGTTCACCAGCATCGCAATTCCATTACTTTTTATCCTGGCTTACCTTGGTGTGGTTTGCAAAGTGCTTCAGAAAGATGAGGAAATCTGTTTCTTGCACCCATCCTGACTTATTTCCACTACCAGTACTTCCTACTGGTCCATCTCTGACACAGTGGTCTGCATAATGTATGTGTGGGAACACAAACAGTGGAGGAATTGTGTTGCCAATGGCATTAACCGCATATACAAAGGTGACCGGTGAACCTCTCTCTGCTGATGTCGTTGCCCCAACTTGTTTAATATAAGTTAAAGTAATAGTGTGGTAAGTTGCAACATCTGCATTATTGTTACAACTGACCCAGACTCCTATAGCCATGAACTAGCTAACATTACAGCCAACGGCTAAAACATTAGCACTAAAGACCTACACAGAATATATCCCCATAGACATACAAATAACATAATTTAGGTTTGATGAGTTTAACTGCAAAGCAGATAATGCTATTAGAAATTGAAATAAAGTAGAAAAACTTACTTTTTGGCATACAAATTACTTTTTTTCATGTTAAATTGTCTGTGTTTGACAAAATGTGCTGATTTTTTACATGTGATAGCAGAACTGAATCGGGCATGCACAGGATGAGTCACATCATTTGAAACTTAGCCCTGATTGGAGAAATTGGAAGTGTTACAACTGACCCACGTTACAACTATCCCCGGTCTCCCCTACCGCCGCTTCGCCTCTGGACGCAGTCGGTCTCTATATCATCTGTTTTCTTTTGAGCTGCTTTTAACCGTGTTTCTTGTCGTCGTCGTTCCAACACAGTGTGTTTGTTTTGATTTGTGGCGCCGCGCTCCCACTATACATTGCGGCGTGACGTCAACTCCAAAGCCCTATAAGGTGTTGAGACCCCACAAGCAGCTGCTAGAACAAAGTCACTTCCCAAACAGAAGCAGAAAAAGCCATCATCCACCCTACACACCACCCATATCCTGGGGACACGACACCTGCGTGTATGGACCTCTGAAGAGTCGCAGCGTGATCTCAACTACCTACAACACTCACTGCCATCACACAAACACTGTGAAGCACAGCAGACCGTGACTAAGTGTGACACCAATGAATAACAATAAATAATATTATTAGCTTCAAAGGTTTTATCTGCTGAATATGATACGACAAAATTACATTCACACTCAATCAAGAAATACTACAGATGAGTTGGCAGTGAACAGTTTTAATTCAGTGTTTTAGTTGGAATAAAGGCGAGAAAAAATGAATGCAACAAACTTAAAATGAACCAGTGTGAACTCACATCAGTTTGGCACAACAATCCACATTTACTATGAAACATAAACTGAGTAAAATTTAATGTCTCAAAATATAAAGTTTTCTTTTTTTCTAATTAAATTCCAAAGCAGTCATCAAAGCCTCATACTGCATATTTTATGTGGGTCCATATGTAAAGGTCCACTTTCATGATTGTTCTGAGTTACAGCAGTTTTTCACATACTGCAGTTCGGTACATGAACACTGAATTTCATGTTCAGGAACATGAACCAGTGGATGAAATTCATTTCATGCTGCTATGAGTCTGTGTTGCTATTTAATATCTCAAACTATAAACCAGCACACTCGTCAAACAGACTCTCCAGATTAAAATAAATGATCAGAGCTGTGGACAGACGATCTCAGGCTTATGTTGTTCGCCAGCCGGCACTGGTTTACTTTTTTAAACTCTTTCTTTGGACAGGTGATTTTGGCCTTCAAGAGTTTGACAAGTGAGACACCAGATATCTGCTCTGTGACTTTAATAACTGAAAACAGATAAATGTTGAAAAGCTGAAGGAGGCTTGGTGCAGTTCAACCTGTGTCCACTGAGCGGCAGCAGAGGACCAACTGCAGACCGTAAAAGCGACAGAAGCCAAACATTTTATCCAGCTGTCATTTTTCCAAACACACTACGAACTGATTTGAATCGACGTGCATCTGTAACATGCCTGTGACCTTTCTCTCCAAATAAACTAAAACTTGTATTTCTCAATTTAATTCTGGCAAAAAGAGTAAAGTCTAAAAAAAAAGGATAAAATAACATTAAAAGGTGATGGAATATTATTAAAACATTTAGTTAACGACAGTAGCAAAACAGTGCAGGTGTGCAGCACAGCACACAGATTGTCTGAACATATGCACTATATACGTGCATGTTGCACTGTGGTGTTGGAGCTGCTCTATGCTACAGTTAGTTTAGCTTTAGATTCTAGCTGTTAATGAAATGGGACCAAACGGAGCAGCAAACTGAGATGAAACATTTATCTCCATAAAACAAACAGTCCAAAGACCACTGGATGACATCACTGTGGTTTCATCCTGTCACGGTTCTGGGTTGGTTCGACCCGGCATTTTGAGTTTATTATGTTTTCGTTTATCTCTTGAATGATCGTTGTGTTACCTTTGTGATTTGTTGGTTACTATTTAAGTTCCATGTTTCTGTTCACTCGTGGTTAAGGATTTGTGTCATGTTTTGTGTGAGTTTAGTTCTGCGTCCTCGTGTAGTGATCGCTTGTTTCCTGTTTTATTGTGAAGGTCTGTCTCATGTGAGTGTTCAGTTTTACCTCTCGTCTCGTTGATTATTCCCAGCTGTGTTATTCCCCTGTGTTTCTCTGCGTGTATTTTAGTCGTGTCCTCTGTCATTGTAGTTGCTGGTCTGTCTGTGTATCTGCCATGTTTCATCCGTGTGGTCCCTGCCGGCATCATCATGTACCATTGTCTTCCTTCCTTTATGTTCAGGTTCAGGTTCGTGTTCGTGCTCAGTAGTTTAGTTCTCCGTTTGTCTCTCTTTATTTTCGTGTTCAATAAATCACCTTCACGGCTGCCTGCGTTTGGATCCTCCTTTTCCTTTTCCACACGGCTCTTCTCAATCGCCGTGACACATCCATCTTTTACATACTAAACAAATGAATGTGTGCTGGATTTAAAGTAAGAAATGCACAGAATGAGAAAACCCAAGCAAAGCATACAGAGCCTGTATCTACTGACCCTGCGGCGTTTAACCCCCTTGCGGTCACAAGTGTTGTTCGTCTTTTATAGTTTAGTTCAACCCTTTTATCAGTAACAGATTGGGGTTTTTTATTCAGCTGACTTCATTATGTTGGTACCAGTGTCTTGTATTTTAATCCACGTATGTGCCAGAACCCGATTTTTCTACTTGTGACTAACTTGTTTATCCAGACTGTTTAAAAGGTGTTTCCATGTCTACTGACATGGCCTTAACTGCTGATTATTAGGTCAGGGTTAGAGAATATTTATTTGTGTAATGCAACGTTGCCCCAATTACAAAGACAGATGGCCTTTGTCTGACTCAGCTGGTCTCACTGAGTCTAAAACACAGCAGGAGGACGACAGAACAAATAATCAGAGTTGGAGAGAGGGGAGCAAAAGCTGGAGTGAAGAGGAAGAACAAGGAAGGTCATTTTAGGGCAGGAATTACAAAAGAAGAAGAAATGTTTGAGAGAAAAACTCAGTTGTACATAATGATGTTAATTTTTAGTTTAGTTTCACTCATTTGAACTGCAAATATTTTAATAACCAAAAGGCCTCTGTTGGCCAAGAACAAAAAAGTTCTGGTTGATTGAAAATGTGAGAGAAAATGACTATTTGTAAACACTTTGTCTGCACTTTTGGTCTCAGTCACTAGTTTAAAGTCTTATTGAGTACAGCAATGATCACTTTGTAAGTTATGGTCTGATTGGAGTCAAAAAGGCTGCCAACTGTCCAATGACCATGCAGCGTCCTTCAGTTTCATCTGTGCTTGTGGCGTCTGATTTCAAGCATGGTGACAGGAATAAAGGGGGGGGTCATGATTTTAGAAACACTGTTTAATTGGAGCATAATATCAAGCTGGGATATTGATCTGGTCAATGTGTGTGTGTGTGTGTGTGTGTGGGGGGGGGGCTAGTTTCAATTCTCCAGGATGGCACATGAATACGTGCCATTGCCTGAAGGTTTGCTGTGTCTCCCAACAGTCTGAGGAGCATGGAGGAGATTCCAGCTGGCAGGCGGTTACCCTACGAGAGCTGGACAGAGCCATAGAAGGCCTTAACCCATCAGTGGGTCTGGTATATACTCCGTACAGGATGAGCATGCCCAGAGCTATAAAAGGAGCTCCAGCAGGCTGCTGGTGTGAATGTCTCTGACCAAACAGATAACTTCATGAGGGTGGCCTGAGGGTCCAATGTGCTCTTATGGCCCCTGTGCTCCTTTTTTGGCACTGTGGAGTCCGAATGGCATTTTGCCATAGAATACCAGAATTGGTGCCCTGTTCTTTTCATAGTGACAGCAGGTTCACCCTGAGCACATTCAGAGAAGCCACGCCTGTAACATCCTTCAGTGTGATCAGCTTGGTGCTGGTCAGTGATGGTCTGGGGAGGCATATCCATGTTGGGAGACACAGACATCCTCAGGCAACAACATCCTGAATGGCATTAGGTATCAGGGATGAAATCCTTGGACTCACTGTAAGACCCTGCGCTGATGGTTCCTGGTTTCCTCCTGGTGCATGAGAACGTCCGGCCTCATGTGACGAGAGTATGCAGGCAGTTCCTGGAGGATGAAGGAATTAATACCACTGACTTTCCCCTGCACTCGCCAGACCTTAATCCAGTCGAACACCTCTGGGACTTTTTAGTTCATCTGTCCAGGAGGTCAACGATGAGCTCTCCCTAAACATCCCTTGTCTCATTAGAAGCATGCCCCAACATTGTCAGGCATGCAAACAAACTGGTACTTTTTGGAGTTGCTTCAATGAAATTTCAGCAAAACGAACTAACCTGCCGTTGATTTTTCGGGTGTCTTTGAATTCAGCCCTCTTGATCATTTTATTTTCCATCAAACGATGTGACGCCCTTTAGTGCCGAACACGTTGCCCAGTCCATTTCAGTAGAGAGATCCTGCCTGATTTTTCTCCCATTGAGATTTTTTGAGCAGTGTATATTTGCTTGGACTACACCCTACTGTCTATTGGGGGCTCAGTGCCATTTCTCTCAATGCCATTGGATGGGAGCATCAATAGGGCCGGAGTTTGACTGTAAGTACAATTTTAATGTCCTTGTGACATAATCAACAGTCAACGGGACAGAAAGCGTACACTACAGACAGGCAGAGCTAAACATAAAAAGCAACATCCAATGGTGGTTAGAAAGTAGTCCAAAGTCCAACAAGCAGATGTAAGAACATCAAGTCTGGGACAAAGGCTATGTAAGCACACAGGATGTCTGTAGTTTCTCACTCCTCCAGGTCATGGTAGTCTCAAGAGCTTGAACAAAGAAAGCAGACGGACGTCTTTAAGTTTGTGGAGATGTTTCATCTTTAGCCTAAGATGCTTCTTTGGTTCTAAAAAAAGAAAAGGTGGAGAGTCAACTTCTTTGTTTGTGTGTCTCTTGTCTTTGGATCTAGACATTTAAGGGTTCTTTCGTGGTTTGTCTGTGTTTATGTCTCAGTCTGATGTCTTTCCCCCTTAAATCTAATCCTTTTTTCTCATTTAAATCGAATTGGTTATGAAACATTAATGGATAAAAAAAAAATTGATCCTGGACAGTAGGCTACTTTACTTTAACTATATTTTTATTCTTCAACATGTCCTTTGTTTCATTTAAACATTTTAAAAATGTTGAACTTTTATCCAGCTCCGCTTTTCATGTGATCCATCCGAGTGCTGGCACAGTGAGGATGAAGAAGTGCTCGGATGTGTTGACCCCGAGCAGCAAGATAACAGGTGAGACTGACGCAAACGGATCTGATTTCCACTTCAGTGTTTGTTCTGCTGAGAGTTTAGATAAAGTGTGTGTGTGTGTGTGTGTGTGTGTGTGTGTGTGTGTGTGTGTGTGTGTGTGTGTGTGTGTGTGTGTGTGTGCTGTAACACACATAAAGTTAATATTTAGTGTTGTGAAATGCATCACAAATGTGCCAGAGACAGAGTGAGAGAGAAACCCGGGAGCAGCCTGCGAGCAGGACGCAGCTGCGAGGCACCGATTCGGCTTCATTCAGCACTGACTTTTTGTTTTCATCTTCATCTTCATCACCACCATCAGCCATGTCAGTTCTTCCTCTGCGGGTGAAAATGCTGCGGCAGGTCTGGAGGCTGAAGGGCGTCGTGATTCTCGTCTGCAGCCCGTTCCTCCTGCTGCCGCTCGCCGTCAGCACCACGGTGAGACGCTTCACTGACCAGTTTAACCCACCAGTTTACTGAGAGGTGACCAGTTCACTGAGCACTTTAACTAGTTTTCATGAACAATGACTGGTTAAAGTTACCAGTGAACCAATGTACAGGACAAACTCATTTTAACCTGTTAACTGACAAGTAACCAGTTATACTTCCAACTTTACTGAGTACTAGCTGTCCTGAATAACCATCTCACAGAGAAATGCTCGGGTTAGTACTAACTGGTGTAAATAACCAGTTTATGGCACAACAAAGAGTCAGTTTGGCAATGCAGCCTAAAAGTCCCAAACAGATCACCTCCAACCTACCAGTGTAACATAAGTGATCTAAATATCAAATTTGAAGAACGATGATTAAAATAATTTAATTACAAAATTATTATTTTCTGTTTTTTTTATTAAACTGAACACTAACCAGCTCTCCTCCATTCTTGCTACTGCTGTAGCTTCTGCCGACTTTGCTATTTGTGAACTAGTGCAGCATAGTTACAGGTTTAATGAGCACTTATTGGTCTAAATATTACCAAGAACAAACTTTCAACCAATCAGCACTCATCTAAGTAATCTGTTTAAATAATCAGTTTTCTGAAACAGTGACCAGTTCAAGTTATTGATTTACACTCCAGAGAACAAACCTGTTTAATGAAGCTGTTAATGAGAACCTGCCAGTTTAAACTGAGCAGCAACCAGTTTAAATAGCCAGTTTTCTGAGAAATTACCAACTCCAGTTAAGAGTTTACTGAGCAGTTTATTAACTAGTACATCCTAAAAGTTTCAGAGCGTGTTTGAGCAACCAGTTTAGTCTAAAGAGATCAAGTTTCCCGAACAATGACCAGTGAAAGTCACCAGTTTATCAGGACAGAGACGAAACTGGTTACATTCACCTGGTTTTGATCACTAACACATCAATAAGTGCTGTTTACAAGCGTTTGAGCACTAACCAGTATGAATGGCCAGTTTACTGAGACTGTAATGCAGCAGTGAACCAGCCTAACTGATGTCATACCCGTGTGTGTTTAAAATGACCAGTTTTCTGTATGATTAGTTAAAGTTAGCAGTTTAGTGAACACGTGAATAAATACCAACATAAACTCAGAGTGTGAAAGAACCTCTACGATCGGACAATCAGCCTTGTGTCGCTGTTTCATCATCGTTTTCTACTTTATTTTGATCTCAGTTTTACACAAGCATAGGTGTCAAACTCTGGCCCGCGGGCCAAATGTGGCCCGCAGCCTAATTACATTTGGCCCTCGAAGCCACACCAAATTACTATCAGAGCTGGCCTACTGCTATACAGCTAATATATATATTGTTTAGTATTAAGCTTTGCTTGTTCCATATTCAGTTTTCCAGCAAAACGTGTCCATAAGAAAAGATTCATTCTTATATCAGGAGGAAGATTTTGTTTTTCAGTAAATATTAATGTTAGCCCGCGACCTTGTTCCAGTTGTGAATTTTGGCCCACTGTGTATTTGAGTTTGACAGCCCTGCACTAAAGTGCCTTTTACTCTTTACTGGGTTTGATTTAGAAACCAAGGTCAAAATGAAGACACGGGAGGTAGCTAATATTTTGCTCTCCTCAGGTGTATTAGTTAACCTTAGTTAGTTAACCTTTGAACCTTTGTTCTGATTTGCGCTCAGCGTGAGCTGAAAAACAACAAACAGCAGATTTTCTGGAAACGCTGAAGTTTTGTAAAAGTGTTCACAGCAGAGGCGTTCCTAATAATCTGCTCTCAGATAAGAGATCATGAAAGTTTGGAATAACTGCAGCTGTGTGTGTAATAGAAACAGTGTCTTTGTTTTCCTGTCACTGGCCGTTGTGAGCTCGATGCTTCGGTGATGAATAACCTGAGCGCTGCGCTGATGTGCAGCCGCTGCGTGTTTGCACAGCAGCTTCTTTCACAGTTTCTTGTCACTGATTGACAAACAGACTGCAGACGGTCTGAAAGGTCACGGAGACGCTCTCTGAAAACACAGAGTGCATTTCTACAAACCTGAGAAGACTTTGGGGGGTTTATTTAAACTCATTTGAAAATGATTTCACACTGTCGTGTATTTCACACTCCAAACATCTCGTCCACTTTGCAGTTTTTAGGCGTTTTCGTGGATTCCTGGTAGTTTTTCGCAGCAGCTCTTCGTCACTCACACAGCAGTCAGTCCGGCCTTTGCACAGGGCAGCTGGACTGTTGGCAGGTCGAAGGCTGCTTGGTGCCCGATGTGATCAGGACTGATGCAATCAGATTATTAGAGATTAGGCCAACCAACAGCAGGGGAGCTGAGGGAGGTGAGAATAGAGCCAATGAGTTGAATCTGTTTTTCAATAGATTCGACACCACAGTGTCTGCTCCCACCCCCACAACCTCACCTGCAGTCAGCCTGGAATCCAGAGCCACACCACTGTGCCAGCCTCTCTCTTCACATGTTGCCTCCTGTGAGAGTCCTGACACCCCTCCCCCACCCATCACCTTCACTCAATACCAGGTTGAGATGCAAATGAGGAGACTTCACTCAGGCAAGTCTGCTGGACCAGACGGAGTGAGTCCCCTTGTCCTCAAGACCTGTGCCCCCCAGCTGTGTGGAGTCTTTCATAAACTGTTTATGCTGAGTCTGAGTCTGCAGAGGGTCCCGGTGATGTGGAAGACATCATGCCTCGTCCCTGTACCAAAGACGCCACGTCCCAGTGGCCCCCAGGATTACAGGCCCGTGGCACTGACCTCTCACATCATGAAGACCCTGGAAAGGCTCATCCTGGACCAGCTGCGACCCATAGTAAGACCACACCTGGATCCCCTTCAGTTCGCTTATCAGCCTCGTCTCGGAACAGAGGACGCCATCATCTACCTGCTCAATCGTGTCTACACCCATCTGGACCAGCCGGCGAGCACTGTGAGGGTCATGTTTGTTGACTTTTCCAGTGCTTTCAACACCATCAGGCCGACCCTCCTGGGTGATAAGTTAGCAGCGATGCAGGTGGATGCTTCTCTGGTGTCCTGGATTGTTGATTACCTGACAGGAAGACCACAATATGTACGTCTCCCACAGTGTGTGTCTGACAAGGTGATCAGCAACACAGGGGCACCACAGTGGACTGTCCTCTCCCCCTTCCTCTTCACCCTCTACACCACAGACTTCAGCCACTGCACAGAGACCTGCCATCTTCAGAAGTTTTCTGATGACTCTGCGGTGGTTGGATGCATCAGCAGGGATGATGAGACAGAGTACCGGGCTGTGGTCGGGGGGTCAGTGTTGACATTGTGGAGGACTATAAATACCTTGGAGTTCACATTGACAATAAACTGGACTGGGCTAAAAACACCACAGCACTTTACAGGAAGGGCCAGAGTCGTCTCTATTTTTTGAGGCGACTGAGGTCCTTCAACATCTGCCAGAAAATGCTGAGGATTTTCTATGAGTCTGTTGTGGCCAGTGCGATCCTCTATGCTGTTGCATGCTGGGGGAGCAGGCTGAGGGTCGCAGATGCCAACAGACTAAATAAACTGATCCGTAAGGCCAGCAATGTTGTGGGGATGGAGCTGGACTCCCTCAAGGTGGTGTCGGAGAGGCGGATGCTGTCCAAGATAAAGACAATGTTGGATAACACCTCCCACCCACTCCATGACACGCTGGTCAGTCACAGGAGCTCGTTCAGTGAGAGACTGAGATTACCCATGATGCACCACTGAACGACACAGGAAATCTTTCCTGCCTGTGCAACTCATCCACTTAACACACTGTATACTGCAACAGCTACACGTTTCTTTTCCAGCTATTTATTTATGAGTGACTTATGTATGTATGTGTATATATATCTATATATTGTACTATTCTTAGTTAGTGTATTGTCTGTCTTGTCTTAATGTTGGTTTATAATGGCGCACTGTAACAAAAAATAATTTCCCCCAGGGATCAATAAAGTATTCTGATTCTGATGATTCTGATTATAAAATCCCTCCAAAGATTGAATTAAATTGTATTTATATACTGCTAATGTACAACAATGATGTCACCAAACATGATATTATCAGATAAAGAAATATAAAGAAATTACAATATCTGAGAGACATCCTCTATCAGCAGTACGTGGCAAAGGTGAGGAAGAAGAACCCAGTTTTGACAGGAAGAGACGTCCAGCAGAGCCAAGGGGCAGGAGGGGCGGCCGTCTGCAGCTGGAAAGGAGAGAAAAGAGGAGAAAGGCTCAATGCATCATGGGAAGTTCCCAAACAGCTAATAACTGCCAGAGGTTTCTTCCTGTTAAAAGGGAGTTTTTCCTTCCCACTGTTGCCAAAGTGCTTGCTCATAGGGGGTCATATGATTGTTGGGCTGCACCTCCTCAGCACGCCAAAGATCCGGGTCACACGGCACCAAGTTGTTAAAATCTCCCAATTCTTTGAATCTTTGGGCTGAAGGAAGGACAATACTCGGTGTATAAATGCTCAATCAACAATTCTTTATTTCCATACAATTCAACAATCAGAGCATTACAGCGTCCGGACGGGAGAGATGCCTGCAGAGGGTCAACAGCATGTCTCAAAATGGTAGCAACTTTCACAGACTTTTATAGCTAGTAACAGCCCCCCTCCTTGTCCTAAAAGCTGCATCTTCACATGTTTTTCTAATTCTTAGCGAGCCTGGCTCCTGACCTTGCCTCCCTGTCTTTCTGTGTGAAGTAGGAAGGGGGGTAAGGAATGTGGTTTTATCTCTTCTCCCCAGACACCAAGTCCCCTGCTTACAACCTTCTTCATATGATTCAGCAATAAAACATTTCAAGAAAACAGTGTAAGACATTCACAGCCGATCAAGGATACAGAGTAATGCACACTTTATCTAATGAACTACAAAATGATTATGTTTCTTTTATTCAAGAGTATAATAAAGACTAAACTACATACATAGCACACCATCAGAACTAAAGGATAATATATGGCCTACAGCTGTTAACCTAATTTACTACATTGACTACTGGTCATAAAATGGCATATGTTTAACTACTAGTCTCAACACTCTGTATCTATGAAGCGCCTTGAGGCGACTTATGTTGTGATTTGGCGCTATATAAATAAAATTGAATTGAATTGAACAGAATAAATAACGAAGTCACCTGATCACAGGACTAAAACCTTTATGAAAGTTTGGAGGGTGAATGAATGAATCAGTCCTCTGAAATACAACATCTGGATGTAAAGAAATAACATCTGGTGTGGGATGTAAAGCTGCTATTGGGGAAACAAACACAACGAGTTAATGAAAACACAACGAAGGAAATCCTTAACCAGTGACAGCAGGGTCCACGTCTGAGACTTTAGTCACGTTTCCCAGACTTGCTCACAGTGTTATTGCAGGTTTCATTGTCTTTCACTTTGTTTGGACTCAGTGGGTCCTGTCAGCAGACTCCCAGCAGCCTCTGGGGCTCTGCTCATAGAAAGAAATACAATCTTTCCCCTCATCGTCACGCACTCTTCCCCCGTCTCCTCAGAATTACAAGTTTCCACCAGCTCGATGTATGGAGGTGGGTACAGTACTAGTAAATCCTGACACGTGTTGGGTTCAGCACCTTAAGCCCTCTGAGTCCTGATCAACACATCTCCTCTTCTACAACAACAACTTCAACGTGTTTTTACAGTTTTGGGTATCGACAGGCTGGAAAGTGAAAAGAGCGTCACGGTTTAAACCTGACAGCTTAGAGGTGTGTGATCCTGCTCCAAGCCTCAGTTAGACAGAGTTTGGTTAGATTAATAGACTCGAATAGAATAGAATAGAATAGAATAGAATAGAATAGAATAGAATAGAATAGCCCTTTATTGTCATTGCCCATGTAACACAGTTGTGGGTGCTCCACACCAACTGTGCCAGATTAAACAATAAATAGTAAAACAGCAAGAATAAATAAAAAACTGAGAAATACATACAAATATATTTAATATTTAAATGTCATTCAGACACAAAAGCAAGAAGAGAGCCGAAACATTTCTATTTGATAATTAAGCCTTTGATTCATCTGCTGACTCTGTGCAGCAGTGTCAGAAACGACTACAGCAAAACCATAGATACTAATTTCCTGTGCGTTTGTTCCAAAAACAAGCAGAGGCTGGAAGTGAGGTCATGTCACAGCACACACTCTATTTTCCAAAATATTTCAGTGTAAAAAAAATAAAAAATTACTGTATTACAAACCATTCCTACCATTTTGTGGCTAAATGGACCTCAGTAAAGAATAGTAAGGTGCTCTGAGAGGTCCCGTGGGGTAGAAGAGCACGTTTACCTTTTAAGTCTGTGTGTTGGAGAGCCAGCCATCCACCCAGACCTCCTCCCTTGGGGGAGGGGGGTGTAAAGTAAGCTTACATAAATATCATCCTTGCTGAGCTCAACATGTGCAGTGAAACTGGACTGGATGTTTTCTGTTGGCAGCAAAGTGCTGGATGAATTTTCTTTTGTCACAACGAAAGACTCAAAAAATGCGAGTAACATTTTACTAATACACAGAGAAGAAAGCTAATTGCAAAAACGTGGTCTGAGCGCTAGCACGCTACTGCGTAACACGTTACACCTGTGAGATCAGTCACGGTTACACGTGTCCGTTTGAAGCATCTGTCTGAAAGTTTTGTCTGTTTGTTTGTTTGTTTGTTTGTTTGTTTGTTTGTTTGTTTGTTTGTTTGTTTGTTTGTTTAACCATCATTTATTCTGCAGAAGCTTAATAACAGCCACTGGAGCATTAGCGCCCTCTGCTGTATTATACGAACACTACGTTAGTGCATTGAAACACCCATTTGTTCACATCTTGTGGATGTTGTGTTAAAGCTGCAGGTTTCAGGTTACATTTTGACCTGGACGTGTTTTCTGATGTGTGCATAGGAGGCAGCCTGTGCTTATGTCATAGCCCTCATGGCGGTATATTGGTGCACGGAGGTGTTGCCGCTGGCGGTGACAGCGCTGCTGCCAACCATCCTGTTCCCAGTCCTGGGCATCATGGAGTCCAAAGAAGTAAGACCGTGCACATACACATCGTATACTACATCTGGTACTACAACTTTACATGTACATTTATACAAATAATGATACCGAATTATCAAACTGATTTTTTTTTTTGTCCTGCTGCATGCTAACTTTGTATTTCCATTATTTTGTCTCCTCCTTGTTTTTGTCCAGGTGTGTATGCAGTACCTGAAGGACACCAACATGCTGTTTGTCGGGGGCCTGATGGTCGCCGTAGCCGTCGAGCACTGGAACCTCCACAAACGCATCGCGCTCCGGGTGCTGCTGATAGTTGGAGTCCGACCTGCCCTGTGAGTCAGCTGAACCTAATCTGTCCCCACAGGGCTGCAGTGGAAGCCGATCACTTCCCCTGTTTCTCAGGCTTAATCCAATCCCTTCCCCTCACAGGTTGATGCTGGGGTTCATGGGAGTGACGGCCTTCCTGTCCATGTGGATCAGCAACACGGCAACCACCGCCATGATGGTTCCCATCGTCCAGGCCGTCCTGGATCAGCTCCACAGTAACGTAGACCCTGAGCATTCGGCCAAGAGTAAGAACAGGAGTGAGGCACTACCTCAGGAGCATCAGGAGAAAACCATCAGCATCCTTCAAGCTGTTAACCCAAACATGATGGAGATAGGTACGATGTAGGCTTCTGGCATATAGCTACTTTCTAACCACATGGAAGCGATGCCAGAAAAAGCATTCCTCTAAGGTACTGATAAAGTACTAAACGTACTGCATTACAAAGACAGTGGAGCACCTGTCAGGTTGGTCTATCACAGACTACATGCTAGCAGTTTTGTGAGACAGGTTTTAAAGTGGCCTTATTCTGCCTTTCCTTATTTTCTCTCATTTAACAGAACATTGAGGTAGTACAGGTGCTGCCCCTCAGCAGGCTTCCAAAAAGTGAGCTGTTAGAGAGGGTGGCCTTCAAGAGACGCTTATTTCAGACTTACCATAAATTGAGGGGGTGCATGAGTGGTCAGAATAATAACTGTGAATCACGAGGAAACTCTGGTCAAGACCCTGAATACAAAGTACAGAATAGGTCCTCGTTCAGGGAAACAGTCAGGCTGAGTCTGATAAAGTTTGCTTGAATGAAAGCATTAAAGAAAGGAAAGAGGAAGAAAAGTCACTTTGATGTTGATGTGAAAACCCTAAACATGTCGTCACTAACACTGCATGAGACAGCTCAAATATTCCTCTGTAGTCTGACCCCGAGGTATTAACTTATAGGTTTGTTTTCAGGTCTGAATCTATCAACCCAAACTCAAGGCAACTCAGAGAAAACCAGAGACCTACAAGACAACATGTTGCCTGAGCATAAAGTGGTGTCACTGGGTCAGATGGATACAAAGGAGATTGTCAAACCAGCACCACAAGACAAACCTCCATCAGACAGCAGCAGCAGTCCCGGTAAGTCCACAGAGGCAAGGAAACCTGACATCTATGGGAAACAGACAGATGAGCAGATACAGAAATCACCTTGAAGAAAAAGCTGTAATCAAACGTTTTTGTTTCTGAGTTAAGTGAGTCACAACCTTTGGACCAACTGTCCAAATGGCTGAAGTAGCCTGAGGGAGGAATGCTTGTTCTGTCACTGTTAAAGAAAAGAAGGTCATCGAAGGAATCGTAGGGCCTCTCAATATTTGCAACTTCAGAATGTTCCAAACAAAATGCTAAAGTTGTGCCGCTGTACAAAACCGGGGATAGACACCACTTCACAAATTACAGGCCTGTTTCTTTACTACCACAATTCTCCAAAATCCTAGAAAACCTGTTTAATAAACGATTAGACAAATTCTTAGATAAATATAAATTACTCTCTGACAGTCAATATGGATTCAGATCAAAAAGATCAACATCTCTGGCATTAATTGAATCAATTGACGAGATTACAAGTGCTATAGATCAGAAACAGTATGCAGCTGGAGTATCTGTGGATCTCAAGAAAGCATTCGACACAATCAATCATGACATATTAATTAATAAACTGGAATGGTATGGGATCAGGGGGGTTGTACTGCACTGGTGAAAAATTATTTATGTAACAGGAAACTATTTGTGAAGCTGGGTGTCCATTCCTCATCATGCTTGTGGTGTTCCACAAGGCTCTGTACTGGGTCCAAAGTTATTTATTATTTATATAAATGATATTTGTAAGGCATCTGATATATTAAAATTAGTATTATTTGCAGATGACACAAATATTTTCTGTTCTGGGGGGAAAATAAGGAGCTGCTGGATACAATTACATCAGAAATGTGCAAAACTGAAAAATGGTTTAACAGGAACAAACTATCGCTAAATCCATCCATCCATCCATCCATCCATCCATCCATCCATTCGCTACCTCTTATCCTTTTCAGGGTCGCGGGGGGCGCTGGAGCCAATCCCAGCTGTCTCGCTAAATCTAAGTAAAACTAAAATAATCTTATTTGGGAATTCCCTTAGAAAGGCACAAGTGCAGATTCATATAGATCAGGGGTCCCCAATCCCAGTCCACGAGGGCCGGTGTCCCTGTAGGTTTTAGATCTCACCCTGGGTCAACACACCTGAATCACATGATTAGTTCATTACCAGGCCTCTGGAGAACTTCAAGACATGTTTAGAAGGTAATTTATCCATTTAAATCAGCTGTGATGGATCAAGGACACATCTAAAACCTGCAGGGACACCGGCCCTCGTGGACTGGGATTGGGGACCCCTGATATAGATGGTGTGGAACTGAAAGAGTTCTTGAACATAAGTTTCTTGGTGTGATTATAGATGATAAATTAAACTGGAAGTCTCATATAAATCATATACATAACAAAATTTCAAGAAGTGTCTCAATCTTGAGTAAAGTAAAACACATTCTGGACCACAAATCACTCCACATTCTCTATTGTTCCCTGATTGCACCGTATTTGAATTACTGTGCAGAGGTTTGGGGCAATACTTACAAATGTTCGCTATCATCAATCTTTATATTACAAAAAAGGGCCATAAGGATAATCCATAAAACTGGTTACAGAGATCATACAAATCCACTATTCTTAAAATCAAAAATTCTAAAATGCACAGATCTGGTTCATTTTCTCACAGCACACATTATGTATAAAGCAATAAATAACCTGCTTCCTGACAATATTCTAAAAATGTTTTCTAGAAGGGAACGGGGACACAATTTGAGGGGGGAATTAAATTGAAAACATCCTCGTATCCGTACAACATTAAAAAGTTTCTGCATCTCTGTGTGTGGAGTGAAGCTGTGCAACAGACTAAGTAAAGATATGAAGCAAAGTCCGAGCATGGCGCAGTTTAAACAGCGGTTTAAGGATGTTGGTTTTTACAGCGTACAGGGAGGAGGTGGAGATCTGAGCGGCTGTTCTTGTCCAATACTTTCATGTATCATATCTGTAGGTTGTGTATCCTTTGAGGTGTTACTGGGGTTATTGAAAATGTGTATATAAATGTGTATGTATATATGTATATATGTATGGGATTATATGAGCTTATGCTTCTTCCTGCTCCTTTTTGAACATGAAAGTTATTTGTAGTTGTGGTTGCTCGTTTTCCTTTTGTTTTGCTTTGTTTCTATGTTGTTGTACTTTTTCAACATGTTCACAATAAAGATTTAATCAATCTATCTAAATGAGTCCAAATCAGAAATAAAGAGTCAAACATAACGTGGAGAATACATTCAGATAAATGTGAGTGTTCGCTCAGTAGCTGTTGTGGGTAATAGGTTCATTGGTTAACACTGTTAACTGTTTTCAGCGGTCGTGACCGTGGAGAGCAACTTCTGTCAGATGGAGCTGGAGGAGCTGAGTGACGTGGAGGAGGAGACGAGGAGGATGAGTAAAGGCCTCCTACTGTCGGTCTGCTACGCCGCCAGCATCGGAGGCATCGCTACCCTGACAGGAACCGGGCCAAACCTGGTCCTCATCGGACAGATGAACCAGTACGAACTCACAGCAACGGCACCCACATCATGTGACCACGTGTCCTGTGAGGCCTGACTCTCAACTTCCTGTTTCTTCCTCGCAGGCTCTTCCCTCAGAACGGTGACGTGATCAACTTTGCCTCCTGGTTTGCCTTTGCTTTCCCCACCATGGTGCTAACGCTGACCCTGGCCTGGTTCTGGCTGCAGTTCCTCTACGTGGGCTGCAAGTAAGTCATTCACCAAAACACAACCCCAACATTACTGTGACATCTCCCACAGCTCCCACAGCTCCCACAACTCAACTTTACAGTTACAACCATGATTGGGTTTTTTTGCTTTTGTGCACCACAGCCTGAGGAAGACGTGGGGTTGCGGTGCGGTCAAGTCGCAGAAGGAGCGGGCAGCATACCAGGTCATCAGGGACGAGCATTCCCGTCTGGGACCCATGAGCTACGGAGAGTTCAGCGTTCTGGCACTTTTCATCCTCATGGTGGCGCTGTGGTTCACACGAGACCCGCGCTTCATGGACGGCTGGGCGACGCACATGTTCAACTCCAAAGCTGAGTGAGTACCAGCGAAACCTTCATGAGTGCTCGCTGCTGAAGCTGTTTTAGTGTTTTGGGCGGTTCAGAGAGCGGCGCAGACCAAACCCAAATCAGTCACGTCCTCGTGCGTGGCTCCGCCCAGATCTCCACCGCCATCTCAGCCTTTTAATAAAGCAGACTAACTGAGACTCTGAGGGCCCAGCCTCCTCGGCCAACGAGCTGTGACCGGCAGGTCACTGACACCTGCTCATCCAGTGTTACCCGCTCGGCCGGGTCGGCGAGCTCTCGGCTTTAACAGCGCTCAGGGTCGGAGGGTCTGCTGCAAGCTTTCTGCCAGTGTTACTTTAGCAGCAGGAAGCTGTAACCAGGCGACGAACATCACCCAACAGAATAACATCTGAGTTTCACACAGGAGCCGCTCTATTGGTCAGATAGTGTCATTAAAAAAAGACCAGATTACTTCCTTTTTAAATTACGTCCTGTTTTATTTCCAAGGTGTGTTTTTTTTAAAATGCACTTTTCTTGTTCTGGTTCATGTTTTTAGATGAATCTGCCTCTCCACGTTATCGTAACAACTTTCTAAGCTTGTAGTTTATTCATTTGTTTATTGTGTTAAATGAAAATATAAGAATTTGGATTTAAGTCTCATTTTCAAACTGAAAGTAGATCTTTTGTGAAGCACTGGAATGATCCTTTAAAGGGGTGTTTTGAGTTTCTTTGAGCAGAAACTCTGAGGTCCAACTTTCACGTGTTCGTCTCTGTTCCTGCAGTAATGTGAGATGGAAAGAAAGGGCCTGCCTCGGGGCAAACTCCCAGAATAAACAGGACGTGTCCTGGGTACAAATGCTGGACTTTAGTGTCACAGCTGCAGCTTTGACCCGTGTTACACAAATGCAGGAGGCATGAACTGAGCTCACCTCCACACCGCACATCGGGCCTAGTTAGTCTGATTTTTCTTTCAATTAAATGTTATTATCTCAGCTTTTATTATTCAACCCTTTCAGCAGCATTTGCATGATTAGTTTTTGTGAATTAAATTTTAGTGTATCAGCTGGTGATACTGGACTCACTGGTTTCCAAATTAGGTTAACCATGTATTTAATCCATTAGATTATATTAATAGTTAGAAGCTTTTCCGTGTAGTCGGTTCTTTGCCCGCAGCTGCGACTCTCTGACGCCTGCACAGTGTTCGTGTTGTTGCACTTTGCAGAGTTTCTGCGTTTGAGAAAACGTCCAGAACAAAATCACAGAAACAAGCAGCAGCCTGAGGGTTGTCACGTTTATTTGCTTCGCTTCTGCAGTATCAGAAATCATATATGTCTGACTGTATGTGAGTATAGCACAAGCTCATAAATAAGGAAGCAGAGTCTGTCTGTCTGACTCATACAGGAAGATTTTTAATCTGTAAATGTATGTTTTGTAACTCTGAGACGTTAAAGTTGACTTTAAACCCCGACCAGCACCACCACAGCTAAACACACATGCGTATTTAACCATGTGGGAAATTGGCAACACATGACATGACTTTCCTGTTCATTCATAAACTCCCGGTGGGGTCACATGACCAGCGAGAGTAGCGCAGACGTCACGCATCGACCTGTTTGTTTCTGTCGTGTTGTTGTTAAGGCCGAGACGGGAAATAAAAAAATCCTCAGTTTCTGAGAAAAATGTGAGATTTAACACGTAAACAGAAACATTTAGAATATTCAAAAACATCAATAATCAGTTTAACTGAGAAATACAACAGCTTTGGGGGGTTTTTCTTGTCACTGAATTCACAGTTTAGTCCCATCAGAGCGTTTTTCTCTTTGGAGCATGAATGTGGAGACAAAGTCTTGAAGAAGCTTCCAGAAACCGTGAGCTCGTGTTCAGAGCTTTCATCATAAAACACGTTAAAATGAAGAAACAGCTGGATGGCAGATGTTTGCCCTCTGTGGACTGAAGCTTTAGGGTTTTGTTGGAAAGCTTTTTCAGACTTTTTCCGATTTTTCTCCGAGCGGTCGCAGTTCTGGATGTTACTGAGCATCAGTTTGCAGGTTGCTGATGAAGCGAAGGAGCATTAGCCTTCAACTTTTCAGCAAAGATGAAAAATATCAATATGCTCCCAAAGAAACCTGCGAGTCAGCAGGTCTGTGTCCACCGATGAAGGCTGCAGGAAAAGCTCATAATTATTTTTATTATTGTCATTATTTCTTAGACATGAGGACTTTTTAACTCCCTCTTCCGTCTTAAGTGAAAGCCCTTCAGCTGTCATTGACTCTGTTCACCTCCCGTCTAATATCGACCGCTGAGTTCGTGAGAAGGAGTTTCACCACAGCCGGAGGTTTGGTATTTGCACACACTCAGTGACCATGCAACCACTGGGTTTATGTTTCTACATCCACCTCCTGTGAGCTTTGTACTTTTTGACCTTTTAGGGGTTTCAGTTATTTGAAATACTGATTTGGAGACAGGAAGCAGGCCGTGCCCTGTGCCTGGTAACATCTGTGTGGAAGCAGTCAGCTGCAGGCAGACTCTGAGATCTGAATGTCTTGTTTTCACTGAAGGAAAATTCCTTTGTTGCTGCACAGTCATTGATGACGTAGTTCACTGTAGATATTTATTATAGTTATAGTTACTGAAAATAGTTGCTGCTCATGTTATTGTCAGGCTGTGACATCAGCTGAGGGCGACTGCACGTCGACTGTAAACCTGTGTAATCAGGAAACATTTCAAAATCCTCTGTTTGCACAAACCAAAGGTCCAAGGTAACCAAAACTAGACCCCTCCCCCTTCAACACCAGGTCAGGTGATTTGGCTCCTGTGTCTGACCCAGACCTGAGTTCAAAGTATTGGTTATTGTTTATAAGTCATTAAATGACCTGGACCCTGAACACACAGCTGGGATGTTTCATGAATACAACCCTGGGATCAGGCATTCACCTGCTATGCTGTCACATCTTCTCCTCGGCAGATTTTAAACAGAAGCTGAACAGTGTTCCTCTTTCAAAGCCCCGTGACCGACTGTAGTGTTTAGAAGGTGCTAGAACCTGTTGCTTCAGTCGCAGGAAGCAGCAGGAGGCTCCGAGTTTTGTTATTCCTGTTACAGAGAATCTTATTTGCACTTTGACCGTGACATCGCGTAATGAGTCAGTGAATAAGCATAACCATTTTGCAAAAGCTACCATGGTGATCTTGCCAGATTACAGCACAGCCATTAGAGTCCCAGATGTTCGACTCAACATAACTCTTTAAGGCTTTAATCTTCCCGAACCACCTGTGGTCTTTGGAAGTGACAGTATCTAGTTTGTTGTTTGATGCTGAGTGGATGAAAGTAGATCCTGCATTGAGCTCTCTCTCTGTGTCTGCAGGTTCGTCACAGATGCAACCGTTGCCTTGTTTGTTGCTGTTTTGTTGTTTGTTCTTCCCTCCGAGCCGCCGCGATACCTCTGCTTCTGGAGGCGCTCCGACACAGGTACCACAAACACACAACATGTGGATGGGACACAAAGGCAATTTATGTTCGTGATTTAAATTGTTCGTTTGATCCAATTAGAGTCTCAGGTCTCTCGAGGCCCCGCCCCTTCTCTGCTCACCTGGCAGGTGACTCAGAAGAAGATGCCCTGGAATATTGTCCTGCTGCTGGGAGGCGGCTTTGCTTTGGCCAAAGGCAGTGAGGTAAAACCTTTGAAGAGTAAACAAGGACCAATAAGACAAATCGCTCCACCAAGTGCACCACAAGGCTTTTTTACTACATCAGCCTTGATTTATAGTTGCTGACACTTCAAAGACATTTACAGATTCCGGCCTTCTGTTACATTCTTTTATGCAGCCTTAGTTTGTATATTTTTAGAAGGAATAAACTAAAAGTACATTTTGAATAGCCAAGAGAACAACACAACTAAGACTTTGTGAGTAAATGAAAATGACGCTTCTGCTCTGTATGGGCACAGTGCAGATGGTTTGATGAGATTAAGTAAATCTTATATATATTTTGGAAAAGTGAAGACACCAGATGGAGTTTTCATTCAAAGTAAAGACCACAGAGAAACCTTTGCTTTCAGACTCAGACTGAAGTCCGGCTTTTTCTTGTTGGTTTTTCAGGAGTCGGGTTTGTCGCGTTGGCTCGGTGATCAGATGACGCCGCTCCACTCAATCCCTCCATGGGCCATCGCCATCATCCTCTGCCTGCTCGTTGCCACCTTCACTGAATGTGCAAGCAACGTTGCAACAGCAACTCTCTTCCTGCCCATCCTGGCTTCCATGGTACCAAAAACACAGCCAGCACAGACTATATTTGTTATTTGCAGATGTTCCTACAGATGTTTCATATCATAAGGTGACAGAGAACAGAAGGAGCTTCACCCTTGAACCACTGACAGACTTTTATTATGATACATCTAAACAGGAAGTGTTGAAATGTAACAGGAAAAAAGCCATTGAAGCCAGTTTATGGGTAAAGTTGATGACTCTGTTGTTTTCCCAACCCAGTCCCAGTCCATCAGCTTGAACCCTCTGTACGTGATGATCCCCTGCACCCTCAGCGCCTCCTTCGCCTTCATGCTGCCAGTGGCCACTCCACCCAATGCCATTGTGTTTTCCTCCGGTTTCCTCAAAGTGTCCGACATGGTGAGTTCTTCATTTCTTCCAGTTGGAAAGAAATAATCATTCTGATTCATTATGTCATCATAGCCCCCCCCCCCCCCCCCCCCACTGTGCCCCCTACAGGCAAAAACAGGGGTGGTGATGAATATCATCGGCATCGGCTGCATTAGTCTGGCCATCAACAGCTGGGGTCGGGTCATGTTTTCTCTGGACACTTTCCCCTCGTGGGCCAACGTCACTGCACCCGTATAGGAGCAACATCCTCCCACATCTTTATTTATGCACATAAAGACCTTTTCAGATTTGATCTTTCAGCTCCAGCATCTGGCATTTCCCAGCCAGGAGTTTGTTTTTTATATTCGTGTTACACCCACAAGAAACATCATCTCGATTTTGTTGTTTGTGTCATTGTGCGTGTACACGTTCTAGTAAACTGTCTACAAAGTAGTAATAATGGCAATTAATGGACTTCCACACACAAGCAATGTAGTCGACGTTACCTTTGGTGGATTGAAAAACTAGATCTACCTTTATATGTTTGTACAGATGGTGTAAGAGAAATACACACAAACTGAGGTCACAGTATTCGTTCTTAGTGTCTTTAAAGCAATCTTAGGGCCAGACAACAGTGACAATAAGTCCCCAAGTTTTAAATAGATTCTCAAAATGTTTTCTGAGCTGGACTGTGGACTCTAACTACAAACATTTACATTCCTGTTGACCCTTTAATTTAAAAAAAGAACTCTTCAGTGATAATAATAATAATGGATTGCATTTATATAGCGCTTTTCGAGAACCTCAAAGCGCTTTACAATTCCACTATTCATTCACTCTCACATTCACACACTGGTGGAGGCAGCTACAGTTGTAGCCACAGCTGCCCTGGGCAGACTGACAGAAGCGAGGCTGCCATATCGCGCCATCTGGCCAACACCAGTAGGCAAGTAGGGTAAAGTGTCTTGCCCAAGGACACAACGACCCGGACAGAGAGCCCAGGGATCGAACCGGCGACCTTCCGGTTACAGATGCGATTCCCAACCCCCTGACCCACGGTCGCCCTAGCCACGATCTGTCAGTGCGCCCCAGGGCGGCTGTGGCTACAATGTAGCTGCCATCACCAGTGTGTGAATGTGTGTGACTGGGTGGATGACTGGATGTGTAAAGCGCTTTGGGGGCCTTGGGGACTAGTAAAGTGCTATACAAATACAGGCCATTTTTACCATTTTACCATATTGATGAAAATTTAACAGCTGAAAGAAACCTGAATTTCAACAAAAAAAAATCACCGGCTTTTAATTTGAAACATCTGCAGAAACCTGACTGTCAGTGGTGTAATATTATTTTGTTTAAAGGCAGTGAAACAGAAGAAGCTGTGAAGAATGAGAGGATGAAAGCACAGTGTGAGGAATGCGAGGAAACCACGGAAACATGGAAGAAGTTTAACAGAGGGTGAAAACAGGATGATTATAAAACACTTAGTGTTGTCTGTAAGAACCATGTCATTTAAAATTGTTCTTTTTGTTTGAAGTCCTGATATTTATTTGCTCATCATAAATGTGTGAAACTGCTTGTTAGCAGGCTGCCACCGGGCTCTGTTCCAGGTCTGCAGTTTATGTTAATGAGACTGATTCTTCTGCAGATGATGCTGTATTAAAACTTTCTTCCAGATTGCTGGTCTTTTATTTTCTTTGTGATTATTTCACTGTTGGAGGACTGACTCTAGCACAGCTGCAGCAGAACTGTACTGACTGGGAAAATTCCCAGTGAAGAAACTATTTTCCCTGTGAACTGGAATTATTTGAGCATAATTACTAAATATGTTTCGCATTTTTAAGGTTCATATTTAAACATAATAACACCATTTTTATGCGAGCTGATGAGTGTTCTGTACATACATGACGTTTCAGAGTTTTGTACCATCTTGTTGACAGTTTTATTTCATATTAATAAAAATTGATCTTTAAATGCAGCTTTTGTAAATTCTGCTGTTTTTTTTTTTAAACAAAAATCTTCCAAAATGAACTAAAGTTAGAACAGAAACAAACAGAAGCTTGGACTTGATGTCCAAAACGTCTGTTTTATATTAAAGTGATATCAGCTGAAGTTTAACTGATGCCAGTGTAGCTGTTGCTGTTCTGAGAGTCTATTGTGCAAGTGGTGTGATATGCCCATGTAGAAAGGACGGCACTGCAACGCTGGACTTGCCCTTACTCTGGGCTCCCTCTTTATTCTGGCAACTGGTACAAAGAAAACAGCACACAGTCTTCATTAACAATCTGCAAAGCAACTGCAACATTCAGTTCACCAGCTTGGGAGTTTTTTTCCTTTTTCCTTTTCCAAACATAACACTTAACAAATGACTAAGATATATTTATACAACACAACATCAACAAAATCTTTCTTTTAAAAGTTCTAGCTGAAACCAAACTTGTGATCGTATAGTAGCAATATTATTTATTTATTTTTCTCCTTTTTCCTAACCAACAACAACAATAACATATAAAAACAGCTTTTCTATTATAAAACAATCATCATTGTTCATCATTTTTTTTCCTATACAACAGCATCGATTAAAACTTATACTTAACAGCGCCTACCTGGTACAAAGAAAACAGCACACAGTCTTCATTAACAATCTGCAAAGCAACTGCAACATTCAGTTCTGTTAAAAAGAATTAGAACAATCACAATCTCATAGAGAAGCATTAGAGCTGAGTGCAAGTCAAAAAGCACCCGACTAGCTAACGAGTATTAGCTTAGCATGCTAACTAAAAATGCTACTCGTGAATAAAGTTACTACCCATGCATCAAAATGCCTGTAACTTTCGGGATACATGCTAGTACTGCTTACAATCAAAATACATGTTGACAATTACCACTATGAGGGTGTTTTCATTAATACAATTACAAAATTGACAACAGTATCGCTCACTAGCACCTACCACCAGCTTGGGAGTTTTTTTCCTTTGCTGAGGCATGCGCTGTGCAGCAATTTGGAACCTTAACAGTTGCAGTTGCTGTGTTTGTCCACCAGGTGGCTCCAACTATTCACAAAGCACATCAATTTTGAGGAAATTCATTAAGCTATTTTCTAACTCTGTTACATCCACCCCCGCAGAATTTCACTCAAAATTAAAGATGCACAACCCACAGCATCCACCAAAATCAACAAAACAAAAGAGAAACCCAAAAGAAAACAGACCCGACATGGTTATATAGACACACCAACTCAAAAAGTATCCCCAAAAGGATGAAGCAGAGTGAGCGGCGCCAACTCACTACCAGCTCCTGGATGCAGGATGCCGTCTACACCCAGAATGGAACAAAGAATACACCAAACTGGAAACCACAATGTAGAAAATAAAAAAAACTTACTGAAAAGCCTGACGTAATGACTTAGAGACTTTGCCAATCATCTGACTTGCATCATTAACAACCTCTTGAGTGGACATTACATGGAGCAACCGATTGACTGGTTTGACAATGCGTCCAAAACGAGATCTGACTGGTTGTACATCGCCAGGACCAGAGTGGGTGGAAGGCGTGAGTTGTCTGTTCCCTCCCTGAGTGATAGTCGAGGGGGCCGATAAGCAGTCTCGTTCAGAGGTCACTGAACCGGCTTGATGGTGCAAATCACTCACACTCTCAGGCTCATCAGCCATGCTCAAAACATGACCAGAGGGCTCAGCGCCCTCACAGCTGTCCGAACGTGCAGCCGACAATTTGTCAACCCATTGCCGAGTTCTGTTCACAGAATCCCCACTCTCTGAGAAAGACAGCAATCCCGTCGCATCCATGGCATCGCCAGATCCAGCTTCAGAAGAAGACTGAAAGGTGCGATCTGCGTGACTGTCCACGTCCACAGGCAAGAAGTTAACAAGCATCAACAGGTTACGGTGCACAACCCTCTCCTGTCCAGTGATAGGATTCTTGATCACATATGTGTGAGTAGCAGGTTTCACACCAACGACAGTGTATATGGTGGACTCCCACCTGTCTGCTGTTTTTCGCTTCCCTCTCTCACGTCTGTTGGAAACCAGGACTCTATCACCCGTAGCGATCAAGTTCCCCTTCACACGGCGGTTATAGAGCTCAGCCTGACGTCTCTGTTCTTTGTCAACATGTCCTTGAGCAATAGCCATTGCCTCTTGAAGATCCTTTGTCAGGGACACCACGTAGCTATCATAACAACCGATTTCAGGATCTTTCAGTATGTTTTTGAACAGCACATCAACTGGAAGACGGGGGACCCTACCAAACATGAGATAGAAAGGAGCGTAACCTGTTGTCTCATGCACAGTACAGTTATACATGAATGTCAGGGTCTGGAGGCGCCGGGGCCAGTCGTGTTTCGCATCAGGAGGGAGGGCACGAATCATGTTGCCCAGTGTCCTGTTAAAACGTTCCACACTACCGTTGCCCATTGGATGGTACGGCATCGTCCGAGACTTCTTCACACCAGCAACCCTGAGCAATTCGGCAACCAGCTGACTTTCGAATGATGCGCCCTGGTCAGAATGGACCCTCTCTGGGAATCCATAAATGCAGAAATACTTGTCCCAGAGTTGCTTCGCAACCTGTTTAGCAGACTGATCTCGGCAAGGGAAGGCCTGGGCCATCCTAGTAAAATGGTCTGTCACTACCAGCACATCAACAGGTTTCTTGTTAGAATCCTCCGCAGTCCAAAAATCAATGCACACAATTTCCAAAGGTGCAGATGTCTTGATACTCTCCAGGGGTGCCCTCCCCTCAGGATCAGCTGCCTTACCAATGACACACCGCTGGCATTGTCGCACATAATCCTTCACATCTCTGTCAATGTGCGGCCAAAAGAACCTCTGGCGGGCCAGACACAAGCTCCTAAACTGCCCCTGGTGGCCAGCATTGTCATGTGTGTCCTGGAGGACCTCGGGTTTAAGGGCATCAGGAACAACAAATTGGTATCTCTTCTTCTTGGAGACCTGATCCCTAGATACTCTGTAAAGGACACCATTACACATCGTCAGTTTGTCCCAGTGTTTAAGGTACCTAATGACCATGGCACACTCACTGGATCTTTCCCTCCGGGAAGGTCGACGGCCACGTTCCACAAAGTACAGCACTCTGGAGAGGACAGGATCCCTCAACTGCCCCTCACGAAGCTCACCCTCAGAGAACACAGGTTGAGCATCCGTTGCAGGGAGAAGTAGCTGTGGAAGCTGTTGGAGGATGTCAACAGCACGCGTTCTGGCACCCGACTCCCAAAGGGTATGTGTCTCAAAGATGGCAGAGACCTCTTCTTTAGTCAAGGACTGGTTCTTAGCATGCACCGACACATTAGGCTCCTCCTCGACCTGGCCATCGAAGAGATGTCGACTGGAGTTCGACTGTCGAAATGCCTCCTGTACTGAGCCAACAGAGATGGGAAGAGCTTCTCCAACTAGGTTGCTATAGGGACAGCAGAGCAACCTCTCTCCGACAGCCAACTTCACAAACGGTCGACGGCTTAGTGCATCTGCGACAATGTTCTTAGAACCAGGGACATATTTGATATCAAACTCGTAAGATGCCAGCTTCGCCACCCACCGCTGCTCACAGGCGTCCAGATGAGGTTTAGTCATAATGTGTGTAAGTGGATTATTATCAGTCCACACCGTGAAGGCATGTCCCTTGAGCCAGTGGCTGAACTTGTCACACACAGACCATTTCAACGCAAGGAATTCAAGGCGATGAGCAGGGTAATTACGCTGGGCACGGGAAAGGGATTTACTGGCAAATGCAACTGGTCTAGCCACAAAATCACCTTCCTGAACTTGTGAAAGAACTGCTCCCAGCCCATCCAAGGAGGCGTCGGTGGACAAGACAAAAGGGCGAGCAAAGTCAGGATGGGCCAAAACTACTGAGGACACCAAAGCAGCCTTCAGATCCTCAAATGACTGTTGATGATCATGTGTCCAGTCAGTAGGTGTCAGCTTCCGAGATTGCATAGCACGGCTCACACGTGCCCGCCCCTTGCGCTTCTGCTTCTGGCCAGACAGAAGGTCAAAGAGGGGCCTTGCCAAGGCAGAGCAATTGGGCACAAAATGCTGGTAATAGTTCACCATCCCCAGAAATGATCTGACACGGGACTGTGACGGGGTGATCCCATCAGGCTCCATTAGGTCCGCAATGGTCATATTGCTGACAGCCTCGACCTTAGCAGGATCTGTGGACACACCAGACTCATTAATGATGTGCCCGAGGAATTTCATCGTCCTCCTGAGAAGCCAGCACTTCTTTGGGGCCAATTTCAGGTTGTGTTGGCGAAGTCGGCTGAAAACCATTTCCAATCTCTCCAAAGCCAACTGCTCAGATGGTGCAAAGACCAACAGGTCATCAAGGTAGCACAGCAGGCTGAGGAAATTTTGATCGCCAAAAATGCAGGTCATCATTCTCATGAAGCTGGCTGGGCTGTTGCACAAACCCTGAGGGAGGCGGTTATACTCGTACAAACCCATGGGTGTTGTGAATGCAGAGTATTTGCGATCCTCCTCATGTAGCGGCATGTTATAGAAGCCAGAAGTCAAGTCCATCGTGCTAAAAAACGCATTGCCACCAAGGGCTGCCAAGCAATCAGCTTGATGTGGCAGGGGATGAGCGTCCTTTAGCGTCCGCCTGTTGAGCCATCGAAAATCGGTGCACACTCGCAAGTCGCCATTTCTCTTCCACACAAGGACAAGAGGTGAGGCAAACTCGCTAGTAGACTTCCTGATTATGTCTCTCTCCTCCATCTCGTTAAGAACCTGGCGGAGCTTGTGGTATTCGGCAGGAGGCACACGCCTGTAGGGGAGACGAAATGGCCTGTCATCTGTCAGTCGAATCCTGTGTACAAAGCCCTTAGCCTCACCACAGTCCAGATGATGGCGGGAAAAGACATCTTGATAATTGACCACAAGGTCAGCCAACTTTTCTTGCCAGTCCGATGACACATCACAGGATTTCAGGTCCAGGTCACCCAGGCCAACACGGTCCAGCCTCCCCTGTACAGTACCAACATCCACTGTGGGTACAGATGTCCCAGTGGGCTCTGTACGAGTAGACTGTTGACTGAGCTCTGGAACCTCCATATCCTCCAATGCAAGGCAGGTGTAGACATCAGCAAGCTTGGCATTCCTCCGCAGAATAACAGGGTTGTCTGTGACATTAAGGAGCTTGAGTGGGACCCACCTGTCTCCCCAGAGAGGAGTCACCACTCTAGCGACCATGATGCCCCTGGGTGCAGAGCGAGAGGTGGTTGGCTCAGTAACTACAGTAGAGCCGGGAGATATCTTAACATCTTTCGGAAGTTTCCCCCATACAAGAAACTCACTGTTACCTGGCAGGGTGACAGCCCTGTTGCACCTGACTGTGCCCACTTTGTCTGGTATCTCAGTACCAGACCAGCGTTCCAGGCCAGCAAGCAGAGAGAGGAACTGTTCAAGTTCCTGATGCCCTGAACGCGACATCGAAACTGCCTCCCAGTAGCTTGCATCTTTCTTGAACTGACGGATTAAATGTCCTATGACATTCGAGCCAACTATTAAGTCATCTTGTTGATTCTCAACAACAAAGGTTGGAACCAAGATACGACACCCATACACTTCCATGTCAAGCTCCACCACTGATTTAGGCTTCACTCGTACACCACCACAGCCAACAAAAACAACAGTGGGCGCCCCCTGATTTCTCAAATCAATAGCACCAGCAGCAGCAAGCCTCTGCAGCGCTACTTCACTCAAAGAACAGGCCATTGAACCACTATCCAACATAGCACCAAGGGATGACTTGCCTCCGATTGTAACAGGAGTGTAGAACAGGCTGTCACTGCTGCTGATTCTCTGTGTGTCCTGAAAAATAACTCTCTCAGACTTGTCTAAGTCCTTTACATTGTCATACAGTTCTGCTGCATCATGTCTGTGGGAGTGTTCTTCATGACCTGTACAGCCTCCCTCAAAGCACAGGTCGTCTAGTTTCCCTGGGCATTGTCACCCGTAGAGGCCCCATTGGCACACGAGCGACGTGTGTGACCGGGCTGAAAGCATGTGAAACAGAGTCGGGCAAAGCGGCAATGGGACTGTGTAGTGTGGTCCTCCTTATTACAGACCTGACAGCTCCTGCCATTGAACAAAGGGGCCCGATTCTGTACTCGTCTGCCACCCTGCCGTGAGGGGGAATGTCCATCCCCAGCCTTCGCTTTATTCAACAGCTCCCTGAGCATCGACATCATCTCACCAAGCACAGCATTGTCGCTGGGCTGCTGACTGTGGGGGAACTGCTGCTCAGGAGCAGGGAGGGCAGACTGCTTCTGGTAATGCAGGGGAATAGTCTGGCATCTATTCTGAGTTGAGGTCGTCGGATTCCGTTCCCCATCCTGTGACAATAGAGGAGGAACAGTGGGACAGCTTGGAGCAAGAAACATCTGCTGCGTCTGGGACAAGAGAGGAGAGGGTGAGACAGAGGGTCCTACCCCAGGTGACGGGGGTGACGTAGGAAGCGCGTCAACACCAGAAGACTTCCTGTCATCGTTATTCAAGAGCTCAACACGCGTGTCATCACGAATTAGCGCTGCTGCATGGGCCTCAACCACGCGCACTCTCACAGAAGACACCCTCTCGCGCCGATACTCATCTATCCTCTCCTGAATCTCCTTGCACGTCCACTCATGTATCTGTTTGTACTTAAACACAGATGCGAGCTCAGGATCTGGGCAGTGTTTCACAAACATTTTAGCGATCTCACCACCAATGTCCTCCATTCGCCTGCCTTGACGCTTCAAACCTTCCTCAGCCATATCTTTTGTTTTGCTTTGTTTCTATGTTGTTGTACTTTTTCAACATGTTCACAATAAAGATTTAATCAATCTATCTAAATGAGTCCAAATCAGAAATAAAGAGTCAAACATAACGTGGAGAATACATTCAGATAAATGTGAGTGTTCGCTCAGTAGCTGTTGTGGGTAATAGGTTCATTGGTTAACACTGTTAACTGTTTTCAGTGGTCGTGACCGTGGAGAGCAACTTCTGTCAGATGGAGCTGGAGGAGCTGAGTGACGTGGAGGAGGAGACGAGGAGGATGAGTAAAGGCCTCCTACTGTCGGTCTGCTACGCCGCCAGCATCGGAGGCATCGCTACCCTGACAGGAACCGGGCCAAACCTGGTCCTCATCGGACAGATGAACCAGTACGAACTCACAGCAACGGCACCCACATCATGTGACCACGTGTCCTGTGAGGCCTGACTCTCAACTTCCTGTTTCTTCCTCGCAGGCTCTTCCCTCAGAATGGTGACGTGATCAACTTTGCCTCCTGGTTTGCCTTTGCTTTCCCCACCATGGTGCTAACGCTGACCCTGGCCTGGTTCTGGCTGCAGTTCCTCTACGTGGGCTGCAAGTAAGTCATTCACCAAAACACAACCCCAACATTACTGCGACATCTCCCACAGCTCCCACAGCTCCCACAGCTCCCACAACTCAACTTTACAGTTACAACCATGATTGGGTTTTTTTGCTTTTGTGCACCACAGCCTGAGGAAGACGTGGGGTTGCGGTGCGGTCAAGTCGCAGAAGGAGCGGGCAGCATACCAGGTCATCAGGGACGAGCATTCCCGTCTGGGACCCATGAGCTACGGAGAGTTCAGCGTTCTGGCACTTTTCATCCTCATGGTGGCGCTGTGGTTCACACGAGACCCGCGCTTCATGGACTGCTGGGCGACGCACATGTTCAACTCCAAAGCTGAGTGAGTACCAGCGAAACCTTCATGAGTGCTCGCTGCTGAAGCTGTTTTAGTGTTTTGGGCGGTTCAGAGAGCGGCGCAGACCAAACCCAAATCAGTCACGTCCTCGTGCGTGGCTCCGCCCAGATCTCCACCGCCATCTCAGCCTTTTAATAAAGCAGACTAACTGAGACTCTGAGGGCCCAGCCTCCTCGGCCAACGAGCTGTGACCGGCAGGTCACTGACACCTGCTCATCCAGTGTTACCCGCTCGGCCGGGTCGGCGAGCTCTCGGCTTTAACAGCGCTCAGGGTCGGAGGGTCTGCTGCAAGCTTTCTGCCAGTGTTACTTTAGCAGCAGGAAGCTGTAACCAGGCGACGAACATCACCCAACAGAATAACATCTGAGTTTCACACAGGAGCCGCTCTATTGGTCAGATAGTGTCATTAAAAAAAGACCAGATTACTTCCTTTTTAAATTACGTCCTGTTTTATTTCCAAGGTGTGTTTTTTTTTAAATGCACTTTTCTTGTTCTGGTTCATGTTTTTAGATGAATCTGCCTCTCCACGTTATCGTAACAACTTTCTAAGCTTGTAGTTTATTCATTTGTTTATTGTGTTAAATGAAAATATAAGAATTTGGATTTAAGTCTCATTTTCAAACTGAAAGTAGATCTTTTGTGAAGCACTGGAATGATCCTTTAAAGGGGTGTTTTGAGTTTTTTTGAGCAGAAACTCTGAGGTCCAACTTTCACGTGTTCGTCTCTGTTCCTGCAGTAATGTGAGATGGAAAGAAAGGGCCTGCCTCGGGGCAAACTCCCAGAATAAACAGGACGTGTCCTGGGTACAAATGCTGGACTTTAGTGTCACAGCTGCAGCTTTGACCCGTGTTACACAAATGCAGGAGGCATGAACTGAGCTCACCTCCACACCGCACATCGGGCCTAGTTAGTCTGATTTTTCTTTCAATTAAATGTTATTATCTCAGCTTTTATTATTCAACCCTTTCAGCAGCATTTGCATGATTAGTTTTTGTGAATTAAATTTTAGTGTATCAGCTGGTGATACTGGACTCACTGGTTTCCAAATTAGGTTAACCATGTATTTAATCCATTAGATTATATTAATAGTTAGAAGCTTTTCCGTGTAGTCGGTTCTTTGCCTGCAGCTGCGACTCTCTGACGCCTGCACAGTGTTCGTGTTGTTGCACTTTGCAGAGTTTCTGCGTTTGAGAAAACGTCCAGAACAAAATCACAGAAACAAGCAGCAGCCTGAGGGTTGTCACGTTTATTTGCTTCGCTTCTGCAGTATCAGAAATCATATATGTCTGACTGTATGTGAGTATAGCACAAGCTCATAAATAAGGAAGCAGAGTCTGTCTGTCTGACTCATACAGGAAGATTTTTAATCTGTAAATGTATGTTTTGTAACTCTGAGACGTTAAAGTTGACTTTAAACCCCGACCAGCACCACCACAGCTAAACACACATGCGTATTTAACCATGTGGGAAATTGGCAACACATGACATGACTTTCCTGTTCATTCATAAACTCCCGGTGGGGTCACATGACCAGCGAGAGTAGCGCAGACGTCACGCATCGACCTGTTTGTTTCTGTCGTGTTGTTGTTAAGGCCGAGACGGGAAATAAAAAAATCCTCAGTTTCTGAGAAAAATGTGAGATTTAACACGTAAACAGAAACATTTAGAATATTCAAAAACATCAATAATCAGTTTAACTGAGAAATACAACAGCTTTGGGGGGTTTTTCTTGTCACTGAATTCACAGTTTAGTCCCATCAGAGCGTTTTTCTCTTTGGAGCATGAATGTGGAGACAAAGTCTTGAAGAAGCTTCCAGAAACCGTGAGCTCGTGTTCAGAGCTTTCATCATAAAACACGTTAAAATGAAGAAACAGCTGGATGGCAGATGTTTGCCCTCTGTGGACTGAAGCTTTAGGGTTTTGTTGGAAAGCTTTTTCAGACTTTTTCCGATTTTTCTCCGAGCGGTCGCAGTTCTGGATGTTACTGAGCATCAGTTTGCAGGTTGCTGATGAAGCGAAGGAGCATTAGCCTTCAACTTTTCAGCAAAGATGAAAAATATCAATATGCTCCCAAAGAAACCTGCGAGTCAGCAGGTCTGTGTCCACCGATGAAGGCTGCAGGAAAAGCTCATAATTATTTTTATTATTGTCATTATTTCTTAGACATGAGGACTTTTTAACTCCCTCTTCCGTCTTAAGTGAAAGCCCTTCAGCTGTCATTGACTCTGTTCACCTCCCGTCTAATATCGACCGCTGAGTTCGTGAGAAGGAGTTTCACCACAGCCGGAGGTTTGGTATTTGCACACACTCAGTGACCATGCAACCACTGGGTTTATGTTTCTACATCCACCTCCTGTGAGCTTTGTACTTTTTGACCTTTTAGGGGTTTCAGTTATTTGAAATACTGATTTGGAGACAGGAAGCAGGCCGTGCCCTGTGCCTGGTAACATCTGTGTGGAAGCAGTCAGCTGCAGGCAGACTCTGAGATCTGAATGTCTTGTTTTCACTGAAGGAAAATTCCTTTGTTGCTGCACAGTCATTGATGACGTAGTTCACTGTAGATATTTATTATAGTTATAGTTACTGAAAATAGTTGCTGCTCATGTTATTGTCAGGCTGTGACATCAGCTGAGGGCGACTGCACGTCGACTGTAAACCTGTGTAATCAGGAAACATTTCAAAATCCTCTGTTTGCACAAACCAAAGGTCCAAGGTAACCAAAACTAGACCCCTCCCCCTTCAACACCAGGTCAGGTGATTTGGCTCCTGTGTCTGACCCAGACCTGAGTTCAAAGTATTGGTTATTGTTTATAAGTCATTAAATGACCTGGACCCTGAACACACAGCTGGGATGTTTCATGAATACAACCCTGGGATCAGGCATTCACCTGCTATGCTGTCACATCTTCTCCTCGGCAGATTTTAAACAGAAGCTGAACAGTGTTCCTCTTTCAAAGCCCCGTGACCGACTGTAGTGTTTAGAAGGTGCTAGAACCTGTTGCTTCAGTCGCAGGAAGCAGCAGGAGGCTCCGAGTTTTGTTATTCCTGTTACAGAGAATCTTATTTGCACTTTGACCGTGACATCGCGTAATGAGTCAGTGAATAAGCATAACCATTTTGCAAAAGCTACCATGGTGATCTTGCCAGATTACAGCACAGCCATTAGAGTCCCAGATGTTCGACTCAACATAACTCTTTAAGGCTTTAATCTTCCCGAACCACCTGTGGTCTTTGGAAGTGACAGTATCTAGTTTGTTGTTTGATGCTGAGTGGATGAAAGTAGATCCTGCATTGAGCTCTCTCTCTGTGTCTGCAGGTTCGTCACAGATGCAACCGTTGCCTTGTTTGTTGCTGTTTTGTTGTTTGTTCTTCCCTCCGAGCCGCCGCGATACCTCTGCTTCTGGAGGCGCTCCGACACAGGTACCACAAACACACAACATGTGGATGGGACACAAAGGCAATTTATGTTCGTGATTTAAATTGTTCGTTTGATCCAATTAGAGTCTCAGGTCTCTCGAGGCCCCGCCCCTTCTCTGCTCACCTGGCAGGTGACTCAGAAGAAGATGCCCTGGAATATTGTCCTGCTGCTGGGAGGCGGCTTTGCTTTGGCCAAAGGCAGTGAGGTAAAACCTTTGAAGAGTAAACAAGGACCAATAAGACAAATCGCTCCACCAAGTGCACCACAAGGCTTTTTTACTACATCAGCCTTGATTTATAGTTGCTGACACTTCAAAGACATTTACAGATTCCGGCCTTCTGTTACATTCTTTTATGCAGCCTTAGTTTGTATATTTTTAGAAGGAATAAACTAAAAGTACATTTTGAATAGCCAAGAGAACAACACAACTAAGACTTTGTGAGTAAATGAAAATGACGCTTCTGCTCTGTATGGGCACAGTGCAGATGGTTTGATGAGATTAAGTAAATCTTATATATATTTTGGAAAAGTGAAGACACCAGATGGAGTTTTCATTCAAAGTAAAGACCACAGAGAAACCTTTGCTTTCAGACTCAGACTGAAGTCCGGCTTTTTCTTGTTGGTTTTTCAGGAGTCGGGTTTGTCGCGTTGGCTCGGTGATCAGATGACGCCGCTCCACTCAATCCCTCCATGGGCCATCGCCATCATCCTCTGCCTGCTCGTTGCCACCTTCACTGAATGTGCAAGCAACGTTGCAACAGCAACTCTCTTCCTGCCCATCCTGGCTTCCATGGTACCAAAAACACAGCCAGCACAGACTATATTTGTTATTTGCAGATGTTCCTACAGATGTTTCATATCATAAGGTGACAGAGAACAGAAGGAGCTTCACCCTTGAACCACTGACAGACTTTTATTATGATACATCTAAACAGGAAGTGTTGAAATGTAACAGGAAAAAAGCCATTGAAGCCAGTTTATGGGTAAAGTTGATGACTCTGTTGTTTTCCCAACCCAGTCCCAGTCCATCAGCTTGAACCCTCTGTACGTGATGATCCCCTGCACCCTCAGCGCCTCCTTCGCCTTCATGCTGCCAGTGGCCACTCCACCCAATGCCATTGTGTTTTCCTCCGGTTTCCTCAAAGTGTCCGACATGGTGAGTTCTTCATTTCTTCCAGTTGGAAAGAAATAATCATTCTGATTCATTATGTCATCATAGCCCCCCCCCCCACTGTGCCCCCTACAGGCAAAAACAGGGGTGGTGATGAATATCATCGGCATCGGCTGCATTAGTCTGGCCATCAACAGCTGGGGTCGGGTCATGTTTTCTCTGGACACTTTCCCCTCGTGGGCCAACGTCACTGCACCCGTATAGGAGCAACATCCTCCCACATCTTTATTTATGCACATAAAGACCTTTTCAGATTTGATCTTTCAGCTCCAGCATCTGGCATTTCCCAGCCAGGAGTTTGTTTTTTATATTCGTGTTACACCCACAAGAAACATCATCTCGATTTTGTTGTTTGTGTCATTGTGCGTGTACACGTTCTAGTAAACTGTCTACAAAGTAGTAATAATGGCAATTAATGGACTTCCACACACAAGCAATGTAGTCGACGTTACCTTTGGTGGATTGAAAAACTAGATCTACCTTTATATGTTTGTACAGATGGTGTAAGAGAAATACACACAAACTGAGGTCACAGTATTCGTTCTTAGTGTCTTTAAAGCAATCTTAGGGCCAGACAACAGTGACAATAAGTCCCCAAGTTTTAAATAGATTCTCAAAATGTTTTCTGAGCTGGACTGTGGACTCTAACTACAAACATTTACATTCCTGTTGACCCTTTAATTTAAAAAAAGAACTCTTCAGTGATAATAATAATAATGGATTGCATTTATATAGCGCTTTTCGAGAACCTCAAAGCGCTTTACAATTCCACTATTCATTCACTCTCACATTCACACACTGGTGGAGGCAGCTACAGTTGTAGCCACAGCTGCCCTGGGCAGACTGACAGAAGCGAGGCTGCCATATCGCGCCATCTGGCCAACACCAGTAGGCAAGTAGGGTAAAGTGTCTTGCCCAAGGACACAACGACCCGGACAGAGAGCCCAGGGATCGAACCGGCGACCTTCCGGTTACAGATGCGATTCCCAACCCCCTGACCCACGGTCGCCCTAGCCACGATCTGTCAGTGCGCCCCAGGGCGGCTGTGGCTACAATGTAGCTGCCATCACCAGTGTGTGAATGTGTGTGACTGGGTGGATGACTGGATGTGTAAAGCGCTTTGGGGGCCTTGGGGACTAGTAAAGTGCTATACAAATACAGGCCATTTTTACCATTTTACCATATTGATGAAAATTTAACAGCTGAAAGAAACCTGAATTTCAACAAAAAAAAATCACCGGCTTTTAATTTGAAACATCTGCAGAAACCTGACTGTCAGTGGTGTAATATTATTTTGTTTAAAGGCAGTGAAACAGAAGAAGCTGTGAAGAATGAGAGGATGAAAGCACAGTGTGAGGAATGCGAGGAAACCACGGAAACATGGAAGAAGTTTAACAGAGGGTGAAAACAGGATGATTATAAAACACTTAGTGTTGTCTGTAAGAACCATGTCATTTAAAATTGTTCTTTTTGTTTGAAGTCCTGATATTTATTTGCTCATCATAAATGTGTGAAACTGCTTGTTAGCAGGCGTGCCACCGGGCTCTGTTCCAGGTCTGCAGTTTATGTTAATGAGACTGATTCTTCTGCAGATGATGCTGTATTAAAACTTTCTTCCAGATTGCTGGTCTTTTATTTTCTTTGTGATTATTTCACTGTTGGAGGACTGACTCTAGCACAGCTGCAGCAGAACTGTACTGACTGGGAAAATTCCCAGTGAAGAAACTATTTTCCCTGTGAACTGGAATTATTTGAGCATAATTACTAAATATGTTTCGCATTTTTAAGGTTCATATTTAAACATAATAACACCATTTTTATGCGAGCTGATGAGTGTTCTGTACATACATGACGTTTCAGAGTTTTGTACCATCTTGTTGACAGTTTTATTTCATATTAATAAAAATTGATCTTTAAATGCAGCTTTTGTAAATTCTGCTGTTTTTTTTTTTAAACAAAAATCTTCCAAAATGAACTAAAGTTAGAACAGAAACAAACAGAAGCTTGGACTTGATGTCCAAAACGTCTGTTTTATATTGAAGTGATATCAGCTGAAGTTTAACTGATGCCAGTGTAGCTGTTGCTGTTCTGAGAGTCTATTGTGCAAGTGGTGTGATATGCCCATGTAGAAAGGACGGCACTGCAACGCTGGACTTGCCCTTACTCTGGGCTCCCTCTTTATTCTGGCAACTGGTACAAAGAAAACAGCACACAGTCTTCATTAACAATCTGCAAAGCAACTGCAACATTCAGTTCACCAGCTTGGGAGTTTTTTTCCTTTTTCCTTTTCCAAACATAACACTTAACAAATGACTAAGATATATTTATACAACACAACATCAACAAAATCTTTCTTTTAAAAGTTCTAGCTGAAACCAAACTTGTGATCGTATAGTAGCAATATTATTTATTTATTTTTCTCCTTTTTCCTAACCAACAACAACAATAACATATAAAAACAGCTTTTCTATTATAAAACAATCATCATTGTTCATCATTTTTTTTCCTATACAACAGCATCAATTAAAACTTATACTTAACAGCGCCTACCTGGTACAAAGAAAACAGCACACAGTCTTCATTAACAATCTGCAAAGCAACTGCAACATTCAGTTCTGTTAAAAAGAATTAGAACAATCACAATCTCATAGAGAAGCATTAGAGCTGAGTGCAAGTCAAAAAGCACCCGACTAGCTAACGAGTATTAGCTTAGCATGCTAACTAAAAATGCTACTCGTGAATAAAGTTACTACCCATGCATCAAAATGCCTGTAACTTTCGGGATACATGCTAGTACTGCTTACAATCAAAATACATGTTGACAATTACCACTATGAGGGTGTTTTCATTAATACAATTACAAAATTGACAACAGTATCGCTCACTAGCACCTACCACCAGCTTGGGAGTTTTTTTCCTTTGCTGAGGCATGCGCTGTGCAGCAATTTGGAACCTTAACAGTTGCAGTTGCTGTGTTTGTCCACCAGGTGGCTCCAACTATTCACAAAGCACATCAATTTTGAGGAAATTCATTAAGCTATTTTCTAACTCTGTTACATCCACCCCCGCAGAATTTCACTCAAAATTAAAGATGCACAACCCACAGCATCCACCAAAATCAACAAAACAAAAGAGAAACCCAAAAGAAAACAGACCCGACATGGTTATATAGACACACCAACTCAAAAAGTATCCCCAAAAGGATGAAGCAGAGTGAGCGGCGCCAACTCACTACCAGCTCCTGGATGCAGGATGCCGTCTACACCCAGAATGGAACAAAGAATACACCAAACTGGAAACCACAATGTAGAAAATAAAAAAAACTTACTGAAAAGCCTGACGTAATGACTTAGAGACTTTGCCAATCATCTGACTTGCATCATTAACAACCTCTTGAGTGGACATTACATGGAGCAACCGATTGACTGGTTTGACAATGCGTCCAAAACGAGATCTGACTGGTTGTACATCGCCAGGACCAGAGTGGGTGGAAGGCGTGAGTTGTCTGTTCCCTCCCTGAGTGATAGTCGAGGGGGCCGATAAGCAGTCTCGTTCAGAGGTCACTGAACCGGCTTGATGGTGCAAATCACTCACACTCTCAGGCTCATCAGCCATGCTCAAAACATGACCAGAGGGCTCAGCGCCCTCACAGCTGTCTGAACGTGCAGCCGACAATTTGTCAACCCATTGCCGAGTTCTGTTCACAGAATCCCCACTCTCTGAGAAAGACAGCAATCCCGTCGCATCCATGGCATCGCCAGATCCAGCTTCAGAAGAAGACTGAAAGGTGCGATCTGCGTGACTGTCCACGTCCACAGGCAAGAAGTTAACAAGCATCAACAGGTTACGGTGCACAACCCTCTCCTGTCCAGTGATAGGATTCTTGATCACATATGTGTGAGTAGCAGGTTTCACACCAACGACAGTGTATATGGTGGACTCCCACCTGTCTGCTGTTTTTCGCTTCCCTCTCTCACGTCTGTTGGAAACCAGGACTCTATCACCCGTAGCGATCAAGTTCCCCTTCACACGGCGGTTATAGAGCTCAGCCTGACGTCTCTGTTCTTTGTCAACATGTCCTTGAGCAATAGCCATTGCCTCTTGAAGATCCTTTGTCAGGGACACCACGTAGCTATCATAACAACCGATTTCAGGATCTTTCAGTATGTTTTTGAACAGCACATCAACTGGAAGACGGGGGACCCTACCAAACATGAGATAGAAAGGAGCGTAACCTGTTGTCTCATGCACAGTACAGTTATACATGAATGTCAGGGTCTGGAGGCGCCGGGGCCAGTCGTGTTTCGCATCAGGAGGGAGGGCACGAATCATGTTGCCCAGTGTCCTGTTAAAACGTTCCACACTACCGTTGCCCATTGGATGGTACGGCATCGTCCGAGACTTCTTCACACCAGCAACCCTGAGCAATTCGGCAACCAGCTGACTTTCGAATGATGCGCCCTGGTCAGAATGGACCCTCTCTGGGAATCCATAAATGCAGAAATACTTGTCCCAGAGTTGCTTCGCAACCTGTTTAGCAGACTGATCTCGGCAAGGGAAGGCCTGGGCCATCCTAGTAAAATGGTCTGTCACTACCAGCACATCAACAGGTTTCTTGTTAGAATCCTCCGCAGTCCAAAAATCAATGCACACAATTTCCAAAGGTGCAGATGTCTTGATACTCTCCAGGGGTGCCCTCCCCTCAGGATCAGCTGCCTTACCAATGACACACCGCTGGCATTGTCGCACATAATCCTTCACATCTCTGTCAATGTGCGGCCAAAAGAACCTCTGGCGGGCCAGACACAAGCTCCTAAACTGCCCCTGGTGGCCAGCATTGTCATGTGTGTCCTGGAGGACCTCGGGTTTAAGGGCATCAGGAACAACAAATTGGTATCTCTTCTTCTTGGAGACCTGATCCCTAGATACTCTGTAAAGGACACCATTACACATCGTCAGTTTGTCCCAGTGTTTAAGGTACCTAATGACCATGGCACACTCACTGGATCTTTCCCTCCGGGAAGGTCGACGGCCACGTTCCACAAAGTACAGCACTCTGGAGAGGACAGGATCCCTCAACTGCCCCTCACGAAGCTCACCCTCAGAGAACACAGGTTGAGCATCCGTTGCAGGGAGAAGTAGCTGTGGAAGCTGTTGGAGGATGTCAACAGCACGCGTTCTGGCACCCGACTCCCAAAGGGTATGTGTCTCAAAGATGGCAGAGACCTCTTCTTTAGTCAAGGACTGGTTCTTAGCATGCACCGACACATTAGGCTCCTCCTCGACCTGGCCATCGAAGAGATGTCGACTGGAGTTCGACTGTCGAAATGCCTCCTGTACTGAGCCAACAGAGATGGGAAGAGCTTCTCCAACTAGGTTGCTATAGGGACAGCAGAGCAACCTCTCTCCGACAGCCAACTTCACAAACGGTCGACGGCTTAGTGCATCTGCGACAATGTTCTTAGAACCAGGGACATATTTGATATCAAACTCGTAAGATGCCAGCTTCGCCACCCACCGCTGCTCACAGGCGTCCAGATGAGGTTTAGTCATAATGTGTGTAAGTGGATTATTATCAGTCCACACCGTGAAGGCATGTCCCTTGAGCCAGTGGCTGAACTTGTCACACACAGACCATTTCAACGCAAGGAATTCAAGGCGATGAGCAGGGTAATTACGCTGGGCACGGGAAAGGGATTTACTGGCAAATGCAACTGGTCTAGCCACAAAATCACCTTCCTGAACTTGTGAAAGAACTGCTCCCAGCCCATCCAAGGAGGCGTCGGTGGACAAGACAAAAGGGCGAGCAAAGTCAGGATGGGCCAAAACTACTGAGGACACCAAAGCAGCCTTCAGATCCTCAAATGACTGTTGATGATCATGTGTCCAGTCAGTAGGTGTCAGCTTCCGAGATTGCATAGCACGGCTCACACGTGCCCGCCCCTTGCGCTTCTGCTTCTGGCCAGACAGAAGGTCAAAGAGGGGCCTTGCCAAGGCAGAGCAATTGGGCACAAAATGCTGGTAATAGTTCACCATCCCCAGAAATGATCTGACACGGGACTGTGACGGGGTGATCCCATCAGGCTCCATTAGGTCCGCAATGGTCATATTGCTGACAGCCTCGACCTTAGCAGGATCTGTGGACACACCAGACTCATTAATGATGTGCCCGAGGAATTTCATCGTCCTCCTGAGAAGCCAGCACTTCTTTGGGGCCAATTTCAGGTTGTGTTGGCGAAGTCGGCTGAAAACCATTTCCAATCTCTCCAAAGCCAACTGCTCAGATGGTGCAAAGACCAACAGGTCATCAAGGTAGCACAGCAGGCTGAGGAAATTTTGATCGCCAAAAATGCAGGTCATCATTCTCATGAAGCTGGCTGGGCTGTTGCACAAACCCTGAGGGAGGCGGTTATACTCGTACAAACCCATGGGTGTTGTGAATGCAGAGTATTTGCGATCCTCCTCATGTAGCGGCATGTTATAGAAGCCAGAAGTCAAGTCCATCGTGCTAAAAAACGCATTGCCACCAAGGGCTGCCAAGCAATCAGCTTGATGTGGCAGGGGATGAGCGTCCTTTAGCGTCCGCCTGTTGAGCCATCGAAAATCGGTGCACACTCGCAAGTCGCCATTTCTCTTCCACACAAGGACAAGAGGTGAGGCAAACTCGCTAGTAGACTTCCTGATTATGTCTCTCTCCTCCATCTCGTTAAGAACCTGGCGGAGCTTGTGGTATTCGGCAGGAGGCACACGCCTGTAGGGGAGACGAAATGGCCTGTCATCTGTCAGTCGAATCCTGTGTACAAAGCCCTTAGCCTCACCACAGTCCAGATGATGGCGGGAAAAGACATCTTGATAATTGACCACAAGGTCAGCCAACTTTTCTTGCCAGTCCGATGACACATCACAGGATTTCAGGTCCAGGTCACCCAGGCCAACACGGTCCAGCCTCCCCTGTACAGTACCAACATCCACTGTGGGTACAGATGTCCCAGTGGGCTCTGTACGAGTAGACTGTTGACTGAGCTCTGGAACCTCCATATCCTCCAATGCAAGGCAGGTGTAGACATCAGCAAGCTTGGCATTCCTCCGCAGAATAACAGGGTTGTCTGTGACATTAAGGAGCTTGAGTGGGACCCACCTGTCTCCCCAGAGAGGAGTCACCACTCTAGCGACCATGATGCCCCTGGGTGCAGAGCGAGAGGTGGTTGGCTCAGTAACTACAGTAGAGCCGGGAGATATCTTAACATCTTTCGGAAGTTTCCCCCATACAAGAAACTCACTGTTACCTGGCAGGGTGACAGCCCTGTTGCACCTGACTGTGCCCACTTTGTCTGGTATCTCAGTACCAGACCAGCGTTCCAGGCCAGCAAGCAGAGAGAGGAACTGTTCAAGTTCCTGATGCCCTGAACGCGACATCGAAACTGCCTCCCAGTAGCTTGCATCTTTCTTGAACTGACGGATTAAATGTCCTATGACATTCGAGCCAACTATTAAGTCATCTTGTTGATTCTCAACAACAAAGGTTGGAACCAAGATACGACACCCATACACTTCCATGTCAAGCTCCACCACTGATTTAGGCTTCACTCGTACACCACCACAGCCAACAAAAACAACAGTGGGCGCCCCCTGATTTCTCAAATCAATAGCACCAGCAGCAGCAAGCCTCTGCAGCGCTACTTCACTCAAAGAACAGGCCATTGAACCACTATCCAACATAGCACCAAGGGATGACTTGCCTCCGATTGTAACAGGAGTGTAGAACAGGCTGTCACTGCTGCTGATTCTCTGTGTGTCCTGAAAAATAACTCTCTCAGACTTGTCTAAGTCCTTTACATTGTCATACAGTTCTGCTGCATCATGTCTGTGGGAGTGTTCTTCATGACCTGTACAGCCTCCCTCAAAGCACAGGTCGTCTAGTTTCCCTGGGCATTGTCACCCGTAGAGGCCCCATTGGCACACGAGCGACGTGTGTGACCGGGCTGAAAGCATGTGAAACAGAGTCGGGCAAAGCGGCAATGGGACTGTGTAGTGTGGTCCTCCTTATTACAGACCTGACAGCTCCTGCCATTGAACAAAGGGGCCCGATTCTGTACTCGTCTGCCACCCTGCCGTGAGGGGGAATGTCCATCCCCAGCCTTCGCTTTATTCAACAGCTCCCTGAGCATCGACATCATCTCACCAAGCACAGCATTGTCGCTGGGCTGCTGACTGTGGGGGAACTGCTGCTCAGGAGCAGGGAGGGCAGACTGCTTCTGGTAATGCAGGGGAATAGTCTGGCATCTATTCTGAGTTGAGGTCGTCGGATTCCGTTCCCCATCCTGTGACAATAGAGGAGGAACAGTGGGACAGCTTGGAGCAAGAAACATCTGCTGCGTCTGGGACAAGAGAGGAGAGGGTGAGACAGAGGGTCCTACCCCAGGTGACGGGGGTGACGTAGGAAGCGCGTCAACACCAGAAGACTTCCTGTCATCGTTATTCAAGAGCTCAACACGCGTGTCATCACGAATTAGCGCTGCTGCATGGGCCTCAACCACGCGCACTCTCACAGAAGACACCCTCTCGCGCCGATACTCATCTATCCTCTCCTGAATCTCCTTGCACGTCCACTCATGTATCTGTTTGTACTTAAACACAGATGCGAGCTCAGGATCTGGGCAGTGTTTCACAAACATTTTAGCGATCTCACCACCAATGTCCTCCATTCGCCTGCCTTGACGCTTCAAACCTTCCTCAGCCATATCTTTTGTTTTGCTTTGTTTCTATGTTGTTGTACTTTTTCAACATGTTCACAATAAAGATTTAATCAATCTATCTAAATGAGTCCAAATCAGAAATAAAGAGTCAAACATAACGTGGAGAATACATTCAGATAAATGTGAGTGTTCGCTCAGTAGCTGTTGTGGGTAATAGGTTCATTGGTTAACACTGTTAACTGTTTTCAGTGGTCGTGACCGTGGAGAGCAACTTCTGTCAGATGGAGCTGGAGGAGCTGAGTGACGTGGAGGAGGAGACGAGGAGGATGAGTAAAGGCCTCCTACTGTCGGTCTGCTACGCCGCCAGCATCGGAGGCATCGCTACCCTGACAGGAACCGGGCCAAACCTGGTCCTCATCGGACAGATGAACCAGTACGAACTCACAGCAACGGCACCCACATCATGTGACCACGTGTCCTGTGAGGCCTGACTCTCAACTTCCTGTTTCTTCCTCGCAGGCTCTTCCCTCAGAACGGTGACGTGATCAACTTTGCCTCCTGGTTTGCCTTTGCTTTCCCCACCATGGTGCTAACGCTGACCCTGGCCTGGTTCTGGCTGCAGTTCCTCTACGTGGGCTGCAAGTAAGTCATTCACCAAAACACAACCCCAACATTACTGTGACATCTCCCACAGCTCCCACAGCTCCCACAACTCAACTTTACAGTTACAACCATGATTGGGTTTTTTTGCTTTTGTGCACCACAGCCTGAGGAAGACGTGGGGTTGCGGTGCGGTCAAGTCGCAGAAGGAGCGGGCAGCATACCAGGTCATCAGGGACGAGCATTCCCGTCTGGGACCCATGAGCTACGGAGAGTTCAGCGTTCTGGCACTTTTCATCCTCATGGTGGCGCTGTGGTTCACACGAGACCCGCGCTTCATGGACGGCTGGGCGACGCACATGTTCAACTCCAAAGCTGAGTGAGTACCAGCGAAACCTTCATGAGTGCTCGCTGCTGAAGCTGTTTTAGTGTTTTGGGCGGTTCAGAGAGCGGCGCAGACCAAACCCAAATCAGTCACGTCCTCGTGCGTGGCTCCGCCCAGATCTCCACCGCCATCTCAGCCTTTTAATAAAGCAGACTAACTGAGACTCTGAGGGCCCAGCCTCCTCGGCCAACGAGCTGTGACCGGCAGGTCACTGACACCTGCTCATCCAGTGTTACCCGCTCGGCCGGGTCGGCGAGCTCTCGGCTTTAACAGCGCTCAGGGTCGGAGGGTCTGCTGCAAGCTTTCTGCCAGTGTTACTTTAGCAGCAGGAAGCTGTAACCAGGCGACGAACATCACCCAACAGAATAACATCTGAGTTTCACACAGGAGCCGCTCTATTGGTCAGATAGTGTCATTAAAAAAAGACCAGATTACTTCCTTTTTAAATTACGTCCTGTTTTATTTCCAAGGTGTGTTTTTTTTAAAATGCACTTTTCTTGTTCTGGTTCATGTTTTTAGATGAATCTGCCTCTCCACGTTATCGTAACAACTTTCTAAGCTTGTAGTTTATTCATTTGTTTATTGTGTTAAATGAAAATATAAGAATTTGGATTTAAGTCTCATTTTCAAACTGAAAGTAGATCTTTTGTGAAGCACTGGAATGATCCTTTAAAGGGGTGTTTTGAGTTTTTTTGAGCAGAAACTCTGAGGTCCAACTTTCACGTGTTCGTCTCTGTTCCTGCAGTAATGTGAGATGGAAAGAAAGGGCCTGCCTCGGGGCAAACTCCCAGAATAAACAGGACGTGTCCTGGGTACAAATGCTGGACTTTAGTGTCACAGCTGCAGCTTTGACCCGTGTTACACAAATGCAGGAGGCATGAACTGAGCTCACCTCCACACCGCACATCGGGCCTAGTTAGTCTGATTTTTCTTTCAATTAAATGTTATTATCTCAGCTTTTATTATTCAACCCTTTCAGCAGCATTTGCATGATTAGTTTTTGTGAATTAAATTTTAGTGTATCAGCTGGTGATACTGGACTCACTGGTTTCCAAATTAGGTTAACCATGTATTTAATCCATTAGATTATATTAATAGTTAGAAGCTTTTCCGTGTAGTCGGTTCTTTGCCTGCAGCTGCGACTCTCTGACGCCTGCACAGTGTTCGTGTTGTTGCACTTTGCAGAGTTTCTGCGTTTGAGAAAACGTCCAGAACAAAATCACAGAAACAAGCAGCAGCCTGAGGGTTGTCACGTTTATTTGCTTCGCTTCTGCAGTATCAGAAATCATATATGTCTGACTGTATGTGAGTATAGCACAAGCTCATAAATAAGGAAGCAGAGTCTGTCTGTCTGACTCATACAGGAAGATTTTTAATCTGTAAATGTATGTTTTGTAACTCTGAGACGTTAAAGTTGACTTTAAACCCCGACCAGCACCACCACAGCTAAACACACATGCGTATTTAACCATGTGGGAAATTGGCAACACATGACATGACTTTCCTGTTCATTCATAAACTCCCGGTGGGGTCACATGACCAGCGAGAGTAGCGCAGACGTCACGCATCGACCTGTTTGTTTCTGTCGTGTTGTTGTTAAGGCCGAGACGGGAAATAAAAAAATCCTCAGTTTCTGAGAAAAATGTGAGATTTAACACGTAAACAGAAACATTTAGAATATTCAAAAACATCAATAATCAGTTTAACTGAGAAATACAACAGCTTTGGGGGGTTTTTCTTGTCACTGAATTCACAGTTTAGTCCCATCAGAGCGTTTTTCTCTTTGGAGCATGAATGTGGAGACAAAGTCTTGAAGAAGCTTCCAGAAACCGTGAGCTCGTGTTCAGAGCTTTCATCATAAAACACGTTAAAATGAAGAAACAGCTGGATGGCAGATGTTTGCCCTCTGTGGACTGAAGCTTTAGGGTTTTGTTGGAAAGCTTTTTCAGACTTTTTCCGATTTTTCTCCGAGCGGTCGCAGTTCTGGATGTTACTGAGCATCAGTTTGCAGGTTGCTGATGAAGCGAAGGAGCATTAGCCTTCAACTTTTCAGCAAAGATGAAAAATATCAATATGCTCCCAAAGAAACCTGCGAGTCAGCAGGTCTGTGTCCACCGATGAAGGCTGCAGGAAAAGCTCATAATTATTTTTATTATTGTCATTATTTCTTAGACATGAGGACTTTTTAACTCCCTCTTCCGTCTTAAGTGAAAGCCCTTCAGCTGTCATTGACTCTGTTCACCTCCCGTCTAATATTGACCGCTGAGTTCGTGAGAAGGAGTTTCACCACAGCCGGAGGTTTGGTATTTGCACACACTCAGTGACCATGCAACCACTGGGTTTATGTTTCTACATCCACCTCCTGTGAGCTTTGTACTTTTTGACCTTTTAGGGGTTTCAGTTATTTGAAATACTGATTTGGAGACAGGAAGCAGGCCGTGCCCTGTGCCTGGTAACATCTGTGTGGAAGCAGTCAGCTGCAGGCAGACTCTGAGATCTGAATGTCTTGTTTTCACTGAAGGAAAATTCCTTTGTTGCTGCACAGTCATTGATGACGTAGTTCACTGTAGATATTTATTATAGTTATAGTTACTGAAAATAGTTGCTGCTCATGTTATTGTCAGGCTGTGACATCAGCTGAGGGCGACTGCACGTCGACTGTAAACCTGTGTAATCAGGAAACATTTCAAAATCCTCTGTTTGCACAAACCAAAGGTCCAAGGTAACCAAAACTAGACCCCTCCCCCTTCAACACCAGGTCAGGTGATTTGGCTCCTGTGTCTGACCCAGACCTGAGTTCAAAGTATTGGTTATTGTTTATAAGTCATTAAATGACCTGGACCCTGAACACACAGCTGGGATGTTTCATGAATACAACCCTGGGATCAGGCATTCACCTGCTATGCTGTCACATCTTCTCCTCGGCAGATTTTAAACAGAAGCTGAACAGTGTTCCTCTTTCAAAGCCCCGTGACCGACTGTAGTGTTTAGAAGGTGCTAGAACCTGTTGCTTCAGTCGCAGGAAGCAGCAGGAGGCTCCGAGTTTTGTTATTCCTGTTACAGAGAATCTTATTTGCACTTTGACCGTGACATCGCGTAATGAGTCAGTGAATAAGCATAACCATTTTGCAAAAGCTACCATGGTGATCTTGCCAGATTACAGCACAGCCATTAGAGTCCCAGATGTTCGACTCAACATAACTCTTTAAGGCTTTAATCTTCCCGAACCACCTGTGGTCTTTGGAAGTGACAGTATCTAGTTTGTTGTTTGATGCTGAGTGGATGAAAGTAGATCCTGCATTGAGCTCTCTCTCTGTGTCTGCAGGTTCGTCACAGATGCAACCGTTGCCTTGTTTGTTGCTGTTTTGTTGTTTGTTCTTCCCTCCGAGCCGCCGCGATACCTCTGCTTCTGGAGGCGCTCCGACACAGGTACCACAAACACACAACATGTGGATGGGACACAAAGGCAATTTATGTTCGTGATTTAAATTGTTCGTTTGATCCAATTAGAGTCTCAGGTCTCTCGAGGCCCCGCCCCTTCTCTGCTCACCTGGCAGGTGACTCAGAAGAAGATGCCCTGGAATATTGTCCTGCTGCTGGGAGGCGGCTTTGCTTTGGCCAAAGGCAGTGAGGTAAAACCTTTGAAGAGTAAACAAGGACCAATAAGACAAATCGCTCCACCAAGTGCACCACAAGGCTTTTTTACTACATCAGCCTTGATTTATAGTTGCTGACACTTCAAAGACATTTACAGATTCCGGCCTTCTGTTACATTCTTTTATGCAGCCTTAGTTTGTATATTTTTAGAAGGAATAAACTAAAAGTACATTTTGAATAGCCAAGAGAACAACACAACTAAGACTTTGTGAGTAAATGAAAATGACGCTTCTGCTCTGTATGGGCACAGTGCAGATGGTTTGATGAGATTAAGTAAATCTTATATATATTTTGGAAAAGTGAAGACACCAGATGGAGTTTTCATTCAAAGTAAAGACCACAGAGAAACCTTTGCTTTCAGACTCAGACTGAAGTCCGGCTTTTTCTTGTTGGTTTTTCAGGAGTCGGGTTTGTCGCGTTGGCTCGGTGATCAGATGACGCCGCTCCACTCAATCCCTCCATGGGCCATCGCCATCATCCTCTGCCTGCTCGTTGCCACCTTCACTGAATGTGCAAGCAACGTTGCAACAGCAACTCTCTTCCTGCCCATCCTGGCTTCCATGGTACCAAAAACACAGCCAGCACAGACTATATTTGTTATTTGCAGATGTTCCTACAGATGTTTCATATCATAAGGTGACAGAGAACAGAAGGAGCTTCACCCTTGAACCACTGACAGACTTTTATTATGATACATCTAAACAGGAAGTGTTGAAATGTAACAGGAAAAAAGCCATTGAAGCCAGTTTATGGGTAAAGTTGATGACTCTGTTGTTTTCCCAACCCAGTCCCAGTCCATCAGCTTGAACCCTCTGTACGTGATGATCCCCTGCACCCTCAGCGCCTCCTTCGCCTTCATGCTGCCAGTGGCCACTCCACCCAATGCCATTGTGTTTTCCTCCGGTTTCCTCAAAGTGTCCGACATGGTGAGTTCTTCATTTCTTCCAGTTGGAAAGAAATAATCATTCTGATTCATTATGTCATCATAGCCCCCCCCCCCACTGTGCCCCCTACAGGCAAAAACAGGGGTGGTGATGAATATCATCGGCATCGGCTGCATTAGTCTGGCCATCAACAGCTGGGGTCGGGTCATGTTTTCTCTGGACACTTTCCCCTCGTGGGCCAACGTCACTGCACCCGTATAGGAGCAACATCCTCCCACATCTTTATTTATGCACATAAAGACCTTTTCAGATTTGATCTTTCAGCTCCAGCATCTGGCATTTCCCAGCCAGGAGTTTGTTTTTTATATTCGTGTTACACCCACAAGAAACATCATCTCGATTTTGTTGTTTGTGTCATTGTGCGTGTACACGTTCTAGTAAACTGTCTACAAAGTAGTAATAATGGCAATTAATGGACTTCCACACACAAGCAATGTAGTCGACGTTACCTTTGGTGGATTGAAAAACTAGATCTACCTTTATATGTTTGTACAGATGGTGTAAGAGAAATACACACAAACTGAGGTCACAGTATTCGTTCTTAGTGTCTTTAAAGCAATCTTAGGGCCAGACAACAGTGACAATAAGTCCCCAAGTTTTAAATAGATTCTCAAAATGTTTTCTGAGCTGGACTGTGGACTCTAACTACAAACATTTACATTCCTGTTGACCCTTTAATTTAAAAAAAGAACTCTTCAGTGATAATAATAATAATGGATTGCATTTATATAGCGCTTTTCGAGAACCTCAAAGCGCTTTACAATTCCACTATTCATTCACTCTCACATTCACACACTGGTGGAGGCAGCTACAGTTGTAGCCACAGCTGCCCTGGGCAGACTGACAGAAGCGAGGCTGCCATATCGCGCCATCTGGCCAACACCAGTAGGCAAGTAGGGTAAAGTGTCTTGCCCAAGGACACAACGACCCGGACAGAGAGCCCAGGGATCGAACCGGCGACCTTCCGGTTACAGATGCGATTCCCAACCCCCTGACCCACGGTCGCCCTAGCCACGATCTGTCAGTGCGCCCCAGGGCGGCTGTGGCTACAATGTAGCTGCCATCACCAGTGTGTGAATGTGTGTGACTGGGTGGATGACTGGATGTGTAAAGCGCTTTGGGGGCCTTGGGGACTAGTAAAGTGCTATACAAATACAGGCCATTTTTACCATTTTACCATATTGATGAAAATTTAACAGCTGAAAGAAACCTGAATTTCAACAAAAAAAAATCACCGGCTTTTAATTTGAAACATCTGCAGAAACCTGACTGTCAGTGGTGTAATATTATTTTGTTTAAAGGCAGTGAAACAGAAGAAGCTGTGAAGAATGAGAGGATGAAAGCACAGTGTGAGGAATGCGAGGAAACCACGGAAACATGGAAGAAGTTTAACAGAGGGTGAAAACAGGATGATTATAAAACACTTAGTGTTGTCTGTAAGAACCATGTCATTTAAAATTGTTCTTTTTGTTTGAAGTCCTGATATTTATTTGCTCATCATAAATGTGTGAAACTGCTTGTTAGCAGGCGTGCCACCGGGCTCTGTTCCAGGTCTGCAGTTTATGTTAATGAGACTGATTCTTCTGCAGATGATGCTGTATTAAAACTTTCTTCCAGATTGCTGGTCTTTTATTTTCTTTGTGATTATTTCACTGTTGGAGGACTGACTCTAGCACAGCTGCAGCAGAACTGTACTGACTGGGAAAATTCCCAGTGAAGAAACTATTTTCCCTGTGAACTGGAATTATTTGAGCATAATTACTAAATATGTTTCGCATTTTTAAGGTTCATATTTAAACATAATAACACCATTTTTATGCGAGCTGATGAGTGTTCTGTACATACATGACGTTTCAGAGTTTTGTACCATCTTGTTGACAGTTTTATTTCATATTAATAAAAATTGATCTTTAAATGCAGCTTTTGTAAATTCTGCTGTTTTTTTTTTTAAACAAAAATCTTCCAAAATGAACTAAAGTTAGAACAGAAACAAACAGAAGCTTGGACTTGATGTCCAAAACGTCTGTTTTATATTGAAGTGATATCAGCTGAAGTTTAACTGATGCCAGTGTAGCTGTTGCTGTTCTGAGAGTCTATTGTGCAAGTGGTGTGATATGCCCATGTAGAAAGGACGGCACTGCAACGCTGGACTTGCCCTTACTCTGGGCTCCCTCTTTATTCTGGCAACTGGTACAAAGAAAACAGCACACAGTCTTCATTAACAATCTGCAAAGCAACTGCAACATTCAGTTCACCAGCTTGGGAGTTTTTTTCCTTTTTCCTTTTCCAAACATAACACTTAACAAATGACTAAGATATATTTATACAACACAACATCAACAAAATCTTTCTTTTAAAAGTTCTAGCTGAAACCAAACTTGTGATCGTATAGTAGCAATATTATTTATTTATTTTTCTCCTTTTTCCTAACCAACAACAACAATAACATATAAAAACAGCTTTTCTATTATAAAACAATCATCATTGTTCATCATTTTTTTTCCTATACAACAGCATCAATTAAAACTTATACTTAACAGCGCCTACCTGGTACAAAGAAAACAGCACACAGTCTTCATTAACAATCTGCAAAGCAACTGCAACATTCAGTTCTGTTAAAAAGAATTAGAACAATCACAATCTCATAGAGAAGCATTAGAGCTGAGTGCAAGTCAAAAAGCACCCGACTAGCTAACGAGTATTAGCTTAGCATGCTAACTAAAAATGCTACTCGTGAATAAAGTTACTACCCATGCATCAAAATGCCTGTAACTTTCGGGATACATGCTAGTACTGCTTACAATCAAAATACATGTTGACAATTACCACTATGAGGGTGTTTTCATTAATACAATTACAAAATTGACAACAGTATCGCTCACTAGCACCTACCACCAGCTTGGGAGTTTTTTTCCTTTGCTGAGGCATGCGCTGTGCAGCAATTTGGAACCTTAACAGTTGCAGTTGCTGTGTTTGTCCACCAGGTGGCTCCAACTATTCACAAAGCACATCAATTTTGAGGAAATTCATTAAGCTATTTTCTAACTCTGTTACATCCACCCCCGCAGAATTTCACTCAAAATTAAAGATGCACAACCCACAGCATCCACCAAAATCAACAAAACAAAAGAGAAACCCAAAAGAAAACAGACCCGACATGGTTATATAGACACACCAACTCAAAAAGTATCCCCAAAAGGATGAAGCAGAGTGAGCGGCGCCAACTCACTACCAGCTCCTGGATGCAGGATGCCGTCTACACCCAGAATGGAACAAAGAATACACCAAACTGGAAACCACAATGTAGAAAATAAAAAAAACTTACTGAAAAGCCTGACGTAATGACTTAGAGACTTTGCCAATCATCTGACTTGCATCATTAACAACCTCTTGAGTGGACATTACATGGAGCAACCGATTGACTGGTTTGACAATGCGTCCAAAACGAGATCTGACTGGTTGTACATCGCCAGGACCAGAGTGGGTGGAAGGCGTGAGTTGTCTGTTCCCTCCCTGAGTGATAGTCGAGGGGGCCGATAAGCAGTCTCGTTCAGAGGTCACTGAACCGGCTTGATGGTGCAAATCACTCACACTCTCAGGCTCATCAGCCATGCTCAAAACATGACCAGAGGGCTCAGCGCCCTCACAGCTGTCCGAACGTGCAGCCGACAATTTGTCAACCCATTGCCGAGTTCTGTTCACAGAATCCCCACTCTCTGAGAAAGACAGCAATCCCGTCGCATCCATGGCATCGCCAGATCCAGCTTCAGAAGAAGACTGAAAGGTGCGATCTGCGTGACTGTCCACGTCCACAGGCAAGAAGTTAACAAGCATCAACAGGTTACGGTGCACAACCCTCTCCTGTCCAGTGATAGGATTCTTGATCACATATGTGTGAGTAGCAGGTTTCACACCAACGACAGTGTATATGGTGGACTCCCACCTGTCTGCTGTTTTTCGCTTCCCTCTCTCACGTCTGTTGGAAACCAGGACTCTATCACCCGTAGCGATCAAGTTCCCCTTCACACGGCGGTTATAGAGCTCAGCCTGACGTCTCTGTTCTTTGTCAACATGTCCTTGAGCAATAGCCATTGCCTCTTGAAGATCCTTTGTCAGGGACACCACGTAGCTATCATAACAACCGATTTCAGGATCTTTCAGTATGTTTTTGAACAGCACATCAACTGGAAGACGGGGGACCCTACCAAACATGAGATAGAAAGGAGCGTAACCTGTTGTCTCATGCACAGTACAGTTATACATGAATGTCAGGGTCTGGAGGCGCCGGGGCCAGTCGTGTTTCGCATCAGGAGGGAGGGCACGAATCATGTTGCCCAGTGTCCTGTTAAAACGTTCCACACTACCGTTGCCCATTGGATGGTACGGCATCGTCCGAGACTTCTTCACACCAGCAACCCTGAGCAATTCGGCAACCAGCTGACTTTCGAATGATGCGCCCTGGTCAGAATGGACCCTCTCTGGGAATCCATAAATGCAGAAATACTTGTCCCAGAGTTGCTTCGCAACCTGTTTAGCAGACTGATCTCGGCAAGGGAAGGCCTGGGCCATCCTAGTAAAATGGTCTGTCACTACCAGCACATCAACAGGTTTCTTGTTAGAATCCTCCGCAGTCCAAAAATCAATGCACACAATTTCCAAAGGTGCAGATGTCTTGATACTCTCCAGGGGTGCCCTCCCCTCAGGATCAGCTGCCTTACCAATGACACACCGCTGGCATTGTCGCACATAATCCTTCACATCTCTGTCAATGTGCGGCCAAAAGAACCTCTGGCGGGCCAGACACAAGCTCCTAAACTGCCCCTGGTGGCCAGCATTGTCATGTGTGTCCTGGAGGACCTCGGGTTTAAGGGCATCAGGAACAACAAATTGGTATCTCTTCTTCTTGGAGACCTGATCCCTAGATACTCTGTAAAGGACACCATTACACATCGTCAGTTTGTCCCAGTGTTTAAGGTACCTAATGACCATGGCACACTCACTGGATCTTTCCCTCCGGGAAGGTCGACGGCCACGTTCCACAAAGTACAGCACTCTGGAGAGGACAGGATCCCTCAACTGCCCCTCACGAAGCTCACCCTCAGAGAACACAGGTTGAGCATCCGTTGCAGGGAGAAGTAGCTGTGGAAGCTGTTGGAGGATGTCAACAGCACGCGTTCTGGCACCCGACTCCCAAAGGGTATGTGTCTCAAAGATGGCAGAGACCTCTTCTTTAGTCAAGGACTGGTTCTTAGCATGCACCGACACATTAGGCTCCTCCTCGACCTGGCCATCGAAGAGATGTCGACTGGAGTTCGACTGTCGAAATGCCTCCTGTACTGAGCCAACAGAGATGGGAAGAGCTTCTCCAACTAGGTTGCTATAGGGACAGCAGAGCAACCTCTCTCCGACAGCCAACTTCACAAACGGTCGACGGCTTAGTGCATCTGCGACAATGTTCTTAGAACCAGGGACATATTTGATATCAAACTCGTAAGATGCCAGCTTCGCCACCCACCGCTGCTCACAGGCGTCCAGATGAGGTTTAGTCATAATGTGTGTAAGTGGATTATTATCAGTCCACACCGTGAAGGCATGTCCCTTGAGCCAGTGGCTGAACTTGTCACACACAGACCATTTCAACGCAAGGAATTCAAGGCGATGAGCAGGGTAATTACGCTGGGCACGGGAAAGGGATTTACTGGCAAATGCAACTGGTCTAGCCACAAAATCACCTTCCTGAACTTGTGAAAGAACTGCTCCCAGCCCATCCAAGGAGGCGTCGGTGGACAAGACAAAAGGGCGAGCAAAGTCAGGATGGGCCAAAACTACTGAGGACACCAAAGCAGCCTTCAGATCCTCAAATGACTGTTGATGATCATGTGTCCAGTCAGTAGGTGTCAGCTTCCGAGATTGCATAGCACGGCTCACACGTGCCCGCCCCTTGCGCTTCTGCTTCTGGCCAGACAGAAGGTCAAAGAGGGGCCTTGCCAAGGCAGAGCAATTGGGCACAAAATGCTGGTAATAGTTCACCATCCCCAGAAATGATCTGACACGGGACTGTGACGGGGTGATCCCATCAGGCTCCATTAGGTCCGCAATGGTCATATTGCTGACAGCCTCGACCTTAGCAGGATCTGTGGACACACCAGACTCATTAATGATGTGCCCGAGGAATTTCATCGTCCTCCTGAGAAGCCAGCACTTCTTTGGGGCCAATTTCAGGTTGTGTTGGCGAAGTCGGCTGAAAACCATTTCCAATCTCTCCAAAGCCAACTGCTCAGATGGTGCAAAGACCAACAGGTCATCAAGGTAGCACAGCAGGCTGAGGAAATTTTGATCGCCAAAAATGCAGGTCATCATTCTCATGAAGCTGGCTGGGCTGTTGCACAAACCCTGAGGGAGGCGGTTATACTCGTACAAACCCATGGGTGTTGTGAATGCAGAGTATTTGCGATCCTCCTCATGTAGCGGCATGTTATAGAAGCCAGAAGTCAAGTCCATCGTGCTAAAAAACGCATTGCCACCAAGGGCTGCCAAGCAATCAGCTTGATGTGGCAGGGGATGAGCGTCCTTTAGCGTCCGCCTGTTGAGCCATCGAAAATCGGTGCACACTCGCAAGTCGCCATTTCTCTTCCACACAAGGACAAGAGGTGAGGCAAACTCGCTAGTAGACTTCCTGATTATGTCTCTCTCCTCCATCTCGTTAAGAACCTGGCGGAGCTTGTGGTATTCGGCAGGAGGCACACGCCTGTAGGGGAGACGAAATGGCCTGTCATCTGTCAGTCGAATCCTGTGTACAAAGCCCTTAGCCTCACCACAGTCCAGATGATGGCGGGAAAAGACATCTTGATAATTGACCACAAGGTCAGCCAACTTTTCTTGCCAGTCCGATGACACATCACAGGATTTCAGGTCCAGGTCACCCAGGCCAACACGGTCCAGCCTCCCCTGTACAGTACCAACATCCACTGTGGGTACAGATGTCCCAGTGGGCTCTGTACGAGTAGACTGTTGACTGAGCTCTGGAACCTCCATATCCTCCAATGCAAGGCAGGTGTAGACATCAGCAAGCTTGGCATTCCTCCGCAGAATAACAGGGTTGTCTGTGACATTAAGGAGCTTGAGTGGGACCCACCTGTCTCCCCAGAGAGGAGTCACCACTCTAGCGACCATGATGCCCCTGGGTGCAGAGCGAGAGGTGGTTGGCTCAGTAACTACAGTAGAGCCGGGAGATATCTTAACATCTTTCGGAAGTTTCCCCCATACAAGAAACTCACTGTTACCTGGCAGGGTGACAGCCCTGTTGCACCTGACTGTGCCCACTTTGTCTGGTATCTCAGTACCAGACCAGCGTTCCAGGCCAGCAAGCAGAGAGAGGAACTGTTCAAGTTCCTGATGCCCTGAACGCGACATCGAAACTGCCTCCCAGTAGCTTGCATCTTTCTTGAACTGACGGATTAAATGTCCTATGACATTCGAGCCAACTATTAAGTCATCTTGTTGATTCTCAACAACAAAGGTTGGAACCAAGATACGACACCCATACACTTCCATGTCAAGCTCCACCACTGATTTAGGCTTCACTCGTACACCACCACAGCCAACAAAAACAACAGTGGGCGCCCCCTGATTTCTCAAATCAATAGCACCAGCAGCAGCAAGCCTCTGCAGCGCTACTTCACTCAAAGAACAGGCCATTGAACCACTATCCAACATAGCACCAAGGGATGACTTGCCTCCAATTGTAACAGGAGTGTAGAACAGGCTGTCACTGCTGCTGATTCTCTGTGTGTCCTGAAAAATAACTCTCTCAGACTTGTCTAAGTCCTTTACATTGTCATACAGTTCTGCTGCATCATGTCTGTGGGAGTGTTCTTCATGACCTGTACAGCCTCCCTCAAAGCACAGGTCGTCTAGTTTCCCTGGGCATTGTCACCCGTAGAGGCCCCATTGGCACACGAGCGACGTGTGTGACCGGGCTGAAAGCATGTGAAACAGAGTCGGGCAAAGCGGCAATGGGACTGTGTAGTGTGGTCCTCCTTATTACAGACCTGACAGCTCCTGCCATTGAACAAAGGGGCCCGATTCTGTACTCGTCTGCCACCCTGCCGTGAGGGGGAATGTCCATCCCCAGCCTTCGCTTTATTCAACAGCTCCCTGAGCATCGACATCATCTCACCAAGCACAGCATTGTCGCTGGGCTGCTGACTGTGGGGGAACTGCTGCTCAGGAGCAGGGAGGGCAGACTGCTTCTGGTAATGCAGGGGAATAGTCTGGCATCTATTCTGAGTTGAGGTCGTCGGATTCCGTTCCCCATCCTGTGACAATAGAGGAGGAACAGTGGGACAGCTTGGAGCAAGAAACATCTGCTGCGTCTGGGACAAGAGAGGAGAGGGTGAGACAGAGGGTCCTACCCCAGGTGACGGGGGTGACGTAGGAAGCGCGTCAACACCAGAAGACTTCCTGTCATCGTTATTCAAGAGCTCAACACGCGTGTCATCACGAATTAGCGCTGCTGCATGGGCCTCAACCACGCGCACTCTCACAGAAGACACCCTCTCGCGCCGATACTCATCTATCCTCTCCTGAATCTCCTTGCACGTCCACTCATGTATCTGTTTGTACTTAAACACAGATGCGAGCTCAGGATCTGGGCAGTGTTTCACAAACATTTTAGCGATCTCACCACCAATGTCCTCCATTCGCCTGCCTTGACGCTTCAAACCTTCCTCAGCCATATCAGCAGCCTTGTTGAGGCGTATCCAGTAATCAACAGGATTCTCCCTGTGAGAAGGCAGAGTTGAGTAGAAGTCCTGCAGGGGTAGGCAAGAGGAAGTGCTGCTGAAGTACCTTATCAGCATGTTGAATATGACATCAGGGGCGCAGGAAGTAATAAGCGCAGGATCACTTCTCAAGCCTATCTTAACTACATCCCTGGCCTTCCCCATTAGCCTCCCCATCACCTCCTCTGTCTGCAACGACACATCAAGACTCTGCTTCCTGATGTATGATTTCATCAACTCAACCCATTCAGTCACTGTGTACTTGTCTGTACCATCACCCCTGAAAATGACAGGTTCCCTGTCGGATTTTACAATAACACTGAATTGAGTGTTTTCACTAGGTGTATTCGTATCGCCACCCGAATGTGAAGTCTGGTTATGTGAGTGAGCATTATTTCGGTCGACATCACCAACAGCTCCACTAGACATAAGTCTGGCCGCAATAGATTCACCTATCTGTGAACCAAGTTGAAAGATCATGTCACTAAACTGGTTTAATGTGTCATTCCCATCACCGGGAGTGGAGTGACGTGCTTCGCCCCGCACAAATTGCCCCACGGGAGAATTATCCGGATCTAAATCCGACCCAAAGGCTCCAACCCTCCCAGGCAACACAGGTGAAGCTCCCTCATCCCTCCCAACTGACCCATGTGACAGTAAATGAGCACGTGCTGCACCTCTACCCCGCCCAACAGAGGAGAGAACATTTTCACATATATCACTCAGCTGGAATTTGCTTGCCATATTAGCATATAAACAGAAAAAAAAGGAAAAGCAAGAAAAACAAACCAAAACAAAACGTAGACAATAACAAATATTCAGAGTTGCAGGTGTCAGCACAAGCAGTCCGGAGAGAGTCCCATCAAATCAAAGAACAAACAGTCCAGTACCTCAACGTAATTCACAGTCCAAGACGAGCAAAGGATGAATCTTTAAGCACAATACACTGCAACCTGGGTTGGAGATCTGCATCAAGTTGATCTCAAATCACAGAGTCACGGCACCAATGTAGCTGTTGCTGTTCTGAGAGTCTATTGTGCAAGTGGTGTGATATGCCCATGTAGAAAGGACGGCACTGCAACGCTGGACTTGCCCTTACTCTGGGCTCCCTCTTTATTCTGGCAACTGGTACAAAGAAAACAGCACACAGTCTTCATTAACAATCTGCAAAGCAACTGCAACATTCAGTTCACCAGCTTGGGAGTTTTTTTCCTTTTTCCTTTTCCAAACATAACACTTAACAAATGACTAAGATATATTTATACAACACAACATCAACAAAATCTTTCTTTTAAAAGTTCTAGCTGAAACCAAACTTGTGATCGTATAGTAGCAATATTATTTATTTATTTTTCTCCTTTTTCCTAACCAACAACAACAATAACATATAAAAACAGCTTTTCTATTATAAAACAATCATCATTGTTCATCATTTTTTTTCCTATACAACAGCATCAATTAAAACTTATACTTAACAGCGCCTACCTGGTACAAAGAAAACAGCACACAGTCTTCATTAACAATCTGCAAAGCAACTGCAACATTCAGTTCTGTTAAAAAGAATTAGAACAATCACAATCTCATAGAGAAGCATTAGAGCTGAGTGCAAGTCAAAAAGCACCCGACTAGCTAACGAGTATTAGCTTAGCATGCTAACTAAAAATGCTACTCGTGAATAAAGTTACTACCCATGCATCAAAATGCCTGTAACTTTCGGGATACATGCTAGTACTGCTTACAATCAAAATACATGTTGACAATTACCACTATGAGGGTGTTTTCATTAATACAATTACAAAATTGACAACAGTATCGCTCACTAGCACCTACCACCAGCTTGGGAGTTTTTTTCCTTTGCTGAGGCATGCGCTGTGCAGCAATTTGGAACCTTAACAGTTGCAGTTGCTGTGTTTGTCCACCAGGTGGCTCCAACTATTCACAAAGCACATCAATTTTGAGGAAATTCATTAAGCTATTTTCTAACTCTGTTACACCAGGCTGTATGGAGGACCACAAGAGCCACGCGCATCGAAATAAAAAGTTCTGTGCTTAATTAATGAATTGTAGAATAAAATCTGTATTTGTAAATTCATTTTTGAATTCCAATTTAATAAACTGCATTTCAACTCCAGAGAATACCACCTGGTTCAACAATCTTTTCATCTGATAATTGGGAAAACCGTTTTCTTCTGAGAGATGCTGCTAGAGCTGAAATTGAGCCCAAAGAAACAACAAAGTTCAGTTCCTCTGGATTTTCCATGGAAAATTGTTTTTTCACTCATCCAGGTGACTTCTCCGGTGTCAGGGATGAGTGATGAATGTATCTCCTCACCAGTGTTGGGAAGGTTACTTTTAAAATGTATTCCATTACAGATTACAGAATACATGCCCCAAAATGTATTCTGTAACGTATTCCGTTACGTTACTCAATGAGAGTAACGTATTCTGAATACTTTGGATTACTTAATATATTATCATGCTTTTTACAACTACGTGAATGTACTATTGCTGTGTGATTTATTACTATTACTGAAGGTCCGCGACTCCGAACTGTAGTAAAGGGACCTCTGACTAATACGGCGGGGTCCCTGTCGGCTCGTAGCCGAAAAATAGCTTTACTTTGTTGTGTGGGTCAACTTTGCTAGCAGAGACAGAGAGAGGCGTTGAAAGGCTGCTCCAACGGAACTTATTGTTTTCGGAGGAAAACACGAACACGGTGTACAGTCGAGTCTTAATAGCTTACTTACAACTGGGCTCGTCAGGCACTCGTCTTGGCTGAAGTGGTTATTATTATATTTACATGCTTCCAGCTCCCGTTTTTCCTCGATGACAGCTCGTACCTTTCCACTCCCCTTTTTCTCCCTCCTCGCGCTCACAGACACATAACGTGTATGGCAGTGCATTCTCCCTGCAGCACGGACTACACTGCCCATGATGCTACATTCTTTAGAGCTATGCTTGTAGCATTCTGCCTGTTAGCTTAGCACAACAACAACAACAACAACGAAAAGGCCTCTCTCACCCAGGAAACACACAGTCACAGAGAGAGAGAGAGCGTCGCCCTGTAACCATGGCAACCGTAACGCTGCCGCCTGGAACAACAGAACGTAGCTGTCAAACAAAACCCAAACAGTCCTGACCCCAGGGGCGGAGCGTGGGGGTGGCTTACGGGGCTTAAGCCCGGGTTGTTTTGTCAGAAGCCCGGGGTATTTTGGAGTGTAATTTTTTCATAGTTAGATGCCTGGCTGACAACTGTATAAAACAAAAAGTACACACAATATTCGAAGCACATAGTGCACACTGTGGGAATTTACGACTGTGCGTGAATCCCCCCCTGATATTGGTATGATCCAAGCTCAGGCACTAAGCGACTGAGCGAGGGGGCGGGGGGAGCTGCTGCCCGTGAGTGCGCTGTTGGAGAAACAGAGCCAGCCATACTAAGGAGAGCTTAAGTTTGAGCAGGTACCAAAGCAAATCATTCGTACTGTACAAATAATGTAAATATGACGGTGCATCACGAAAGATTGATATGAAACTGATCACTTGACCAATATTATTTTACTTGCTCTTCAAGTGAATCAACAAATGGCGAAATGAAAAGCCGAACAAATGCTATTTTTTAGAGAGTCTTAGCTTACGTGTGTTTATTTCATATTCTCAGTTCATATACCCTCCCGACTAAATCGGTTTCAGTTATGTACTGAAATATAAGAATGGACATTAGAGGCTTCTTTCAAAGAAAAAACTCAGGTAAATGTTATTTTATATATTATGCTTTGTATGTTGTTCAGTATATTTCTATGCAAAACAAGAGGGGTTTCAGTACACAGCAGGATATTCACATTTATAACCAGATATTTACACTTTAGGGAGAAAACATAAAACATTTTTACTGTACAACATCAATTTAGAGTAAACTTTTGTTTTAGATAAATATTGAAATATATTTTGAATGAGTTAAATGTCAGAATAAAGAGAGACAGAGCTGTCTATTTTTTATCACTTTCATTAAATGTAGGAGTACATGTACACTAAGTTTATTGTTAATTAATAAGAAAACTCCAGAGGATTCCATTCTGAGCTGAAGAAGCTTCTGATAGGTTAGTAGAGTCCATGTGAGTAAATTGGTGGCACAGCTGTGGATGCATATAAGGCAAAACACAGAGCCTGTTTCTGTGACATGGGAACATCAAGAGATGTCAACAAAACAGCAGGAACAGAACTGTGGAGCTCCATAAGTGTGGCTCAGTTTGAATACAATTTGGTGCCATTTGCAATTAAAAAACACAGACAGTTTCTCTCTTTACTCTTAAAGTTAACAAATATGTTTTTATATTTATCTAAAAAAATAAACATTTAGTCTGATTTGATGTTACAATTAAAAAAGTGTTTGTGTTTTGATCTGAAGAGTGTGTAAATATCTGGTTTCAACTGTATATTTGATGATTGTCAGCACAAAGAGGGAACAAGAGCAGGTGAGACACACATGTTAGTCAAATGGTTGCTTACTAAAAGTATCACCGTATCATAGGTCCTCATGTATCTCGTACCTCGTGTTTCTTTTTAGGTTTGCTATTTTTCAAATTCTATATTTATTAAGTTATGCAGGCTTGTTTGCACAACAAGGCTAAATAATTATATAAACTTTTCTCAATCTAAATATTGTACTTTGGTAGAATTAAATAAATAAGTGTAGTGCAGGTCTATGATGATTTTTAGTGCTGCTATCATCTAGTTCTGATTGTGGTTCTGTCTTGGTTAAGTCCTCAGTAGTCCTGCTTTTGAACTGTTGTAGTCCTGTTTTAATTCTGGATCAGTTCTGGGTCTGGTTGAATCGGGGTTTAGTCCTCGTGTCTTGATACAGCCCGACTTTGTTCTGTCTTGCTGCTCAATTAAAAAACTAGTTTAAGGTGTCCTGCATGTGTGATATATATTTCCCTATATGAAGTCATTCTTTTTTGAACAAAACTCAAAACAGAGCCAATTAATCTTTCAGTCATTTCTACACCCCCCCCCCTCAAAAAAAAAAAAAATCCCACATGCATACCACCCTTTAGGGCTAAGCCCCGGGTGTTTCAAATGTCTGGCTCCTCCTCTGCCTGACCCGCGACAAAATGAAACAGGAAAGTACCGCAGTGTAATCCATTTATTTCAACAAAGTAACTGTATTCTGAATACCACCTTTTTAAACGGTAACTGTAACGGAATACAGTTACTCATATTTTGTATTTTAAATACGTAACGGCGGTACATGTATTCCGTTACTCCCCAACACTGCTCCCACTGGAAACCATTGTGTCCAGTTAAAGTCAATCGACTTTTGTAAAGGAGAGTTGTTAGATGCTGTGCTCATGAGGACAATGGTTTTTAACTTGCAGCACAACACAAAGCTGCCGTACTGGATCAACGATCAAAACACTTAATTGAGCAGAATTAGGTCAAAATGTAATATCCTCATATGATGACACATCACACATGACCAGCATTGTTCTAAGAATGCAAACTTTCTTATTGGACGTTTCCACAGCTGCCAGAAAGGGACAGATTTCTGGCTGCTCTTAACGAGTGCTCGTTGCTCTCGTTTTCTTTGGAATTCCTGCACAGAGGATATAACACCCATGATAAGCACTGAGGTGCGTCCTTGTCAGCAATCAGCCATCCTCAGCTTCCAGGTTAGGAAAAGTGGAACCAGAAGATATTCAAATGCATCTCTCCACAGCTGCCGATGAATTCTACAAAAAACAAAGTTTGTTAAAAACATTTGCAGGTGAATCACCACTGATTTATCACTGACATCCATTTACTCAAAGATTACTGACAAGTGGACAACTAGAATATATAGTTTATAATTTCAACAATGTACTGTAAAAAATGGAACTTTATATGACAAACGTGGTGCTTGTGGAATTTTTAACAAGGACCCTACAAAACTTTACAGTACTCATGCTGCCAAACTTCTGACAGCTAGGTGTGCAGTTCCTGCTTTAAATGCATTCACTGTTAAGATTAAGGAATCTAAGTGATAAGAGGCCAGAAGTGTTTGAACTCGCTTATGAACCTAAATCACTGAGGCCGTCTCTCCTGCATGAAGTCCAGGTGCTGGTTTTCCAGTGTGTGCGTCTGATGCCCCAAAGCTGCCTCAGAGCTGTAACACCATCAATGGCTGCAGTATGGAACAGATGTGGGTGTGTCCTCATCTCCCAGAGTCCAAACCGTCATCAAACAGCCCTACAGACACAAAAACTGTCCCTGTGTGTTGGCCCTGCGACAGACTGGCGACCTGTCCAGGGTGTACCCCGCCTCTCGCCCTATGACAGCTGGGATAGGCTCCAGCGCCCCCCGCGACCCTGAAAAGGAGAAGCGGAAGCGAATGGATGGATGGATTAATTAAATATGTCAATAATTATTAAATGTGCCAATAATTATTGAATTAAATGAGTTGTAAATATTTATTTAATTAATTATTTAATGGTGTATTTATTAATTCATTATGTCAGTCCTGGCGTTCCATATCTGTGGGAGTCTGAAGGCGCTTATCTTTTGCCTGCTGTTGCCTCCCTCTTGAGGCCAAACAACGAACAGCAGGCAGCGTAAAGCGACGTGGATGTCGCGAAGGCGGAAGTTTAACGTTTTACGTTTTAGTCTGCACACGTTTGATGGCGGCGATTAAACCCGAAAAGGGCAAAACCCGGCTTTCTGTTCTTATTTGTGCTTCTTAAGTTTTTATACAGTTTATCTGACATTTAAGTCCTTCATCTACATACTGCTGCCTTCAGGCTGTAGCCATGGAAACAGGTTTGTAGCAGATTGTTTGGTCAATGCTAATCTGCTAGGCTAATATTTCCTGTAAGACAAAACGCCATAAATAAATCCGTAAGTTTTACTTTGTTGGCTTTAAAAGCGTGTCTGTGAGCAGCTGATGGTATTTACATGTGCTCCGTCTTGTTTTTCTACTTTGACTACGAAGCATTCCGCAAACAGACAAAGCGGCGTTAAATTGAATGGAGTCTGGCGGCGCTGGGATTACGAGTTTTATTTAAGGGAGTTAAAGGGAGTAAAGGTTCTGGTTGTTTTTAAATGTAATTGAATGTGTTGTTAAAGACGTTGGTACACTCATGATTAGCTTTAAGTCAGGCTGCAGAGTGTCGGCCTTTTCTGTCCTGATCACAACGTCCCAAGAAATTATTCCGATTGACAACAAACCTGATTTATCAGCTAACGTAAGTGTGTTTGAAGATGACCTGGCATGGACGCTGAAGACTGTACTCCGAGACTCGCTCTTTAATTCGGCTCTCAATAATTCATCCTTATATTAAATTTAATTTCCGAGCTGCCTGTTTAAAGTTTTCAGGTTGAATTAAAACAATGTGCCTCTAAATTGCTTTTTTTCTAATGGAGTCTGGTATAGAAACATGCGTTCTCGTGGGTGTGTTACGTTGGCGTGTGTGTAGTGTGGATTGAATCCTTCGAGATATTATTGAGGTTTAGATTTAATGTAATTAAATAATAGAAGTTAAAAGCATGTGCTCCTGATGATCTCAGGATAATCTGTGCTGTGGGTTTGAATGTCGTGTTGCTGATTAACTCGTGTGCTTCCCGGTGCAGACGAGCAGGCCAGGAACCGTTTCCAGTTGGAGCTCGAGTTCGTCCAGTGTTTGGCGAATCCCAACTACCTGAACTGTGAGTGACTCTGTGATCAGAAACTCGCAGCTTCACATTTGCCAGAGTTTAACGTAGGTTTTGTGTGTTTGTTTCCAGTTCTGGCTCAGAGAGGCATCCTGAGGGACAGATCCTTCATCAACTACCTGAAGTACCTGCTGTACTGGAAGGAGCCTGAGTATGCCAAGTTCCTCAAGTACGGCGACGTGTTTGATCCTCAGTTTAGATGATTTTCTCTTTGAGGATAAAGTTGTGATGTTTGTAAACCCTTCTGTCAGCTGACCTCTGCTCTGTGACTCCGCCCCCTGCAGGTACCCCCACTGCCTGCACATGCTGGAGCTGCTGCAGTACGAGCACTTCAGGAAGGAGCTGGTGAACGCTCAGTGCGCCAAGTTCATCGACGAGCAGCAGCTGCTGCACTGGCAGCACTACTCACGAAAACGCATGCGGCTGCAGCAGGCGCTCGCTGAGCAAACGCAGGCGCAGCCACAGACGGCCCCGCCGCACGGCAATGCTGCCGCAAAATGACGACGGAGTTGGAGTGCTGCTGGGATACCGAGGTTATTTCTCCATTCACGTGAACATTAAAGACCGTGGGGGAGGAACTGAGGTGGGAGCTGATCAGCTGATGGGAAGCATCAAGCTTTCAAGCTAAAATTTCTCCTGGATTTATGGATGTAACTATTTCCTGGAACTTGTCAGTCCTATGGTCTCAGCAGGAACAGACTGAAAACAAAAAGGCAGCAGAGGTTTTCATTTAAAGTCCTGCTGCTCAGCTGCAGAGTGAGCTCCTGCCTGATGGGGGCGTGCTTTTATCTGCGGCGATCACCTGAGTGTGACTGAAGTGTTCCGGGAGAGGGGAGTGGCTCGGCCTGTTTTCATCCTTTGTTCTAATAAAATGTTTGAAATGTGAAGAGTTTGTTTCTGTTTGCGTGTTGATTAAACCAATAAAGTTATGCAGGCTTTCTTTGAGTTAGTCTGCTCAATAACAACAATGACCTACCTCCTTTTCCTAACCACTTTTCTTTGACCTGAAATATCCTGACGTGAGGGAAAGAGGAGGTGCTCTGATGCAGGTCACATGAACAAGATCTCACTTCATCACAAAGTTTCCCTCCATCGTCACTTCTACAGCAGAGCATTAAACAGTGATTCAGTGAGGGTAAATGGTAAATGGCCTGTATTTATATAGCACTTTACTAGTCCCTAAGGACCCCAAAGCGCTTTACATATCCAGTCATCCACCCATTCACACACTGGTGATGGCAGCTACATTGTAGCCACAGCCACCCTGGGGCGCACTGACAGAGGCGAGGCTGCCGAACACTGGCGCCACCGGGCCCTCTGACCACCACCAGGTGGTCATGATGTGCATTTAAAGAGGAAACTCAATATTTCTTTTCTATTTTTAGATCCCGTTAGATTTAGATCCCGAAAACAGATCCGATGGAAAAGAGCAGAGCAACAAGACAAAGCATCCCTGGCTGCAGAGCCTTGAGCACAAACACAGACAGAGAGCCCTCCTGGACCCTCTGTTTATTGACTGAGGGTGCGTTGTTACCTGCTGCTCTCACCTGTAAGAGTGTAAGCGCGTGTTTATGACAGGACATCTAAAGCAGCGGGAACCAAAACGGATGAAGGACCGAGGACTGAACGTGCAGTGAGGAGTGCAAACACCATTCTCAGAGGTCAGCTGGCTGATACCGCTAACAAACATTTTATTATAAAATTAACTTCAAAAGAAACCCGGACATGTAGTTTAAGTCATTTTTGTTAAATACTGACACGATAAGCAGCCGTAATAGGATGGTTAATACACTAAAACCTAAACTATCATCGAACTATTTTTTCAAAATAATAAAGTCCGTTTATCTAAAAACAGGAAGCGTTGATCGGAGGACTGTTCAGCTAAAATAAATACACAAATAGTTCGATAGATAAATAAAATAATACCAGCAATAAAATGTAACAGAGGAAACAAAATCATAATAATACATCTGAGTAAAGTAAATCCACTCAGGAAACTAAATGAAGCTAAAATGTATTGAAAATAGAATAAAATAAAATATTATTTTTGCCGTTTTCTGGCGCTAAACGTCCTTATCTGCTTTTATTGTGAAGGACTCCGGAAGTTTTTTGATTACGTTAGCGGAAGACACGGGACCGTTTTCTCCGTAACACCAGGGCCGTTGTGCGGTAACCGAGCGGTGTTGAGACGTGAGTCGTGCCTCGGTACCTGGATGGACGCCCAGCGGTTCAGTTAGCTAACGTTTAAGCGATGTTTTCGCTGATTTCCGCGGACACCGGGACGGGAAACGGTTGAGCGGGACGACGGTAACTCCTTGTTTCTTCATCATCACTGATTAATCGGGGTGTTTTGTTTAAAAGTGCCGACTTTAATGTAGCAACGGAGCGATCTGCACTGACAGGTAGACTTAAAAAGTTTGTGGCCGCCTGGTGTGGGCATGCGCAGTTTGCAATATGGGGTTGAATAAACGTGATTTATGAAACTGTGGCTGAGTTAGCTTGTTAGCATTCTGATAAGGGAGTTGTTCATATTTGCTCATCTGTGAAGTGTGGAGGAGCGGAGCTAATGGCTCGGACTGTAAAGTGGCAGCCTGCAGGTCCAAGTCCAGGCTGGGTTAAACTGTAAATTAGAGTCACAGCGTCACCTGTGACCTTTAGACTCACATACCTTTTATTCTTTGACTCTAACAGGGTTCAAAATAATCAGAGCTTCAGTTCCGCTAGTTTCAACTCCTGCCTCTTTATACCAGTTTTCTTCTGATTGGCTGCCCCTCATAAACAGAACATTTAATCAGCAGGTGGGCGGGGCTTCTTCTGGAGCGCAAAGCCAAAACCAGCAAAATGATCATTTTGATGCTCGGAAATATTTCACATTAATCAGTTATCACCTAGTTATCCGTCTGTGTGCTGTGTTTGATGTGAGCACGTAGCACTGGAACATAGATTTACAACAGGAAATGAGGTGGAGCAGATCAGCACGTACTGTATTCATACAGCATGCACACTCATGTTTACTCACTGTGATAACCAGACCTCATCTCGAGCGTTTGTGTCTCCGTGCTCAGTTCAGGTGGAGTCACCAGCACAGACCTGATGTTGCAGCGGGTGGCGGTGGTCGGTGCCGGAGCAGCCGGACTCTGCGCGGCCAGGCACATCCTGTCCCGTTCAGGCCGCTTCGCTCCTCCGGTGGTGTTCGAGCTCTCTGAAAACGTAGGCGGCACCTGGTGTTACGACGAACGTGTTGGAAAGCTTGATAACGGGCTGCCGGTGCACAGCAGCATGTACAGAGACCTCAGGTAGGCTCACCTGTCTGCACACCATCGATGGGCTCGCTGCGAGGGCCGGCTCCACGTTTCACTAGAGCAGCTTTGCATAATTTATGTTGTAAAGTCATCCTTAACGCTTCAGTCCTGACTCGACTAAAGCCTAAAGTCACAGTTGTTTCTGGTCCTTTCCTGTGGGCTCGTTCTCTCTGCAGTCTCCTACATTGACATGAACATGAGAGAAAGGCTGAGCTGCAGTGAAGTTTCCTTTCTGTGCTCGCAGTTAATGTTTTCTGATATTCGGACAGGACCAACCTGCCCAAGGAGGTGATGATGTTCCCGGACTTCCCCTTTGAACCCCAGCTTAGCAGCTTCCTGCCCCATCAGGAGGTCCAGAGGTACCTGGAGAGGTACTGCCAGAGCCACGGCATCCGGCCTCACATCCGGGTGAGTCGCCCGGGATTCTTCTGAGTCAGATTTAAGCTGCTGGCTCTCATAACACAGTCTGTGATGTCATGTAGTGAAGGGTGCAGGTGGCTGCTTTGTGATACGTGTAGACTTTACGATTCAGTTAAAATCTTTATCGATGGCAGCATTTTGTATTTAATGCCCTTCGAGTGCAGAAAGGAAAATATCGACTCAGTAATGTTTTATTCCTTTCTTTGTTTTATTGTAGAGTCTTTACAGTATAAAGCGCCTGGAGGCAGCTGTTGTTTTAAATAACATTGATTGGATTGAAAATTGAAAAATGTCTGCATCTGTAAAAAGTAAGAGTGTGGAGTTTGTGGGAAAGACCACAGCCGTGACCATGGAGATGTTAACTCCGAGCCACAGTCTGAAGCGAGGCTCCAACCAGCTCGACTGCTTCTTGTATTTAACCAAGAGAGTAAAATCTGGTTCAACAGAGACCTGATCAGGATCACAGACGCACTCTGCAGTAGAAGATCTGAGGTTTCAAGTTTCCCAGCTGGATAAAAGCAGCTTTCGTTCGTTTGAACTTTCTGTTTTAACTCCTGGTACCAGAAACACGAGCGACAATCCCTACAGCTGTTCATAGGCAGTAAAGATAATCAAGGCGATTACCCAGCATGCTTTGTACATGAAAATGTACCAGCGGTGTTGCTTCCTCAGGCTTAATGAAAGCTGTTCATAAAGCCTGGTGTGACACACCGAACTCAAACTCAAAACAAAGTTTTCATTTCCTTTTTCTTTATTCATCATCTCATTTATCTTCCCTCTGCAGGCACACGCTGTATTAAATAAACCATAAAACCCAAATAAAGATCCAGCAGTTACACAAACACTACGTCACAGCACTAAACACAAAGTCCATCCATCCAATAGTAGTCCTGACCTGGTTAATGTTACGTGGCTGGTTATTTTTCAGAATCCCTGAAAGAAACAAGTGTGATTGTGGTTTGTTGTCCTGAGTTTTTTTAGTTCTGGTTTATGAAGCCGTGACAGTGATCTGATTGGCTGTAACAGGGTGTTAAACATAAGGAAACATCGCTGCATCCAGGAACAGCCTGATGCTTCGTCACTGATGGAGTTTCTAATATGACTAAACTGCTCTCTAGTATAAAGCCAACACCTGAGTACCTGCCACCGGTGTGGACCCCAGGCTCATCAGAGACTTGGAGACGACTTCAGCTCCGTCAATAAAAATCTGCTCGCCTTGAATTTTCTAAGAGATCTGATTTGTCTCAAATATGATACAATACAAAAGTAAACCTCCCGCGGCGCCACTTTCCTCACTGTGACTCTTTTTGTCAGTTCAACACTGTCGTGGAAAGCGTGAAGCCCGTCAATGTGACGACAGAGGGCGAGGTGGAGGAGAGGACGGCGTGGGAAGTGACATCATCTGATTCTTCAGGTCATCAGAAAACTGAGACGTTTGACTCTGTCTTCGTCTGCTCGGGGTGAGATCACACACTGCGTTCTGTCTAATGACCAGCAGGGGGCGATGGCAAATAAAAGTAATAGTGCAGAAACATATGAATCTGGTTCTGTGACCAACACTTCGCCCATGAGTTGATGGTCTCAGACGTAGTTTAAAGTTTCATTAAATCAAAGGTTAAACTACAGCATCTCATTGGCTAATGAGCCGTAACACCTGGTCAGCGTGTGGCTGCGATTCAACATATTTGCATTCACTAATTATTCCAGAGTGGAACTTTAATACGATGTCTTTTTTTAAAAGTCTTTAAATGTTGACATTTACAAATAAAAGTGTGAATCTTGTGAAGTCTAAGATTTTGTGTTTTGGAGAAAGAAAAAGATTTTATCCAAAAGCAGAAAGTTACAAAGTGTGTATTAAAGCTCTTAATTTGAAGGTGAGCATTTTATTTTGAAATGACTCTGTAGGCTTTACTTCAGAATAAAAGCCTCTGCCCCCTGCTGCCACTTGAGGGTGCCAAAGCTCTGAGTTCACCTGCTTCAGCGGCTCTTATTATTTTGACTCTTATTCTCGTCTGTTTTAAAGGCACTACTCAGACCCTCACATCCCACTCATACCAGGCATCGAGAACTTTAAAGGTAAAACAAACATTTATGCCTTCATAACAAAAACAAAGCTTTTACAACATGCAAGTATTTTAATGAAAAGTTCCTGATATGATAGAAATTAGTTTTTCTGAGGAGATTGAATGAATGCAGTGAACTGCTGATGACTTCATCAGGTTTATTCTTGTGTTTAAGCCTCAGTAACATCTGTAAACACTCAGTCGTGATTAGCATTAATCTGTGTCAGTTTAGTAAATCGAGGTTCGCTGGTGCTAGATTGGATCAGCGGAAGGACTGCGCTCAGAGCTCAGTCCTCTCCTTTCTGTCTGCTGCACACTGAAGGTGTGGACAGTTTTGCGAGTTCACAGCAGATCGTGACACTTCAAACTGAGCCGCATCGGTGTGAGCTTCAGGAATGTTCGTGTGGCTGGTTAGACACACCAGCATTGTTCTCATTTTGTGCTGAATCCCCACAAAGCGTACCTCCGGGTGTGTTCAGACACCTCCGGGAAACCTTCGTGTTTCAGTCAGTTGGTAAAATCAGAGGTTTCAGAGGCTTCTGGACACCAAAGAAGTTTGAATGAAAGCTCAACAGGCAGCTCAGCCAAGTCAGTCAGAGAGACTTTATTTATCTCCAAGGGGCAATTAAGACAGACACCCTGCCGACCGTATATACAATGCACAAACATCACATTGGGGAGACCGGTCAGGCTAGGTAGCTCTGGCCGGTCGACCCCACGAGCAGCCACCCGCACCGAAACCATGGAAAATGCACAACATGAGGAAAGACGAGGAGAAGAAAAAAACTCCTCCCAGACTGAGCTCCAACAGGGAGATCAGTTTGAGAACAGAAAAAAACACCTCAACACACGAATCAGCACATCTCACAACATAAAGACATAAGCTTCGAAGGCGTTTGGAGGGGGTGGAGGTGAGTGTAGGTCTGCATCAGTGTACATGCGTGCGTGTTCCATGTTCAGCGGAGAGAAAGTGTCCCTTCACCCGGTTATGCAAAAGTCAGCAATCTTCGGTCGGCGCCGGTGACCTTGAATGAGGAGTCACAGCAGCTGTTTTGTTATCTAACGGAGAGTTGTGTTACTCCCGTCAGCTTTTGCCTTGAGCATCCAGCTGGCGCCAGGGGGGCCGCATCAGATGAAGATGGTAGTTGTTGTGGTTAGTGCGAACAAACTGCCTCCAGTTTTACAGCTGGTCTAACGTCCATCACTGGTCACCAGGTCTCTTAATTCTCGTTGTTCTTCTCCATACTGCGTTCAATAAACACAGTCTTGAGTATTCACAGCCCTGCCCATCGTCTATCATGTCGGCCAGCCTTGTGGGACAACTTTTACCCCGCCTACTCTGGAACAGCTGTCACCGCTGCACAGAGCATCCCTCCCAGTGATCCATTCTAGAACCAGTGTGCCTCTCTGTGTGCAGGGAAAGTGCTCCACAGTCACTCGTATCGATTCGCGGAGCCGTTTGCGGGTCAGTCGGTGGTCGTTCTGGGAGCCAAAGCATCAGGTCTGGATATTTCCCTCGAGTTGGCCAATGTGGGTGCCCAGGTAACAACTAACATCTGCATGCAGATGTATTATTTTTATTATTATTATTATCATCTTTATTTCTTGCATATTTTAGTTGACCTACCAGAATGCCTGACGAGCTGGGCACCAGTGGGTTCCTCCTCTGATGGGAGGAAGGTGCCAGGTGATAGACAGAGGGTGCATGTTCCTACATTTGTATTAACTGTTTGACAAAGCCACAGGGAGCCTCTGGTTAGAGAGCAGGAGGAAGAGGAGCGAGAGCAAAGACGTATAATTGTGTCTTTAAAGAAGTTAACAGCAGGTTACGCTGCATAACTGCAGCCTGGGACGAGCAGCGAGTGCAGAAAGCGTGTGACGGAGCTTTAGACTCACGGCGTGTTTTTCTTTCTTCATCTCACAGGTGACTCTGAGTCACCGCCGCCCTCGGATCACCTTCCCTCTGCCTGATGGGATTCAACAGTCCAGCTCAGTAGAGGCCGTCGAGGACGACGGCAGAATTCGCTTCCAGGTGACTGACCTCAACTGTATTAATCCTCCACTGCAGGAAGTCTACCTGATACAGTGGCTTGTGAAAGTATTCGGCCCCCCAGTTCAGTCAGATTAGCGTTTGTGAACAGCAGTTTTCAGATCTTGCCACAGATTCTGGATTGGATTTAGATCTGGACTTTGACTGGGCCAGTCTAACACATGGATATGTTTTGTTTTAAACCATCCCATTGTTGCTCTGGCTTCATGTTTAGGGTCGTTGTCCTGCTGGAAGCTGAAGCTCCGCCCCAGTCTCAAGTCTTTTGCAGACTCCAAGAGGTTTTCTTCCAAGGTTGCCCTGTATTTGGCTCCATCCATCTTCCCATCAACTCTGACCAGCTTCCCTGTCCCTGCTGAAGAGAAGCCCCCCCAGAGCATGATGCTGCCACCACCATATCTGACAGTGGGGATGGTGTGTTCAGAGTGATGTGCAGGGTTAGTTTTCCACACATAGCGTTTTGCATTTTGGTCTCATCTGACCAGAGCACCTTCTTCACATGTTTGCTGTGTCCCCCACATGGCTTGTGGCAAACTGCAAACGGGACTTCTTATGGTTTTCTGTTAACAATGGCTTTCTTCTTGCCACTCTTCCATAAAGGCCAACTTTGTGCAGTGCACGACTAATAGTTGTCCTGTGGACAGATTCCCCCACCTGAGCTGTAGATCTCTGCAGCTCGTCCAGAGTCACCATGGGCCTCTTGGCTGCATTTCTGATCAGCTCCTTGTTCGGCCTGTGAGTTTAGGTGGACGGCCTTGTCTTGGTAGGTTTACAGTTGTGCCATACTCCTTCCATTTCTGAATGATGGATTGAACAGTGCTCTGTGGGATGTTCAAGGCTTGGGAAATCTTTTTGTAGCCTCAGCCTGCTTTACATTTCTCAGTAACTTTATCCCTGACCTGTCTGCTGTGTTCTTTGGACTTCATGGTGTTGTTGCTCCCAATATTCTCTCAGACAACCTCTGAGGCCGTCACAGAGCAGCTGTATCTGTACTGACATTAGATTACATGCAGGTGCACTCTGTTTAGTCATTAGCACTCATCAGGCAACGTCTATGTGCAACTGACTGCACTCAGACCAAAGGGGCTGAATAATTACGCACACCCCACTTTGCAGTTATTTATTTGTAACAAATGTTTGGAGTCATGTATGATTTTCGTTCCACTTCTCACGTGTGCACCACTTTGTGTTGGTCTTTCACCTGGAAGTCCAATAAAACTGATTCATGTTTGTGGCTGTAATGTGACAAAATGTGGGAAAGTTCAAGGGGGCCGAATACTTTTGCAAGCCACGGCATATAATAAAGTTCAAGCAGACGCCTCCTGTGATTGGTTGGTTGTATTTGACACTGTGATGGGTTCCAGGACGGCTCGGTGACGGAGGCGGATGTCCTGATGTTCTGCACCGGGTATAACTTCAGGTTTCCGTTCTTGGACGCAGCCCAGGTGGGTCTGGACATCCAGGACCAGATGATGTCACCTCTGTACCGCTTTCTGGTGCCACCCGCCTTCCCCTCGCTCTTTTTCATCGGCATCTGCAAGATCATCTGCCCCTTCCCCAACTTCAACTGCCAGGTGAGCGGCAGTGTACCATCATACCCACTATTCTCCACTGCAGCAGTCCCAGTGTCGACTTTCTAAGAAGCAGAGCGGACTTACTCTGGTTTGAATGCCGTTTGTTAGGTAGCTTCGGTTGTTAGGTTCGTTTGTCTTCTATCGCTGCAGGTCCAGTTCGCCCTGGCCGTGTTGGAGGGCTCGGTCACGTTACCCTCTCGAGTTCAGATGGAGGATGAGGTCCGGCGGGAGCTGCAGGAGAAGCTGGAGCGGGGAGTCCAGCATCGCCACCTGCTGATCTTGGACCAGGATCAGTGGGAGTACTGCAACACACTGGCTCGCACCGCTGGCTTCCCACTGCTGCCTACGGTCATACGCAGCCTGTATGAGGAGGTGTGGCGGCAGCGACAGATTCACCCCAAAAACTACCGGAAGCTCAATTACAGGCTGATCAGCGACTTGGAGTGGGAGCTGATCAATTAATCGGTGAAGGGCAGGTGTGCAAAGGAAGCTGAGTCTCTAGCGCCGCATCAGGCTGTACCTGAGAGGCCTGCTCCCTCTGCCCCTCTTCAAATTTACTACACTTGCTTAGATTGAGGACTTCCACCCTCATCCGTAATTATACTGATTAGCCAATGAAAACCTTTTATATTTAAACTCCCGCTGCAGCTAATAAAGGCTAATAAGTCATCAAACCAAAATACATCGACACTTCACTTAAAAGCAGCATCATTGAACAAGCAAAGTTTATAGGATGCACAAATCTCGGATGAGCCCCCAATTTAGCTCAGAACACAAAGAGTGGTCTCAAGAACCACCTTACAAATATTCCAATGCTTCAACTTTTGTGCTTACTGTGTGATAAATGTTCTCGCCTGCTAAAGCCGCTGTTGAAAACACACCTCAGAATTTTATTGGTCTAAAAGTCCAAAGTATTTAATACATATTGATTTGTGAAGGCTGCTTTTACTCCCTGTGAGTCCGTGATGTAAACTGGTGTGACTCCAGAGCTGTCACTAATATATGTGACTGGAGTTTATAACAATGGCACTTTGCTTTTAGTTTTAATTACTATTATAAAGGACAGTTAGTGCTCACAGTTGTCCTGTGAAGAAACAGACACAGGAAGGGCGGTGCTGATTATTTGCAGGTTATAGAGACCTCCAGCACTGATGCTGCTACAGAGATGAGACTGTGAGTCTGTGCAATGAGGTGTTGGCAGGTTTTAGATGACACAAATAGAAGCAAATCTGTGACACCGACAGGCAGAAAGCGAAGCACTGCAGTAGGTTTTACCTCACAGTCTGAAGGTGTGATTAGAGCGCAGAGCGTGGCAGGATCGCAGGCCCCGTTTCCTCTCAGGAGTCGATTCAGCTCATTTTAAATGAGCCAATCAAGCTGATTCTCAGGCCTTCAGAAATCATCTCACAGCATGAATCTAAATGTGTTTGCCCACAGCTGGCAGCAGGCAGAGTGAGCTCTACACAGTGACATTATCACTAACTGCACTTTATATGCTGAGATTTGGACGGTCACTGTGTTTTTAATGGGCTGATCCCTGCAGCGATATCCTATGGATCAGGGCTGACGGGAACTCTCAAAGTGTAATCAGATTACTGTGAAATCATGGTTCCAGCTCCACAGAGGACCAAGCTTTGTAGATTTAATCACCTTCTAGTGCCACCCTCTGCTGTGATTAGCAGAGCTGCCTCTAATAAACATTGTACACTCAAATCTACCTCAATCGTTACAATAAACGTTCATTATTTCAAGGACAAAGACTCGCTGTGGATGAGTCAGAGATTAATAAGCACTAATTATTAAATGCAGAGAGGTGTATAAACACATAGTGAGTGAAGAAGAAACACCCAGTGCATCATGGGAATCCCCGGCAGCCTACGTCTATTGCAGCATAACTAAGGGAGGATTCAGGGTCACCTGGTCCAGCCCTAACTATATGCTATAGCAAAAAGGAAAGTTTGAAGCCTAATCTTGAAAGTAGAGATAGTGTCTGTCTCCTGAATCCAAACTGGAAGCTGGTTCCACAGAAGAGGGGCCTGAAAACTGAAGGCTCTGCCTCCCATTCTACTTTTAAATACTCTAGGAACAACAAGTAGGCCTGCAGAGCGAGAGCGAAGTGCTCTAATAGGGTGATATGGTACTACAAGGTCATTAAGATAAGATGGGGCCTGGACAATCACAGAGATTAGTCCGCTGTCAGAGGCCATAAGAGGATCAGTTATAATCGTCACTGTTTCTGTTCTGTGATAAGCTTTAAGTTTTTCTTTGGTAATTTAGTTCAATGAGTTCCTTAATTTTCTGATTTTTTGTTGAAGATCTTGGGTGTAGTGAGAGAAGTTATGGAGGCACCACCCTCCTAATAAAATACCTTAATGTTGCATCAGCTCTTGTTTTTAGAGGGAAACTCACTATTTGTCGTCCATCTCGTCATTTTACTTGTTTGTTTTGGTTATTTTTAGTTTAGTAAGTAATAAAAGTGTTCACTGTGTAAAGCTTAGTTTATCTTGGTGGGAGTGAGATCCGTGTTTGTTTTGTGTTAGCTCACCACACATGCTGTAGTCGTGTTGCAGTTTTGTTTCCTTTCTAATCTTAAGGTTTCTTTCTGTCGTGTTTATACAGCACGGCTCCTGTAAATAAACTTAATGAGTCCACACAGACTGTTTTGTGTGTCTCCAGAATAACTGTCTGCAGTTGGTGTAATATTAATTCTGTCCACTACACAGATATGCTCTAAGTGCAACTCAGGAATGCTTGTCTGCCAGCATGTGTCGGAAAAAGAATCTAATTGTTAGCTCTGAGAAAGCCTGGACAATAAGATGTCATTTCTGGTAAAGACGGCTCACTGTATTAGTCAAAAATACACGTGTGTGTGTGTGTGTGTGTGTGTGTGTGTGTGTGTGTGTGTGTGTGTGTATTGGAAAACACTAAACATGGCAGCATAGGAACAAACTCTAAGTCCATGGAGGCTGGGGTCTGCCACACCAGACAAGACCCCAGCTGCAGGCTGCACATAACAGCAAGATGCCTGCAGGCAAGGCATACATGGAACGCCATAGCCAAGTGGCCGGCATAGTGTACAGGAACATCTGTGCCGAGTATAACCTGGAAGTCCCGAGGTCAAAATGGGACACGCCCCCTATGGTGGTGGAGAATGACCGAGCTAAGATCCTGTGGGACTTCCAGATACAGACGGACAAACCGGTGGTGGCTAACCAACCGGACAGAGTGGTGGTAGACAAACAGAAGAAGACGGCCGTAGTGATCGATGTAGTGACCCTGAATGACAGCAACATCAGGAAGAAGAAACACGAGAATCTTGAGAATGGTGGTCCCAGTGGTAATCGGAGCACTAGGAGGGTGACTCCAGCAGATCCCGGGAACAACGTCGGAGATCTCTGTCCAGAAGAGCGCAGTCCTGGGAACAGCTAAGATACTGCAGGACCCTCAAGCTCCCAGGCCTCTGGAGAACTTAAAGACATGTTGAGGAGGTAATTTAGCCATTTAGATCAGCTGTGTTGGATCAAGGACACATCTGAACCCTGCAGGACACCGGCCCTCGAGGCCTGGAGTTCGACACCTGTGTGGTGTTAGTTTCTCATGCATGCACCTTAGAAGTAGGTGAAGTTGTGCCAAAGATTTCTGGTGCTATTTAATCTGTGTACAAAAAATAACGTCAGATGTGAGTTTTTTCCACTTTCTTCTGATTTTGGTGATGTGAAGATGTATTTGCAGCACATTTGGAACATGAGTGAAAGATGAACACAGAGAGGGAAACCGCTGCCTCTGATTTAACCTTTGTTTCTCTGATGATAGTTTGAGGTTAACATTTGTTTAACAGTGAAAACACAATTGCTTGATTATGTCTGGGATGTTTTGGAGACGTGTTCCTGTGCAGTGACACCACTCAGCCACCAGTTTAGTATCCTGTCAGCTTCAGCTGGACTTTGTATGAAAGTTTCACCCAGAATCTAAAACTGTGTAATAAATAACAGTGATGACATGAAGGCTGCTTAGTATTAGTTATTGTATGATGTCAGCAGAAGCCCGGCTGATTTGTCTCTGAAAAAGCTGATTAAACATTTCTGAGCAAAGACAGATCCACAAACAAGGCCGCACAGAGAGCTGAGTTCAACAACCCACTTTAATCCAGACAAAGTCCCACAAACACATCAAAGAAATGAGGTGTGATATCACAGAGTGACCCAGGCTGGACAACAACATGACAGGAAGCTGCAGCGCGTGCCTCTGAAGGAGATCCATCCAAACAGCCGGGCCGGCACGGCTGCAGTCAGCAGGTGCAAAAGTCGCAGCATAAAATCATAATGGTCACTTTAAAATGTTAATAACTCAGTGCTGAAAACACAGTGTGTTTCTAAACTGACTAAAACGGACACAGCAGTTTCTACTGATTGGTCAGGACTCCGTGTCCTTGTGATCTGTATGCTTATTGTTTAAAATTCAACATATTTCACAGATATTTAACATGCAGCTTTAATCAAATTTGGCCTTCACTGGATTCATGTACAAATATTTTTCTTCTCTGCCTTTTTTCTGAGAGATTAAAGTACATAAAAAAGGATTCATATGTATTTTCAACATTGCAAACCCATCCATCTGTTTTTTTCTACTTATCCAAAGCAGCGCCGCTGTGGTCACAACCCTATCCCAGCTGTCAAAGGTGACATGCACCTGGGCAGGTGTAGCACAATGAGACAGCCAGGCATACATGTGTTTGGACTGTCGAAGGAAGGCGGAAGGAGAAAGGCGCGAGCCGCCCTCCCTTCAAGCTTTGACGATACAGCTGTGAATTGTTGAAATTCTTGATTTATTCGTTAAAAGCAAAAAATTGTCCCTCCCTCCTGTGTGAAGTGAAATGTTTCTGCTTTGTGAAAGCCACTACAGGGCTCGAGAGCGGCTGCCTGCGAGTCAAAGAAATAAATACAATAAATAAAAACAGATTAATGCAGGTAGCTAATCATTTCAGAATCATCCATACTGAGAGTATCAACGGGCAAATCAACATGGAAAAGCTCCTCTTAATGCACTTAAGGTAAATAGCCTACTATTTTAAAGAAAGGACCTCAACAATCAGATCATCCCATATAAGCACCACTTGGCAACAGTGGGGAGGAACCAAGCTCACTTTGCTGCTGGTCATGAAATCATCAGGAGCTCAAATCACTAAATTAAGAATAAATATATCAGAGTTTCTGTTGTTGGGACTTAACAATTTGACAGCTTTGTTTACAATTCAGTTACAGAATATTTGAAATAGACACCATCTCCTCCATCAGTTTGTCACTGTTTTCATTTTTACAAACAATTCCAGTGTTCAGACTGACTGGTAACAACGTCTGGCCAGGTATCGCTGCAGTTTTTTCGTATGCTTTAACAAGTTGGAAATGCTTCTTCTTAAGAAATTACCGATGCCATGTGTGGTGCATTGAGGAGTCTGTAGACATCCTCAAATCAAAAACAGCAATCCCACATGGCCTGTAACCCACTGAGGATCTATGGCATCCTAGAAGATAACTCTGGAGGACTTGGACTCGTTCTCTATGTGCACCTCCCTTTCAACCCTCTCGGCCACCTCGTGATCGTCTTCTCCCACTCCATCTCTTTTGAGGATCTTCAGCGGCCACCAGAGGGAGCCGTTCCGGCGGTCTCGATGGATGGTGCGTTCGGCTGGCCAGCAGCTGGGGCCACCTTTATCGCCCGTGAGGAAGTAGAGCAGAGCATTGAGCCATGCGTTGCAGGAGGCCAAAGGTCTGGTGACCTTGTAGCAGATGGAGACGGTCTTCATGGCATTGCAGCCGCCAAGCTGTCCCCGCCGCAGGAGCAGGAAGAGCGTGCGAGTCACATGGAAGGGTAGGAAGCAGAGTGCAAACAGCAGTGTGATAGTGACAATGGTTTTAATGGATTTCCGCCGCCGGCGGATGTAGTGTGAGTACTGTGAGCCAGAAATAGAGACGGAGGTTCTCTCGCGCCCTCGAACTCCTTCCACAGACCCGTCACCCACTGGTCCATCCTCGCCACCCTCTATTGAACTGGGAGGAGAGCGCAGGGTCTGAAATATTGTCCGGACCACGTGGGAGTAGCACCAGGCAATGATGACAAAGGGCACAAAGAAACCTAGAAGGTGGAGAACAATGCCATATGGGACGTAGTCTGCAAACTCCTTATCTATGGCATCATCCCAGCAGTTTATGTACTCCTCGCCGACCCGGTCTCCAGTTCTGTTCCCATAATCGCTCCCTTCTCCAGGCTCAACAGCCTCACCAGCTCTGCGCCTAACGTATCCGGTCTGGGCGAACCTGAAGATGGGGCAGGTGAGAATGAAGACCACCACCCAAACTAATGCGCAGATCCCCTTCACCACCCGCTTACTTTCCAGTGTGATGGTCCTCATTGGATGACAGATCCCCAGATACCTGTGGAGAGACGACTAGTGGTCAGTTCAGTCCATCAGTTTAACCTCTGCTTATTCAGCATTTACACTGAGGTTCATGTAAACTGTTTTCAGCCATCAAACAGAAATAACAGAAAACTCAGAAAGTCAAAAATCCATAGAAGAGTTGATCTGAAAGGAAACAGCTTCTCATCTCAGTTCAGCACCTGATTACTAACGTATAAGCCAACCTTTCACATAAATAGTATTTTTATGCAAATCTGACTGCAACATATCAGGTGATCCCGCTAACAAACTAACAGATAAACCACACCTACCTTAGAGGTAGTGAGCTAATGGAGCAAATGAGAACTAGCCTTTATTTAGTATGGACTGATGACAACGATGTCAGGTTCAGATTATCAGGGGTCGAATTATCAGCTGAAGCTTACCCATTCAAACCTACTGAACAATTATGTGGCTCTTTAACAGAATGGCTTTTGGTTAGGTCGGCAGTTTATTTTGATCACAAGCTTTGAGGTCAAACCCATCAGCTCACCTGTTGCAAACATCTGATCAACTTCCGATGGGCTCAAAGATCAGAAGAATCTGATAGCTTGCTAATTTCCTGTTAGCCAGTCAAAGTTCAAATAGCAAAGATGAGAAATCCATCAAAAATTAACATTACCAGGAAATAATATGAGCAGTAATTATTTGTTTGTAGTGTCGGTGAAAGTGTGCTTCTGGTTATGAGCTGGAAACAAAGGGGGAGGAGCTGGATATCTGAGTTACTAAACCAGTCTCATAATAACAACGATTACAAAACAATTTGATAAACAACAAAAAGCAGCAAGATGCCATCAAGCCGACTTTAACTTGAGCTTTAATGGCACCAACTGAAAATCTGCCACAACCAACTCTTGGTAAACTCTGAGAGTTGGTCGTGACAGGAAACTTAAATTAAACTCACAAAGTCTTACATTAAATCCAAATATTCACAAAACCTTCATTTATTTGTATTTATTGTGCAGATTTTCTGGTATTTTGGTTAAAGTTTAGACAACATTTATGCGGAAGATAAACTTTTACATTTTCATTTTGCTGCACTGTTTCTAGGCTGTCCTACCTGTGCACAGAGATGCAGGTAAGGAAGAAGATGGAGCAGTAGAGATTGAAGTAGAACAGGAAGCGTACGAGGCGGCACATGAAGTCCCCAAACACCCAGCAGTCCCTCAGCACATAGCTTGCCACCAGGAAGGGCAGAGACAGGCCGTACATCAGGTCAGTGGTGGCCAAGTTCACCATATAGATCAGTGAAGTGTTCCAACGACGTCCATGATGGCAGCAGGAGCGCAGGAGCACCACTGAGTTGAGGGTAAGGCTGAAAAGGAAGGTCAGCGAGTAGCAGACGGGTAGGAAGACATATTTGTAGGATTCATCGATACTGCATGAAGGCAGAGGGAGTGTCGAGGTGTGCGAGGTGCCTGACGTGTTGAGATGGTTGCTCGCCACAACTGCCGCCAGCAAGCTGATGTCTGGGGTGATGCTTGAGGTTTGACTCAACCCCATGATGAACCGCTGAGGCTATTTGTGGCAGAAGAGGATTAGTTCAGGCTTGTCTGGCATCATCTCAGCTCCTTCCTCTTCAGGTGCTATCTATCTAGCCATCTATCCATCCTCGGTCTCGGCTCAATGTTGACTGATCCATGTCTCTGTGACAAGAGAGGGAAAGAGAGCAAAGAAAACACAGCCTTATTGCCTCATTATTCTCGGGAAAGGTTGTTCAGAATGTACCACCAACGTTATGCTGATGAAGACTCTGTCTCGCTCAATTAGCCCCTCAATCATTAATGAAACTTTCCAGACCGTTCGTACAGCAGGCTGGTGGTCTGTTCTATGTTGGGGTCAGGTTTTTTTAAAGCCCGTGTCACAATAACTGAAGAAGTGCGGGTCAAGACGCCCCGTGCACAGCTGCTCAAATGGCTGAGTCATGTATATGTATGATTAAAGTCAGTATACAGTAGGGTAGAAACTCAGCTGTGAGCTCTACTTTGAATTTATATACTGCACATTATAGTGGCTTCGTGTAAAAACACAAAGTCTCTGAGAGGAAACAGCTGAAGCACAGGGTGTTATTTTTAGAGTATATTCCATGTTTATTAGTTGAGCTATTAATGGTTCCACGTGCAGATTGTTCTCTAACCTCTGAACAGCGATCAGAGTGTCAGTGCACATCTTAGGGTCAAGTTTGTGTTTCGGAATTTTTAACTGTTTAAAATGATCAAATATAAATCTTATAAAAGAAGAAGTGTGAGGTCAAAATAGAAGTGACTTGATTACAAGCTAACATATGAAGATGTTTAGTGTGTTGCACCAGCACAAACGTGGTTTTGCTGAGATTGACAATATTCTGTGTTAGAGGTGGGAACTCTGGGATTTTTGCAACTGACTCTGTTAGATATGGATTTCTGGGACTTCCTTTGTCAAGATCAAAACTATAGAGAGAAGAATACTTCAATCAAGCACACAGTTGGATTTACTAACTTTCACAACACCTGTTTTATTGCTATTTGCAGGGATATTCAATGCCGGAAAAAAGCTTGATGTGATGGCAGTTATTGCTGTGTGGAGGCATTGCAGAGATTAAAGACTGCCTTTGTTTCCATTTGCCTGGTCTCAAATATGGCCTGGTCTCGATGTGACTGACGAGAAGAGTTCAGAGTATGTGTCTTTCTGGGCACGCCCTTTAGCCGGTTAAGCAGGATTCCCATCTTTGGAGTAATTGACAGAACACATGTATTTTTAATTGTCCCATGTGAAACTGAGTGTGGGTTGTGTAATAAGAAGCACACACACTCAGTTTATGTGCAAATAGTCTCCAAATCCGTAAACATTATGTACATTATTACAACACTGTAGCAAAGCATCCAGGGTCTGTTCACAAAGTCTTCATTTTCCAGAATAACAAACATTTTAAAAACCTGCAGGTTAGAAAGTACGGAGATGTTTGGCCTTCAGGTGAGTCCACAGTATTTCACGTGTGGCTTGTTGAGCCACCGATTTTTGCTAAACCAGATGCTGCATGTTAGATTTGTGTTCTCATAAGTAAATATATTAATTTATCTTATTTTGTAAAAGACGTTTTCTGATTGTCATCTTATTTTGCAAATGATTTTATTTTGGTGATTATAGGTGACTTCACTTCCTGTTCCGGATGTTTTGAAGCGCGAACTGCAAAAATGAATGTATGTTTTTTCCCTCCGGTGTTGCTGTCAATAAAGAAAAAGGGAAAAGTAAGCAACAAACCAAGTGTGCGCATTATTGAGAGAACATGGCCGAAGAAGAAGAAAACTCTTCGAGCTCAACACTCTGTAACAGGTAACTCCTGTTACCTGTTCAGATCTGAACCAATGAGTGTTGACTGTTTTGGTACTTCACCCACAGGACCTACAACCGTCTCCTCTGCTGACACCTTGTTGTACACAGTTTTTGGTCTTGTGAGTCGCCTCAATCATTCCACCTTTCTTAACGTCTTCAGTGGAGCTGCACTGCATTCACCCTTTCTAAAAAAGAATAGCTCTCTGACAGCCAGACTGAACGCTCAGATTTTCATTAAACATGTTGTTTCGGTCAACTAGGACCTCCAGTTCAGGTGCAGAAAGTTTTTCTTTTCGCTGCTTCTCCTTATTTTCATTATTGTGGTCAACATGAGAGCGTCTGTGACCTTTACTTATGTACTTTTCTGATTCCTTTTAACAAACCAAATCATGCAGGTTTTGGCAGATTGGGCATGTCATGCTGAAAACAACTTTAACTGTGTTTAGAAAAAGCAACTTTTGTAAATCATCTGTAAAACCAAGTGCTCCTATTTTTGCCTCACTTAGTAAATCTGGCCCTTTATTCCAAACAGGACCTATCAGATGGGTTATCATGAAATTTAAAAGAGCATTCATGATCCCCAGAAAATAAATGATTTTGGTGATCAGTCTGCTTTTAAAAATTAGTCTGAGTGTATAATGCAAATATTTTTACTGTATTGATCTGATATTTATTTTGCTACACCAGCTGACATAATTATAAGGAGAAAGAGAAGCAAATGAGTCCACTGTACAGCACTCTGATGAATTCATGGTCTCAGTTACCTTTAGATCTTTACCATTGCCCCATTACAGTCACAGAAGCCAGGGTACTACAGGATTAGTTTCAGTTCTAGGTCTCTGATTCACCTCACATAGGATCTGTAGATGTCTTTCCATGCAGGTGGCACATGCTTTCCTCAGATCACACTTCGCAGCCTGATGAGTTCTAGCACAACGCCAACACCGTTTGTTTCTCTTTATCCAGTTTATTTTCTCATCCTTTGTCTTGTTAATGAACTCAGGGCACTTGCTAATGTGGTGTTCAGGTGAGCAGCAATATGCACATCTAGCCTTAGTCATTATGATGGGTTGTGCTGCCTGTACAGGATCGGATGCATTTGTCCCATGTAATATTGTTGTGAGTGGAGAGGTGTACTTATGGGCAGGTCGTGGCTGGTTAAAGGATGAAACAGGACTGTCCTTTCTTGGTTGACACTTGCATTCCATTTGCAACCAGGATGAGAACAAAGGTAGGTCATACATCATATCTCCTTGTTCCCTGTAAATGTGCCGTTTGAAGCGACTGGAATGCTCTGCGGGCAACTTTTCAAGTAGGCGATCGACATGGGAGCCACAATTTAGTTCTGTCCGTCCTTGATCACCCATAGTGCTAAGCAAACCAACTAAAGCTTGTACACGAAGAGCAAAATTATCAAGACTCTGACCATCACCTGCTCTGATAGGAGGAAGCTCCAGTATATTCCGTAGCTCTTTCAATGCTAGCTGTCTTGGTTGCCCATAACGCTCATCAAGAGCTTTGATGGCTTGAGTGTATGGGTCAGGAGCATAGGAAAAGGAAATAGCTAACCGTTTAGCTTGGTCTACTTTCAGATGATCGAGGAGGACATGATATTTAAAGTGCTCCGTCTCATGAGGGTCAAGCAGGTTAGTAAGGGCCATTCGTAACAGCCTATACTGGATTTCATCTTCTCTGGTAAGGTCTGGGAAAGAAGGACCCTCAAGCTTATACACATGTGTTCTAGTGCTAACAGGGTGACTAGAACTAGCAGTAATGGGTACTGAAGGGTTTTGTGCATGCAAACCATCAGATGTAGCTGGTTGCTGCTTTACAGGAGGGTGCTGCCTTGGTTCTGGAATGCAAACGAGAGGTTGAGCGGGGTCTTCATCTAGAGGAACAGCAGGTTGAACACATGAAATCTGGTGGGGACCTTGCAGTGGTGTGGCCAGGAAATTAAAAGGAGTCTCATCTGGTGTAGGAAAAACTGGTCTAGGCAAACCACTTGAAGGAACTGCAGCATCTAATATTGTTGAATTAGCAAAAGGAGGGCTAGCAGCCAGAACTGCAACAGAGTGACGGCTAACCTGGGGGGGCTGAGAGGGTGATTGACATGTTGCTGGATCAATCACTGGGAACTGCTCATGTTGCTGATGTGTTTGGGGAATGGCTTGTAAACCGCAAACTGAGGATTTGCTTTCATCAGAGACAGTGTGAATTGAAGATCTGGAGGAACTGCGAGAATGGGGAGGAGATAACTGAATCATGAGTTGCCTAATCTCCCTCATTGTCATCAGGAGTTCCCTCATCACCTCATCTTGATTGGTGGGTAAAGGAGCAGGGGATGTCTCTGGTTGTCTTTCTGACTCTCCGACAGGATCCTGCGGCCCATGTGTGTCTTTGTCACTATGTTGGCATTCTGTTTGACTCCCTGTCTCACATGTAGCTCTTCTAGCTCCAGGGTACTGAACGTCATACTGCTGCAGGTAGGCAGGAGGTCGACTATCACGACTGGATCGTGATAGTCTCAAATCTTCAGTCAATGGCTGCTGTGAATCCATGACGCTAACGCTACTCCGGCTCGGAGGACCATGTTTTGGAGGAAGGAAGGTTCAGGGTTTCAGTAGTCGTCATCATGGGCTCATCCGATTAGAATGAAAATTAAGCAGTCATCAATCATGTGCAGGTTTTGTTGTTTTATTGTATATTGTATAACGGGTAAAGGAAAGAAAGACACACATGGACTGCTCTCTCTAAAAAGGACAAAGTATGATTTAAGTAACTCAAAATGATACATGAACTCAGGAGACTCAAAGAGAAACTCACCTCAGCTGCCGCCCCATGTGGGAGTGAAGAAAGAGTGAGGGGTAGGTGAGTGCAGTCCTTATATAACAAGTGACAGGTGAGTGCAATTAAGGCCAAGCACCACACCCAATCAAAGGTGAGGAAAAGAAACAAGGTGCATCTGGTGAAGTGAATGTGCTAGAAGGTGAGCCTTTACAACACAGGGCAAGTTTTGGGCTGGGCTACCTTAAAGTTATTGCTGCATGAAGTTCTACTCTCATCCTTTAATTATGGATCATCCACAGAGGAAGTGATTTGATTTGCTGATGGGTGGTTACACTATCACGCTGGGCATTCATAGGACATGCTCTGGTTGCCTAGGTAACCATCTAATGTTTGTATTACTCTGACTTATGCGACTTGTGCGAAATCTCTGTGGGCAAGGGCAACTCAAGGGCATAATCTTAGGTATGGTGGCCACAGTAGGGCAAACAGCTGTTCGTCTGTAGTAAGTGTGGGCTGTCAGTCTGCTGTTTACCTCACCTCTCAGTATATGGCCAAATCTAATTACCCTGGAAGAGGCTGTAAAAGTTGTGAAAGCAGCCTGATAAGAGCCGTAAAGACAGTAAAGCTCCCTTCTGTACAATGACAATAATACCGAGGTGAATTGTAGAGAACATCCTTAACTTTTTTTTATCAGTGTGCTGCTGTTAGCCTCTGTTAGCTGCTGTTAGCCTCTGTTAGATTCCACTGACCTTTGTTAGCTGCTAAACACTGGCAGTGTTTAGCCACATATTTTAAAGCATGAACGGATAGAACAGCAATCTCCATGTTGGCTACTTTTTCAGAATACACAATTACACACTAATCTATGCATTCATATGCTGCATGCACAATCTATGCATGCAGCCAGGACTGCTGAGCAGCTAGAAACCTCCATCAAACCAGAACAGGACAGCGTTCCTCTGTGAGCCCAGCAGCTGCTGTTAGCTCTCAAACGTTTACAGAATGATGCACAGTGGAAACACGAGTCTGTTCCAACTTTTTACAGATGTGTTGCTGCCATTACATCTTTCATGAAACAGTCTCAGTTTAAACTTTTTATGTTTTCTTTGTTGTGTTGTGAGTAAAATATGGGTTTACCAGCTTTGCAAATCATTGCATTTGTTTGTTATTTACACAACGTTTGTTGGGGTTATATTGTTTTTTTTATTCTTCTTTATAATTAAAAGAAGGAAATGTAAGTTGCTTTATAATTTATCACTCTCATTATGATCAGTTATAGCAATCATTCATTACTAAGTGAGCAAACACACCATCTCATCTGGAGGCAAGCAGAGGATTAAATCCAGTCTGTATGTTTGTGGACTCACCTGTGATGGTATTAACTGACAGAAGCTGACAGCAGCTGTCAGCTGGTGCCTGATTTCCATGAAGACATTCCTGGTCCACGGAAATTTAAGGGTGCGTTTGAAAGATTTGAAGCGAGTCTGGCCTGAAATTGATTCTGTTTCTAGTACTTCATCTTCCGAGCATCAGTGGATCGGAGCCTGTCGTCCTTTGAGCTTCCACCTCCGGCTTTTCTTGGTAGACTTGTGGTTAAGAAGTTTCTGTTTCGGGCCCAAAGGGTCTCTCTGGGTCTCTCTCCTGACCTTCAGCTTCTCTGTAAATAATTGATCAGCGTTCATTCAGCCACAGCTGCAGGAATGAAACCCAATACAGGGACTGCAGCGGGCGAGGAGGAAGAGGAGGAGGAGGTGCTCACAGCGCCAATGATTTTACACGAGCAGCCGAGGTTTGAATAATTCAGAGTAGACATAAAATATTTTAATGTCTCAAGTTTAAATGTTGATGCCACCCAATATTTGTTGAATTTATTAGGATGTTTTAATGTCTTTACTTTTTATTGCTGATTGAATGAAGTATTTGGATGCTGGATATACAAATTAGCTCGACGCCAACTCTCCTGTAATTGTGATGAACTGTCCTCCACACGACCCGAGATAAAATCAGTCACACATTTCAACTAATGAGCTCCTCGTCTTCTACAAGCAGCCAGAAAGTCAAAGGTTTATGTTCATAAATCCTCAGAGTCTACACGTTCAAAGGAATTAAAAATAATTTGATCAGAGTGGACTTTAAAAAGCTTCTCGTGTGGAAACAGGATCACTCACCTTCTCATCCGGAGGAGATCCTGAAGCTTTCAGCTCCTCGCTCTGCCTCCAGTTATCTGAGGCTTTAATTAGAGAGAAAAGTGAATGGATCAGCCCCTCCTCCTCCAACCCGTCCGCTCTCTTCTCTCCATCATCACCACCATCAGCTCTGATTCATACAGTAAATACTAAATAAACAGAGAGCTGAGGGGCAGACCAAACACTATCAGCTGTGTTGAGTGTGATCAAACACGGCAGCGGGATCAGTGTTCAAACAGCCGCGGTCTCCTCATTCTTGTCACATCCCCTCCTCCTGTTAAACACGGCCAAAGTTTCTAACACCGAGCTCAGTGTATGACAGTTTATCTCAGTTTTTTCTTCTCCCAGATCTCTGTGATGTCATAGTAAGGAAATACTTCTAATATAGTCATCTCAGACTGAAGAAGTGTGGGCTGGAGCTCGAAACAGCAGCTCCACATCAAACAACCGATGCACTGATCCAGGATCTGACAATACAAGCTGTCTGCTCCCATAACCACCAAGTCTTTGATTCATTTTTTGGGAAGAAGTGGAGCCAGGATTATTATGACCTGCAAATCCCAGAACAAAAATAATAATCATAATAATGATTTTTCTGATTATTTTTTTTACATTACCTGATCCAACCTAACTATAAACTCTATGAATAATAGAAGTGATAAGAACCAAGATGTTTAGGGCTGCATACAATAGCCTGAAGATAAAACACCTAATTTATCCTGCAGGTGTTTATGTGTCTAAAACAGGGGTGGAACTCCAGGATGTGTCCTTGATCCATCGCAGCCGATTTCAATGGTGATCCGAAGGGCCAGCTCTGTTCTAGGATGCCCTCTGGACCCAGTGGAGGTGGTGAGTGACAGGAGAACGGCGGCTAAGCTGTCATCCCTGTTGGACAACGTCTCCCACCCCATGCAGCAGACTGTGACAGCACTGAGCAGCTCCTTCAGTGGGAGACTGCGGCACCCACGGTGTGGGACGGAGAGATTTCGCAGGTCTTTCCTCCCCACTGCTGTCAGACTCCACAACAAAGACTTTAACTGAACAAACACACACATCCACACATGTGCAATAACACTAAGTGCAATAATCTTTTCTGGCATCGTTGTATTTTTACTCAGTTGTATATAGCATTCGTATTCTATTTTTATCTTATTGTATATTTTTATTCTATTTTATTCTACTGTATATAGTATATTATTTTATTCTATTCTGTACAGTTGTGTACTGTATTTATTCTTATTGTATTCTAATTTTTGCCTCATAACTTTTGCACTGTCCACTTCCTGCTGTGACAAAACAAATTTCCCACGTGTGGGACTAATAAAGGTTATCTTATCTTATCTTATCTTAATGAACTAATCATGTGATTCAGGTGTGTTGAGCCAGGGTGAGATCTAAAACCTGCAGGACACCGGCCCTCGAGGCCTGGAGGTCCCCACTCCTGCTCGAAGGCATTAAAATTAATAAAAGAAGTGATTTTTGTGTCTTTGCAGATAAACCTGGGTATCATCTGCATAGAAATGCACATATATGAAGAACTACAGCAAAGCACAGTAATATGACATCATTAAGTTTTGCTTTTAAAAATATATTTCAGAATTAATGTTTACATATACAAATATATTTGTAGTTAATTTTATTTACATTTTAAAATACTTCTCCAAATATTCTTAAAGTCACGGTGAAATGATTACCAGCCTTGTATCAGTGTCATAACCTTCCACAACCTCAAAACAGCACATTTCAGTGTGACTTTATATACTTTAAAGCACATTTCTCATTACAGTACATCGCTTTCAATGTAAATGACATTCAGCTTCTTATCACAGGCACGAGAGCACAATGCTAAATATCCTCGACTACTGTTTCAATGACTACTGTGCTCATGAAAACAGATTCAGGGAGTTATTTAAAGCACATGATGGATGAGATGCAAAACATTTAGTTTTAAGAAGAAAATGAAAGTAAGGCAGCAATCATGGCACATAGTTGGTTATATTCAGTGGATTCTTCCCTTACATTTAAAGTAAACAACGATAGCGCGATCACAGACGGTACCTGAAGAGTTTAGCATCAGTTAAAGAGGAATTTCACCACTGTGACAGAAACGCAACTTTGTTAGTCTGAAGTTGTTTCAGTTATTTATTTTCTGCTTTAATGTGATGATGACATCAAGTTTGGGTGAAATTCCCCTTTAATTAAAAAACAAAACAAAAACTAAGTATAATGTCCAATAATCAAGATATCATGTAAGCTCTTTAATTCCACGTGCTTATATCTGTGTGCTGTTCCCTTTTTATAGTAACAGGTAAAAGTGGTTCAGTAAGTAACACAATAAAACTTAAATAAGATAAGTTAGATCCCTTTTGTTGATTATGTCTAATTAGTCTCGCCGCAACTCAGAGAACACAGCGAAAATATGTGAAAATGGGATTTTTTTAGATGAAATTTGATCACCAAACTCCCAAATCTGAACGTAATGTTAGGAGTCAGAAAGTTGACCAATTTGACTTCGATGAGGATGTTTGAACCGATGAGTCACTGAGCTTTCAGCACGGTGTAAAGTAACACCGTTTTACCAAAATGCATCTTCTAAATGAACTGAGTAACATTCGTTGTCTAAGGTCCAAAGTTGGACAGGTCTAGAGACCGGTTGGCAACCACCTACCAACCACCAGGTGCTACAGAAAAATGTGTTTTAACCAACTGTGAGGTTGCTGGAGGTTGGTAGATGAGCTCAGAGGAAGACACCGACAAGCCTCTTTGTGGTTGGTTTGGCAGGCTGTCGCTCCCAGCTGTGATGTGACTTCTCTTCCTGTAAACACTCGACCAACAAGCCGAGTGGTAAAGCAAACAGGAAAGTGCAACACAAACCTGAAACCTCCACAGTAAAAGTTGCACCTTTTGAAATGTGTTGTTTTCAGTAGTAAGGTACAACTTTTACTTTGAAGGAGTTTCCTGTTTGCCTTTCCCGACCGCTTGGCTCAGTGTGAATGTTTGCAGACATGTTGTCTTCAACACAAACGTGGCAACCAAATCAATCACAGGGAGGTTTTTGGGTGCAGCGCTCCCTTTGCAACCCATTTTCACCCAGTGATAACCAGCAACCAATCACCACTTGGTGGGAATATACATGTACTGATAGCAACCGCAGGTTTCCAGGGGGTCGCTCACCACAAACGTTTGACTCGTGGGTTTATCAAAGTCATTGTTTTTGGTCTGCTGACCATGATTATGTCTCCCAAATTTCATCCTGTAGCTTTAAGACCTGTGTCTCAAGGCAAAAACACGGTTACAGGCTGTTTGACGAAGACAATGGATCCTCTGAGGAACATAAAGTCTCCACAAAAATCCTCTTGTAGGACAGAGTGAGGATAATAACACCGTGCTACCACGGTGGCTTAAAATGAGCATTTAGAGGAGCACAGGTATCAAAAAAGATTTGAAAAGCTCCAGCTTTCTCCAAACGTCACAGCAAAATATACTAACCTTTCCCAAAATGTCAGTTTCATTTTCAGAGGCCGAGCCTGTAAATCTGTGGTGCAGATGAAGACCCCTGTCATGCAGTTTTGGAGCAGAACGATTTAGTGATCCTGGAAACATGCTGAGAAAATGCTGCATGAACATGTCACCTGCTGAAAAACATGAAGAAGATTATCTGAGGTTTCCGTACAAGGGACTTAATAGATGACCAATCAGAAGAGAGTGTGCTTATAGAGAGGCGGGCCTTAAAGGAACATGAGCTCCAAGGATTGTTTGAGGCTGAGGATGAACTCGGGGCGTCACATACGGAGCTGCTGTGAGATGAACGAGCTGCTCTAACAACAGAAACATAACAAGCCCGATTGTCAGGAGTCAGAACAACGACCGAGACTTCGGTTTAAACTGTCACAAGCCAGCAGCTGATTGGCCGTCCCGATGAATGAATCTGACTTCACCAAAAAACCCTCCAACATCTGAGCTCTGTTATGAACGTTGTTCCTTTCTGTGAATACCGACGTGAGTCCTCCAGGATCATGTCATCGTCGTTTCTCTGGATGGTGCTGATTGGTCAGTTTAGATGAACCGGCAGGTTGTCGCTGACGCAGTAAACAGCTGAGGGGCTGACACGCCCGAGCAGTCAGCCTGGTCCCAGAGAGGCTGAAAGAAGGAGCACTGGGCAGAGACTGTGCGAGGTGTCCGCCGTGCCGTTCTGGCGTTAGGTCAGGTCCTGGACGTCCAGCAGCATGGCGTCCTGCTTCGTCCTCAGCTGGTCTCGTACCAGGAGGTGGGCCACCAGCTCGGAGCTCAGAGCTGGAAAACAAGCAAAGCAGAGTGTGGGCTAACACGAGGCGTTTGTCCCCAGAACAAAGTGGAAGAAATTTCTGAGCCCGGTAGAGTCAGATAGAGGCCACAACAAGGTGAGGCTGAGAGATCAATCAGGTCTGATTATTAAAACCAGACAACTGTGATCAAACGCTCCACTTTTCACAGAACAGCTCTGATTTTTGTGTCATAAATGAAACGCACCTGTTTCCTTCACTGCAGCACAAAACAGCCTTCAGTCTACAGGCTCTACAGGAAGTAAAGTCTCAGGGCTGTGGAAAGATTACTGACAGCTGCGATTAGCTTCACATCTTTTCTATTCAAAGTTTTAAAGTCTTCACGACAGAGTAAAAGATTCACTATGAGGCTAATGAGGAATGTCATTACTTAGAAAACCAGCCTGGCTTTTCCTGCAAATGGTAAATGGCCTGTATTTGTAAAGCGCTTTACTCGTCCCTAAGGACCCCAAAGCGCTTTTAAACTACATCCAGTCATCCACCCATTCACACACTGGTGATGGCAGCTACATTGTAGCCACAGCCACCCTGGGGCACACTGACAAATATATAATTAACACAAATATATAAATTTGTTTCTTTATTTTCAAGAACAAATCTGTTGGACGTAAACCTAACAGAGACAAAGTTGTGAAATAAAGATTGACTCTAAATGAAACCCAGATGTGAGGCTGTGAGCAGCACCGTTGTGTTTCCGTTAAAGCTCTGCGTACCGTGAACGTCTCGTTCCAGCAACGCCCTCAAGCTGCCGAGCTGCTGCAGCGAGCGTTCCTGCAGCTCCCAGCGCTCCAGATGTTTCCGCTGGGCCACGCAGCTGCTGCCAGCCAGCCGCTGCAGCAAACACACACACACACACACAGATGAGCTTCAGGTCATCGATCTGCTGGTCGGGCTCGGGCTCGGGCTCGGACTCACCTCCTCCTTCTGTTCGGCCAGCAACTTGTCTCTCAACGTCCTCAGAGCCGTGGCCACTTCCTGTTTCAACCCAGCGGCATGGCAACCATTGTGCCCTGTTCCCTTTGTGACCTGACAGGGTCAGAGGTCAGAGGTCAGACTGTGGATAGCACCTGTTTGTGACTGTGTTTTAACCTGAGCATTAGGAAGTGGTGAGGTAAAGGCGAGCCTGGGTTCAGAAAAACAGCAACAAGACTCGCTGGAGAAACGCTGCCCCCTGCTGGTGACAGCTGCCGTTACGTTCTGCAGCAGATAATCACAAAAAGTAGCTTTAATAACAGTTAGAGTTACACTCCTTGTGCAGCGATGTGTTCAGACAGTGACGAGTGAGAACACGAGTTAGTGCCTGATAATGACTCAGAGACAAAGGAAAGGATTCCCACATGGAGCCCAGAGAACTAATCGTTTAACCCTCAGTGACTTCCAATCAGTGTTTCAGCTTCTTTTTAAAATTTGATCTCTCTGTACAATGGACTCCGAAAACTCTAAGGGTTGACCCCATTTTTCCACGTGATCGAGCTGTTCTTTATTTTTATTGTTGCCTGGTGATGAACTGATGTTCTCCTGCTCTGGCTGGACTCTCCTGCAGATCTCTGGCAGTAACACTGGCTCGGCTGCTGCTCTCAAATGTTTAGCAGTGTCTAAATATCCTTTGAGAAAAGCTGTGTCCACACCCAGCTTTGCTGCCACTCTGCTAGAGGTTCACAGATCCCAAAAGCTTAAAATGTTCAGTGATTACAAACAGCAACACTGGAAGGTTTCACGAACAGACAAACTCTCCTTTCACTACATGAAACTTCTGAAGCTTAGATTCTGAATCAGTTTGTTGCATTTGCAGTAAAATCTGTCCCTGATCTGTGTCCTGAAACTTGCTGCAGCAAGCAGAGCAGGAAGCACCTTTTTATTGGCCCCCTCCTCCTCCTCTTCACTGTCGCTGTTGTTGATGAAGCACAGCTGCAGGTTTCTGTGGTTGTGAAATCTGTAAACAAATAAAATGCTTTATTTTCTTCACAAATGAGAGGGGAAGAAACGGTCATCAGCTAGCTGCATCTCATGGCCGAATCCACAGACGGTAACGGCACGGCCACGCTCGAATAAAAACAGGACGGCAACCTCCCCGTGACTACGGAAACTCAGTGGTTGCCAGGTGACCAAACTTATAACTTCAGACTGCCAACATGTTGCAGTCAGTCTGTAACAACTGTTATTACAGCACAGCACCACTAGGGGGTGTCATTCTACTATCGTGGTAGGAAGAGAGACCCCCAGAGTGAGTACAGCCCGTAGCCATTACAGTCGAGCTGGCTACTAACTTCTCACCTCTTTGTGAGGAAGACCATATCCCTGCAACGGGCTGACGCCAGCATCTGCCTCACCACAATCATTTATGCGACGCCACACGTTACCGGACGGTAACTTTAGCTGGAATTTACCGTGATTTGAAAACGTTCTGCTGAGTCATCGGATTATCAGAGTTTGGAAGAATTATCCGACCGTATGCATCGATTTGATGCTGGAAACAAAAACATCGCTAATTTCTTGCAAAGATGATGAAAATGCATCTGGAGGCTTCACGGTGGGACCTCGCTAACCAGCAAGTGTTGCTTCCTCCATCCTGCATGATGGAGCACCGGTGTAGGAGCGAGCTGGCCTGCGAGGTCACCGTCATCACTGGGCAACACTTTGACAGATTCAAACCAACAAACACGAACTCAACAAAAAACAGAGATTATCCACGACGCTTCATTACCGTGATGTAACAACTGCCACTCGACACCTCCTGAAGTCTTCCTCCTCCTCTTCCCCCCAGACGTTGCTCCACACTCCATCTGGATTTCCCTCCGTCCTCAGCCCCGCCCCTCTCTGCAGAAAGACAACATAACCTGAGGATAATTCTCCACCGATCACCTGACGACTAACCATCAACATCCAGGACTGAAAAATGAAGCATCAAAAGTTGCAGTTCCCCCGATGACCACTAGATGCTCTAAAGGTGCATCCAGGACTTGGACCGGAAGGTTTAGTCTTATTGGTTGCTGTGTTTGGTTGCCTTAGTTTCAGTATTTTGGTTTAGTTACAGAAGTTGACATTTAGTTGCAGGCATTGCTGGCTTTGCACTGGTTTTGTTGGTTCAGTTGCACAAAAACTTAGTGTAGCACTGTTGCTCTAGTTGCAGCAGTTGGTTTAGTTGCTGAAGCTGAGACTATTTTGTGTTGCTGGTTGCAGGGGTTGGTTTATTAGAAGACGTTGCTGTGTTTAACTGCAGGTGTGAAATAATGTTAAATTGTTATGAAACTACAAATATGGTTCCTACTGGCTTTAAAAACCAACCATGAACTAACGTTGGCCTTTCAAAACTTAGTGAGTGACGCCACAGTGGTCACATCCATCTTTTATATACAGTTTATGTTGACAACAAACCACTCAGACTGGTTTCAGATTTTTCTGTGCAGCAAAGCAAGGGTGAAAGAAAAAAGTACTCCAGCAGCAGCAGATTCTCACCAATCACAGGAAATGTAGTAAAAACTAAAGTGTGATGGGTATTAGCCCAAAAAGCAGCACAGATAAGAGGCTGTCGCCCAGAGCAAACAGGAAACTGATGTTGGGAAGTTCTGAGTGATCGTCATGTCACCAGAGAACGTATAAACATGCAGCTGTGACACCAGGTCGTTGAACCACCTCCTCCTCCTTGTTTTAGCTCGGTGTGGATTACGGCAGCGGCTCTTCAGACACAACAAACACGATCTCATCCTGTTCAGGATCGAATTAAAAAACAGGGGAAACGGCAAAGACTATCAGGAACAAGCTCCTCAGAGACCTGAAGTAAAGAGCAGAGGGGGGGCAAACCATGCTGGACACTACATTTCCCACAATGCAACTGAACAGCAGCAAACTAAAAATTTGAAGTGAAGCTTCTCTTTCAACCGGCAATGTTTACAGATGGGCAGTTTCCTGCGCTCAGCTCTGCTGGTTTAATTCTGCTCGTATTCCTGCAGATTCTGCTCTCAGGCTCTAACGCTTAGTTCCAGGTTACAGCCTGAAACTATGGAAACCACAGCTGGCTACGGATTGTGTGTGCTGCCCAACCTGTTGCCCAGTGGCTGCTGAAGGTGGCTGGCTGCTGCTAGGTGGTCGCTAAGAAGGCGATGCACCAAAAACCGCCTTGTTTTTGCTTGTTTTTGTTTTTACTTTAAAATTCGAACTAACTGCTGGAATCTCTCGTGGACATTAGATGAACTGCAGGTTTTGGTGCTTGATTTTTCCTTCTTTGTCCAGCGAAGTGCATCATGGGAAATGTAGTCTTTCCCACTGACTGAGAAACAGAGCCTCAAACTCTGAACATTATCTATAGCTGACCTTTGACCTTTCCCTCCGCTCCTGCTCCTGTTTCTCCAGCTCAGCTATCCGCTGGCTCAGTTCCTCCCAGTGCATGATGGGAAGGTCCTGGTCCAGAGAGGATGCCTCCATGGGGTGATCCTGATGAAGCTCCTTCTCCTCCCCCTCCTCTTCCTCCTCCTTCTCCTCAGACGTCTCTTTCTCTCCCTCCATCCTCCTTGAATGAACCAAAGCAAGATCAACAAAAAGTAAACAATAACATGTGTAAACACAGAAAGCAACAAACAGCGTTGTTTTCATTTAAAAACTCTGAAGACCAAGGTGGAAACTCAAACCTACAGAATGTCTGAGACGATTTATCCACAACACTCATTAACATGTTGCAGTTTTTTCTACTCCTGGATCTGTAAGAAGTCACACAGAGAAATACCTTATATGGTTATCTCAGGCAGCAAAGCCCCACCCATTTGCATTCTGTTTATGAGTGGCAGCCAATAATATGGAAGTGGCTTAAAGAGGGAGGGGCTAAAATGCTGTGCCACCGGTGCATATTTTTGTATCTATTTGATATTAAGCAAATATTGGGCCAGTATTGCCGATACCAATACTAATAATGTGGCAACCTCTCAGTGTGTCATAACATATTTGATAATTCTGGACATAGTTTAATGATCACTAAATCACAGCGAATTTAACTTTCCACAACAAAAGTAGTAGTTTGAAGTAGTAGTAGTTTGAAACTGGGATTTTTTAGAGCTGGAATTTGAATGGTCCTGTCAGTGAAGCCCTTTGGCTCAGCTTCTGCTGTTTAAAGGTTTCACAGGCTGTTAATACAATATACAGTCAAAACACAAAGATATTTATCGATACAGTATTAACATCAATGCTATTCTGTACGTTTGATGAACTGAAGGTCCAGTTTAAGATAAAGAGGGCTTATTTTGAACTTTAACTCATGTTAAGCTACTGTAGAAACCCAGGATAAACATCTGGAGCTGGGACTGAGCAGTGGTGTGAGCTAAAGTTATTAATATGATTAATAACCCAGCAATAATCATGTAAAGCTGCACACATGCCAAATACAATCAATAGAGATCAATAATTAAGGAATAGTTTCAACAATCTGGTAACGTTTAAATATGTTTACGGAAGATTTATTGGTTGTAAATGATCTGCGCATGTGGTTGCGGATAGAGGTGAATGATCAGAGTTGTGACTGCTGCTCTCTGAGCCCTCCCGGCGGCTGTGGCTCCGCAGTGTCCCGCTGCTGTCGCGCTGCTCTGGCCGCATGTTGTTTAGGAGCAGCGGGGACACCCCACCTACCAGTCACATCCAGGCGGCTCCGGTTCTCCCCGGCATGTCGCCGTCCGTGTGCGGCCCCCCGGGTGCTCCGTGTGCGCCTCCCGCGAAGCTTCACAGTTTTTTCGGGAACCTCGAGTAAAGCAGCTCAAAGTTTCCTGAAACTATTTTAACTCCGTCTGAGGAAGGAGCACCTCCTCCACCTCCCCTTCCGCTCTCCCAGATTTAACCTCTCGTCTGATCGTTAAAGTGACCGACGGCACGAGCGCTAACGGTAACGGGACGGTACTTGGAGTACTCCGGTGTGCGGGTGCGTGCGTGGGGACTGTTAGGTGCAGTCAGGAGCGCGGTGTGGTTGCTTTAGTTGCAGGAGTTGCCCCATCTTGTTGCTGCTGCGATTAGCTTGGCTGCAGAAGTTGCTGTGTTTAATTGTACACTGTTGTGTCAATGGTTGCCTTGTGTGGTTAAGGTTGCAGCTACTGTTACTATGGCTACTTAGTTGCACCAATTACATAAGCTTGTTTTGCTTTAGTTGCTTTTATTTTTGGAATATTTGCCATCTTAGTTGCAAATTGTACTAGTTGGTGGTGTTGCTGTGAGTTGCATATGCAGGCATTCTCACTGTGGTTGCTGAGGCTGGTTACAGGTGTTGCTGTAGTCGTGTATGTTGTGCTTAGATATTTGGTTTTGGGGCAGAAGTTGCTGCATGCAGAGGTTGGCCAACTGAGGATGTTGCCGTGGTTGCCTCGATGTGAACCTGAAGGTTTGGGATGTTGAAATGATCTTTGTTGCTGGATGTGGATCAGAGTTGAACGGAGATTCGCTGAAACACACTCTGGGTGCTTTTCAGTAAAATATTGGAATCTTTTAATAACTTCATGTCTGTGTTGGACTCGGTCCAGGTGCGACTCTGGTCCAGGTTCAGGTCCAGCTGATTCTCTCCTCGTGGGAAACATCTGCACAGCGGCAGTGAAGGGGTTACGGTTGCCGGTGTCCAGTTTCACCATATTTTGGAGATGACGACTCAGCGCAGATGAAGAATTCACAACAACAGAGGAAACACCACAACATTCCTGCCATCGAAGCTCCGTCCTGACGCTCCGTGTTACTGAGCTCAGTCATGAGAACTTCCTGTCTGAGCTGATGAGCATTTAAACATAAAATACTAAACACTCAGTTTTTATGACTTTAACTGAGTTTAACTGTTTGAAGACGCCACCCTGGATGTATGACTGCTTCCTGAAAGTTTAGAGACCAGATTACAGATGGTATAAAATGAATAAATGAATGTCCCTCATTTCTTTTCCATCCATCTGTTAAAGTAAACTCAGGAAAAACAGAACTAATGATAATTAATAAAAAGACAAACGTGCTTTGTTTAAACAGTTACACCATTTTTTAAATTCATTTTTAATTTTTTTAAGAAACAAATTTTTAAATTTATTAAGCAAATAAACGTAGCTTACTTTAGCTTCACATTCAAAGTGTGGTTGTCTGGCTGCACCACGGCAGACAAAAAGGCACTTCAGAGGGTCATTAACATCAATCATTGGACATCCTGAAGGACCTGCGCAGCTGTCTCAGTGTACTCAGAGACCAGGTTACATCAAAAACCTCTATTTTCTGCAGTATTCGCTTGATTGTTACACCCCAGTCTACCGTCGTGTTCAGCGCTGTCAGATGTGTTTTTTTTCATTGACCACTGACAAAAAAGCCTCATTTCTGCTGTTCAATAACAAAGAAATGTAAACTTTTACAAATGATTGCTTAGCTGTGTCTCTAATCAAACCTCTGTAACTTTGCTCTGCTTCATCTTCAGCAGCATCAGGTAATGTTCAGATGTTGATTCATGGTTTTCTTCTGTTTTTCATCTTTCTGTGTTACCTCAGTTACTTTGACACAAAGACATCTGCTGTGATGCTCACACCTCCGAAGTCTCACAAGTGCCAGCTTTGTGTTTATACATGGATATAAAAATATAGACTGTACGGATAAATGACCAGAATTATAATATTTCTCACTGAATCTGAATTGAATCAGTTATAGAAATCGATACCCAGCCCTAGCAATAGCCCTAATCAGTGCTAACAGCTGGCATGACTGCCTCCCTGGACTTTTGGGGGGCAATAATGTGCAACAAACATCCATTCTAGAATTTATTATGTCATACTTTTTTGCACTTTTATCCACTTTAAATTTTACTGCGTTGTGTTTATTTCTGGCGTGGGACAATTTTCCAATGTCATTGTACTATTGTACTAAATATGACTGAAACGACAATAAAGAGTTATCTTAAAATTGTTTTATTTTAAAATCAGAACCAGACAGTAAAGGAAAACTAAATCACTGATCAAAACCAATACCAATGCTTCATTTTACCACTATAAAATTTAAAGTCATCACTGTTAACATTACAGTCATAAATCTTTTAAGAGATAATTTCACACAGAACTCAACTTCAATTTCAACACCCAGTGTGACAAACACTGATATAAACTACAGCTACATGCTATGATGTCACGCGTTGTTCTGTAGATTAGAATAATTAAAAATGATAATAATGATAAATCGGTGTGAGCTGGATTAACCATTGGACAATAAGAAAATGACCAATTCTTCACTAAATTAAAGGCATTTAGATTTTTTAGTGTATTAAATATCGGTGGATCTTATGTTAAAGTGTGGAAACGCTTGTCATGTATGATAATCTCTGAGTTTTGGAGGAAGAAACAGGACAGAACTTTTTATGTATTTGCATGGCAGGCTGCAGTTCCCCCTGTGGCCGGCCGGCGGCGCTGTTTCCACAGTTGGCGAACTGCCTGTATTTGGTTGAAGGACTATGTTGTAAAAATCTTTCAAACTGTTAATTTTCGGAGTTTTCGCGACTCCTCCGCAGGAGTGCTCGGTGGGTTCGGGGCCGGCGTGACCGCCTCTTCCCGGGGACAGGCGGACCGTCCCGCCTAGGACAGTGTGGCGCGGGTGCTTAGCGGTTTTCTGATCTCTGGAGGTTTTTGCTGTTAGCTCCGCAGCTAATCCTAAAAGTCGCATCAGCTGTGCGGATTAAAAGTTTCCCCACAAAGCCGGGCCCAGGAGGAGGCTCTGCTGGGCACATTTAGGGAACTTCATCGCGGCTGTTTCTGCGTATTTTTCGCGGTTTTACGCAGTCGTAAAAAATAACGTTAGCGGCGCAGCAAGTGAAGCCAGCTGTGGGTCATAAATGTCGCCGTGGCCCGCAGTCACACGCGGATAATAAGGTTTTCGTAAGGAGATGCGGTAAAGAGAGGCGAGCTTCGCTGTTCAGCCCGCTGACTCGGCGGCTCTGGGTTTGCTGCTAGCGAGGCCTGCGGGTCGGGCTTCCACCGGGCTCGAGTAGAGCCCGTAGCCGCCGTCAAGCGGTTGAAGGCCGGCAGACGGCGCAGTCGGGCCTGTGGACCAAAGTATGGAACGGATGGAAGTGGACCAGTGCGCAGGCGCAGGAGGCGGGGCACTTCGCAGGTCGAACAGCGCCCCCATGATCACGAGTGTCAGGTTAGTGGTTCTACACCACACGTTGAACTCCGTCCAAAAGAACTTAAATTTTAATGTATTGATCACAGAAAGCTCGAAGGTATTATTTTAATAGATAAAGTAAGTCATCTTAATACAACAGTCCTGGTCTTTTATTCGGCTTAATGCCAGGTGTGATGTAATAAAATTAAATGTTTATTTTACTTGTGCTTATTTTCACTTAGATAATAATAGAACTATACAGAAAGATTGTAAACATGGCCAACTTATTACTGTTTTTATGTTTGGTAATCTCCTGCTGTGAATACTAATGTCTTAGCTTGAAAGTAGCAGCCACTATAGTCCATATAATAATTAGTTTAAACTACAGTTTATTTACACATGAAATAATTTGCAAATCTAAAAAATGTAAATATGAGAAATTAAAAAATTCTGTGGCTACTTGGATAAAAATAAAAAACACTCCTGGCATCCTTTTTGATTTTTGTACTTTGAAAATCATTAAACAGATTTTAAAAATGACACGTACCATGAGGGCAGCAAGAATCAGTTTGAACCCTGAACATACGAGAACAAAATTTTAACATAATTGTTCATAATTGTTTAAGATACTGATGCCAATAAATAGTTATTTATATATTTAAATATCCAAACCTCGGCTCTGTGAAAATTACACGAGAGGTTATTGATTATCTTATTTATCACGTTATTGCTCTCTCTCAGTGACGGGATGACGGTCTTCAGTCCCGTGTCCTCGGCTCGGTACAGACGCAGCAGCATCTCCATCAACCCCAGCTGTCCCTCGCAGGTCAGTAGTGCTGCAAAAACTTTATTTACCGGAAAATGTTCATAAGCAGTGAGATAACACAGTGTTTAAGCACACCTGATCTGAAGCGTCAGGTGTTTCCTTTGAGCTGTAGAGGTCGACCGAAACTTAAACCAGAAGAGACAGAGAGCTGCACAGGAACCAGATGTGACAGCTGCACCAGCTTTGAGAAAAACCCTTTGATCTGGATATTAAAGTTTTTATCGAGGGCTGAAACTGGAAGGTCTCATCAACCAATCACAGCTCCCCTAACTGCACCCCATGCCGATGTTTATGACTGCTCGTACGCTTGCAGAAGGAAACAAGGAGCCAACTGCACTCATGTTTTACTGTTCAACATACTTTTAACTCAAAATGTTCAAGTACCGAGGAGAAATTATAAGATAAGCACCACATTTGACCTTTTAATCTGCCGTTGAAACACAGAGCAGAGCTAGTCTCTAATCTGACGATCATCATAGACGCTGGGCCAAACACCACGTTCTCCTCCGACTTCTCTGTAACTTTGTTTTTGTACTTTTGTCTTCACCACAAAGATCAGCAGCAAATATCCAGTCAGGACTTCCTGCTTGGATCCTTGAAGAACTCAGCAGGACTACAAACAGTGATAAAAGTCAGACTAAACTGTGATGAGCACTTTGACTGCATCTGTTCTGAAGTTAAAGGATAAACTGTGGAGATCACTCAGAGTTGGAAAAAATCTCGAGACAGTTTTCAGATCTAATAATAAAACGTTTATTCATGTTGCACCTTTTTAACTTAAGTTCAGACAGCAGGGCCAGAAATACACCAGGATGTAACATAGAATAAAAAGGGTCAGACAATCGATTACAAAACGATCAGTGATGATAGAATCAAATCAAATGACCTTCTCTCTCGACTCAGCCTGATGGAAAAGCACAGTTCCAGCCTTCAAACAAAGATGCCAGCACAGCTTACAAACTCACAGCTCGTGACCTCTGACCTGCACAGTCTGAAGCTTGTCCTTTAAATGATGCTCTCTTCATTTCAGCTTCACGTAAACCTTTCAGTCCACTTTTTATCCGTTTTAGCCTCTTTGAGCTCCTGTTTTACACATTTTTCCTCTTTCAGCTCGTCCCTCTGTCTCCTTTCTCTCTGACCGGATACAGACTCGACCACAAGAGGCAGGTGAGGACAGACTTCCTGCTCTGCTTCCCGCCAGCACGCCACTTTCTTTCTCTTTTTGCTCAGCATCGTCTACAACATGTTTAAGCTATTTTTAAATCAAAGAGCAGTGCTTCAGTGTCTGTGTTTGCTTCACCTCAGGAGGAGAACACGGAGATGACGCTCAGAGGGACTCTGCAGAGACTCGGGTAATCCAGAAACTCTACTTCTATCTTTGAGGTTTAAACAAGCAGTCGGTAACCCTCTGTCTCTCTTCCAGTCCTTCCAGTCTGGTCCCAGTTCCTCCAGGCAGCCAGTGGCACAACCACACATCAGTGGTGAGCTTCTCCACTTCAGCTTTCATGCTGCCTCACTCTTATTTTGATGGTTTACAACTGCACTTCCTGTCAGGATGCTTTATTCTTTTCTAACCTGCTGAGCCTCATGGGTATTGTAGTTTTTAGACCAATAAGAAAGAGCTTTAGTTTCGAATGTAGTTTGAATCTCCTGACTTGGAGCCCTGAAACTAAACCCGATCAAACAGTGAATGAAGTTCATTTAAACTGGAGCTTTTTTTTCTTCAGTGGTTTCCGTCACACGACAGCGGCGTCACGCCCAACTCGTCCCCGAGTCCTACCAGGAGGTTCAGGTTTGTCTAACGCCTAAGCCTGATTTATTGTGTAGTCATTGCGCCACTGTGCTGACGAATGTGTCGATTGCCCCGCAGACCTGCGGTCAGCACCACGGTGAGGTGGCCGGCGTTGACTCCGCTGAAGAGGAAAGGTAACCAACATTTTACTGTGGATCATTCTTATTCTGCAGTCTTGAAACAAAAGTGTGTAAATCTGTGAAAACTCATCCCTCAGGGGGGGTGGAGTCAGATGGACCCCCAAAGAAGCTCTTTGTTGCTGGGGTGACAGACCCCACCCACCACAGCAGCTACACAGTTAGGTGAGGATGACCTGAGAGATGCATTGTGTTCAAAACCTAAAACGTGAAACCTGATCTTCCTCCTCTCTTCTCAGCGTCTCACAGTCAGCGGCAGACTCTCCTCCTGTGGGAGGGTCCATTCCTCAGTCCCACCCCCTGTCTCTCTCGCCCCCACCCGCCTTCACTCCCTTCACCTCCCACCAGCACCCTGGACACTAAAGACCAGCTCACCTCCCGACCCGTCACAGTGGGCACAGACCGCCTGTCAGCAGCTGGAGGAACTTCAACCTTCATCACATCGTAGATCTGTTCCAGTCATCCACCAGTGTCCCTGTAAGCCCCGCCTCTGTAGATTTCCAGCTGTCCCCATTGGCTGATTGAAGATTCATCTCCACAATCATGTCACTTTGTGGCTCCACCCCACTGCCATCAAACAGTGCCGAGAGGACTCGACATCAGTGTCATCGTGACATCATGAAGTAAACTCGGGAAACTTTGTAGGACTGAAGACACGCTGGTTGTGTAATCGGGTTGAACAAGCGCAGCTTGGAGTGAAGTGGTTTGTGGGTAATCCTTACGTGAACATGGAGCAGAAATTAGGACTGAAGAAGAAAAAGGAAAAGCCAGAGGATGTCCCATTCTTTTGCTTCCTTTCTTTAAAAACGCGTTGAAGACGGATCTCGGCTCGTGGAAGGATGAAACCTGGAGGCTCCTGTCCAAACGGACCAATCAGCTGATGCTGTTCATGTTCAACTTCCTGTTTCTCTGTAGTTTATTATTGAGATAGTTCAAATGAGGTCCTGAGTTGTATTCAGGACTTAAACGCAGACCGCTGTCCGGACGGTCTTCGGAGGCACTTCAGGAACATTTGATTTCCTCTTCAATCGACGGGATCGGAATCAAACTTGGAAACTTCAGCACAACTTTTGTTTCCTGAAGTTGCTTTTGTAAAATCTCAGAAATCTTTCTGTAAGGAAGACATAGAAATGATGAGGTTTATTTAGAGGAATTCATGAGTGTTCATGATCATCTGGACTCACAGCCCTTCATCGAATCAAGGATCATTCCCGATCCCAAAACCACATGAAGGTGGGCTGAAGCTCTGCCTCTGAACAACACTTCAGCCTTCGAAGGCTTTTTGTGTTTTAATGAAAACTTCCAGTTATGGGTGAGACTGGATCCTTCTGGTTTTGTCAGATCTCAGTTGGAGGCCGTTTTTAAGCCGGTCTCCAGTAAGAGGAAAGAGGTGGTTTCTTGTTAATAGTGTATCTATATGTGAATACTTTGAGCAGCTGGTGTGCGCTGACCTTCCTTCGGCCTGCAGAAAGAAGCCGTGCTCTTCCTCCTCTGATATACATTTATGATTGAACTCGTTCAACCCACTAAATGTCTGTGAAGGTTCTCAGTCATCCAGGTCATCGTAGTCAAAGGAGCTTGCAAAGAAAAGCATCTGGACTTCTTTAAGTTGCTTTTCAAGCAACTTAAAGAAGTCCAGACGCTTTTCTTTGCAAGCTCCTTTGACTCAACCCACTAAAGTTAGTTTGCTTGAGTCTGCTCTGATTTATCAGCCACACCTGACCTACAGAGAGTTTAGAGTGTTGAGTGCTTCCTGAGGCCGTTTGACGGGGGAAGCTAGACTGTGCAGGTACAGGCCCCCATAAAGAGAGGGGCCGGTCAGTTCTTCAGCGTTAGCAGCATTTAGTTACATGAAAGCTCACTGACACCAAAGCAACAGTTACCAACATCAGTTGACTTGATGTGGTTTTGGATGTATGTGCCGTGTGGTGTTACCGTGAAGTATTATCCATGTGGTGCATGGTTCAAAGTTCACGCCGCATGTCAGTGAGCAGGTTTGTGCTGTAAGAATATTACAGCAATAAATAAAGGTGATATGGTATTCCTGCTGGAAGCACCAGTTCACCGGTCTGGATATAATGATGTTCCTGTGATGATGTGAGCACAAATCTGAGGTCAGAGGTCGGAGGCGATGCTTTATGTGGACGAGCTGCAGTTCTGCTTCCAGCGTTTGCACAGTGCTGTACAGTTTCCTACGATCACTCATCGTGCCTGAACATGTCTTCATTTGGGAGGAGCAGCGGTCGGGTCAAAGGTCAGGCCTGAGGTTCAGTGAGACATGTTTGTAAATAGTCTCTATAAGCTCTTTGATGAAGTGTCTTTATTCCCAGTTAAAGAGAAAGACCCGCTGAGCGTTGGTCGCCATCGGCGACGCAGACACAAAAGCTTTGTAGTTTTTTTTAGAGGCAGATTATATTTTGCCGTCACCACTTTGCACAGTGTGACCATTTTATCGTCCTTTCATTCAGAGACTGATGACATAACCTCGTGGAAGGATGCTGTCCAGTTCTGCTGCTTTTTCTGTTCTTGCTTTATTGTCACGACTCTGAGTCTGTCCTGTTCCAGACGCTCTCACATGGCGGCTCGGGGTTCGTGAGCAGGCCCACACCAAAGTCTTCACCTGCTAAAATGTCTAAAACAGGGGTGGGCACCTCCAGGCCTCGAGGGCCCCTGTCCCTGCAGGTTTTAGATGTGTCCTTGAAGCAGCACAGCTGATTTAAATGACTAAATTAGCTCCTGCAGTTCTCCAGAGGCCTGGTAACGAACTGATCATGTGATTCAGGTGTGAGATCTGAAACCTGCAGGACACCGGCCCTCGGGGCCTGGAGGTGCCCACCCCTGGTCTAAAAGGAAAAAATAAACTATTATTTAACTTTTTAAAAAAGCAAAACGTGTCAAAAAAGATGTAAATCAGACATTTACTGATTCTTCTGCTGCGTTTTTCATGCAGTTTGTCTGAATCAGGATTCATTTCCAGTTTGAAGCGTCTGAAGCAGGACAGACTTTCCTCAGAGGTCACGACACGCTGCCAAATTCTAGTCGCTGTTCAGACAGACCGTAGCTTTAAGACAACTTCCTGTGTGTGTGTGTGTGTGTGTGTGTGTGTGTGTGTGTGAGATAAACTTTGCACAAGCGCCATCCCATGCTGTCAGTAGCTCTGGTGAGAGGAGGTGTTATGTAGCGGGACAGAAATGTGACGGACTCTGGTTTAAACGTCTTTGGTGTTTCGTTGTCGAGACTCTCGTCCTGCAGGTGTCTGAAGTCCAATATCATGTTTTTATTTTTATATGTGATGCACGTGTCCAGTGTGATTGGAGGTTTTCGTGTTGGACATGAAGCTGTTATCCGTTACATCCTGACACGGACGGATTTTTATGCAGAGGCGAGGATGTGAGCGCTGTTCTCAGAGGTATTTGCTGAAAGTTTTTCAGTATTGAAGGAGTATTTCACTCTGGCAGAGCGCCGAGAGTCAAACGTCAGAAATGACCCTGGGGGGGCCCCGTAGTTCCCCCGCCTCCATCACACTGTAGAGCTTCAGTTTGACAGCAGCTCAGGCTTCACCTTCATCTGAGTCTCCATCAGTGGATGGAGTCCTCTGAGTTCCAGCAAACAAAACATCCTGTGTGGGAAATAATGTTTTGGCTCAGCCTGACACCACAGCGCCACCTTCAGGGCCCACACAAACTACGCCTTACCTACTGGGTTTTCAGACTGCAGAGGCGTCGCCTGTGATCATGTGACCAAGACTTCCCTGTCAGTCACATGGTAACAGCTGGCTGATACCTGTGTTTCAGTAAACAGGCTCCGCCTCCATGAACATCGAGAGCGACCTTCAGCTGGTTTCATAGTTTTTACTCACGCTCATCAGCAACATTAAATATTTAACTTTGTAATGAAGAGAAAAGCCTGTTTTTATTTTTCTGAAATTATGAAAGTCGGCGAAGGACCAGAGTGAGATACGACTTTAACAAAAGGGCTGCTAAGAGTTTTATTGTTGAGGACAAAGGGAACTAAAAGCACATCAGTCACACGTTCACGTGTAAATACTTGGACTTGTCTACGTGGATGAGACGATGTATTTTTATGCAACTGAAACATTAAAGTCTATATTCAAGTGTTCATTCCCTCGAGACGTTCTCACGGCTGTACGAGAAAAAGAACGACTTTAGTGGAAACTGTTCATGTACACACTATAAATATATATAAATATTATATTGTATATGAAAAATACCAATAAAAGAACGTCTGTACCTTCACATCGGCGAGTTTGTTCTCGTCATTGTTACGAGACTCTGGTGTCAACGTGGCAGCGTCACAGAGGGACGATCGCTCAGAGAACCTCTGCTCTGCTCGAGCGACGCACAAAATGAAGCTTTAAAAACAGATTTACTCATTTTATCAGCTTCGATTTCTTCCAGCTTCGACACACTTTAGTAAATATCAGGCGTCTGAAAATCAAGTTATAAACGTTTAAACTTCAGCCTGTCCCAAACCGTCCTCATCAGGTTACGAAACAAACTCGTATCCTCAGATTTGTGTCTGTTGTCCAAAGTTTGCCTCAAAGCAAAGGAAGAAAAACACGTCAAACAGTTGTGAGTCAAGTTTATTCAACATAATTCAAACTGCTTTTACATCAGACCCTCAGCGATAAGGTCACAAAGCTCGCTGCGGATACCGTCGTGGTTGCCATCCACTACCCTAAGGCGACTGAAGGAGACTTCCTGTCACCTGACCCCATGTGCCGAGTCATTTCAAGCCCCTCTGAGCCTTGAAGCTCCACCCACACCACCTCATCAAAAAGCCAGCTGACAGCCGCTCTCCTCTGAACAGGAAGTTGTAAATGCGCGATGATGTCAGCACGATGAGCAGAGCTCAGCAGGACGCCAGCTCAGAGCAAACCGAAGCTTCAGAGCGGTGGTCGCCTTTGTGGGGGGGTCAGAGTCGACCCTCTCAGTGCTTCACACTGAAACGAGCCAATCATGAAAAAAATCACGGCCGCCTTTTTGGTCGGCTTGTTGTCGTAGTGATGATGCTGGTCAGCACTCATAATGCTGGTGTGGGAGGGGCCACGCACTGTGTAGGGGCGTTCACACATCCAGGAGAGCGCTGAACCTCCTACCATCAAATCATGTTTACTCTGAAGGTGGAGGTTGGCCGCTGGCACCACGTCCTGCAGATTCAGGTGGGCGGTGCAGGTCAAAGTCAGGGGTGGGGTCAAATTTGGAGGCTCAGAGGTCAGAGGTGAATCTGCACATGAGTATCTGCAGGCAAACGTCTTCACGATAACGACGCTCACAAACTGACCTGAAACTAAAACTGACTGAAAATAAAAAAAATATCTGCGTCACTACAACAGAAGAAAAGTCCGACTCGAGCTTCATCAGGAAAAAAATAAAATAAAACAAAGTGAGAAAGTGAGGCGGCTCTGGAGAGGTCAGAGGTCAGCGGGACAGGAGGGGGAGGTCACTGGAGTTCATGATGAGGCTGGAGTCCAGGTTGAGGCTCTCTGAGGAGAGAAGAGGAGTTTATGGACAAACTGACGTGAGTCTGCAGGAGCTCCACGCCTTCACACCCGCGCCACACTGACCTTGATCAAAGTTCAGCTTCTTATTGGACGAGCCATCTCCGAGGCCTTCGATGTCCACCAGGTCACTGTTGACGTCCGAGTCGTTCAGAGCGCTGAGCGTCACGTCTGCAGGCAGAAGGACAGCTCGGATTAACAGAGAGAACCTCGGAGCGTCTGAGGCCTCGGGGGTTAAAGGTCAGCACACAGTGGCAGGAAGTCCAGAGGTGCACGGTTCTTTATCTGCTCCTGGGCCTCAGCTCAACCTGTCTAAAACCAGCTGCTTTAGCTCCTCCCCCTCTTTCTAACCATCATCGTCCCCTCTCTGTGACATCACACAGATCAAAGAAAAACGCAGCGGATCTCACCTGCTGTCTTTTGCTTCTTGATGGGCGGGGCCAGGGAGGGGCTGCTCTGCATTCCAGTGGAAGCCACGACTTGCGAGGTCGGCACGGAGATGATGGCGGACGCGGCGGGCGCCGGGGTGGGTGTCATGGCGACTGGAGTTTTCTTGACGCTCTTCTTGGGAGACTCGGAGGAAATGGGCACCCGGCTGTCCTCATACAGCTTCCTCTTCACCGTGCTCTTTATCTGAGCTCTGCAGAGGAAGAGGAGCGGCCGTCAGCCAATCAAAGTTCATTCTGCTTTTACATCCTTAAAGGAAACGCTTGAAATTTTTTAACATAAAATATTCAACAGTGAAGCCTTTAAACGTGTCACGTGAGCATTTATTGGCGTATCTATGAGTTTTGCGTCTGCAGTCCTACAACAACAACCCGACACCAAAGAGTCTCACTCGTGTTTCCTACATTCATGTCCTCCGTCCATTTAACACAAACAGCAAACATGAAGTGACCTCCATGCGTTAGCGGAGCCCTCCTTTACTTTTGATTCCCTTCGTGTTGTCACGTTTCCTCCGGCGACCTCGTCTGATTCTCGTTTCCTGTTTTTGTTGAACGATTCTAAAACTAAACGTCTTCATTAATAAAAGGCAAACTGCTCCTTTAACACTCACACTGTGCGCTCTTTGATCACCGTGCTGATGTTGTTGAGGTCGTCTCCAAACCGACGCACAGCCAATCGCAGCATCTCGATCTCTGTCTCCGTCCACTTGGCCCTGAGGACACAAACACGGCATCAGTTCACAGAAAAACTCAAACATGTCGACAAACCGCTCACGTCCAAACACGTGAAACCACGCTGCTCGTTTCCAGCTGTGTTTTATCCCCCCTGCATGTGTGTGAGGCTCACATTCAGTTTATAGTTTACAGTTAGCTGTAGTGTTTGGTCACAACCAACTGACACTGTGTCAGTAATGCAGCCACTTCCTCTGTGTGTGTCTGTCTCACCCTGCAGGGCTGGAGTCGGACACTGGGTGGAGCTGCATGGTCAGCTCTCCCAGCTTGGTGAAAGCTGCGCCAGCTGCTGAGAAGATCTCGCCCACCTGCAGGAAACACAGCCATCAATGCTCCGATTTAAACGGTGACCGTAGACATGATCTACGCTGCACACCACCTTTAACTGCACACTCAGGTGCTACACCACCAGCTGTGTTTCCCTCACTGTAAACATGGAGACCTATCACAACCTGGATCAGGTGTGCACCACATACATATACACTCATTCACTGCATTTCTAAACAATCTGAGGAAAAAGTGAAGCACAAAGCAGATTTACTCTGAGCTGAAACAGTGAGCTGATTTATCAGGACTCTCTCTGCAGTACAGTCAGTGCGATGTGTGGCTGCATCTGAAAGCTGTTTCTGGTTCATCATTTGTCTCTGATAAGAACAACACAGCGTCACTTTTAACACATCTTGCTGTCATGGTGAGGCGATAGTACCGCACTGCTTCTAATCAACTGGATTTCTGCGCAAAAATAAAAAAAAAAAGCTCTGAGTGTTCAGTATGTGCCGAATTTGCCTCTACTTTTTATAATTTAGGGGTGAAAAGATATTAAAGTATATTTCATGAAGCTCTTCTTCATGATGCAGCAACTGAATTAAATTGAGTTATGTGTGCAGCTACATGACCGGTTCTCTACAAGTTGGCTGTTAAGCTCAATTTTTGCACTTACGTAAAAGAAAAAAAAAACATAAGCAGGTGAAAGCTTACCTTAGCAGAGGCTGACGTCATTTCTGAGCCTCAGGTGAAAAAAAATATTATTTTGAAACAAACGGTAGCTAGCTGTTAGCTACAATTAGCTCCTATGATCTTAGCTAGCTGACTTCCGTTAGCGGGATTCCCAAGATTTAAGATCCTAAACTCGCGAAGCTGTGCGGGACTCGCGTCCGATGAGAAGTTGCGATTTAATTTGGTCATTTATGAATTACATATTCAGAAAGAAAAATTATAAATATCACAACAAAGACAAACGGGAAACAGAGAATGATGCGCGACTTTGCAACTTAAACGCCATTGGCCAATTTGACAGGAAAAGGCGGAGTGTATGGGCACAGGATATTTCATTGGTCGCTGGCCTGCGGCTTACGAACAGTAGCGACATTCGCCGAATAAAGCCGAGCGGTGAGATCAGCTGACCGAGAGGCTTCGTTCTTCGATGGGTCCTCTTTCAGTTTAGAGTATAATAATAGTAATAATAATAATAATCTTTTGATCGATCAAAGGGACGCGGACATGCCGTCGCTGCTGTTCTGCGGGCCGAAGATGGCCGCGTGCGGGATCGTGATCAGCATCTGGGGCGTCATCATGCTGGTAAGATCACGAAGGGACCGACTATTTCCTGGAAGGCTAAGGAACTACCAGTGGGGACTCTGTATTTGGATTAAATATAATGTTATTATGAGCAATTTCTTGCTGCTAATTTTATTCGAAGTTGGTAAAACTCTCAACGCATTTCAACGCTGACTGGCTAATCACTGAATTCCAGTACTTCTCGGGTACATAGACGGAGCCCACGTAGGCCGATCTGAATGTAGTTCTGCTGGTTTCACCCTCCTTGACCTCCTAAGACCCGAACTCTTCCACGGCATGGATTTTTAATTTCTCTTTGAAATTTGGGCTAATTGGGACCTGATGAATGTAAAAACAAAGAATCACGAGATTTGTTTATTTTTTTACCTGAATTTTGTTTCTAAGAAAAATGAGAGCCACATATGAGGATATTCGTTTAAAATTTTGATAAAACAGTAGCACCATAATGTCCTCGTAAGTGGATATCCTCCCAGCCCATTGTTCCTTCAGTGGGCTGGTTTCAGTCATTATGCAAATGTCCTGTTTGTAAGAGTAATGTTTATAACTTTCCTGGATGACTGAGATGCATCAACACATTTTGCGACTCATTTTATTTCTGTCTGATAAGAAAACTATTCAATCAGATATTTCATTCACCACAAATAACTACAGTTACACTTCCAAGCATTTTTAAGCACCACATCTGAAATTCAACCACTTTTCAAACCTTGAAAAGACAATATTAAAATTCAAGCATTTACAAGGATTTCAAGCACCTGTACGAACCCTGTTTAAAGGTTCTGAGGTCTCAGGTCTGTCAGTTAAAATATTTAGCAGATCACTTCCTGCTTTTCTTATCAGAATAAATCCTCGGTTGAAGCAGTGAACAGAAAACATTTAAACTCAGTGACGAGGTTCGATTCGTAGCTGTGGCCCTGACGGGTCCCCGAGCCTCATGTTGACCCCGTGTCTTGCTCTCTTGCAGGCGATGTTGGGAATCTTCTTCAGTGCCAAGTCAGCCGTGCTGATCGAAGACGTCCCGTTCACCGAGGATGACATCCATAACGAGTGAGTTGGGGGTTAAAAGCTGCTCGGTCGGTTCGACCCGAGCTTGAGACGCTGCGACGCGTCATAGATGCGACGGCAAATCAGAGGAAGCAGGGTCAGTCTGACCGATGACAAACAGCAGATAAACTCGTCTTCTCCTTTTTTTTCCCCGCAGTAAAAATCCCCCTCAGAACATCTACAGTCTCTACAACCAGGTCGGCATCAACTGCTTCATCGCCGCTGCCGTCTACGTGGTGGTGGGCGCCATCTCACTCTGCCAGGTCCGACTCAACAAGCGGCAGGAGTACATGGTGACATAAAGACCTGCGGCGATGGCCTGACCTTTGACCTCGAGCACCTGGTTCCTGTCCATAAAGTTTATTTATATCTCAACGCTGGAAAATCTGATTGGCTAAGATTAAAAAGGGGGCGGGGTCAGGTATCACCTGGATTATTTATTTTGTATTTACGTGTTTGTTGTTGTTGTTGTTGGGTGAATTGTTGTTTCATTCCTTTCCGTTGGACATGAAAGTGACCAAAAGTGTGAAACACTCACGTCTGCTCGCCACATTAATCACATTAACAAGGAAACGGGGGGGCGGAGCCCCGAGGATGCCTCCACCATCAGCTGAGGCGGTTTTATCGTGTCACAAGAACAAAGACGAAGGCGTCGCTCGGGCGTCCTCTGCTCGAACAGATCGGAGGACATGAGGCGGTGTTGTGTCTCTGATGTGGGTCTGTGTTTGCTGGAACATCGTTTGCAATAAAGTGTGTGAGTGGAAAACTACAGGGAGTCGTCTTCATTTCAGTTACTGTGGAAAAATGTTCCTCATGGATTTAAATGGGGTTCGTTTTGTTTGGTTTAGTTTTAATTATGAAAGAAAATTTTTAAGAAACCTCTTCTGTGTTGATCTTTAGTTTAAATTATATATTTTTTACTGGAGTATTTTCAGAATTTGCTTCAGAACAATCTTTAGTTGCCATTAGTTCACATTTTTTGATGCTAAGATGGAGACTTGATGTTTTAGAAGATACCTTAGTGTTAATAGCGATAGGAATTTAAGCTTTCCTTTAAAAATAAAATGGTGTCACCTGTCCAGTGTGTTGAAACAAAATTAAAAACCTAATTAAAAACCAATATGGGGGAAAAGGATGTCGTCAATGAATTCCTCTACAAATATTAAACCTGGGTTTTAAAATACCCACCAAATCCAAGTTGGGTTAGTGAGTGTGGAATATAAAGCTGTGCTATAATATATCTACTGTTACTCTGTAAACATCTGAAACTAAAATAAGTCTGTTCTTCAAACACGTCAGGGTAAACCAAACTGAGCCTTGTGAGGGTTTTTTTTTAATAAAACCTGAATGTGAGTCATCAATATTCCAAAGTCCAAAATTGAATTTCATCTTTTTACTAAAGTGAATGCTGGAGTTTTATAACAGCTAGTTTCCAGTATTAGAGAAGTTAGACGGTGAGTTCGGGCTGTGGAGAAGTGCAGTATCCACACTGTCCATATAAACATGTAATAGAAAGGCAGCTGCTTTACTTTGGGTGTATTTCTACACTGAATAATCTAAGCAGAGCTCTGGTAATAATACTATAATTATTATTATTATTACTAAGTTTTTTAAAAGGGCAGGCACGCGGACGTTGACTCCGCCCCGGTGCGAAAATACCGCCAAACTCGAATGTACGGAGACCGGGAAGTAGTGACAGCAACAGGAAACAGGCTGTGGACGAAAACAAAGAAAGGTGAGCCTTCTTTCACTACTTTCTGATTGTTTTACTGCTGGAGAATGAACGAGACGACGCTATGTTAGTGCTCGGTTTCGCGAAAGTCGCTTTTTCTACAGTCGTTGCTTTTTACCCGCTAAATCACCGCGTTACCCTGAACACGTCGCGTGGTCGGGAGCAGGTCGGAGTGTCCGTGTCTGTTTTCACGGACTCTGACGGAGGGCATGCTTTCCGTGTAGACTCTCTGTAGGCGAACACGTTTTATGTGTTTGTGTGTTAATGCTGTTATTGGAACACAGAGAAAACGCGTTCAACAAAACTTACTTCATTTGATCTGCGATAGAAACTGAAGCGGTTTCCACTTCTCTAAAACCGGGCAGTATGAAAGCAGCAGTGAGGGTTTGTTACGTGGTTAAAGTGTTTAAAACACGTTCAGCGAATCTTCGGTCAGCGAAGCGTGACGTCATCGGGTCGGCCGGTTGTTGCTAGTTTTCTTTGTTTTATTTGTCATATGCAAGTTAGCACACGGTGAACATTGCAATGACGTGTTTGATGAGCAGGAGACAGTTACTCAGCAGTATAGCACCGTAATTAACAGTATTAACAGAGTAAATCTATATAAATACACACATGTATAAATAAATGTATCTTGAAGTGGCAGGAGTGAGCAGCACTACATCCTGAGCAGTGCAAGATTTTAGAGTGGCAGACTTAGAATAATAGATTACTTTATGTTAGCTAAATAGTGACAGAATCGATAACTGAGAGGAAAACAAGGACACCAGAACTAAAACTATCAGTTTAAGTCAGTCCTTCTCAAATAGTGTGACCCCTGGGAACAGGCTTTTTTTCCTGTTCTAGAATAAAGTGTAATTGCACATAGAGTACAGTAGGTGGCAGGGTTTGGGTTTTTTTTGCACCGGGCATGCACACAGACAGAGCAGGAGATCTGAAGTGCAGTAAACAAACCCTCAAGAAAAATATTTAATAGTGATGAAAAGGCGGAGAGATACGCAGATAATGAAACGAAAGTCTCCCGAAGGCTAAGACGAGGACATATGATGAAGCGTATGTAGCGCTTGTACAAAAGTACAAAGTTGCAAAAGCGAGTGAGAGTTAAAGAATTTGAAGAAAAGCTTTGTGGAGCAGTACAGACTGATATTCATCTTTAACAGGGCTGTCAAACAAAAGAACTGCTGCCTCATGTCCTCTGCTATCTTAGTTTAATTGGTCACATGACTGCATCACATGACTAAAATGTGTCATCGTTTTCACAAAGTCTCCGGTTTCGCTGTCCACACTGCAACGCAAAAGCACCGTTTTCAAATGTGTGCGTTTTTGAGAGCGTTTTCAAAACATGGCGTTTTCCTTGAGCGAAAACGCCGTCTCAGTGTGGACGGGAGGCCAAAACGGAGAGAAAAGATGCGTTTTCTAAAGAAAACTTATTATTGTGGACGTAGCCTGAGCTTAAGACTGTTGGCAGTGCGCAGCACGAAGCCAAATAAATTAACTTTACTTGAGTAGTTAATGCTGCTGATCGATTTAAATGAGCTCATGAAAGCATCTTTACTTTTCGTTTTAAAATGTTCGTGTAGATTAAGTTGCAGCTCAGATGCTTCATGTTGTTCAAGTTCAGTTCAGGAATCTAGATTACTTTGAGTAGGGATAGTGTGTCTTGAAATCATTGTAATCTCTTCCACTTTGTGTAACTCACCAGATTCAAATTAGAAAATTTCCAAGTTGATGACAAATTTATTTTAATTTGTAGCATTGTTCCTAAACTTGTTACGGTGCTTGACCGGCAGAAACTGCAGATTCATTGTCTGTTTCACATCGACTTCATCATGCTTTTTTTTTTTTCCAGAGTTTTTGAGGTACCATAGTACACATGATATATACATACAACATGTATCCACACTACACAGAGTGGAATAAGAAGCATCCAAAATATAGACTACAAAGGCTCTGTGCTAGTCTATATGTTTTTACAAGGTTTTAGAGGCTTTAATATGCTACATACAACAGTATTAGTATGTTTTGCTTAATATTTTCTCTGTGCCTCAGATGTCATCAATTTCAGAGTCAGAGTGGAAAAAAGCACTGACCTTCATCATTGAGGATTTGGATAAGTCACAGCTCAAAAAGATGCTGGGATGTCTGGATATCCCCAAAGGGAAGAAGACTATCAAGTGCAGAGAAACCATTCCTCAGACAATCATCGAGTGCTATGGAGTGGAAACGTCTATCCAGATAATCGATGAAGCAATGCTCAGGATACCAAGGAAGGATGAAGCAGTCCAGGGCCAGCTGCGGCCCTTTGTTGAAAAACTGAAGAACAAAGAAGACGAGGGGGGAAAAGGTGAGTTCACTCATTGATATTTCTTTTTTTTTTGGTCAGGTGTCTACAGGTTTTCCAAAGAATCTCATGTGTAATAGAATAAATCATGTTTAAATATATTCAAATTTGAATCTGTCTTACCAAACTATTCATTGTAAAGCAGCAATTGAACAAATTCCAAATTAGCAGGAGTGGATCGAGCATTTGTGTTTTTTGAGCATTTGTGGAAGTTTTTTGTGTTATTCTGGTCAAAAGTAGTAAAGCATAGTACAAAAAGCAATTGGAGTTAAAAAGAAATCGTGGATCGTTACATGGAGAAACCTTTGGAATACAAGCATGCTGATCCACACAGGTATGCACACAGGTGTGCACACGGGTGTTCACAGACGCGGACTACAGCTGTCTTGGCTGCTGCCTCAAAGCACATTGTGCGCTGTCTATCTTGCGTGCTGCACAATATCGTTTATTATTTAGTATCTACTGATATCTACTGCTAGCTAGTTTATTGTGATGGTGCTGTTTTTATTATGTTGCTCTTTGTTGTTTGCTTTCTCTTCTGTTTTTTTTCTCCATACAGGTGACCCAGGTGTTTGTTTTTTTTGTTTTTCCCCCCCTTCTCACCGTCTCTTCTCCCCTCTGGTTTTCTTTCTCTCCCTCTCTTTCTTTCATTCTTTCCCCCTGTCCTATCCCACAGTCATGTCTGTCCCGTTTGTAGCAACCGAAAATAAAATAAATTCATAATTATAATAAAGGTCAATCGAATGGACCAATATGGCAAGGCCATGATGATCCACTTGGTAAAATAAATCCGCTTGGCATCTTTCTTGGCCTTAAGACAACAATTCTGATGCTAAAGATCCAAACGGGACAAAAAAAGAAGAAAGAAATTGTGGAATCAATTCATAGAATAAAATCTATTCTAAACTTCTGACTAGAGCTGGGCGATAGAACGATAACAATATGTATCGCATTGCCCCAAACGCAATTTCATTGTTCTTGACAATGACAATAAATAAATAAATACTAAAAATACTAAATACTATCGCGATATAACTTTTTCTCGATAAAAAAATTAAACTATCGCGATAGACCTCGCCGCTCTTGTCCTCTTAAAAAAAAAAAAAGCCAATCCAAATTACGTAGCGCAGAGCCGAACCAATCACAGCCGCAGTGTCACATCACGTGACTTGTTACGTACAGCACAAGTGCCAAGCCGCACATGTGTTTGTTTGGGAAGCAGCCAGCCACCGTTCCGCCCGGATAACGGAGGAAATGAGTGTGCCGACTAGAAAAATCAACCGAGCGTGACCAAAGAGAAAACAGATGATGGTTCCAATGCCGGAGAGATTGTCGAACGGAAGAGCCACAGAAGCTCCGTAGTGTGAAGGTATTTCAGCTATTTCAAGTCTGACAAAAAACAGAGTAGCGTGCACTGTAAATTGTGCCGAAAGCAAGTCTGGAAATACAATAAACTGGTGCATGTGCTACGTCCACACGTACCCGGGTATTTTTGAAAACGCAGATTTTTCTATGCGTTTGCACCTTTCGTCCACACGTAAACGGCGTTTTTGGTCACTGAAAACGAAGATTTTTGAAAACTCCGTTTTTGCATTTACGTGTGGACCAGAAAAACGGAGAAAACGCAGCATCAAAGGTGTGCGCATTTTTTGACGTCACACTGTGCGCCACGTTATTGTTTCGGTGAAATGAATTTCTACAATACTGTTAATTCTACTCTCTGCAGTGTTTAAATGCTTACATATACACACAGTTACTGTCCCTCCACACTTACGACTCGGTTCTGCTTCTATGCCCCAGCTTTGTTTACTTTTTCCCACCGAGGCTTCTAGACTTCTGATTGGCCAACATTTCTGCACGGTTAGGAATCTAGCGCCACCTGCTGCTTTGGCATGTTCATAGCAGCGTTTTCCTTCATTTCTGCCTTTATGTGTGGACGGGATTATTTTTTAAAACGAAAACGGAAAATCTCCATTTTCAAAAATACCCGTGTACGTGTGGACGTAGCCTCAGTCTCTGACTGGAAGCGCTAATTCGTCATTCGGCTTTTGTCAGACTAAAGTAACTGTTTGAAAAGCTAAGCTATACTACCCCCCCCCCCAATTTTTGCACATGTCGAGGAGCGTGTCAGGCTACATTTCACTGTGTGTTATACTTGTATAACTATGCATGTGACAAATAAAGAACCTTGAACCTTGAACCTACAACAAGGAGAGATCGAGAATTTCCTTTTAGTTCTCAGTTTATTTGATATTGACAAAAGTTAGTCAGTTTTGTCTGTTCTTCTGTAAAACAAACTAAGATTTATTTTTAGAATTAATATTTTGTTTCTAAGTGGAATTGACAATTTAGTTTGTTTCGTTTGTTCTATTTTGAAACTTAAACGCTTTAGCGGCTGCCTTTTGTGTAGTTTGCAATATTTGCCTTTATTTATCTGAAAAAGTCTCATGTTCCTTAAGTACATCTACCCTGTTGAACTTATTATGGGAAATAAATATTTAAATCAAAACAAGCTGCTGATTATTTCACATTTTACTTGTGAGCAACGGCACATTTAAATCTTACAAATATAGTTATTTGGCTGATATCGTGATAGATATCGTTATCGCCTGAAATGAAAAAAACATATCGTGATATGAAAAAAATCTCATATCGCCCAGCTCTACTTCTGACTCATCAGAGTAGCCGCCTTTGGCAGATATAACAGCTGAACACAGCCGTGGCTTCTTTCTACAATAGAAATCAAATCTTCTCCCATATCTGTTACAGAAGTTCATAAATGTGCGACACTTGTAGGTTGCGTTGCTTTCACTCTCCTGTCTAGTTCATCCCAAACCGCACAGTGGCAAAAGCAGAGTTTTTTTTTTAAAATATTTATATGTATGTATAAAAAAATTCCCTCTCGCCCCTGTGGGCGGTTTATCCTTCAAGCTCGGGTCCTCTACCAGAGGCCTGGGAGCTTGAGGGTCCTGCAGTATCTTAGCTGTTCCCAGGACTGCGCTCTTCTGGACAGAGATCTCCGATGTTGTCCCCGGGATCTGCTGGAGTCATGTCACTCTCACTCAGACTCTGGGACCACAGTGTTGTTCCTGTGCAGCAGTTTTCCTTGTTGCTGGCTTTCAAAAATGACAGTTTTGATTTTCAAATGACTCATCAACCAGACCAGCCAATCAGTGGCTTGCAATCTGTTGACATCACATTTTCCAGATGGCCTTGGAATGTTTAGAAACCGCGGCGGAGTTGGTCCTAAAGTTACCTGGTACCATAACCTGCAAAATGGAAAACTTAGCGTGCCGAGCCGAGCCAAGTAGGTACTAGTGGAAAAAGGCTGTGAGTGAAGGTGCCTATCAGAGTGTGAACGTTACCATGAAATCTGATCGGGGCTGAAACTGATTCTGTTTTCTAAGGAGCTGTTTTGTTGTAGTCGTGAAGAGAGCGACCACATCAGAGGACACGGTGGTTTCATCTGGGTCCAGTGCAAGTTTGTGGATCTCATTGGTGAAATTATTGGAGGTTTTGATGTGATGGGATGTGTTCTCACAAATGGAAGTAAAGTGATGATAAGGTGCTGGGAAACTTTGTAGGTGACAGAGTTTATACTGTTAACAGTGGGTCTGAGTGGGACCGCTTCTTTGAGGATCTTTGGAAGTCCATATATACGGGGTGTAACCTCTCTCCTTGTAGTTGCTGAAGGCAGATTATGACTTTCGTTGGTAAGATATTCTTACCAAAGTGCTTAAATTATGTATTATTTATAAAGCTGCTGCAGATGCAGAGTTACATGTGAGCAGACTGAACAGTAATCACTGCTAGTGTTTTTACGTTTGCTCTGTGTAGGTATGAAAGAAACTAGGGCTGGGCGATATGACCCAAAATTCATATCTCAATATTTTTTAGCTGGATGGCGATATAAGATATATCTCGATATATTTTTTTAAAGCCATAAAGTAAGAACAAAAAAAGAGTTCTTAGTCAAAGCTGTGTCCCAGATGTCACACAGGCACTTTTATTAACATAGAGCAGATGTACATGAAAAAAACTACTCAAAAATAAATTATGAGCATTCATTAAATAATAATGCTCCATAAATAAAAGAAAACAATGTTGTTTTTGTGCATAACAAAAAGCTCACAATTGTGCAGTCAAAATGTAAACTAAAAGACGCTGAGCACAATAACAAAGACAGATTTCACAGCTGCTCTGTTCCCAACTTCTACTGCGTGACTGACAGCCTGGAGTTTGTAATCCGCTTCGCAACCACGTCTCTTAACAGGTGCCATTTATGGTCCTTATACACAGTAGGGTAATATTACGTTGAAGCACAGTACGTATCACTCCGCGAGGCTCAGCCGTAATCCTCCGACAATCCTCCATCAAGCGGTGCAGCTCCGTAGCTTACCAAAGTCGTACTAAAACATTTTTTGACAGATTGCTGAGCGCCGTGTTCCACATAAAATCGGTTCGCGGCCATCAAGCACAACCAGAATTCATACATAAGGCGCGCTGTCAACTATTGAGAAAATGAAAGGATTTTAGTCCGTGCAGCACCTCTGGGCTGCATGGCGTTAGCGTGGTTAGCTCGTTAGCGTGGTTAGCTCGTTAGCGTGGTTAGCTAGCTAACACGTTGACGGCGTCCAGCCCCACGCACGGGGCGATGCGCAGTAACTCGTTAACGGAGATTTGCCGTCTCCATCTTGTCGCTTCCTGCAGGTGAAGCGATGGGGGAGGAGGGGGAGTTGTGTTCAGTGAAGGAGAGGCGAGGCCGAGTAACGTTGCGTAGAGACGAAAGTGGACGAAAGAGAGGCAAACTTGCGGCTCCACAAGTATAATTATAACGTAACATAGATATAAAGATATAAAGGATATTGTCACATCTTATATCTCGTATAAAAACATATCGATATTTTTTAAAAACTCGATATATCGCCCAGCTCTAAAAGAAACAGACTTTATGTTGACTGACTCTTCAGTGAAAACCTGACACACACATGCTCTCACAAGTTGGATTCATTTCTGTTTCAGGAAACAAGAGGAAACGCAGTGAAACTGAATCGGAGTCAGCAGAGAAAACGGCTGAAGCTGGTAGGCAAACACACCCTGAAACTGTGGCAGAGCCACTGAGCTGTGGCCACAATCATGAGAATAAATATTTTATTTGATGTAAGTCTGATGTTGAGCTGTGTGTGTTCAGGCTTTAAGAAGAACAACATTGTGAGTGATTCAAGTTCAGATGAAGAGCGAGAGGCTGAAACTGGTAAGTGCTGGAGGAAACAGTGCTGCTGGATTTTAGTGCTGCTTTCCATCTCAAGAGCTAACTATCCAACACACAGTGATGTCATTTGTTTAAAATGCTCAGTATCAATTTTGAGATCCATTTCAATTCAGTTTATTTATACAGCACCAAATCACAATGAGTTGTATCAAAGGACTTTATATTGTAGTGTAAAGGCCCTACAATAATACAGAGAAAACCCCAACAATTACATGAAACTCTATGAGCAAGTGGTTGGCAATAGTGGGAAGGAGGGCATCTGCTGAGACCAGTTTGGCTGAGGGGGGAGATTGAGAAACAACACGCTGTGCATGAGGCCAGAGATTAATAAAAACTAATAGTTAAATGCAGAGAGGTCTATTAATAACACACAGTGAGTGAAGGAAAAACTCAATGCATCATGGGAATCCCCGGCAGCCTACGTCTATTGCAGCATAACTAAGGGAGGATTCAGGGTCACCTGGTCCAGCCCTAACTATATGCTTTAGCAAAAAGGAAAGTTTGAAGCCTAATCTTGAAAGTAGAGATAGTGTCTGTCTCCTGGTTCCACAGAAGAGGGGCCTGAAAACTGAAGGCTCTGCCTCCCATTCTACTTTTACTGGTACAGGAACCGGTACAAACAGGCTGCAGCCTGACTGTTACCTGTTAAAGTTCGGCTCTGGCTGCTGGACTGGAGTCTGCATACGCTCACCTTTGACGTGACTCTGGGTGTTTGACTAGCTTAGCATTAGCATGCTGTCTGTGCTTGTAAAGAGCTGGCGTTCTGTTAGCAGCATCACGCAGCTGTTTCTGTCCTGGATGCATTTTACACTTTACCTTTGTGCTTTTGTCATTTTACTTTGTTTTACAGATGGACTGAAGAGCCCTCAGCCTGACAAGGTAGAAGTTGTGATTTTTTCAAAGTTAATGTAATACTGCATGTCACGTTACACCAAGTTTTACATAATTTTATTAACTTGTGGACATTTATGCTTTCTGTATGATAGAAGTAATTACACCAAAGAGATCAGCTCTGTGGGCTGGTAGGGATTTGATTCCCACATAACTGTTTGCACATTTCTGAAAACAGTTTCTTGAACATTTACAATATTCAGTCTATGAGTGACTTACTGTTTAACTCTTTCTTTTCAGGAGATAAAAATCCCTTCATGGGTGAGTGAATTTTTGAGTTTTCATTGGATGATCACAGCATCTGACTTGTTTTGTGATGTAAGTTTTGACTGCGAGCTGACTCTCCATCTGCCTGCAGAGGAAATCCATCCATGATGTAAAGATCAGCGGTGACCTTGGAAACAAAGTCATAGCTGGCAAAGTTGTGGCGAAATCTGGTCTGCGTACATACGAAACCAAAAAAAAGGAGAAGAAGTTTTTCTTTTACCTGGGAGTGGCTGATGAAACAGGCAGCATTAAAGTGATGGTGTATGGAAGAGAGCGCTATCAGCGTTTCCAGGAGAAGAGCTGCTACCTGTTCAGAGAGATCATCATGGACGAACATGTCATGAAAGTGACCAAAAAGAGCGTCATATCAAAGACAGCAGCTATTGATGTTCCTGAGAACCTGGAGATGGAAGCTCAGATGTTCGTTTATTCCCAGACTCCAGTTTGCTCCATCGGACAGGCCATCGGATCAGCGGAGAAGACATCAGTGAGTGTTGAAGGAACAGTAAGAGAGGTAAGTGTGACCTGAATCTGCTGCAGTGAAGCTGTGAGGGCGCTCGTCATGTTTAGCTTAGTGTCCTGCTGAAGGCTGTGAAACTCTGATGACATCAACCTTTAAACTAACCTTTAATAGTCTTTGAGTGAAATGGATGGAGGTAGGACTGGGTGATATGACCCAAAATTCATATCTCGATATTCTTTAGCTGGATGGCGATATACGATATATCTCAATCTTCTTTTTTTTAAAGCCATAAAATAAGAACAAACAGAGAGTTTAGTCACAGCGGTGTCCCAGATGTCACACAGGCACTTTTATTAACATACAGCGCAGATGTACATGAAAAATTACTCAAAAATAAATTATGAGCATTTATTAAATAATAATGCTCCATAAATAAAACAATGTTGTTTTTGTGCATAACAAAGAGCTCCCAACTGTGCAGTCAAACTGTAAACTAACAGACGCTGAGCATAATAACAAAGGTTTCACAGCTGCTCTGTTCCCAACTTCTACTGCGTGACTGACAGCCTGGAGTTTGAAATCCTCTTTTATAACGTAACATAGACAATATCGATATAAACGATATTGTCACATCTTATATCTCATAGAAAAATATATCGATATTTTTTAAAAACTCTATATCGTCCAGGCCTAGATGGAGGTTCTTGTTATTACATGAGTCAAACTCTGGCGCCGAGCAATGAAGCCATCACAGTGGCAACAGCTAAAGTTCCTCTAACAGCAGCTTGAGGCTGAATTTGTGATTCCAAACTTCACAGCAGAAATAAACATGCACAGGAGAGTTGTTGGTCTCTGAGTTGTTGTCATGTTGTGTTGTTGGTTTGTTCAGATCGGCTCCGTTGAAACAGTCAAACTGAAGAACAAACGAAGAAAGAAAGACAAGCGAGAGTTCCAACTTGAAGACAGCACAGGCTCCATCTGGATCACTTTGTGGGACGAAGACATCAAACAGCTCAGAGGAATATCACCTGGAGACTCTGTCAGGGTGGTCAATGTAAAGACGAGTCACTACTATGATTCAGTATCGCTGAACTCAACAACAGATTTCACCAGAATTTTTAAGGTAATTTCTGATTCTGGCTTCAGTTTGAAATGTGTTTTATATTTGGTATTGATTCAAAGCAGAGACTGTCAGCTTTGACCTCCTACTGGAACATTTCCTCACTGTTGTTGAGTCTCTGCTCTCTAGTTAATCCAGCCGTACCTGTTCTAAGTGCCCCCATCAGGTGGTTCACTGTGAGGGTCTCCCTGTGGTCCGACAGACTCATCTCCACCATCTTGGACTCCAGCTGGTGACATCAGTCTTTGCTCTGCTCTGTGAGCTGGAGGGTGACTCCAGAACATGTTCATGTGCTGTTACCTGAGCAGAACCAGGACTGTCTGCTGCAGGACAAGATGGTGGATTTGGAGTTCTTCTGCAGGATGAGACTCACTATGAAATCATCATTGCTCACTTTTTTAAATAACAAGTTCTTCAGTTTTATTGGTTCAACATGATCTCCTGATCTCTATGGTCAATCTGGTGTTTTGCAGGTTCAAAGTGCCACAGTCGAGAACGTCACAATCGAGATCATTGGGATCAAAGACGCCAAGAAGACTGAAACAGAGGTGGATGCACAGATCGGCAGCGGAGAGGTGCAGTCCTTTGTGGTGACTTCATCCCTGCTGGCAAAAGCGTTTGGTGTCAGACTGGAGGGCGACTTTGAGGACAGACTGCTGGAGAAAATGCCGTTCTCAGCAGATGTAGAAATAAAGGGAAACAAGATCATGAAGATTGAAGCGAAGGAGAAGTAAAGATGAGTTCCAGTGTTCAGGCTGCAGATTTTGAGTTTCAATAAAAAATGTAAATCTCTCTTGAATCAGTTTTATATTCCGAATCATGAAATGTGTGCTGTTTCTTTCTTCTTTCCTAACTGGTTATTCTGATTTTTCTTGTCCTCTTTTTTCCTGTGTGTAAGAACTGTACGTTTATATTCATGTTGTCAGTGCTGTAATGCAGTAGATTCTCATAATCATAACTAATGGCTCTGATGTTGAGGATGATGGAATGTTTATGTTGGAATAAAAAAGGCTCTGATTTAACTGTTTGTTCTGTAAATCTGTTTACAAAATCCTCCTGTGTCTGATTTCCTGTTACAGGAAAAGCAACAGTCAGCAGTAAAGTGACACAGATCCTCGTGCAGACAGAAAGCAGGGCGAGCACTCGTGGGGCTCAGAGGCAGTGAGCTCAGCTCTGTTGTGTGACTCTTTCCCAGCTCTCTGCTTCCATGGAGTCTCCTCATGGTGCCGGCCCACCGTGGATTTTCCACCATGAAATATCATTACCATCCTTTATCTCAGTCTTGCTGTGTGTTAAGCTTCCTCCTTTAGTTGTTTCGAGATTAGTCAGGAAGTAAACACTAAAAAAGACAATATTCAAAATACAAAGATGCAGTTATAACGTAAACTGGGACAAACAGTAAAGGAGCAAAACTAGAGGAGAGTGAAGCCGTCAAAGAAATATTCAACCTACAGGGTGGGCCACTTATATGGACACACCGTAATAACATGGGAATGGTTGGTGATATTAAAGTCCTGTTTGTGGCACATTAGTATATGTGAGGGGGCAAACTCCTCAAGATGGGTGGTGACCATGGTGGCCATTTAGAAGTCGGCCATCTTGGATACAACTTCTGTTTTTTCAATAGGAAGAGGGCCATGTGACACATCAAAGTTATTGGTAATGTCACAAGAAAAACAATGGTGTGCTTGGTTTCAGGGTAACTTTATTCTGTCATGAGTTATTTACAAGTTTCTGACCACTTATAAAATGTGTTCAATGTGCTGCCCATTGTGTTGGATTGTCAATGCAACCCTCTTCTCCCACTCTTCACACACTGATAGCAACACTGCAGGAGAAATGCCAGCACAGGCATCCAGTATCCGTAGTTTCAGGTGCTGCACATCTCGTATCTTCACACCATAGACAATTGCCTTCAGATGACCCCAAAGATAAAAGTCTAAGGGGGTCAGATCGGGAGACCTTGGGGGCCATTCAACTGGCCCACGACGACCAATCCACTTTCCAGGAAAGTGTTCATCTAGGAATGCTCGGACCTGCACCCATAATGTGGTGGTGCACCATCCTGCTGGAAAAACTCAGGGAACGTGCCAGCTTCAGTGCATAAAGAGGGAAACACATCATCATGTAGCAATTTCAAATATCCAGTGGCCTTGAGGTTTCCACTGATGAAGAATGGACCCACTATCGTTGTGCCCCATATACCACACCAAACTAGAGATGGCACGATACCACTTTTTTATGTCCGATACCGATATCATAAATTTGGATATCTGCCGATACCGATATGAATCCGATATAGTGTTTTTTAATCAACAAAACTGTTTTTTAAAATATCTTGCTGCATTTTGCAAGTCTGCAAGTTCATACTCAAGTTTAAAAGAACAACTACACTAAAGCTATTCTGTTATACCTGTATGCAAAAAAAATATTTCATAGTTCAGCAATACTGATCAATCTAATAAACTTAAACCTGCACCATCCTCCCTATTCTGGTATTTTAAAGAGTACTTAGCATAAATATTAAGCAACCTAACTAATAGGGTTCCAACTCCCAGCAACAACAAAAATAAATAAATAAAAAATAGGGAACCACCCCTCACGCTCCACCTCATGATGCTTAATCGACATAATCAACCTTAATTTGATGCAGTGTGAAAAAAAATGCACAGAAATCAATTATTTTTCAAGAAATATTAAATAGATTCAACATCTTTCTTCAACAAAATTGCAGACTGCACAGATGGTACCTTCCCAAAGTAAAAAGTACTATAGCTTACTAGGGTATATATATTAGACTTAATAGTTACTATATACAGTAATTGACTTCTATTCATTTTACATCAAATTAAAACTTTGGGTGTCAGATAATTATTTATTAAAAGCTCGACATTTTAAATGAGAATAAGAAAGAAAAGTATGTCTTTGTGCCCCCTTTTCCCTGTTCATGCCCTATCGGCCCCCCTGGCTAAACTTTGCTAGATCCGCCCCTGCACAGTTACCAGCCGTCAGCTGTAGAAAAAGATCCTGGTGTAGAAAGTAATATTAAATACATTCTAACAACAGCTGATCAAGCTTAAACGTGCTGCTGTTGTTCAGCCGCTGGTTTCCTCTTTCTGGTGCAAAGTGGGCCAAAAACAAACAAGAGAGACTCGCGACAGAAAAGCCGATCAGCTGATCATTTAAGCAGTTTCACGATTGAAGTAGCAGCCGGAGAGCGAGAGGCAGTCGCTCGTTCAGCTTAACGTGGGAATGCTTTACAAACATTCAGAGATGGACTTACACACTTGCTTTACTTCTCTCGGGATCACTTTGTCGGAGATGAAATGCCGGGTTGCTAGCGAAGCTCCAAATGCTATCCAGACCACCGACAGGTCCCGCATGCCACAGCTGCTCTATCACGTGATGCATACTGCTCCGACGTGCTAACGTTCTGAGGTGAGTTACGGCGTGTTGCAGGTTTTGTGAGGTGCTTTCGTGATATTTAATGGATCGGATTACATTTTTTATTTTTCTCCGATATCCGATCCAGTAATTTAGGTCAGTATCGGACCGATACCGATACGTAATATCGGATCGGTCCATCTCTACACCAAACCATCACTTTTGTTGTTCCAACAGTCTTGGAGGGATCCATCCAATGTGGGTTAGTGTCAGACCAGTAGCAGTGGTTTTGTTTGTTAACTTCACCATTCACATAAAGGTTTGCCTCATCACTGAACAAAATCTTCTGCGTGAACTGAGGGTCCTGTTCCAATTTTTGTTTTGCCCATTCTGCAAATTCTGCGGCCGATCTGGGTCGTCCTTGCTGAGATGCTGCAGTAGCTGGAGTTTGTAAGGGTGCCATTTGTGAGTAGCTAATATCCGCCGAAGGGATGTTCGACTAACGCCACTCTCCAGTGACGTGCGGCGAGTGCTACGCTGTGGGCTCCGCTTGCTGCCTTTTATTGGAAAAAACAGTTACACAAGTTTGCACAAGCACCTCCCCTCGTAAAACCCCCCTTGGTTACAAAGACAAGGTACTGTGTGTGTGTGTGTGTGTGTGTGTGTGTGTGTGTGTAAAAGCATGTGCAAGAACTTGTATGTGTGTGTATGTGAGAATGTGTGTGTGTGTGTCATGGGGGTGCGTTTGTGTGACCTCCTGATCACAACTGTTTCTAACAACATCCTTGGTCATAAAGGGGGTAATCTCCCCCACACCCAATATATGCTTCAATTCCTGTATTGGTTCACCATACACAACACAGTGAAACCATAAAAAGGGCAGGAAGCTTACCAAATATCAAACAAACCTTCACAAGGGATGTGCCTGTGATAAAATACTACAGCCTCCCCCCAGAACCTCGAGAGGCTGGGGAGGGGGACAAAGGAATGCCTTGATCACAGAGTTTGTGACCCACACCTGTTTTCACAGAGTTCTTTCAATCAGCCAGGGTTTCGGGTTTTTTCACACCTTGGCTCATGTGATTAGGTAGAGGATCATCAGGGGTCCTTTGTCCCTCTGTGGGGGGAAACTCCTTCTGGGTTTAAATCTCTCCACCATTTGACCTTAGAACTGAAGAAGCTTCTCGGATGAGAGGTGAAACGTCTTCAAGCAACTAAAAGAAGTCCAGACGCTTTTCTTTGCAAGCTCCTTAGACTACGATGACCTGGATGACTGAGAACCTTCACAGACATTTTCTTGTGCCCACATTTTGGCAAATCCAACACTGAACCAGTTTCACCAAACTTAGCAAGCAGTTTGCTAACTGTAGCATGGGAGATGGGTGGTCTCGTAGGGTGTCTTGCATTGAAATCTGCTGCAATGACCCGGTTACTGCGTTCACCAGATATCAACACGATTTCGATCCGCTCCTCACGTGTTAACCTTCAACATGTCAATGGCTGTGAACAAAGAGAAACTTGTAAATAACTCATGAAAGAATAAAGTTACGTTGAAACCAAGCACACCATTGTTTTTCTTGTGACATTACCAATAACTTTGATGTGTCACATGGCCCTCTTCTTATTGAAAAAACAAAAGTTGTATCCAAGATGGCCGACTTCTAAATGGCCACCATGGTCACCGCCCATCTTGAGGAGTTTGCCCCTCACATATACTAATGTGCCACAAACAGGACTTTAATATCACCAACCATTCCCATGTTATTACGCTGTATCCATATAAATGGCCCACCCTGCACATCAGTGACAGCTGGTGCAAAAACACAAAGACTGTAGGAAGCTCCGGATTTGGAATATTTGACTGTGAAGTGCAGACTTATTTATTTATTCTATTTATCCCCTTCGTATATTTTATTTATATTTATATTTGTCTCTGTATTTATATATGTGTGTGTGTGTGTGTGTGTGTGTGTGTGTGTGTGTGTGTGTGTGTGTATATATATATATATATATATATATATAACATTCTGTAACTGTAACTTCTGTCGGTGCTGTGCTTTTGGAAACCTAATTTCCCAGAGGAACCCACCCGAGGGATTAATAAAGTTCTATCTTATCTTATAACTCTGCTTCATCTCTGTTTACATATTTGTGTTACTTTAAGAAGAGACAGGAAGTGTGCTGTACAGCCGTTGTGGGCCAAACCATTCTGTATGAGGATGGGGACTGTGACTCTGAAACTGCCTGTTAAGAGGATTAAAATTTATTTCTGAACAAACAGGGATGCTATAATCTGTGTGTGTGTGTGTGTGTGTGTGTGTGTGTGTGTGTGTGTGTGTGTGTGTGTGTGTGTGTATATATCTGTTATGATCAGTGTGTATTTGACAAGCAAACGATATAAAAGCTAAGTTGGTATGTTCGACCTGCGCGCTGACATCACACAGACGCTGCGTAGTGAAATATGACACTGAGCAGCTTTCCCGCCTTCCTCAAACAGTTTGCTGCTCTGAAACTCGTGAACTAAGCTGCGGCTGAAAACCAGCAGGAGTGAGTATTATTTAAATGCTTTTCCCTGAAAGGTGTTACAAAAGAAATGTTTTATAGTTAAGAATTTTACATTTATAAACTACACAGCAAATTCAAAAGTGTTAAATGTTTTGGTGTTAATAGTCTCCTTGCAAAAGTAGAGTTAATTTTACTCTAAGCAGAGTCACATTCTTTTAATGTAACTCTGAGGTGTAAAATGATAGTAGTTAAAATCGAGTGTTAAAAATGAGTGTTTCTCTGTCAAATCTGGAGGTGTTACAATGGAAACATTAACTCCTGACCTCTTAACTCTGAACTCCTAGAGGGGCTATGACACCAACAGAGTAAATTCACAGACTCCGCCCCCAGCACGGCTCCAATCGAAGCTGAAGTAAAGCCGTTTCAGAACATTTGCTACATATTTGAGTTGTTTGCCATGCTTGGTAAGTCATTTTTTCAAAGATTGTTTCAATTGTTATTAGCTTTTACTTCTGTGGCTCTTTGGAGTTGAGACAAAGCTGTGTGAAAGGCATTAGCCATGTTGCTCGGTGATAGCATAATATTCTGTTTTAGCTAGCTGAAAGGTATTGTTTGCAGGCAAATACCACAGCCTTGAAAAAAGCTTGCATGTGAATTTTCAGTCAAACTTTTGGTCAAATACACCTAAAACAATGTGTAGAACGTGAAATGTTGGTATAATGGTGCTGCTTGAAGCCTGAAAACGATCGCCCATGAAAAAAAAACGAGCAAACAGCAGTAGCTGACGTCCTGACTGGATTCTACGTTAGCATAGATCCCTCCAGAGTTTTGTGCACACGGTTTAGGTAAAAATGAAAAAGGTTGAGGTTTTACATTTAGTTCAGTATTAACTGTTGCCTGTGTCCTTGTCTTTTGGGAAAATACTTTACACAAGTAATGGCTCAAAGAGGATTCCTTTTTTTTTTACTGTGCTGCAATTGTTTACTGGATTATTTGTGCCATTAATTAGTGTCAACTAATTTTTATTCGATCTCCGCACAGGATATGCTTGTGAAGATGGAATATGGGGGAGAGCAGAAGTGCGTTGAAGTTCCACAAAGGGATGAATGAAGGACATGCATATTGTATTGAAGAAATAAGTGATGAGAATGCTGTTATTTGCATTTACCATGTCAGACCTTTTGATAAACAAAATTCTAATGAAAGTGAGAACATGTATACTGTTACATCTTTCAGAAAATGTTTTGAAATTGTGGTGCACAGTTCAGAATAAATGTTTTCCAAAAACCATTGCGTCTTTTTAGTAAATGTTTATTTCCAAAAGAAATTTCTAGAAGTTCAGAACAGTAAAATTCCCGCTTTTTAGAATGAATTAGAAGATAACTCTTACGTAGTTAAACTAAAATACTCTTTGAGAGTTAATATATAAACTCTTAACACCAAGTGTTAAATTATCAACTCCAGACAGATTTGGTGTTTAACACTAAATCAGAGTTAACGTACCAACTCTCCAAAAAGAGTTAAATTAACACTCTCTGGTGTGGACCCATATAGACACTTTAATAGTGTTGAAATCAAATCCGACAGTGTTAATTTGGACATGCTGGATTTGCTGTGTATTGTTGATCTTGTGGTTTGAACAAAGAAATGTGAGAGCAGATTATCGCCTGTTATGGGTTCTGTTTCCTGGTAGTGCGTGTCATTGGCACAGCAGCTCTGTCCTCGGACAGCATCTCCTCCCATCAGGAAGTTTGTTTCAGGGAAGCTTTTTTTTCTGCAGACGATGAATAAAGCACCTCTGCAAAAGCCTGTATACAGTGTGTGTCGTATGTACCTGCTCCTTAGTGCAAGGAGGAACAGGATGAGCAGTGCCGGAGCTACAAAATGACCTGCAGCAGGTCAGTGGTGTGACAGACGGGGTCCTCGGGTCCTCCTGGTGAACAACACCCGCCCTCATGGAGAATAGAAAGGCTCAGTGCAAAGGAAACTCTGACTATAGAGTCTCTGTGTAAATGTTGTTGTTCGTGATTCTGATCTGCTGCCGAGTCGATTTCCCACAGCTGGAAACAGAACACACAGATCACTCTGTGTTTACATGACAGCTCTCAGAGGGCGGGGCCTTTAAACTGCGTTTCAATAAGTGTTAAAACAAGGCTGAAAGTAGAAATGAAACTTCTCAGATGAATGTGAGGTGCAGTGAAAACTGCACAGTGTGCTTTCACCTCTCAGTGTGTTGGGTTCATGGAGCTGGTGTAACAGCGTTTCTGTCCGTGTGTCAGATGTCAACGATTTCAGAGGAAGAGTGGAAAATAGCTCTGACCGAGATCCTCGAAGAGCTCGATGGGTCACAGTACAAGAAGATGATGCTTTTTCTGTCGGATATCCCCAAACATGTAAGGACGGACAAGCCCAGAGAAGAGATGCCCCAAGTAATCATCGAGCACTACGGAGTGGAAACATCTGTCCTTGAAATCAAGAATATAATGGATCGGATACCTCGGAGGGACACAAGAGTTCAGGACCGACTGCGCCCCTTTGTGGAAAGACTGAAGAAGAAACCGGAGAGTGAAAGAAGAGGTGAGTTCATCCTGTGACCTGATGTTTATGTGAAGTTTCTACAGATGGTCTGTGAGCAACAGCAGAAGCTTTAAAGGTCAGTGCAAGTGAAAATCAAGAGGTTTTTACAGATGTTTGATGTTTAGGTCTTTTTTTCTTTCTTCATGTTAAAATGAGAATCTAAGATTTAATTATTCATGTTTATTCATTTTATTGTAATTCCACATTTCTTGAAAGGTCGAAAAATGTTTTATGAAAGTGCCAGATACACAGCATCACATGATTAAACCAGGGACCACTGGGAGGGTTTCATGCTTACTTTGTGGAGAAAACTGCTGCCTCACATGACTTTAACAACCTGTGTGCTCAACCTTTAAAAATGTGACTTTCAGGGAAGAAGAGGAAACAGAGTGAAACTGTTCTGAGGTCAGCGGGCAGAAAGGGTGAAGCTGGTAGGTGAACATCTATCTGTATGGAGTCACAGTGTTTCTGCTGAAGGTTAATGTTGTTTTCATACCTATAGTTCGGTTTTTCTGATCACAGAAAAACCGAAGTGAACCAAAATGTTTCTCTAACCATGAGAGAACGTTGAGTCCACTCATTGGTCAGACATGTCTAGGGATGGGTATCGTTTAGGTTTTATCCGATACCGGTGCCAAATCGGTACTTTTGAAACTGTGCCGGTGCTCAAACGGTGCTCAAACCGGTGCTTAAAGAATGAAGAACACAAAATTGGTCCAAAAACCTCTCATTTTCAGCTGGTTTTTTGTAAAAAGATAACAATGTTAGCCTTTTCTGCAGCTATGGGGCATATATGGTATCACTCTTGGCTGGAAGCAGTGCTTAAACAATGGAAAAAACACAAACTTTGTCCTAAACCTCTCATGTTTAACTGTTTTCCACTTTTTCTTTGGTCATTTTAGCCTTTTTGTCCAGGGTGAAGGGAGCATCTGCCATCAAACAAGAAGACAGCCGCATGTAGCTATGATGATGTTTGCTAGTTCACCTTACATGCATTGATGTAATAACGTGGTTAGCCTACTCAACGTAAATTACACACGAACAACATGAAGCTCCTCACGCAGAGAAGAACGGCTGCTGCTGCATCATCATCCTCATCATTTCTGCTACACTGGCAGGGCTAGGGGCCAGGACTCTCCTCTTCGTGTTTTTGGGGGATGTTGCATAACAGGCTGATAACAGGCAACCCACCCGCAGTAGATGTGCTCGGTGTGAGGTCTCGCAGTAAGCTATCAAATACGGCGCATTTCTCGGCTTTTAAAAAAAACGCTATGCGTCGCCAGGTGTTTCATCGGATTCTTGGTGTTACCTCCTTTGACAGTATCACAGTATCAGCTTAAAGCACTTGTTGCTGCTGAGTTTGCATCTTTTGCTGTGAAGTACAGCCAGACTTTGACCGCTTCGCCTTGGGCATTTTTAATCTGTAGCTCTGCTCTAACAGAACGTACGTACCTGGCCCCGCCTACTATCCTCGGAAACGTAAAATGATTGGCTAGAATCTAAAGTGTATCACAGCTCAGGAAAATAAAGCACCGAAATAAAGCACCGAAATGTGCGCTGCTTTTCGGTCTGGTTACTACCGTTTATGTCAGAACCGGTGCCATCATGGCACCGGACACCGGTACCCATCCCTAGTCATGACTGAAGGCAGCAGCCACAAAAGTAAAAAACTGCACTAGTAGATAACATTGAGAGTTTGCATAAACAGCTGGTTGCTCGCCTGTACTGACATCTATGGCATCCTGCTGCATCCCAGAATGCAAAGCGTAGCTACGGGAAGGCGCTTTGTTTCAACCTTGTAGCATTCCTGGTAATTTGTTTGGAACAGGACCGAGACCATGTCGTCCAAAGGGTCTTGGTGCAGTTGTTTTGGTTGCATTCAAGTGTGATTACTGTCAGTTCCTGCATATCCCTGAATAACTTGTAACAACGGGCCTGACACTCGGTCCTCCCAGAGCTCCTCCTACAAGACATCCATAGCAGGAGACCACAAGAGACATAAGGGAGCCAAACCTCCTCACGTTGTGAGAGTAAAGTGTTGGTCCCGTGCTGCCAGCTGGGATGAAAAGTGCATCATCCAGAATGTGAGGATGATCTACCTGCTCCAGTAACCTGACATAGACCTTCCCAGGGAGGCAGTGGAGTGTGAGTCCTGATCACTGCAGGAACCACACTCTGGTCCCCCTCTTTAAAACGTGGGACCACCACGCTAATCCAGAGGCTCTGACCCAGATATCCATGCAGTGTAGCAAAGACCCGTCAATCAAAGCAACTCTGGTTGACCTTCTGATGTCTGTGAGCTGACTCAAAAACTCAAAGGCTATAAAAGCTAATCAAACTCGACTGGAGATGGTTAGCTTGTGGCGCCACATTGTTGATGCCACAACAGGAACCAAGGAACCTTACGGCCATAGCTGCATGTAGCTGCCTCAGTAGTTGAGGTCGGTAACTCGGCCCATACTGACTCTTCATTGAAGGTCATACCAGAGCTCCCAGCACGTCCTCACTAAACACCAGAGCACAGCAGGGCACCAGATCCAACTCACGCCCAGGTTGTAATCACACAGCTCTGCTCATAGATTCAGCTGAGTCTCCATGTGGCTGCACATCTGATGCTGGGCTGGTGTTTGGCTGTGCATCGAGGTGAGCCTGACTATATCTGGTAATCTCTCAACCTCAAACACAAGATGAGGCTCACTGGCCACCACAGAGCTGACAGTACAGGCTCCAAAAGCCAGTTTGGATCGGACTTGATCCACAAACAATCATATTAAACCGACAGATTTGAGGGTTTTACCTTCAAACCAGAGTAACACAGTTTCTTCTCTTATAGGCAAGCAGAAAAGCTGCCAGCCTGACAAAGTCAGAGTGAAATCATCATCATCATCATCAGCACCGAACCGCTCCCTCCGTCAGGTATGGTCATTTATTCTGCTGCTTTTATATCTCCTCAAATCAGAGGAAGCGGAGGAAGGTGATGATGTGACAAACACAGAGACACCGAGGGAACAGATGAATATAATAATGAGATGAGGGGACAGATTATGGAAAAAAAGATTCATCAACTGAACACAAATATAAGTAACTGATAAGATTTATTAACACAGAGAAGCTGAAACCATGCTGACAGATTATTCATATTTTCATACAGTGTTTAACACAAAGTCCCTGCAGTACATCAACATAACTCTGATTTGAGCTGCTGGTTTCCTCAGACTGATCCTGGGACAGCAGAAAAGTCCAAGGAGAAGAAGAAGATGGAAAACAGAGATGCATCCAAGACTCACAAGGTACCCACTGCTCTCAGAATACAAGGGAACAGAGGGAACATGTTATTAAAGTGAGGGAACCGATTAACAAGTCACAGGACATGATTGATAAACTGATGGAGGCTGCAAGATGATACGGTCTGTGGTTTTAGAGGATTGTTGCATGAAACAGCCTCAATCTTAGTATTTATTGTTCACTCTGATTTTAATACAGGTACACTAGTCCAACCTGTGGGTCGGGCCCCTGAAAAGGGTCAACAGATAAATGTGAGGTGTCATTTCATGATTAGAAAGAGATTTCCAACTATTTCCAGATCAACATACAAATTCCTGCCTCCAGATTTTGGACTTGTCTTCACTTTTATAGTTGCGGTGAAGTTTTGAATGACAATAACAGAGAAATGAAAAAGACTCAGAAGACACTGTCTCTTGATCTCTTCACTGCCGGAGTTACACTGGGATTGATTTTCTAAACTTACTGTTTTAATGTATAATCTAAAATAACACAGCTGTGTGAGTCCAGTATCTCTCTGTGTCTCAGGTGCCAACGATTTCAGAGACAAACTGGAAAAGAGCTCTGACTGCCATCCTCGGGCAGCTGAACAACCCTCAGTACAATGAGATGCTGACATTTCTGAAAATCCTCCAAAAGAAGAAAACCACTAAGTTCAAAGAAAATTTGCCCCAAAACATTATTGAGCGCTTCGGAGTGGAAACGTCCATCCAGAAAGTCAAAGAAGCACTAGATCGGATACCTCGGAGGGACGATGCAGTCCAGAAACACTTGCGACCCTTTGTGCACAAACTGAAGAGCAAACAGGAAAAGAAGAAGAAGGGTGAGGTCACACTGTGAGGTGTGTAAATGTCAGACTTCTACAGACAGTCTGTGGTAGGACCAAGCTTTTATCATAAGAAACCCTGTTTTTAAAAGTTCATTAAAGGATTCAGAGAATCTGAAATTTCTGCACACACAGAGAAACCTGCAGACCGGTACTGAGGCAACACCTGCTGTTTCTTATTTCAGCAGACAATGAACAAAGTACCTCTGCACTTACACTGACCTGTCTGCAGTCCACACATGAAAACATTTTTGTCATTATTTTGTCATGTTTCTCAGGTCTTTGTCTGAATTTCTACGAACATTATTGCTAAGGATTGTCTTATTGCATTGGAGTCACACTGGGTTAAATATGTACACTTGGGTTTTAAGGGGTATTTATTATTTTCTTCTTTTTTTGGGTTGTATGGAAGCCCCAAACGCAATTTCATTGTTCTTGACAATGACAATAAATAAATAAATACTACTACTACTACATCCGCGGCAGGTTTTTAAACCAGCTACTAAACCAAGGAGCTGATTGAACATACTGTGATCAGCTCAGTCTCTGATCACAGAGTGAATCAGCTCGCAGTTTGAAGTTAGAGTTTGTTTTCTGCTTCTCGAACAGAAGACAGATCTTAACAGCATTTTTCTTCTTTTAAAGGTAAACGGATAAACTCTCAGCGTAAGGTAAGAAGAAATAAACCACCATTTTTAACCACATGGCCCCTGCAGTGCATCACAAATAGTTTGTGTTTAATTAATGATTGTTGTGAATTTGGTCTCCACAGACTGATCCTGCCGGCATAATGAAGTCCAAAAAGAAGAAGATGGAGAACAAAGATTCATCCCTGAGATCAACTGAAACCACAGAAACTCCAAAGGCAGCTGCTGTTTTCAGCCCCTTGCCCATGAATACTGTATCATCCATGAGTTTGAATGGAGCCACCAAAACTCCCGAGGTAGCTTCTGTTTACTGAGTGCGGGGTGTAAATGTGTTTAAATAGATTTTGAGCTAGTTTTTATTCAGTTTTTTAGTATAATATAAGGTAACAGCTTAATAAAAGAGAGGAAATAAACTGAGGGAGCACATTAACAAATCAAGGTAACAGCTTAATAATTTTATAGAATTGATTAGTAAACTGAGGAACCAGAACTGTGGGAACTGATTAATAAAACGAGGGAAGTAATTAGTAAACATAAGGAACTGAATAATAAACGTAAGTAGTAAAAGAATGGAATAGATTTATAAACTGAGTTAACAAAGTATTGATTTAAGAGAACCTATTGATAAACTGAGGTAAATTAATAAATTAAAGATAACTAAAAAACTAAAGGAATAATAATGGATTGGATTTATATAGCGCTTTTCAAGGCACCCAAAGCGCTTTACAATTCCACTATTCATTCTCTCTCACATTCACACACTGGTGGAGGCAGCTACAGTTGTAGCCACAGCTGCCCTGGGGCAGACTGACAGAAGCGAGGCTGCCATATCGCGCCATCGGCCCCTCTGGCCAACACCAGTAGGCGGTAGGGTAAAGTGTCTTGCCCAAGGACACAACGACCAGGACAGAAAGCCCGGGGATTGAACCGGCAACCTTCCGGTTACAGATACGCTTCCCAACCCCCTGAGCCAAGGTCGCCCCTAAACAGATCAATAAACAAATCAATAAACTTGGAGAACCGATTACTATAGTTATGTTAACAGATGAATTATTCGAGGGAATGTTAAGGTTCACATAATTGAGGAAGGAGACTACAAACAACCAGGTCCAGAAGATCTTGGTCAAACAATTGATTTTAATGAATACACGCGTGGGAAGACCACTGTACGCAGACAGCACTTGATCTTCGACTTAATCAAAGCATACACAGATTTTTATAGCATCAGGGTTTGAATTAATGACGCCCCTTCATACGTCACAGACAGAATATATACACACGTCAAATCAAAACCACAATGACTTTTAACACTGTTTAAAGGAACGTTGTCTTCTATCTTCATGTCCGGTACTTCCTGTCACTGCCGGATGCTCTCTTGTCATCTTGACACATCAGCAGCAGTTCTGCGACAAACTGCTCTTTTGCAACCCCAAGCAAAACATGATTAAACTTTCACCTATAAATGATTCTCTAACTGAGTGTGTGTCTGTCGTCCTCAAATGCTCTCTCAATTCACCCGTTGCACTTCTGACCTTTTACCAGACCAGAGGCTCATCCTTATGTGTAATAACCTAACTGAAACTACATGTACTATGTTGAATAAATGTTTTAATCAAGAACCTCTACTAAGAGCTTAGTAAAAGAATATAAAAGTATAACAGACAATTTGAATAACCTAGTAATTCAAATAGCCTCGTCTAACCTGCTCAGAATGACTTTCGGTTTCAGTCCTGCAAACTCTCTGCAACTTCCTGTCAACTCCTGCAACTTAGTCTTTCTAAAAGACACACACTGTTTAAACCTCTGAATACAATATCAATGCTGCAGATTCTATTATTAATGCAATGGTAATGATGATGATTATTTAACACTAGCAGTAAAATAATTTCCCTGCTCCACAGGAACTTATTCATGAATTTAGGGAACTAATTAATAAATCAAGGTCAGTGAACCAACAACAGAACTAATTGATAAACAAAGAAACCGAATAGTACTGAGTTAACAAATTAATAAACCCAGGGAAGTGATTAATAGAGGGACATTAATCCATCAAGGGAACCGGACATTAAACTCAATAGTAAACTAACAGATTAATTCACCAAACAAAAGGTTTATCAAATGGCAGTTTACACTCTCACAGTTAACATCCATAACTGACAGGATGTAGTAGAGAAACTCAATTAGAGGTCAAAATGTATTCATATATCTATTAATATTTTTACATATTAATATATAATATTTCTTTTAAAAATTATCAATAATATTTATTAAATAAATAATTATATTTGGTTTTACCATATGGCCCCATCATTGCATCACAATTATTTTGTGTTTAATTACACTGTAAATGATTTCCTGTTTTAATTTGGTCTCCACAGACTGATCCTGTCGGCACAATTAAGCCCAAAAAGAAGAAGACGCAGAACAACGATTTATCTATGAAGTCAGCTGAAACCACAAACGCTCCCGAGGTAGCTGCTGTTTCCAGGCTGCAGAGTGCAAATGTTTTTGATTTTCTTCCTTTTTTAACAAGTCAGTTGTTATTCAAATGCTTGGTAAAGTACAAGGGAATGGCTTAAAAATAATGGAAATAAACTGAGGGGACATATTAGTAAATCAAGATTACAGATTAATAAACCAAAGGGACAGATTAGTGAAGGGAAGAAACCAAAGAGTGTGTTTAAAAGGAGGAGCTAACATTTTAATACATTAAATTTAAGGATTGGATTAACAGATTTACAAACAAGGAGTAAAGATTAGTACCACATGACCATTAGGGGGCTCTGTAATTTGGGGTTTTTGGGTAACCTTGTGCTCTTTTTCAGTCTGATTGTTCAGAACCATCAGAGGCTAAACTGGAGGAGCCAGCGAACAGTGATTCATCCCTGAATTTGAATGGAGCCACCAAAACTCCCAAGGCAGCTGCGCAGGTTCAGAGTGCACCTGTCCACACTGGGAGAGTTAAAATCAAAGCAGTCACATCCTTCAATAAAAGCAACACTCACCTGGTGGTGGATGTAAAAACGGAGCTGAAGGAGTGTTTTGTGAGGACTCGTCTCCTGGCAGAGGCACTTGGCTACAAAATGGATGAAGGCGTTGAAGCCAGAATCCGCGAGGCAATGCCGATCTCAGCAGAGGCTACAATGCAAGGAAAGAAAATTACGGCCATTAAAAAGGTTTAAAAATGTATTTTTATGATTATTTAATTTTACCTGTCTCACTCTGTTTTTCTAAGCTCATTGTGTAAATGACCATTAAATGGACACACATATTTCAGTAGTATTCTCACGTTTTTTGAATGTTTTGTTTTGAAGTTCAGCCTTTTATTTTGAAAGACAAAATTATAGTGCAAAACAGGAAAAAGGCTAAGTAGTAAGAAGTAATGTGAGATAAACCTCGCAGTGTTTCCTGGTCTGTTGGATTTTCAGCATTATTTCCTCTGTTCAGATTGTCGGTCTTTGGTTGTTGTTGAGTTAGTAGTTTCAGGCACTTTGTGTAGCACTTTTGGAAGTTGCAGATTTTCCCAGTGTTCCAATAACTGATGGATCAGAGGCACTTTCAGACTGAAGGAACTTTTTCAGAATTTTTAAAAACTTTTTAAGTGACTGCATCTTTTTTTAGCTTCTGCCTCCAACAAGTTAGGTGCTTGGAGTTCTTCAGTGGTTGAACAAAGAGGAGCACCAAGAACAGGCACAAACATGGTAATATGGTATGTTGTTCTTGTGGAGGTAACACATTTGGACAGTTACCCTCAGGTATGGTTCTTCTATATTATATACAGTACTGTGCAAAAGTTCAAGGCATGTGAGAAAAATTGCTGTAAACAAAGAGTGCTTTCAGAAATGGAGGAGTTAGTCATTAATTTCCACAATCAACAAAATGCAGTGAATGAGCAAAAGAGAAATGTAAATCAAATCCATATTTGTGGTGACCACCCTTTGCCTTCTTCTAAGTACACTTACAGGGCGATCGTGGCTCAAGAGTTGGGAGTTCGCCTGGTAATCGGAAGGTTGCCGGTTTGAGCCCCGGCTCGGAGAGTCTCGGTCGTTGTGTCCTTGGGCAAGACACTTCACCTACTGGTGTTGGCCAGAAGGGCCGATGGCACGATATGGCTTCTGTCAGTCTGCCCCAGCTGTGTCTACAACTGTAGCTGCCTCCACCAATGTGTGTGTGAATGGATGGATGACTGAATGTAGTGTAAAGCGCTTTGGGGTCCCTAGGCGGGACCAGTAAAAGCGCTATACAAATACAGGCCATTTACCAATTATTTACTTGCACACAGTTTTTGAAGGACTCGGCTGGTAGGTAGTTCAAATATCTTGGAGAACTAAGCACAGATCTTCTGTGGATGTCGGCGTCCTCACATCCAACTGTCTCTTCATGTAATCCCAGACACACTCGATGATGTTGACATCGGGGGTCTGTGGGGGCTGGACCATCACTTCCAGGACTTCTTTACACTGCAGATAGTTCTTCATGACTTTGGCTGTGTGTTTGGGGTCAATGTCCTTCTGCAGAATATATTTGGGGCCAAAAAACAATCATTTATATTTCTGAAAAGTTTCTGTTTACAGAATTTTTTCACACCTGCCTAAAACATTTGCACAGTACTGTAAATAATAATAATACTATTACTACTACGAATACATTTGTTACTGTAAGTATTCTTAAACTCTGTGTAACATTTGAGGCATTTTAGATGATAAGATAAAAACATTATTTGTTTCCCTATCTTACATGCATAGTTATGTGTTGTGGATGATGAAGTAATCACTAACATTACACATGAAAGAGCTTTTCTACTTTTTGTTTGTAATTACCAAAAATCATTGAGACAAAAAGGAGAAAATGGAATCTCTCTTCACTTTTTTGCTTCTGTACATACATTTTTTAAATTTTGCATACCAAATACAGTCGTCATTGTTCCGCCTGACTGATAATGACTTCCCGTTAAATGGTGAATGATAAACGGTGTTACCTTTAATGTTAGATGATTTTCTTCCAGACTTAATCCTTTCTTTTACTAACTGTACTGTTCCTTTAAAAGCAGTTCAGTAGACAGTTTGAATGTCAGTAATAAACTAACGAGGCCTTTTTTTTGCTGGTTGTACTTTTTGACCAGGTTTTGATTTTGCTTCCAAACATGGGTTACAGGTCTGTTTGGTGTTCTTGAGGTTTTGTGTCTGAACCATTTCTTTATCATCACACCACATTAAAGCTGTGTTTCCTGTTCCTGTTCTCTTTGGCTTGTTGAATATTCAGTAGAGTTTTTTCTGTTTCTGGTGTTTTAAAAAAAAAATTAAATTAAACCCACTTGCCTCCATCATACAATCACACAGGCCTGTGCCCTGCAGTGTTTCAGGCTTATTTGTTCTTGCGGGCAGCAACCTTTTATACAAGTACAGCTGAACAGCGGAAAATTCATCATCTGCAATAAAATAATTTATATTCTTCTTGAGGTTTTGTGTCGTGATCGTGGCTCAAGAGTTGTGAGTTTGCCAATCGGAAGGTTGCCGGTTCGAGCCCCGGCTCCGACAGTCTCGGTCGTTGTGTCCTTGGGCAAGACACTTCACCCGTTGCCTACTGGTGGTGGTCAGAGGGCCCGGTGGCGCCAGTGTCCGGCAGCCTCGCCTCTGTCAGTGCAGCTGTGGCTACAATGTAGCTGCCATCACCAGTGACTGAATGTTGTGTAAAGCGCTGTACAAATACAGGCCATTTACCATTTTACTTATGATGTAAGACGGTGAGGTTAAGTCACTCCATAACACAGCCCGTGTATTTTCACTATAATACCCGAGGTTATTAGATAATTTAAATGCCACTCTTACACAGAAACATTACAGTAAACATTCATGTTAAATCTGGAGGAATTACAGATTTATAAACATCATAAAGTGCTTCCACATTGTTCTGTAAAACATTTATACATGTCCTTTACTGATCCATAACAGAGCTCCAACCTAGTGTGACAGGAAGCATACACATGAAGACTAGAATGAAGCTTTTTTCATTTCTTTTAATAAGACATGATTAAAATCACCTGATATTAAGTGTGATGCTTCATTTTCGCACCAGCAGGTGGAGTGGTGGATTGTTTGATGGCTGTGTTAAGATTGCTGTTGTGTGAGGAGAGGCAACAGGGGGTCCAGTACTGAACCTGAAAAACTGATGCAGCTCATTAGCTCGGTCCGCCTTCTCTCTATATGTATCTGCTCCTCCTTGTTCCTAGACCTGAATATCCTCGTCTTTTCATTCAGCTTCAGGTGATGAAATGGGAGAAACGTACTGAACTCAGAGAGAAACAAGCAAGTTAGCAATCAGCCATGCTAGTATTGATCCAATACCAACAACAACATATCGATATTACCAATATTTGGATTGATCCACCCCTTACACAACTTTCAGGTGGGCACAACAATAAAAAGGAGTCCCTTAAAGTTACCTTGCACATGGGAGGTGACTTGGTTAGATGTATTATGAGTCTCCACAAACTTTCATTCCTTCAGTGTGTCTGTGTTTGAGTATAGAGGTCTGATGTCCTTAACACTGTGCTCTGAATTTAATTAAAAGCATTTAAATGTAAACTGTAACGAGCACTGATACACAGCAGAAAACATCTGTTTGTGTCAAACTGGCATCAGTAATGAGTGTGCCATTTGGTTAAATGCCTCGACTGTCTTATCATTTCTTCATGTCCTCTGCTCACATCGCCGGTGGGAGGGGCTAACACGAGGAGAGGCATGGCAGAGAGTAATCCACGATGTGCAAATTATGAAATGAGGAAGCAGGAAGTGGGGCTCTGCTCTGTGGACAAGAACTAGTGACTGGATCGTTGCTCATGGGGGAGGAGACCTATTATTTCATACTTGGGGAGGCTTGTGCCACCTCATGCCCTCCTTTCAGACACACACCTGGTATTAAAAGCGAGCTCTCTATATAAACGATTTATTACACTTGCAACACTGACAGCTGCAATCACAACAGCTGATGAGTCATTTGTGTTACACTGCCCAGAAGACCATGCGCATGCGCAACTGTCTCACAGACGAGTCTGGTCGCAAGTTGGCTGTAGAACCATTTTTAAGGCGGTATCTGCCATTTGTTGGTATAACTCTGGGACGTGCTGGGACTCAAAAGTTGAATATCTCTCCCTGCTGTTGACAATACCTGAAACACACACACTTCAGAAGAAAACAAGGAAAGGTGAGCATTATTGAGAAAATGAATCTTACAGCAACAAATGCTCTCTCTGCGAGTATCACTTCCTGTTCCTACAACACTGTGGTGTTTTTGTGGATCTTATCTGCATAGCCAATTTAATTAGAAACCTATAGATAACTTATTTCATATTGTAATCTTTAAAGTGTTTTATCCAAAGCACATTCTCTGTTGATTCACCTGCTAGTTATATTCACAGTATTTACTCACACTGTTCATGTGTCTAACCGTTTTTCCCCACTCGGCGACACACCCGCCGGGGGTCCAACTCTGGTTATTGGTGATTCTGTTCTCAGACATGTGAAGCTAGAGCCGGCAACCATTAGGGGTGGGTTTTTATAATCGATTCATCGATTAAAATCGATTCTGGCTTGGATAACGTAAAATCGATTCATTAAAATCCTGAATCGATTTTTTAATATAAATTTATTTTGTCCGAAATGCCAGAATCTCTGGTGACATCTCACAAAATTTCAAGAACCACCAAACAGTAAATGAGAGCAGGTACAGGGATTCTGCACATAGACTTAAACACACAGCGCGACCCGCGGATCAGAATCAGTTAGATGTCGCCTTTCTCACAGTCGGGGCTGAAAGCCGACAGCTCGCTGATCCGGGTCCGCGCTTTGTGTTCACGCCCTTTATGCGCTGATTCTAAAGCTGTTAGTTTGATCTCTCTCCAAACAATATTGACCGAACCAGCAGCTAAAGAAGATCCAAACGCTTCACATAAACATCGTCATGAATTCACTCTTTTACTGTTTTGCTTCCATTGCGATGCGCAGCTCTCTCCCTCTCTCCCCCCCTCTCTCTCGAACAGTTTCGCTTTCTTCATTATTCGCTTGCTTGTTACGCACAAGTCTACTGTTGTTTACAGGCTGTCGGCCGCTGTTTTTTTCCCTTTTACATTCTTCCGAAAAGAAAACCTCATTTCTGCTGTTCAATACTGAACAAATTTAAACTTTTTAATATTATTCAAAATGCAAAATGCTTAGCCGTGTGTCTAATAAAACCGCTGTAACGTCAGAGGTAATGTTCATTAATTAATGGTTTTCTTTCGTTTTTGATGTACTGCAGAATATTTTTATAAAATCCCAGGCCAGGAAAATCACCTTCATGTTTTTCTGTTTTATCTTCAGCTACTTTGACACAAAGGCATCTGCTGTGATGCTCACACCTTGGATAAAGTCTTGCGAGTGTCAGCTTCCTTTTTATAGATACAAAAATATGTAAATGTTCTGATCTGAATTATACTTCTGACTGTCAAAATTTCCCAGATTTAAATCGAATCGAATCGAATTAAATCGAATCGTGGATCGAATCGATTTGGGACCTTGTGAATCGGAATTGAATTGATTCTAGAAATCAGTGACGATACCCAGCCCTAGCAACCATAGTCAATTGTCTTCCAGGGGCCAGAGCAGGCGACATTGAAGGAAATTTAAAACTGCTGACTAAGAGTAAACGTAAATTCAGTAAGATCATAATTCACGTCGGCAGTAATGACACCCGGTTACGCCAATCGGAGGTCACTAAAATCAATATTGAATCGGTGTGCAGCTTTGTAGTTTTCTCTGGTCCCCTCCCCAATCAGACCAGGGGTGACATGTTTAGCCGCATGTTCCACTAATTACAGTAATACTTAGGCTGCGTTCACACTGCAGGCGAAAGCGCATCAAATCCGACTTTTTTGACCCTCTGCGACCCATATCCGACCATGGTGTGACAGGGTGAACGGCACAAATCCGATATTTTCAAATCCGCTCTGGGTCACTTTCATATGTGGTGCTGAATCGATACATATCTGATGTTTCAGAAAGCGACTGCTGTTTGATGGTCACGTCGCATTAAATCCGTCTTTTATGTCACTGACACAAGACAGACTCCAATTATCAGCGCCGGAGAAGACATCGCGAACGCTTCCTGACCATCCCGTGTAGATGTCAGTGAAACTGTTGGGAAGATAACGTGAACATTTTATTTGTACTGTATAATCTGCAGCTATCCTTTGAAGCACCGCTCCTCTAAAACAGCAATAAGGATCATTATTAGGTTATTCACATTATTATGTAAATAACAAGGGCGTTTTGATTTTGGCGTTGGTGGGGACGGATGATTCAACCATCGAATCCTGCCCTGTTTCTTTTTTCCCCCTTTTTGTCTTTGCTTCTTGATAACAAAAGGAGAAATATAGCCTACTTGCCTACATATGCTATTCTACCTGCTTTTAAACCATTTAAAATTACAGTTCATAGTTTTATATGTGAATTATATGATGTTAAATTACTATTAAACAAATGACTGACTAAGTATTTCAGGCTTTAGTTTACTTCAGCCATATTCCATATAAATCAGGTATCATACAAAAATAAAAATAGCTTCAAATACAGTCATGACAATAAAAGAATATGACTTGAAGGACTTAACAACATTAGTTCAGTTATAGTACACCAACATCTGTTATACATTAGCACTAAGGGAACACTGAATGACCTGCTGGGTTTTGTCCATAAAACTACTCGTCTAAGATTACCACAAAGTAAAAGATCTCTCAGCAAAATTATGCAACATTTTAGGCACTATTGCTCCGATCAAATCAGTGAGCTGGGATTTTTTATTCTATACATGAACTACTGTTACAGCAACAGACATGGACTATTGGTGTCCCACACAACAACTCAATGTCCACTGTGTGAAGCAGCCAAACACAGGCCTGCTCCTCTCGTTAGCTGAGATAAACTGCTGGCATATTGGTTTTCCATCTATACTGTCCAGTGTCTCCTGGTGGACACACAGCAGCATTGTTTAATCTCATTTGGGTCATTGTTGACCTTAGCATGTTTTTAGTCTTCTGAGAGCACTGAAGCTTCTTTCAGCCTCAGTACCTGCGTTTTATCCTCAGATTAAAATTATTACTATGTGCTTGATGTGCCTCACCTTTGGCCCTGGCTCCTCCCCTCTGACTGCACTAGGACATATTGCCACCTGATAAAATAACACATTGATTTGTGCCATATAAAAAGTGAGACGTGTCAATTCAGATTCTTTGTCAAACATACACTAATGAATCAGTTTACATCAGCAGCCTGACAATTGTCATGATAATAAATACCAGTTAATCTACAGTCACCTGTGCGCTCGCCTCTTCACCTGTGAGCTCCAACATGGCAGAGCTGCCTCTGTCACCTGACAAACAGGACATACATGACAATAAGAATAAAATGTGGAGCTGCTTCAGTGTTTCTGTCACTTTGTGCAGATCCTGACTCGTCAGTAATGTTTGTAGGCTGAGTGCATTTTTAAAACAATTTGTGCAAACTGCACTACAAGGTGGAATATTTGCAAAATCATGACTACCTCATGATATTTTGTCTCAAAAATGAACCCTATGAATACGTCAGTGCCATTAGGATGAAATTATTGTGTCACCAACATTTTAACGTTAGACATATAATTCTAACAGCCTCTGTAAACTAATATCCGGGCTGCTCGAGGCTCCGTTTTCTCTGACAGTTCCAATCAAAATTAGAAACGCTGCTCTGACACTGAGAGAACTAATAGTGCTGCCTGCTGTGCAGTTAGTTTCCAAAACACCTTATTCATGGTTACATACAGTTTTAGATGATACAGGTCACAGCCTGTAACGTTATTATGACGGACACATTTTATGAGTGATCTTGACTTTAAGAGACTTACAGGTTTATTTGAAAAATACTTTCTTTCATCCAGCTTCTTCCTCTTTGCTGCCGTCCTCCTCTCCTCCTCGCAGCGCAGGTTTGCCGCTGCTAAAACTAAACAGAGCTCCCTGAAAGGCTCAGCCAATCACATTGGCCATATTTGTCACATGATGTAGGACTCCAGTAGAGAACGTAATTTAACTCTTTCTGCACCGCTGGGTGAACGAGACGCTGACAGATCGTTTTTTTCTTTCTATCGGGTTTGATTTTCTTTACTCGAAGAGATCAAATTATTGGTGGGGACAATTCAATAATCGCTGGATATTGGTGGGGACACGTCCCTTCCGTCCATGCCAAATCTACGCCCTTGGTAAATAACAAAATACCTTAAAGCAAAAATTGGGAAACTTGAAGTCTTTATATTAAGGGCCATCAGTCAAACAACACTGTTTGCTCTGGGTCTAAACAGAGCGCGTCGTGTGTGACGTCTTCTTTTGCGCATGCGGGCCGCTTTGAGCGTTCACACTAGAGCGCGTTTGCTGTCGCATTTTATTTGTAGCATGAACAAGCAGACAAAACAATCGGATTTGGTCAAAAAATCGGAATTGAGCATCAAGACCTGCTGTGTGAACGTAGTCTTAGAGATGGCGCGATACCACTTTTTTTTATGTCCGATACTGATATCATAAATTTGGATATGTGCTGATACCAATATGAATGTGATATAGTCTATTTTACAATTATTAAACCCGATTCTTTTATCCCCATGATAGAACAGAGAAAACCCGACTCAGAATGGTCAAAACATTTATATAGCCTATTTTTTATTCAATCATCTTCCGGAAGAGAGAGCCCTGCACAGCCCAAAGCCAGTTGCAGAATCTCTAACATTAGAGCAGGGGTCGGCAACCCTAGGCACGTTTTTTGTAACGGTATAAACACGGAAAGGTGGTGGATTGGCCAGATGCTGGTCGGTGTGTAAAAATAACTCAGTTGTTTGGTGGTGGCATCGCGGAGCTTCCACAGATTCAGTAAAATTAACAAGTGGTGGAGGCCAGTAGGTGGATGAGAGGAAGGGGAGGCAGGAGGAGCAGAGACCCCAGGCGGCCGCCGGTCCGAGTGTCAGGTGAACTGAACTTCAGTTAAGAAGTTATGACAAATCGTCAACATATTACGTTTTCGGCTGCCCACCACCTTCCTAAATGACGACCTCGGAAAAATGAGCAAATATGAGAACCGTCTGGACTCAATCTACACATGTTCGCTCTTTTTCTTCAAATCGCTTACAAACACGCTATTTAACGTCATTAAAGTCCTGGTTAAGGTCAGGAATAAGGTTATGGTTTGGTCTAGAATACAGGGCTGGAACATCTATTACCGCGGGAGTGTCATTGCACTGGATTTCAGCCATAACCCTTTGCATACCATAAGAACGCCGAAGGTCTCCTTTCGCATTCCTCAGGAACACCGCGGGACGTGACAAAACGTCGGCATGTTACGCCTCGGGAGTGAGAACGGGCTGTTACTGAATCATCAGAGCTGAACAGGTGATGGAGAAACAGGTTTACCTTTTAGGTGACATGAATGAGTTGAAGTTATGAACTGTTTCTGAGAGACAAATAACACCAGGATCCTTTTCTAAGTAGCTGACAGCTGGTAACTGTGCAGGGGCGGGTCTAGCAAAGTGTTGCCAGGGGGGCAGGTAGGGCATTAACAGGGAAAGGGGGGCACAAAGAAATACTTTTCTTTCTTATTCTCATTTTAAATGTCTAATTATCTGAATCTTACAACCAAAGTTTTTATCTGATGTAAAATGTATAGAAATCATACATATACTGTCACGACAGGGTTTGTTTTCATTCAAAGGCTTTATGGCTTTAATACCTGGGGGGCCGGTCTTTAGTCAAGCCCGGGCTGTTTTTTTGTCCCAGTCCAGCCCTGGGCACGACACGCAGTGAATTAATCTGAGAAGGTGCATCAAAACATAAATGGCCGCGCCAGCGTTGCACATCGCAAATCAGCTCGCATTACACACATTAGTTGTGCCTCTTCTTAATGACGGTACCTTAACTAACAAACCCAAGTACCAGATTCAACTTGTAATTGGCTAAAAATAACTTGGTACTAGTAAGAGGGACGTTGTTAGCTTTCCACATTCCGACACTTCAAAAGCTTCAGGAGCTGTCCGCTCAGCATCAGCACCACGGAGATACACGGATACGTTCGTAGGCTTCAGACGCAATGCATCTTTGGGACTTTCAGGTGTTTAGACCAATGTTTTATTTTCTGATCAAACCAGAAAGCTTTAATGAGCAGCTGGATTTGTCTCGCATTAACTGGCTGAGTTAATGCCAGTTAATGCAACATCGAAGCAGCTGGAATCCACAGCTGTGCGTGCTCATGGAGCTGCATGTTCACCTGCTGGACGTCACTACTTGACAGGTTTAACTGTCTTCAGAACATTGCAGAGGCCTTATTGACAGTATTTGGCTCTACATGTCTGTGTGAGCAGGTTGAATGAATAAGTTCATACAAAAATTTAAAAAAACAAAACACTAAAGTTATTCTAATACACTTGTATGCAAAAACATACACTGCGCCCAAAATATTTCGCAGTTCAGCAATACTGATCTTTTTATTTAAACTTTTAGCAGAACTTTAAATCGAAATATTTAAACTAATATTCAAAAACTAATTTAAAACGCAATTTTATGCAGATTTTGAAAACTCTTTGGTTCTGAAAAAAGGAAGTGCAGTATCAGCAAAAAAAAAAATGTTTATATTCAACAACTAAAAAAAAACAGGTTGTAGAATGGACCCTTTTATACTTAAAGCTGAATATAAATAAACATGCAGAGTGTAAAGCAGTGCAAATGCAAACACAGCTTCATGACACTCATCTGTTATCAAGATGTCAGTGTGAGCTGTTTCTATCACATTTAAGCTGAGACTGAATTTTGTGTAATTTCTATACAGAACTTAACACAAGTATGAAAAAAAGTGTTTTTCATGGGGGGGGGGGGGTTCGAACAATGGAACTGTTTAGCCTGCAGCACAGTTTTTTCAAAGTAAAACTTGAGTCTATCCATCGTACGATCAGACTTAGCCATGGCAACGCACAGACGTCCGAGCTCCAGAAATCGGCTGTTAAGCTTAACGTGAGAATGCTTTACAAACATTCAGAGATGAACTTACACACATGCTTTATTTCTCTGGTATAGCTTTCTCGGAGATGAAATGCCAGTTTGGCAGCACGTAGCGAAGCTCCAGTTGCTTTCAGTGTGAAGTAACTCCAGACCGCCGACAGGTCTCGTACACAACAGCCGCTCTATCACATGACGCAAACTGCTCCAGTGTGCTAAGGTCACTACCTGGGTTACGTCATGTCACAAGTTTTGTGAGGTGCTTTTGTGATATTTAACCTCCTAGGACCTGGCGTCCACATATGTGGACATCACATTTTGGGTTATTTAGACCAAAATACTCAATTTTGCTCTACAAGGGCCTGATATCCACTTACGAGGACATTATCCTGCTACTGTTCTATCAAAATTTTAAACGAATATCCTCATATGGCTCTTATTTTTCTTAAAAACAAAAATAAGGTAAAAAAAAAAAATCTGGTAATTCTTTGTTTTTACATTCATCGGGCCCCAATATGTCCAAATATCAAAGAGAAATTAAAAATACTGCTGTGGAAGAGTTCGGGTCCTAGGAGGTTAAGGGACCGGGTTACATTTTTTATTTCTCCCCGATAGCCGATCCAGTAATTTAGGTCAGGATCGGACGGATACTGATATCGTATGTTGGATAGGTCCATCCCTAGTAATAATTACACATCTGACACCATAACTACCCTACATCACATCACAGACACCCAGTGAGACAGCATAACACACTCAAAGAGTCCATTAAAGTCATTTTCTCTTTTCTTTTCTTTTTCTGTCTGCACATGGTCAGCCAGTCATCCAGAGGTTACCAGCACTTAGCCTAAATATATAGTCAGTCTATGCTGTACATCTCATAGTGTTAAAGTCAAATCAAAATAAGTCATGTTAAGTTGTGTTAAAGGTGTCGTCGTCATGGGTCGGAGGTCTCCTGAAGAAGGGATATCTTTGTGATGGGTATGCATACATGGCTGATTGGGGTCTTAACCAGACCTGGCTTACAAGCCCTTTTTGGTCTAGCGCAGCTCCTTTGACTCTCCCAATGATCCAGGAACCACGAGGTGCAGAGTCATCCAACATGAGGACCACATCTCCAGGAACAAAGTTGTGTTTAATCCTCCCCCATTTCTGGCACTGTTGAAGTTATAGCAAGTGTTCTTTGATCCATTTTTTACAAAACAGATCAGATGTATATTGGAACTGTCTGCATCGTTTTCATGCATAGAGATCACTTTTGGAACTGGAACAGACCAGGTGGTAAACATGCGTTGGACTTGAGAAGAAGGAGGTGGTTTGGTGTTAAAGCTTCCAAATCATTTGGATCGGTCGATTCCAGTGTATTGGGTCTACTGTTGAGGATTGACTTGACTTCACAAAGAGCAGTTTGGAGTCCTTCTTTGTTAAATGCTGTGTCTACAGGGTGGAATTAAGGACCTTTCTGATGGAACAAATTAACCGTTCCCATGCTCTGCCATGGTGTGATCCAGTTGGAGGATTAAAGATCAATGTCACTCCCTTCAAGATGGCACATCAGAGATCTTTTCCTGATTCCACTCTCGTCTCAGTTTGCACTCTGCACCAACAAAGTTGGTCCCATTGTCGGAGCACAGGAATTGAACCTGACCTAGTCTTGCAATGAAACGTTGTAAGTCGTTAATGAAAGAATCAGTGTCAAGAGTTGAGGCGACCTCAATATGTACTGCTCTTATCGCCAAACAAGAAAAAATAACTCCATAGCACTTCACAAGACTTATCTCACGCTTCACTTCAAATAGACCAAAATAGTCCACTCCAACAAAGCTAAATGGGGGTTTCTCAGGGGTCACTCTGCTATCGAGCAAGTCAGCCATCTGCTGCTGGCTTGCAGCTCCATGAAGCCTTCTGCAGATCACACATCTCAACATAATGCTTCTAATCAAAGCACCAGCACCAGGAATCCAATATTTCTGATGCAGCTTTGAAGGCATGTGGTTCCTTCCACTATGACCCACCTTTGATGAATATGCTGTAGAATGGGATTCAATTCAATTCAGTTTTATTTATACAGTGCCAAATCACAAAAGTCGCCTCAAGGTACTTTATATTGTAAGGTAAATCGTACAATAATAGATACAGAGAAAAACCCAACAATCATATGACCCCCTATGAGCAAGCACTTTGGTGACAGTGGGAAGGAAAAACTCCCTTTTAACAGGAAGAAACCTCCGGCAGAACCAGGCTCAGGGAGGGGCGGGGCCATCTGCTGTGATTGGTTGGGGTGAGAGAAGGAAGACAGGATAAAGACATGCTGTGGAAGAGAGACAGAGATTAATAACAGATATGATTCAATGCAGAGAGGTCTGTTAACACATAGTGAGTGAGAAAGGTGACTGGAAAGGAAAAACCCAATGCATCATGGGAATCCCCCGGCAGCCTACATCTATTGCAGCATAACAAAGGGAGGATTCAGGCTCACCTGGTCCAGCCCTAACTATATGCTTTAGCAAAAAGGAAAGTTTGAAGCCTGATCTTGAAAGTAGAGATAGTGTCTGTCTCCTGAATCCAAACTGGAAGCTGGTTCCACAGAAGAGGGGCCTGAAAACTGAAGGCTCTCCCTCCCATTCTACTTTTAAATACTCTAGGAACAACAAGTAGGCCTGCAGAGCGAGAGCGAAGTGCTCTAATAGGGTGATATGGTACTACAAGGTCATTAAGATAAGATGGGGCCTGATTATTTAAGACCTTGTATGTGAGGAGCAGGATTTTGAATTCTGGATTTAACAGGAAGCCAAAACAGGAGAAATCTGCTCTCTCTTTCTAGTCCCTGTCAGGACTCTTGCTGCAGCATTTTGGATTAGCTGAAGGCTTTTCAGGGAGTTTTTAGGACTTCCTGATAATAATGAATTACAGTCGTCCAGCCTGGAAGTAATAAATGCATGAACTAGTTTTTCAGCGTCACTCTGAGACAGGATATTTCTAATTTTAGAGATGTTGCACAAATGGAAGAAAGCAGTCTTACATATTTGTTTAATATGTGCATTGACAACACATTCTCACTCCCAAAGCGTAACATTTTACGCTAGGTGACAAATCGTCTGTATGTTACACTTTCGGCCACCCAACATGTCCCTATGTTACGCGTTCAGAAAAATGAGGAAACATGAGAACCGTTTGGAATGAATCTACACATGTATGTTTATTTCACTTTAATCGCTTTGGAAAACACTATCTAACATGATTAAGGTTATGGTTAGGGCTGGAATACACAGCTGGAACGTGTATTACCGCCGGGAGCATCAGTCTATTGGATTCCATCCACAACCTGGTGGGTATCATAGGGATGTTGAAGGTTACCTTTCGCGTTCCTGAGGGACGCCTCGGGACCTGACAAATCGTCGGTATGTTGCGCGTTGGGAAAGAGAATGCTCTGGCGTTGAAGGACATGTCCTGGTCAAAAATGACTCCAAGGTTCCTCACAGTGTTACTGGAGGCCAAGGTAATGAAAGTGTACTTTATTGGTCCCCGTGGGGAAAATCCCTCTCTGCATTTAACCCATTCACTCAGTGAAGCAGTGGGCAGCCATTGGGCGCCCGGGGAGCAGTGTGTAGGGACGGTACCTTGCTCAGGGGTACCTCAGGGTAGCTGTTCAGGGGAATCAAACCCCCGACCTTCCGATCATGGGGCCACCACTCTACCTACTGAGCTATCCCATGCCATCCAGAGTAAGAATCTGGTTAAGATAAGACTTTATTGATCCCACGATGGAGACATTTTTGCGTTGGGATCAATAAAGTCTTATCTCAAAGTCTTATCTTAGATACCATATTTCTATGATTTTCAGGGCCGCGTAAAATAACCTCAGTTTGATCTGAATTTAGAAGCAGAGAATTAGAGGCCATCCAGGTCTTTATGTCTTTAAGACATTCCTGACAGCTGGATCACAACAGCTGATGAGTCATTCCTGTTACTCCCCCTGTTGAAAACAGTTACAAAAGAAAAAAATGGAAGTTGAATTTGACGTACGTTCATCACCTGGATGCCTCGGCTCGACTTCTCAGCTAAAGAAAGTTTGAAGTGAAATGAACTGAACACGCTCAGTGTGAATGTTCTCAGGAGTAAGAACATTAAAAACATTCCCGGGAGTGTCTCGAAGGCAGAGTCCACCTAACGCTGAGTCTGACTGCTCTCTGAACCTCTGCCAACATCTGGAGAACATCAAGAGATAATGTGGCCATTTCAGTCACATTTTCTGGGTTAATTTAAAAATTGGGTGTACCCTGCCTCTCGCCCTATGACAGCTGGGATAGGCTCCAGCGCCCCCCGCGACCCTGAAAAGGATAAGCAGATGCGAATGGATGGATGGAATTAAAAAATTATTTAAAATTATTTAAAATTATATGAATAATAACTGAGCGAACATCCAAACTTCCCCTGCTCCTAACTCAACCTTCTCCCTTGACTTAGGAGCCTTTTTATACTTCAGTCATTCATAAGTCAGAGAGAAGTGGCTTCATAAACAGAACATATTGTTTCAAAGAGCCAGTGTCTAAAGAAAAATTTAAAGGCTTTCAGAAAGCTGGAGAACTATTGCTCAAGAGCACTTCAAAAAATTACAAGAAGGTCTGGCTGCTTGGAAGCAAAATATACAGAAATGAGGGGTGGCTCTGACCTTTGCACAGTACTGTGAGTATATATTTCTAAAAGCAATGCACACATTTACACGTGTGGCGTAGTCACAGCAATAATTTCTGTAATACTTTGCAGGACAGCATCAGGAGCTCATCTTATTTTCCTTTAGCTGGAGCTTACTTTTTTAGCAATAAAGGCATGAACTTTTTCTAAGCAGATGATTCACTCCTTCATTAATTAATCTCAGGTTATACGGTATTAAATATATTATAGCACCAAATAGAGACCCTACATTAATAAAAAGAAAACAGAAAAGTACCAGAAAAGCTGGTACTTCAGCTTATATCACTACCACAGACCGTATAAAACAGACCCGAGCTTGTACGTCCTAATTGCTTACTGGCTCACGTGAGAATAAATTTAGATGCAGTTTGACCCACTTCAGCCACCAAAAAACACCCCTATCAGAAAACAGCTTACCGTAGATACTCAGACCAGCAGCAGCTTACAAAGACAAAATATTCATATTGAGCAGAGTTCAGTTTACTGAGTCAGCTTCCACAACTGTTCCAGTTTCTCCTGTGTCCCCTTTTGAAAATTAATTGCCCACCCCTTTATAAAAGACGGGCCTGCTGTGACATTACACACTGATTTCATTTCATTCTCATTTTTGTGAACTTTTGCGTTACATTAACAATTATTGAAATAAAGTTTAAAGGAGAAAACGGTAAAAACTAAAATAAACTGTAGTAGTAGCTTTCAGATAAATGCACTGACGTAAAAAGAAATGTGTTTCTGCTTTTGTGTCGCAGATGGCAGCGATTTCAGAGAAACAGTGGGAAACAGCTCTGACTGAAATCCTTGCAAAGCTGGATGACAAAGAGTACGATAAGATGTGGGAGTTTGTTTCGAAAATCCCAAAACAGAAGAAGACGAAGAAATTAAAAAGAGAGATGCCCCAAAAAATCATTAAGCAATATGGAGTGAACGAGTCTATCCAGAGAATCAAGAACGCAATGAATAAGATAAGGAAAGACCCTGGAGTCCAGGACCTGCTGCGCCCCTTTGTGGACCAACTGAAGAGCAAAGCAGAAGCTGAGAAAAAAGGTGAGTTCACACCATCCCACATAGCAAAATTGGCATGGTCCAGCTCTGGTCCACACAATGTGCTTACACATGGCCCACATACCGCAAAGAATGACGGCCCTTTAGTGGCCCAGATCTGGTTTGCCAAAGGTGGCCCACACATGGGCCAGCACAAGGCCAGTTGCAGACACACTGTTGGTCCTTTGCTGGCCCATGTGTGGATTACCTCTGGCAAACCTGGTCTGGGCCACCAAAGGGCCGTCATTCTTTGCGGTATGTGGGCCATGTGTAAGTTGTGAGCAGCCACGGGCCAGTTGCAGACACACTGCTGGCCCTGTTCTGGCCCAGAACAATTTCAGCTCTGGCCCCAGATGTCAGCTTAATGTGTACCTTAATAAAGCCATGTAATAACAACATGTACATAATAGTGCAAAAGTAACATGACAAAACTGTTCAGACAGTGAATGAACAGATTCTTATATAGCACTTTTCTACTCTCCTAGATTACTCAAAGTGCCCTATACAACATGCCACACACTTCCTCTTAACTGAGTGCTGCCTAACTACATTCATACACACAACATGCAGACTGGAGGAGCCAGGGATCGAACCACTAACCTTCCAATCAATAGGTGACCTGCTCTACCGCCTGAGCTACAGCCATCCAGTGCCAAAGATGAGCAAACCCTCACTAGGTTTTGGATAAAGCGTACACTCACAAACTTGTCAAAACTGCATTTGAAACGTTGGCTACCATAGCAGTATAGTATTGCAACATGGCATTTGAGTGTTCTAACTAAAATAGGAACATAAACAGTGGCCTCGTTGCCAGACCTGGCCCACATCTGGTTGACATACACCCTGCCATGACACCAGTCAGTCAGAAGTGCCAGCTTGATGCCGGATCCCGGCCAGGCCTGTTTTCTATGAGCCTGGGCCACATAAACCAAACCACAATCGAGCCAGATGTGGCATGCCATCACATAAACAGTGCCATCTATGCCAGGCCTGGCCCATATCTGGATGACATGTCTTATCATGCCAGAAGTCAGCCAGCAGTGCCGGCTTGATACCAGATCCGGGCCAGACCTGCTTGCTATGTGGGATGAGGTCTGGTTAATATCAGGCTCCTGCAGAAGGTCTGTGAGTTTCATGATTAATGCAAGTGATCACAGAAAACAAGGTGCTTTTCCAGTTTAATGTGCTAACGTTAGCCAACATTGTTTTAAAATCAGAACGCACTAACTCGGAACTGACACGACTCCCGAGTAGGGATGGGTACCGGTATCTGGTGCCATGATGGCACCGGTTCTGACATAAACGGTAGTAACCAGACCGAAAAGCAGCGCACATTTCGGTGTTTTTTTTTCCTGAGATGTCATACACTTTGCATACCAGCCAATCATTTTACCTTTGCAAGCGTAGTAGGCGAGCCCAGGTACGTATGTTCTTTTAGAGCAGAGCTACAGATTAAAAACGCCCAAGGCAAAGCAGTCAAAGTCTGGCTGTACTTCACAGCAAAAGATGCAAACTCAGCAGCCTGCAACAAGTGCTTTAAGCTGATACTGTGATACTGTGCAAAGGAGGTAACACCTCGAATCTGATGAAACACCTGGCGACGCATAGCGTTTTTTTAAAAGCAGAGAAATGCACCGTATTTGATAGCTTGCTGCGAGACCTCACACCGAGCACATCTACTGCGGGTGTGGTGCCTGTCATCAGACCCGGAGTTAGCAACATCCCCCAAAAACCCGAAGAGGAGAGTCCTGGCCCCTAGCCCTGCCAGTGTAGCAGAAATGATGAGGATGATGACGGCAGCAGCAGCCGTTCTTCTCTGCGTGAGTAGCTTAATGTTGTTCGTGTGTAATTTACGTTGAGTAGGCTAACCATGTTATTACGCTAATGCATGTAAGGTGAACTAGCAAACATCATCATAGCTACATGCAGCTGTCTTCTTGTTTGATGGCAGATGCTCCCTTCACCCTGGCCAAAAAGGCTAAAATGACCAAAGAAAAAGTGGAAAACAGTTAAACATGAGAGGTTTAGGACAAAGTTTGTGTTTTTTCCATTGTTTAAGCACTGCTTCCAGCCAAGAGTGATACCATATATGCCCCATAGCTGCAGAAAAGGCTAACATTGTTATCTTTTTACAAAAAAACAGCTAAACATGAGAGGTTTTTGGACCAATTTTGTGTTCTTCATTCTTTAAGCACCGTTTGAGCACCGTTTGAGCACCGGCACCATTTCAAAAGTACCGGTTTGGTACTGGTATTGGATAAAACCTAAACGATACCCATCCCTACTCCCGAGTTCTGACATCCGAGTCTTGAGGTATCTGAAATGCAGCATCAAACCCTGGTGGGGTTTGCTGCTGCTGTCACCTTGCAGGTGGTCCATAGAGTTATGGATACTCCCTGTAATCATGTTAGATGTTAGCATCCCATGAGCCACACGAATCACCTGGGAGGGATGTCAGGATGGATTCCAGGTGGACTTCAGAAACATCTTCAAGCTTCTAAAATAGAAGAGCAGCTGCTTTCAGCTCAGGTGCATCACCTGGATGACTGAGACCCCACACAGACAAAGATCAGTTATACTCCTAAAGCTACTTTGATAGTGGTGACTGTCTGTGACCATCTGTGGAACAATGCATTTTATTCCAAAATAAATAAAAAATTGCACATCATGTAAACCAGTCAGATTTATAGTAATAATAATAATGATAATCTAATAATCTGTGTTGAACTCTGAAACATTTCTTTTAGGAACGAAGAGGAAACTTAGTGAAACTGATTCAAAGGCAGAGGATATGAAATCTGAAGCTGGTGAGTGAACATACTAAAAGCGTGACACTGGGTCTGCTTTAGTGTTAGACACAACCTGCTGAACTGCATCTTGCTGGGATGGTAGACTTGCAAATAACGGCTGAACTGTGCTTGATATTTACCTGTTTGAAGGTGGGGTTATGATGAGATGTGTGTGTTACAGGTAAGAGCAGTGCTGCAAGTGATTCTTTCGATGTAGAGCAAGAGGCTGAAGGCAAAAATGATGGGAAGTTGACAGCGAAAGGTCAGCTCTGTGAAACATGTTAACACTTCCTCCAGTAACAAGAGAACAGTATGAAAACTCACCGTTTTATTTGTTCTTTATAGACGAACCGGGGAGATTGCCTCAAAAGGTAGCAGTTATTAAATATGTCAGTTAGGTTAATGAAATATTTCACATCATTTATCAAAGCACCTCCAGCAAACAACCACACATCCATAAACGTTAAGTTTTTCCACACTTCCATCATGACAAACTGAGCATTTACACACAGTTTCTTTTCCAGGACAGGAAAAGCCAGTCATGGGTGAGCGGATTTCTCTTAATTTCCTTTAAGTAAAACAACAGGAAATATTTTTCCTTAGACCTGATCACTAGATCAGGAATGAAAAATAAACTCCTTTATTTTGGTGCACTTCCTGTTCAGTGTTACCTGAATCCTGTTTAAACATTACAACTTTTAGTGGGGCTCTCTGTCATAGCAAGGCAGTGGTGGAAATAAAACCATGCAACATCCATGTATTTACAAAGGTAACAACCAGGTAATAGTGTAGTGACTTTTAGCTGACTAATGTTAGAATGAATTCTGTTTGATGGGACAACAGAGCTGTTAATGTGTGAACAAATATAAAGATCAGTAATAGAGTAATATTTTGGTCAAAACCTGCTAGGCCACTATCAGGGCTATTACTTTTGTCTCTCCATCTGTGTTCAGAGAATATCCATTGGCGAACTAAAGGCCAGTGGTAACCCTGGAAACAAAGCAATTGGTGGCAAAATCGTGCAGAAATCTGGTCTGCGTACATATCAAACCAAAAACAAGGAGAAAAAGTTTTTCTTTAACCTGGGGGTGGCCGATGCAACAGCCAGTATTAAAGTGATGGTGTATGGAAGAGAGCGCTACCAAGACATCCAGGAGAAGAGCTGCTACCTGTTCAGAGAGGTCATCATGGAGGGAAATGACATTAAAGTCACCAAATTAAGCAAAGTATCGAAGACACCACAGATTGATGTTCCTGAGAATCTGGAGATGGAAGCTCGGATGCTCATTGATTTCCAGGCTCCAGTTTTCTCCATCGAACAGGCCAAGAGATCAGCGGAGAAGACATCAGTGAGTGTTGAAGGAAAAGTAACAGAGGTAAGTGTGAACAGATATTCTGCAGAACATTTGGGCGGCCATTTCCTCACAAGCTCAGAGGGGTGTGCTATGAAGCCAGATTAATGTGTTAGTGAGGTCAGCTGAGCCTGAAGTCTGAGTTTTCAGTGTCACAACAGTGTTTGTATTTTTACCGGGATGAAGCACTATCGCTAAATTATGCTGAACACATCACCTGGTCTGGAGCAGCTGATGTTCAGAGTGTCGGTTTACAGTAACTGGAAGCTCCGTGTTTTCTTTGCAGTATGTTTAATGTGTGATGAAGTTACGGCAGCAGATTGCATGTATTCATATTCACATGGTGATGCATTAAATGTATAAATGTTTTATTTTGTTCACTGCTGATGGAACACTTAGAAACTGACCAGTTACAGTTTTATATTTATTACCTAAAATTCCTGTTTAAACAAGAAAATTCCTCCCAGTCTGATCTGGTAACAGCCTGAAGAGATTCCCAAGTCTCATTTGACTTTAAACTGTGTGTAGTTTCAAGTCTTGGAGGTCTACTGTGCAGCTGTCACATTATAAACAGGAGCACTGAGTGGTGATATAAATATATTAATACATATGTGCCTCTTTTACTCTTCTGTGTGATTGTGATGATCAAATCACCTGAATGATGATTTTCTGAAGCATTACCTTTGTCTGATTTGTGGCAACAGTTTATTGTAAGGCAAAGACGCTACAATACTACAGAGAAAACCTCAACAATCAGGTGACCTCCTCAAAGTAAACACCTGCTCAGTGTGACAGTAAAAACTCCCCTTTAACAGGAAGAAACCTCTGTGACTCAGGGAGGGGCGGCCATCTATTGTAACCGGCTGGGGGTGAGGGGAGGAAGTAGGTGGTGCTTGATCCATTTTGTGCAGAAGAGTCACATGAGGTATTAATCACGTGTGTTTACCTAAGTATGCACGGCGCTCGAGGCGGAGAGGCAGAGTTAACAGTTGTGATACCTGTTATCACAGACTGGTTTTTCTGGCTTTATTGAGCCAGCAAACAAAAGAAAGCCTGACTGTGGTCCAGAAGTTCGGATTGTTGAAATATGATGAGCTTTAAATTCCTTTTAAACTTGAACTGAGTGAAGAGAAGACCTGTCGATATCTCCAGCTCAGCTTAAACTACAGCGGGCTGATGAGCTGTGTGGATCTTCTGAAAGATCGACTCACCTTCACAGCAGGACCTCTGTACAGTCACTTTTCCAACGATAAGTTCAGCTGCTGTTAACTGATTAGTTAAAGCTTCAACCTTTCATCTAAATATGTTCACTTCCATCTCTAACAAACAAACAACACAAAAACCAAACAGTTAAAGTCCATCTTTCAGATTCAGTCTGTGATCACCGATTATGGGATTTGAGTCTCTGTATCCTGAGTTGTTCACATGTTGTTGCTTTGTGCAGATCGGCTCCGTTGAAAACACCAAAGTGAAGAACAGACGAGGAAAGAAAGACAAGCAAGATTTTAAACTTGAAGACAACACCGGTTCAATCAGGATCACCTTGTGGGGTGAAGACATCAAGCATCTCAGCGGAGTATCATGTGGAGACGTTGCCAGGGTGACCAACGTAAAGACCAGTCACTTCCAGGATTCAGTATCGCTGAACTCAACAGATTCCACCAAAATTTTAAAGGTAGCTGCTGGTTTTAATCCAGGCAGCGTGTGACACACAGACTGCAGTAACATGGGTATCTTTGATGACTCTCTCAGCTCTGTACAACTCTGTTTAACCCCCCCACACTCTTATTCTGAGAGTTTATTTTCCACTAACCAGCAGGTCATCAGCAGAATCAGAATCAGAAATCAGAATCAGAAAGGGTTTTATTGCCAAATGTTGAGCAGGTTTACAACATTAGAAAATTGCTGCGGTGCTTCAGTGCAAACATAGTGTCATAAATAGCACTTAAATAGATATGTACAAATAAAAGTAGGGATAAGAATTAAAAGTGCTACGTGGAAAGATATGTGCATGAGTGCAGGTGGTGAACAGTGCCAAACATGGAATGATGCAGTGACACAGCGTAGGGTCATGTGTTAGTGGTGGGAACAGTCATACGGTTATTGTTCATGAGTCCAACAGCAGAGGGGAAGAAACTGTTCTTATGGCGAGAGGTTCTGGTGCGAATGGACCGGAGCCTCCTGCCTGAGGGGAGCAGGTCAAACAGACTGAGTCCAGGGTGAGAAGGGTCAGCTGAGATCCGGGCTGCACGCCCCAGTGTCCTGGAGGTGTACAGGTCCTGCAAAGATGGGAGTCTGCAGCCAATCACCTTCTCAGCAGAGCGCAGGATTAGAGACTCACTGAAGGCAGCCAGTCATATTTCTCTGTCATTTACTTAAAAGCAGCACTCAGAAAGAATCTGGTCCTGGTCTTAATGGCAGTGTGGGGTTCTTCTGAACCAGTCATCGATGCCTCGTGAGCTCTCTGTGGTTCTAAATGTCGGGCTACCTGTCGACCTGTTTAGCTTTTTAGCTGTTTATGAGATTCTCAGCCTGTCCTGATGTTTGTGTGCAGGTTCAGAGTGCTGCAGTCCAGAGCGTCACCATCGAGATTATCGGGATCATAAGAGCCAGCGGGACGCAGACTGAGTTGGAGGCGGAGCTCAGCCATAACAACGAGGTGCAGCCGTTTGTGGTGGCTTCATCCCTGCTGGCAGGAGCGTTGGGTGTCAGCCTGGGGGGCGGCTTTGAGGACAGGTTGCTGAATAAAATGCCGTTCTCAGCAGATGTAGAAATCAAAGGAAACCAGATCATCAAAATTAAATCCGTCAAATAGAAGTAAAGATGGCGTCCACTGTTCAGGCTGGGCTGCAGCCACATGATTCATCTATTTTTACTAAAGTTGTTTTTTTAAACTGAATATTTTTAATATGATTCCTTAAATCTATCATTTAATGTAGAGGACATTTCTGATTATATGATGTCAGTTATTCTTTCTTTCTGTGTTTCTTGCAAATGAGTTTTTTTCTGTTTTTATTCTGATTTGAGCAGAATATTCATAATCATCATCAGTCCTGGAAGCTCAGGAATTCCCGTGACTACACCACCTGGTGCTGGGAACGTATCCATTGGAATAAAAAGTCAAATGAACTTAAGAATAAAAATAATAATCCATCTCTGAAAAAAAAAAGTGATTAATGGTTTTATGCTGAATATTTGTATATTTGTACTATTACCTGAGAGTAGCTGAGAGCATGGAGAGGACCAGCCATTATATGAAACTTTATCAAAGTATGTAATGGCTGACATTTTATGCAGTTCAAATATTTCATTGTTATGGTACTTTATGTATTATGGCTGAAAATGTTTGGTTCTATAGTTATTATGATTTTGAAGATTTAAAAATAAATCTCATAGATATTATCACTAGAATAATATAGATCAAGCTACTCAGAAGCATATAAATCATTAAAATCTTACATTCAATTCAAATTCTCGCGCAGCTGTAATACATCCATATGAAAGCATCTACTTCTGCCTGAAAATCAAACCCCGTCTTTTCTATACTGCGTTTTTTTTCTGATTAAATGTTCTGATTTTGTCTGATTGCAACTTGTTGTCAGATTTCTTACCATTGGAAAGTGTACACTTAAACATGTTTTAAAGGTCTTCTTGTGCAAAAAAATAACAAGGCTGAAGCTCCAGCTGTTGTATGCAGGCAGTGTAAGAGCAGAACTCTTCAAACAGCTCGTCCTGTTTTTCTCGTTTTTGTTCCAAACCGTTTCTCACATCTGTAACACGGCGCCATTTTATCAATTTAATTGAAAGTATCTTAACGTTTAGCATCTAACACTACATTTATGATGTAGTTGTGTCACACTAACATCACTTTTCTGTTCAACGCCTGCTGCTTTGCCTCAGCCTTCCACTCAGACATGAGGAGTCAGAGAGTAATGGTAAATGGTCTGTATTTGTATAGCGCTTTACTTTAATCTAGTATGTGCCTTGTGCTGCTCGTCACTCTGGTTCTCAGGCAGTCTGGCGGATAGAAGGCTGCAGAACTTTATTTAAGGTAGTACCTGCCAGCTGTAATGATCTGGGGAGCTTCTGGCAGAGGTGTAGCTTGCTACCGGGCAACTATTTGGGGCCCTCAGGCCAGTGACAGTATGTCCCCGACTCCACCCTCTCACTTTGTACATGGCATGTTTGATTTTGTTTAAACAAATCTAAACACGACAGCAGCTGAAGAGGATCTCTGCGAGTGACAAAAGAAGAAGAAAATAGAGGAAGAGGGGAAAAGCAGGGCAGCGGTGAGTAGAGTAGATAAGGATAAATGACTAAAGGAGAAACATCTGAATAATTTCACATTATTTCTTTAACTTTAGTTAGTTTTGAAGAGCAGCCCAGCATGTCCAGCTCAGGTCACTGTGACAAGTCCAGTGTGATTCTTTGTTTTGTTTGTGGTGACCAGAGATGGGAAGTAACAAAGTACAAATACTCCTTACTCTCTGTACTTGAGTATTTTACTTTTACTCCCTACATGTTTAAACAAATATCTGTGCTTTCTACTCCTTACATTTTAAAACAGGCTTGTTACTTTGAGGTTTGAGGGGAGTTATTGTTTCACGTCCCTGCGAGCCTTCAAACATCAAACTGTGCGCCTAAACAGAAACACACGAGAGGCAGCGCTGCTGTTGTATTAATCACCAGGAGATGTAACATACAAAGGGATGAAAGAGGTAAAATTGTGTGCTACAGTCAGGGCTTAAAGTGAGCCAGTGTTTTTATTAAGTGTGCCTATCTAACAGCACTTTTCACACTTCTGATTTGCCCTCCTTACAACCTGGTAGATCCTGATGTCTGCTCACAACTGACCCGGCAGAAGTGTACTCAGTATTTACTTCAACTGAAAGCTGTTGGCAGTTATTTTCAGTTGGTGAATTTAAATGTATGGGAATGACAAAGCATTCTGATTGGCACATTAACTTCAGGCTTAGTTTTCTCTTTCTCTTCAGAAAACGAGTTGTTAAAATCTGGGCTGTTGAAATCAGTTGATGACTTTTAGAATGAACTTTTCTGATTGGATGATTAGAACTGAAACCATTTACCTGTTTGTTGTGGATTCTCCCACATTTCAACTCATCTAAGCTAAGTTAATATGACTGCTTTCAGTCTCTCTCTCTCTCACACACACACACACACACACACACACACACACACAAAACTAAGGAATATTCCCCATTCATTTGAATTGCAAAGCGTCTAAAAGGAGGTACAAACCGAGGGCAGTTTTGCAGCCCTACCACTCAGGCATTTTTTGTCGCAGAAACATCATTCACACTTAACACAGGTCACAAGACTTTGAACTTTTATTGACTAAATCCGTATTTTGATATCTTTTATGTTTTTTTTTCATAAGAGCAGTTTAAGTTTCATGAAGAATTTGATTTTTCTGGGATTTTCCTGCCACTGAATGATCACATGACCTGCTGTAAAGCCTGAGAGTGAAGAATATTAAGAAAAAAAAAAGTCTCCCTCTTTCTTTCCCTCCCAAACCCTTTAGCCTGTATGTATAATATATATACATCAAACCATGGCTATCGTTGTCTTCTTTCATCCAGTGTCATTCTCATTTAGATGGGATTTAAGGTTTTCTCACAAATGCCATCAAAGCACAGCCTCCTCCATCCAAGTCTCTCTTAGACAACGTTAACTCCTGAATTTCAGCTGAAAACCAGAGGGAAAGGCTGCCTTAATATTGTCAGCGTGTCCACATTGTAAACTCTACAAGCATGAAAATTCAGTATTTGGTAGATTAGAAGTTCCTGCCACACAAGGTAAAAGAATTTTATAGATACGACTTATAGTTTTCCCTTGGGAAGAATTTGTTTCAGAGCTTAAATCCCGTTTCCCTCTCTCTGTGTCTGACCCCAACTGCAAAGTGTGTGTGTGTCCCACCTGCCACTCACCGGAGTTACTATAGTAACCGGCCCTCACACCTGTGTACTGATGACTCTGTATTTAAAACTCAGCAGTTCTTTGCTCCAACCATGTAGATCAGACCTGGTCCGTGGGCCACATCCGGCCCTTTGTGAGTCCTTTTGTGGCCCACGTGAGGCCAGTAATAAATTACAACTAGATAGATTATTGAAATATCTGTAGAGCGTGCAATACAACGGTGCTGCTTTTATTTTGAAAAGCGCTACGCTACTTCCACATTGACGTATATGCGTGATGCGAGCTTTGAGTGAAGGTGAACAGCAATAAATGATGTTACTCTCAAGATGTCAGCACACGCTAAGAAAAGAAAAGCTGATAAAGACTATCATGTTTTTAACAAGACATGGACTGCCAAGTACTTGTTCAGAAATTAAACGTAAAGCTGTGTGCTTGGTCTGTGGTACTCAGGTTGCTGTGTTAAAAGATTACAATTTGAATCGCCACTACACGACCAAACATGAGGATAAATACAGAAATCTGTCTGAAAAAGAACACGCAAGGGTGTCTGATGCTTTGCTAGCAAAACTGCAAACCCAACAAGGACTTTTTACCAAACTTCACACCACCAGAGAATCAGCCGTTCAGACAAGTTATGCAATTTCTCACAAAATCGCCAGGAACAGTAAGGCATTTTCTGACGGAGAGTTTATTAAGGAGTGCTTATTGGACTTGGTTGAAAAGGAGGAAAACATGATATAAGTCATTGTATTGTTGCATTTCTATAAACTTCTTGTTTGTAGATTTAATCAAGTTTAGCTCATGGCGAAGGCGGTCACACTTTTCTCCTCTCCTCCTCTCCCTTAGCTTCCCTGCTTAGCCTCTTATGTCCTTATCTTGTCTATGTTTTTTTATTACTTTCCCTGGAACACTCTCTCAAAGTCTGTTCTCTAAAACCTAAAGAGAATTATGGATTTGATCAACTGGTCTCTGAATGCTATTGACACCCTTTTCTCAATGAGAAGTCTGGGCTCGGGTGAGCCTGAGTGTCCTGGAGGTACTTTTCTCAGAATGGGCTCATTGAGTGCAGCACGGATAAGATCTTGGAGAAGCTTGTGGCTGCTGTGAATACTCAGAATAAGACCTCTGAGCGTACATTGGATCACATCTTGGAGCAGCTCACTGCGATCGTGAGCTCTCAGAATCGGCTCTTTGAGCACAAGAACGACAACATCACGGAGCGTAAGTTTGATAACATCATGGTGAAGCTCACGGCTCTCCAACGGGAGATTGAGAGACCAGTGTTGGACTGTAGAACTGCTTTGAAATTCTCATGAGCTGTTCGCATTAAAGAAAAACCACCATTATAATGCGGCTATCCCTTCGGCGCCAGCTGTGGGCTCAAGGCTGGAGCCGAACAAAATCTCCCTGATAAAGACTGTGTTTAGTCTGTTCTTCCCATCCCATGCAAGAACACCTGGGTTGGCTGGCAGACTGTTTACTTAGCCTGGCAGGGCGAAGGACACTGTCTCAGCTGAACTCTGGACACACACATACACTTATAAGCACTCACTCATCCCTCCTCCCCTTCCAAATGCCTTCGATGCTTGTTCCCTCCTGGAGAACACGGCGGGTCTGGAGAGATGGCGCAGTGGCAGGATGGCTGCTGTATTTGCATGGGATTACTCCTCACCCCCTACCCGACCCTGTTGCTGGTCACGTGCTCCATAATGTTGTGCTGTGGACATTTATGTGCAGAGGAGTTTTTTTGTTTCCTGTTCTCATGCTGTCCTCCCAGGAGCCCAGCATGACCAGAGGTCTCTTTTTTTCCTCTTGTACTTTCCCACTGTAGTGTATATTTCAGTGTTTTTCTGTAATGTAACCGTTCCCTGACTTGTATCCCCATGTGATGTCTGTGTTGTGTGTGTAAGGGGGGGGGGGGGGGGGGGGTTGTCCATTCCACTGCAGGGCAACTTGCATGTGGCGAATAAAATTTGAACTTGAACATAAATTACACTGATTCGGTGGTTGTTTTTGTTTTATTTGATCTATGCACGACAATTTCACATAGCATAGCCCAATATAAATATTTACAGAATTTTATTTTAGTTTTATACTTCTGATTACCTGTACCAGCTATTCGTAATATATAATTTAGTGAATTTTACAATTGAAGAAAGTTGAGCAGACTTAGGTTCAAGTTGTTGTTGAAGTGGCCCTCTGACACAGCTCGGGTTTCTCATGTGGCCCCTTATAAAAATTAATTGCCCACCCCTGACGTTTTTGACAACTGACCCAGCAGCAGCATAGTCACACTCAAAATTTCTGAGGAAAGTTTTGCTGTCTAGTTATTCTTCTACTTTTCCTGCTGCTGCCTGAAATTTTGCCACAAAACTTGTCCCGCAGCTTTGAGAAAACCTTCACATGTTATATTGTTTCGTGCGGCTCGACCGGGAATGGTGTGTTATGACGTTTGGTAGCAATTCGTCCAAGGTTTTCGTGAAATTCCCAAAAACCTAACAAATTTCTCCCCATTCGTTTGAATGGGGAAGTGTCTAAAAAGGCTTTGGAGCACTACCTTTCCTCCATCAATCATTTACGATTTTCACACATATGCCATCAAAGCACAGCCTCCTCAATCTTTATCTCCATTATGTTCAAATGGCTCCCAAATTTCAGCTAAAACACTGTCATCACGTCCATGTAATAAACTACAAACATGAAAACTGAGTATTTTGAAGCCTGGAAGTTCCTTCATGAAAACCTCTGCTGACATCTGGTTGAATACAGTTGTATTCATTCACAAAGAGCAGCAGGTCAACTGATCACACTGTGCACACTAACAAAATCTACTGGAGCTCTCAACAGAAACAACTGATTTTAGGCATCCCCCACCTGCCAAATCCACTTTCTCTTCCCTACTCATTTACCTGTTTAGAGGCAGAGTCACCCTCTACAATTTAGGTTTTGGTTTTTTTGAAAAAAAATATTCTCTTTTTCTTAGCTTGAATAACGTAAGTAGAACATCAGCAAAGTCTATTTATTAGTATTGAATTTAGATTGCAAAACAGTTTGTCAAATCAAATCAAATCAAATCACTTTTATTGTCACATCACATGTGCAGGCACACTGGCACAGCACATGCGAGTGAAATTCTTGTGTGCGAGCCCCACAAGCAACAGAGATGTGCAAACACAACAACACAAACGAGCAAAATACAAGAATGGCCAACCTGAAACTAATAAATATATGTACAATATATAATAGTGTATGCATTTCTGGATGTGTATACTAAATGTTTTTCTACGTGTGTGTGTGTGTGTGTGTGTGTGTGTGTGTGTGTGTATGTATACACATTTTTACAAATTAAATAGTAAACAATAATAAAATAAAATATATAAAAATATTTTTATATTTTTATAAAAATATAAAAATTCCATCTACAAATGTCATTTTATTATTACATTAATATAGCACAAGGATCCATTAGCTTTGCACAAAAATGGTTTATGGAATTGTCATTCATGAAGCTGCTTTTATGTTCTTAGTACAGAGCCGGTACTTTTTCACTTTTACTTGAGCAAAAAAGTTCAAGAAGTACTTCAACTTTTACTGAAGTTTTTTTTTTTTAAACACTGATGCAGTGTTACGACCACCTGAAAAAAATGGCAAAAAAAATCCTATTTTTCATGGTTGGATCTTAACAAGGTTCCAAGTAACCCTTCAACATGCAACAAGAAGAAATGGGAGTGAGAATAAACATTTTTTGCGAATGCAATTTATTGAAAACCATGCTTGAACTGAAACAGGCTGTTATACAGCAGATCAAATGTTTGCAGCCCTACCAGGGGAACACGCAGGATGGTCCAAATGATGTTATTCTCCTGGAAGAAGTCACTTAAGCTGCAGCATTGTGTACTGTAGCGTTGTCCTGTTACCACACAGACGAGGGCCCTCAGTCATGGTCTCTGCAAAATCTGGATATAGCCAGCAGCTGTTTGACGCCCCTACACCTCCTGAAGCTCCGTTGTTCCACTGAAGGAAAAAGCACCCAAGACCATTATGGCGCCCCCTCCAATGTAGCGCATAGAAAACATCTCAGGTCAGATCTGCTTGTCATGTCAGTAACGTTGGAAACCATCAGGACCATCAAGGTTACATTTGTTCTCATCAGAGAATAAAACTTTCTTCCACCTTTCAGTGTCCAGTGTTTGGTGCTCTGTCAGTCCAAACAGACTGTGGCGTTCTGTGGAGACGAGGCCTTTGAAGACGTTTTTTGTTTTTGAAGCCCTTCAGTCTCAGATGCTGTCTGATGGCTATGGAGCTGCAGTCGCACCAGTAACGGCCTTAATTTGCGTCGAGGATCGTCCAGTGTCTTGACAGACAGCCAGTTGGATCCTCTGGCTCAGTGCTGGTGAAATTTCTTTGGGGTCTTCCACTTGACTTTTTTGTTCCATAACCCTCAGGATCATTTATGAAAATCCAAATTACTGTCTTACTGCATCCCACCTCAGCAGCCATGGTGCGCTGCGAGAGACCCTGATTATCAGTTCAACAACCTGACCACATTCAATAAGGGCCAGTTTTGCCTTTGGCATCAGAACATCATGACAGTGTGACTACCTGACAGAAAATGACAATGAATCCTCATTTGTGCACAGATTTGGCCTTTTAAAGGTATGTGTTCCTAAACAGTTTACTAGGCTGTAAAACAGCCTGTTTCAGTTTAAGCGTTGTTTTGAATAAATTGCATGCTCAAAAAGTGTTTTGTCTCACTCCCCTTTCTTTTTGTTGCATGTGGAAGCTCTATTTGTAACCTTGTTAAGATCCAACCATGCAAACTATGCGATTAGGACTGCATCTGTACTTCTACTTAAGTACAGAATGTTTGTATTTTTGCAACCTCTGGCGACGGCAAAATAGGGAGAGACATTAAAGTGCATTTCACACAAGCTTCCACGGTAACTACTCACCTGGCATTGCATTATAAGCAGAAAAAGCCTGTGAGTGGGCAAACAGCAGTCTTCTTTTTTCTTTTTCTTTTTTTAACGTGATCAGTAAAAAAAGTCACCAAAAGCATCTGAAGATTCATTCAGAGCTGTGAACATAAAAGTAGTAATAACTACAATAAAATAAAATTTTATTTATGTAGCACCTTTCTAGACAGAATCACAAAGTGCTGCACATAAGATAACAAATAATAAAAAGGTAAAACAGACAGTATAAAACAGGCAGAAATTTAACCAAAAACAGGTGAGTTTTGAGTTGTTTTTTTAAAAAAACAACGACTGAGGCCACAGTTCTTAATGTTGGGGGGGAGAGTCCACAGTCTCGGGGCCACAGTGACAAAAGCTCTGTCACCCTTAGTTCTCATCTTAGTATTTTTTATAGCAAGTAAGCCCTGATCAGATGACCTCAGGGACCTGCTGGGGACATCAGGCTGTAGCAGATCAGAGATGTAGGCTGGTGCCAGTCCATACAAGGCTCTAAATGTCAAGACCAGGACCTTAAAATGTACTCTAAATTCAACAGGAAGCCAGTGTAGCTGAAATAGCAACGGTGTCACATGTAAGTACTTGGAGGATTTTGTCGAAAGTCTAGCTGCAGCGTTTTGCACAACTTGCAGACGATCCAGAGAACCTTTGCTTAGACACATAAACAAAGAGTTACAATAGTCCAAGCATGAGGAAATAAATGCACGTATAGCTATCTCCAGTTCAGAGCGAGATAAAATAGGGCTTAACTTAGCCACATTTCTTAAGTGATAAAAACAAGACCGAACCAGAGATTTCACATGCCCATCCAATGTGAGAGTCGAGTCAAAAGTGACACCTAAATTCCTGATAGAGGATTTAACATACACTGAGAGAGGACCAAGGGCTTTCACTATCTGGGATACAAATCTGTCCGGAGGACTTCAGTTTTCCCCTCGTTGAATTGGAGGAAATTTGCAGCCATCCAACATTTGATGGAATCTAAGCAATCATTTAGAAGCTGAAGATTAGATAAATCCTGGGGCTTAAAAGAAACGTACAACTGAATATCATCAGCATAACAGTGATAAGAAATGTCCTCAAAAGAGCCCATTATGTGCTGGAGGGGGAGAAGATATATTAAGAACAATAAAGGCCCCAAAACTGAACCCTGAGGGACACCACAAGGGAGGGAGGTAGAGGATGACCTAAAACCGGAGACCACCACAGAAAAAGATCGGTGATGTAGATATGAGGAGAACCACTCCAAGGCAGTACCCGATACACCAACTCAATGTTTAAGCCTTTTGAAGAGGATGTGATGGTCAACAGTGTCAAAAGCTGATGTGAGGTCCAACATAAGGAGGACCAAGCATTTTCCTGCATCATTACTCATCAAAATGTCACTACAGACCCAAAGAAGAGCTGTTTCTGTGGAGTGAGCTCATGGAAAGCTGGACTGAAACTTATCGCAAGTTGCTTAGCCACAACCTTTTCTAGAAGCTTAGTGATTAAGCAATAACATTGTAAAAAGTTTTATTCAGTACTTTCTCAACTCAGACCAGTTTGAGTGCCAGGTTAACCATGTCTCTGCTGAGTGCCAGGTTAGCTCATGGTGTGAGCAGATCACCGTTTACCACAGAAGGTGAATGCAGCTGTCCGGGTTGGATTCAAACCTGCGGCCCTTTGCCGTCGGCTCTCTGCCATCAGATCCAATAAAAGGCAACAACTGTCTCAAAAGATAAACCAGAGTGTCCGCTTGGCTTTCCCCTCAAACGCTGTTCTGGTTGAAATATCTGACAACTGAAATATCTGATCTGCCAGCTCATCTTTTAACTTTGTGATGGTGGTTTGTTCAGGCTGCACTTGGTGGACCATCGAAGCCCAAAAAGAATAAGCGATCCAGCTCCAGAGGCAGCTCCAGCTGCTTCCAGCCTCAAAGCCACGTCAACTCGTTTGTACATTTTTCCTGTCTGAAACAATAAAGCTAAGTTTTTCTGGTCATGGTTTAATTTGAAGGTTGGTTTGTGGGGTCATTCTTCAGAGGTGCCGTCACCTGACCAACCACACGCAAGCTCAGGACAAACTGTGCTCCTCACAGAGACCAATAAAGAACGAGCTCTGTGGCGAGTTCAGGTTCCACGGAGGACGTCAGTCTGACGGGGACGCTCGTGACGGGCATTAAACCCACAACTCTGGTTCTGCTGTGGCTTTAATGTCTGTTTCTGACCTGTGCAGGTGAAACTGCTTCACTCATGACCTCGTGTGTCTGCTGGGTTTGTTTTTTAAGCTAGGTTTGTTACGACGTTTATTCCCAGCTAGCTTTAGTTGATCCCGAGCTCAAAAAACATTAATAATGTGAAACAACCTGTTTATTTCTACTTGACTTTATTAAAAATATCAAACATGAGGAAAACAAGCAGACACACACACACACTGCAGCATCGCTGAGTGAACGACAGTTTCAAACAGTCCAACCGATTTCACTTTGAAAAACAAAAACCCAAAAACATCGTTGGCGTTCATCTACAACAGAAAAATAAATGAGTAAGCAGAGTTTCACTTCCAAAGACTTTGCATCCGATCTGATAATAATCGAGGGATAAAAACGAGCTGATGTTCCCGTTTGATTTCCAAAAATATACAATATTTATATAATTACAGTGAAATCTTGGGCCGGCGGCTCGCTTTGGGAGGAAACTCTTGACTTTAAAGCTGCGACACTAACGATCTGAGTTACATCCACACAGGAACACACCTACAAAAATAGAGCGTCAACATTTTACACATCCACCGCCGCCTGCTCTGTGATCACACACAGACAGCCGCTTGTAAACCCACCGAGGGGGAAACACCACGTCGACCCGCTCTCTGAAGGTCAGAGGTCAAACGAGTCGAGTCCAACACAAAGAGGAGGAGACTGCTGTTTCTGGAAGTTAAAGATTGAGCTTTGTTTACTCCGAACTGCTCGTGTCCCGTTTCTTCCCCCAGTTTCCTGTTTATTAATATTTACTCGTCAGCTTTAAGTCAGCAGGTTTGAGTCGGATCAAATGATCCTGATGTTTCAGGAGAAGCTAATGAAAGAATGCAAAAGAACAAATACCCTGAACGATTAAACTGAAGGTGTTTGATGGGAAAAATCATCTCCAGCCTCAGCCTGAGGCTCCTGCAGAGGAACGTCAGCGGTGGAGCGGCCTCTGGTGGGCGGGTCAAACCTGCAGCAGCCCTTCATCACGTTTGAGCTCGTTTTATTTCATTGAAGATAAAGTGAGGAAGAATAAATTCTGATGATCACTCAGGAAGTATTTGAACCTTTTTTCTCTGACTGCTTTCTTGATGTTGCTGCAAATCTCGTGTCACTTCCTGTTTGGTTTTAAATCTGAGCACAAGCTAAAAGACTGACAGACGTGAGGTTAAAGGTCACACACTGCTCGCCTCATCTTTTATGGGGTCAGTTTCGAGACGTTTGAGCAGCCGAAGTTTCTCGTCCCGCTCTGCGCTCTCATTGGCTGACGATGAGCTGTCGCAGGTACGACTGCGTGAGGCCTCGCAGCTCCTCCAGCGTGTAGTCCTCGGGCATCGGCAGGCGGCTGATGTGCGGCGCCAGCTGGGCGAGCGGGATGCTGAGGGAGTCGGCCGTATCGCCCTGCTGCAGGCTCAGCACCGCACGCAGGATGTTCGCCACGCGCTTCGCCATTTCTGCAGAAAGGGAGGGGACCAGGGGGCGGGGCTTTGTTAGATCACCTGATGTAGCTGCAGAAGCTGTTCAGACTTTAAACTGCTCGTTTCTGTTAGAGAGGTGTGTGTGTGTCAGCTACTGCGCGCCTGGACAGTTTCAGTCACACACTCCTCCCCTCCGTCTGACATCAGCCAATCAGGACAAAGATGCAGTTGTTCTCTTACCTGATTGGGCGAGGCGGTCTTTAGCGGTGCGGCAGGGCAGGAGCTCGATCCTGCTGCAGAGAGACGTCACATCGGTGTAGAGACGCTCCAGCTCGTAGCCGGCGTTTTCCATCTGACAGCGAGGACGGAAACACGAGATCAAACTCGGCGTGAGGACGAAACAGTTACAAAAACACGTGAAGACTTTACAGCATTTTACAACATTTCACAGCATTTTACAGCCCTGCTTTCAGATTTATTCTCCAAACACTGTTGGATGAAACCACGGCGTGCTGCGTGAAGCAGAGACTCGATGCTGCTCGTGTTCATCGCTCTAATGCAGACGACCAGAAATGAGCTCGAGCTGCGATCACATCGCCTCGTGTGAACGCCGCAGGCGCCAGAGACGTGAGGAAAAGAAAAACCTGAGCTGAAAACGTGTTTCTATAACTACTGCATCACTACTTTTATACTTACAGTAAGTTTGTGCTTCTACTTCAATAAGTATCATAATGAAGTACTTTTACTTTGAAAGAACAGTCGCCCTCATCGAGCTGAGCATCAGAAACACTCAGAGGTGTTTGGTACCTGCTGGATGTGCTGCAGAGTCTTTATGACTCTGATGTAATCGAGGTAAACCCCCCCTGCTGTGTCCCAGTCCTGGATGGTGGCGCAGTGCTCGGGGAGCGCCAGACCCTCCAGGAACTCCAGGAGGTAGTCGTGGTTATCGTTGATGATGCAGTCTGAGAGGGGGAGAGAGACTCTGAACTCAGTTTCAGCAAACTGATCTCACACATGAAACATAGCGTGATGTGTGGACTCGAGCGCCTCAGCTTTTTAGACTTTGATGAATGAAAAAAACGCAGCACTTGTTGGCTCATCGTGTTTTTTAACCAACAGGAACATTAATTCTCTCTAATGTAACCATGTAATGATGCTAATTATTCAGATCAGAGGAGCCTGAAGTTTTTGACTCTTCTGCAGGACGTGGTTCAGACCGCGTGTGCAAACAGGCGGGTCTACCTGAGGCCAGGTGCTGGATCAGCAGGCGGTGGCACTGGTTCCAGTATCGGGCTCGGTACAGGTGCAGGGCCTGCTGGTGTCTGTCGCCGTCGCGGTGGGCTCGGGTGGCCTTGGCCTCGTGGATCCACCGCTCCGGGATCAGCAGCTGCTCGGTCAGGAAGCGCTCCCTGCGGACCGAGTCCTCCGTCTCCTGCAGGGGGCAGTGCAGCGCCAGCATCTCCCTCACAGCTCGCTCCCTCTGACTGAAGACGCAGAGAAGAAGATCAGACAGGAAACAACGAGCTGAGATCTAAAGTGAGGACGGTCTTTAGAACAAAGTGGGCCGGAGCGCAACGACCACGTTCAACTTGACTGTTACTGAAGATCACCGAGCCAACACGCCTACAGCTGAGAGCCGTCAGCTGTTTCCATGAGACTCGAGGATTCAAAGCTCCGAGTCGTAAAGCAACCTGAGCCCTGTTTGGCTCAGAGCCAAGCTGCTGTAGAAACGCCATAGCTGCTGGCGGCGCGGTGAACGTACGCGTGCTCGGGAATGTGCAGCAGGATGAAGACGGCCATGTGCCACAGGCCGGCGCTCTCCAGCTGCGCGGCGTAGCTGGCGTGGAGGAGGCCCTGCCGTGGGGCGCTCAGGTGGGTGTAGTGCAGCGCCTGCAGGACGCCCCACAGGTGCCAGCTCAGGCGGTAGTCCAGGCGCTCCCAGGTGACGGCTAGAGGCTCCAGCAGCTGCTGCAGGCCGTAGTGTCTGCAGGGCGACAGGAGAAGCGTTAAAGTAGCGCTCTGCACGTTTTACCCAACCAGCGGCTGAAGCCTGGTTACCTGTCGCTGTAGAGTTTGAGCAGGTGGAAGCAGAGGTCGTACAGCGGCCGTTTGGTCGCCTCCTCCAGATCTGGCTGCTCCGCCTCCAGGTATGGAGGCAGGGGTGCACAGGCGTACTTCCCCGCCTCACACAAGCCCTGCAGGACAGAAACAACGATCACCGATCAGCACGAACACAAGCAGGTCACTAGCTACACCCGTCACGCCGCACACGCCGCCCTCTGCTGAACACAGTGAAACGAAGCTTTACGAGTGTAAATGTAACCTGAACGCTCGACGGTCAGAAATGAAGTCAAAGAAAATCAGCGGCGGCTCACCTGAAAGGCGGCTTCGTATCTGGCGAGGGCGTCGGCCACAGAGGCAGTCGGGGGCAGCATGAACCAGAGGTGGACAGCCACGCAGCGCTTCCAGTCCAGCTCGCCGCACACGTTCACCAAAGAGTCGGTGGACTGCCACACCTGCACAGAACACCGTCAGCATCCAACCACAGCTGAAGACTGAGTGGAGGTTGTGCAGATCTCTGCAGGTAGGAGCCCTGATTTCACCCTGACGTCAGCTTTATGATTTATAAGCATTATTAACATGGATGCAACGACTGAAGTCACTGAACAATAACCACGAGAGAAGCTCGTGAAAATATTTCTTGTTTTACACGCTGTTGATTCTTTCCTGGTAGGACGTGATGCGCCAAAACCAGCAGAAGGTGGAACTAATTCGGGTCGTTAGCTGACGACCTCTAACACCACAGAAGAAGATACTGCATGTGTGACATTAGCTTTATAGACTCTGGTCATGGCGTCATACCGGTTTCCCGGCGAGCAGAGCGAAGATGAGGAGTCGCTCCTCGGGCAGGTAGCAGTCGGTCTGCATGCGGTGCCAGTCGGCGAGCTGAAGGGCGAGAAGGTCCCTGCAGTACTGCGAGCCCACGGCCTGAGACAGCAGCAGGGACAGACGGTGGTCTCCTGGACGGACAAACAGTTCAGTCGGAGGTTTCATTACAGACGGGAAAACGTGTCGCCGTGTCTACTGAGCGCCACATTCAACACTCATCGCTGCTACTTCCTGTTTGAGCGAGTGAACCTCACCTTCCTTCTGGGCGAGTCGGCACGCCTCGCTGATGCGGTTTCCCGTCAGGTAGCTGAAAACCGCGTCGACATGGTGACCTTTCCCGGCCAAAGCCACCTCCTCCTCCACCCTGTGGGAGGCACCGCGGGACAGCCAGGCCGAGAAGCTCCGCCTCCTCTCCAGCTGCTGCTCGTACTCGCTGAGCACCTCGGCCTCCTGATCCGAGGGGCCCAGCCGGCCCCACAGCGCCGCACACAGAGTCCAGACCTCGGCCCAGTACCCCAGCAGCGCTGCAGCAGAGAGAGCGTTTAAACCGGCGCCAACACCAACGCGTCATCTTTCGGCTGTGATGTCATCACTTACGCTCAGTGTCGCCTCGTCTGTCTTTCAGCTCGGCGATCCACTCGGCATACTCGTGCAGCGCCGCCACGCCGGGCTGTGGTCGCACCACAGGGCAAGCGGAGCTGTCGGGGACCTCCACGATGCTGTGCTTCAGGCAGATCTCCAGGGGGCGCTGCAGCACCGCCTGGCTCGCTTCATCTTCCTCTTCTTCAATGGTTTTCCCTCTGGGAGGCTCCAGACCCACCACCTGCTCCACCACTACCTTGTAGGGGCTTTCTGTGAGTCTGCAGAACCAAATCAAGCAGTTTAATGGAGCTGATCTGTGGAGGGCGTGCCGCTCCTCCTCGCCGGCGAGGAGGAGGGGCGCGCCGTTGAAGTAAAACCATTTAAGATCGACGGCACATTACATCAAGGTGAACCGTACAGGCAGATGAAAATGTGCCTGTACGGTTCACCTCACATAATGGAGCCATGTTGTCATGGTAACTATAGACGCAGCCTGGCTGATGTGTTGGCGTGCGGCGTGTTCGTGGCTCTTACGGTTTGCTCCTGGCAGGTTTCGGCAGGAAGCTGAAGTCAGTCTTTGCCGTCAGTTCTTGGTGCTCGAACTGCTTGGACGTTGGCGAGCTCAGCCGGCTGCCGCAGTGTGCGAGCGTCCAGCCGGGACCCCACCCGACCCGGAAGGAGCGCACGGCGAACAGCCCGGTGTCCATGAGTAAACCTCCCTGAAAAACAGCGGCCCGACTTTGAGCTTAGGGGGAGAACTTGTCTCCTCTCGGAGAACCTGCCGTTCACATGAAGATGATGCTTTACAGACTCTGACCTCTGACCTCTAAACTGGATTTCTAAGCGTTAACAGGACTCAGTGACACGTGACCGTCACTTTGAGCACTCGAGGAGTTTTCAGAGGAAACGCCAACCTCCTGAGCACCAACCTTCCCGTGAGTGATCGACTCTTTGAGGGGGACGGGGCCGCCGAGCCGCCGAACGCCAACCGTCCTAAATGAAGGCTCCGGAGTCCGGGAGGGCAGCGTGAAGGGGGACGGGCCAGGCCCCGCCCACTGCAGAGAGCGGGGGGCTTCAACGCTGGCTGGAGACGGCCGTGATGGAGGAAGGAGAGGGCGGGGAGAGTCTGACAGCTGAGAGAGGCCCGAGGTGAATCGAGCCTGAAGGAGACCGCCGACTGCAGAGAGACAGAAGTTTGATTACGTCGCCGCCATTTTTACTGAAGCCTGTTAACAGACTGATGAGAAACATCGTGTGAGGGAGCGAGCGTTTCATACCAGAGGGTCGGCCCTGAGCGGCCGGCAGGACGAGGTGAGGAGACGAGACGTCCGTGGAAACCTTCATCGCCGCGTGATCGTGGAACATGTCGCTGTCATCGTCGTCCTCAGCAAACAGAGACGCCTTCATGATCTGAAGACGAGACAATTTTACTGAACAGACAAACGGCAGAGTGAAGTAAAAGGCTCTGGTTGCCTCGGTAACCCCCTGATGCATCCTCACGTCTCTGAAACATGTTTAAACATCGCCACGTGACTCCAAAACCATTTCCTGCCAGTCACACATTCATGGACTGCATTCATATAACATTATGTATGATAATGTTATAATACATTATTCACCATTTGGTCTTTAAAATAAAAAAAAAAACAACAGGCCCTGTGATGCACTTCCTGTGGGCGGAGCTCATAGCTGTACCTGCAGCGTGTGTGGGTTGATCCCCAGTGTAGAGGCTATGTGGCCGGATGCAGATACGCCGTCGAGCTCTGAGGAGGCCAGACCGCCGAGCTTGGAGATCGTCGTGTCCGTCTCGCACGCCAGCAGGTCGCAGTCTTCCTCTCCTCCCAGCATGCTCTCTGTCGGGAAGCTCTGGGTGATGTCAGCCATGTCGCTGTCGAGCTCGATGGCGCCGCCCTGGTGCTCCATGATGGCGATGGCCTAAAGGCAAACAGACATGGCAGTGATTTTGCTGTTTCTCAGAGTTTTCATATTCAGAGTTTACAGAGCGTGCTCTTTATAGACGATGTGGGCGGAGTTCAGAGATCGTGCCACCTGATGGCCCCGCCTCTATGTGTTACCTGTGGTTTTGTTACTTTAACACAGCTTCATGTCGGATCCTGGACAAAACGTTTGAACGTCTCTTCTTGTGCCGTGTTCGGTCGTGTTCCAACCTCAGACGTTCAGATGAGTAAAAATAAAACCATCTCTGAATCGAGCCGAGCGCTCACCGACAAACAGCCCAAAAAACATTTTTGTCAAACCAGGCGGGAATAAAACAGGCGGGTTCTCCTCTTTATCAGCCAATCAGAGCTGAGCTTCTCTCTGGAGTAACGACCATCTTCACACAAAGTTTACAGACCAAAGTTCAAATGTCTTCATTAACTTTATTTGTTTTCATTCATTTCAACGAGGAAATGTTACATTTTGTCACAATTTAAATCAGGTTTCTATAAAAATCTCCCTCATGATATAAACTGAGTTTGTTTACAAAGATCAAACAGTCTGTCAGCGTCTAAACATCACAAGAACACAAAACAGCAAAACGTTTGCGTAGATGAGTGAGAGGCGATTGGACGCCCGGGCGCTGCCACAAAGAAAACTGACAACTTTAAATCCTCCGAAGAACTCTGACCCTGAAACGCCCCTTTTTTTTTCTTCTACTTCACGGCTTCTGGTTGTAAGGCTGACCCGACCTTTCACCTCGCGACCCTCTCACAGGTGATAAGCCTGTCGTCTGTTTCTGACTCTCGGAGAATCGAGCGCCTGCGATCTTTAGTTCTGGAAACCTCTCGGACTAGCGCAGCGCTCGCCGAACATGAAGAGATGTGTCTGTTCTTGTTTCTCAGTTTATTGGTAAAAGAAAAGAGTTTTTTGCTTTGAATATAAATATTTTGGATTCTGTCTCGACATTCTTCGCCCTTCTGTCATCGTTAACGCTGAACTTCCTTCGTTAATCCTGTAAAACTCCTGAATGCGTCTCGTTATTCTCAGACTTCATTACAGCAGCTCAAAGTCGGCTCCTTATTGAGCGCTCTGTTCCTGACCTTTGACCTTTATGTCACACAACTCCTTCACTCATAAACGTCTGACAGTAAAAGGATTTAAAGCGTCACACGCTCGCAGCGGCGCCGTGGAGCCAGTTCTGCCTTTGTCCAACATTTCCCAAATGATTAATATGCGAGATCAGGGTCATGTGTAATCTGCATCCACGAATCAGTGGTGACTTTATAGAGCCACTGGTGGAACTGGTTCCACATCAGGCAGAGCGCTGACGCTGCACAGCTGCTCCGAGTGAAAATGATCAAAATCAAAAAGTTTCAAACTTTAAAAAGAAAAAACAAAAGACAGAAAACGTCTGGTTAAAATCGACCTGCAAGCACACCATTGGGTGAAGCGCTCCTTTAATCAGTGGCATCAGTGAGGAGGAGGAGGGTGAGTGTGGGAGGGCGCGGGCTGCTCTACCTGAGCCTGTGGCGCCACCTGCTGCTGAGAGGGGGGAAGCTGTTGCTGCTGCAGCCGGGAGGGAGGGAGCGTCTTCAGCTTCTTGGCTTCGGCTTTCGGCGGGACGTCCTCGTCTTCGTCCGAGTCCTGCAGGCCGTACTTGGAGAAGTGCGCCACCTGAGGAATAAAGAGGGGGAGGAGTCAAATACACCTGAGAACCACACAAACAGAAGTGACTCCATCATTTTTATCTAAGTGTTGTGGATCTGAACCTGCTGAAAACATTCAAACATCAACGAACGAGGACGGTGCTGACGTTCATCAGATCAACAGGTGTCGCTCCACAGCAGCGGGCAGCGAGCGTGCTTTAATCTGAAACTGACCTCGAACACCCAGGACCCGGTCTCAGGGCGGTACTCCAGGAAGCGAGCTCCCTGCTTGCGCGACGCCTTCTCCAGCCGGCCCTCGTAGTTCATGTCGTTCAGACGCTCGGGGCTCCTGATCTGGGTGCACGCCGTCTTGTCGTTCGGCCAAACGCCGTCCAGAGTCACCTCCGCGCGCCTGCGAAAACACAGATCCACATCAGGACAGGAAGCAGAGGCAGAACGCCACAGGTTGATTAACCCTGTGGGGTCGAGGGTATGATCGCACGTTTTCGACTACTGTTGAACTGTTCGCTTCCTTTGGTATCATTTTTCATTTTAACATTAACATAAAATCCAAGTAGGAAAAAGTAATATTTACTCTAACAACCACAAACATGTTTAACAAACCATTTTCATGGTTTCGACTTGAAATGCAAACAAGTTCCATAAATCCATTCATCTAAAAATGCAGTTCAAGTGTTTTAACCATTTAAACCTATTTATAGAACAACTCCGTGTTCTGCCACACACGTGATTTGTGCCACTCCATGAAAGCGTCACAGGACAGAAGAGCACATCACTTCCTGTTTCCCACCTGGAGGCAGTGTTTACATCATAATCTGCCTTCGGTGGCTTTTTGGCAGAACGGTGACATTCAGCAGTCGCCTCAGAGCGCGGTGCTGCCGACTGCTTTGTTGTGCACGTCGAAACAATAAGTACACAAGAAAACACTAACTACACATTCACACGCTGAACAACACATCTCAAAACTCTGTCCCCTAAACTTCCTCCTCTTCCTAAACAACCAGATGTCACATGTTGCCATATCATTTTGTGATTGGTCGATACGCTAAATTCTTCCACCAATAGGGAAGGGTGGATTTTTCTTCTCGCTGGCCAGCAGCGAGCGCAGTCCTTAGTTTTAGAAAAATGAGGTGAACGAATCCTGTAAGTTAGCTTGTTTTTAAACTGAAATCTTTTTTCCTTTGAGATGTTCGTTTTGGTTTGTAAGGTTTCCCGTCATCTCCTGTCGCTCACCTGTTAAGCCCCTCCCCCTCCGGCGGCTTGCTCTTGTCGTCCGGGTACACGATGACCTCTTTGCGTCTGAAGTGGACGATTTCGTCGAGGTTCAGTCCCGACACGTTCACCTCGCCGGGGAAGAAGATGGAGCCGTAACCTGGAAAAGCAGAGCGGTGAAGAGCGGTGAGACAGCTGTCCAATCAGAGCCGACTTCAGCTCAAACCTGTTAGCGTGCGACTGAAGTATGACATCACACGTGCGCAGGCGGTACCTTTCCTGCCGATGGTGAAGTTCTCCACGATGCACTCCCCGTTTTCGTCCACCATGTCGGCGAGCTCGTCCATGGAGGGGATGGTGTAATAGCCCACACGATTCAGAACGATGCCTGAAAACAGGAAAGCAAACGCGCGTCTTTTACCGTCCAGCAAAGGAAATGCGGACGGAAGCTGAAATCAGCGAGCACGCTCAGTTACCTGCAGGGTGCGGAGACTGCTGGGACAGCTGCTGCTCCTCCTCTCGCTCCTCCTGCAGAGACTCCTCGCCGAAGGACGCAGACACGTCATCGTTGCTCAGCTGAAAAAACAAAAAGCTCAGAATTAGCTGTGATTCTAGCGTGCTGTGCCGCCTCGGGCCACTAGGTGGCAGCAAAATGTAAAAGTTCAGAAGCAGTGAAGAAAACGAGGAGCTGCAAAACGGGATTAATGTTTCTAATTTGTTCAGCTGATGTTCGGGACTCGAACACTGATTTATTTGTGCCGCTGATTCTGCAGCTCAACTTAAATCGGCGGTTAGTTTCGTGTTCGTGGTTAAATCTCACAGCTGCTAGTTCATCGTCCGATATCGTAACTACGTTATTGTGGCGCTCGTTCTCTGCTAGCGACGACACGCTTGGGGAGGCGGTGATGTTTGTTCTGGTTCTGACCTCGAGGCCGTTCCTCGAGCCTTTGTGCATGTTCAGGTCGCTGATGGTGTCCTGCAGGCTGGCGTGGGCGCGGCCCTGTGGGATTGGCTTGGCGATGGGGTTGACGTAGAACTGGGTGACCTCCGGGTCGTCGTCGGCCCGCCTGCCGGGGCCCGCCACCCTCCTCAGCTGCTCCTCTTCCTCCTCCACGTGGCTGCAAATAGGAGAACATGGCGAGGGGAGGAGAGAGAAAGGAAACGTCAAAGTGGCTCACGCCTAAATCAGCGCTGCAGTTTCTACGGTCATGTTACACTTGACTCTCAGAGACGTGACAGCCAATAGGAACGTGGCGAGACCTGTGTCCGTTCTGTGGGTACTCTGACGGCGAGGCAAGGTCGTCGCTCTCCTTGTTCAGAGGACTGCTGTACTGACTGTTGTTCAGGTTCTTCAGCACGAGCTTCTTGATGCTCTTCCTGTGGAGGAAACGGACAGCGTTACCTGTCGGCATGCGCACAGTCATATTTAACTTTGCCGCTGCGTGGCGAGCGGAGGTGTACCTCGGCACGAAGGCTCCGTTGGTGAGCGACGGCTCGTCGTCATCCAGGCCGTCAAAAAGCTGCGACTTGGAGGCTCCGGAAGACGTCAGCGCTTTGGGCCGCACCCTGGTCGCAGGACGCGGAGTCAGCTTGTAGTGAGTGGGCGTGGTCAGAGCCTTCTGAGCCGTCGGATTGGTCGGTTTCAGGCGCTGTCAGAACAAAGAAGAGATGCAGATTTCAATTTACCTCACAGCTTTGTATTACTTTATGTAATAAATTCTACGTTCCCGTCACCTGTGAGGGGCGGAGCCTCCCAATGGTTTGTTTAGACGAGGTACCGACAGCGAGGAAGTGAAACCGCCGTGACGGCAGCAAAAGAAACTAGGGGTGGGCGGTATAAACTAAACAGAGATTTTTACTACAGTGGGGCAAAAAAGTATTTAGTCAGCCACCGATTGTGCAAGTTCCCCCACTTAAAATGATGACAGAGGTCAGTAATTTGCACCAGAGGTACACTTCAACTGTGAGAGACAGAATGTGAAAAAAAAATCCATGAATTCACGTGGTAGGATTTGTAAAGAATTTATTCGTAAATTAGGGTGGAAAATAAGTATTTGGTCACCTCAAACAAGGAAAATCTCTGGCTCTCACAGACCTGTAACGTCTTCTGTAAGAAGCGTTTCTGTCCCCCACTCATTACCTGTATGAATGGCACCTGTTTGAACTCATCATCTGTATAAAAGACACCTGTCCACAGCCTCAAACAGTCAGACTCCAAACTCCGCCATGGCCAAGACCAAAGAGCTTTCGAAGGACACCAGGAAAAGTATTGTAGACCTGCACCAGACTGGGAAGAGTGAATCTACAATAGGCAAGCAGCTTGGTGTGAAAAAAATCAACTGTGGGAGCAATCATCAGAAAATGGAAGACATACAAGACCACTGATAATCTCCCTCCATCTGGGGCTCCACGCAAGATCTCATCCCGTGGGGTCAAAATGATCATGGGAACGGTGAGCAAAGATCCCAGAACCACACGGGGGGACCTGGTGAATGACCTGCAGAGAGCTGGGACCAAAGTAACAAAGGTCACCATCAGTAACACACTACAACGGCAGGGAATCAAATCCCGCAGTGCCAGACGTGTTCCGCTGCTGAAGCCAGTGCATGTCCAGGCCCGTCTGAAGTTTGCCAGAGAGCACATGGATGATACAGCAGAGGATTGGGAGAATGTCATGTGGTCAGATGAAACCAAAGTAGAACTTTTTGGTATAAACTCAACTCGTCGTGTTTGGAGGAAGAAGAATACTGAGTTGCATCCCAAGAACACCATACCTACTGTGAAGCATGGGGGTGGAAACATCATGCTATGGGGCTGTTTTTCTGCCAAGGGGACAGGACGACTGATCCGTGTTAAGGACAGAATGAATGGGGCCATGTATCGTGAGATTTTGAGCCAAAACCTCCTTCCATCAGTGAGAACTTTGAAGATGAAACGAGGCTGGGTCTTCCAACATGACAATGATCCAAAACACACCGCCCGGGCAACAAAGGAGTGGCTCCGTAAGAAGCATTTGAAAGTCCTGGAGTGGCCTAGCCAGTCTCCAGACCTCAACCCCATAGAAAATCTGTGGCGGGAGTTGAAAGTCCGTGTTGCTCGGCGACAGCCCCAAAACATCACTGCTCTCAAGAAGATCTGCATGGAGGAATGGGCCAAAATACCAGCTACTGTGTGTGCAAACCTGGTAAAGACCTATAGTAAACGTTTGACCTCTGTTATTGCCAACAAAGGTTATGTTACAAAGTATTGAGTTGTATTTTTGTTATTGACCAAATACTTATTTTCCACCCTGATTTACGAATAAATTCTTTACAAATCCTACCATGTGGATTCATGGATTTTTTTTTCACATTCTGTCTCTCACAGTTGAAGTGTACCTCTGGTGCAAATTACTGACCTCTGTCATCATTTTAGGTGGGGGAACTTGCATAATCGGTGGCTGACTAAATACTTTTTTGCCCCACTGTATACCACAATAACAAGTTGATGGTGTCATCATGGATTATCTCAGTTGTTCTCCTGACTGAAGTTTGGTCCTTTTACAGCATCCTGCCATGCGACTGCATTTGTCCCTGACCATCGGGAACCTTCATGTTAACTTTTATCCAGTGGAAAAAAGTTAGCGTATTTATATTATGCTAACATAGTTGTGTCGCTAGCGGTCACGTAGCACATCATTACATACCAGCTAGCCCAACTTCAGTAACCCTACAAACGTCACTGCTGTTTAGTTTTCTGTCTTCATTTATGTTGGAAGTGATAGCAGAGCTGTACGTTTGAATTTTTCATAAATCTCAGTCAGAACATGCTATATCATGCTTAGGTGGAAACTAGCGAGCTAACTTCCTGCTAACTTCTAACTCTGTTAAATGTAATAAATTCGGTTTTCATGGATGCCTGGATGTTACACCTGGTGGAGCAGAACGCTGATCATTTTGTCAAAGATGAAAGAATTTAGACAGTTTTTAACTCTTAGTGATGCTGCAGTGTTCGTTTGACTTTGGGACCAGAAGTAAACGGAGTTTAGGACCCAGATTCCTCAGCGAGGCTCCTGACTACGGTAGCCCTAATGCTCCGACAATCCATCAAGTGGCGCGGCTTCGTAGCTTAGCAAAGTTGTACTAAAACAGTTTGACTGATTGCTGTGCACCATGTACCACATAAAATCGGTTCAAGGTCAGTAAGCACAACCAGAATTCATACATAAGGCACACTGTCGACTTCTGAGAAAATTAAAGGATTTTAAGTGTGCCTTATAGTAGGGCTGTTCATATAACGATGTATATCGGATGACGATATAAAAACATCTATCGTTTCATTTTACGCTATCGTTTGTTTTGTGGTGTCACAAAATAAACTGTTCACAGCAATATTTTTTCATGGTTCTGATGTCACTGTAGTGGCTATATTCATTTCTTAAAGTTCTCTCTTTCTCTTATATTTAATATAACCACACTACGGACGGACAAGCGCCTGTTTTTATGCGTTGTCGTTAGCAACAACAACTGTAACAGCATTGCATGTCCGCTTGTTTATGTTCCACATAAACCTTTCACAATAAAGCTCAAGATCCTGTTGAGACTTTTCAAAATAAACTGAATCACGTGAAAGAGGATGCAGAGAGTTTACAGAGGAGAAGCAAAAAAGGGCCGTCAGGTGCTAAAAAATAAACCTTAGACTCAAACGTTAGAACAGCACAGCCCTACCTTATAGTGCAAAAAATATGGTATACAATACAGTTTTATTTATATAGCACGTGTAAAAACCTGAAGGCTCACCAAAGTGCTTCACAGTAATACAGAGAAACAACACAAGTCATTTTAAGTACAGATCGGACACTAGCACAGACAGAAGGGAGGCACTAATAGACAGGAAGAGTTAATTAAAATAGGCATCAACTAGGGCTGTGCGATATGACCAAAATCTCATTTCCCGATATAAGACTTCTATCGTCCGATAACGATATAATTCACAAAAATGTAACATTTTCTGTAAATTCTGTGAATCTCGGGCAGCTCGACTTGCCCGAAGTGTTTCCAGCTGGGCGTCGTGTAGCTGGAGTCGAGTGTTTTAACGATGCATGAAACTTTACATTTTTAGACAGAAGTTGTAACGGCGCCGTTTTCTTTGTGAGTAATTATTACACGGCGTGCTGGGCGGAAACGCCTGTTCTGCCATCTTCTGTTTCAGTCCGTTATTACTCTTAAATCCTGCTACTTATTCCTGCGTCTTTTGGGATCTTACAAAGCTTCAAACGACGCGTCGACTATTAAATTAATGGTCGACGATTTTGATAGTCAACGATTGGTGGCAGCCCTACTCCCACTAATGTTTTTGTTTGATACATCTTTTTCCTCTGCGTTTTTTGCCTCCCGTCCACACTGAGGCGTTTTGAAGATGCTCTCCGAAGCGAATACATTTGAAAACGCTGTGTTTGCATTGCAGTGTGGACAGCAAACCCGGAGCCTTCTCGAAAATAATGACACATTTTAGTCATATGATGCAGTCATGTGACAAACTAAGACAGCGGAGGGCATTACACAGCAGTTGTTTTGTTTGCTCTCAGTTTTGACAGCCCTGTTAAAGATCAACATCAGTCTGCACGTGTTTCAGAGAGCTTTTCTTCAAATCCTTTAAATTCTCACTCACTTTGCAACTTTGCACTTTTGTGTTACTCGCAGCAACAACTCCACCTCATTCTTAGTCCATTTAAAAACTTTCAAAGAGCCAGAAAGTAAATAAGCGGCAGACAGAAATGAGGCAGGTCGAATCTTCTTACGTTTCACGCATGCGCAACACTGGAACGTCAGCGTTTTTGGCCATTTCGATGTGGACGCACAACTCTGTGAAGACGACTGAAAAGTGTGGAGCGTTTTCAAATGAAAACACAGCTTTCAAATTTGTCTGGGTAAGTGTGGACGTAGCCTACTGTGGGGCAGAAGCTCGAGTTTGGCGGCTTCTTTGCCGTGAAGTTAAAACTGGAAGCAAATCCTCATCTTTGGATCTCGATACAATTTAAAAATAACTTCGTACATGAGCAGCTGGAGCTCATCGGCTACGCCACCCTTACCTCCTCCTTCTTCTTGGGGTCTGAGAGCGGGTTTCTGAAGAGCGGCGAGTCTCCGTATGGTGAGTACGCCAGCACGCTGAGCTGCTGCTGGAGCATGGCCTGCTGGGCAGCCGCTGCATTGGGATCTGTGAGGGCTGGAAATGAGAAGACGTTAACGCTTCACGTGTGCCCGTGGGGACGTGAAACAGTCACATCTTTACCAGCAGCATAAAACAAACATGAACGAACTAAATGATGACGTTTTAACAGCATCAATCTGTCCTCATCTCTAAAACATGTGGCCGCTCACCGACGGGCTGCGTCGCTCCGAATCCCAGGGTGCTCGTTCCACTGTTGAACCCAGTTGTTCCGAACGTTCCCATCGTTCCCAGCGCGGTGCCCAGTTTGTTCTGAGTGTTGCCAAACAGTGTCTGCCCGGGGCCGACTGCTGGACACACGGATGTGGACAAACTGACTGTTTAGTTTTTTTCTGGCTGACTGAGCAGAGGTGAGTGTCCTAGTTAAAGCAACAAGGCAGTTACTGGGTACCGTTGCTGGGTCTGTTACCTGTTCCGAAGCTGGTTCCCAGTCCGGTCCCCAGCGCTCCAGTGGTGGACTTGTTCCCAAACAGTCCTCCTCCAGCAGGGTTTGCACCGAAACCTGCAGCCAGACAATCAAACAGGACGAGCTGAAGAGCCGGAGGCGCAGAAACTTTGACATCGTCACATATTTTCAGCTGACTTACCGAAGGTGGAGGTGTTGGTTCCGGTTCCCAGTGTGAGGGTGGGCTTGTTCCCAAAAAGGCCGGTGGTGGTGCCGAAGGACGGGGCACTGGTGGTGGTGGTGCCGAACCCGGCTGTCTTGTTACCGAATAAACTCTGCTGCAGAAGCCAAAGTCACAGGATACGTAAAGGACCTGAAACTTATCACTCAAACTTAAACTCAGCCTCAGGACTACAAAAGAGCTGCGAGTGCTCAAAGAAGCATCTGCCTGGAAATACACGCGCTTCCCCGCGTGCTCTGGGATATTTGTTCTCGAGTCATTAAAGGCATCCTCCTGAAAACAGGCGCACCCGTTAACTCTGCTTTAACCTCGTGGTTTGGGATGTTTGGCGCTAACAGTGTGGAGGAAGCTAACAGCGAGGGTGCAGGGTAAGACTCTCACACTGAGCTGCAACCCAGCTTTAAACAGATCAGTAAATGATAAGTTATTTTTTTACAGTTTTGTCCTCCTGTCACTTCACTATGAAACACCATAATCGCTGATTTATTTTACAGTTAACAGGTCAGAGTTCACAGATTGTTAATCCACACCAGTAACAGCAGCTCTGCTCATGGATGATGCTTAAACGTGTTGGTTTTTAAAAGACTTGCTAACTTCTGCCAGTAAAGACATTAAAATCTATGTTATCGAGCTTCTCTTTAGTTGTAAATGTGGTTGAAACTCTGCAGCACATGTCCTGCTGCATTTGATCATCCATCCCTTTCCCTGCTTTCATAGAATAAAGAAAAAGTCGTTGCTTCTTTATATCAAACTGTCCTCACAAACAGCAGAGCATACAATCGTAAAACGCACACAGGCCGGACACGAACGAAGCGCCGTGTCCTTCAGACTGAAATCAGACTGTGCTTCACTTCAAACTGTATGGACACAGAGTTGTTTGCCATCACAAACAAGAGTTTGATGAGGAAACATCTGATGAGGGGAGGAGCTGCTGCACGCCGGGGGCGCGCACACACACACACACATAATTCACAACTGGACAATAATGGGTCTGCTCTGATCCCAACCTGAGTGCCGACATTCCCAAATCCAGTGTTGGTTTGGCCGAACAGGCCCGTGGCTGTCCCGAAACCAGTGGCAGTGCTGGTCTGCGCTGAGCCGAACAAGCCGCCCGACTGAGACGCCGCCGTGTTCCCAAACAAACCCTGAAGAAACATCCAAACAACCTCACTGTGACTTCAAACAGCTTCAGAGTCAAGAGAAAACATGCTGCACCGCACCAACGCAGAGGCAGCTGAAAGTCAAACTGAGACGACAGCAGTGTTGGGCAAGTTACTTTGAAAAATTCATTATAGCTACTAGTTACTTCTTCAAAAAAGTAACTGAGTTACAAGATTCTAAAAGTAATTAATTAGTTGTAAAGTAACTATTGCGTTACTTTAAATTAAATAAAAAAACGTTTAACCCTCTGGGGTCCAGGGTATAATCAGCCATTTTTGACTAGTTTTGATGTTTCCTCCACATTTCACCTTTAAAAACTGTTTACTTTGTTTGGTCTCATCCTTTTCAGCACAACCTCACGTGTCTGAATTTACAGTCATGTTTTCATTTTGACAGACTGTACTCACACAATTGATCTAACATCAGACAAACATAAGATCCAAGTAGAAAAAGTTATTTTTCTACTGTAACAACCAAACATGTTTATTGATCATATTTCATAACTTAAAATGCAAATATAAATTGTCAGTTTTAAAATCATATCCACACATTTTGCAAACAAAGTTATTTGCAGCCATTTACCTTTGACCTTTTTTTTTTTTTTAACCATTTCAAACCATTTACAGAACAATCAGCTGTTCTGCATTCAACAAGATGCCACACAAAATGTCATGTTGCCATATCATGTTTTGATTGGTCGACATGGTGCATTTTCCACCAACGGGCTGTTTTTGTTTTGTTTATTTTGCTCATAGGCGGAGCGTGCTCGCTGCGCTGTCCTTAGAGAAACGTGACGAAACTATTGAGGAAAAACACGTTTATCATGACTGTGGTATATATCACCGTGTTGCTTTGTCATCTTGAAGTGGTCATGTGATTGGCTTACCACGACTACCTTATTCTTCCTCAGTCAAACAGCATGTGATTGTTTTGCCCCCTGAGCTCCAGGTGTTGTGCCAAAAAGTGGTTGTCGGGCAGAAAGTGATCGCAGGAGCGCGCAGCTGCTTAAAGCTGCAGCATCCAGATTACTTACAGCTACTTCCCTGCAGCTGATATAAGATGCTGAACCAGCTGAACACAGCTTCAACCGTCTGTTTCTTGAAAAACAGTAACGCGACTGCGCTGCATTTTCTTGTTAGTAACAGTAACGCCGTTGTAACGATAGAAATAGTAAGTAGTTAGATTACTTGTTACTGAAAAAAGTAACACCATTACTTGTAACACCGTTATTCCCATCACTGGACAACAGCGTGTGATTTGGCTGCTAATGAAACTGAATCAAAGTGAAGCCGAGTCTGCTGGTTTCCACCTGCAAGTCTTTACTTTTTGTGGCTGCAGGAGTGAAATTGTGTGAAAATGAGCAGCAATCAAACTCAACCTGATGTGTCAGGAACAGTGAAGCAGAGCTAATCTCACCATGCTGCTGGTGTTGGCCTGTCCTATCGTGTTTGTGTTTCCAAAGGAGAAGCCGGTGCTCTGGGCGGTGGTGGTCGCACCAAAGGGCTTGAAGAGGCTGCCGGCCTGCTGCTGGGTCTGCTGACTGAACAGGCCGCCTGTGGTCGCGCCAAAACTGCCGGTAGTTGCTGAACAGACAGAGACACGCACGTCACTTCACTTGCTGTCATCAACACTTCTTATTGTTTGTGGGCTCTACATCACAGCTACTTACGCCCTCCGAAGGTGCTCTTGTTCTGGCCGAAGGAGAAGCTGGTGTTGGGAGCCGAGGATCCGAAGAGGCCGGTGGTGGCGCTGGGCGTGGCCGTGGCCTGGCCGAAAAGACTGCCGGTTCCCGGGGCCATTGGGTTGGTTGGGCCTTTCCTGCCCGCCTGGTAGTCCTCCAGCCTCAACTCCTGCAGGAAGAGGAAGAAACAACATCGTCAAACAACAAAACTGAGTTTTTAGTGGCTGTGTTTAAGAGCCGCCGAGTGAAAACGGACCTCCAGAGACTTGTTCTCGTACTCCTTCATGGCAGTGATGCACTGGTGCTTCGTATTGATGCTCGTTGTCACGCCCGCCTTCACCATTGTGTCACTTCCTGTCGGAGGCTGAAGATGGGAAAACAAATTTAACACAGAGCATAAAAACAGTGAGACGTTTAGTGTCTGAGGAGCAGAAAGACGATTAAAGGGGAAGAATAGTCACTCACGTTGAACTTCACGGTCGTTCCCGGCTGCTGAGTGGCGGAGAACCCCGAACCTCCAAACAGGGACGTAGCCCCGCCGAACGGGTTTGAGGTGGTGTTGGTGGAGCCGAAGAGGCCGCCGCTGCTGCTGGTGCTCGTCCCGAAGCCTGAAGAGACAGAGTTCACGTCATTACAGGCCGAACAGATGGAGAGTCGGAGCAGCTGCTTCAAATCCACAACAACGTCATTTTTCTCATATTTACATAAAACTGTAAACATGCTTTTTGTTCTTTAAGGTTTCTGATTTTCTCGTTGTCGTCGCTGCAGGGATTTATCGTTTTTAATGAAAACGAGAGTGAGGGTTTGGAGGGTTCTCACTTCCAAACGAGGTGGCTTGCTTGGCACCGAAAGCATTGTTCTGCTGGGAGAAGAGTCCGCCGGTGGTGCCTGTGCCAGTGTTGCCAAACAGGCTGGTGGAGGTGCCGCTCGCTGCGCCGAAACCGAAGCCGGTGCTGGTGGAGGAAGTTGCCGGCTGGCTGAACGTGCTGGACCCAAAGAGCCCACCTGAAGGAGCAACACGGACAGGTCAGCACTTACGAGCTTTCCTTCTTTAGACACGCCCCTCATGACTAAGCCGCCTCTGAAGGATCATTTTACTGGATTTGTACAGAACAGGCCGAGAGCAGAAAGGAAGCTTTGAACCGACAGTTTCTCTGCAGTCCTGCAGCCCATCACGCATCAACAAAGCAAAACTGAAAAACCACATGACTCCATCGGAGACAGCGCCGAGCTGCGTTCAGATGTTGTTGGAAAATCTCATCTCTGCACACTGAAGCACCACAAACATTGTTGCTGAATGAAACACAAACCTGGTTTATTCTGCGTGGATCCAAACAGTCCTCCAGTGTTTGTCGTCGCCCCGAACGCAGACGTGCCGAAGCCTCCCGCCGCCCCAAAGCCCGTGTCTGGAGAAAAGAGACCAGATGAAGACACGATGATTCATGTCCACCTCTATCAGAGGGAACTACGTTTTTCTATCTGTGAGATATTTAGTCTCTGCGTTATTGCGGGCCCTTGTGTTGCAATGATCAGTCTGCTAATAGTGAAAACATCGACTGTCTCCTGACGTTTCACTTTTGTTTTTGTCAATTTGAATCTCTATTACGCTTCAGGAATTCAAACTGAAGCGTAATAAAACTGTCTGTCTGTGTGTGTGTGTGTGTGTGTGTGTGTGTGTGTGTGTGTGTGTGTGTGTGTGTGTGTGTGTGTGTGTGTAAATCCTAATGATGTGCTGCTCTCATCATTTCTTCCACATTAGTTTGGATATTTGGCATTTCTGACTCGCCCGAGGCATCGAGCTCACGCTCCTGTACAAAAAGAAATTCACTTACTTTGCTGACCGAAGGTGGACGAGGTGCCAAATCCTCCCGCCCCGCCACCGAAGGGAGTCCCAAATGATTTGTTGAACATCTTGCCCTGCTAGCAGGACAGCATAAGTCTCTGTGGACACAAACACCACCGTACAGTTTAGATCAAACGTTTATCTTCAGTCCCGTCGACTAACCGATCGAGGCAGCAGCAGATGTGCAGCTTCTGTTTTCTGCTGCCGTGTTTGTGGATGGTGTCTGATGGAGAGCAACAGCTTCACTTAAACCCACACTGGATCTTTCAGGTTTAGCTTGTATGTCTGTTTGGGGGTGTGGTTTACTGCTGCAGGTAACACACTGAGCGTAGATCATGCCTTAAAGACACTTTAGTGTCCCAGCTGAGGAAAAACCTTCTCTGACGTCACTCAAATTAAATGTTCGGTATCAGCTTCTGCTCTGAGAAACCGCATTTACAAACACAACTTTGGCTTCAGCCTCACATCCACAGAGGACTTTAGAAGAGCCAATGAGCATGACTCATAGTGTCACGTCTTTGGATGGTGGGAGGAGCCGGAACCAGAGGAAATGCGGAGCTCTGTTTTTAACCCAGACGTGACGACAGAGGAGCGTGTCCAACCGTGACACTACACTCTCACTGGTTCAGACCAGAAGCTCCATCCAGCTGTTAAACTGCACAGGCAGCAGCTGTTACAGGCAGAAGAACAGCAGGACGCAGCATTTGCAGTGTTACTCTCTACAACAACACTTACACTCAGCCGCTGCAAGGCTTGGACCAAAAGCTCTACAGCCCTTCAGCAAGTGTTTGTGGGAAGGAATTTAATTACAACAGTACTCACAATCCTGTGATTTAGGCCTGTGACTACAGTGTTACGATGAGAACACAAGGACAACGACTGCTCTCACTCCTGATTAGAAATCACTGCACTTCCTGTTCTAAAGCATCTTTAGTGCAGGTTAAGTGTTCTGGAGCTCTCGATCTCCTCCGAGTACATTTGACACACGACACATCGGCTCTGATGCGTTTTAGATGAAAAACAAATCTTTGTGTTGGATAATTAACTCTGAGCTCTTTCTACATGTTCGAACATGCAACAGCATTTCTCCTACAGAGACACTGAAAATCACACATTCACTGACTTTTATACCTTTACTCATTCAATATTCGCACCTTGTTTTTACTGTGGTTCATGACCCTCTTACACACAAGAAATGCCAGGTGTTGATTCCAGCTGTGGTTTGTTGTTTTGTTTTATATCATGTTTTTCATTTATTCTCTTTGTCAGGGATGGAAACAGACACATGAGTCAAACCTCTGATCTTCATTCGCTCCACGAATCCACAGTCAGGAAGCATTTAAGGTGGAATTCTTTAAATGCTTCACGGGTACAAAATGACCCCAGCTGACGGAAACTGCACGCGTTTACCCTTACCCTTGTTTTAATGACTTCTGTGAGCACATTATCACGCTATCGCTTATTTCTCGCCGACCTCGATTCGCCTCCACGTGCGGCTAACCGAGCTGATCCGCCGGTTAGTCACAAACATCCGAAACACAAACGTTAATGTTGGAAAAACTGGGCGGGTTTACAGTAGGTACTATTCCGGCTCCTAACCGGGCGAGTCCGAGCCAGACCAAACCAGCTCCAAACCGCAGGTGAAGTCATGTAGCATTATTTCCGCTCCCGCTAACAACAAGTTAGCTCAGCGAATCTAGCCGACACACACCGAGCTACCAAACAGCTGCGTCGCCCGGTGAAGAGGACGGTGTAAAGGTTTATATTACCCCGTTACAAACTCACCGTTGTCCTGGACGTTTACAGGCGCGCAGTTTAATCGCTGTTACGAGTTACCTGCGTCAAGCTAATGCTAAGCAGCTAGCTAGCTTTGCGGCTAAGTGAACGTTAGCAAAACAAAACTAAGACAGACAAAAGAAACGTTTTAAAAGACACTGACCTTTAACACCAATGTGACACCCGCCTCTCTGTTTGCCTTCCGTCCACACTGACCAAGCTACAGAGTCAGAAAGTTCAGCGATGGAAGCGCTTTAGCTCAACATCCACCGCACAGCTTTGTCAACGAGGAGGGAAAACGGCCCCACGCAGCGTCAGCACGCACTTTCATACGTCAAACGTCACGATGACGCTGCAAATAGCGCCTAAAACAAAATCCAAACGTCGCCGTTTGGTACACATGAAAATAATTAAATAGTAATATATCTATATGTATTTAAAAAAAAACATGAAATCGCAACCTGTCTATATTTATTCAACAATACACAGGAAGTCTGTCCGATCACGAACTCAGCAATGAAGGAGCCACCGATAACGCGTTAAATATGATATTCATATAAATCGGTGGTGCAGCATTGGCTGAAAACGTGCAAGAAAACATTTTGCCACCTCTTTCATGCTGTGCTGAGAAGATTAAAGATCAATACACTTAAAGAAGATCAATACAAATAACTCTGCTTTTGTGTCCGAAGGTCTCAAAGGCAGCCGTCGGCGGTGAAGCAACAGACAGTAACGCGAAGCCTGTTTATGTACGAAAAAAGGAACAGCAACGATATTCTAATGCTATATATACTTTTTATATTTATTTCGGAGGTCTCTGTTTCCCTCACCATCAGTCTGAGGTTCTGAAACTAACAGCAGCATCGCTTTTAGTTGAAAACAGTCCAGGTTTAGTGAATATCCTCCTGCAGAAACCTGAAAAAGAACAACATCGGTCTCTGGGGATGAGAGACATGAGGAAAAAGTTTGAAATAGATACTTTTCTTTATTGTCACTCCATTAAACGTGGACAGCCCAAAAGGTTCATCTAGACCAGGGGTCCTCAATCCCAGTCCGCGAGGGCCGGTGTCCTGCAGGTTTTAGATCTCACCCTGGGTCAACACACCTGAATCACATGATTAGTTCATTACCAGGCCTCTGGAGAACTTCAAGACACGTTGAGAAGGCAATTTATTCTTTTAAATCAGCTGTGATGAATCAAGGACACACCTAAAACCTGCAGGGACACCGGCCCCCGTGGACTGGGATTGGGGACCCCTGATCTAGACATTTTCAGTGGGAGAAACGTTTCATCATCATCAGGGCCCTGTTTCAGGAAGCCGGTTTAGTGGAAAAACTGAGTAAGTATACCCTGAGTTAACGAAAACTCTGGGTTTTCGGTTTCACAAAGCGAGTTCAGCTGAAGCCTCAGTGAGTCACTATGACGACACACGCCGTGAAGCTAACCTGCCCCCTAGCAGGTTTACTACAACTAACCCTGACTGACCCCGCCTCTTTGTCGGAAACCTGACAGCAGGAAGTGTCAGACATGGCGTGTCCCTTCCTTGAAGAGCCAGTAGATCTTGAAGCCCAAATTCTCCGCAGAGCTCTCCGCCGGGAGAGAGTGATTAGAGCGCGTATGGACATCTTATCATTACCTGATGATTTCCTGTGCGAACGTTACCGTTTCTCAGCACAATCAATAAGTTATTTGGATAACATCCTCAGGCCATATATTACGCATGTGACACATCGCGGACATGCGCTCAGTCCATTACATATTCTTTGTACCGCACTCCGTTTCTTTGCAAACGGGAGCTTTCTGTACAATATCGGTGACGCTGAGCACGTTTCCAAGGCTACCGTCTGTCGGGCAGTCAGGAATGTTACAGTTGCACTGAAACGTCTCCTGTACTCGTTTGTGGTGTTCCCCGGTCACAGACCCACAAGATTCATCAAAGAGGGATTCCACAAAATTGCAGGTATCAGGATGAACAAAACTCAATGCATGATGTGGTGATACGTGAACTACCACTCAAATGGTACATAAATTTCCAGGGTTCCCAGGCGTGATTGGCTGTATAGATGGCACCCACATCCCAATCATTGCACCCTCAGCAAATGAAGGAGACTATGTGAACAGGAAGTCCGTCCACAGCATCAATGTACAGGTACATAATTCCCTGTAGCATTTCACACCAACAAGTGATGGCATCATGGTAATGGATGCTAATATGTGTTCTCTGCACTGGGCAGATCATATGTGATGCTGCCAACATCATCACAAATGTGGAAGCCAAGTGGCCAGGCTCTGTACATGACTCACGAATCTTCCGGGAATGTACACTGAGCACCAAATTTGGACATGGTGGGTCGAAGTAACTGTGAAATATACAGAGACCAATTGCCACAGGGACGTTTGCACTGACATGTATTCTTCTGTCTTAGGAGAGTTCACTGGCCACCTGCTTGGTGATAGGGGGTATCCATGTTTACCCTATTTGCTCACCCCTTACCCTGACCCTGAACCGGGCCCACAGCAGCGTTATAATCTGGCCCATTGCAGGACACGGGCCAGAGTTGAAATGACCATCGGAATGCTCAAGGCCCGGTTCCAGTGCTTTCGTGGACTCAGGGTCACCCCAGAAAGGGCATGTGACATCATTGTGGCATGTGTGATCCTACACAACATTGCCACGATTAGAGGTGAACAGTGTCCAGCTGAACCAGACAACAGCAGTGATCCACACGATGAACATCCTGACCCACCCACGAACGTACAGGATGGAAGAGCAGTCAGAGACACCATATGCCACAACCATTTCCTGTGACCCGTCAACCCAACATGTTACAAGACAGATACTGTGGTCAACTGCCTTTATTGGTCACCCTGTATGTCCTGTACACAAAGAATAAATGCGTATATTAGTATGTTGTACAAACACTGACATGATTCGTCCATCTATGATCACTCCACCCACCCTTAACTGTTGTTCCAGCAGTACAATCTCCAGCTTCGACTTTTGGATCTGCAGCTGGAGGTGCACCATTTCCATGTCGCACTTTCTTATCTTCCTGGCCAGATATGTCTTATACAGCTGCTTCACAGGGAGCTATTGCAACAAGGGACATAGCATTGGCATCCATAGTACATGCCTACTTAGGTTGGTTGTAAATCAGTGCTGAACAACCCACTGTGGAAAGGTTCGTTGTAGGAGTGGCTGGACCCTCTTCCTCTTCATTTCCAGCATCACTCTGCCGGGGACATAGTAAGTCCATGGTGTCATCATAGTACCACATTGTCGTCAGTTGTTATATTTTCCACTGTACGCTGTATACCTCATAGTGTGGCTCTGTTGCGGCCTCCTCTGTAGCAGCTGTCACTGTTTCGTCATCATGTGCCTGTGGTGGTGACATTTAACAACATTGCTGTTCTACTGTTGACACATGTAGTCTGTGGAGTATTACGAGTACTCACAACTGCATGTCGGTCTGGCTCAACAGGGGGCTGCACCAGATGCAGTACACCATCACCATCAACTGGAAGAATATGGGGTTCATACAGGTCACTCATGACTTATGTGGGCGCAAATGGCAATTACCAGACATACCAATCACCATACACCTCATTGTCAGTATGCTCTCAGAGACAACCGACACTGAGGGAAGGCAAAATCAGTAGGTGTCAGGGTGGAAACGCTTTTATGAGCTTTATGTTGCATTGAGGTATATGTTCATATGTTACTCTTATTGGGAAAGGTACGGAATGTACTACTCGCTCTGTCTCTGGGAACAGGGAGCTCACCCTGTGGGAGGTTAACACACACACACGCATGTATGCAAAATTAAAGGACACTGCTATGCTCATAATAAAGACGTACCACTGCAGCTCGGTGTGTGTGAGTCTCTCCCTGGGCCCTCACCCGTGCAGCACGTTAACAGTTTCCAAGTGTCTCAGTGTTGTTTATTCACCTAACTGTTTGATGACTGTCATTCTCTGTCAGTAGGACAGTAACTTCACTACGACATAGTTCATTTTGGTCAAGGTGACTGTGCAGAATGGATGTATGCACGCCATGTATTGTTTTGGATTTACCCCTTATGTAGGCACTTGTGTCTTGCGGGGTTATTGACTCAGAGGATGTCCCCGCAGAGATGCCTTCGGCCACAGGGCGCCCACTGTTTTGGCTGAGGGCCAACTGCTCAGCCTCTGTGAGTGGTGGTGGTGGTGGAGGACCCCCACCTGTTTTTCGGGCCTCCGCTTTTTTTCTGTTGGCTGTGACGGCACACATTTGGGCATACAGAGTAAGCAAATATGTACTTGTAATGTGCTCAGATAATTTCAATATGTGCTTACAGGTGGTATATTACTGTAGCCTCTAACTGCAATTGATTTACATAGGACACACAGACCAAGCACTATGGCTCATAATACAATTACACCTTACCTGTTTGGACTATGTTTTTATATTTCATTTTTACTTGCTGCCAGGCACGTTTGGGGCCTGTTGGGTTGCACCTGCGCTCACATCACGTCACAAAATAAAATGTATAAAATAACAAATAAAATAACATATGATAAAATAACGTGTTAAATGGGTGGAAATCCCTCGATCAATGTTTATATTAACACTCACGCATTGACTCTGTCGGCTATGTTTTGCCATGCATGCTCCCTTTCCTTTGCAGCTGCGGCTGTGTTACTTTTTTTCTGCATGATGTGCATGCTGTCGGCATATGCTGCCATCAGAATTTCCGCCTCGAGCGCTGTGAAATACGTCGACCGCGCCTTCTTTCCCTCCGTCTCCATGGTGACTCGCTTAATCTGTGCTCCACTGATCTGGGCTTTATGTATCCTCGTGCGCGCGTTTAACTTGGGGTTGTAGCAACTCCGCGTTGACTGAACTAATTGTTATCAGCCTTTCTGAAACCGAATATTCCGAGTTGGACAGTTCGGGGTTACTCAACCCTGCGTATCGTTTTTCACTCTGAGTTTTCTAAACCGGCTTCCTGAAACAGGGCCCAGGTGACTTCTACAGTCTCAGCTGACTGCAGGTTTCCAACCTTATAAACAAGACATTTGCATAATGAGTGAAACCAGCACCACTGAATGAACAATGCGCAGTGAGGTCAGCTCCTTGATCATTAATATGATTTGTTTGTGTCAGGGGACCCGATCCTTGGGGTGGACCGATTTTTGGCAGAGTGTGTTTTGGGTTTAAAAGCCAATAAGACTGATATGTGCAATTCTTGTACAATTCTTCTCCTGACGAAGTTGTACTTTTGTATTTTCTTACTCAGTGGTATATAGCATTTGTATTTCTATTTTATTCTATTGTATATAGTATTTTATTTTATTTTATTGCATTCCAGTGTTTTCTAATTTCTGCTACATAACTTTGCACTTTTTGTCACGGCTGGCGGAGTGAGCCGTGTGGTGTGGAGGAAAAGGAGGACCCAAAATGCAGCAAACTGATGATTCGAGTGACGTTTATTTACAGAGGTGGCAGTGGCAAAAAAACAGGCAACGAAGCATGAGTAATGACAAACGGAAACCTAAACTGGGAGAAACTAAGTGACAAACCTGAGACAAAAGGGGTGCGGGGCAGAGAGACGCAGAGACAGGAACACCATAGAACGCAGACGAGCCGACAACGAACACAGACCGACACCCACTAAATATACACACACAAGGTAATCAGGTAATCACACACAGGAGGGAAGAACAGCTGAACCTAATACACATGAGGACCGGAGGACACAAGCTGAACACAATAACAACAGACCTTCAGAATAGAACAGGAAATCCAGAACATGAGCCTTCGAAGTAAAGCGGGAAACACACAGACTGATTTGCAACACAACACGGGGACATGAACAGAGCACCAAGGACAGACACAGGTAGGGCTGAATATACACCAAACTACAGGTTCAACCCTAAACTAATACAAAATCAGAATAAACACAAGGCACAAAAATGAACTTCAAGGAAACACAAAACGCTGGGCCAAAATGACCCAGGACCATGACACTTTTGCTGTAACAAAACAAATTTCCCACCTGTGGGACTAATAAAGGTCATCTTATCTTATCTTAGTGCAGAAATGTTTTGAAATGATTTGTTTTTATTTTGCATGTCTCGATAAAATCTACAGCGAAGTTCATATTAAACCAGGCTGACTGCAGGTGGACACGGAAACAGGAGAAACACAGCTGCACTGTCTACCAGTTTGTGGATTTGGACATGAAAAACTACAGCTGGGCACACTGTTCTTAAACGTAACAGCAACAAGAAGAAGTATCTATCGGCCTGATGTCCTGAGGGCAGACCTCAGCCTTCACTCAGCCTTCAGGATGAGTCTGATGTTCTGGTCTCCGAGCTCATAGATAAGGCTGCTCAGAGCTCTGCAAAGAACGATAAGACACGTAGAAGCATTCTGCACCAGCACAGACACTCTTCTTGAAACTGTTTTTGAGGTAAAAAACGGTTCACAGTTGAAGAAAGGCTGAAGCTCAGCAGTGTGTTACGAGGATTCAGGGCCAAAGCTGTGTCTGTGGAGGCCGGCCTGTCTAACACAATACCAGCAGACACACCGAATGTAAGGATGTATGAGAGAAACAGACGTATTTGTTCATCTGAAGAACCAAACCATACCGATGGTGGTGGCACGCCTCAGTAACACACTCCAGAGACCTCAGTGAGAGCAGAGTGAGGAGGAGGTAACAGCTGCTGCAGTCAGAGAGGAAAAGGATCCGTCAGAGTCAGTTAATACAGTCGACTTGGACTGAGATGGACATTTTAATAGAAGCATTTAAGAAGCTGGACCATAAATGCTTATGGATATCATAACAATCAAACACCACACTCTCAAAAATCCAGAATCGAGAACCAGGCAGCTCTGAAGTCTGGTGTGAATTCCTGATCCCAGCAGGAAGTCGGAGCTGCTCTGTTTTCCCAGGGCACCACGCCGTGGTCGCTCGTTGCTCCTGATACTTACACAGACTGAAAGCAGAGTCTGATCCCCATAGCAGAAGTGCTGCCACGTGTGTGGACAGACAGAGATGGCCCGTGTGTTTATTTGGTAGTTCAATGAAAGGCTTCAGTTAAGACGGAGGAAAAAAAATTGAGTTCAGATTTTTTCATGTTATACAATATTTGAAATTTTATAAAAAACACTACATTTTCTGAAATATTTGTGGGTGTTTTCTTGTTTGTTTGTTTTTCCTACTGCTTGAACACTAAAGTGGCCCTCGCATGAGATAACAGTGCCAGCAGAGCCCACAGCTAATTTTTGTTTGAGACCCCCTGCTTTGGAACAACAGAGGTAAATTAGCAGTGAGTGCAGCTGTAGCCAATGTAGGCTGGAGTACTCATGCTGCTCGTGATCAGAGAGGATCTGGAGGGAAATCAGGATGTGACTGAGGTGGACAAAGATGAATCAGAATCAGAATACTTTATTGATCCCTGGGGGAAATTATTTTTTGTTACAGTGCTCCATTATAAACCAACATAAACCAACATTAAGACAAGACAGACAATACGCTAACTAAGAATAGTACAATATATATATATATATATATATATATATATATATATATATATATATATAAGTGGATGCATTGTACAGGGAGCCACAGGCAGGAATGATTTCCTGTGTCGTTCAGTGGTGCTTTTCCGTAATCTCAGTCTCTCACTGTGACTCCTGTGACTGACCAGCATGTCATGGAGTGGGTGGGAGGTGTTATCCAACATTGGAGTGGTTTCAGGAACTTTCTGATGATTTTATTAACAAAAGCCAGAAACAGAGCAGAGGTGTCACCAACAAGGTGCTAAAAATGCTTAAGAGGAGTGTTAGACACAGTCTTTAGGTCATCCTCTTCTCTGATGCACACCACGTAAGGAACTCTAACTTGAAACACAGGGTTTCTCACCACAGAGCTTCAGATATCTTGGTTTTTGATTAGTTTTTGTTTTTATTCTTGTTTTGCTAGGGAGACACTGACGAGGTGACCAGAGGTTCAAGCAGCCCGGGAAACAAATCAGCAGCACAACCTGCTCAATGAGAGAAGATAAGTCTGTGTTTAAGGAATCGATGGAGAAGTAGCGCCATCTGCTGGTGGCTAAGCAGATTGCATGCAGCAGTTGTACTCCGTTCGACAGAGACGGTGCATGAATCTGTGACACCTCCAGAGCCAACAATGAACTGAAGCCGGTTTTGTCTGAAGAAGGCTTTCTCTTTGGTAAATGGACTGATTCTTCATACAAGCACCTTTTCCACGCTTTCTATCTAACATTCACATTCTGATGGATGCATCAGAGAGACACTTGGCGTTAGCATCTTGCTTAAGGATATCTGACATGCAGACTGGAGCAGACAGGGGTCGTAACACCAATGACCTGCTCGACCTCCTAAACTACAGCCACCCCATTGTTAACCATTCCTCACCGTTGGTCTCGTGACCGTGGTCGGGAGACACAAGGGGAGATAAATGTGTTAGCCATTACTGCATATAAGGTGGGCATAGTTTTAACTAGTGCACCAGTGACAAAGAAAACATTAGCTCAACTACGGTGTACATACATGTACAAAATAAAGCATTTCAAGTGCCGTAAAGTAGGAAAGAAATTACACAATTGTAACTATTACATGGTGACCGGGAATAACTAACTTATGGACAAGTGCATGTAGATAGCCCCTTAGGTTTTTCAGTTACTTTTTTTTTCTTATATCAACACTCAAACAATTAAAAAAAGATACAGCCCTCTTAAACCATTGTAGCTAAGACTGTAGGAGAATGAAATGATTTAAAACTCGAACTGAATCTTCAGTCCTACTTGGAATTGTCCATAGTAGATAAATCGAGCTAAGTGACCCACACACCATACCGGTCTGGTGCTCTGCGCCGACAAGTTGGTCGTTGAAACTGCTGGCCCAGAAGGCCTGGCTCAGCCACCGCACCCTCACCATTCTCATGGTCTACATGGAAAGGGGACAATGGGACAAGCACAACCGGAGCGGGATCGGCTGCAACTGAGATGGATGGCTGAGAGAAGCTGGGGCCATTGCCAGCTGCAGTGGAGAGCAGACTGTGCAGACCCAGATCACGGTCTGCTGGGTGATCCTCTAAAGTTGGCGGTGGGACCGCCGTAGGTGACCAATGATGAGCTTGATCCAGGACCCAGGTATTGTCCAGGGGCTCACGGCAGCGATAATGCTCTAGGTCGTCATGGTGGACAACTTTCACTTTAGACCTTGGGTTCTTTAGACCTCAGGATCCGATAAACTAGGTCATCCAAATGCCCCAGGACAATGAATGGTCCTTCATACGATGGAAGAAACCTTTTGACATTGTTCTTGAGGTGACGTGTTCCTTTGATGAGATACGACACAGGATCTCCAATCTTGTAATGTGTGTGGCAACATTTATTGTCATATTGTCTCTTTGCGTGCGTGACTGACTCAAGCAAGGCTTCCCTGGTGATGAGGTGGCCCAGCTCTAGCCGCTTGTGCATCTGTTGCACATACTCTAGAGCTGAGGGTTGGTTGTCTGGATCGGGAGGTAAAGCTGCGAAAAGGTCCACTGGCTCATTCAGTTCTTGGCCGAACATCATGAAGTTTGGGGTGAAACCTGTACCACTGTGCTTGGTCGCCCTGTAGGCCATAACAGCGTACGGGATCATCAGGTCCCAGTCCCAATGGCAACGTTCTGCTGTGGAGGCCAGGATCTTTTGGGAAAGTGGCATTGAAACATTCAACCTGGCCATCTGACTGGGGTCGGAATGGCGTTGTGTGAGTCTTGTCTATACCAAACAAACTGCACACCCCCTGGAACTCGAATTCGAAATTGCGTCCCTGGTCACTGTGCAGTGCTTGAGGTATCCCATAGCAGCACACCCACTGAGAATCAAAGACCTCAGCGACAGTCGCAGCCCGTTCACCTGGGATAGGAAAGGCTTAAGTCTACTTTGTAAAGTAGTCTTGTATCTCAAGCACATATCGGTTTCTGCGCTCCGTCTCATTCAGTGGTCCCATAATGTCCAGTGCAATGCACTCATTTTGGGCTTCGACCCAGACAGTTCCCATCTGAGCTTGTGGTGTCTTCTGGGGTCGGGCTCTGGACTGACAGCTTGTACAAGTACGGCACCAGAGTCCGACGTCTTCCCTCATGTGATACCAATAGAATCGGGTTCTTGTCTGGCCACAGTCCTTTCGACACCAAAATGTCTGCCCACTGGCCCTTCGTGCATCTGGCTCATCACCTCTGGATGTAGTGTTAAATTCCGGTTCTTTTGGCTTCTTTAGGACCAAGAAAGACACGGCTCAAGAGTGGTCTTTTACTTTAAAAATGATCTTTAATTTACATATTCCGGAATATGGAGACCTGAACACAAAACACACAACCCCAGGTCTGAAGCACAAACGGAAGCCTAGGTGTTTATATTCTTGCTCTCTACGTCACACCACACTTTAAGTTTCGATCCAACAGCCGAGTTGGTTTCACTTTCTAGCTGCAAAAGCATGTAATTTCCTGTCAGCCTGCAACCTAGTTTTACACTGAAGTCTGGGCCTCTCATAAAACACACTAATCAGCATTCAGATTATATATTTTATTTCCTAATAGACCCCCTCTTTAACTAATTCTATTAGTTAATCTAATTAACTGACTCCCTCAAAAACTACTGTTTACTAACAACAGATATAATTAGCTTTTCCTGGTCAAAGGGCCTACTTACGTTTATCATTTAAAAGCACCACTGTGGGGATTCCACAGCTGAATTATCTGGTGCCTGAGTCTAACTCCGCTGATCAATACAGGGATAAATCCCTAAACCAAATATCCTAACCTAATATCTCTTTTCTTCGCTGACGTCACCTTCAACAAGCACAACACATCAACTTAAAATACTCCCCAGGATTAATCACAATAAATTTTGTCAAATATCCCCAAACGTTACTTTTATTTATCCCAAATTACCAAAAATTATCATGGACATGTCACCTGAAATCTACTTAACAGATTTTATAATTTAGTTCCCCCACTTCTGAGCCAATTTGACGGTCACGATCATCAACTCAGCGGACAAATAATTTAGAATTCATCCAATATGCACAAATTTTGAACAGGCTTGTGCTTACCTTTAAATCTTTTAGACCGGTCTGTTGTCCGCCTCATATCAGATCGTACCTTAAGCTCCGAATTAGACCCCTCAGCCGCAAAAGAATCCGGGTCACTTTCATCTAGTTTCACTTTCTGGCTGCAGGTCCTATTTTCTCTGCAAAAGCATGTAGTTTCCTGTCAGTACTTTTTGGCACAGACTGTACTCAGAGTTGGGCCTCTCCTAGAACAATCTAATCAGCAAATAAGCATTCAGATCATATATTTAAATCCCAACATGAGGCAGACAGAAATTAGCAGAGACACCTGGGATACTGAAGGGATGAGGCTTTAATAACGGTACTGCACATTCTGATACACACTGCATAGGCTGTGGCCCGTTAGAATGCTGAACCCCGAATTGTATTTACACTGTAATATGGTGAAATCTTGTTCATTTTTCTGCAAATTTATCATGAAATTGCATAGTAGTTAAAATTACTTACATTGTTTCTTTGTTTTCTATAGCAACCTGACATGTTGCCCTCTTATTTTAGTGTACATACTTTTAAGTATTTGTTGGTAAATATAACTAAATTGTTCTTTCAAATAAATTAAATTAAAATTCCAGTTAATTATGCCCTAGTCCAAGTGTTGCCCAAGCTTCCTCTCCATCAGAGGAGTGGCGGTCAGAGCTGATTTTCCAGTTCACATAGCACCACCTGTCATATTCCCACCTGTACTGATGGGCCCATAGGACCCAAAATGTTGGGTAAATGTTCACTATACTTTTTAATGTATGTGTATTTGTATGTACTAAACTAAAGTATCAGCTTCATTCACAAAAGTTGATTCTGTTCATCTGGTTGTTTTCAGTGGGAGAAACTTTCCGTCATTCATCCAAGTGACTTCTTCAGTCTCAGCTGACTGCAGGTTTCCCCAGTCTTATAAGCATTACATTTACATAATTACTGAAACTCGCACCACTGAAGGAACAATGGGCTGGGAGGTCAGATCCTTGATCATTAATATGCAAACTCTTGTGCCTATTGATCAACAACCACTGATCAGTGGCCACGAGTACCATTCACAGAGGGTTGGGGAATAGCTGCAATCACAGCATTGTAAGATGGTGAAAGAGGTACCCTTAGGCTCCATCTTATCTTAATGACCTTGTAGTACCATATCACCCTATTAGAGCACTTCGCTCTCGCTCTGCAGGCCTACTTGTTGTTCCTAGAGTATTTAAAAGTAGAATGGGAGGCAGAGCCTTCAGTTTTCAGGCCCCTCTTCTGTGGAACCAGCTTCCAGTTTGGATTCAGGAGACAGACACTATCTCTACTTTCAAGATCAGGCTTCAAACTTTCCTTTTTGCTAAAGCATATAGTTAGGGCTGGACCAGGTGACCCTGAATCCTCCCTTAGTTATGCTGCAATAGATGTAGGCTGCCGGGGGATTCCCATGATGCATTGAGTTTTTCTTTTCCAGTCACCTTTCTCACTCACTATGTGTTACAGACCTCTCTGCATTGAATCATATCTGTTATTAACCTCTGTCTCTCTTCCACAGCATGTCTTTATCCTGTCTTCCTTTTCTCACCCCAACCAATCACAGCAGATGGCCCCGCCCCTCCCTGAGCCTGGTTCTGCTGGAGGTTTCTTCCTGTTAAAAGGGAGTTTTTCCTTCCCACTGTCGCCAAAGTGCTTGCTCATAGGGGGTCATATGATTGTTGGGTTTTTCTCTGTATGTATTATTGTAGGGTCTAACTAAGACAAAAACTCTGTGTGAGGCCCGGGTGGACGATAGATGATAACAAATAAGACTGTTTCTGAGTTTTACAGATGGGGTGGAGGCAAAGTCTTCTTGGGTCTTTGGTTGATTAATCAGGATATGCAGAAGAAGATTAATGGATGGAGACTAGTATTTTTACTTTACTTTGATAGTTTTTTTTATCATGTATTATAATATATTTTATACAAGCTGTGTTGTGTTATTACAGTTGTGAGCCTCAGAATATTGTTTGATAGCAACATATTTAATCAGTAAGAGCTGCAGAACTGTAAATAAGAGAGTTAGTAACAACCATGAAACCACGACGTCACACTTACACAGACCTGTTCTAAAAATTTAATTTGATTAAACAGAAATAAAGCAAAACAAATCCTGCCTTCACTGTAACCAAACAGCCTCCTCAGTGAATGTAAATTATATAACTTTTCAAATTATTGTGACTGACAGGGTTAGCACTGCTTCCTCAGAGCAAGAAGATCCCGGTTTGAATCCCACTTCCCACAGTCCAAAGACATACATATTAGGTTTCTGTTCGTCCTGCGATAGACTGATGATCTGTTGAGGGTGTACTCTGCCTCATATCGCACCAAAGCTGGGAAAGGTTACAGGCCCCTGAACCCTGAGCTGGATAAGTGGAAAGAAATAGATAGATCACCAGCCATCCATTCTGACTGCAACTAATGGAGGATTATGAAAATTATAACAAGGACAGGCTTGTATCGCTGGATTCTAAAAAACGACTGTAAAAAACAACATGTTATTCTTAAAAGGAAAAAAACAGGAGGAGAAGCTTCTAGTTAATTTAGGATAGTCACTTAGTAGACAGTGTGACAGAAACATTCATTGCTTCTTTCCAAATGTACTCTAAGGGTAAATCTTAGCCCCCGCCGTGACAGCTAAAAGTTTCAGTTGACAACATAGATTATAAACAAGGATGGGTCTGATGGTCTGGTCTCTGAGACCATAAATAAGTGCACTCAGACATCTGGGGAGAATAAAAAGAAGGACGTAAAGAGCATTCTGTATGAGCAGAGACACTCTATTTGAAACTGTTTTTGAGGTGAGTAAAAGTAATGCATTGTTCACAGTTGAAGAGAGGCTGAAGCCGAGCTGCACCAGATGTAGCAGCAGGGTGTTACGAGCCTTCCCGGCTGAAGCTTTGTCTGTGGAGGCCGATCTAGCTGCCAACATAACACCTACATAGGAGCAAGTGACTCCAACAAAAGCTGACACAAACAGAAAGCAAGTGTAAGCTTTGTCATACTCATGAGATACAGGTGTGAGAAACATGAGAAATGTATTACAAACATATCTTTTCAACTGCAGACGCTGCAGCTCTTCAAATGGAAATTCTAACAGCAGCAGAACTCGAATGAGAATATTCAGTGAACAAAAGATCCAAATCGTAATAATGGCCACCTCTGTGTTTCTGATGGTGATGATAGTAGCGTGCCTGAGTGGGTAACACACAGCTACATATCGCTCCAGAGACATCAGCACCAGAGTGAGAGGAGAGATTTCATTGGTGAGATTAGCAAACATGACAAGAATACCACAGACAGGATAAGGTAACGTTATTCTACAAATAGACATCATGTATAGTATCTGGCTCACTGCCATCTGTAGCGTGTCTGCAAGAACGAGGTTATACAGGAGAATGTAACGGCAGGTTTCACGAAACACTGATTTACTCCTCAAGGTGAACAACATGATCACATTAATGCAGAAGAAAACACAGCATGGTAATGTAGTCAGGGAGGAGAGCAAACCTCTTTCTAGGTCATGCAGTCCAACAGAGATGTTGGTCTGAGATATATCAGACATATCAAAAGAAACATTGATATCATTAGACAAGAAGAATGCAATAAGTTTCTATTCTTATAAATTCTGGTTTAAAACTCCAGTTGTTTACCTGTGCAGGTAATTATCAGGCTTTAGTCTGTGCTTGGTCCTATGGAGGGCTGGTCTGCCAGCTTTGCCTGCATTTGAATGTCATATATATCATTTCCTTTACAACACAGAGTCATGTGACACAGTTATTTGTCAGCATGGTAAGCAGGCCAGTAACAGATGATGTAATCGAATTTATCACACTGACTGATTGGTTCACACAGTCTCTCCACATGTGAACATGGCCTCTCAGTGCCACACCAACACGTTCTCACTCCCATCTCGTGTGACGCATCGTCAGGCTCCCTCTGCGTCACTTATCGACGCGCAGGGTACCCCCCTCACGTCGAGAAGTGACGTGCAGGGTCCTCTCATTGATTACTGTAGAGCTCCCTAAACGTTGCTTATTGACGACAACAGATTGCCGCGGAAGAGCCTGTTGTCCGTATATTTATATATTTCCGAAATCACATTGTAGTGACGTATACTGAACACAGTAAATTATATAATGTAAATGTAATGGGGAGGGCTTTAGGACCCAGGGGACTCAATGGAGGGCATAAAAGAGGGAGTAGTAACAGGTGCTGATGATTCCCACTGACAAGCGGCTGTGAGTAATGGATGCGTGAGTAGGTGAAGAGCCGAGAAGTTTTAATTGCCTATGACGCAAACTGTTGTTTTAAACCTCTATAGATGAGGTTCAAGGTATAGGCTGTTTGTCTTTTAGTGTCCTTTCTTAAATTTTGTTGAAATGTATTTGATGTTTATTATAATTTATGTTTTAGTAGTGATTTCTGTTGAAGAAAAAGCCAAGATAAATCAGGTGTGCAGCAAATACAGATGCCTACTCGAGGTATGTTAATTTGATATATTGAACATTAAAAAAGTCTATTTGTGCATTATAATTTAACTTATATTGTATTTCCTCCTGTAGGGCAGGCTGCACATGCGAATGTGTCACTGTTTTTTCCTCCTTCTCTGTGTGGTTGTGTTTTTTTTTGGTTTTAGCAGGGTCACCGTTTTCAATTATTTCCGTTGTTTTATTTCGGGTTTTGCTTATTTTTATTGGGTTGGTGCAATACTAAGCGGGCAACGTGCAATCCCTGAGTGGGGCTCATACCTTGGGGGAATGAGGACTTTTTAGAGGTGCTCTGTGTGTGGATTTGCCGTGATTAAGGTTTATTAAGAGTGCTTTTGTATTACCACTGTTTATTGCCTGAGCTAGCACTTAGTGCATGCTATAAGTGTTCGGTTGGGCCTGTATATGTTTGAGGTGGATTTGTCTCTTTTAGAGTGATGAGCACCTGGTACCGCCAAGGAGGAACAAACCCTCAGGTGATAGTTGCGTTGCTGGCAGGTTGCACCAATACTACCTTTTTTTTGTAGTGATGTTTTAGGTTTTTTTTCTTTTTCTCAAAACTTTGGTGTCCTGTTATATTAATAAATTTTTGAACATCTTTTACTGATATCGACCCTCTTGTCCCGTTTATTCTGGACTCGGTCCTGTGAGAGTTTTGGGCCTGAAAGTTCGTACCAGTAATAGTAGAGGCCCACAGCGGTTACTTGGTGGCTTACACCACGCTACATTAATGTAACCCAACCAGTGCAGGGGCCTCCCTACACCCCGGACTCTGCGTTGTGTTAATTTGTGTTGGATTGGGGTGCACCGCAGAGAGACCAGTCGGACACAGGCGTTCAATTTGTGGCTCGGACCGTGCCGTTTATTCGGAAGCAGGGGCAAACACCACTCCAACTCTGCTGCTGACCCTTTCCAAATCACAGCAAACACTCCGTGACCATCAACATTGCAAAATACAACAACACATATACACAGAATACACATTAAGTAAAAATAACCGTGCCTTCTACAACATTCCACGGTCTCGGGAATGAGTACAACACAAAACTGATGCAGTTCGCCACTGGCAGTGCTTACCTTTCCAAATCACAGCAAACACTGAACCAAGATGGCGCCCGCGCGAACAAGAAATCCGAAGTACGGTGTCCCGCAGAGGACAAATGGTCAAAACTGCCAAACTTCACACCATACATGCAGCTCAACAGCGACACCCCGTGACCCATTCCAGTCACTACCCTACATCCGCCCCACCTTTAAGTGATGGCGTCCCAGTCATCAAACAAAACAAAATAAAACAGAACAGTCTCACTATGTATACAAGAATAACGGTGGTGGAAGATGTGCAGTGTAATGCGAAAATGTCTATGTGTGTATCTTATGTGTTTCCTGCAGCCCTTCTTGCTTTGGCCCTCTGCCACAGCTTCCATCCCCTTTCTATCTTCTCCTGATCCTCCCCTGGCTCGTTAACTCTCGACCCATAAGTCAGTCTCTTTGGGGGATGCCGACTCCTCGGCAAGTTCCTCCTTGGTTCACTTGGTCTGGGAGGTGAGTGGGTGACCCTGGCAGTTTCATTCCCCCTCCAATCTTCACTCTCTTGTCCTGCCCCTGTGTCCCTTTCCTCTGGTCCCTTGGGGGCAAGTGATCCATTTGCTGCTTCAGGTGAAACTCCCTCCACACCTCCTTCCAGGCTATCAGCCTCCCCGTCCTCGATCATGTCCGACTCTTCATCCTGTCTGATTACTTCACCAGCCTGCTCTCCACTGTCCTCTATGTCCTCAATCTCTCCTCCATGAACCTCCTCCACGTCGAGCTCCATTTCCTCTCTTGCCTCCTCTCCCACCTGCTCCACGGGAAGAAACATACACTGCGTGAGTAGGTTGCGGTGGACCACTCTCTCTGGTATCACCATTTTCCGATCGCACCACATACACCGGCATGTCTGGCTGTTTCTTCACCACAATGTATGGACGTGACTCCCACTTGTCTCCTAGTTTGCTTCGCCCCTCCACATGACACACTTTAACAAGGACTCTGTCACCCGGGCTGAAGCTTTGACTCTTTGCTTGTCGGTCATAGTATCTTTTCTGGTGACCCTTAGCCTGGCGAGAGGCCTGATTAGCCTGTGCATAAGCCTGTGACAAGCAGTCATGCAGGGTCTGGACATACTCGCTATATCCCCCCGACCCATTAGTGGTTGACAGCCCAAAGACCAAGTCGACAGGGAGCCGTGGATGCCTGCCAAACATCAAGTAGTATGGTGTGTACCCTGTCGAATCATGGCGGGTGCAGTTGTAGGCGTGTGTCATTGCATCCACATATTCGTGCCACCGGGGTTTCAGGTGAGGTTCTAGCGTCCCCAGCATGTTCATGAGGGTGCGGTTAAACCGTTCAGTTGTCCCGTTGCCCTGTGGGTGATAGGGCGTGGTGTGGGTCTTAGTGATGCCGGTGCATTTACAAAGCTCCTTCACCACAGCACTTTCAAAATTGCGCCCTTGGTCTGCATGCAGTTTTGCTGGGAAGCCAAACCGACAGAAAAAGTTTCTATACAGCACCTTAGCCACTGTGCTGGCTTTTTGGTCTTTAGTGGGGTATGCTTGCGCATAGCGTGAGAAATGGTCAGTGACCACGAGGACATTTTCGATACCACCTTTTGATTTCTCAACAGTCAAAAAATCCACACAAGCTAGCTCCAAGGGGGCACTGCTGTGGATACTGACCAGGGGGGCCCTGACCCCTGCGGTTGGAGTTTTCCTAAGGCAGCACCTCTCACATTGCTCGCACCAAGCCTTGATTTCCTGGAACATCCGTGGCCAATAAAACCTCTCCCTTATCATGTGCAATGTCCTCTCAAAACCAAGGTGGCCTGAGTCATCGTGGAGAGCAGTCTTCACTGATATACGCAAATCCTCTGTTAGCACCAATTGCTCAACTACTCCCCTTTGGCTGTCTTGGACGCAGCGGTACAGGATGCCATCCCTTACCGCTAACCTTCTCCACTCCTTTAAGAGAAGGCGCACGTGCCCTTCAGCACTCATTCGCTCACTGCGGCTCGGCTTCTGGTTCATACTCTTATAGTGCAAGACGGGGCCAATAACAAGGTCTTTTTTCTGCCCTGCATGGATCTCCTGTTTGGTCATGGTGGGCAGGGATTCCATCCCCACATCCCTGTAAGGCTCAGTGGATGTAGGTGGCCCGAGTTCCAGTTCCTCCCCTGCAGGCGTGCCATGGCCAGTGAGGCTTTGAGTATCCTGGGTAGCCTGTGTCACACCATGCCCCTGTTCGTCGACATCCACCCACTGAGGGCATGTCTGTAGGATGTGCATGACCTCCTGGTTAGACATGCGAGAGAGGGCGTCAGCGTTTGTGTTGCTCTGTCCCCTCCGATACTGGACATCGAAATCGAAAGCAGCCAGCCTAGACACCCACCGCTGGCCTCTGGCATCCAGCTTCGCTGAGGACATAACATACTTGAGAGGGTTGTTGTCTGTCTGGACAGAGAATCTACGCCCATAGAGGTGGTCGTAGAATTTGTCGGTGACCGCCCATTTAAGAGCAAGGAACTCAAGTTTGTGTGCAGGATACCTTGTCTCTGCTGGGCTCAAACCTCTACTGGCGAAGGCTATGACCCTCTCAGCTCCACCTTGGGTCTGAGCTAGAACGGCGCCCAGACCCTCCCCTGAGGCGTCCGTCTGCAGAACGAAGGGCAAGCTATAGTCAGGATATCCCAGCACTGGAGCGCTTGTCAGCCTTTCTTTTAGGGTCTTAAATGCCTTCTCGCATTCATCTGTCCACAAAAAGGGTGGGTCGGTAGCCAGACTTTTCTTTCCCCCTCTCCTTTTCTTTCTGGGGTCACCAGCAGTTAGGCGGTACAGGGGAGCAGCTAGGGTAGAGTACCCACTTACATACCGCCTATAGTATCCAGCAAATCCCAGGAATTGCAACACTTCTTTGCGATTTGTGGGCCTCACCCAGTTTTTCACCTTGCTGATCTTCTCTGGGTCTGTCCGGATCCCCTCAGCAGACACTAAGTGACCCAAATACTGAACCTCCTTTCTCACTAGGTGGCATTTAGAAGGCTTTAACTTCAAGCCATGCTCCCGAAGCCGATTGAACACCAGCTGCAGTCTTTCCAGATGCTCATCAAAGGTTTTGGAGAATATGATGAGATCATCAAGATAGATTAGGAGGTGGGTGAAGTTCAAGTCGCCAAAGCAGCAGGTCATGAGTCTCTGAAAGGTGGAGGGAGCATTCTGCAGTCCAAAGGGCATACGATTTGCTTCAAACAGCCCCATAGGGGTGCTGAATGCCGTCTTGTGTTTGTCATGCTCCGCCACCTCCACCTGCCAATAACCAGAGGTGAGGTCAAGGGTGGAGAAGTATCTTGCCTGCCCTAGAGCCTCCAGGGCTTCCTCTATTCTGGGGAGAGGAAAAGCATCTCTCGTGCTACAGGAGTTCAGTTTCCTGTAGTCAATACACAGCCTTAGTGATCCATCTTTCTTGGTTACGATCACGACAGGTGAAGCATATGGACTTTTGCTGGGCCTGATAACTCCTGCTACCTCCATTTCTGTCAGCAACCTTCTCACATCCTGCCACTGTGATGGGGGGATCTTACGGAAAGGCAGTCGAAATGGCTTAGAGTTGACCAGAGGGATTTCATGTTGCACAGTCTTTGTATGGCCATAATCCAGGGGGTGCTGTGAGAACACACCCATGTTCCTTTCCACAAGCTCTTTAAGAAGGGAACGCTGGTGCTCGTTTTCGACATCTGCTCCACTTAAATCCACTTCCTGGCTTGCCACAACGTGGTCCATACCCAGGCATGCTTCTCTGCCTCCGCTAATGTGATGACTGCCCTGCACCCTGTCTGAAAAGTCCACAATACTTTCCACCAGAGATGCCTTGGCCAGATGCGTGTGAGGCTTGATAGTGATAGCATGCTGGGAGAGGTTCATCACTCTTACATTCTTTCTTTACATCAGCAAGAACTCTGGCGACCAGGATGTCTTGGCTGAGCCGCAGGGAGGGGTGGCCTTCAATTAGAGCTGTATAAGTCTTTCTTTGTGGTCCAGCTTTTATTTTGCACATTAAATCCATCTCTTTCCCTGCTTGAATGTGCACCTTACGACCAGTATAAACAACAGGGCCCACTGTGTCATCCATATCACACTGTTCAGTGCTCTCAATCTCTAGCAGGGAGGCGTGCCACTCCGGATGAGTCTCCTTGACCTGGAGGAGGAACTGCTGGCCGTAGGTTGCCTGGAGGTGACTTAGAATGGTTATGTCTTAATAGATATGAGCATATTTCAAGTTTAATAGTATTTGCACTGAATTAAGTTACATTTGCTTGTAAGCCTTAAGGATGAATGTCGCTTTCATTGCTATGACTGTTTACATTACTGTTTAAGCTGCTGATGTTCTTTGTTGTGATATAATTTTGATAAAATTGTTGATACTGGTACAAACAATCAAATCAAATCAAATCACTTTTATTGTCACATCACATGTGCAGGCACACTGGCACAGCACATGCGAGTGAAATTCTTGTGTGCGAGCCCCACAAGCAACAGAGATGTGCAAACACAACAACACAAACGAGCAAAATACAAGAATGGCCAACCTGAAACTAATAAATATATGTACAATATATAATAGTGTATGCATTTCTGGATGTGTATACTAAATATTTTCCTACGCGTGTGTGTGTGTGTGTGTATACACATTTTTACAAATTAAATAGTAAAAAAATAAAATAAATAATAATAATAATAATAATAATAAAATATATAAAATATACAGAGTTGAATATGTGCAAAACAAGTGGCATTTATATACAGTGTGGAGTGCATAATGTTGAAGTTCCAGTAGTGAAGCTGAGGTGTCTATGACGTGTTCAGCAGTCTGATGGCCTGATGGAAAAAGCTGTCTCTCAGTCTGCTGGTACGGGACCGGATGCTGCAGAACCTCCTTCCTGATGGAAGCAGTCTGAACAGTTTATGGCTGGGGTGACTGGAGTCCTTGATGATCCTCCCCGCTTTCCTCAGGCAGCGCTTCCTGTAGATGTCTTGGAGGGAGGGAAGCTCACCTCCAATTATCCGTTCAGAGCACCGCACTACTCGCTGGAGAGCTTTGCAGTTGTAGGCGGTGCTGTTGCCATACCAGGTGGTGATGCATCCAGTGAGGATGCTCTCAATGGCACAGTGATAGAAGGTCCTGAGGATGCGGGGGCTCATGCCGAATCTTTTCAGTCTCCTGAGAAAGAAGAGGCGCTGCTGCGCCTTCTTCACTGTTTTGTTTGTGTGTACTGACCACGTAAGATCCTCAGCCAGATGTACACCAAGGAAGCGGAAGCTGCTCACTCTCCACAGCAGCGTCGTTGATGGTGATGGGGGTGTGTACTTCTCTGCACCTCCGGAAGTCCACTATCAACTCCTTTGTCTTTGCGACGTTGAGGGTGAGATGGTTGTCTTGACACCAGTGGGTCAGGGCGCTGACCTCCTCCCCAAGTTACTGTAACTCGTGTAACTTGGTAAAGGTAAAGGGAATGCCATTTGTGATTAATGCATTTGGAAAAGAAGTTAATGAGCTCATGTTAAGAACACAAAATGGGAAAAGAAATTGATTGTTCTGCACTGTTTGTGTAGATTGGTTTTTTTGAATACTAGAAGGATTCTGGAGAACCACTGACAGCGAGAACAGCCCAAATGAGATCCTGGATGATCGTGAAATGGTGTGGCCAGCCATGCGATCGGATTGTGGGATTTGCCTGAGAAACTGATTCGAGCAACCCTGGATTTCAGATAAGCCCTATGCACTACTTTTCCTACCCGGATAATAGGGTTTGCACACTGACAATTCCCCTACAGTACACCTGTTTGGGTTTTCAACGACTTGAAAGGACAATTCAGACTGGACAATTCAAACTTCACAACAGGAACACTTTAATCTGTTTCATTCATTCCAAAGAGCTCTGATACTGTTCAGTATAAATCTTCCATTTAAATGTCTTTATTTTGTTTTGTTTTACCTGTATTCACCTTTAAAATGCACTATTAGTGTGCCATTTGGGTTATAGAGATTGAAAATGTGACGTCATTCAAGGGGAAAACCGCAAAGGATTGTGTGAACTCGTGGCAAGAGCTACTAGCGCACACAGGCTTTCAATTGAAATCAGTTACACAGCGATAAAAAGAAACCAAAAATGGCAAGAAGCTGTTGTATTATTAACTGCACAAGCCGGGCGAGCAACAGCCACGTGAAGCCGACGGGTAAAGCGATTGGTTTTTATCGGATTCCGGCGTGGAGCAGAAATTGTCCAAGCCATGTCTCCGAAGTCAAGAAGAGGCGACGGATGGCCTGGATTGCTGCTATCCGAAGACCTAATATAACGTTCGAAAACACTCCACCTCACATGTTAGTCTGCTCCAAGCATTTCCACAAAGGTAAGTGTTTTGTAGTAGTTAATACGCCTTATATGGCGCTGAACAGAAATCATCGCGCTATGCTCCTTTGATCATAAAATGATCTTGTCTTTGTCTGTATGCATGTGTGTTTTTCAGCACCTGTCACTACGGAAACTACAGCTGAGATCCAACCACAGCAGATAACTCCACAGCACGAGGATGAAGATCTGCAGGACTGTAAAATGTGTTCTCTAAGGTGTGTTTTGTTTTGTAATGTGTTTTGTTGTGCAGCTGTTTTTTTTATACAAATCAGCAAATAATGCACAACGGTATACTATTTTGCCTTTGTCCTGTAAGCTTCAATAGTAACATGTAACACTGTTGTCAGTTATAAATAAAGACAGTCCTGATGAAAGACTTGTGCAACACTTACTTTATTTGTGTCATGGTCCGCGGCCCGGCGTCCGGGGTGCTGCTGGGATGTCCACGCCCACGAGCGTGGCTGCTAACCCCACACCTGCATCCCATCCCAGGCGATCACCAGGTGGACTATTTAATCCTGCCCTACCTGCTGCTCCACGCCAGTCCGTAGTCGCCTCTCAGCGGTAACGTACGCCTGCGGAAAAGAACTCGTATGACAAACTCTCCATCGGACCTAACCCTGTTTTTCTTTCCCTGTGTACCCAGATCTCAACTCGGCGTGTTTTTTTCGAGCCACCTGCCTGTCCACCTGTCCGCCTGAGATTCGGTTCACATTCAGCTTCGCCGTCTCGACCCCTTTTGGAGCTCCACCCCCCTCTGGTTCACTCGGCCCGGCTATCACCGTGAGACGCACACTCCACCTTCCCTCATATGCTGCCTTTTTCCCGCACCCCAGTAATCTGTCTCTCTTTTTGTTTTACAGCCTCTCACAGCCCCGCTCTCGGCGTTCCCTGTGCGGTCCCTCGGTTTCGTCTGGTTTCACCCGTTGTTTTTCTGGCTACCCTCACGGGACACCTTTAGTTTCAATAAAAATTACTTTCTTTATTCGCTCATACCCTCGTGTGTGTGTTCTGCTACTGGGTCCTGCCTGCGCTCGGAACTTCGGTTCATGACAATTTGTATTGGTTCTGACACTGTATATCAGTACAAACTGAAAAGAAAGAGATTGCGTCGGCCCATTCTGGACATAAAGAGATAATTTACAGCACAGCTGTAAAGTGCAGTGGTGCAAATCGGCAAATATTTACAACAAAGTATGACTGTTGTAACTGCAATGTAAACATCTTATAATTCACTGTGAGTGACAGAACAACAGGTAACACAAACCATAGAGTGCAGAGTACAGGAAGATGGGTCCACCTTAAAGTGACACTAAACATGAAATCACAATAAAGTCCTTCAATATAAGAGTTGTCTCTGAACGGGTGTAATTGAAATACTGTCTGGTTAGTTTTCTATGCAAGCTTTTTTCTTTCGTTTTTTTTTTTTTTTTTTGTCACGGTAACATCCATGGAATGTGGCCCTTGTGAAACACTGGGTTCTGGATCAGTGTAGTGATTGGCCAAGAGCTCAGGCATCACAACTTTGTAGAAGAAATCCTGAGCGACAGGCAGCATTTTAGCCCACAAGTCTACATCTGGCATCACACGTGTAATAACACAAGCTTCTGTTGTCCACACAACAAAGTCACAAAAGTGTGACTTTGTAACAAAGATCTGGGTTTGGACCTGCTTGTAGTAGATGTGTGTCTGTTTCAACTCCACCCTTCCATCTGTTAACCTCAGACAAAACCTGTCATCTTCACAGGCCTGCAGGAGGTTGTTGTTGCGGTGTTTATACGGGCACTTGATTTCCACACATCCTTTACCACAACATTCACATTTTACGAGGGCATCAGGGGTGGCACCCAATTCTGGGAATGAGGGGTTGATTATGAAACCACACTTATCCACTTTAAGTTCTTTATGCCGCACCTTTCTCTGTGAGGTGTACCACTCTCGTGTTGTGTTTTCACTGTCTCTTCCCCACTTGAATTGTTGCGGTTCATGGTCGGAGAGCTGATGTGAAAGTTTTTGTGGGTAGCACACTTTCTTGACAGTTGACAATGCAGGAGTGGCAATGGAGGTGGACACAACTGCATGTATGTTTGATGCAGTTATTCTTCCTGCTCGTGCTGTGCCAAAGATCACATTTGTGCTGCTCCCTGGTTTTCTCTTCCAGTGCCTCTGCCTCGGCCTTTGAGACAACAACACTGTGCTTCAGACGATCGCAGTGCTACAGAAGGACAGATAGCTGACAGCCCTTCATCTGTGGGTCATAGATGCGTAGCAGTGATTTGGGGAGGACACGAGGCTGGACAGGGTCAGCATATTGGTGGCAGAAGTCCTCCATAATGGTGCATAGGCCTGACCGGTTTTCATGCATTAGATCTGTGAGAGGCTTTAAATTGGCCAGTGTACGCACTTGTAGCGAACTGCCACCAGTGCGAGTCCGGATTTTGGCGTTTGGAGAATAGTCACTTTGTCCAGCACTAAAGGATTGGTCAAGTGCCCTTTTTCTTGCTGCACTTGTGGTGTAGTCAATTGTGTGTCCAGGTACTCCTTGCACTCTGTTGATGTTGGAGGGCATTATCCAGTAAGTGTGGACATCTGTTGGTGTGATATTCCCTCGTAGGCGCACAGTTGTGTCAACTTTGTAAAGGAGAGCCGCCACATGCACACACTTCTCTGCCACACCTGCCATGCATGTGCAATGTGCACTTTCAAAGTCCCCATTTGATTGCAGAATAACCCAGGGCTGAAGAGGCTTCTGGCTGAGGCTGAGTGATTTACCTGAAACAGTCAGTGCAGAAAAACGTGTTTGTGAGGACAGAATGTACAGTAAATATTCAGATTGTCCTGGTACAATATTACATTTTTCTTCTGTTATTACCATGGTACATAGACAAAAACACATACTTTTATTCACAGGATATATGACAGATTTTTGTATCACTAATTGCCCTGTACAATTACAACATACAATATTATTGTCACTGCTATATTTCTGTAATGCGAACCAGAAATTATTTCCACTACTAATTAATTACCGTTGAGCTCAAAGGTTATATTAATAAATGGTTAACAAATGTGTATTTATGAAGACGATTTGTGAGACTGGTAAACTTACCTTTGTTCGTACGATGGTCTTTCGTTCTACACGGTGCATTTCAAGGTCCTGTACCCATCCGTCGGTAAACTGTACCTGGGCTTGTTGCAGTGACCTGAAGTTACTAAAAACTTCATGAGTGTATGCACTCACTCCAAGAACCATGTAATTATAAATCTGAGCGTGGTGAAAGTTGGGCAGCACACTGACGTCCTTTGTCCACTCTGTGTGCTCGTACGGGTCTAACCCTTTCACTGTCTTTGTACAGTCCGGCATTGTTCTCCTTCATTTTGTACATTCCTATTTCGTGGAACAAAGAAAAACCGAGAAGGTATTGGAACCGACAATGAACTTCTTGCGGTGCTGCAAATGCGTGCATTTGATGCGGCGCTTGGATTGTTTTGCCACGAGTTACCGGCATGCAGTGCGCGAAAGTCACGTGGTCTGTCAATCTCTATTGTGTTGTATATGTATATAAATGGTACTGAGGCAATAAAGGTCCCAGTTATTCACTTCCAAGCCAACTCCTTTTGTGAGTCTCCAAAACAAAACCTCCTCCTGAACCTAGTAAGATGTCTAGGGTCTCTATTTGAAGTGAGAGTGTACTGGTCCTGAGTAGAGGCGCTACAGACACTTGGTGAATGGACTCCCATTCGATGTGAGAACGTAATCCATCTGTTTGCAGAGGGAAAGTGTGATTTTTTTAAATGAACTTTTTGGGGGTGCATAACATTAGCTGGCACAATGTTAGCTTGGATTTGACCTCTGAATTCAACCTTGTCATGCGATGACTTCAGAAGATCAGGGTTGAGGTAACGCAGTATAGGATGAGATTTTATCCAGGTGCCAGTCATGCACCCTCTCTTCCTTGTGTTTTCACTTCTTTGATGAAGGAGATTTCTTCTCAGATGATAAAATATAGATATGATTCATATCTTGAATTTGAAGGTGTACACACAAATTCAAATTGGTTTCTAACGGTTCTATGATTTCTCCTCCAGCTTTATATATGAAAATGTGATTAGGCAGAATGTGCATCTCACACCTCTGGAGTACGGGTTGGCCAAGGGGAATGATTAGCTGAGTGGAAAAATATAAGTGACTGTTGAACTGGGAGTGTGGAGTGTAGATATATTTGTAGCCTCAGTATCGCTCTGCGTTGGTTGGAAAGAGTGACACAACACATGACGGGAGTGACACCTGATGATGTCCTTCATGAAAATGGCAAGTGTTTAAATCATGCTTGTTAAGCATGATGGTGTTATGGAGGTGAAAACTGTCTATATATAGCAAATGTCTATATTAGGCCCGGTGGTATGATGGAAACACTAATTCTGAAAAAAAAAAGGTTAGTCATTGGTCTGAGTCAAAGTCGAGGTATGTGACAGTTTACTTCGGCAATGACTTTAATTTTCCGATCAGCAGCAGGATCAAGAACAAGGAAGAGTTTGGCGAAAAGCTGAAATTTTATATTTGAAAATAAGTCTGGATCAGTTTAATATGAGAAGTATACATCTTGCAGAAACCCAGCAGATAATCTGAGGCTTACTTTTATTAAACCATTTCAGATTCCAGGTGAAATATTGCAAGTTACTGACTTCGTTTCTGATGACAGCATAGGTGGTACATGAGGACAGGTCTGATGGTCTGATCTCTTAGCCCATAGACTAGAGAACTCAGGCATCTGGGTAAGATAATAAAGCACAAATAAAATACATTCTGAACCCATAAAAATATTGTCATTGTTATGGTTCTTGAAAGGGCAGCGAGCAAAGGGTTATAAATAGTAGAGGAGAGACTCAGGCACAGCTGCATCATATTCAGCAGTAGAGTGTTTCGAGCTTTACGTGCTAAAGCTTTGTTTGCAGAGGCCAACCTGGCAGCTAATATCACACCGATATAAGAAAAAACGACTGCCACACCAGCTGATACAAACACTAAACATGTGAAAGCGGTGTCATATTGATCAGACCTTGTCCCGAGTAACAGAGCTATTTTAGAACAACTGTCTTTGATCTGCAGGTTTTTCAACACTTCAAATGGGAAAAAAAAGATGACTCGAGTGAGATTATTTAGTGAACTGATAATCCAAATCACAACGATAGCAGCCCCTGTGTTTCTGATGGTGATGATGGTAGGATACCTCAGTGGGTAGCACACAGCTACATATCTCTCCAGAGGCATCACCGAAAGGGTGAGAGGGGAGATCCCAGTGGTGAGATTGGCCAACAAGCTGAGACATACACATACAGGATACGGCAATTTTACTCTAAAAATAGAGAGCAGGAAAAGAACTTGACTCTGTGCCAGCTGCACAGTGTCTGCAAAAAGGAGGTTATACAGAAGAATGTAACGGGGAGTGTCACGAAACACTGGCTTACTCCTCAGTGTGAACAACATGGTCCCATTAAGGAAGAGAAAAGTAAAAGATGGAACTGTTGACAGAGTGGAAACAATAATTACCCTCAGTAGGTCCTGATACTGCACTTCAAAAGACATGTTAGTGTAAGACTGAGATACATTTGACATTGCAGAAAATTTATGACATGTAAAACAAATCTGTTGAAGTCAATGTAGCACAGAATCCCAATAATTGCTGTATTCATAAAGGAGAAAAAAACATTAAAATATCTCACAAAAGCCTGGTGGTTGATAAAAATCCCAGTCCCACAAAAAGATTTTACTGTTCCTTCTACTGGCAGTCATCAGCTCAGGATCTGTGTTTGCCCACTGTTGGCAGAGCTCTTCTACAGAGTTGGCCTGACATTGCATACAATTTATTAGTTCTGTCCTCGCAACCTTACAGTGTCATGTGACACTCAGTTGCAGTGTCACATGACACTGATCACTAATGAGCAATGTAAACATCCTTCTTTGTTTTTGCCCATCCCGTTTGGTTCTTTAGCCATCAGAATTTCTGTCTGAAGGCCAAGGAAGATGCCCAACAGATTTACTTTGGCAAGTGGATCATCACAGCCTTGGTCCATTTGATTGTACTTTGTTATTATTATTTGTTTATTTTATTTTCAGTTCTTACCACCTTACCACTGTTCTTAGTTTTTACCACCAAGCCATACGACACCTCAACCACAACACTTAAACACACACAACACAGCACTCAGAAGCTACCCTGCAGCTTCACAAGTACTCTGTTTAATCTGCACTGGTCACTTCACTTTGTCATTGATATTTATATTTAAGAAGGGGGACCGGAGGGTGTGTTCCAACTACAGGGGGATCACACTCCTCAGCCTCCCTGGGAAAGTCTATGCCAGGGTGCTGGAAAGGAGAGTTCGTCCGCTAGTCGAACCTCGGATACAGGAAGAACAACGCGGTTTTCGTCCTGGTCGCGGAACACTGGACCAGCTCTTTATCCTCTCGAGGATACTTGAGGGTGCATGGGAGTTTGCCCAAACAGTCTACATGTGTTTTGTGGACTTGGAGAAGGCATTCGACCGTGTCCCTCAGGGTGTCCTGTGGGAGGTGTTGCGGGAGTATGGGGTGTCTGGCCCATTGCTACTGGCCATTCGATCCCTATACAACCGTTGCAAGAGCTTGGTTCGCATTGCCGGCAATAAGTCAGACTCGTTCCCGGTGGGTGATGGGCTCCGCCAGGGCTGCCCTTTGTCTCCGGTTCTGTTCATAATTTTTATGGACAGGATTTGTAGGCGCAGCCAAGTGGCGGAGGGCTTTCGCTTTGGTGGCCTCAGAATCTCATCTCTGATTTTTGCGGATGATGTGGTTCTGTTGGCTTCATCGGGTGAGGGCCTCCAGCTCGCACTGGAACGGTTCGCAGCCGAGTGTGAAGCAGCCACATTAATCTCATCAGATTTGTGGTTTTGTTTAAATCAACTGCAGAAAATCAGTTTTCATGTCATTTTCAAATACTGCGCAAATATTTTTTTGACCATAGTTAACAACAATTGCATGTATGTGTCAGGATCTGGAGACTCGACTGGAAAATTCCATCAGGCACCTGAGTTCCTTGGTCTCCACCCCAGGGCGGAGTCATCATCCCTGCTGCAGTCCTGCACACCTGAGACTGATTCGGGGCAAACAGGTTGAGGATTTAAGGACCCCTCAGACTCTCCTTCACCTACAGTTCATCAACGACCTCTCGTTGGTATTGACTCTACGGCTTTTTACGCTCGTGCCACTTTTTCCTTGTTAACTTTGGTTTCATGCGCTTCAGATTCCCTGGACCTTCTTTGCTATCACCCTCAACCTCAGCTCTCCGTGGATCATCTTCATATTCAGGAATAATACAAGGACCCTCACCTGCCTGCTCTCCAGCCTCACTGACCACCTTGGACACAGCGGAACTCAGGTCTGCCAGCCTCTCCACTACTCCCCTGGACTATCGCTGCCTCTCCCTCAAAGCGAGGTTCACGCCGGTCACCAACGCAACCGCTCCGTTCCCGTCGAAACCTGCTAGACCCCCGTTCACCTCCACTGTCACACGGTTACATCATTAGCGACACCCTGCCTCATATTCACTTGTTGACTAAATAATAAACACTGCAAAACGTTGAGCCGTCTCTGTTGTGGTTATCTGCAATCGAGTCCGATCTAGCTATCGGCCCGTGGCCACAGTGACATTATGTCAGCATGTCATTAGGAAAAGACCCGAAAGACTGTACTTTCAACTATCAGTTTTTATATCTGGTAAATATATACTTTTTAAATGTGTGTTTTTATTGAAAGCAATTTGTCACTCTGTGTTTTGAAAATTGATATAGTGTGAAAACTATTATAGACATTATTACAAATCAAGAACAACCTGCCGTAATAGCAATCAGCAGCAAGTAACAGTAAAAGGTGCATAACAAAGAGACAACAGATTAATTATTCATTAATAATACAACAATACATCTCTCACATAAAACTGCTGTGTGGGAAATTTCAAACAACAGAGCTTCACCGTTTGCCCAGGTTATCTGCAAGTAGAAGACCCACCGAGAAATCTTTCTGGTATAACAAATAGACATCAACTTGAAAAAACAACAGGAGAGTGGAAAATGCCCCCAAACAAAAAGTTTTAATCATAACGATGACAATAAGCAGCCTGAATATTTTACATGTAATCATTAAGGTTGTATTTATGATGAGTATCTTCGTGAGCCTCTTGTAAAATTGTCTCAAAACTGGCTTCCACAGTGGCATAAACAAATAGAATTTATACAAAATATTTGACTGGAGACAGGAGGTGGAGTACAAAAATATTAAGGGTCACAGTGCTGTGGAAGACATCGTCCCTCGTCCCTGTACCAAAGACGCCACGTCCCAGTGGCCCCCAGGATTACAGGCCCGTGGCACTGACGTCCCACATCACGAAGACCCTGGAAAGGCTCATCGTGGACCAGCTGCGACCCATAGTAAGACCACATCTGGATCCCCTTCAATTTGCTTATCAGCCTCGTCTCGGAACTGAGGACGCCATCATCTACCTGCTCAATCGTGTCTACACCCATCTGGACCAGCCGGCGAGCACTGTGAGGGTCATGTTTTTTGACTTTTCCAGTGCTTTCAACACCATCAGGCCGACCCTCCTGGGTGATAAGTTAGCAGCGATGCAGGTGGATGCTTCTCTGGTGTCCTGGATTGTTGATTACCTGACAGGAAGACCACAATATGTACGTCTCCCACAGTGTGTGTCTGACAAGGTGATCAGCAACACAGGGGCACCACAGGGGACTGTCCTCTTCCCCTTCCTCTTCACCCTCTACACCACAGACTTCAGCCACTGCACAGAGACCTCCATCTTCAGAAGTTTTCTGATGACTCTGCGGTGGTTGGATGCATCAGCAGGGATGATGAGACAGAGTACCGGGCTGTGGTCGACTCCTTTGTCACGTGGTGTGAGCAGAATCATCTGCAGCTCAACGTGGCAAAGACCAAGGAACTGATCGTGGACTTCAGGAAGACCAGGAAACACTTGACCCCTGTTTCAATCCAGGGGGTCAGTGTTGACATTGTGGAGGACTATAAATACCTTGGAGTACACATTGACAATAAACTGGACTGGGCTAAAAACACCACAGCACTTTACAGGAAGGGCCAGAGTCGTCTCTATTTTTTGAGGCGACTGAGGTCCTTCAACATCTGCCAGAAAATGCTGAGGATTTTCTATGAGTCTGTGGTGGCCAGTGCGATCCTCTATGCTGTTGCATGCTGGGGGAGCAGGCTGAGGGTCGCAGATGCCAACAGACTCAATAAACTGATCCGTAAGGCCAGCAATGTTGTGGGGATGGAGCTGGACTCCCTCAAGGTGGTGTCGGAGAGGCGGATGCTGTCCAAGATAAAGACAATGTTGGATAACACCTCCCACCCACTCCATGACATGCTGGTCAGTCACAGGAGCTCGTTCAGTGAGAGACTGAGATTACCCATGATGCACCACTGAACGACACAGGAAATCATTCCTGCCTGTGGCCATCTCCCTGTACAACGCATCCACTTAACACACTGTTTGCTGCTACAACTACACATGTTTCTTTTCCAAATATTTATTTATAAGTGACTTATGTATGTATGTATGTATATATATGTATATATTGTACTATTCTTAGTTAGCGTATTGTCTGTCTTGTCTTAATGTTGGTTTAAAATGGAGCACTGTAACAAAAAATAATTTCCCCCAGGCAGAGGCGGAGGCAGACATTTGATACACCTGGGGCTTAGCCCTAAAGGGTAGTATGCATGTGGGATTGGGGGGGGGGGGGGGGGGGGGGTGTTGTTTATAGGCTCTGTTTTGAGTTTTGTTCAAAAGAGAATGACTTCATATAGGGAAAAATATATATCACTGATCCAGAATTAAAACAGGACTACAACAGCTCAAAATCAGGACTACTTAGGACTTAACCAAGACAGACCCAGAATCAGAACTAGATGATAGTAGCACTAAAAATCATCATAGACCTGCACTACACCTGCTCTTGTTCCTCTCTCCCTCTCTGTTCCTCTCTCTCCCTCTCTGTTCCTCTCTCTCCCTCTCTGTTCCTCTCTCTCTCTCTCTCTCTCTCTCAAACACCAACACCATCAAATCTACAGTTGAAACCAGATGTTTAAATACTCTTCAGATAAAAACACTTTTTTAATTGTAACATCAAATCAGACTAAATCTTTATTTTTTTTAGATTGATAAATATAAAAACATATTTGTTAACTTTAAGAGTAAAGAGAGAAACTGTCTGTATTTCTTAATTGTAAATGGCACCAAATTGTATTCAAACTGAGCCACACTTATGGAGCTCCACAGTTCTTTTCCTGGTGTTTTGGTTGACATCTCTTGATGTTCCCATGTCACAGAAACAGGCTCTGTGTTTTGCCTTATATGCATCCACAGCTGTGCCACCAATTTACTCACATGGACTCTACTAACCTATCAGAAGCTTCTTCAGCTCAGAATGGAATCGTCTGCAGTTTTCTTATTAATGAACAATAAACTTAGTGTACATGTAACCCTAAATTTGATGAAAGTGATAAAAATAGAAGCTCTGTCTCTCTTTATTCTGACATTTAACTCATTCAAAAGATATTTCAATATTTATTTATCCAAAACAAAACAAGTTTACTCTAAATTGATGTTGTACAGTAAAAACATGTTCTTGTGTTTTCCATAAAGTGTAAATATCTGGTTTCAACTGTGAATGTACTGCTGTGTTGAAGTTCCTCTTGTTTTGCATAGAAATATACTGAACAACATACAAAGCATAATATATAAAATAACATCTACCTGAGTTTTTTCTTTGAAAGAAGCTCCTTATGTCCATTCTTGTATATCAGTGCATTACTGAAACCGATTTATTTAGCCGTGGAGGGAAACAACTGAAAATATGAAATAAACACACATGTAAGCTAAGACTCTCTAAAGAAACAGCATTGTTGTTGTTCCGCTTTTCATTCCTTTTCATTCATTTGTTGATTCACTCGAAGAGAAAGTAACGTAAAATTGGTCAAGTGATCAGTTTGATATCAATCTTTCGTGATTCACCGTCATATTTACATTATTTGTACAGTACGAATGATTTGCTTTGGTACCTGGTCGAACTTCAGTTCTCCTCTGTCTGCCTCCCTGCGCTTCTCCAACAGCGCACTCGCAGGCAGCAGCTGCCCCCGCCCCCTCGCTTAGTGCCTGAGCTCGGATCATACCAATATTAGGGGGGATTTACGCAGAGTCATAAATTCCCACAGTGTGCGCTATGTGCTTCGAATATTGTGTGTACTTTTTGTTTTATACAGTTGTCAGCCAGGCATCTAACTATGAAAAAATTACACTCCAAAAGACCCCGGGCTTCTGAAAAAACAACCCGGGCTTAAGCCCAGTAAGCCACCCCCCCGCTCCGCCACTGCCCCCAGGGATCAATAAAGTATTCTGATTCTGATTCTGATATCTTTTTCCCACCTTCTCTCAGCACGCCAACACACGCGACGTAGAGCGCGCGTAGTGTCGTTAAGCCAACACCAAGAGTAGGTTCTGGGGCGCTTCATCTTAATGGGGGCAACAGTATCAAGGATAGAAGAAAATAACGATAACAAGGTATTAGCACAGTCATCAACCAAGCGCAAAGAACAACAGTCGGGAGTGACAGATGCAGAATCCAAGAAAGACATAGAGAAGTTTGACATCGCTTCAACATTAATTACACGTAGCGGGCGAAAGGGAGCCACAGGATGTAGTTCATTAGTGCATAAGCCAGTATCAAAAATAACTGGGCAATGATCCGAGATCCCAGCAGCACTTATATCCTTGATACAAATGTCCAGACCACATGAGAAAACCAAGTCCAAAGTATGTCCTTTAACATGGGTTGGGTCATTAACCCACTGAGCCAGGTTAAAAGAGTCCGTTAAGGCAAGGAAGTCTTTAGCAAATGGGTCATCCTTACAGCAAGTGTGTATGTTAAAATCAACAACAATGAGAACACAACCATACTTAAAAAGAACGGAACCTAGGAGATCAGCAAAGTCTGTGGCAAAACATTTGCTATATTCAGGCGGTCGGTAAACCACCACGCAGAGTGTGGTCGTGGATGCAGTCATCTCCAATAACTGGACTTCAAACCTAGAGTAGGTAGGTGTCGGTAGCTGCCGAACTGCATGTGAATTTTAAAAACTGAAGCTACGCCGCTACCCCTACCAGTAAGCCTTGGTGAGCTAAAAGCGATACAGTCTGATGGGAGAAGTTCGGTAAAAGGGATGAACTCACCAGGACGAATCCAGGTTTCAGTCAGGAATAAAGCATCAATCCCATTAGTGGAGAGGAAGTCATTTAAGAGAAAGGTCTTATTGACCAGCAACCTGACATTAAGCAATGCCACCCGTATCCTAGGGGCTAAATCGCCACGGGTGGTGTGTCGTAGGACACTTAAGTTGCTTCGACAAATGCCACATCGGAGCGATGTTATCCAAATCCAAGCAGGAAAACATGCCACAGGAAGGGCAGTGTAGGCTGCGTGGTCAGCCGAGCAGATCCAACGGTGGGTGAAAAAAGATGGAGGAGGAAAAAAGATAAAATGTCCAGGCTGGCATGTGGGTAGCCTGTGCTCTGGCTTTAAAGTAGACCCTGAGGCGAACGCGACAGACACTCCTTCTACCGCATTTCCTGTAGCGTTTCTTGTGTAGATTGGGAAAAGGTAGGTGGAAGAAGCCGGTCGGTGGGTCCAGTCGGGCCGGGGTGGCGTCGCCCAGGTTCCATCAAGGATCAGCCCGAGAGGAATGGGAGAGTCTTAGATTTAAAAGTGTTTGCCTGTCGTATGTAATCAGTGCACAGCCATTAGATGAGCATACAACTGAAAGGATAAAAAAAATACAATGTCAAGGTCCATAAAAGAGTGTAGAGGGGGTAAAAAGCAGCGAAACAGATACAGCCGAGGACGGCAAGCCACGTACACTGGCTCCATCTTCGGCCGGGAGACATGTATAATGTAAACAGAGTTGGTTCTAGCACAGAACCCTGTGGAATTACTGAAGTCATTTCAGAAAGACCAACTGGAGAAAAAGAGTCCAAATGAATTCATTATACTGCAGTTTGTGGTGTCTTTTCAGGTTGTTGAATATCTTTGCTGCCTTGTGGTTTGGGTGAGACACACACCACTCTGGATATGATTACTTGCTGGTTAACATCAACTGGGCTAAATCTTGAGATATTGGATGACAGGCCATTTTGGGACATCCTCTTTACATTTTGCTGTACTAGACATGTGATTTTTGTTGTATACCTGTCTTCTAATTTTTTGTTACATCATCATTGTTACATTTTTTTGTCATCAAGAGTAGTCAAGGAAACTGACAGCTACAGAGAACAGTGAACAGCTTCTTTCTGCATTTTTAGTTGTAGAAAGTCAGGGCTTAGAGATGGCGCCATTTTGCGCTCATGGCACAACTGTAAAGCTACCAAGACAAGGCCGTCCACCTAAACTCACAGGCCGAACAAGGAGAGCGCTGATCAGAAATGCAGCCAGGAGGCCCATGGTGACTCTGGACGAGATCTACAGCTCAGGTGGGGGAATCTGTCCATAGGACAACTATTAGTCGTGCACTGCACAAAGTTGGCCTTCATGGAAGAGTGGCAAGAAGAAAGCCATTGTTAACAGAAAACCATAAGAAGTCCCGTTTGCAGTTTGCCACAAGCCATGTGGGGACACAGCAAACATGTGGAAGAAGCTGCTCTGGTCAGATGAGACCAAAATGGAACTTTTTGGCCAAAATGCAAAACACTATGTGTTGTGGAAAACTAACACTGCTCATCACTCTGAACCATCCCCACTGTCAGATATGGTGGTGGCAGCATCATGCTCTGGGGGGGCTTCTCTTCAGCAGGGACGGGGAAGCTGGTCAGAGTTGATGGGAAGATGGATGAAGCCAAATACAGAGCAATCTTGGAAGAAAACCTCTTGGAGTCTGCAAAAGACTTGAGACTGGGGCGGAGGTTCACCTTCCAGCAGGACAACGACCCTAAACATAAAGCCAGGGCAACAATGGGATGGTTTAAAACAAAACATATCCATGTGTTAGAACGGCCCAGTCAAAGTCCAGATCTAAATCCAATCCAGAATCTGTGGCAAGATCTGAAAACTGCTGTTCACAAATGCTGTCCATCTAATCTGACTGAGCTGGAGCTGTTTCAAAGAAGAATGAGCAAAGATTTCAGTCTGTAGATGTGCAAAGCTGGTAGAGACAGACCCTAAAAGACTGGCAGCTGGAACTGCAGCTGGTTCTACAAAGTATCGACTCAGGGGGCTGAATAATTACGCACACCCCACTTTGCAGTTATTTATTTGTAAAAAAAAAAATCATGTATGGAATCATGTATGATTTTGGTTCCACTTCTCACGTGTGCACCACTTTGTGCTGGTCTTTCACCTGGAATTCCAATAACATTGATTCATGTTTGTGGCTGTAATGTGACAAAATGTGGGAAAGTTCAAGGGGGCCGAATACTTTTGCAAGCCACTGTATATTAGTTGTCCAGAATGTACACAACAGACATAATTTAGAAAGCAGCTTCATTGCCTTGCTTTTATTACTATTATACAATAATAAGAAAAGACTTACAGTATAGTATAAAGCAGAAATATGATGTCAGCTTGGTTGTCTTCAACATTAGCTTTGTTTATACACTAGAGTCTGCTTTTCTTTAGAACAACATATACAGTATTATTCCAAATTACATTAATTTAATGTTTGAGCAATTTTATACTGTTGGGCAGTTTTACTCGACAGCACAGATGGTACATGAGGATGCCTCTGATCATTTGGTCTCTAATGCCATAGATAAGTGGGCTCAAACATCTGGGGGAAAGGATCATAGACACATAAAGTATACTGTAGATGCGTAAAAATGTTACTCTGTCAAGGACTTTTGAGATCTCTGTAACCAAAGGGTCATGAATAGTTGAGGACAGACTGAGGCCTAACTGTATCAGGTGCAGCAGTAGTGTGCTACGAACCTTACGGGCTGAAGCTTTATCTGTGGAGGCTGACGTGGCTGCTATCATAACACCAATATAGGAGCAAGTAACTGCAACACCAGCAGATACAAAAATAACCCAAGTGTAAGCTTTGTCATAATGATCAGACATGGGGCCAAGCAACAAAGGGGTGTTAGAGCAAAAGTCTTTCATTTGGAGACTCTCTAAGTCTTCAAATTGAAAATTTAACAGCAAAATCAGTCGAATAAAAACATTTAGTGAACTGACGGCCCAAACTATGATGATCGCTAGTGCTGTGTTCCTGATGGTGATGATGCTAGCATGCCTTAGAGGATAGCACACAGCTACATATCTCTCCAGAGACATCACCACCAGTGTGAGAGGAGAGATCCCAGTTGTGAGATTGGCAAGCATGACAAGAATGCCACAAACAGGATATGTCAGTCTGATTCTACAAGCAGCTAGTAAGTACAATAACTGACTCAGGACCATCTGTATGGTGTCTGCAAAAAGTAAATTATAAAGAAGAACATAACAGGCTGTCTCACGAAACACTGCTTTACTCCTCAAGATGTGTAGCATGGTCCCATTGATGAAGAGCAACACACAGCAGGATGCTGTAATTGGAGCAGAAAATAACAAGACTTCCAGTATCCCTCGGTACTGCAGTCCAACAGTGAAGTTAGTCTTAGATGGAGTGATGTTGGACATGTTAGACACACATTTACATGACTGTCCAAAAGATCTGACCAAGGATTTTATCTAGATATGTAGTCATTCTCAACTAAAAGTCAGTTAACACAGAAAAAAGTTTTTTTGTTGCAGCTATAACCCAAAGAAACAATAAGTTTTAAGTTCACATTCCAAAGAGAAAAGTTCTGCTTTGTCAGTGGTTAGCAGGTAACAAGCAGTGCTTGGTTCCATCTGCTCAGGAGTCTTCTGCAGGATTTACTCACGTCCACATGCATTTTATGAACTCAGTCCTCGCACACCATTCACATGACAGCATCACATGTAAGTGTAGTAAGCCAATTAGACGGCAGTGAGTAATGTAATCCTTTTTCCAAAACTGTGATCTATCCTTTTCTCAATAGATATGATGACATTAAAAGACCTCAATTACCACCAATGCCTGTTACAAAAGCTACTCTCTATAACCGATAAAATAAATAAAATGTTGGCTGTAAACACAATCTCATCAGTCTCGATCTTACAGTATAAGTTTCTGATACTTCACAGAGTTGAGATGGTGATTCAAATGATAGTTGAGAGTCCAGGGTTCCTAGCATTACTGCAAACTGTGAAGAACGTGAGTATACATGACATTACTATTAGATGTTTTTTTTTCTTTTATAAGTGTAGACATTCACTTTAAATTCAAAATAAATGCCATATGCAGTTTGTCATGGTCCGGGTGTGTGCCAGTGTGTCTCCCTCCGAGCCGGCGTCTCCACCCCGGGGAGGGGCCTCAGTGTTTTTGCTGATCGCTTACACCTGTGGGTAATTTAGCCGGGGACTCTTAAGGCCAGCGTACTCAATCTCTCTTCGCCAGATTCTCTGCTAACATCAGTCAGTGCAGGCCACCACCATCATTCCCTATGTATTTTGTGAATCACCTTGCCTCACTGTATGTTTGTCTTTTGTGCGCCTCTCTCTCAGCTACACCCAACTGTCAACCCCTGTCGAAGAGCACCTATTTGGATGCTGGACCATCTGGCAGTCCCACAGGCTACACCCGAATTACCTACCTGCCTCTCTGCCTCCACGCCAGGAGTTTTTTGGATTTCACACCCGGACTACTCACCCCTCTACGTCATCTTCAACCTCCTTTGGCAAGTACGCAGTACGAAGAAGGATTCTGAACCAGCAACATATTCATATGTCTCCTTATCCGTATCTGAACATCTGCACTCTGTTACAGTGACCCCGACCTTTTCCTGGATCGAATGTGACTTGCTTTCCAGTCCAATCCCCGGAATAGCTGTCCTCTCTGACCCGGACCAGATCATTACTTAGTTTCAGTGGTGGAACGTCGTACTTGTCCACTCTCACCTTTTTGTTTATGAATATTTTTGGAAACATTAAACATTATTTTTAAAATCTACTTACGAGCTGTTCGGCGTCCTGCGTTTGAGTCCTGTCACTCGTCCAAAATGGTCTCGGCCGTAACAGCCTGTTTTATTTATTTATTGCGTGATTTGTTACATTTTATGGAATTTGTAGATTCATGCACAACAGCTGGAAGTTATAGTACAGTATTCACGGTGTTTCACTTGTTCCACATTGTATCATGTTACCACCTTATCCCAAAGAGGATTAAATTCATTTTTTTCCACCTCAAAATTCAATACACAATGCCCCATGAAAGTAAAGTGAAAAAATTGAAATGACCTATTTCTCAATTAAACAGGATACTGTTCATCAGCTTTGGGTCATTTTTAGGGCCTTGGAATACTTGAGGAACAACAAGTAGGCCTGCAGAGCGAGAGCGAAGTGCTCTAATAGGGTGATATGGTACTAGAAGGTCATTAAGACAAGATAGGGCCTGATTATTTAAGACCTTGTATGTGAGGAGCAGGATTTTGAAGAAATCTGCTCTCTTTCTAGTCCCTGTCAGGACTCTTGCTGCAGCATTTTGGATTAACTGAAGGCTTTTCAGGGAGTTTTTAGGACTTCCTGATAATAATAATAATAATACATTTAGTGTCCTCATTTTCCCCTGACTTATAGGTTCTGTCACTAGTTAGCTGATGCTCTGTGCTGGCAAAAGGTGACACTAAATATGCTCTAAAACTTTAATATTAAATTCAGCTTCACAGACAGTGTTACACCTGAGACAGTTTGAATTGACCAATTTTTAATTCCTTACTTTAGTCCAAAATATAAACCTTTCAAGAATAAAGTAAGTTAAAAATGTAATGGAGTAAGTAAAGTAAGCTAATAAGTTTTAAACTCTGGATGCCACATTTTCCAAAATCTGTTTTATGCAGTCCCAAAAGGTGGATTCTGTTGATCTGAATGTAGCGTTTACGTCGACATCAATGGAATCCACCTTTTCGGACTTGCTTACATGGATGATTGAGCATGGATCAAGATATTTTATGCAGTGTTGCTGTGTCATTTGTTAGGTTACATGTTCAGGTTTTATTCTAAAGGGTTATAAACACCAATATTAACAAAAGAAAGGAACAAGTATGGAGAGTAAGAGTTGTGATTAAAACTTTGATTCCTACTAAACTTTCCAAATAATTATGTTGTTTTTTCCTTCTGTAAACTTTGTTTTGAGCTTGATGAAATACTCAGAGGTATAAAAGTCCCCTGATTAGTCATTTAAGCACATTAATTATTTAATTGCTTTTTTAAGGTTGGCAGTAAATAATGATGTAATAACGCCTCCTGTTGGCATCATTAAGCTTAATGAAGTGAGTGTTGTGTGTATCCCTGTAGGGACAAAGTGTAAGTTTAACAAGCACAAACAAGTACGAATGGAGAAAACTTTAGTCTTCACTGCTTTTCCTGAAGACTTTGACTACATCTTAAAGATCTGGACTTGTTAACAATAATAAATAATTTGAAGTAAATAAATAAATGTTAAAGATCTTAATTTATAATACAGTTTGCAAAAAAATGAAAAGCTTGGATTCTTACAGTATATTTTATTATTAAGTAATGTATAGCAGCGGTCCCCAACCCCCGGGGCTTGGACCGGTACCGGTCCGCGAGTCGTTTGGTACCGGGGCGCGAGAGTTGAGGCTCAGGTGTGAAATGTATAGTTTTCAGGGTTTTTATCGGTTTTCAGCGTTATTTTGTTATCGTTTTTATCGTTTACTCGGTTTTCCTGGGTCTTTTCACGCGTGTTATGAATAAATTTTCTTTTTTTCGGTACCGGTACTGGTTTTATTTATTTATTTTTTGTATTTTTTTTTTTTTTTTTTTTTTGGTGTCCCGTTTGGATCTTTAGCCATCAGAATTGTTGTCTTGAGGCCAAGAAAGATGCCAAGCGGATTTATTTTACCAAGTGGATCATCATGGCCTTGCCATATTGGTCCACTTGATTGACCTTTATTATAATTATGAATTTATTTTATTTTCAGTTGCTACAAACGGGACAGACATGACTGTGGGATAGGACAGGGAGAAAGAATGAAAGAAAGAGGGGGAGAGAAAGAAAACCAGAGGGGAGAAGAGACGGTGAGAAGGGGGGAAGAAAGAAAAAAAAGAAGAAAAAAAAAGAAAGACAAACAAAACACCTGGATCACCTGTATGGAGAAAAAAAACAGAAGAGACAGCAAACAACAAAGAGCAACATAATAAAAAAGCAGCACCATCACAATAAACTAGCTAGCAGTAGATATCAGTAGATACTAAATAATAAACGATATTGTGCAGCACGCAAGATAGACAGCGCACAGTGTGCTTTGAGGCAGCAGCCAAGAAAGCTGTAGTCCGCGTCTGTGAATACCCGTGCATACCTGTGTGGATCAGCATGCTTGCATTCCAAAGGTTTCTCCATGTAATGATCTGCTAGGGAGTGTGGGGAGCCATCGCCGGGTCTCTCAGGGTATGAAGCAGGTATGGAGGAGATCCAGGCCCCAGATATCCTGCTGAGTAACATTACAGACACTGAGATTCATCCTATAGCTGTCAGCGATCATGCTCCTGTGCCTTTAACACTAATAAAGATGAATAATACTACACCAAGAAAAAACTGGAGATTTAATACATCGCTGCTCAAAGACGAAGAGTTTATCAAATACTTTAAAAAAAGAATGGACTCTATATTTAGGCTTTAATGACATTGCTGGAACATCAGCATCTGTCCTCTGGGAAGCAGGGAAAGCCATGATGAGAGGTAAAATAATTTGTTTCTCATCACATAACAAGAAAGAAGAAAACAAAAAAATTCAGAAACTAGAGAAAAACATCAAATCCTTAGAAAAAGTGTGTCACACCAAGATCAAGAAATATTAAACAAAATACGCAAGACAAAACTAGAATTAAATGAAATTATTAATAAAAAGACTAAATTCTTAGTACAAAGACTTCGCCTGCAAAATTATGAACATGGTAACAAATCCGGACAATTTCTTGCAAACCAGCTAAAAATCAATAAAGACAAAACAACTATATGTGCTGTTAAAGATTTATCTGGGAATACAATATATGATCCTAAAAAAATAAACAAAATTTTTAGGGATTTCTATGAAACTTTATATACACCACAAATAAACCCATCTAAAAACGAAATTGATCAATTTCTCGATAACATAACTCTTCCAAAATTATTAGACACCCAAGCAATGGCACTGGATTCGCCACTGACGCCAGGTGAACTCCAGGAAGCTCTGATAAGTATGCTCAATAATAAGGCTCCAGGTCCAGACGGCTTTCCTGCAGAATTTTACAAAGAATTCTGGACGATTCTGGCACCAGTTTTTCACAGAATGTTGGCGGAAATCAAAGAAATTGGCAGACTACCACCAAATATGAACTCTGCAAATATCAGTATCTTACAAAAACCAGGCAAAGACCCTCTATTTCCTTCAAGCTATCGTCCAATATCCCTTATAAATGTAGACCTTAAAATAATCTGCAAAGCTCTCTCAAAGAGATTAGAGAAAATAACCCCCCTCTTAATTCATCCTGACCAAACTGGTTTTATAAAAGGTCGGCACTCATCAACAAACACACACAGATTACTTAATTTAATAGACTACTCATGCAGTAAAAACACTGAAACCATAATATTATCTCTAGATGCAGAAAAAGCATTTGACAGAGTAAACTGGAAATTTCTATTTGCAACTTTACATAAATTTGGTTTTGGACCCTCTTTCATAAACTGGTTAAAAATATTATATAACTCCCCAACAGCTTGTGTCAGAACAAATGACCAAACATCCTCCAGCTTCTCTCTTCTGAGGGGCACCAGACAGGGATGCCCACTCTCCCCTTCACTGTTTGCAATTTTTATTGAGCCACTAGCAGCAGAAATTAGACAGGCTACAGCAATTAAGGGCATAAAATGTAAGAATATAGAACAGAAAATCAGCCTTTATGCAGATGATGTGTTACTTTTTCTCCAAAACTCACAAACCAATATCTCTGGGGTAATTGCATTGATAAATTCCTTCTCAGATTATTCAATTAACTGGTCGAAATCAACAGTTCTTCCGATTAATTGCTCCTTCCATAATTCTTCTCCTTCCCCACTGCAATGTGGAAATATAAAATATTTAGGTATTAATGTCTCTCCTAAACTTTCAGAATTAACTAAATTAAACCACATCCCACTAGAGATGAACTGAAGCCTGTTGGCTAAAAAATAGTGATTAAAGTTAGGCAGATCTAATCCTCCTTTATCCTTGGTCCTTTGTAGTGTTTTTAAGCTGATACGTGGGGGTTTATCTTTCCAAAGGAATTTAGAAATATACGAGTCTAGAGATCGGAACCAATCTTGTGATGGCTTATTTGGGATCATTGAAAATAAATAGTTTATTTTTGGCAAGACCATCATTTTTATAGTGGCGACCCTTCCCATGAGTGATATGGGTAAAGATTTCCATCTAGCCAGGTCGCCTTCTACTGTATTTAGTCAGCCACCGATTGTACAAGTTCCCCCACTTAAAATGATGACAGAGGTCAGTAATTTGCACCAGAGGTACACTTCAACTGTGAGAGACAGAATGTGAAAAAATAATCCATGAATTCACATGGTAGGATTTGTAAAGAATTTATTCGTAAATTAGGGTGGAAAATAAGTATTTGGTCACCTCAAACAAGGAAAATCTCTGGCTCTCACAGACCTGTAACGTCTTCTGTAAGAAGCTTTTCTGTCCCCCACTCGTTACCTGTATGAATGGCACCTGTTTGAACTCATCATCTGTATAAAAGACACCTGTCCACAGCCTCAAACAGTCAGACTCCAAACTCCGCCATGGCCAAGACCAAAGAGCTTTCGAAGGACACCAGGAAAAGTATTGTAGACCTGCACCAGACTGGGAAGAGTGAATCTACAATAGGCAAGCAGCTTGGTGTGAAAAAATCAACTGTGGGAGCAATCATCAGAAAATGGAAGACATACAAGACCACTGATAATCTCCCTCGATCTGGGGCTCCACGCAAGATCTCATCCCGTGGGGTCAAAATGATCATGAGAACGGTGAGCAAAGATCCCAGAACCACACGGGGGGACCTGGTGAATGACCTGCAGAGAGCTGGGACCAAAGTAACAAAGGTCACCATCAGTAACACACTACAACGGCAGGGAATCAAATCCCGCAGTGCCAGACGTGTTCCGCTGCTGAAGCCAGTGCATGTCCAGGCCCGTCTGAAGTTTGCCAGAGAGCACATGGATGATACAGCAGAGGATTGGGAGAATGTCATGTGGTCAGATGAAACCAAAGTAGAACTTTTTGGTATAAACTCAACTCGTCGTGTTTGGAGGAAGAAGAATACTGAGTTGCATCCCAAGAACACCATACCTACTGTGAAGCATGGGGGTGGAAACATCATGCTATGGGGCTGTTTTTCTGCCAAGGGGACAGGACGACTGATCCGTGTTAAGGACAGAATGAATGGGGCCATGTATTGTGAGATTTTGAGCCAAAACCTCCTTCCATCAGTGAGAACTTTGAAGATGAAACGAGGCTGGGTCTTCCAACATGACAATGATCCAAAACACACCGCCCGGGCAACAAAGGAGTGGCTCCGTAAGAAGCATTTGAAAGTACCATACCTGCTTGATACCATAGAGGACAGGGCTGTGGCTCCCCACACTCCCTAGCAGATCTTTACATGGAGAAACCTTTGGAATGCAAGCATGCTGATCCACACAGGTGTACACATGGGTATTCACAGACGCGGACTACAGCTTTCTTGGCTGCTGCCTCAAAGCACATTGTGCGCTGTCTATCTTGCGTGTTGCACAATATCGTTTATTATTTAGTAACTATTGATATCTATGGCTAGCTAGTTTATTGTGATGGTGCTTTTTTTTTTCTATTATTATGTTGCTCTTTGTTGTTTGCTGTCTCCTCTGTTTGTTTGTTTTTCTCCATACAGGTGACCCAGGAGTTTTGTTTTTTGTTTTTTTTTTTTTTTTTTTTTTTTTTTTTGTTTGTTTTTCTCTCTTCCCCCCCTTCTCACCGTCTCTTCTCCCCTTTGGTTTTCTTTCTTTCTCTCCCCCTCTTTCTTTCATTCTTTCCCCCTGTCCTATCCCACAGTTATGTCTGTCCCGTTTGTAGCAACTGAAAATAAATTAAATTCATAATTATAATAAAGGTCAATCAAATGGACCAATATGGCAAGGCCATGATGATCCACTTGGTAAAATAAATCCGCTTGACATCTTTCTTGGCCTCAAGACAACAATTCTGATGGCTATAGATCCAAACGGAACAAAAAGAAAACAGAAAAAAAAAAGAAGCATTTGAAAGTCCTGGAGTGGCCTAGCCAGTCTCCAGACCTCAACCCCATAGAAAATCTGTGGCGGGAGTTGAAAGTCCGTGTTGCTCGGCAACAGCCCCAAAACATCACTGCTCTCGAGAAGATCTGCATGGAGGAATGGGCCAAAATACCAGCTACTGTGTGTGCAAACCTGGTAAAGACCTATAGTAAACGTTTGACCTCTGTTATTGCCAACAAAGGTTATGTTACAAAGTATTGGGTTGTATTTTTGTTATTGACCAAATACTTATTTTCCCCCCTGATTTACGAATAAATTCTTTACAAATCCTACCATGTGGATTCATGGATTTTTTTTTTCACATTCTGTCTCTCACAGTTGAAGTGTACCTCTGGTGCAAATTACTGACCTCTGTCATCATTTTAGGTGGGGGAACTTGCACAATCGGTGGCTGACTAAATACTTTTTTGCCCCACTGTATATGCATGTATATATGGTGCTATTCTTAGTTGTGTATTGTCTGTCTTTTTTTACTGTTTGTTTATAATGGAGCACTGTAATGATAAAGAATTTCCCCTAGGGATCAATAAAGTATTCTGATTCGGTAAGCGCCTCAAGCAGACTTGGAAAATGTGGTAAAAAATGGCTACAGCTATCTATGCTTCGTTGAACAATAATACCTATCGGTCATTTGTTGTTTGAAAAAATGAAAACTGTTGCTTTAAATCACGAGACTAAAATATGCAGACCAACAAAGGCCTCCATGCAAACTAAACATGTCATCCCTTGTCTTCTGCCACTGGGCATTTCAATCGACAGCACAGATGATATATGAGGACAGGTCTGATAGTCTGATCTCTTAGTCCATAAATGAGAGAAGTCAGACACCTGGGTACGATAATAAAGAGAAGATAAAAAACATTCTGAATGCGAACAAGTACTATCCTTGTAACAATCATTAAAAGAGGCACGAGTAATGGGTAGTAAATAGTTGAGGAGAGGCTGAGGAACAGCTGCATCAGATTCAAGAGCAGTGTGTTACGAGCTTTAAAGGCCAAGGCTTTGTCTGTGGAGGCTGACCTGGCTGCTACAATCACACCAATGTAAGAGAAAATGACTGCCACACCAGCAGCCACAACCACAATACAAGTGAAAGCTTTGTCAAAACGATCAGACTTTGTCCCGAGCAGAATAGCGATGTCACCACAAAAGCCTTTCACCTCTAAATCACCCAACTCTTCAAATAGTGATAAAAACAACAGAGTGCGAATAATAATGTTTAAAAAACTGATGGCCCAAATCACAGTGATAGCTGCCCCTGTGTTTCTGATGGTGATGATGGTTGCATGTCTCAGTGGGTAGCACACAGCAACATATCTCTCAAGAGGCGTCACAACCAGCGTGAGAGGAGATATCACAGATGTGAGATGAGTGAAGTTGACAAGAAAAGTACATACAGGATATGACACTGTTATTCTAAGAACTGCAAGAAGAAAATGAATCTGACTCTGTGCCAGCTGCACAGTGTCCGCAAAAAGCAGGTTATACAGAAGAATATAACGGCAGGTCTCACGAAACACAGGTTTACTCCTCAGAGTGAACAACATGATGCCATTGATGAAAAGAAACACACAGGTCGGAAGTGTTGTCAGAGTAGAAATCATGACTCGTTCTGCTAACCCTGGAGACTGGACTGTGATGTTAGTGAGAGTCTGTGATGTGCTTGTCATTGAAGAGAAAATGTAAGACCTGAAATATTAAGCTGTTAAAATCACTGAAATACAAAAGTATAATGCCCAATATTTACAAGAAACACAAAACAAAATGCAAGTACAGTAAACAAGTACTATCCTTGTAACAATCATTAAAAGAGGCACGAGTAATGGGTAGTAAATAGTTGAGAAGAGGCTGAGGAACAGCTGCATCAGATTCAAGAGCAGTGTGTTACGAGCTTTAAAGGCCAAGGCTTTGTCTGTGGAGGCTGACCTGGCAGCTACAATCACACCAATGTAAGAGAAAATGACTGCAGAATGCAAGTACAGTAAATCTGTGCAGTGTTAGCATCCTATTGTTAGTATTTGTTGTGATGTGGGCAGAGCTGTTCTGCAGTGTTTTCTTGAATTCACTTACAATTTATAATGTTTGTCCTTGAAGCCTCTTCACAAGATGCAACACGTCAGCAAATTTACCAGCTCATTAAGCGCTGATGTAATCCTTCTTCTCACATGTAGTGTAAGGTAATAATGCATACGGCTTTAAATTTTTGTTAGGGTGGTTCTGAATTACCTAACTACCACTTTTCAAAACCCCAGATCCTAAAATTTTGGAGTTAATTGCTGATAAGTTTGGTTGTTTGTGGTGATTTGATGTTTGCTGTGTATTGTGTTTGGGAGGCCACATTGTTTAGGAAGATTAAGTGGAGGCAGTCATATTTAACAGTCATGTTTTTCTATAAAATTCTGTTTGTAAGTTTATTGGAGCTAGTATTGATGAGCTGTGTTGTGTAAACTTTGGAGAGCATGAGCAGGCTTGATTATTGAATATGCTTAAGCTACATGAAAAGTGGCTGCGCAGAAGACGGCGGCGACTCACAGACGAGGCAGGACCAGACGAGGCAGGACCAGACGGAGGCGCCTCGGACCCTCCAGCAGAGACGAGGAACAGCTGGAGTGGTTCTCCTGAACCCCCATATACAGGGTGTGAAGCAGCCAGAGACGTAGTACACACAGGGTCTAGGACAACTGGCTGAAAAGCATGGAACACAGAGTTAAACTGACATGACTGGGGGACAGAAAAGTTAACCTGTGCAACCAGCTCTGCAGTGCTCAAACCAAATTCTTTTGCCAGTTTATGTATAGCAGACAAAACCTTGTTGCTCCTAACTTTAGCAGGCATCAAATGCACAGTTTGAAAGAGTCCACGAGGAAAAACAGAAACAGTTTCTGAACAGACAGACTCTGGGCTTGTACTCTTCAACCCATGCATGGTTATGGAAGCTGGAGTCTTAACACAGGCAGCCTCAGCATATACTGGCTGGGGGGCTGCACCATCCACAGGTACAGCAACATCAACAATACTCTCCAGTGGTGTGAGCTGAACAACTTTAATAGGATCTGACTGGGAAATTAAACAGTTCATGGGAACAGGATGCTAGCAGGCTTGGACCCAGGAGCTACATAGTCCACAGATGTAAAAACATGAAAGTCACTTCGAAAATCAGAAGTGATAATTTCGCTAGCTTGTTGGTCAGCTTCACACACACCAAAATCATAGACATCTGTATAGTGCTCAGAAACATTTAGGTCACAGAAAACACTGGGTTCAGCGACAATATCCTGACTCACGCTGTCTAGCTCGGAAATGCAATGTTTCTGAATATTCCCGTTTGACATGGAAACAAAACTGTCCTTAGAAGGAAAGCACAGTATCTGCCAGCAGGGAAATACTAACTGGCTCAGTGTTAACTGGCTCAAGCAAAACGCTAGGTGTATACTAGTGATGGGTCCAACACTGACACACCAACGCATGTATCAAGCTTCTGGCAGTCCTGAATTTTATAATAAAGGACTGTCAACCCCTTAGTATTGTGGAGAGAAACATTCCAAGACCAGAGGATCCTTTCACGTACTGGGGGAATAGGAAGACATCTTATCCAAACCTTTTCCACCTGGCTTTACAGCTTTTGTGTTCCCCAGCTTCATCTGTGCCTCTGAGTTCTCCAAAGCTGGGGAAATGGTGTAAAAAAAAAAACGCAGTAGACCTAATGCAAAAACATTGAATAAACTTATTTTTCTGAATAGAAATTTATAAACTCTAAATCAATTACATTTAAATGGGTAATATTATATTCACAATACATTTCACTTAATGTCATTCACAATATTTGCAGATATAAAAGATATAAAATGATTCCATAGAAAGTACAATACCTTACAGTGTACAAGTATGACCAGGTCATTGAATCCGTGTCTGTTGTGAGTCTCAAGTAAGTTGCCTGCAATGATATTTAAGGTCCAGCAGGTGTCAGTATGGAGCAAAACAGCAAAACGGTGTCGACAAAGTATCGGTACAGTTTGGGGAATGTTTTGGGAATGTTTCCTAATCTTGGTGGGACGCGTAGGCTTCTTCTAGTGATTCGATGTTTTTTCTAATTCCTGAATATTTTTGTTTTCTTCTTTCTTTTTATGTGATGAGAAAGAAATTATTTTACCTCTCATCACAGCTTTCCCTGCTTCCCATAGAACAGAAGCTGATGTTTCGGGAGTGTCATTATAGTCCAAATATGAAGTCCACTCTTTTTTAAAATATTTAATAAAGTCTTCATCTTTAAGTAGTGATATATTAAATCTCCAGTTTTTTCTTGGCGTAGTATTATTCTTGTGCATTAGTGTTAAAGATACAGGAGCATGATCGCTGACAGCTATAGGGTGAATCTCAGTGTCTGAAATGTCGCTCAGCAGTGAGCTGCTGACCAGAAAATAATTCAGACGAGAGTAGAAGTGATGAACATGTGAGAAAAAAGTATATTCCTTACTGGTGGGGTGAAGGGAGCGCCATGCATTGCAAAGGCCAAAGTCGCTCATATACTGTTTGATTATATTTGTGGACTGCCAATTGCGCTGAGTTCCCGCTGTATTGAGCCTATCCATGTCTTCATTTAGTCCAAGGTTGAGGTCGCCGCCAAGAATGAGTGTGCCATCTAAGTGTTCAGAGAGTGCACTGAAAAAACCGTGAAAGAATGAGGGATCATCAACATCTGGACCATATACACTTGCAATACATAGCTTTTTATCAAGTATAGATAGTTTAATGATTAAGAATCTGCCCTCTGGATCTATAACTTTATCGAGTACTGTGAAATTAATATTTTTATGTATTAAAATTGCTACTCCCCTTTGTCTAGAATTATAACAAGCTGAGAACACATTAGGAAACTCAGGTGTTTTAAGTTCATTCGAACCTCTAAGAGGTCTGTGGGTCTCTTGTAAAAGGACAACATCTGCCTGTAGTTATTTGAGTTGGTTAAATATTTTTAACCTCTTTTCTCTGGAGCCAGCTCCATTTATATTCCATGTAACAAACCTTAGTGCGCCCATAGATGTGTGTGTATAACTAGGGGTGTACGCTGTGTGTGTCGCTTATACAGGTGGAGAGAATACATCACTTGTTTGTGAATAAAGAGAAGGAGAGAGAGAGAAACAGACTGTGAGAGAGTGTTCCAGGGAAAAGCAATACAAAAAACACGAGACTAGACAAGGACATAAGAGGCTAAGCGCTAAGGGAGAGGAGGAGAGGAGAAAAGTGCGACCGCCTTCGTCAAGAGCAAGAGCAGAAAAAAAAAACAAAAAAACTTTGGAATTTTAAGAGGCTGAATTAAACACTTAGAACATATATTGGAGGGAACAGAATTTATCCCATTTGACATACTAGTTGCACAATATGGGATCAACAAGAAAAGGTTTTTAGAATATCAACAAATTAAATCCATAATAAAAAAGAAATTTAACCTCAGTCAAGTTGAATTACAAACACCACCAAGTGCGGCACATTTTCTTACTCTTAAATCCCCCTTAAATCCCTTCCTTCCCTCCCCATCTCCAGCTGCCTCCCTCTTCCCGCTCCACCACAACCACCCACACATGCAGGGCCTTGGAGTAGGGGTATGTCACCAGGGTGCAGAAGAGGCTACCCCCCCCCCTCTGTCCCCTTCTGGCTGCCTCTGCCTCAATTTTATCCCACAACTTAGACATTCACATTACTCACACTCTCATTACACATACATATAGGATCTTGGGGGTGGGCACGATACACGGAGTCCAAAGTACCATCAGGGTGTACACCCCACCCCTGGCATCGTTGCCCACCTCTCAATTTTAAATACACGTAGACATTGAGGGCTAGCAGGAGGGACCATGCGCTTACCTGCTGCTCTCTGGCAGGTAGCTCCATGCCCTCCTGGGTTTTAAATGCACCTTAGAACACATATGCATCAACACTACAATGAGCGGGTGGAGGGAGGTTCGGAGTCTTCTCTCACCCCCGTTCTCTGCGACCTGCTGGAGCAGGGGGGCTAGGACTAGGAGGAGGAGTTGGCCGTCCGACTGCGGTCTGGAGTGTGGAGCCTTCCTGCTGCTGCGGAGTCGGGGCGGTCTGCCTCCCCCCACCGCAGGGAAAAGGGAAACACCACCTGGGTCTGGGTGCAGTTCCCCCCTCCAGGGGCGGGGGCACCTAGACCCGGTTTGTAGAGTACGCTTGGGGAGTGTGATCGTGTGTACAACGTCTCTTTATGTCTGTCTCCACGTTGGTTGAGTGTGGAGTAAGTGCATATGAGAGCATGAGGGTGGGAATGGATGTTTGTATCTGTGTGTGCCTGTATGTCTGTGTCTATATGTCAGGTTGGGTGTCAGGCGCCACCTCTCTGGGGACATCTCAGGCCCTCCAAGGTTTGGAGGCCTATCTCCCCCTACCACCACTTCCCCTGCCAGTGGCGGACCCCCTCAGACATCGGTGCGTTGGTGGTTCTTTGTGTCCGGGGATGGGCGTCCAGGTACACACCGGCTCACTCCTTGGCGGCCGCTTATCGGGGCCTGGAGCCTGGGGCTCGCTCGGGCCACTTCGGAGGGGGGGTGCCCCCGGCCTCTCGGCCTGGGGCTCGGTCATTCAGGCGCAGCTGGCTGCCGGCGGAGCTCACGGGCGCGTCACTGCAACTCCCCCTGGCTTCTGCTCCGCGGCTGCTGAGTGAGCCCTCATCTGGGACTCTCCTCAGCTCTTTCCGGGACAGTGGCGCAGCTGCCCCTCTGTTGGTCTTCCTTGGTCTCTTGTGTTCTGGGGGCCTCTGGATGTCTGGAGTTTTGATCTCCTCCACACCTGCTTCACGCCCTGGAGGACGGGGCTGTGGCCCCCCCACACCCTCTAGCAGATTATTACATGAAGGAACCTTTTAAAAAAACAAAAAACAAGCGCGTCCATGCTCACAGGTGTACACACGGGTGATCACACCCACAAACTACACCCTTTTTGGCTCCTACCTCAAAGCACACTGTGTTCTGTTGATCTTATGTGCTGCACAATAATGTTTAACATTTAGTATTTACTGTCATATTCCCATATATCATTGTGATGTTGTTTATTCTATTACTCTTGTTCTCTTCTGCTTGCTTTCTTTTTTCTTTCTCAGCAGGTGATCCAGGTGATTGATATATGCATTTTTTTTTCTCTGCCCGTTCTGTTGGTTTTTGGTTTTTGCCCTTCTCCCCCGTCCCTCTTCTCAGCTGTTTCTCTTTCCCTCTTTCTTTCTCCCCTTCTTTCCCCCAGTCAAGTCTGTCCCGTATTCAGTAAGTGAAAATAAAATAAACAATAAAAGGTGAATCAAATGGACCATTACGGCAAGGCTGGGATGGTCAGTTTGGTAAAGTAAATCCGTTGGGCATCTTTCTTTGCCTTTAGACAACAATTCTGATGGCAAAAGAGCCAAACGGGACAGGCCAAAAAAAAAAAAAAAAAAAAAAAAAAAAAAATCCCCCAAATTATTATCTAAAATATACAGAACACTTTCTAAATTAGATGAATCAATATCCCTTCCTATTGCAAAGTGGGAAGCAGATTTATCAGTCAGTTTAGACCAAAACTTCTGGTCTCAGATTTGCTTAAAAACTTTTAAATTGATTAAAAATCCCAGTCTGCAATTAATACAATACAAAATATTACATAGAGTGCACTATACAGGTCATCGGCTGTTCAAGATGGGCTTTACATCTTCCAACAACTGCTCACACTGTCAAAGCAATACACCAGACAATTACATTCACGCTCTTTGGTTCTGTCCACCAGTGCAGAAGTTTTGGCACGAGATATGTGAAGACTTATCAAAGTGTCTGAAATGTAACGTTCCAACTTCCCCCTTAGTGTGTTTGTTGGGCAGCTTAGATAATGTCACTTCAGAAAAGAAAATAGCCCATATGGTTTTCACTGCCCTATGCATAGCCAAGAAAACAGTCCTCATGAACTGGAAAAATAAAAATAATCTTAATTCTAACCAATATAGAAATTATCTATTAGATTACATTAGTCTCGATACAGCCTCTGCCACCACATCAGATCAATTGCTCTGGGCTCCTTTGATCGGCTCCATCACCTAGTGGGGGTGGGGGGTCATAGTTTGGTCCCGCCTTCAATGTTGTGATTGGTGTGGGGGCAGGGACAAGCTTAGGGCGTCGGGGGGTTCCCCGGAGGCATCTTCCTTGGGGGGCTCAACCCGGGGTAGCGGTCATGTCCGGTTGGGGGCTCTTTTCTGACTATTTCCTCGTGGCTGCGTGCAGCGGGGCTAGGGGAGGGTCTGTGATGATGGACGTGGGTTACTGACCTGGTAGCCTGTCTGCCCCTGGGTGGGTCCGGGATGGGCGTGAGGGTCTGGGGGCGCTCCATCTCTGGGCCGGGGCCCTGGCTGGGCCTCGGGGCCTTGGGTCCTGGTTTGTGTGTTGCCGGGGTTGTGGGCGGGTGGGTGCATGGGGGCCCATCCCTGGCGCAGGGTGCCACCGGTGCGTCGAGCCGCCTGTGGGGCTCTTCAACCGGTGGGGGAGATTGTCACACCTTGCAGGAGCTTTCCTCCCCTCAGGAACTCTCTGCAGGAGGGGGAGATACAGGAGAGGTGGAGGAAGATCTCAGCCTGGGTGTCTATTGTCTCATGTAGTCTGGAAGACGAGTGGATGGTGGGGTGGGTGCAGTTTTCTCTGTGGTGGGGTTGGGTGGACTGTCCCGGGCTCTGTGGGGCCGGGGGGCGCTGCTGCGCTGGGCCCCGGTCTGGATGGGCCTGGGCCCCCTTTTCCCTGGCGGGTCGCGGAGTATGGGAGTGCCTACTGGGGTCAGCGGGGGAGCTGGCCCCAGGGAGGGGTCACCTGCCCCTCCCTTCCTTCCCTCCCCATCTCCAGCTGCCTCCCTCCTCCCACTCCACCACAACCACCCACACATGCAGGGCCTTGGAGTAAGGGTATGTCACCAGGGTGCAGAGGAGGCTACCCCCCCCCCCCCCCCCCTGTCCCCTTCTGGCTGCCTCTGCCTCAATTTTATCCCACAACTTAGACATTCACATTACTCACACTCTCATTACACATACATATAGGATCTTGGGGGTGGGCACAATACACGGAGTCCAAGTTACCATCAGGGTGTACACTTCACCCCTGGCATCGTTGCCCACCTCTCAATTTTAAATACACGTAGACATTGAGGGCTAACAGGAGGGACCATGCGCTTACCTGCTGCTCTCTGGCAGGTAGCTCCATGCCCTCCTGGGTTTTAATTGCACCTTAGAACACACATACATCAACACTACTATGAGCGGGTGGAGGGAGGTTTGGAGTCTTCTCCCACCCCCATTCTCTGCGGCCTGCTGGAGCGGGGGGGCTAGGAGGAGTTGGCCGTCCGGCTGCGGTCTGGGGTGTGGGGCCTCCCTGCTGCTGCGGAGTCGGGGCGGTCTGCCTCTCCCCACCGCAGGGAAAAGGGTAACACCACCTGGGTCTGGGTGCGGTTGCCCCCTCCAGGGGCGGAGGTACCTAGACCCGGTTTGTAGAGTACGCTTGGGGAGTGTGATCGTGTATACAGCGTCTCTTTATGTCTGTCTCCACGTTGGTTGAGTGTGAAGTGCACATGAGAGCATGAGGGTGGGAATGGATGTTTGTGTCTGTGTGTGCCTGTATGTCTGTGTCTATATGTCAGGTTGGGTATCAGACACCACCTCTCTGGGGACACCTCAGGCCCTCCAAGGTTTGGAGGCCTATCTCCACCCACCACCACTTCCCCTGCCAGTGGCGGACTCCCTCAGGTGTCGGTGCGTTGGTGGTTCTTTGTGTCTGGGGGTGGGCGTCCGGGTACACACCGGCTCACTCCTTCGCAGCCGCTTATTGGGGCTCGCTCGGGCCATTTCGGAGGTGGGGTGCCCCAGGCCGAGAGGCCGGGGGCTCGGTCACTCAGGCACAGCTGGCTGCCGGCGGAGCTCGCGGGCGCGTCACTGCAACTCCCCCTGGCTTCTGCTCCGCGGCTGCTGAATGAGCCCTCATCTGGGACTCTCCTCAGCTCTTTCTGGGACAGTGGCGCGGCTGCCCCTCTGTTGGTCTTCCTTGGTCTCTTGTGTTCTGGGGGCCTCTGGATGTCTGGAGTTTTGATCTCCTCCATACCTGCTTGATACCATAAAGGACGGGGCTGTGGCTCCCCACACTCCCTAGCAGATCTTTACATGGAGAAACCTTTGGAATGCAAGCATGCTGATCCACACAGGTGTACACATATTCACAGACGCGGACTACAGCTTTCTTGGCTGCTGCCTCAAAGCACACTGTGCACTGTCTATCTTGAGTGTTGCACAATATCGTTTATTATTTAGTAACTATTGATATCTATGGCTAGCTAGTTTATTGTGATGGTGCTTTTTTTTTTCTATTATTATGTTGCTCTTTGTTGTTTGCTGTCTCCTCTGTTTTTTTTTTCTCCATACAGGTGACCCAGGAGTTTTTTTTTGTTTTTTGTTTTTTCTCTCTTCCCCCCCTTCTCACCGTCTCTTCTCCCCTTTGGTTTTCTTTCATTCTTTCCCCCTGTCCTATCCCACAGTTTTGTCTGTCCCGTTTGCAACTGAAAATAAAATAAATTCATAATTATAAAAAAAAAAGAAAAAAAAAAGAAGGGTTTAAAGAAGGGCGGACAAAAAACACAGAGTGGAAGAGAGCCAGAGATGAATAATAACTAATGATTAAATGCAGAGGGGTGTGTAAATACATGAGTGAAGAAGAAACGATCATGGGAAGCCTCATGCAGCCTAGGCTTATTAAAAAGAAAAGAAGAAAGAAAAAAGAAAAGGAAAAAAAAAAAAGAAAAAAAAAAGAGGCTGAAGCATGTCGTGAGAAACCTGAAGCTTATCTTTTTCCCACCTTCTCTCAGCACGCCAACACACGCGACGTAGAGCGCGCGTAGTGTCGTTAAGCCAACACCAAGAGTAGGTTCTGGGGCGCTTCATCTTAATGGGGGCAACAGTATCAAGGATAGAAGAAAATAACGATAACAAGGTATTAGCACAGTCATCAACTGAGCGCAAAGAACAACAGTCGGGAGTGACAGATGCAGAATCCAAGAAAGACATAGAGAAGTTTGACATCGCTTCAACATTAATTACACGTAGCGGGCGAAAGGGAGCCACAGGATGTAGTTCATTAGTGCATAAGCCAGTATCAAAAATAACTGGGCAATGATCCGAGATCCCAGCAGCACTTATATCCTTGATACAAATGTCCAGACCACATGAGAAAACCAAGTCCAAAGTATGTCCTTTAACATGGGTTGGGTCATTAACCCACTGAGCCAGGTTAAAAGAGTCCGTTAAGGCAAGGAAGTCTTTAGCAAATGGGTCATCCTTACAGCAAGTGTGTATGTTAAAATCAACAACAATGAGAACACAACCATACTTAAAAAGAACGGCGTGAGAGAGAGGGAGGGGGGGTGAAACGAGACAGAGAACCGCTCTCGGTGTAAGCCAGGCCCAGTCGCTTGGCGGCTGCCTCGCATCTCTCTTTTTCCCCATCTCCTTTCTGTCATACACCGGTGGCTAGCTGCCCTCTGTTGTAGCTCCGCCGTAGCCACCACCTAACAACTGAGTTACTTTTTCCACATCGAACAGCATCTGGACAATCCACCACCTTTCACTGTTTTTACCGTTACTAAAATGAATAAATGAATCACCAGCCCATATAAATGAAAAATAAATCCAGCACCCAACCAAGAGTCATCACGAAAGACTAGGGGGTGAAATGAGAGCGTGAGCCGGCCTGGGTGTCAGCCAGCCCGGCCTGGGCGTCAGACAAGTGTGTATGTGATCATACACAGGCTACCCAGCTAGCGCTGCATGGCAGCTAGCTGGGTAGCGCGGCTTTGGGGCAAGTTACACGCAAGTTACATACAAGTTAAGCGCCGAAATTTAGGCGGAAGATGAAGAATAATAATAAGAATAATAAATCCGAGGAATAGTAATAAGTGTGCCTCTTGGCATAGGCACACTTAACAAGCACAAACAAGTACGAATGGAGAAAACTTTAGTCTTCACTGCTTTTCCTGAAGACTTTCCCTACATCTTAAAGATCTGAACTTGTTAACAATAATAAATAATTTGAAGTAAATAAATAAATGTTAAAGATCTTAATTTATAATACAGTTTGCAAAAAAATGAAAAGCTTGGATACTTACAGTATATTTTATTATTAAGTAATGTATAGCAGCGGTCCCCAACCCTCGGGCCTCAGACCGGTACCGGTCCGCGAGTCGTTTGGTACCGGGGCGCGAGAGTTGAGGCTCAGGTGTGAAATGTATAGTTTTCAGGGTTTTTATCGGTTTTCAGCGTTATAACTCAATGGGGATGTGGCGCACAACACTAGAGGCCCATAGCACAAGTCACCATCAAGTGCGGGATCTACCAAGGAGATGCTCTGTCCCCACTGCTGTTCTGCATAGGCCTGAACACCCTCAGTGAGATCATTAACAAGACTGGCTACGGATACCGACTATGGAACGGAGCAGTTGTCAGCCACCTCCTGTACATGGATGACATCAAGCTGTATGCCAAGAGTGAACGAGACATCGATTCACTGATCCACACTACCAGGCTATACAGCAAGGACATTGACAATCCAGCACATAACAGCAGGGTGCAAGATGCTAGCAGGCAAGGCATACATGGAACGCCATAACCAAGTGGCCGGCATAGTGTACAGGAACATCTGTGCCAAGTATAACCTGGAAGTCCCGAGGTCAAAATGGGAGATGCCCCCAAGGGTGGTGGAGAATGACCGAGCTAAGATCCTGTGGGACTTCCAGATACAGACGGACAAAATGGTGGTGGCTAACCAACCGGACATAGTGGTGGTAGACAAACAGAAGAAGACGGCCGTAGTGATCGATGTAGCGGTTCCGAATGACAGCAATATCAGGAAGAAGGAACACGAGAAGCTGGAGAAATACCAAGGGCTCAGAGAAGAGCTCGAGAGGATGTGGAGGGTGAAGGTAACGGTGGTCCCCGTGGTAATCGGAGCACTAGGTGCGGTGACTCCCAAGCTAGGCGAGTGGCTCCAGCAGATCCCGGGAACAACATCGGAGATCTCTGTCCAGAAGAGCGCAGTCCTGGGAACAGCTAAGATACTGCGCAGGACCCTCAAGCTCCCAGGCCTCTGGTAGAGGACCCGAGCTTGAAGGATAAACCGCCCGCAGGGGCGTGCTGGGTGTTTTTATATGTATATGTATATGTGTGTGCGTATATATGTGTGTGTGTGTGTGTGTGTGTGTGTGTGTGTGTGTGTGTGTGTGTGTGTGTGTGTGTTAATAATGTCTGTTTAAACACTTTCCTGTGATTATTTCTATGTTGGCTTGAAAATTAGTTTCTCCCTCTGTTGGTATTGCAGCTTACTGTAGCTTCCACATGTGTTTACTTTTCATGTTTTGTAGAGGTAAAGCATGAAATGGACATGGTGGACAGGCGTGTCAATTACATGCTTTGTCATGATATCTGGTTGCATATCAGCTCAAGTGTGTGAATGAAGTTGTTAATTAATGATAGTACCCTTGAGTTAACTTACAACACAAAGACACCCCCACCCCCCACCAAAAACACAGAAGTCTCCCAATCATCATGTCCACAGATGATCCTGTCACTTGAAAAAATTCAAAACAAAAGTGACGAAAAGGAAAGTGTAAGTTTTAATATGTGCATGGATCCAAACCGAAAACTGCACGTCATATGTTACAATGTGTGTCACAGTGCTTGACAGTGTTGTGTTTTTAGTCTTTTTTGGCTGTGGGTGGCTTTACTTTTTTGGTATTAATGATAAATAGACAATGGCAAAGACGCAAGAGTTGGTTGTACCTTTACATTTTTTAACTGTAGAAAATATATTAGAAGAAAAATATAAATCAGTTTTTGTCTGTATCCATTAGTTTTTCCTCTCTTGGATTTCATCATCAACATCAGCATTTTCTTTTTTTTACTGTGTCTTTGCTCCTGTTTTCTTAATTAACCACTGCCATTTTCCTAATGTGCTAAGTCTAAATGTTGTTGTTGTGGCATTGTTGTTTTTCAGTGGCTGAAACCACTCAGAGGTACCACAGAGAGAAAGCTCCCATCTAACAAAGTCTCCTGATAACTCATTTAATTACATTAAATATTCAGAACCTAACTAATTAATGCTTTTAGTAAATATTGACATGATTAATGAATCCCATGGGTATTGATTAGCAGTCTTCGTGGGGAGCAGATGATGTGCATCCCAGCAGAGACAAATTATGGGAAAGTTAACAAGAAGTCAAAGGCAAATCGAGAAAAGTTCACTTCAGTGTCCTTAATGGATCCCATGGGCGTTGATTTACTAGTGCGTCAAATCTGAGTGATCCAACTAGTTGACTACTACTGGGCCTTTTAAGTATGCTCAATAGAAAAAACTCATAAACAGTTACATTGAAATTTGAAACCGTATAAAAACAAGAGGAAAACCCTTATTCTCAGATTTATTTGACAGGTAAACTGCACAACTACTTATATCTCATATTAGATATATAAAAATAGCTCCATGCTGAAGTATATTAACATGTAACAGCTAACATCTGAGAGATTTGGTGCATATGTGTTGATTATTTGTTGAACAGTGCCAACCAAAAATGCTTCAATACACTCTAAAAAGTAATTCACCAGGCCTTTTACCTTCACTTGATTAAATCCATGGCTACAACATAAAAATTCTAAGTTGCAAACTTTCTTTTTTGGGGTTGTGTTGAATTAATAATGTTGGTAATTACATTAAATTCATTTTATATGTAATTTCAAATTAAATCCCAATGTCAGTGGGCTCAAAATAAAATTCAAGTTGTAATTACTTAAAGAAATTGAATAGATAATGTATTTTATTTCCACTGTAACTTCTGATTTCAAGTTCCCACTTCACTAACCCAGGCAAATTCACATATGGTGCGTTGCATGGTGGACTTGCAAGCTTTTGTAAAAGACATTTCGAGGTAAATAACATTTCATTTACAATAACAATTCTAACAAAGCAAAGCATTTGTGCTAGTCACTTGTACTGGATGATGTGATGCTCATTTTGCACTACCACATGTAGCTAATGCTAGCCATTCTAAACTTTAGCACAGGAGAGGATAAGACTTATAAAGTTTAAGGAGCTTGCAAAGAAAAGCGTCTGGACTTCTTTAAGTTGCTTGAAGACGTTTCACCTCTCATCCGAGAAGCTTCTTCAGTTCTAAGGTCAAATGGTGGAGAGTCCCAGATATAAACCTAGTGGGAGTGACCCCCCACAGAGGGACAGAGGGACCCCCTGATGATCCTCTAATCGCCTAAGACAAGGTGTGAAACTGGGTGTGGGTCCCAATCAGCCAGAGTTTCAGGTGAGCTCATTGTGAAACCTGGCCCCACCTTATCATGCGAATTCCTGAGGTCAGATGGTCCAGGATGTGAGTGGGCATTAACGCGTCTGGGGAGGGATCTCAAAACTGGATTATAGATGGCAGAGAGTTGGTGTCATAAGCCCCGCCTCTGTTCAAAGATGGTCGCTCACAGTGGACATAGATGGCTTCTTTCACTCCTCTTTCAAACCATCTGTCCTCTCTGTCCAAAATGTGAACATTGGCATCCTCGAAAGAGTGTCCTTTATCCTTAAGTTGCAGATGGACTGCTGAGTCTTGTCCTGTGGAGGTGGCTCTTCTGTGTTCCTGTGGGAACATCTGTGCCGAGTATAACCTGGAAGTCCCGAGGTCAAAATGGGAGATGCCCCCAAGGGTGGTGGAGAATGACCGAGCTAAGATCCTGTGGGACTTCCAGATACAGACGGACAAAATGGTGGTGGCTAACCAACCGGACATAGTGGTGGTAGACAAACAGAAGAAGACGGCCGTAGTGATCGATGTAGCGGTTCCGAATGACAGCAACATCAGGAAGAAGGAACACGAGAAGAGAAATACCAAGGGCTCAGAGAAGAGCTCGAGAGGATGTGGAGGGTGAAGGTAACGGTGGTCCCCGTGGTAATCGGAGCACTAGGTGCGGTGACTCCCAAGCTAGGCGAGTGGCTCCAGCAGATCCCGGGAATAACATCGGAGATCTCTGTCCAGAAGAGCGCAGTCCTGGGAACAGCTAAGATACTGCGCAGGACCCTCAAGCTCCCAGCCCTCTGGTAGAGGACCCGAGCTTGAAGGATAAACCGCCCGCAGGGGTGTGCTGGGTGTTTTTTTTGTTTTTTTTAATATAAATTTTCAGTAACACTGGTGCAGCATAAAGAAACAAACAAACCAACAGAGACACACAAGAGGGAAAAAAAGAAGGCCACATATATGGGGAGAGTTCCAGAAAGGAACGGGGAAAAAGAATAGGGTAAATATGGCATATATGAGAGCATATGTGTGTGTGTGTGTGTGTGTGTATATATAAACAAACACCCAGCACGCCCCTGCGGGCGGTTTATCCTTCAAGCTCGGGTCCTCTACCAGAGGCCTGGGAGCTTGAGGGTCCTGCGCAGTATCTTAGCTGTTCCCAGGACTGCGCTCTTCTGGACAGAGATCTCCGATGTTGTTCCTGGGATCTGCTGGAGCCACTCGCCTAGCTTGGGAGTCACCGCACCTAGTGCTCCGATTACCACGGGGACCACCGTTACCTTCACCCTCCACATCCTCTCGAGCTCTTCTCTGAGCCCTTGGTATTTCTCCAGCTTCTCGTGTTCCTTCTTCCTGATATTGCTGTCATTCGGAACCGCTACGTCGATCACTACGGCCGTCTTCTTCTGTTTGTCTACCACCACTATGTCCGGTTGGTTAGCCACCACCATTTTGTCCGTCTGTATCTGGAAGTCCCACAGGATCTTAGCTCGGTCATTCTCCACCACCCTTGGGGGCATCTCCCATTTTGACCTCGGGACTTCCAGGTTATACTCGGCACAGATGTTCCTGTACACTATGCCGGCCACTTGGTTATGGCGTTCCATGTATGCCTTGCCATGCCATGTATGTATCTTGCACCCTGCTGTTATGTGCTGGATTGTCTCTGGGGCATCTTTACACAGCCTGCACCTGGGGTCTTGCCTGGTGTGATAGACCCCAGCCTCTATGGATCTTGTGCTCAGAGCTTGTTCTTGTGCTGCCATGATTAGTGCCTCTGTGCTGTCTTTCAGTCCAGCTTTGTCCAGCCACTGGTAGGATTTCTGGATATCAGCCACCTCCTCTATCTGCCGGTGGTACATACCGTGCAGGGGCCTGTCCTTCCATGATGGTTCCTCATCTCCCTCCTCTTTCTTGGGTTTCTGCTGCCTGAGGTATTCACTGAGCACTCGGTCAGTTGGGGCCATCTTCCCAATGTATTCTTGGATGTTTGTTGTCTCATCCTGGACTGTGGTGCTGACACTCACCAGTCCCCGGCCCCCTTCCTTCCGCTTAGCGTACAGCCTCAGGGTGCTGGACTTGGGGTGAAACCCTCCATGCATGGTAAGGAGCTTTCTTGTCTTTATGTCAGTGGCTTCTATCTCCTCCTTTGGCCAGCCTATTACCCCAGCAGGGTACCTGATCACGGGCAGGGCGTACGTGTTGATGGCCCGGATCTTGTTCTTACCATTCAGCTGACTCCTCTGGACTTGCCTGACCCTCTGCAGGTACTTGGTGGTTGCAGCCTTTCTAGCGGCCTCTTCATGGTTCCCATTTGCCTGCGGGATCCCCAGGTACTTGTAACTGTCCTCTATGTCTGCAATGTTGCCTTCTGGTAGTTCAATCCCCTCAGTTCTGACTACCTTCCCTCTCTTTGTTACCATCCGACTACACTTCTCCAGTCCGAACGACATTCCAATGTCATTGCTGTATAGCCTGGTAGTGTGGATCAGTGAATCGATGTCTCGTTCACTCTTGGCATACAGCTTGATGTCATCCATGTACAGGAGGTGGCTGACAACTGCTCCGTTCCGTAGTCGGTATCCGTAGCCAGTCTTGTTAATGATCTCACTGAGGGGGTTCAGGCCTATGCAGAACAGCAGTGGGGACAGAGCATCTCCTTGGTAGATCACGCACTTGATGGTGACTTGTGCTATAGGCTTGGAGTTGGCCTCTAGTGTTGTACGCCACATCCCCATTGAGTTCCTGATGAAGGCTCTTAGGGTCCCATTGATCTTGTACAATTCTAGGCATTCCAGTATCCAGCTGTGGGGCATTGAGTCATAGGCCTTCTTGTAATCAATCCAGGCAGTGCACAGGTTGGTCAGTCTGGTCTTGCAGTCTCGGCTGACTGTTCTGTCTACCAGTAGCTGGTGTTTTGCGCCTCTGGTATTCTTGCCAATCCCTTTCTGTGCCCCACTCATGTATTGACCCATGTGCCTGTTCATCTTAACCGATATGATGCCTGACAGGAGCTTCCATGTAGTACTGAGGCAGGTTATTGGTCGGTAGTTGGAGGGGACCGGTCCCTTCTTGGGGTCCTTGGGGATCAGGACCGTCCGACCTTCGGTTAGCCATTCCGGGTGTCTCTCGTTAACTAGCAGCTGGTTCATTTGTGCTGCCAGACGCTCGTGGAGTGCAGTCAGCTTCTTTAGCCAGTAGGCGTGAACCATGTCGGGCCCTGGTGCTGTCCAACTCTTCATACTGGAGACCCTTTCTTGGATATCTGCCACTGTGATGGTTACTGGACCCTGTTCAGGGAGGTCGCTGTGGTCTGCCCTCAGATCCACTAGCCACTGAGCATTGCCGTTATGGGTTACGTCCTTCTCCCATATGCTCTTCCAGTATTGCTCCGTCTCCAGCCTGGGTGGTGCTGTTCTCTTATTGTTCCCTTGCCACTGAGAGTACACCTTTGCTGGTTCTGTGGAGAACAGCTGGTTTATTCTCCTGCCTTCTATCTCTCTGGTGTACCTCCTCAAGCGGCTGGCCAAGGCTGTGAGCCTTTGCTTGGCAGTTTCCAAGGCCTCAGGTATGGACAGCTTGCTGTATTTCTTATGCACCTTCTTTGTCGCACCTTTCTGCAACTCCGTTAGTTGGCTAACCTCCCTCCGTGCTACTTTGATCTTGCCCTCTAGCCTCCTTCTCCATGGAGGGTACTGCCCCTTGTGGCTGTTCAACTTGTAGCCAAGCATCTCACTGATCACTGCTGCCGTATTGTATATCAGCTTGTTAGTGTCGGTAATCGTGGTTGTAGGTATCGTCCGTAGTGCTGCATTAACATCATCTAGCAGACCTTCTGAGGGTACTTCACGTAATCTTGGTAACCGGCTACGGGGGATCCAGGTTTCAAGCTTGGCCATGATCCTATTTTTCAGGTCAGTTCCTCTCGCACTCAACGATCCTTCTCCTATCGCACTTGGCTATGTACCCAATCTCGGGTGGGGGTGAAGAAAATGCTTTAAACAATATGGAATCAACTTAACAGGCTATTAATATATTACTACTATACTATAATCTTCACGTCATCATGTCCCTGGCGCGAGGAGGGGGGTTGTAAGGAAACTGGAAAAAAATAATGCAGACATGTGATAGTCACATGAAAAGGTGTGACTACAGAGCGTATATACACAATGTGTGGGTAAGAAAATCTTGCTGTCCAGTGCCGTTTAGCTGAAAGCAGCCACAGCCCTCTAACCTATTAATTTCCTGCAGGAGGAGGATGACCTGAAAAGAGCTCTGTGGATCTTTCTGTTTTAAATGTTGGAATACTTTTTTGTGTTTTATTTCCACTGAAGATGTTAAAAACTGAATTTCTTTATTGAAATGTTACTTGCAAATCTGTCTCTGACCAATGTTACTGCTAACCAGCAGTATCAAGGGGTTTTGGAAAGAGTTTTATTTTCCACTCTGACTACACTGCCATGTTGTTTATTTCTCTGCATTAATGGAATCATGCTTTTTACTTTAAGGAGCAAAGCTTTGTTCTGTGAGACGTCGCGATACATTCTCCTGTATAACCTTCTGTTTGCAGACACAGTACAGATGGCACTGAGTCAGTTATTGTATATTATTGCCGCTTGTAGGATAACACTAACATATCCTGTATGTGGTTTTCTCACCATGCTTGCCAATCTTACAACTGTGGTCTCTCCTGTCACGCTGGTGGTGATGTCTCTGGAGAGATATGTTGCTGTGTGCTACCCACTGAGGCATGCTAGCATCATCACTATCACCAACACAGGTGTGGCCATCATTGTGATCTGGGCCATCGGTTCACTAAATATCTTGACTCGAGTTCTTCTGCTGTTAGAGTTTCCTTTTGGAGCCCTTGATAGTCTGCAGATGAAAGACTTTTGCTCTAAAATAGCAATGTCTGGTGGGTCTATGTCTGATGATTACGACAAAGCCTTCACATGTGCTCTGTTTATTTCAGCAAGTGTGGCAATCACATGCTCTTATATCGGTGTTATAGTAGCAGCCAGGTCGGCCTCCACAGATAAAGCTTCAGCCCGTAAGGCTTGTAACACACTGCTGCTACATCTGGTGCAGCTGGGTCTCAGTCTTTCTTCAACCATTTGTAACCCACTACTCACAGCACTTGCAAGAGTTTTAACAAGGATAGTGTTTGTGCGCATCCAGATTGTTTTTTATGTTTGTATTTTCCTTTTCCCCAGATGTCTGAGTTCACTGATTTATGGTATCAGAGATCAAAGCATCAGACCTGTGTTCATATATTATCTTTGCTGTCGACTGAAATACTCAGTCATACAGCCAAGACTGAAGGCTGCGATCGAAGTAGAGTGTTAGTCAGAGTATACACCACGCTTACAAGCATACAAACCTCAAAGTACCGTACTGCAATTCTGGATAACTCCTGTTTCTGACTTGACTTTTGAATTTTTATTTAAAACCATACCGTTGTCAAATGACACACGTGAGGAATTGTTTGCTGCAGTTTACTAAAGGAACATAATTCTTTATAATTCTCTCAAATGATTACATGCTTTGGTAAAACAGGAAAGAGCGTCACATTTGTGTAACCCCGTAATCTGTGTACAGCCACTCTATCTCAAGCACTGCTCAGGCAAAGAAATTGCAGCAATTTTTAATTAGATGTAATTGGCCTACATCTGTCCTACTTCTAAACCTGCAGTTTAGCCTTGGAATTACTGCAGGTGTCCTAGAGGGTTTTCTTTCAGTTCCAAGTTCTGCAAATAAATTCAGCACTTTGGAAAACTAAAGGTGCTTTGTGTTGGTAAAGTTGTTCTCTGCTATCAGTCTTAAATAATTTGGTGAATTTTCAATCAACAAAACGTCTTAAATAGTTTGATCACAGACTTTTTGTATATAGTATGGTATTCACCCCATTACATAAATCGCCTTGAGGTGACTTTTGTGACTTTGTGATATATATATAGCTGTACTTTGCTTATTTACAGCTGCCAAAATGGCATAGATTATAGCGGCAACATGAGAGCATACCTTAAATAACCCAGCCTTACAGGTCTGCAGTTGAAAGCTTTTATTCAGGCAGCAGTGTGAGGTGAAGGATTCTCTGCAAGATACATGTAGATGTCACCAAACAGGGGCTGTGGGACAGTTGCTGGGGGAGAATATGGATCACGAGTCCCCAAAATGTGTAGTTTCTCCTTGTATCGTAGCTTTTTTTCCATGAACAGATGATCTGAGTGGTCTTGATTTGGGACAGGTGAGATTTTTATTCTACTGGACAGTCCATGTGTGAGTCAGTCATGTGACTGAAAACTATGGATTCAAAATTGAAAAACAAAACAAAAACAAAAAAACAATGAGAGAAAGGTTGCTGCCATTGGATGAGGTGGGAAATTAAGTTATAATGTGCTAACTTTGCTTAACATATGTTCACATTAAATAATGATGCTTTGTCAATGCATGAGATGACTGTTGCTGTGGTTTGGTGCTATATAAAAAAAACTTTATTTAGGGCTGGGCGATATGGCCTAAAATCAATATCACGATAAATAGAGCAGTTAACCTCGATAACGATAAATGGACGATAACCCCCCCAAGTGCCAAAAAAAACAAACTTTTTTTTTATTTTTTTTCATTTGATGGGGCTGTGGCAGGCAGCATAATTCCTCCAGTTATTTTGATAATATTATTCCCCCTAGACCTATTCATTGCAATTATATTATTACCACTTTAAAGGACTGTAAAATGTCACTGAAAATAAATGAAGACAATAGTAGTAAGTACTTTTAGTGGTTAAGATTTATTAACTGAACAAAATAAAAAGTGTAGGATACAATATGTAACCATGCTCTCTAAAAAATGTATATCCCTTGTAAACAAAATAGTTTAATAATAAATATGTTTCACATTGGCTATTCAGAAAGTAAACAATGATTGTGCAAATGTAATGCCATCATGGACAAAGGCCTATCTCTGCTAAGGCCTTGAGGTACTAGAACTTGTAAACAAATAATGTCACAAACACAAATGTCAATTGAACACAGAAAAAACTATAATAAATACTAAGCACTGCCATGTGACTCGTGAAAACTATAAACTCTTAAACAAAAACTTGTGCTGCAGGTGGTGGAAGAGGTTGGTTGTGTTACCTTGACTTGACGCAACAGTCTTTTTGCAGAGTTTACATTTAACAATTTTTTGATCAATATCATCCTTGTTGAATCCAAAATGTTGCCAAACGATTGATGATGCATTTTTTTTGTTAACAAGCGTCTCCTCTTCCTCCTCCACCATCTCTACCTCCGTCGCTGCTGCTTCAACATTTAAATCGTCCTCCATTTGTTCACCCGTGTCTCGTCTTGTTATGCTGGGCTCACACTGTGCGATTTTTGGCCCATTTTGAGCCGATTTTTGAGTCGTGCGACCGTTTTGGCGATCGGCCCGATTTTGGCCTTCATCTGCGTCATGCATCGTATAGTATACGTGGGGTAACGAGAAGCGATTGACACCTCACGACGAGCTCCCGATCATCAATCGCTTGGTCGCGAGGATTCACGACCGTCGTGAGGGTGTCACCGCAGTTTGTCACACTGCGCACGCGCAAACACAAATGTCAGCGAAAAAGACGGAGCAGCACGACAGTGCAGCGTGTGATCTGGACACAAGCGACGGAGGCACAACTTGTAGAACTTTGGAAAGCTCATCCGAGCCTTTTCGATGTGGCCTCACAAAATTATCACGACCACAACAACCGTGAAAATAGTTGGATTTACATGCTGCTCAATCACAGCTGACTGATCATGTTTTTCATTAGCAATTTAGCAAAGTTGATGGTGGTGGTGTGTCTGTGTGAGTGAAAGACAGAGAGGGAGCGAGCGACAGAATTTCTGTTATAACCTTCATTTTATGGACGCACAGTGTGACTCAGGTCGCATCAGAGCATCGGGCCGTATAGTGTGAGACCTGCATCGTGACCTATGAACTTCTAACCCCTGCGAGTCAACCATGCAGTTTGAGCAGGAGCTGAATAACGTGACTGAAAAAATCGCACAGTGTCTGCCCAGCTTAACAGGTAGTAGAGTCATGTGACTCCACCCCGTCAAGTCTGTAACGTAGCACAGCGTCTTAAAGGGACATGAACATCGCCAACCTGCACATGCCTTTTCTTTTTTTAAAATACCGAATTTACCGACATGGGCAAAATGACGTCGATGAGAGTCATAAATTTCGGTAACGATAAATTTTTGATATATCGCCCAGCCCTAACTTTATTACATTTACAACATTACAATAATGTTACCTATTAGATTTCAATAATGTATCCACCATCTGAGTTACAGCACAGTCCTTTTCTAAAGTTTTCTACAGTTTCCATATCTTCTCTCTCTGCTTATATAAGCTTATATTATGAAATATGTGATGAATAGGACAGAAAATAGAAATTATGATACTCATTACATGAGTTTTAAAACAATCATTTGTCATTCTTATTTCTTTTTAAGTTCTCCCTGTTACCAAAGAACTTGCTCAAAGGGGGTCATACAGCTGTTGGTCTCTTTACGTTTTCTTTTCTTTTTTCTTTTCTTTTCTTTTTGCCTGTCCCGTTTGGCTCTTTTGCCATCAGAATTGTTGTCTAAAGGCAAAGAAAGATGCCCACTTTACCAAACTGACCATCCCAGCCTTGCCGTAATGGTCTATTTGATTCACCTTTTATTGTTTATTTTATTTTCATTTGCTGAACACGGGACAGACTTGACTGGGGGAAAGAAGGGGAGAAAGAAAGAGGGAAAGAAAAACAGCTGAGAAGAGGGACGGGGGAGAAGGGCAAAAGACATAAACCAACAGAACGGGCAGGAAAAAAAATGCATATATCAATCACCTGGATCACCTGTTGAGAAAGAAAAAAGAAAACAAGCAGAAGAGAACGAGAGTAATAGAATAAACAACATCACAATATAACAGTAAATACTAAATATTAAACATTATTGTGCAGCACATAAGATCGACAGAACACAGTGTGCTTTGAGGTAGGAGCCAAAAAGGGTGTAGTTTGTGGGTGTGATCACCCGTGTGCACACCTGTGAGCATGGATGCGCTTGTTTTTTTAAAAGGTTCCTTCATGTAATGATCTGCTAGAGGGTGTGGGGGGGCCACAGCCCCGTCCTCCAGGGCATGAAGCAGGTGTGGAGGAGATCAAAACTCCAGACATCCAGAGGCCCCCAGAACACAAGAGACCAAGGAAGACCAACAGAGGGGCAGCCACGCCACTGTCCCAGAAAGAGCTGAGGAGAGTCCCGTCTTTTTACGTTTTCACTGTATCATTGTCAGGCCTTTACCTTACAATATGAATTGCCTTGAGCCAACTGTTGTTGTCATTTGGTACTGCCTAAATAAAACTGAGTGGGGGTGTCCAATCCCAGGCCTCGAGAGCTACAATTCTGCAGCTTTAAGATGCATCCCTACTCCAACACAGCTGAATCAAATTATCTCTTCAGCATGCCATCAAGTTTGGCAAAGGCCTGATAACAAGCCATTCATTTGATTCAGGTGAGTTGGAACAAGGATACATCTAAAAGCTGCAGGAAGGTAGCTCTTGAGGACTGGGATTGGACAACCCTGTCCTATAGAAACTCATTCCCATCACAAAGTACACACTCTACTCTTTTTCAAATGAGAACCATGGCCTCAGACCCAGAGGTGCCAATTCCTATTCCAGCTGCTTTACATTGGCTTAAAATTGCCCTAGATAAAACTGGAGGTCATGCTTAAGAAAGTCAACAACCCCTGCAAAAAGCAGAGACAAAATCCTGAGGTCGCAAAGCTAAACACCATTTACCCCTGGGCCAGATTCTAGACAAGGAAATAATTAACAGAATGACAATCACAATGGGACAGCACTGGCAGATACCCACCAGGAATGAATCTGACTTATTGCCAGCAATGCAAACTAAGGTCTCATTGTGGTTCTCTAGGGAGGTAATAACCTAAAACAGCTTTAATACCCAATATTTCCAAAAGACACGCCAAAGGATCCCCTGAGGGATGCAGTAAAATGCTTTCTCTGAATCTAAAAAACTCAGAGAGAAACTCTCTGGTCTCAGCATCTAGACCCAAGACAAAAACCGCATTGTTCCTCCTGAATCTAAGTTTGACAAACAAACAGTGGTGTGGTGGCAATTTTTCACACCAGCCTAATAAGCAACCAAAGACCCAGACAGACTTTTTTCCTCTTTCTCTCTCTCTCTCTCTCCTGCATTGCTCCACCTGGGTGGAGCACACTGCAGGCTCGCGCCTTTGGCCCATGCACCTAAAACTAATCATGTATCTGTGACTCATCATCCTGTTTTCCCACCCACTACTTCAGGCAGGGGCTCTGAGCTTCTCGTTGCTGGACTGTTGAGTAAAACATGTTAGAGTAAATCCTGGTGTTACGTTCCTCTGCAGCCCCTAATCTCTTCAGTGGGTTCAGCTATTGCAAATTGACCACACCTAGTCGGGTGTGCATAAAAGGATACCTGAGGCAGGCTTTTAGGGAGACTCACTAGCCCTTGCTTTACCAGCCATTTTAACCAACTTGCAATGAATTTTAAGATTAAAATCTCTTCTCACCTAAATTCTGGTGTTCGTCTCCTTATTTATGATGAGGCTTTCGAGCCCGGTGGCAATATAAGTGGGGACTCGTCCAGGATCATTTGGATATTTTTGTGAAGACTGAATATCAGTTTTTGTTTTACTTTTAAGTGGGTGAGTGATGGTGTTCACTGTAATTGGGCAAACTCCCTTTTGTCATGAACCGAAGTTCAGTACACAAGCTGGACCCAGAAGCAGAGACAACACGCACAGGAGTACGAAAAATAAACTTTATTTCAACTAAAGGTGTCCCGGAAGGGTCAAAGGAAAACACGCGAGAAACTAGAAAAACCAAGGGACCGGGGGATGAGTTACGCAGGAAGGCAGTAATCGGGACTGTGGGAGGAGTCAAAGCGGGGCCGTGGGAGCCGGAGGGAGGGGTGAGGGTCCGCGGGGGAGCTCCAGGAAAGTAGAGGTGATTGGTACCGGAGGCAATCCAAGCTCCAGACGGGCAGGTGGCTCAAAAACACGCCGAGCTGTTACCACTGTGAGACGACTAACGGACTGGCGTGGAGCAGCTGGCTGGGCTGGATCAAATAGTCCACCTGATAATCGCCTGAGATGGGATGCAGAGCGCATTGGGCTTGATATTCCGTGACCCTGGACGGTAGGAGAGAGTGAAGTTAAAGCGAGTGAAGAATAGAGACCAGCGGGCTTGGCGTGGATTTAACCTTTTGGCAGTTCTGAGGTACATTAGATTTTTATGGTCTGTCCATATGAGGAAAGGCTCTCCAGCCCCCTCCAGCCAGTGGCGCCATTCTTCTAAGGCAAGCTTAATAGCCAGGAGCTCCCTGTCGCCAATGTCGTAGTTCCTCTCCGTGGGGGTGAGTCGGCGCGAGAAGTAGGCGCATGGTCAGAGTTTACCTTGAGGCCCGGATCGCTGGGAGAGAACTGCTCCAGCTCCAGCATCAGACGCATCAATCTCTACGATAAACTGCTTAGAAGTGTCAGGATGGGTTAGAACGGGTGCGGATGTGAATAATTGCTTTAATTTAACGAAGGCTGCGTGGGCCTCTGGGGGCCAGGTGAAAGGTACCTTAGATGAGGTGAGCTGGGTGAGAGGCGTGGCCACTTGGCTGTAGTTCCGAACGAAGCGGCGATAAAAATTTGCGAACCCGAGGAAGCTTTGGAACTTCTTCCGTGACTCCGGGACCGGCCTTTCCAGCACCGCCTTGACCTTCACTGGGTCGGTCTTCACCTGTCCACCTGCTAGGATGTAGCCCAAGAAGGAAACAGATGAAGCATGGAACTCACATTTCTCTGCCTTGACGTACAGTCTGTTCTCGAGCAGCCGCTGTAATAAACTCCTCACATGGACGTGATGCTCTTCGAGAGTCCTGGAGAAAACCAGAATATCATCCAGGTACACAAAAACAAACACGTTCAGGAAGTCCCGTAACACGTCATTGACTAGGGCCTGAAAAACCGCCGGGGCGTTAGTTAAACCAAACGGCATCACCAAATTTTCAAAGTGCCCTAATGGAGTATTGAAGGCCGTCTTCCATTCATCACCCTCTTGTATCCGAACCAGATGATAGGCATTCCGCAGGACCAGCTTGGTGAAAACTGTGGCTTCCTGGAGTGGTTCGAAACGGAGATGATTAGTGGGAGGGGATATTTATTCTTGACAGTGATGTCGTTCAAACCTCGGCAATCGATGCACGGTCGGAGCGACCCGCCCTTTCTTCCCCACAAAGAAAAAGCCCGCACCGACAGGGGAGGACGACAGCCTGATTATTCCTGCTGTCAGCGACTCTTGGATGTAACTCACCATAGTGTCTCTTTCAGGACGAGACAGGTTGTACAATCTGCTAGAGGGCAGCGGAGCTCCCGGGAGTAAATCAATGGCGCAGTCATATGGTCGGTGAGGTGGCAGTGAGAGCGCCTTATCCTTACTAAACACCTGCTGTAAATCATGATATTCTGGGGGAATGGAAGAGAGGTCTGGTGCTTGTGGCGGGACTGGAATCTGTTCCACTGAGGCGGGTGGAACGGCTGACCTCAAGCAGTTTGCCAGGCAAAACAGACTCCAGCTGGTGATTCTTCTTCCGGCCCAATCAATGTGAGGATTATGTCTCTGTAGCCAGGGGTAGCCTAAGATAAGCGGGGTGTCAGGGGAGGGGAAAGTGAAAAAGGAAAGTAGCTCATTGTGGTTTTCTGATGTGACTAACTGTACTGGCGCGGTTTGGTGAGTGATAAAAGCAAACACCTGATTATTCAACGTAGACGCGGGGATGGGAGGTTCAAGCGGAGTAAGTGATAACTCTAACTTCTTAGCCAGTTTCTCATCCATGAGGTTCTGTTCCACCCCGGAGTCCACCAGCGCGGGGCATGTGAAAGTCTCGTTGTTAGTCACGATGGTAACAGACAGTAACAATTGGGGTCTAGTTGTGCTTAAAGTGCTGCCCACCCGTATCCCCGGATTTACCGGTGGGCCGGTTCGTTTGGGCGGACCGGGCAAGCAGCGATGCGATGACCGGGCTTCCCACAGTACGGGCAGTCCCCAGCCCGAAAACAGCGTTCCCTTTTCTCTGGTGAAAGCCGGGAGCGTCCGATTTGCATGGGTTTGGGCGGGGGAGGCGATGGAGAACGCGTGCACGCAGCCGTGGGTGGGGACGATGAAACTCGAAACTCGGTGCGCAATATGGGTCCTAAAGGCTTAAGCCGCTGCTCGGCATCCCTCTCCCGCAGGCGTCTATCGATCCTGCGGGCGAGGAGCCAGTTCTTCGAAGGATTTTGTTGCCTCGTGGAACGCTAGTTGGTCTTTCATCTGATCATTTAGCGAGCGTAAAAAGACCCCACGGAGGGCCGAATCGGGCCAACCCACGGCAACTGCCCTGGTACGAAACTCGACTATATACTCGGCAACACTGCGCCGCCCCTGACGGAGCGCCAGCAATTTCTGTGCGGCGTCGTCCTCCGAGACTGGAGGAGAGAACGTCGCCTTGAACTCCTCCAGAAAATCATCATAGTCGCAACCACGAATGGGGTGAGAGGTTAAATAAGCCTCAGCCCATGCTAGAGCTCGTCCCCGTAACAGCCCCACAAAGTGGGAAATTTTAGCAGCATCCGTGGGGAAGGCGTGCGGCTGAAGAATAAGGAGCATTGGAAAAGGAACCCTCCACACAGGTCTAACTCCCCGTGGAAGGGTTCCAGCGGCGGAGGTGAAACGCTGTGGAGTAAATGCAATTGACACCCCTTTCTCAACGAGAAGTCTGGGCTCGGGTGAGCCTGAGTGCTGAAGATATCTACCTATTCAGAACACTGGTGCAGCATAAAGAAACAAACAAACCAACAGAGACACACAAGAGGGAAAAAAAGAAGGCCACATATATGGGGAGAGTTCCAGAAAGGAACGGGGAAAAAGAATAGGGTAAATATGGCATATATGAGAGCATATGTGTGTGTGTGTGTGTGTGTGTGTATATATAAACAAACACCCAGCACGCCCCTGCGGGCGGTTTATCCTTCAAGCTCGGGTCCTCTACCAGAGGCCTGGGAGCTTGAGGGTCCTGCGCAGTATCTTAGCTGTTCCCAGGACTGCGCTCTTCTGGACAGAGATCTCCGATGTTGTTCCTGGGATCTGCTGGAGCCACTCGCCTAGCTTGGGAGTCACCGCACCTAGTGCTCCGATTACCACGGGGACCACCGTTACCTTCACCCTCCACATCCTCTCGAGCTCTTCTCTGAGCCCTTGGTATTTCTCCAGCTTCTCGTGTTCCTTCTTCCTGATATTGCTGTCATTCGGAACCGCTACATCGATCACTACGGCCGTCTTCTTCTGTTTGTCTACCACCACTATGTCCGGTTGGTTAGCCACCACCATTTTGTCCGTCTGTATCTGGAAGTCCCACAGGATCTTAGCTCGGTCATTCTCCACCACCCTTGGGGGCATCTCCCATTTTGACCTCGGGACTTCCAGGTTATACTCGGCACAGATGTTCCTGTACACTATGCCGGCCACTTGGTTATGGCGTTCCATGTATGCCTTGCCATGCCATGTATGTATCTTGCACCCTGCTGTTATGTGCTGGATTGTCTCTGGGGCATCTTTACACAGCCTGCACCTGGGGTCTTGCCTGGTGTGATAGACCCCAGCCTCTATGGATCTTGTGCTCAGAGCTTGTTCTTGTGCTGCCATGATTAGTGCCTCTGTGCTGTCTTTCAGTCCAGCTTTGTCCAGCCACTGGTAGGATTTCTGGATATCAGCCACCTCCTCTATCTGCCGGTGGTACATACCGTGCAGGGGCCTGTCCTTCCATGATGGTTCCTCATCTCCCTCCTCTTTCTTGGGTTTCTGCTGCCTGAGGTATTCACTGAGCACTCGGTCAGTTGGGGCCATCTTCCCAATGTATTCTTGGATGTTTGTTGTCTCATCCTGGACTGTGGTGCTGACACTCACCAGTCCCCGGCCCCCTTCCTTCCGCTTAGCGTACAGCCTCAGGGTGCTGGACTTGGGGTGAAACCCTCCATGCATGGTAAGGAGCTTTCTTGTCTTTATGTCAGTGGCTTCTATCTCCTCCTTTGGCCAGCCTATTACCCCAGCAGGGTACCTGATCACGGGCAGGGCGTACGTGTTGATGGCCCGGATCTTGTTCTTACCATTCAGCTGACTCCTCTGGACTTGCCTGACCCTCTGCAGGTACTTGGTGGTTGCAGCCTTTCTAGCGGCCTCTTCATGGTTCCCATTTGCCTGCGGGATCCCCAGGTACTTGTAACTGTCCTCTATGTCTGCAATGTTGCCTTCTGGTAGTTCAATCCCCTCAGTTCTGACTACCTTCCCTCTCTTTGTTACCATCCGACTACACTTCTCCAGTCCGAACGACATTCCAATGTCATTGCTGTATAGCCTGGTAGTGTGGATCAGTGAATCGATGTCTCGTTCACTCTTGGCATACAGCTTGATGTCATCCATGTACAGGAGGTGGCTGACAACTGCTCCGTTCCGTAGTCGGTATCCGTAGCCAGTCTTGTTAATGATCTCACTGAGGGGGTTCAGGCCTATGCAGAACAGCAGTGGGGACAGAGCATCTCCTTGGTAGATCACGCACTTGATGGTGACTTGTGCTATGGGCTTGGAGTTGGCCTCTAGTGTTGTACGCCACATCCCCATTGAGTTCCTGATGAAGGCTCTTAGGGTCCCATTGATCTTGTACAATTCTAGGCATTCCAGTATCCAGCTGTGGGGCATTGAGTCATAGGCCTTCTTGTAATCAATCCAGGCAGTGCACAGGTTGGTCAGTCTGGTCTTGCAGTCTCGGCTGACTGTTCTGTCTACCAGTAGCTGGTGTTTTGCGCCTCTGGTATTCTTGCCAATCCCTTTCTGTGCCCCACTCATGTATTGACCCATGTGCCTGTTCATCTTAACCGATATGATGCCTGACAGGAGCTTCCATGTAGTACTGAGGCAGGTTATTGGTCGGTAGTTGGAGGGGACCGGTCCCTTCTTGGGGTCCTTGGGGATCAGGACCGTCCGACCTTCGGTTAGCCATTCCGGGTGTCTCTCGTTAACTAGCAGCTGGTTCATTTGTGCTGCCAGACGCTCGTGGAGTGCAGTCAGCTTCTTTAGCCAGTAGGCGTGAACCATGTCGGGCCCTGGTGCTGTCCAACTCTTCATACTGGAGACCCTTTCTTGGATATCTGCCACTGTGATGGTTATGGGACCCTGTTCAGGGAGGTCGCTGTGGTCTGAACTCAGATCCACTAGCCACTGAGCATTGCCGTTATGGGTTACGTCCTTCTCCCATATGCTCTTCCAGTATTGCTCCGTCTCCAGCCTGGGTGGTGCTGTTCTCTTATTGTTCCCTTGCCACTGAGAGTACACCTTTGCTGGTTCTGTGGAGAACAGCTGGTTTATTCTCCTGCCTTCTATCTCTCTGGTGTACCTCCTCAAGCGGCTGGCCAAGGCTGTGAGCCTTTGCTTGGCAGTTTCCAAGGCCTCAGGTATGGACAGCTTGCTGTATTTCTTATGCACCTTCTTTGTCGCACCTTTCTGCAACTCCGTTAGTTGGCTAACCTCCCTCCGTGCTACTTTGATCTTGCCCTCTAGCCTCCTTCTCCATGGAGGGTACTGCCCCTTGTGGCTGTTCAACTTGTAGCCAAGCATCTCACTGATCACTGCTGCCGTATTGTATATCAGCTTGTTAGTGTCGGTAATCGTGGTTGTAGGTATCGTCCGTAGTGCTGCATTAACATCATCTAGCAGACCTTCTGAGGGTACTTCACGTAATCTTGGTAACCGGCTACGGGGGATCCAGGTTTCAAGCTTGGCCATGATCCTATTTTTCAGGTCAGTTCCTCTCGCACTCAACGATCCTTCTCCTATCGCACTTGGCTATGTACCCAATCTCGGGTGGGGGTGAAGAAAATGCTTTAAACAATATGGAATCAACTTAACAGGCTATTAATATATTACTACTATACTATAATCTTCACGTCATCATGTCCCTGGCGCGAGGAGGGGGGTTGTAAGGAAACTGGAAAAAAATAATGCAGACATGTGATAGTCACATGAAAAGGTGTGACTACAGAGCGTATATACACAATGTGTGGGTAAGAAAATCTTGCTGTCCAGTGCCGTTTAGCTGAAAGCAGCCACAGCCCTCTAACCTATTAATTTCCTGCAGGAGGAGGATGACCTGAAAAGAGCTCTGTGGATCTTTCTGTTTTAAATGTTGGAATACTTTTTTGTGTTTTATTTCCACTGAAGATGTTAAAAACTGAATTTCTTTATTGAAATGTTACTTGCAAATCTGTCTCTGACCAATGTTACTGCTAACCAGCAGTATCAAGGGGTTTTGGAAAGAGTTTTATTTTCCACTCTGACTACACTGCCATGTTGTTTATTTCTCTGCATTAATGGAATCATGCTTTTTACTTTAAGGAGCAAAGCTTTGTTCTGTGAGACGTCGCGATACATTCTCCTGTATAACCTTCTGTTTGCAGACACAGTACAGATGGCACTGAGTCAGTTATTGTATATTATTGCCGCTTGTAGGATAACACTAACATATCCTGTATGTGGTTTTCTCACCATGCTTGCCAATCTTACAACTGTGGTCTCTCCTGTCACGCTGGTGGTGATGTCTCTGGAGAGATATGTTGCTGTGTGCTACCCACTGAGGCATGCTAGCATCATCACTATCACCAACACAGGTGTGGCCATCATTGTGATCTGGGCCATCGGTTCACTAAATATCTTGACTCGAGTTCTTCTGCTGTTAGAGTTTCCTTTTGGAGCCCTTGATAGTCTGCAGATGAAAGACTTTTGCTCTGAAATAGCAATGTCTGGTGGGTCTATGTCTGATGATTACGACAAAGCCTTCACATGTGCTCTGTTTATTTCAGCAAGTGTGGCAATCACATGCTCTTATATCGGTGTTATAGTAGCAGCCAGGTCGGCCTCCACAGATAAAGCTTCAGCCCGTAAGGCTTGTAACACACTGCTGCTACATCTGGTGCAGCTGGGTCTCAGTCTTTCTTCAACCATTTGTAACCCACTACTCACAGCACTTGCAAGAGTTTTAACAAGGATAGTGTTTGTGCGCATCCAGATTGTTTTTTATGTTTGTATTTTCCTTTTCCCCAGATGTCTGAGTTCACTGATTTATGGTATCAGAGATCAAAGCATCAGACCTGTGTTCATATATTATCTTTGCTGTCGACTGAAATACTCAGTCATACAGCCAAGACTGAAGGCTGCGATCGAAGTAGAGTGTTAGTCAGAGTATACACCACGCTTACAAGCATACAAACCTCAAAGTACCGTACTGCAATTCTGGATAACTCCTGTTTCTGACTTGACTTTTGAATTTTTATTTAAAACCATACCGTTGTCAAATGACACACGTGAGGAATTGTTTGCTGCAGTTTACTAAAGGAACATAATTCTTTATAATTCTCTCAAATGATTACATGCTTTGGTAAAACAGGAAAGAGCGTCACATTTGTGTAACCCCGTAATCTGTGTACAGCCACTCTATCTCAAGCACTGCTCAGGCAAAGAAATTGCAGCAATTTTTAATTAGATGTAATTGGCCTACATCTGTCCTACTTCTAAACCTGCAGTTTAGCCTTGGAATTACTGCAGGTGTCCTAGAGGGTTTTCTTTCAGTTCCAAGTTCTGCAAATAAATTCAGCACTTTGGAAAACTAAAGGTGCTTTGTGTTGGTAAAGTTGTTCTCTGCTATCAGTCTTAAATAATTTGGTGAATTTTCAATCAACAAAACGTCTTAAATAGTTTGATCACAGACTTTTTGTATATAGTATGGTATTCACCCCATTACATAAATCGCCTTGAGGTGACTTTTGTGACTTTGTGATATATATATAGCTGTACTTTGCTTATTTACAGCTGCCAAAATGGCATAGATTATAGCGGCAACATGAGAGCATACCTTAAATAACCCAGCCTTACAGGTCTGCAGTTGAAAGCTTTTATTCAGGCAGCAGTGTGAGGTGAAGGATTCTCTGCAAGATACATGTAGATGTCACCAAACAGGGGCTGTGGGACAGTTGCTGGGGGAGAATATGGATCACGAGTCCCCAAAATGTGTAGTTTCTCCTTGTATCGTAGCTTTTTTTCCATGAACAGATGATCTGAGTGGTCTTGATTTGGGACAGGTGAGATTTTTATTCTACTGGACAGTCCATGTGTGAGTCAGTCATGTGACTGAAAACTATGGATTCAAAATTGAAAAACAAAACAAAAACAAAAAAACAATGAGAGAAAGGTTGCTGCCATTGGATGAGGTGGGAAATTAAGTTATAATGTGCTAACTTTGCTTAACATATGTTCACATTAAATAATGATGCTTTGTCAATGCATGAGATGACTGTTGCTGTGGTTTGGTGCTATATAAAAAAAACTTTATTTAGGGCTGGGCGATATGGCCTAAAATCAATATCACGATAAATAGAGCAGTTAACCTCGATAACGATAAATGGACGATAACCCCCCCAAGTGCCAAAAAAAACACGTTTTTTTTTTTTTTTTCATTTGATGGGGCTGTGGCAGGCAGCATAATTCCTCCAGTTATTTTGATAATATTATTCCCCCTAGACCTATTCATTGCAATTATATTATTACCACTTTAAAGGACTGTAAAATGTCACTGAAAATAAATGAAGACAATAGTAGTAAGTACTTTTAGTGGTTAAGATTTATTAACTGAACAAAATAAAAAGTGTAGGATACAATATGTAACCATGCTCTCTAAAAAATGTGTATCCCTTGTAAACAAAATAGTTTAATAATAAATATGTTTCACATTGGCTATTCACAAAGTAAACAATGATTGTGCAAATGTAATGCCATCATGGACAAAGGCCTATCTCTGCTAAGGCCTTGAGGTACTAGAACTTGTAAACAAATAATGTCACAAACACAAATGTCAATTGAACACAGAAAAAACTATAATAAATACTAAGCACTGCCATGTGACTAGTGAAAACTATAAACTCTTAAACAAAAACTTGTGCTGCAGGTGGTGGAAGAGGTTGGTTGTGTTACCTTGACTTGACGCAACAGTCTTTTTGCAGAGTTTACATTTAACAATTTTTTGATCAATATCATCCTTGTTGAATCCAAAATGTTGCCAAACGATTGATGATGCATTTTTTTTGTTAACAAGCGTCTCCTCTTCCTCCTCCACCATCTCTACCTCCGTCGCTGCTGCTTCAACATTTAAATCGTCCTCCATTTGTTCACCCGTGTCTCGTCTTGTTATGCTGGGCTCACACTGTGCGATTTTTGGCCCATTTTGAGCCGATTTTTGAGTCGTGCGACCGTTTTGGCGATCGGCCCGATTTTGGCCTTCATCTGCGTCATGCATCGTATAGTATACGTGGGGTAACGAGAAGCGATTGACACCTCACGACGAGCTCCCGATCATCAATCGCTTGGTCGCGAGGATTCACGACCGTCGTGAGGGTGTCACCGCAGTTTGTCACACTGCGCACGCGCAAACACAAATGTCAGCGAAAAAGACGGAGCAGCACGACAGTGCAGCGTGTGATCTGGACACAAGCGACGGAGGCACAACTTGTAGAACTTTGGAAAGCTCATCCGAGCCTTTTCGATGTGGCCTCACAAAATTATCACGACCACAACAACCGTGAAAATAGTTGGATTTACATGCTGCTCAATCACAGCTGACTGATCAATGTTTTTCATTAGCAATTTAGCAAAGTTGATGGTGGTGGTGTGTCTGTGTGAGTGAAAGACAGAGAGGGAGCGAGCGACAGAATTTCTGTTATAACCTTCATTTTATGGACGCACAGTGTGACTCAGGTCGCATCAGAGCATCGGGCCGTATAGTGTGAGACCTGCATCGTGACCTATGAACTTCTAACCCCTGCGAGTCAACCATGCAGTTTGAGCAGGAGCTGAATAACGTGACTGAAAAAATCGCACAGTGTCTGCCCAGCTTAACAGGTAGTAGAGTCATGTGACTCCACCCCGTCAAGTCTGTAACGTAGCACAGCGTCTTAAAGGGACATGAACATCGCCAACCTGCACATGCCTTTTCTTTTTTTAAAATACCGAATTTACCGACATGGGCAAAATGACGTCGATGAGAGTCATAAATTTCGGTAACGATAAATTTTTGATATATCGCCCAGCCCTAACTTTATTACATTTACAACATTACAATAATGTTACCTATTAGATTTCAATAATGTATCCACCATCTGAGTTACAGCACAGTCCTTTTCTAAAGTTTTCTACAGTTTCCATATCTTCTCTCTCTGCTTATATAAGCTTATATTATGAAATATGTGATGAATAGGACAGAAAATAGAAATTATGATACTCATTACATGAGTTTTAAAACAATCATTTGTCATTCTTATTTCTTTTTAAGTTCTCCCTGTTACCAAAGAACTTGCTCAAAGGGGGTCATACAGCTGTTGGTCTCTTTACGTTTTCTTTTCTTTTTTCTTTTCTTTTCTTTTTGCCTGTCCCGTTTGGCTCTTTTGCCATCAGAATTGTTGTCTAAAGGCAAAGAAAGATGCCCACTTTACCAAACTGACCATCCCAGCCTTGCCGTAATGGTCTATTTGATTCACCTTTTATTGTTTATTTTATTTTCATTTGCTGAACACGGGACAGACTTGACTGGGGGAAAGAAGGGGAGAAAGAAAGAGGGAAAGAAAAACAGCTGAGAAGAGGGCCGGGGGAGAAGGGCAAAAAACAAAAACCAACAGAACGGGCAGAAAAAAAAATGCATATATCAATCACCTGGATCACCTGTTGAGAAAGAAAAAAGAAAACAAGCAGAAGAGAACGAGAGTAATAGAATAAACAACATCACAATATAACAGTAAATACTAAATATTAAACATTATTGTGCAGCACATAAGATCGACAGAACACAGTGTGCTTTGAGGTAGGAGCCAAAAAGGGTGTAGTTTGTGGGTGTGATCACCCGTGTGCACACCTGTGAGCATGGATGCGCTTGTTTTTTTAAAAGGTTCCTTCATGTAATGATCTGCTAGAGGGTGTGGGGGGGCCACAGCCCCGTCCTCCAGGGCATGAAGCAGGTGTGGAGGAGATCAAAACTCCAGACATCCAGAGGCCCCCAGAACACAAGAGACCAAGGAAGACCAACAGAGGGGCAGCCACGCCACTGTCCCAGAAAGAGCTGAGGAGAGTCCCATCTTTTTACGTTTTCACTGTATCATTGTCAGGCCTTTACCTTACAATATGAATTGCCTTGAGCCAACTGTTGTTGTCATTTGGTACTGCCTAAATAAAACTGAGTGGGGGTGTCCAATCCCAGGCCTCGAGAGCTACAATTCTGCAGCTTTAAGATGCATCCCTACTCCAACACAGCTGAATCAAATTATCTCTTCAGCATGCCATCAAGTTTGGCAAAGGCCTGATAACAAGCCATTCATTTGATTCAGGTGAGTTGGAACAAGGATACATCTAAAAGCTGCAGGAAGGTAGCTCTTGAGGACTGGGATTGGACAACCCTGTCCTATAGAAACTCATTCCCATCACAAAGTACACACTCTACTCTTTTTCAAATGAGAACCATGGCCTCAGACCCAGAGGTGCCAATTCCTATTCCAGCTGCTTTACATTGGCTTAAAATTGCCCTAGATAAAACTGGAGGTCATGCTTAAGAAAGTCAACAACCCCTGCAAAAAGCAGAGACAAAATCCTGAGGTCGCAAAGCTAAACACCATTTACCCCTGGGCCAGATTCTAGACAAGGAAATAATTAACAGAATGACAATCACAATGGGACAGCACTGGCAGATACCCACCAGGAATGAATCTGACTTATTGCCAGCAATGCAAACTAAGGTCTCATTGTGGTTCTCTAGGGAGCTAATAACCTAAAACAGCTTTAATACCCAATATTTCCAAAAGACACGCCAAAGGATCCCCTGAGGGATGCAGTAAAATGCTTTCTCTGAATCTAAAAAACTCAGAGAGAAACTCTCTGGTCTCAGCATCTAGACCCAAGACAAAAACCGCATTGTTCCTCCTGAATCTAAGTTTGACAAACAAACAGTGGTGTGGTGGCAATTTTTCACACCAGCCTAATAAGCAACCAAAGACCCAGACAGACTTTTTTCCTCTTTCTCTCTCTCTCTCTCTCTCCTGCATTGCTCCACCTGGGTGGAGCACACTGCAGGCTCGCGCCTTTGGCCCATGCACCTAAAACTAATCATGTATCTGTGACTCATCATCCTGTTTTCCCACCCACTACTTCAGGCAGGGGCTCTGAGCTTCTCGTTGCTGGACTGTTGAGTAAAACATGTTAGAGTAAATCCTGGTGTTACGTTCCTCTGCAGCCCCTAATCTCTTCAGTGGGTTCAGCTATTGCAAATTGACCACACCTAGTCGGGTGTGCATAAAAGGATACCTGAGGCAGGCTTTTAGGGAGACTCACTAGCCCTTGCTTTACCAGCCATTTTAACCAACTTGCAATGAATTTTAAGATTAAAATCTCTTCTCACCTAAATTCTGGTGTTCGTCTCCTTATTTATGATGAGGCTTTCGAGCCCGGTGGCAATATAAGTGGGGACTCGTCCAGGATCATTTGGATATTTTTGTGAAGACTGAATATCAGTTTTTGTTTTACTTTTAAGTGGGTGAGTGATGGTGTTCACTGTAATTGGGCAAACTCCCTTTTGTCATGAACCGAAGTTCAGTACACAAGCTGGACCCAGAAGCAGAGACAACACGCACAGGAGTACGAAAAATAAACTTTATTTCAACTAAAGGTGTCCCGGAAGGGTCAAAGGAAAACACGCGAGAAACTAGAAAAACCAAGGGACCGGGGGATGAGTTACGCAGGAAGGCAGTAATCGGGACTGTGGGAGGAGTCAAAGCGGGGCCGTGGGAGCCGGAGGGAGGGGTGAGGGTCCGCGGGGGAGCTCCAGGAAAGTAGAGGTGATTGGTACCGGAGGCAATCCAAGCTCCAGACGGGCAGGTGGCTCAAAAACACGCCGAGCTGTTACCACTGTGAGACGACTAACGGACTGGCGTGGAGCAGCTGGCTGGGCTGGATCAAATAGTCCACCTGATAATCGCCTGAGATGGGATGCAGAGCGCATTGGGCTTGATATTCCGTGACCCTGGACGGTAGGAGAGAGTGAAGTTAAAGCGAGTGAAGAATAGAGACCAGCGGGCTTGGCGTGGATTTAACCTTTTGGCAGTTCTGAGGTACATTAGATTTTTATGGTCTGTCCATATGAGGAAAGGCTCTCCAGCCCCCTCCAGCCAGTGGCGCCATTCTTCTAAGGCAAGCTTAATAGCCAGGAGCTCCCTGTCGCCAATGTCGTAGTTCCTCTCCGTGGGGGTGAGTCGGCGCGAGAAGTAGGCGCATGGTCGGAGTTTACCTTGAGGCCCGGATCGCTGGGAGAGAACTGCTCCAGCTCCAGCATCAGACGCATCAATCTCTACGATAAACTGCTTAGAAGTGTCAGGATGGGTTAGAACGGGTGCGGATGTGAATAATTGCTTTAATTTAACGAAGGCTGCGTGGGCCTCTGGGGGCCAGGTGAAAGGTACCTTAGATGAGGTGAGCTGGGTGAGAGGCGTGGCCACTTGGCTGTAGTTCCGAACGAAGCGGCGATAAAAATTTGCGAACCCGAGGAAGCTTTGGAACTTCTTCCGTGACTCCGGGACCGGCCTTTCCAGCACCGCCTTGACCTTCACTGGGTCGGTCTTCACCTGTCCACCTGCTAGGATGTAGCCCAAGAAGGAAACAGATGAAGCATGGAACTCACATTTCTCTGCCTTGACGTACAGTCTGTTCTCGAGCAGCCGCTGTAATAAACTCCTCACATGGACGTGATGCTCTTCGAGAGTCCTGGAGAAAACCAGAATATCATCCAGGTACACAAAAACAAACACGTTCAGGAAGTCCCGTAACACGTCATTGACTAGGGCCTGAAAAACCGCCGGGGCGTTAGTTAAACCAAACGGCATCACCAAATTTTCAAAGTGCCCTAATGGAGTATTGAAGGCCGTCTTCCATTCATCACCCTCTTGTATCCGAACCAGATGATAGGCATTCCGCAGGACCAGCTTGGTGAAAACTGTGGCTTCCTGGAGTGGTTCGAAACGGAGATGATTAGTGGGAGGGGATATTTATTCTTGACAGTGATGTCGTTCAAACCTCGGCAATCGATGCACGGTCGGAGCGACCCGCCCTTTCTTCCCCACAAAGAAAAAGCCCGCACCGACGGGGGAGGACGACAGCCTGATTATTCCTGCTGCCAGCGACTCTTGGATGTAACTCACCATAGTGTCTCTTTCAGGACGAGACAGGTTGTACAATCTGCTAGAGGGCAGCGGAGCTCCCGGGAGTAAATCAATGGCGCAGTCATATGGTCGGTGAGGTGGCAGTGAGAGCGCCTTATCCTTACTAAACACCTGCTGTAAATCATGATATTCTGGGGGAATGGAAGAGAGGTCTGGTGCTTGTGGCGGGACTGGAATCTGTTCCACTGAGGCGGGTGGAACGGCTGACCTCAAGCAGTTTGCCAGGCAAAACAGACTCCAGCTGGTGATTCTTCTTCCGGCCCAATCAATGTGAGGATTATGTCTCTGTAGCCAGGGGTAGCCTAAGATAAGCGGGGTGTCAGGGGAGGGGAAAGTGAAAAAGGAAAGTAGCTCATTGTGGTTTTCTGATGTGACTAACTGTACTGGCGCGGTTTGGTGAGTGATAAAAGCAAACACCTGATTATTCAACGTAGACGCGGGGATGGGAGGTTCAAGCGGAGTAAGTGATAACTCTAACTTCTTAGCCAGTTTCTCATCCATGAGGTTCTGTTCCACCCCGGAGTCCACCAGCGCGGGGCATGTGAAAGTCTCGTTGTTAGTCACGATGGTAACAGACAGTAACAATTGGGGTCTAGTTGTGCTTAAAGTGCTGCCCACCCGTATCCCCGGATTTACCGGTGGGCCGGTTCGTTTGGGCGGACCGGGCAAGCAGCGATGCGATGACCGGGCTTCCCACAGTACGGGCAGTCCCCAGCCCGAAAACAGCGTTCCCTTTTCTCTGGTGAAAGCCGGGAGCGTCCGATTTGCATGGGTTTGGGCGGGGGAGGCGATGGAGAACGCGTGCACGCAGCCGTGGGTGGGGACGATGAAACTCGAAACTCGGTGCGCAATATGGGTCCTAAAGGCTTAAGCCGCCGCTCGGCATCCCTCTCCCGCAGGCGTCTATCGATCCTGCGGGCGAGGAGCCAGTTCTTCGAAGGATTTTGTTGCCTCGTGGAACGCTAGTTGGTCTTTCATCTGATCGTTTAGCGAGCGTAAAAAGACCCCACGGAGGGCCGAATCGGGCCAACCCACGGCAACTGCCCTGGTACGAAACTCAACTATATACTCGGCAACACTGCGCCGCCCCTGACGGAGCGCCAGCAATTTCTGTGCGGCGTCATCCTCCGAGACTGGAGGAGAGAACGTCGCCTTGAACTCCTCCAGAAAATCATCATAGTCGCAACCACGAATGGGGTGAGAGGTTAAATAAGCCTCAGCCCATGCTAGAGCTCGTCCCCGTAACAGCCCCACAAAGTGGGAAATTTTAGCAGCATCCGTGGGGAAGGCGTGCGGCGTGCGGCTGAAGAATAAGGAGCATTGGAAAAGGAACCCTCCACACAGGTCTAACTCCCCGTGGAAGGGTTCCAGCGGCGGAGGTGAAACGCTGTGGTGCACAGGGTCGGGCTGCTTGGCCCGCAGCTGATCCTGAGTGTCACTAAGCTCCTGGTATTGGTCCTGGAGTGATTGGAGCAGCTGATCGTGACGACCGAGAATAGCGCCCTGTTTATTGATGGCGGAACGTATTGGATCTGCTGGGTCCTGGCCAGTCCGTACTGTCATGAACCAAAGTTCAGTACACAAGCTGGACCCAGAAGCAGAGACAACACGCACAGGAGTACGAAAAATAAACTTTATTTCAACTAAAGGTGTCCCGGAAGGGTCAAAGGAAAACACGCGAGAAACTAGAAAAACCAAGAGACCGGGGAATGAGTTACGCAGGAAGGCAGTAATCGGGACTGTGGGAGGAGTCAAAGCGGGGCCGTGGGAGCCGGAGGGAGGGGTGAGGGTCCGCGGGGGAGCTCCAGGAAAGTAGAGGTGATTGGTACCGGAGGCAATCCAAACTCCAGACAGGCAGGTGGACAGGCAGGTGGCTCAAAAACACGCCAAGCTGTTACCGCTGTGAGACGACTAACGGACTGGCGTGGAGCAGCTGGCTGGGCTGGATCAAATAGTCCACCTGATAATCGCCTGAGATGGGATGCAGGTGTGGAGTTAACAGCCACACCCGTGGACGTGGGCATCCCATCAGCTCCTCGGACACCGGGCCGCGGACCATGACACCTTTAGTAAGTGTGTTTCAGCTGGGTGGCTGTGCTGCCCTTCCTTCGAAGCACTTGTTTGTTGCTTTGCTTTGTTGTTTAAATTTGTTGCGTTTGGTGGTTATCCTGGGTGGGGGTACGCTTCAGAGTGTGATAGGAGACTGTATTTCTGGTCTGCTGTGTACTCTTGATTTGGCGTTTAAAGGTGCCTCGAGCCTGGCACGCCACCCAAAAGTAGGTAGGTAAAGTTTAATTGCATACCAGTAAATCAGTGGCACCACACTTGACAGGAGGTTTGAGGCCATTTGTGAATTATGGTCTTATGGCTGAGGCAGGAAGGCCTTTTTAAGTTGGTGTCAAAAGAATATTGTTTTTATATAATGTGATCAGCTTCATGAAATGTATTCTTTTATTTAATCACTAGGCAAACGTCTACGTGACTTTTGACATGTACTTTTGTGTGATAAACAACTGTTAGCTTCCTCTTTTTGTAAGAGCATACAGAATTAGAAAAAGGGGAACCTCAGCTCAGTTCTTAGAATAAGAAGCTATTTACACACACACACACACAGACATACAGACATGTATAAATAAAGAGCGCAGAGCGATGAGACGCAGGTCTCAGAGTGACTGCCCACGCATGTAAAGGCAACTGCAGTGTTTGTTTTCTAACTCAGGTGTCTTAGCTGAAGAACTACGAGTTGATTTAAAGAAATCCCTTGACAGTTGGCATAGGGTGTACACCATATGTGCACTGTTAAAATATCAATGATAGTGGATGCCAAATGCGGCCCTCATGTGGTGAATGTTTTGTGCTGTGACCTTTAGTGCTGTGGAGGATTTGGCTACTTTGGTTAGGTCACTTGTGAGTGTTGTTGGCCAGGTGATGGCAATAACACTGTGGGGTGCTGAGCAATGTTCCCTCTAAGCTGCGCGCGTGCGCAATTGCGCACTGCTGGCACGGTCACTGCGCACAGAAAATCTGTGTTGCGCCCAAAAAAAAAATCTACCCTGAATTGAAATTAAAATTAAAACTTTAACAATTCTGTTTTGCAGTGTTAGTCAGTGACTGGCTGCTCCCATATGGGATCAGAACGATGCCACCTTATCCCATAGTCCAGCCAATGATGCGATTCACATTCATATATACGCAGCTAATCAACGTCGTTGTCAGGCTATGAAGCTTCCTTATGTGCCGACGCCGGTGTTTTAGCAAGCAAAGCGGCGTGACTGATGTGGAGTGAAGCCACGTTAATGACAACGTGTACAACCATTGGAGATGTGAGCAGGACAGACGGAACAACTGACGCAAAAAGTGTGGACTTTATACCAGTTTTTAAATTGTGTTGATCGGCCGCGTAAAACCAGAATTATGATAAAAATATCTGCAATGTTTGGTTTTCTTCCTGAATAAATTCAAATTCAAATTTTTATTTGTCACGTACACAGTCATACACAGTACGATATGTAGTGAAATGCTTGGACAACTGCTCGTGACCTAAAGAAAACAAAAAAGGAAAAGGCTATGAATAAGATAGGAAATAAATATGAAAAATTAAAAAGGGTAAATTTAACTAGGAAGGAATAAAATATAAATTAAGGTTAAAAATGAAATAACTGTACAACACACTGGGAAAGAATAAGATAAAATATATAAATTAAATTGAAAATAAAATAACTGTACAACAAAATACACAATACACAATACTGTCGTTGTTCATATTTACTGCAGGAAGAAACGGTAAAAAGGAAGGAAAACGCTCGAGAGCACTCTCCACCTGTGAGCAAAAAAACCCCCAAAAACCTGTGGGTGGTCACTGGTACGCTTGCTTTACTGAATTTTGTATATTAAAGTAACTTGTTGTGGTATGAGGCCACTTGTATGTGACCGTTTGTGTGGTGGAGACTAGGGGTGGGTTTTGATGATTGATTCATCAATTAAAATCGATTCTAGCTTGGATAACGTAATATTGATTCATTACAATCCTGAATCGTTTTTTAAATATACATTTATTTTGCCCGAAAAACCAGAATCTCAGGTTAAACCTCAAAAAATTTCAACAACCACCAAACAGCTAAAATAGTAAATGAGAGCAGGTCCACGGATTCTGCATAAAGACGTAAACACAAAGCGCGGACCCGACGGATCAGAATCAGTGAGATGTCGTTTTTCTCACCCGTCTGAAAACCCACAGGTTCAGCAATGTTCACAACAATATATTTATGGTAAATGGCCTGTATTTATATAGCGCTTTACTAGTCCCTAAGGACCCCAAAGCGCTTTACATATCCAGTCATTCACCCATTCACACACACTGGTGATGAACCCTGGGGCGCACTGACAGAGGCGAGGCTGCCGGACACTGGCGCCACCGGGCCCTCTGACCACCACCAGTAGGCAACGGGTGAAGTGTCTTGCCCAAGGACACAACGACCGAGACTGTCCAAGCCGGGGCTCGAACCGGCAACCTTCCGATTACAAGGCGAACTCCCAACTCTTGAGCCACGATCACCCATGATTACAGAATCACCAATGATTAAAAGGATTTCACAACATGCACACTTTCATTTCAACACACACTCTCAGCATCCTTTCAGCCTTTAAATCACTGTTAAATTGCAAAGTCTTTAAATGTAAAAATGTTTCTTTGTACTTGTTCAACTGTTGCTAATAGACCACACCAATAAGACTTTTGGCTCTCAGCGAAGGCAGTCACACTTTTCTCCACTCCTGCCCTTATCTTCCCTCCTTAGCTTCTTATGTCCTTGTCTTGTCTTGTGTTTTTACTTTTCCCTGGAACACTCTCTCACAGTCTGTTCTCTAAAACCTAAAAGAGGAATTATGGATTGGATCAACTGGTCCCTAAATGCAATTGACACCCCTTTCTCAACGAGAAATCTGGGCTTGGGTGAGCCTGAGTGCTGAAGATATCTACCTATTCAGAACCATGGTAACAGGGTTCTTGCTGATCGGAGCTGGCTTGGCCCTGACTTATCGAAGAATTAAGAAAGCGGAACCAGCTGTTGAAACCCCCACAAGGCTGCCCGCTGGGATTGAAACGATGGGAGAGGCGTGAGTTTCTCAAAATGGGCTCATTGAGTGCAGCACGGAGAAGATCTTGGAGAGGCTACGGCTGCTGTGAATACTCAGAATAAGATCTCTGACTGCAGACTGGATACATCTCGGAAGGGCTCACTTGGAATAACATCTCTGGGCGCAAATTGGATGACATCTCGGGGAGGCACACTGCCGTGAGTTCTCAGAAATCGGCTCCTTGAGCACAAGAAATGACAACATCACAGAACGCAAGTATGGCGAAGCTCGCGGCTCTCCAACGGGAGACTGAGAGACCAGTGTTGGACTGTAGAACTGCTTTGAAATTCATATGAGCTGTTCGCACTTAAGTAAAAACCACCATCACTTATGTGGAGACCCCTTTGGCGCCAGCGGCAAGGCTGGAGCTGAACAACACACCCTGATAACGACTGTGTTGAGTCTGTTCCCCCCATTCCATGCAAGGCCACCTGGGTTGGCTGGTAGACTGTTTACTTAGCCTGGCAGGGCGAAGGACACTGTCTCAGCTGAACTCTGGACACACACACACACACACATACACTGATATGCACACACTGATCCCCCCTCCCTTTCCAAACGCCTTCGATGCTTGTGCCCTACCGGGGAAGATGGCAGTCGACTGGACCAGCGCAGACATGCTGCAGGACCGGATGCGCTGTCTACACCGGCTCTCTCTTACCCTTTACCCGCCCCCGTTGCTTGTCTTGTGTTTCTATGGTGTATTGATAGTCATGTGCTTTTTGTGCTGAGGTGTTTTTTCTGTTATCAAACTGTTCTCCCACTAGGAGCTCAGTCTGAGTGGAGTTTTTTTTCTCCTCCTCTTACCTCATGTAGTGTATTTTCGTTGTTTTTTTCCTATCAGCCTACCTTTCTGACGTGTCTCCCCAATGTGATGTTTGTGTAAAGTTGGTCAGAAGGTTCCTTTGTAAGTGCGCATGCAGCGTGCTGCCTGCTGTAACCCTAATTTCCTTTGGGATTAATAAAGTATTCTGATTCTGATTCTAGTCAGGTGTGGATAAAAGGATACCTGAGGCAGGTTTTCAGGGAGGCTTGCTAGCCCTTGCTTTGGTAATACCAGCTATTTTACCCAACTTGCAATGCATTTTAAGATTAAAACCTCTTCTCAAATAAATTCTGGTGTTCGTCTCCTTATTTATGTTGCGGCTTTTGAGCCAGGTTAGAACGCTGGCTTCATAATCTCCTGAGTTTATTCATTGTGATAATCTCATCTGCTTGTACATAGATTCCCTGGACTAGTCCTGTAACCCTTGTTACCCTGGATATCTGAGCATGAGTGTTTGACAGTTTAGAGTGGATCCTCCGAGCGGAACAAGTGAGCTGAGAGCAGAGCGAGAGGACTGTTGATCAGTGTATGAGGGTGGAGAACCTGTTTTCCGTAACCCTACCTGTGGATCCCTACAACCCCTGGCCACTCCCCCCACCTTGTATATATTGCACGGGGTGTTGCAAATAAAGAACTGTTTAATTATAATTTACAGTTTGCGCTTGAGTCCAACCTGCCTGTCTCGACACACTCAGATAAAATAATTATTGTGGGTGATTTTAACATCCATGTAGATGCTAAAAATGACAGCCTCAACACCGCATTTAATCTTTAATTAAACTCGAATGGCTTCTCTCAAAATGTGAAAGAGCCCAACCACCACTTTAATCACAATTTAGATCTTGTTTTGACAAATGGCATAGAAACTGAACATTTCACAGTGTTTTCTGAAAACCCTCTCTTGTCTGATCATTTCCTGATAATTCTTTGAATTGAATTAAATTTATTTACACAACGCCAAATCACAACAAAGAAAGTCATCTCAAGACACTTTATATCGTAAGGTACAGCCTACAATAATAGATACAGAGAAAAACCCAACAATCATATGACCCCCTATGAGCAAGCACTTTGGCAACAGCGGGAAGGAAAAACTCCCTTTTAACAGGAAGAAACCTCCGGCAGAACCAGGCTCAGGGAGGGGTGGGGCCATCTGCTGTGATTGGTTGGGGTGAGAGAAGGAAGACAGGACATTAATAACAGATATGATCCAGTGCAGAGTCAATGATTAGAGTGATAATTGTGGGCGATTGTGGCTCAAGAGTTGAGAGTTCGCCTTGTAATCGGAAGGTTGCCGGTTCGAGCCCCGGCTTGGACAATCTCCGTCGTTGTGTCCTTGGGCAAGACATTTCACCCGTTGCCTACTGGTGGTGGTCAGAGGGCCCGGTGGCGCCAGTGTCCGGCAGCCTCGCCTCTGTCAGTGCGCCCCAGGGTGGCTGTGGCTACAATGTAGCTGCCATCACCAGTGTGTGTGTGTGTGAATGGGTGGATGTCTGGATGTGTAAAGCGGGGTCCTTAGGGGCTAATAAAAGCGCTATATAAATACAGGCCATTTACCATAATTGCCAGCGTACTGCAGTTATTACTAAAGGAGGCCAAGGAGTAACTAAAATCTTACACACAAAGCAGGAAAGTGAACAAGTGAAGAGGCCATGCTTCTATTGAGTCGGCTACAAGGTGAGCTAAGCTAGTGAATCCCAAAAGACACAGTGAGTGACTTCTGTAAATATAATTAGCAAGTGAATCAACAGAGAATACTTTGGGTAAAGAACGTGAAGAATATCCATGAACTAATACATTATCTAAACGTTTTAATTGAATTGGCTACACAAATATGCTACACAAAAACACCACTGTGCATTTTAACAGGAACTGGAAGGGATACTCTACTGCAGAGAGCCAAAGCAAAGGCACAAAAGATCTCAAACAAGTGTGAATTTCTGTGATCCTCATCTAAATGTCTAAGTCAAGTTTTTTGGAAATGTTGTAAATGTGATAACTCAAGAAGAAACGACGTGTGTCAAATTGATACTCAATAGGTGCATCAACTGCAAATCTTGGACAAGATAGAATTGCTCACATTTTGTGAGGCTGGTCCTGCCGTAATTTATTCCCTCGGTTCAAATCACTGACAAACAGTGTCCCACAGTTGTTTATGTTTTTGAACCCATTTTGCACAGAGAAGCATTTTTTGAAAAATGTACTGACAGCAATGTTGAATATTATTACACAGGAAAAAAATAACTACACGTAAAATAATCACACCGTGACGCCTCTGCCTTTGTAAATGGAGGGACAGTAACTGCGTGTGTGTATGTAAGTATGCAAAAACTGAAGATAGCAAGATTAACAGTAATAGTATTTCGTCTCTATCTGCCATTCTGCAATTCATCTCATATGAACAATAACATGGCACACAGCGTGACATGAAAAAAGGCACATACCTTTGATGTTGCGTGACGAACTCTGTATTCCTCGTCCACACGTAAATGCAAAAACTGAGTTTTAAAAAGTCTCTGTTTTCAGTGATTCGAAACGCCGTTTACGTGTGGATGAAATGTTCAACAGCTGTGTTTTCCGCAATGGAGTTTGAAGTTTGGGAACCACTGATATATATTGTGTTTTTGGATCTAAAATCCCCTGTGCATTTGAGTGTATATATTTGGGAGATGTAAACACGCAAAATTGGAAGAAGTCTGATATGAGACTGTGGGCAATTTTATTGATTGCTAGCAAAAACGCCATTACAAGGAAATGGTCAAAGGTTGAACCACCATCACAGGAGGACTGGATCAATATAGTCAACGAAATCTACATTATGGAAAAACTATGATTTACTTTAAGGATTCAAAGTGACAAGTTTTATGAGCAATGGTCAAAATGGACCGAATATGTTAAACCAATAAGATCTGACTTTTTGTAAGGTTCTGGAAGTACGAGTGATACATGGATTTTGGGGGGACCTCTAGGCCCGGTGGCTCTGGTGCAGCTGACTTTTCTGTTGACCCAAATTAATTTAACTATATATGTAAAAGTATATATTTTAATAACAAAGGATAAATGGATAATAATAATAACAAGAATAATTATAAAAAATATTATTATTATAATAAATAATTAGTCAAGTAAAGTGGCAAATAAGGATCCTCAGAAGAGTCTGGCAGCTCAGCGTTGCTGAAAAACTGTACTCAGTTGCATTTGTCTAAATCTGGGGTCCACTTGGGTACTTCCAGATCCGGTCCTTTTTGGACCCATGACATACTCATATATGCCATATTTACCCTATTCTTTTTCCCCGTTCCTTTCTGGAACTCTCCCCATATATGTGGCCTTTTTTTTTCCTCTTGTGTGTCTCTGTTGGTTTGTTTGTTTCTTTATGCTGCACCAGTGTTACTGAAAATTAATATTAAAAAAAACCACCCAGCTCACCCCAGCGGGCGGTTTATCCTTCAAGCTCGGGTCCTCTACCAGAGGGCTGGGAGCTTGAGGGTCCTGCAGTATCTTAGCTGTTCCCAGGACTGCGCTCTTCTGGACAGAGATCTCCGATGTTGTTCCCGGGATCTGCTGGAGCCACTCGCCTAGCTTGGGAGTCACCGCACCTAGTGCTCCGATTACCACGGGGACCACCGTTACCTTCACCCTCCACATCTTCTCGAGCTCTTCTCGAGCTTCTCGTGTTCCTTCTTCCTGATGTTGCTGTCATTCGGAACCGCTACATCGATCACTACGGCCGTCTTCTTCTGTTTGTCTACCACCACTATGTCCGGTTGGTTAGCCACCACCATTTTGTCCGTCTGTATCTGGAAGTCCCACAGGATCTTAGCTCGGTCATTCTCCACCACCCTTGGGGGCATCTCCCATTTTGACCTCGGGACTTCCAGGTTATACTCGGCACAGATGTTCCTGTACACTATGCTGGCCACTTGGTTATGGCGTTCCATGTATGCCCTATTGTTCTCATATATAAAGGAATAAATAGAATACTCATGCCTGCTTGCAGTGGCGTGTCTAGAAAATTTTTGTTGGGGGGGCCAGGTAGGGGCACAGATTTGGAGAAGGGTGGCAGATGTAATTGGCAGATAATGTTTAAAAAAAAATTCTACCAACCGTTAACCATAATTCAATAATCCTATAAACCTAATAACCGAATGCGCTTTTAACTCTTATTAGAATGAGATTTTAACCACTATGGTGCAAAGTTTTTAGATACTGCGTTGATAAAGTACAAGAGATACAATCAGTGCTTTGTCAGTGTTTACTCAGCATTCAAGGACAGCAATATTTGCATAGTATTTTTACTGACATGTAGTGCACATATGTTTTGGGCAAAAACATTTTTGAATATTAAAATATGAACATTTGTAACAAACAATTGACAAATTAGCCAGTTCCAATGTAAAACTTTATCTGCCTGTTAAAAAAAGAAGATAATCTTCTCACAAACTGGTGTTTGATTTTGAAACAGGAAAAAGTGGGGAAACAACTGAAAAGACTAACATTTGAATAAAACCTGAAAGCAAGTAAATACTTTCTATGCTGCCTTATGGTAAACTTTGGTAATATTGATAAAGAACAACACTGGCTGATGATGAAATACAGTCAGCTGGCATGGTGACACTGCCAGTATCCGATTGTTCAGTCTGACGTCACTAGCCGTGTCTGGGTCTAAACTCTGCTGCAGGTCCATATATCAAACGATCACTATGGCATTACTGAGAGTTGAAAAACTGTCTAAAGTCTTTCATCTTTAATAAAATGATCAGCGTTCTGCTCTACCAGGTGTAACAATTGAGTTTAACATCCAGGCATCCATGAAAACGGAATTTATGACAATTAACGGAGTTAGAAGTTAGCAGGGAGTTAGCTCGCTAGCTTCTATCTAAATACAATATAGCATGTCCTGACTGCGGGGTTTTGGAAACAAATTAAAACGTACAGCTCTGCTGTCACTTCCAGCATAAATGAAGACAGAAAACTAAACAGCAGTGACGTTTGTAGGGTTACTGAAGTTGGGCTAGCTGGTATATAATGATGTGCTACGTGACCGCTAGCGACACAGCTATGTTAGCATAATATAAACAAGCTAACTGTTTTTCCACTCGATAAAAGTTAACGTGAGTGTTCTCGGTGGTCAGGAACAAATGTAATCGCATGGCAGGATGCTGTAAAAGGACCAAACTTCAGCCAGGAGAACAACTGAGATAATCCATCCACAATACCAGGTTAGTCATTCATATACTGCTGCATGGGCTGGGCTGTAGTTACATCCTAAGGTTTTAAAAACTGAGCTTAAATAAATGATTAGTGGTAATAAAAGCCGAGGGAGGTCAACAGTGATCACTGACTGTTTTAGGAGCTTTTTGAGATCAAATAGAAGAAAATACATAACATTAAACATGTTAACAACACAAAAGCCATATTAAACGCAGACTACTTTAGGCCCGGAAGTAGGATTCGTCACGTCATCACTGAACAACCGGATTAACCTGCAGGGCTGGACTGGGACAGAAAATCGGGCATTTTGACTACAGACCGGCCCACCAGGTATTAAAGCCATAAAGACTTTGAATGAAAACAAACCCTGTTGTGACAGTGATGTACAGTCTTGTTGGTATATGTATGATTTCTATACATTTTACGTCAGATAAAAACTTTGGTTGTAAGATTCAGATAATTATTTAATAAAAGCTAGATATTTTGAATGAGAATAAGAAAGAAAAGTATGTCTTTGTGCCCCACCTTTCCCTGTTAATGCCCTACCTGCCCCCTGGCAACACTTTGCTAGACCCGCCCCTGCACAGTTACCAGCTGTCAGCTACTTAGAAAAGGATCCTGGTGTTATTTGTCTCTCAGAAACAGTTCATAACTTCCCTTCAACTCATTCATGTCACCTAAAAGGTAAACCTGTTTCTCCATCACCTGTTCAGCTCTGATGGTTCAGTAAGGACATCTCCTGGTTTCATCTTCATGTTTCCCTCTCACCACATATCCAAACCGACATCATGACCAGCAGCTTTACAGCTTTACAGCTGTGGCTCCAGCAAACATTCTAACTAAATAAATTCTAACAACAGCTGATCAAGCTTAAACGTGCTGTTGTTGTTTAGCGCGACATCTGCTGGTTTCCTCTTTCTGGCGCAAAGTGGGCGATAAATAAACAAGAGAGAAAAGCCGATCAGCTGATCATTGATCAGTTTCATGATTGAAGTAGAAACAGGAGAGAGAGGGGAGAGAATGAGAGAAGAAGAGGCAGCTGTGCAGCGTAACGACAGAATAACTCCAGCATTGTGTCTTTTTCCATTCTAGCTAAAGTTCGGGACAAACTGCGTCTCTTCTCAGCTCAATACGAAACGTGTAATATTTTCTCTGATTGAGGGACCATTCCATTTTTTTAAGGAGCCGTTGGCAACTCTACTAACTAACCTTATGAATAAAATAAAGTTCACTATCAGTAACATCATAGCACCCAGCTGTATAAAAACTCCGTCAAGCTGGCTAGAACCCAGTATGAGTTATTGCAACTGACGGTAAAAAGTCAGCACAACGAAAATAAACTCCACCTAAACTTAGTTCATATCTGACCCAGATAGACTGCAGCTCATAACTTCTTAAGGGGTGATAGAGCTTTTGCTACTGTGGCCGCCAGACTGTGGAATTCCCTTCCTCAGGACTTACGATCCGCTGATTCATTGATTACTTTTAAAAAACAGCTAAAAACACATCTTTTTAAAACTGCCTTTTGCTAACTTTGTTTGTATTTTGTCTTTTTAATCTGTTATATCTTGTAAAGCACTTTGTGATCTCTATCTAGAAATGTGCTATATAAATAAAATTTTACTTACTTACTTACTTACCTGAAGTTCAGTTCACCTGACACTCGGACTGGTGGCTGCCTCGGGGCTCTCCTCCTGCCCCCCCTTCCCTCATCCACCTGCTGGCCTCTGTGGAAGCTCCACCATAGCCACCACCAAACAACGGAGTTTATTTCTACACATCGACCTGCATCTGGCCAATCCACCACCTCTCATTGTTCATGCCATTACAAAAAAAATAAGTCACCGGGCAGATGCCCGGTATGCCCGATGGCCAGTCCAGCTATGTTAACCTGCAACCAAATCTGCAGCTCCATACAGCAATGTTACGGCTGCAATAATTCTTTAAGTGTTATTTTTTTCCTTGGTATTCTAATTTCACCGAAGTTTACTAAACTCAACAAACTTAATATTACTTACCGGGACATTTATTCTGTCCTCATTTTCTTTCACCGAAAAATTGTTTCCTGCAGTGCCGTCTTTCGCGCTTGGCTCTCCTACCTTTGCTAACGTGATGCACATAGCGCAGAAGCCGATGCTGCATTCACTTACACTCGGATATCTGAGCTTCACCGTGAAAACATAATCGGACATTTGATATTTGATTGAATTTTATTGTTTTGCCTTTGGGGTGGCACCTGGGGTCGCCAGTCTGGTTGGAGGGTGGCCTGTGCCCCCCCAGGCCACCCCACTGGACACGCCACTGCCTACTTGGCATGTGCCAAGGGGTGTGGGGACGGAGCTCATTTACACAGTGTGACGGTAAGGTTGAAAGAACCATATAACTCTACCTGTCTACCGGTACTTGTACATATACGTAAAAAGTTATGCAAATATGTACCGGTAACTTGTTTTTCAAAATATTAATAAAAGAGATGTGTTCCCAAACAGCCATCTCTTTCCTGACAATCCCCTTTGTGCATATTCTCTTGCATATGGTAAATAAACATTGAAACACCTGCGGCTTTTAGTCAGGTGCGGCTAATGTATGTACAAAACAGGATTTTTCCCTGATTTTAGCTTCTGCATCTAATATTCAGGTGTGCTGTGTAGTCTGGAAAATACGGTATCTAAAGCTGCTCACCCTCTCGACTTCAAGCCCCTGGATAAACAGTCACTGGTGAGGCCTCCTCATCTTCCTCGTTTCCACTGTCATGCCTTTAGTCTTATCAGTGTTGAGGGTGAGGTTGTTTTCCTCACACCATCACACCAGACCGGCCACCTCTCTTCTATAAGCCGCTTCGTCCCCCTAGTGATGTGACTGATCACTGAAGTGTCGTCCATGAACTTCAGTATGGTGTTATCCCATTTTTTTTTTTTTTTTGCCTGTCCCATTTGGTTCTTTAGCCATCAGAATTGTTGTCTGAAGACCAACAAGGATACCCAATGGATTTACTTTGCCAAATGGATCATCGTGGCATTGCCGTATTGGTCCATTTGATCGACCTTTGTTTTTATTATTTATTATATTTTATTTTCAGATGTTACAGACGGGTGTGGATGTTACACATGAGTGGGGGATAGGAAAGGGAGAACGAAAGAGGAAGGAAAAGAAAAACAGAAGGGGAGAGGGACAGTGAGAAAGGGGGGGGACAAAAAAAATCTCCTGGATCACCTGTTGAGAGAAGAAGAAGAATAGAAAACAAGCAAAAAAAACCAAAGCAACATACTAAATTCAATTCAATTCAATTTTATTTATATAGCGCCAAATCACAACATAAGTCGCCTCAAGGCGCTTCATAGATACAGAGAAAAACCCAACAATCATATGACCCCCTATGAACAAGCACTTTGGCAACAGTGGGAAGGAAAAACTCCCTTTTAACAGGAAGAAACCTCCGGCAGAACCAGGCTCAGGGAGGGGCGGGGCCATCTGCTGCGACCGGTTGGGGTGAGAGAAGGAAGACAGGATAAAAGACATGCTGTGGAAGCGAGACAGAGGTTAATAACAGATATGATTCAATGCAGAGAGGTCTGTTAATACATAGTGAGCGAGAAAGGTGACTGGAAAGGAAAAACTCAATGCATCATGGGAATCCCCGGCAGCCTACGTCTATTGCAGCATAACTAAGGGAGGATTCAGGGTCACCTGATCCAGCCCTAACTATATGCTTTAGCAAAAAGGAAAGTTTGAAGCCTAATCTTGAAAGTAGAGATAGTGTCTGTCTCCTGAATCCAAACTGGAAGCTGGTTCCACAGAAGAGGGGCCTGAAAACTGAAGGCTCTGCCTCCCATTCTACTTTTAAATACTCTAGGAACAACAAGTAGGCCTGCAGAGCGAGAGCGAAGTGCTCTAATAGGGTGATATGGTACTACAAGGTCATTAAGATAAGATGGGGCCTGATTATTTAAGACCTTGTATGTGAGGAGCAGGATTTTGAATTCAATTCTGGATTTAACAGGAAGCCAATGAAGGGAAGCCAAAACAGGAGAAATATGCTCTCTCTTTCTAGTCCCTGTCAGGACTCTTGCTGCAGCATTTTGGATTAGCTGAAGGCTTTTCAGCGAGTTTTTTGGACATCCTGATAATAATGAATTACAGTCGTCCAGCCTGGAAGTAATAAATGCATGAACTAGTTTTTCAGCGTCACTCTGAGACAGGATATTTCTAATTTTAGAGATGTTGCGCAAATGGAAGAACGCAGTCTTACATATTTGTTTAATATGTGCATTGAAGGACATGTCCTGGTCAAAAATGACTCCAAGGTTCCTCACAGCGTTACTGGAGGCCAAGGTAATGCCATCCAGAGTAAGAATCTGGTTAGATACCATATTTCTAGGCTTTTCAGGGCCGAGTACAATAACCTCAGTTTGATCTGAATTAAGAAGCAGAAAGTTAGCGGCCATCCAGGTCTTTATGTCTTTAAGACATTCCTGCAGTTTAACTAATTGGTGTGTGTTATCTGGCTTCATGGACAGATAGAGCTGGGTGTCATCTGCATAGCAGTGAAAATGTATGCTATGTTTTCTAATGATGCTGCCTAAGGGAAGCATGTATAATGTAAACAGAATTGGTCCTAGCACTGAACCCTGTGGAACTCCATAATTAACCTCAGTGTGTGAAGAGGACTCTCCATTTACATGAACAAACTGGAGTCTATTAGATAGATATGATACAAACCACTGCAGTGCAGTACCTGTAATACCTACAGCATGTTCTAATCGCTCTAATAGGATATTATGGTCGACAGTATCGAACGCTGCACTGAGGTCTAGCAGGACAAGCACAGAGATGAGTCCACTGTCAGAGGCCATAAGAAGATCATTTGTAACCTTCACTAAAGCTGTTTCTGTGCTGTGATGAGCTCTGAAACCTGACTGAAACTCTTCAAATAAACCATTCCTCTGCAGATGATCAGTTAGCTGTTTGACAACTACTCTTTCAAGGATTTTTGATATGAAAGGAAGGTTGGAGATTGGCCTATAATTAGCTAAGACTGCTGGGTCTAGAGATGCTTTTTGAGTAAAGGTTTAACTACAGCTAGCTTGAAGGCCTGTGGTACATAGCCGATCATTAGAGATAGGTTGATCATATTTAAGATTGAAGCATTAATTAATGGCAGGACTTCTTTGAGCAGTTTTGTAGGAATGGGGTCTAAAAGACACGTTGATGGTTTGGAGGAAGTAATTATTGAAGTTAACTCAGAAAGATCAATTAGAGAAAAAGAGTCTAACTTAACATCAATGGTACTAAGAGTAGCTGTAGATAATATTACATCTGTGGGATGATTACTGGTAATTTTTTCTCTAATAATTAAAATTTTATTTGTGAAGAAGTTCATGAAGTCATTACTAGTTAACGTTAAAGGGATTGTTGGCTCACAAGAGCTCTGACTTTTTGTCAGCCTGGCTACAGAGCTGAAGAGAAACCTGGGGTTGTTCTTATTTTCTTCAATCAGTCTTATAAAGCAGCAAACTATTTCTCCAGGCTAAATGATGATCCTCTAAATTTGTGACACGCCATTTCCTCTCCAGATTACGAGTCATCTGCTTTAGGCTACGTGTTTGAGAATTATACCACGGAGTCAGGTACTTCTGATTAGAGACCTTAGTTTTCACAGGAGCTACAGTATCCAGAGTCGTACGTAGTGAGGAGGTGAAATTATTAACAAGATGATCGACCTCTGTTGGAGCAGCGTTCAGATAGCTGCTCTGCTCTATGTTGGTACAGGGCATTGAAGATGATAACAGTGGGTGGATTATATTCTTAAACTTAGTTACAGCACTTTCAGAAAGACATCTACTGTGATAAAGTCTACTCTCCACTGCTGTGTAATCAATTATTGTAAATGTAAATGTTATCAGGAAATGATCAGACAGGAGAGGGTTTTCAGGAAACACTGTTAAATGTTCAGTTTCTATGCCATATGTTAAAACAAGATCTAGAGTGTGATTAAAGTGGTGGGTGGGTTCTTTTACATTTTGAGAGAAACCAATTGAGCCTAATAACAGACTAAATGCCATGTTGAGGCTGTCATTTTTAGCATCTACATGGATGTTAAAATCACCCACAATAATTATTTTATCTGAGCTCAGAACTAAATTAGATATAAAGTCTGAGAAATCAGACAGAAACTCTGTGTAAGGCCCAGGTGGACGATAGATGATAACAAATAAGACTGGTTTCTGAGTTTCACAGCTGGGGTGGACAATGTTAAGCATCAGGCTTTCAAATGAATTAAAAGTCTGTCTTGGTCTTTCATTAATTAATAGGCTGGTGTGAAACATTGCTGCCACACCTCCCCCTCGGCCTGTGCTTCGAGATTTCTGGTAGTTAGAATGACTCGGGGGTGTTGATTCATTTAAACTAACATAATCACCCGGCTGCAACCAGGTTTCTGTAAGGCAGAGTAAATCAATTTTTTGATCAATTATTAAGTCATGTACTAACAGAGACTTGGAGGAGAGAGACCTAATATTTAATAATCCACATTTCACTGTTTTACTCTTTTGTTCAGATGTGGATACTGTATTGTTCTTTCTTTGTAATTGTTTATGTTTAAGTTGTTTGTTGCTGGTTTTTAGTTTGTTTTTTGTCTGTTTGGGAGCTGACACAGTCTCTATGGAGATGGGTTTTTGGGGGGGTAGCAGGAGGAGAGAAGCTGCAGAGAGGCGTGTAAGACTGTGACTCTGCTTCCTGGTCCCAACTCTGGATAGTCATATTTTGGGGGTTTAATAAATTTGTCCATATTTCTAGAAATGAGAGCTGCTCCATCCAAAGTGGGATGGATGCCGTCTCTCCTAACAAGACCAGGTTTCCTCCAGAAGGTTTGCCAATTATCTATGAAGCCCACATCGTTTCTGGGACACCACTCAGACAAACAGCAATTTAAGCAGAACATGCGGCTAAACATGTCACTCCTGGTCTGATTGGGGAGGGGACCAGAGAAAACTACAGAGTCCGACATTGTTTTGGCAAAGTTGCACACCGATTCAATATTGATTTTAGTGACCTCCGATTGGCGTAACCGGGTGTCATTACTGCCGACGTGAATTATGATCTTACTGAATTTACGTTTACCCTTAGCCAGCAGTTTTAAATTTCCTTCAATGTCGCCTGCTCTGGCCCCTGGAAGACAATTGACTATGGTTGCCGGTGTCTCTAGCTTCACATGTCTGAGAACAGAATCACCAATTACCAGAGTTTGACCCCCGGCGGGTGTGTCGCCGAGTGGGGAAAAACGGTTAGACACATGAACGGGTTGGTGGTGTACCTGGGGCTTCTGTTTAGGACTATGCTTCTTCCTCACCGTGACCCAGCCGCCCTCTTTCCCCAGCTGCTTGGGGTCTGCCGGGGAACAGCTAGCGGGGCCTACGCTATCTTCGGCTGCACCAGCTACAGGGGCCTGGCTAGCTATGGGTGAATGAAGGGTGCAAAACCGAGTCTCCAATTCAGTAATCCTGGCCTCCAGAGCTGCAAATATGCTACATTTGTTACAGATATCATTACTGCTAAAGGAGACCGAAGAGTAACTAAACATCTGACACAATGAGCAAGAAAGTGCAGGAGGGACAGGTGAAGTAGCCATGGTGCTAACGAGTCGGCTACGAGCTAAGCTAAGCTAGCAAAACAGTACAGAGACAGTGAGTGAATACTTTGGCTATAAATTAGGTAGTGAGTACACAGAAAGTGTGCTTCGGATGAAGCACGTGAAGATTATACTATGAAAAAGAATGTATTTAAAAGTTGTTAATTAAATTGCTAAGCAAATAAGCTACTCAGAAACACCACTGTGTTTGAGCAGGAACAGGAAGTGATACTCTACCGCAGAGCGAGCGAACACCAAGTGACAGTGCAAACACAACACCATCGCATTAATCTAGCTAAGTGTAAACAGCAGTAAATACTAAATATTCAATGTTGTTGTGCAGCAAGCAGGACAGACAGCGCACAATGTGCTTTGAAGTAGCAGCCAAGAAAGGTGTAATTTAAGTCTACGAGCAGTGAACATCTGTGTGCATACCTGTGTGGATCAGCGCGCTTGTATTCAAATGGTTTCCACATGTAATGGTCTGCAAGAGGATGTAGCGAGCCATAGCCTCGTCCCCCAGGGTATGAAGCAGGCATGGAGGAGATCCAGGCCCCAGACATCCAGATGCCCCAGAGTGCGAGAGCCCAAGGAGGACCACCGGAGGGGCATCCATGCCACCCTCATGGGAAGGGCTGAGGATCCCCAGACGAGGCTTCACCCAGTAGCCACCGAGCAGAAGCCAGAGGGGGCTGCACCGGCGTGCCCGCCGGCACTGCTGGCAGCCAGCTGTGCCAGAGTGAACCGAGCCGCAGGCCCAGAGGCCCCCCACACCCCGGAGGAGGTGTGGGGGGCCCAACAGGCGCCAGGCCCCGCCAGGTAGCCACCGGGAGTAAGCCGGTACATACCTGAGTGCCCAGCCCCGGACACCAAGAACCACCAATGCACCGACCCCTGAGGGCATCAGTCACCGACAGGGAGTGTGGTGAGGGGAGATAGGCCTTGGAGGGCCTGGGAGTTCCCAGAGAGGTGGAGTCTAAGACCCGACCTGACATATAGACACAGACAAACAGGCACACACAGACACAAACGTGCATTCCCACCCTCATGCACACATATACAAACACTCAGCACTCACCCAACGTAAGGATTGACATAAATGGACATGTACACACAATCACACTCCCCAAACATACTCTATACCCAGGTAGCCTCGCCCCCAGAGGGAGAAACAGAACCCAGACCCAAGAGATGTTACCCTTCCCCCCGGGGTGGAGGCAAGCAGACCGTCCCAGGCTCCGCAGCAGCAGGGAGGCCAATCGGACAGCCAACATCTCCTCCCAGCCCCCCCGCCCCAATGGCTAGCAGAGAACGGGGGTGTGTGAAGACCCCATACCTCCCTCCTCCCACTCATGTGTAGTGTTGCTGCATGTTGTTCTAAAGTGCATTTAAAACAAGGGAGAGCATGGTGCTGCTGCCAGAGAGCAGCAGGTGTTAGCACGGCCCCTCCCAAGAACCCTCAATGTCTACATGGATTTAAAATTGAGATAAACAGTCACTGGTGAGGCCTCCTCATCTTCCTCGTTTCCACTGTCATGCCTTTAGTCTTATCAGTGTTGAGGGTGAGGTTGCTGTCCTCACACCATGACACCAGACCGGCCACCTCTCTTCTATAAGCCGATTCGTCCCCCCCAGTGATGTGACTGATCACTGAAGTGTCGTCCGTGAACTTCAGTATGGTGTTATCCCTATTGGAGGCTCTCTTTGTTGGAAGCGACACAGTCGTGGGTGTACAGGGTGTAGAGGTTGGGACTGGGGACACAACCCTGTGGAACACCAGTGTTAGTAATAATGCTGGTTGAAGTCCTGTTACCAAACCTGACAGTGGCCTGCCAGTCAAAAAGCCAGTCTTGTAGCCAGTCACAGAGGGTGCGGTGCAGGCCGAGTGTGGCCAGCTTGTGAGTGAGTTTGTGTGGGATGAGAGTATTGAAAGCAGAGCTGTAATCAACAAAAAGTACCCTGATGTATGAGTCCATAAGTTGCACGTATTAAAGTCACCGGCAACGATAAAAACAGCATCTCAATGAGTTGTCTCTAATGCAGTGATGATGTCATGAAGTTTGCTGAGCGCTGCCGCGGAGTCAGCACACAGCTGGATGTAAACGATGGTCAAAAACACAACTGAGAACTCTCGCTGCAAGTAGTAAGGGCAGCATTGTCTAGCGAACATTGCTTCTGGACAGTCTGCACTTCTCCACACTACGACTTGTTAATGTACGCACACACACCTCTCCCAATAGCCTTACCAGAGGCAGCAGTTCGGTCTCCTCGGTGTACGGAATGAGTCTGGAGCTGAATGGTGCACTCTGGGACTTTGTCTGAGAGCCAGGTCTTGGTGAAAATAAGAGCGCAGCATCCTCTAATTTCCCACTGTGTTGTGATGCTGGCTCATAGTTCGTCCAGTTTGTTTTCCAGGGACCTCACATTGCCCAGTAGGAGGCTGGGTAGCGGTGGTTGGCTAGCCTGAGCTTTTAGCCTGGCATGGAGCCCCCGCTGTTGCCTCGCTTAGGTTGCCATCACCAAGTGCACCTGGGGTTGGCTGACTAACTAGGGCTCGGTGCTTCGGGGCCTTTTTGGGGGTGGTGGTGGCGGTGTCTACTGGGGCGAACAATGACTTGAAGCTCCGGTGGAAGGGTAAAGTCCAGAAGATTGTGCAAGTTACCAATGTCCAGTATTAGTAACTAGTGTACAGTCACCCACAGTTTGTTATTTAGGTAACAATGGACAGTCTGAGCTGGAACAATGGAGTCAGTGTGTAGCCGCTAAACTGGTGGAACTAAATCTTCACCACCACGTCTATACAAGCCGAAAGGGGAGTGAGTGGGTCAGCGCTCAGAGCACAGAAATTTAGCTGGCTTCAAACACACCATTTATTTTCAGGATAAAACACAGTCAGAACCCCAAATACAAGCTAAAATCCCAGTATACAATAAAAATAGTGTTTACAACCCGCTAAAAACCCTGCCGGCAGGAATGATTAAACGCTAAAAACACAAAGCTAAATGAATGTTTTTCCCGATACTAAAAACTCCCCCCAGGGTCCTAATTCTCCCAGTCCAGCAACACACGGGCAAATTCTCCTAAGCTGAAAGAGACAGGAGAGAAACTCCTCTTCCGGGATGGGGACTCTCGCCAGCAGAAGACCAGGGAGGAGGCTCCTATCTCCACCTGACTGTGCGCAATCGTGCAGTCCAGCCACTCTCCACCTCCGCGCACGGCCTCCCTCGTAGCTCCGCCCTGAAACAACAGACACGGGCCAGCAACGTTGTCAGCGCAGCCGCTGTTACCCTTCCCCGGCAAAGCTACTCCTAGCGCCCAACAGTGGGAGAGCGATACTCACAGATGCAGGCAGAGGCGTACCCCTGCCCTACTGTGGATTTCACGCGTCGCCTCCCACGGTCGCTATTCTGTCTGTCGGGACTGGATCGCCGGGTTATGCTGGCCGATCGCCGAATGTCTCGTGGCGCCCCACAGTCAGGCCGGAGGTCCTTCTTCTCATATGCTGGCTTGCACACGTTTTGTTTTCCAGCTCTTCACTTTTCGTGTGTCTCTCTTTTTTCAGTCTTTGCGCTCACTATCTCCCTTAAGTCCGTTTGGTGGCTGATAGGCCACCTCGGGGAACGCCCCCACCTCACAGGTGCCTACAATTGTCCGCTTAATCCACAGTGGAATAATAAAAAGCATATTGTTCAATCAACACTAAACACACACTATAAATATGGAGATAAAATCATGCAATAGGAATATCAATAAACAAACATGCAATATCACTATTACAATAAAATCATGCAAATAAAATCGACACCCTGTACCAACACAGTCTGATCCAAAACAAAATAGAAAAACACAATTTTCCACTGTGTGACATCTGCAGAAAGTTATGTAGTCAGTGTACACTCAGTAAGCCCATTGATGTCCTCACTGTGAGGCTCACAGAGTGTCTGGCAGTCAGGGCCTTGTAGCCCTAATGCTTCTTCTCACAGTCAGCACATATTGGGGGGTGTGAGGTGAATCAGGTTGTGATCTGACCTACATAGTGGGAGGAGGGAGAAGGAGCTGTATTGTTCCTTGACGTCCATGAGAACAACAACTCTCTCAACCGACATGGCTGAAGGAAAGTTATTAAAACAGACCAAAGTCCAGGTAAAGAAAAAAAGAATAAATAAGAAAAAAAGCAAAGCTAAAGAGAAAAAGCAGGAGCAACTGTAACAGGCTACACGCTGGTTGACACATGCACATGTTTGGAAATCATAGCATTCTGTTTTTATTTACATTTTACACAGCATTCAAACTAATGGGCATGAAGTGCTTCATAACCAGAGTAACAGTAATGGAAAACAGTACAACACATATATTAATACCTCAACCTACAAGAGGGAAAGAAGGATTACATCACCAGTTAATGATCTGGTAAACATGTTCGTGACTACGAAAAACATTATAAATTGTTTGTGAGCTTAAGAAAACCCTGCAGAACAGCTCTGCCCACACGAGAACAAGAACCTAACCTCTGCTGCTAACTCTTCACAGGTTAACTGTACTTGTGTGCTGTTTAGTTTTTTCTTGTAAATGTTTGGTATTGTGCTTTTTTTTACTCTGTAATATTTGCCTAATTTTCTTCAATGTCTAGTATATCTCAGACTTTCACTAACATCACTGTTGGATATCAGGCATTAGCAGAACGAGTCATGATTTCTACTCTGACAACACTTCCGACCTGTGTGTTTCTTTTCATCAATGGCATCATGTTGTTCACTCTGAGGAGTAAACCTGTGTTTCGTGAGACCTGCCGTTATATTCTTCTGTATAACCTGCTTTTTGCGGACACTGTGCAGCTGTGTACACACTGGAGTAATTTAAGTTCTCTATTTGCACATGTCATTATGGAAATGAGTTGTGGAAGGAGAGACTTTACACGAGGTTTAGGGAGACGTTCAGGAAAGAGCTTTATTCGAATGGATTATTATTGCATATTACACTGTGAATTAGGGCATCATAAATAGAAAAATTATCATCACAGGTCCAATATTTAGGCTGTTATTAATAAATATTTGTTGTTTTGTCACATTTTCCAGTTTGCTGTTATTTTTTACGTTGATGTATATTAATTATACAATTTTTCTCAAGACAAATATTTTGAGGAAATATCGCCATGTAGTTCCCCGCCTCCCAAAAAACAAACCACCTGTATTGTGAGTTTCATGGCAAAATTTCTGTTTGAGTATTCAGAGGGTTTGGCTAACAACATGGTGATTTAAATGATTCATACCAATTTTAAACATTTTGAACAACAGTAATATAAACATTTTTTGATATTTGATGATTAAAAACCTTAAAATCCTCGTATCCGTACAACTTTAAAATATTTTTGCATCTCTGTGTGTGGAGTGAAGCTGTGGAACAGACTAAGTAAAGATATGAAGCAACGTCCGAGCACGGCACAGTTTAAACAGCAGTTTAAGGAGATGGTTTTTACAGGGTACAGGGAGGAGATGGAGATTTGATCAGGTCCAATATTTTCATGTGTGTGCGGGTGCACGGGTATGTTGGTGTGGGTATATATATCTGTAGGTTGTGTGGGTTATTGAAAATGTGTATATGTGTATATATATATCTATTGTCAAGAGATTTTTGTTTTTATATAATTTGATCAGCTTCATGAAATGTGTTTTTCTGTTGTTTAAGCAATCTAAATGTCTATGTGACTTTTCACCTAATAACATGGCAATCGTGTTAATCCCTGAACAGCAACCACAGCAAAATGTATTAACTTAGAACTACAAGAAAGAGAAGCACTCTCCCTCATGCCTATCAGATTACAAACTGCATACTATAAGCAACAGTGGCTGAGGTTTTTGCACCAGTGAAAAGGTATTCATTCATCTTGCTCCCTAAACTTTGTTTACTACCATCTAACACAACCAGGTTAATCAGCAAGCATCCAGTGAGTTTTCTGTTTGATGTTTGTACAGCATTTAATTTTCAGATGTGTGAAAATTAATATACAACTTTTATGTTCCCCTCTGGGGTTCAAGGTATAATTGGCCATTTTTGACTACTTTTGATTTTACCTATGTAGCTCACATTTAAAAACTATTTACCTTGCCTTGTTTGGTATCATTCTCTTCTTCACAACCTCACCATATTAGCACAATTGATCTAAATTCAGACAAAAAAACATAAAATCAGAGTAGAAAAAAGTTCAATTTTTTACTGTAAAAACCACGAACATAACTTGAAACGTAAATGGAATTTGTAAGTTTAAAAAATGCACCAGTTTTGCAAACAACAAAGTTATAAACTGTTTACCTAAAAATGCAGCCAAGGAGGTTTTTTATACAACCATTTCAAACTATTTCAAATTCAAATTTTATTTGTCACGTACACAGTCATACACAGTACGATATGTAGTGAAATGCTTGGAAAAAAAAAAAAAAATTGTCTCCACGGTATCATCCGCTAGTTTCCCGATGAATCCCACAACCGCTTCCGTAAACACGTTGACGTCATCGTCGGAGCTGTTTCTGAACATGCCCCAGTCTGCGTCATCGAGTGCGTCCTGTAACGCGGCCACCGATTGATCCGTCCAGCGCGCGACCTTCCTCTGAACCGGAACTTCCTGTTTCAGCCTTTGTTTGTATTTTGGCATGAGGAAGATGGCGGCGTGATCAGATTTGCCAAACGGGGGGCGGGATTGTGCCTTGTAGCCGTCCTTGACCGTAGTGTAGCAGTGGTCCAGTGTCCTTTCACCTCTGGTGGGGCAGGTGATGTGTTGATAAAAGTTCGGCGCTGCGCGTTTGAGGTTGGCGCTATTAAAGTCCCCCGTCACAATAAGCGCAGCGTCCCGGTGTTGTGTCTGGTGCTGTGTGAGTGCCTCATGCAGCTCGCATAAGGCGGTGACCGTGTCCGCTTGTGGTGGAATATAAACGGCACTTACAATGACCGATGTAAATTCCCGAGGTAGATAAAAAGGACGACACATGATGGACAGTAGTTCCAGATTTGGTGTGCAGGAGCGTGTGAGAGGAACAACGTTCGCACTGTTGCACCAGTTGTTGTTCACCATTAAACACACGCCGCCTCCCCTTGACTTCCCCGAGTCCCGTGTCCTGTCCATGCGGTGAACCGAGAAGAACTCGGCCGGCTGGATGGCGTGGTCCGGCACCGCTGGGTTCAGCCATGTCTCGGTGAAGCAGAGGAGATTGCAGTCCCGAATGTCTCTCTGGAACTTTATCCTGGCCCTGAGGTCGTCAAGCTTGTTCTCCAGTGACTGGACGTTGGCGAGCAGGATGCTAGGCAGAGGTGTGCGGTGTGCACGAGCTCTCAGCCTGTTCCTGACGCCGGCTCGCTTCCCTCTAGGCCGCCGCCGCTTCCCTTTGTTCTCCCTCGAGATCTCACTCGGCCAGCTCGGATCCCGAGTTAAAAACTTCGAATTGTGAGTACATTGTATACCAATAGAAACAAGAGTGTCACTGTCATACCTAATGTACCCAATGGTGATGATTTTGCCGATTTAGAAACGCTGAAAACTAACTTAAAAAACAAAGACAAAGAAAAAGTGGTCGGAGCAGTCGTGACGGCAGCCGACCTCACCGGCGCCATCTTTATTATTTACAGAACAATTGCGTGTTCTGCATCAGATAAGAAGGCACACAAATTATTTGTGCCACTCCAAAAAAAAAAAAAAAAGAGTTTCTGTTCCCTATAAGACAGAGGAAGACATCACAGGCCTGAACCCTGCAGGTCTACACAACAGGAGGTGTATCACTTCTCCTGTTTTCCACCTGGAGACAGTCCGTTCTCACTCCTGAGGTATAACACCCTTACGATTTGTCATGTCCTGCGGCATTAACGAGGAACGCAAAAGGTGACCTTCGGCATTCTTATGGTAGGCGCTGGGTTATGTGTGAAATACAGTAAAATGACGGTGCCACAGTAAACACGTTCAAGCCATGTATTCCAGCCCTAACCATATCCCTGACCTTATTATATTACATTACATAGTGTTTTCCAAAGCAATTTAAGGAAAATGAACAACATGTGTGGGTTGATTCCAAACGGTTCTCATGTTTCCTCATTTTTCCGATCTCATCATTTAGGAACATGTTGGGTGCCTGGAAGCGTAACATGTTGACGATTTGTCACCTAGCGCAAAATATTACGTCTCAGGAGTGAGAATGTGTTGTATTTACAGTGCAGTCAATCAGAATCAGCATACTTTCTAAATCATAATATGTTCCAGATTTAAGAAATAGCACTAATATATACAAATCGCTCAATAATAAATATCAAGGATTAATATAGGTGATTATAAATAAATATCAAGAATGTTGACAGGAATATTACAAAGTAGAAAAGAGTGCGTGCAAAAGGGTGTAATTATTGCAATGTATACAGTGTGTTAGATGGAGGAGTTGTACAGAGGGATGGCCACAGGCAGGAAAGATTTCCTGTGTCATTCGGTGGTGCTTCTTGGTAATCTCAATCTCTCACTGAACGAGCTCCTGTGACTAGCCAGGAGGAATTATCCAACATTGTCTTTATCTTGGACAACATCCGCCTCTCCGACATCGCCTTAAGAGAGACCAGCTCCATCCTCACAACATTACTGGCCTTGCAGATCAGTTTATTGAGTCTGTTGGCAATCCTCAACCTGCTTCCCCAGCATGCAACAGCATAGAGAATAGCACTGACCACAACAGACTCATAGAAAATCCTCAGCATTTTCTGGCAGATGTTGAAGGACCTCAGTCGCCTCAGAAAATAGAGACGACTCTGGCCCTTCCTGAAATGTGCAGTGGTGTTTTTAACCCAGTCCAGTTTATTATCTATGTGTACTCTGAGGTACAGCGGTTTGCAAAAGTATTCGGCCTCCTTGAACTTTCCCACATTTTGTCTCATTACAGCCACAAACATGAATCAATGTTATTGGAATTCCAGGTGAAAGACCAACACAAAGTGGTGCACACGTGAGAAGTGGAACAAAAGTCAGACTTGATTCCAAACATTTTTTACAAATAAATAACTGCAAAGTGTATGTACAGTCATCCACAATGTCAACACTGACCCCCTGGATTGAAACAGGGGTCAAGTGTTTCCTGGTCTTCCTGAAGTCCACGATCAGTTCCTTGGTCTTTGCCACGTTGAGCTGCAGATGATTCTGCTCACACCACGTGACAAAGGAGTCGACCACAGCCCGGTACTCTGTCTCATCATCCCTGCTGATGCATCCAACCACCGCAGAGTCATCAGAAAACTTCTGAAGATGGCAGGTCTCTGTGCAGTGGCTGAAGTCTGTGGTGTAGAGGGTGAAGAGGAAGGGGGAGAGGACAGTCCCCTGTGTTGCTGATCACCTTGTCAGACACACAATGTGGAAGACACACATATTATGGTCTTCCTGTCATCCAATCCAGGACACCAAAGAAGCATCGACCTGCATCGCTGTTATCTTATCACCCAGGAGGGTTGGCCAGATGATGTTGAATGCACTTGAAAAGGTAAAAAACATGACCCTCACAGTGCTCGCCGATGATGGCATCCTCAGCTCCAAGGCAGGGCTGGTAAACAAACTGAAGGGGATCCTGCCGGAAAGTAATTAAAACTTTCCTTCAATCATGGCTTGGTAGGTGCATGACATGCAGGTAGTGCATGTCATGCAGACGGTGGCTTGGCAGCATGTGTACGTGCAGGTAGTGCAGAACATGGATTGGCAGGACGTGGATGTACAGGCCCTGATGGTGTGTAGACCCTCCGGCTTGGGCAGAGCAGGTCCAGACAGCGTGCAGACCTCTGGCTCAGGTGTGGCAGGACTAAGTGTTCCTGGGCCACACAGTACAACAACCTCTGGTTGAGACATGGGTGGGCCAGATGGCGCACTGACCTGTTGATGAGATCGCAACAGGCTCTGGTTGCTCTGGCTGGGGCTGCCAAGGGTTCACAACTGGCTCCAGTCCTTGGTGCCACTTGGGCTCAGGTGGAGTTGGACCCACTGGCTTGGTAACTATAGCAGGTGGCAGCATGGAGGCAATGGCAGGTGGTGGGGAGGCTGAAGGAGAATGGGCAGGCTGAACACCCAGCTGCCAAAGTAGGATACTGGATGGGCTCTCCTGAGACTTCAGCAGATGTGGAAGGATGCTGGACAGGCTCACCTGTGCTACAACCATTGTGTAGTGCGTAGTGCCGATGTGGGACAGTTTCCAATTTCATTGTACTATTGTACTAGGTATGACTGAGCAATGACAGTAAAGAGGTATCTTTTATGTCTTATACAGTTTCACTGCTATGCGAATAACACCCAACTTTATCTGACTATGAACCAGTCTCGGCAGATGACTGCCCCTCCCTGAGTCAGGCTCTGCCAGATGTTTTTTCCTGATAAGACTGAGACTGTGGTGTTTAACAGTAAAATCTCTCGTGCACAACTCTGTGCTGCCCTGGGTTCCTTTGCTAGCTCTTCCTGTGACTATGTCAGTAACTTGGGTGCACTGCTGGATAGCTCGCTCAAACTCGATAAGCAAGTGTCTGCTGTAGTGAGATCTAGCTTCCACCAACTGCGCCTTAGGCATTATGGTCCACATGAGGACCTGGAGAAGCTTATTCACGCTTTTATGACCTCCAGGCTGGATTATTGTAACTCCTTGCACGACGGTCTTCCCTCTTCTCTTCTTCTTACACTGCAAACAGTCCAAAATGCAGCAGCCCGCCTCTTGACTGGTACCAGGAAATTTTGCCCTATTACTCCTGTTCTAGCTGGCTTGCACTGGCTGCCCATAAAGTACCGTATTCAATTTAAAATATTACTCCTTACATTCAAAACTATTAATAAATTAGCGCCAAGTTATCTTAGTGAACTTCTCAAGCCACATACTCCTGCTAGAACACTCAGATCTGCCACTCAACTACTTCTGACCCAGCCCAGATCTCGGCTGAAGTCCTGAGGTCACCATGCATTTGCTCCGGCTGCCCGGGACTGTGGAACACCCTTCCTCTCGACCTCCGCGCATCTCATTCTGTAGCACTGTTTAAATCACGACTAAAAACCCACTTATTCAATCTTGCGTTTCCCTCTAGTTAATATTTCTTTTATGATTTTATATGATGCACTTTTATGCTCATTTAATTCCTTGTTTGTTCTGCATCTGTTGCTTTCCTATGTGTCAGTGACAGCTACCTGCTTGCATACCTAGTACTTGCTTTGGTCCTATTTCTGTTATCTTCCTTTTATTCTCTATGTTACCTGTTAAGCACCTTGGTTTTTAAGTGTGCTTTGTAAATAAAGTTTATTATTATTATTATTTTTATTATTATTACTCCCTTAGGCAGTATTATTAGAAGGCATAGCATATATTTACACTGCTTCATTGCTAATTTATTTATTATTGTTAACAAGTTTCAACCTTTAAGATGCAAGTTAAGGAAGTTTTTAGGAAAGGCAGTGGAGATTAAAGTTTTCTCCAATCATATTGAACTTGTTTGTGCTTGTTAAATTTTGTCCCTACAGGGATACACATAACACTCCATTAAGATTAATGATGCCAACAGGATAATTCAGTATTTATCATTTGAATAATTAATGTGCTGAAATAAATAATCAAGGTACTGTTAAACCTCTGAGTATTTCATCAAACTAAAAACAAAGTTTACAAGAGAAAAAACATAATTATTTGGAAAGTTTACTCACAGCTCTTACTTCAAATAATTGTTCGTTTCCTTTGTTAATGCTGCTGTTTACAAAACTTTAGAATGAAACCTAAACCACTAACCTGACATAATTTAACAACACTGCATAAAATACCTTTTGGAACCTGTGGTATCCAAAATTTATGATAATAATGACAGCTTGTGTCATTGTATGTACTACATAGATAAATTAAAGCATGACCATCATGCATTTTAATTTATTCTTAAAAGGATAATATTTTGGACTAAAGGAAAGAATTATAAATTGGTCAATTTTGTAACTCTCAAAAACTGTCTCAGTTGAAACACTCTCTGTGAAGCTGGATTTAATATTTAGAAGTATTATTTAGAACATGTTTAGTCCCACCTTCTGCCAGCACAGAACATTGGCTCACTAGTGAAAGGACCCATAAGTCAGGGGAAAATAAGGACACTAAATGTATTGTTATTACTATCAGGAAGTCCTAAAAACTCCCTGAAAAGCCTTCAGCTGATCCAAAATGCTGCAGCAAGAGTCCTGACAGGGACTAGAAAGAGAGAGCAGATTTCTCCTGTTTTGGCTTCCTGTTAAATCCAGAATTCAAAATTCTGCTCCTCACATACAAGGTCTTAAATAATCAGGCCCCATCTTATCTTAATGACCTTGTAGTACCAGCCACCTGCTCAACCACCAATTAAACCTCTACTGTCACTAGCACAGTCACTAGCTCAGACATCTGATCAGCCATCCGCGGTTTCCACGCTGCCATCTGAGAGATCAGGTGAGCTCATCCTGTAAAGGATTTTGTTTTGCTGCAGCCCAAGAGGCATCCAGTGCTAGCTGTGTGTCCTATGCAGCTCCAGCTAACTTCACCTCAGCCAGAGGTCTCTGCACTTGCTGGCCCTGCATCACCTTGGGGGCGATCGTGGCTCAAGAGTTGGGAGTTCGCCTTGTAATCGGAAGGTTGCCGGTTCGAGCCCCGGCTCCGACAGTCTCGGTCGTTGTGTCCTTGGGCAAGACACTTCACCCGTTGCCTACTGGTGGTGGTCAGAGGGCCCGGTGGGGCCAGTGTCCGGCAGCCTCGCCTCTGTCAGTGCGCCCCAGGGTGGCTGTGGCTACAATGTAGCTGCCATCACCAGTGTGTGAATGGGTGGATGACTGGATATGTAAAGCGCTTTGGGGTCCTTAGGGACTAGTAAAGCGCTATATAAATAAAGGTCACTTACCAATTACTTTCTGAGGGTTCTCAGAAAGAAAAACACCCCTGAGAAATTGTTGGTGTCCTATCGCTGCACAATACAGTGTATCCTGGCCTATTGTCTCTGTGCATGGCTCTCCTGCTGTACAGCAGCACAGAATAACGAGCACCACAGGGTTATATAGGTTGCCCATGGGATAGTCGGCTGAGAACGTGAATAAAATCCTTCAAGAGCCATCTTAGCCTGGTCATGTAGTGTTTGAATGTCCACCTTCAGGCAGATGTTTCAGAGCCATGAAAACAAAACCTAACAGATTAAAGAACACCTTTACACCATGCTGCAACTTAACAGACGATCAGATCCAATATAACCTTAATGCACAATGTTTACAATAACACAGTGTCATGTTTACTTTTTACAACTGCATGTTTACCACAGGTTTTACATTAACACAGGCAAATGGGGTCTAGGACAAAATGAGAAGAATTGTGGGTTGTTTTTTAAATAGACATATTTGTATATAGAAATTTCCCCCTCTGGTGTTCCTGCCAATATATTGAGCCGCAGGCTTTCGTGTGGTAACTGAGGGAGTAGTGTTATTGATATTGAAGCAGGAGACCTGGAAGAGACCCTTGTGTCAAGGTGAACAGCAGGACTCAAACGCAAGACTCAGAATAGTGCAATTATTTACAGTGAGGCACCAGGTGCTATCTACAACGTTGAAGGGAAAGGGGCTCCAGGGAATCTGGGGAAGAAAAACACATCCACGCTCCTCTCTTTACAAAGCCAGTCACTCACACATCCCAACTTGCATTCCACACTGACACTTAGTCACAAACAGGAACTTGGAGGAGGTACTTCTAGAAGGAGGTCAGTAGCGCAATTAGCGTTCATGTTGGCAGACCACTCCAGCTTGTGATCCAGTTCGACTCCCACATTCTTATAGGATGTGACTATTTCAACATCAGTCCCACCAATGCAGACAGGGGAGGGTCAGGATTTGTTTAAACCTCTTCTGACAGGGTTCCTGGGTTGTTTACCCAGTATTTTCAGTTCATTCATGTTCAGTGTATTTATCACTTGCTCTCATTTCCTGTTTTTCCTGTGCCTGCTAGTTTCATGTGTCATTAGCCAGATTATGCTCAGCTGTGTACTCACCGGTCTCTCATTATCATCTTCATCAGTCTGTGTATTTAAGTCTTCAGTTTCCACTCGTTCACCGTCGTGTCATTGATGTTGTCTACACCGTGCATGTGTCCAGCCCAGCCAGCTCAGTCAGTCGTGTTTGATAATTAAAACTAAACAATAAGATTAAAATATTAAGAGTTTAAAAAGGGGGGCAGCACGGTGGTTAGCACTGTTGCCGCACAGCAAGAAGGTCCTGAGTTCAATTCCGCCATCAGGTCTCTCTGTGTGGAGTTTGCATGTTCTCCCCGTGTTTGCGTGGGTTCTCTCCGGGTACTCCGGCTTCCTCCCACCGTCCAAAGACATGCAGCTTGTGGGGATAGGTTAATTGGACAATCCAAATTGTCACTAGGTGTGAATGTGAGTGCGAATGGTTGTCTGTCCCTGTGTGTTGGCCCTGCGACAGACTGGCGACCTGTCCAGGGTGTACCCCGCCTCTCGCCCTATGACAGCTGGGATAGGCTCCAGCGCCCCCCGCGACCCTGAAAAGGAGAAGCGGAAGTGAATGGATGGATGGAGTTTAAAAAGAAAGACAGAGACACTAAAATATCTAAAGAACCTGACAAACATAGGGAGCCGCAACAACAGGCTGTCACGACCAGGTGGCCAGACACAGGTAAGTGGACTCAAATGCAGACACCACATGGAGGCTCGGAGGTGTAGTGCAAACGAACAATTTATTTGGCACTCAAAAAATGGCACACCATGGAGGTTGTTACACCCCGGCCTAGGCAACCGGAGTGCAACACGAAAAAAATTAAAATAAAGGAAAAAACACACGAGAAAAAAACTACAGCTCTCCACCAAAATCCCAAAACTAAAGTATCGACAAATCTATTTACAACACGGGGGAGATCGCAACCATGACCAACTGACACACAGGGCTTAAATACATAGGAGCAATCAGGGAATGGACCACAGGAGGGAAACACAGCTGGGGCAAATTAGACCTGACGAGACAAGGAAACGTAAACTGAACACACTAAGATAACAACAGACCTTCAAAGTAAAACAGGAAACACATGACAGTCACGCAAAAACAAAACACTGACAACACCGAAACGTAACAGAGGTAAAAGAAACAAAAATGCTATACGGGAACTAATGACGAGAGGGAAAACATAGACCTCTGAACATTGGCTACCTACTAACATAAAGTTTCTGATTATGGTACTAAGTATCTGTAGCTACAAACACACTGATTAGCAAGGGCTAGCAGATAAGCTGTTACCAGGAATGCTGAGAAAGTAAACAAGTCTTGGCTAGACCATCTCCAAAATAATTTTTAAACCAATAAACAAGATTCGCACCGCGTGTGCAGCAGCGAAGCCAGAAGGAAATAGTCTCTTTATCGGGCTGGGCACGTTATTTGGGATTTTCCGGAGCAGGCATACAAGGTGCAGGGTCACAGGGTTTCTCTGAGTCACTGTAATGAAAGGAGTGTAGAGTCAATGCGTGCCTCACACAGCACTCCAAGAAGTGGTGGCAACAAAATACATAGTCTTACTTGTCTGGGTTGACGGCGAGGCTAGGAGGGGATTAGTGGTCCGAGTGAGGCTAAACCAGTTCGTGTACACTCACTGTGAAGTGCAGGGCAGGGAGGCAGGCAGGTGAATAGGGTCGAGAATAGTAGCAGGCCAGCGACGGGGAGTTGAGTGGTTACAGGCAGCAAGATCCAATCCACTGTGAAGCTGCAGAGGCAAGTAGACAGGGTTTACTGAGCTAGGACTCTCACTAACGTGGGTTAGCTGACATTCCAGCGAGGAATGTCTTCTTCTTCGTTTAACGGCGGTTAGCAACCAACGTAAAGGAGCATTACTGCCTCCTACTGTTCCAGAGTATGGGACAGACATTGAGTTTACAATTTGTATCACAGCGAGCAATGTTTGAGAACGCTGGTCTTAAGAGCCTCCCAGCAAATTACACACAGGTGCCACAAACGAGGGGTGTGGTGACTCTGCCCAGTGATGGATTTACTGGCATGCAGGAAAACCCAGCACTCACCCGGACCATGACACAGGTATCCTCCTACCAGAGCCTTGCACTAGTGTCTGGTGAGTCCTTCAAATGAAGACAAAGTCCAGAGAAGAGACAGTCCAGAATCTCATATACAGGAGTCATCTGGGCTCTATTACCAAAACAATGACTTGTAGTAGACCAAGTAGAACAGAGTGGATATAGTACGAAAGGATTCAGACTAACCAAAACTTCTACAACAGTCTCACAGCACAATCTCTGGGTGTTCTAACAGTAAGATTGTTCACTTGTTTGATTGCTTCAAATCGGTCCCATCTGGCAGCTCTGGTGTTGCAAAAAACACATTTGCTTTGCCAAAAGGGGCCCTAGAAACTGAACATCGGCTGCTCTTGTTAGCCAATATTTTTATATATGTGTAGTGTAACAATCCCACAGGTGACTTGTGGAAGAAAAGAGAACAAAAAAAGAAAGGGGTAGAAATCTGTCAGTATGAGTATCACATGATGTGACATCACATGTTTTTGACGTCAATGAGGTGTCATAAACAGTACGTGACCAGATGGCAAAAACTGCAGATCAACTGTGGTCATGTGGAAAGATTATCTGTTAAAGTTCTGCAAGGAAGTATTTTGGCTTCTTTCTCTGCTCCAAAGATCAAAATCCCTCAAAGCTAAAACATTAATTTTGCTGTGTGCTAATTTAACATGTTTTTAATGTTTGTTTAACATGTTCTTCACAAATGAAACTCTGACAAATATCACTGTCGGGCAGCAGAATCAGCTATTTCTCGAGATAGTGTTTTCTTGCATTGTCACAACACTAACATGCTGTGTATTTCTTTTTATTAATGCAACCATGTTGTTTACTCTAAGAAGTAAACCCGTGTTTGGTCAAACCTCTCGTTACATTCTTCTCTACAACCTTCTGTTTGCAGATACTCTACAGATGGCACAGAGTCAGCTCATGTTTTTACTGTCTGCTTGTAGAATAACGTTGCTGTATCCGATATGTGGTGTGCTAGTGTCACTTGCCACTCTATTGACTTTAATCTCTCCTCTCACACTGGTGGCGATGTCTCTGGAGAGATATGTAGCTGTGTGCTACCCACTGAGACATGCTACGATCATCACCGTCAGAAACACAGCGCTGGCTGTTTGTGTGGTTTGGACACTAAGTTTGCTAAATGTTTTAATAGAAGTTGTTCTGATGTTACGTGTCCGATTCCAGGATCTGCTGCACCTTCAGATGGAATATTCCTGTAACAAGGAGAAACTGACTCTTGATCCGATATCTGATCTCTATGCCAAAGCCTTCAGTTATTTTCTGTTTGTTTTAGCTGCAGGGGCATTCATTTTTTCTTATATTGGTGTGACTGTAGTAGCCCAGTCGGCCTCTACAGACAAAGCTTCAGCTGAAAAGGCTCGTAAGACACTGGTGTTGCATTTGGTGCAGCTTGGTCTTAGTGTCTCCTCAACTATACATAACCCAATATTTGTCTTTATTTACAAAACTGTGGACAGTGTCATAGTTGTGCGCATCCGGGTTGTTATTTATCTTTGTATTATCATCCTTCCCAGATGCCTGAGTTCTTTCATCTATGGTCTCAGAGACCGCACCATCAGACCTGTCCTCATGCTCAATCTCAGATGTCAGTGGAAATGTCAACCTTTCCTCTGAAGAGTCTCAATTGAAGTCATTCTCATCACTTAATCAGTGTGATTTCTTGACAAACACCCATTTATTCAACTTGAGAATCAAGGGGAGGGGTAATTTAGAAAAAAACAAACATTAAATGTGATGTATGAGTTCATACTAGGCGTGTTGGTTTGTGTCTATGAATTTAGTGGGGCATGCTTGGGTTTACATGACATAAAATTTGTCAGACGGTGGGAACGATGTAGCCTCCAGCCGGACGTTAAGCAAACTTCAAAGAATTGTAGCAGGAACCACTCTGATGTGTCTCTGACTGCTTTGTCCAAAACATGCAAAATCATAGATTAATAAAACACGATACTTTATGCAGCTGGCTATGTTTATTAACAGAACGTGGAGATTTAATGGCTAAGGTGATATCTTAAAAACTGAAACAAATATTTCAGAGATATTTAAACTTAGCATGCTTACAGCTCAAGGTTATTTAAGTCTGGCATCTCTTTTTTTTCTTTGGTGTGTCCTCAGAGCATTTTTTTACTTTAAAACATTTAAAACTATATTTGTTGTGGGGTTTCTGAAACAAAGATTCCAAATGACACAATAATGGTCAAAAATGTTACTGACCAATACTGTCTCCCCCCCTTACGTTAGCTGCTTTCATCAGGCCAGTGAGTTCTGTGATGGGATATTACTCTATTACATATTGATGGCATATTTTAACAATATCACTTCAGTAATAGTTATATGCATGTAGAATAGCATCACAAATGTATATTTATGCTTTACACCCTGTGACATGGGCCAACATGTAAGAGTTGTGGAATATCTTTGTCTAAGATGAGAGGGCGGCAGACATGGTCAGGGACCAATTTCTCAATGTTGCAACGTTTGATTAAACCACTTCAAAGACTCTCACCAAGGGTTTGCAGCTTGCTTTTGTTTTTTATTTCCATAACAGTAACAGTGAAACTCAGCACACATCTGAGAAAGTGATTTTAAATAGAAGTCAGGAATTTTTCATCATTTCTAAAAAGATGCATAATCCAAGTGTCTGGGATGCAGGGAAAAAAGAAGCTAAATGCAGAGCTCTGGTGAACAGTGTGTTTATTTACAGTGTCCAAAGGTGCTCCCTTTCAAACTCCCAAGTGCTGCTTCATCCGTGCAATCCCGTGAGCGACTAGTGTGTCCCGATTCTCCTTTCCGTCCAAATAACCTAGGGGAACCTGAGACCAAATACACGGTTAGCTGACTTCTTAACCAACAATCTCCCACACTCTCAGTTTGCTAACGCTACCAGTTTGGCGTAGGATGAAGGCTGATTAGAAGCAGCTGGCAGAGCAATCAAGCACGGGTGAGTCGAGAGCCGCGTGGACGAGCCTCCAGGGGGAATAATAATAATAATAATAATAATAATGGATACTTTATTGATCCCCATGGGGAAATTACTTGTTTTTCTCTGCATTTGACCCATTCACTCAGTGAAGCAATGGGCTGCCCACTAAGCAGGCGCCCGGGGAGCAGTGTGTAGGGAGGTACCTTGTTCAGGGGTACCTCAGGGTAGCCGTTAAGTGGATTCGAACCGCCGACCTTTCGATCATGGGGCGACCACTTTACCTACTGAGCTAGCGCTCACTTCCCTAAACAACTGCCACAGCTGGCGAAAAGAGAAAAATCTGCAGTAAGCGTTAAGTGACTGACAATTCTACAATCACCAGTTCACACCACTGTACTTAAATACTAATCATTCCTTTGTCTCCAAGGCGAGTCCCTCTTCTTCTCTCCAGGCTTTATGAACAATAACGGTCGGAGATGTCGATCAGTGGTATGTGCACAAAGTTTGAATCAGATATTAATACATCAAAATTGTTGCAGGGGACTACTTGTTATCACTGCTATAGAAAACTTTTATTGAAATCTCTAAAACAAAATCAGCACAAACAAAAATGTTTGACATCAATTTTGTTTGATTTAAGGAAGGTGCGACTGCAGTTTCACTCACATGGAGGACCGAGAAAATGGACTATTCAATGCACACACACCCTCACACACACACAGAGAGACACACACATGCACACAGAGACACACACACACACATGCACACACATAAGTAAACACGTGTGTGTGAACTCAAAACGTCAAAAAGCAAAGCAAACATGTCTGCATCGGTACATGGATGTGAATTTATCTCGTTTCTAATCAGAGCCACACTTAAGTGCAATAAATCATGTAAAAGGTCCAGATAGCTGCACTTAAATAACAGCTAAATAAAACCCAGACGCTCCTCTCGGTGCTTATTATTTTCAATTTCATGTGAGTTTGGCAACGGCGAGAAACTTGGTGTCGTAGTACCATGGACGTCCACTATGGGGCGCTAACGGTCTCATTTCCCCCCATTCGGCAGGTGTCCGTGCTTTTACTTTGAAAGTCGCAACAGGAAGTGCGCGTTTCATTGTTAGAGCGTGTTGACTGTGGTCCTGCTGCCGCTCAGCCTCCTCCCGTCGTCGCCATGGTGCAGATGATGGAGTCGCAGTGCGAGTATTTCATGTATTTCCCGGCGGTGCCGATCACGGACCTGTCCGACCCGGCCCGGTACCGCACGCTGCCCCGCAGGAGCCACCTGTACCTGGGCGAGACCGTCCGCTTCCTGCTGGTGCTGCGCTGCAGGGAAGCCGGAGCGACGCCGACCGAGCACGGCCCGGGTACGTGAGGGAGGGCCGAGGAGAGATGAGTGTACGAGCCTGTGATAGTCAGACAGACGTGAACATGAAAACACGGAGACAGAGTCTGGTGTGGGAGCAGCTGTCACAGAAACCTGCTGAGGCTCCTCCTGTAACGTTAGGATGTTTTCGTGACGTGTCCCGCAGGTGTGCACAGGATATCCTCGTTATGCCGTCTTACATACGTCACGTGTATTTATATGCATGAGTCACGTTAGTCAGGAACAAACAACAAAGCCTCAGCAGTAACGGCCGCACACTCACGGTTAACCCTTTGTCTGCATTTATGGAGGTCATACCTGCACCACCCAGAAACCTCCACCTGACTGTTATGGCCGCGCAGTTTAGGTCAAAGCAGGCTCAACGTCTGCGGTAACAGAGCACGAGAAACTAACACATCCAGACAAATGCATTCATTAAACCTGCGCTTGGCCAGCAGTAGATACGAGCTTCAAACGAAACCATGTAGGTGCAGAGCGGGACTCACATACAATGAACCAGAGTTAAACTCCTGAGATGATCCGGCCGGGGGACCCGTACTGATCCAGGACCAGAACATCGCTCAGTACCCAGCAAACTGGAGCTGAGACGGTAAAATCCCAGCAGCCATGATGGATCAACGCAGGGCTGAAATGCTACTGTGCAAAAAGCAAGTTCAGTTACTGGGAAACGAAGCAGCAAAAAGATGCAGTAAAACACATTTAAATAGAATAAAATATCGTATGAAACAGGACCATACCTGCCTTAAACACCTGCACAGATGGGGCCGCAAACACGAGCTACTGTAGGACCGCAGCTCCACCTGCAGGGATGAAATCCCACAGCTCCAACACGGCTGCAGCACTGAAACAGGAAAAGATGTGAAGGTTCAAAGAGTGAGCGCTGCCACTGAAACAAAGAACCGTTTGGGGAATTTGTTTTCGCTTAACTTTGTTAGTCATTTTCTCAGAAGTCTGAGTTACAGAGTCAAACTCTTCAGACTTTTGTACTTAAAAATGTTTCTTTGGGTGTAAAAAGGCTTCCTTAAGTCTGGAGCAGAGCTGTCTCTTCCAGCAGGGGGCGCTGATGGCACCGCGGCAGGTTTTGGGACGGAATCGGCCAGCAGCCGGGCGTGGAGGGAGCTGGCCGGATCTCTGTGCGCCGTGGCGAGCGTGAGTCCGGGTGAGAGCAGTCGTCACCGAGGCAACCACCATCAGCATCACCACGACTACCAGAGCAGCGGGGACGAGGCCAACGAGGACGGCGAAGAGGACTACATCGCGGCGGCCGAGGCCGCCATCGCTGCGCTGGGCAGCAGGGTGGACTCCCGGTGCCGGAGCTTCAGGGACTGCAAACCTCTGCTCATCCACAACTCCTCTGGGACGGCGTCGAGGGAGTTCCGCAGGGCGCCCGTCCAGGTAGACGCGCACCTTTACCTGTCTTTGATACGGCGCTCCTCTCTCCAGCTGTTAGATTAAGATCCTCAGAGGCGATGCTTTCCTCTCAGGCGCCATGATGTGTTTGCTCCTCCCTGTCAGTCTCCTCTAGATGAGCCAGTGGTCCTGACGGATGAGGTCATCTTCCCGCTCACCGTCTCTCTGGACAAACTGCCCGTCAGCACCCTTAAAGTCAAGGTCCGCCTTCTTCTGGACGCAGATATCTGGTGTTGTGTGAAGACTTTGAGTCGTAGCTGCTTCGCGCAGTAATTTTGCTCCATGTGCATTCAGGTGATGGTCACGGTGTGGAAGAAGGAGGCGGAGAAAGTGGAGGTGCAGGAACTCGGCTACCTGAGCGTGCTGCAGCAGAGAGAGCCGACGCACACCTTCAGACACGACCTGAACACCTTCAAGGCTCAGGGTAGGCACTGAATGCTTCATGGGAACGCCGCGGGTAGACAGACCGCTCCATTAACCCTTTAGAGCCGGTCGGAGCGGGCACGCTCTGTTTTACGTAACTATTTTTAAATCCCGGTAGCTCTGCAACCACGTGAGCTAGCACAATAATTTTTTTTGCATATGAAACCGGAGGAGTTGTACTTACATCTGATGCCATCAGCTTGTCCTCGGTCACAGTTTCCTTCCACATAAAGCTTTGCAAAAACTGCATAAAAAGCTCTTGCAGGAACTAAAACATAATATTCCAGAAACACGCTTTGCCGATCCGATCAGCTGTTCGTAACACTTCCTACGTTGGAATAGACGTCAGCGCGAACTTTTGCATGTCCGCCATTACCTGCCCGAAACCGGAAGTGACGTCATTTTTGCGGAAATGTAGTTGTTTTTTTTTTACCATCAGGGCCTCATGAGCCTATACTGCTCTTTTTAAAAGTTATCTTTGACTTTATAACTTTCTGTGTCTTTTCTGGGATGCTGAGGACTCATATTGCACTGCTGGAAATAGTTTATTTTGATGCACATGCTGCTTTTTTGCAAATTTTCTTTATAATATTTTTTTTCCTGCAGTGTATAAAAATTGGTGTATTTCAAAAAGAAAACTATGAAGACACTCAAAATAAATTTCCTGTGGTGGGAAACTATTTTGTGCAACTTTTTTGTATTTACAGTTTTGAGGGATAAGACTCTTAAATTTCTCTAACTAGAAATATATGTTAAAATATATGTTATTGCACTTTTTTGCAATTTATGTAATTACTATGCACTTAATGCAGACATATTATTAAAATCTGGGCTATAATGGTTGTATTGATGTATAGCAACTTGAAATGCTCCCAAAAATGGCTCCACAGCAGGTAAAAATATGATATAAGCTTTGGTGGACTTGGTTCTATGGTCGGTCTTAAAGGGTTGAACATGAGCCACAGCCGGGGCTGAGAGGAAGCAGGTGGGAACAGCGCGCACCTGACAGTGACTCACACAGGTGACGATGAGAACAAACAAGATGCAACAGGAAAGTAACCTTCAAAATAAAACAGGAAGTACTGAACAATTATGAATCAAAGTAACGGGATGACGAGACATTTAATCATTATTTATTTTTGATGTCTGGCTCTCTTCCACAGCAGGGGGTCACGTGAGTGTGGGGGGGTGTTATTGTAGGCTCTGCCTGACAGCTGCTCGAGGTGACACCACCTGAGTCGTTAGCAGAGCATCCGTCTAGATTTCAGTAAATCAAGATAAATGCTGTAACAGTAAAAAACAATCAATGACGGAGGTCAGTTATGGACATATGATCAGTTTCATTGATCAGTCAGGAGTTAAATCAGCTCCTTCACTTCCGGCCTCCTCGGCTCCTGAGTCGCCTGAGATGGGGTGGGACCCATTTCCTGCTCCGTCCTCGCCTCTGAGAGCCTCGCTGAGGTTCCCACACTGAGGGCGGGACTGTTTTATCCTGATAAACAGAATTTTAATGATTTTATAAGATGTCACGTTGTCCTCTGGGAGGTTTAACACAGCTTCTGATCCACAGTGAGCACCACCCTGACCGTCCTGCCGCCTCCAACCGTCCGCTGCAAGCAGATGACTGTTTCTGGAAAACACCTCGCGGTCTTAAAAGGTACAGAACGCTCTTCATCATCACTGTGATGTCACTGTGGTGACCGATGCTTGCATGTCAGGGAAGCCTCCAAGCTAAGCGACATAAACCCAGCTGTGTGCTGCGACATGAAGCTGAACAGGGCGGCGATCAGCAATAGATGCATCACCTCCTTTAACCTGACGTCCAGCATGCCAGCGCACCGCCGGCACGCCGAGGCGTCGCTGAGCCCCGTGAAACGGTCGAGTCTCTGCTCCGTGGTTGTGACTCTGATCAGCAGGATGATGTAGGAATATTTTGGTATTTAATCTAAAAGCACCAGCAGAGGGCGCTGTTTTTTAAATCCTCGTTAATTAAAGGCCGAAATGAATCCGTAAATAAAATAAAATCGATTCAGTTGCTTGGTTGCAGTGGTTTGATTCCAACTGTGATTCTGTTTCCTGTCCCGCTGTCAGTGCTGAACGAGTCTTCTCAGGAGGAAGTGAGTGTTCGGGATGTTCGCATTTTACCGAACCTCAACGCCTCCTACCTTCCCGTGATGCCCGACGGCTCCGTGCTGCTGGTGGACAACGTGTGGTGCGTATACGACCCGTTCAAATGGTTTGTGCCCAGAGTTCAGAAGGCGCCGCCGTGGCTGCTGCTGTCTCTGCGTGTTAGTTATGACTTTGTGTTTGTTACATTGTATTTAATGACAGTGTTGTGTATACCTTGTTACACTGTGTTGGATTTTTATCATTTGTATCATTGCAGATAGTTTTTAGTAATGATGCTACTTTGTGTTATACTCAATTACTTTGAGTTTCTGGGACTTTGTTCGTAAAACGAGTTGTTGTGCAGTCAGATTGTGTGTTTGTGCGATGCTCCTGAATGTCTGTATTTGTTGTTCTTCGCTCTGCAGTCATCAGTCCGGTGAGGTCGGCATGGCGTCCTTCTGCCGGGTGGACAGCCTGGCCTGCCGTCTTCCCAGCATGCTCAGCGCTTTGGAGGAGCACGACTTCCTGTTCCAGCTGCACCTCAACGACATGCCGCAGGACGACTCCAGTGAGGTGCGTTCGTGTTGCGTTGTGTGTTTTATAGTTTGGTGCACAGTGCGCTCTGGTGACGTGACAGTTTGTGTTCTCCTCGTGATTTCCTGAAGAAGGAAAAGTAAACGACGTGTTTCTGTGAACGGCTGTGTCAGCGCAGGATTTATTAGGACTTTGAGGACGGACACACTGTAGAGCAGCTGTGACGCGACGGTCGTTCCTGCATTAATGCGTCCTTTACTTATTTCGCTGCTGTCAGCATGTGTGTGCTTGTGTTCAGGGGCTGGAGGTTCCTCTGGTCGCTGTGCTGCAGTGGTCAACTTCCAAGATGCCTTTCACCAACTGCATCTACACCCACTACAGGTAAGGCTGGATGAAACGCTCCACACGTGCTGTGTTAGTCTTGGTAAGAGATATCCAGGCTCGGGGCTGCAGACCTCTGCTGTGGCCACCAGGAGCGACGGGAAACATCTCCGTGCATCCGGACATACACTGAACAAAAATATAAACGCAACACCTTTGTTACTGCTCCCATTCCCCATGGGATGGACGTAGAGACCTAAAATTCATTCCAGATACACAATATAACCATCCCTCCCAAACAGTGGTCACAAATCAGTCCAAATGTGTGGTAGTGGGCACATCTGCTATATTGAGATAATCCATCCCACCTCACAGGTGTGCCACATCAGGATGCTGATCTGACATCATGAGTAGTGCACAGGTGTACCTCAGACTGCCCACAACAAAAGGCCACCCTGGAATGTGCAGTTTTGTCTCACAGCAAAATGCCACAGATGCCACAAGCAATGAGGGAGCGTGCAACTGGCATGCTGACAGCAGGAATGTCAACCAGATCTGTCGCCCGTGCATTGAATGTTCATTTCTCAACCATAAGCCGTCTCCACAGGCGTTTCAGAGAATATGGCAGCACATCCAACCGGCCTCACAACCGCAGACCTCGTGTAACCACACCAGCCCAGGACCTCCACATCCAGCAGGTTCACCTCCAAGATCGTCTGAGACCAGCCACCCAGACAGCTGCTGGAACAATTGGTTTGCACAACCAAACAATTTCTGCACAAACTGTCAGAAACCGTCTCAGGGACGCTCAACTGCATGCCCGTCGTCCTCATCGGGGTCTTGACCTGACTCCAGCTCGTCGCCGTAACAGACTTGTGTGGGCAAATGCTCACATTCGATGGCGTCTGGCACGTTGGAGAGGTGTGCGCTTCACGGATGAATCATGGTTCACATTGTTCAGGGCAGATGGCAGCTGAGAATGTCCCAGTTCTTGCATGGCCAGCATACTCACCGGACATGTCACCCATTGAGCATGTTCGGGATGTGCTTGACCGGCGTATACGACAGCGTGTACCAGTTCCCACGAATATCCAACAACCTCGCACAGCCATTGAAGTGGAGTGGACCAACATTCCACAGGCCACAATTGACAATCTGATAGACTCCATGCGACGATGTGTTGCACTGCATGAGGCAAATGGTGGTCACACCAGATACTGACCGGTTCTGGGTCCCCAGACCCCCAATAGCGCAAAAAACTGCACATTCCAGGGTGGCCTTTTGTTGTGGGCAGTCTGAGGTACACCTGTGCACTACTCATGATGTCAGATCAGCATCCTGATGTGGCACACCTGTGAGGTGGGATGGATTATCTCAATATAGCAGATGTGCCCACTACCACACATTTGGACTGATTTGTGACCACTGTTTGGGAGGGATGGTTATATTGTGTATCTGGAATGAATTTTAGGTCTCTATGTCCATCCCATGGGGAATGGGAGCAGTAACAAAGGTGTTGCGTTTATATTTTTGTTGAGTGTATTTCCTGTCCAGCAGCAGGACGACACAGCGTTTAGTGTTTTTCCTGCTGCTTCTCTAAATGACCCGCCGTCCTCCCTCCCCTCCACTCAGGTTGCCCAGTATCCGTCTGGACCGGCCGCGCTTCGTCATGATGGCCAGCTGTCCGAGCACCGTCAGGGTGAAGGAGCACTTCAAGGTCAAATACGTTCTTCTCAACAACCTGCAGGACTTCCTGGCTGTGCGGCTCGTCTGGACTCCAGAGGGTCAGCGAGTATTTTGATTCATGTTTGATTTTTTGAAAAAATCCACCCTGCAGCTGTTTGAAAGGAAACCTGTGAGCGGGTTTGTTTCTGGGACGCATGGCAGTCTGTGGGGACTCAGCCTCTAGTGGACGTTAGGGGGAGTGCAGGCTGATGGTGCTTTGTCCAGCTGGTTCTGGTTGTGTTCTCCTCGTGGATGGAGACGGTTCTCTGGACCAGTTTCAGGAGAATCGCGCCGCTCTCTGTCAGTCGTGGTTCAGACCGAGTAATGTGTTGTTTGCTTGCTCGCTCAGGTCGAGGTCAGGGGGAAGACGCAGCGCTGTCTGCCGTGGTCTGTCACACCCCTCTCAGTAACCTGGGTCACTGCCGCAAAGGAAGCACTCTGTCGTTCAGCGTGGCCTTCCAGATCCTCAAACCAGGACTGTACGAGGTACGCCGAGCTTTGAGCGCCTGCTTCCTTATCTCGCCCGCTCACACGGGACGTCATGTTTTCTCCTGTCTCTGCAGCTGAGTCAGCACATGAAGTTAAAGCTCCAGTTCACAGCGTCGGTGTCCAACCCTCCACCCGACGCCCGGCCCCTGTCACGTAAGCTCTGAGCAGGAAACAAACACAAAAGGCTTTGACCTGCGTCTGTTCTGATTTCTGTGTCGTGTCGAAAACCATCCAGGTAAAAACAGCCCGTCCAGCCCGGCGGTTCGAGACCTCCTGGACCGACACCAGGCCAGTCTGGGGCGCTCTCAGTCCTTCTCCCACCAGCAGCCGTCTCGGTCCCACATCATGAGGTAACTTTAGTAACTTCAGCTTCATATCACATCGAGTATGTCGTTTAATCTTATCTGTGTGCGACAGGACGGGCAGCGCCATGGAGCGACGGGCCATCACGCCTCCCGTTGGCTCTCCGGTCGGTCGGCCGCTCTACCTGCCGCCGCAGGACAAGTCGCTGCTGTCGCTGGACAAGATCGCCAAGAGGGAGTGCAAAGTCCTGGTGGTGGATCCTGTCAGCTAGGCAGCGAGAGGAGAGGCTTTTATTTTGATAGAGAAACGCTCACGAGAAGAGATGACAAAGAAGCTGACTTCATGTTACTGCAGGAAACACCCCTGTGTTTGATCAGCTGACCAATCAGAACAACGAGGAAGAAGTTCATCCTTCAGCTGAAATATTTCATGTTTTATTGTATTTAAAGACACGTTGGGTTTTCCAGCTCGTTTCCTGGAAGCGTTCTTTAAAGTTTTATCTTATATTTATCTTTAAAGCATCGTCCAGATGGAGCCACTGAATCGTTTTATGCTCCAGGTGTGTTTTACAGGATGAAAGCTGCAAACACGCAGCTCAGCTCCACAAAGAGCTGAAGAACTGAGAATTTATTTTACATTGTTTAGTAAAGTTTCCAGGAAATGAGCTGGAAAGTGCCAAACCTGCAAAATAAAGTGTTAGCTTTTTACTTCTGTGTTATTTTCAGGGTAAAAGACATTACAGGTTAAAAACGTATTAACCTGAGGACAGTCACAGTTAACGTTTTCTTTCAGTGTTATTTCCTCCATCGCGTCACAAACGGTAACTTCAGCAGAATGTTGCTAATAAAATGAATGTAATGGTCCAGGCTGTTGTTGTGAGTCTGCAGACACCCGGAGCTCCCTCACAGCGTCCCTCTGAGGACACTCAGCCTTTTATTAAAGAGCAGCACGAGTCTGCCGCCTTGCTCACGGTGTTCTGGTTCATCCTGGTTATTAACTGGTGCACATTAGCAAGACAAACTCATGAAAACTCGGGAATTCAGCTGGGATGCAGGCAGGAATCTCCAGCACTCAACCTGGGAAAACAGTTTTTTTCTGGTTTTGGCTATACTTGATGTTTTTAGGGGAGGGGCTACTGTGTCAGCGGTAGCTCCTCCCACTCCAGGTAATAACAGGGACCATCATTGCGTTAATTTATCGCAGTTCTTGGTTTATCATTAGTGAAACAATAAGCTACCAGCGAGGACACAGATGTAGCCAGAGTGTATCTGCTGTCACTGATAAAAATCAACACATGAGAAGAAATGAGCGTTTCTTTAACGTCAGAGGTCACATGATGCACCCAGGCATTTGATTGGCTCTGCTCTGTTCTCTGTGTACTTCTACGTTCTTGAAGACATTTCATCCAAGAAGCTTTTGCAGATCAGGAAGGATCTCAAAACTGGACTGCAGACAGTTGGCGTCACTAGCCCCGCCTCCGTTCAAAGATGGCCGTTCACAGTGGACATAGGCTGTAGCTGTGTCCCAAAACGTCGGCTGCATCCCCCGGAGGCCGCATTTGAAGGCCGATTACGTCACAGCCAGACGACAAAGGCTGTCCAAATTCGTAGACTCCTTCAAATGCGTCCTTCATTTCCCCGAATTCGAAGGATGGGTCGGGTGTGTCCTTCGTGGCCCACCATATCCCAGAATTCATAGCGCGGCCCAGCCAAATTTCAGCTGCCAACAATGGCGGCCGCTACTAAGTTTTAAAATTACTCTTATTAATCTTTCTGGGTCACAAAATAAACTTTTAACATATATTAAGGTGAGAGTGTATCTGTGTAAACTTCAAATATCTGCTCGGTTTATCAAGACACCACATATTTGCCAAAGTGCTTCGACGTTTTCGGAGACGTCTGTTACCCACCCGCTCGATAGCGAGCCGGGGGGTTCAATGGTCACTCCAGCTGGCGAGAGCAGCGGACTCCCGGCTTCATCGTTTTCAGACCCCCGCTCTTTTGCTACTCAGGTTATATATGATATAAGTCACTCGGATAACTTAAAAATGTAATTATTAGCCTTTTTTTCTGTTTTATTTGTTCCGGAGTAAATCGGTTCTGCTGAGATCAAAGTTATTAGATTAAATACAACTCTATTAATCCATCGGGTTGGTTCCTCTGGGCTTTTCTCACAGCTGAATAAACGTGAAACAGAAAACTGATTAAACAGAAGTGTGAGACGGTCGAGAGTTTACACCAGTGTCCTGTTAGACAGCAAGGAGCAGAGGCAGAGTTTATTAAACTCCACCGAGACAGCGGTGACGCAAATCTGAAGGCTAGACCGTCCCATTTCACAGCCTCGCACTTCCGGCCTCCTTGGTCTTTGCAGGACCCGGCCCACGTAGACTAAGAAGGCCGGGTCCTCTGAAGGATGCAGCCGAGGGTCTGCAGCCTGAAAGGCCGCATTTTAATTACGTAACTGCGACAGACGAAGGCTGTCCCAATTCAAAGGCTGCTTGAAATGCGGCCCTCAAATGCGTCCTTCATTTCCCTGAATTTTAAGGACATGGCGGTGTAGACTTCGTGGCCCAACATATCCCAGAATGCATAGCGTGGGTATGGATAATTTTGCTGAAAAAAAACGGTGGATGAGGGGCGCCCGAAGAGTAAACTTTAAGTAAGTACTGAATATTTTGTCACTTATTTATGTGCAAATGTTTAATAACGAAGAACATTAAACATTACTGTTGGCCACATGTCGGCAAAGTCATGTGACGTTAGTGACGTTTGTACTAACTTGGTTTTAAAGCCTTTACTTCAAAATACACGCCGTTCAATAGCTGAGCTTAATCACAGAATGATCAAAGCTCATGTAGAAACAAACAAATGAACAAAAGATTGTCTCCTTCATTTCTGTCAAACACAGCTGTATGACACGTTTCCAGCTGTTAGTATCATGGTTGCTAGGCAACCTGGGCAGCGCGACAGAGGCTAGACCGTCCCATTTCACAAGCCTCGCACTTCCGGCCTTAGCGGTCTTTGAGTACGTGGTGCTTGTGGACGTTAAGGCTGCAGACCCTGAATTGGGATACAGCCTTTGATGCTTCTTTCACTCCTCTGTCTTCTCTGTCCAACATGTGGACATTGGCATCCTCAAAGAGTGACCTTTGACCTTTAGATGCAGATGGTTTAGGGCATAGGTGTCAAACTCTGGCCCGCGGGCCAAATTTGGCCCGCAGCCTAATTACATTTGGCCCGCGAAGCCACACCAAATTACTATCAGAGCTGGCCTACTGCTATTATACAGCTAATATATATATTGTTTAGTATTAAGCTTTGCTTGTTCCATATTCAGTTTTCCAGCAAAACGTGTTTGAGTCCATAAGAAAAGATTCATTCTTATATCTGGAGGAAGATTTTGTTTCAATAAATATTAATGTTAGCCCGCGACTTTGTTCCAGTTTTGAATTTTGGCCCACTGTGTGTTTGAGTTTGACACCCCTGGTTTAGGGGTTGACAGTATTGTTCAGTTTGTTTCTGATCCTCCTTCGTTGGTGTTTGATCTTGTTTTCTGTGCGTCTTTGCTGATTTGATGAAAGCCCCGTTGGGATAACCACGTGTTTCTTTACATGTGTTCCTTCTGTTTCCCTTCTGGTTCCAAGTTTGACAATTTTATCTATTTGTATTCAGTTAGGACATCATTGTGATGATTGGCTGTTACACTAATGTCACTTCACACCACACGTTTGCCTGTTTGAAACAGGAAAATAATGCAAACAAAAAGAGATAAAAGCTGTTTCTTAGTACTTGTTGCTGCTTCATGTTCTGTGTGATAGTTTCCATCGAATTCACCAGAATCTGCAAAGCTTGTGACTTCCAGTGATGGACGACAGACTAACTAAAACAAAAGCCTTCCCTTTACGTGCAGTAAGACTTTAGACCAGTGGACGTCCTGCAGGGACACTCAGTACTGACCGCCACCACACACAAAGATACACAGGGTAAAGATAGACAAAAGTGGAAAAGCATCAGCAAAGTTTGAACAGTGTGTTTAATACATGAGTGAAACATCAGGTCTGTGGATGGTTTTGGTTTTCAGAAGATCGATTACAAAAACAGGACGTGGATCCTTAAAGTCCACGCCTTTATTCTCTGATTGGACGAGAGTAGAGTTTCATGACTCATAGTTCAAAGTAATCCTTATTTGTACAGAGCCTCAGTGGAGCGCCGCTCTTTGTGACATCATACAGAGCTGACAGTGAAAAAAGTGAAACCTGAGTTTTAGAGCAGTGTGAAGCCCGACGTCATGACCTGTAACAGCATGTATACTAGGGCTGCCACGATTAGTCGACTAGTCACGATTACGTCGACTATCAAAACCGTCGACGACTGATTTAATAGTCGACGCGTCGTTTGAAGCTTTGTAAGATCACAAAAGCCGCAGGAATAAGTAGCAGGATTTAAGAGTGTAATAACGGACTGAAACAGAAGATGGCAGCACTGCATGTACAAGGATGCCAGCTGCCGTTAAACCCCGAAGAAGAAGCAGCTGTGTCCCAGAATTCATAGCGCGGCCCAGCTCAGTTTCCAACAATGGCGGCAGCTGGTTAGTTTTAATATTACTCTTATTATTCTTTCTGGGTCACAAAATAAACGTTTAACATATTTTCAGATGAGAATGTAGCTGTGTAAACCTCAAATATCTGCTCAGTTTATCAGGACACCGCATATTTTCAAAAGCGCTCCGACGTTTTCGGAGACGTCTGTTACCCACTAGCTCGATAGCTAGCCGGGGGCTAGGCTAACTAGAGCCGTGAGAACACCGGACTCCCGGCTAATCGTTTTCAAACCCACCGCTGTCTTTCGCTACTCAGGTTAAACATGATATATGAGTCACTTAGATAACTTAAACATGTTATCGTTTGGCTTTTTTTAGTATTTTATTTGTTCCTGAGTAAATCGGTTTGGCTGAGATTAAAGTTTTTACACAGCTGAATAAACATCAAGCAGACAGCTGATCATCAGAAGTGTGAGATGCTCCAGAATTTACTCCGGTGTCCTGTTATATTTTAGATAGAAGGAGTTTATTAAACTTCACCGAAACAATCTGCAAATTTCATTACAATTTTATAAACTATCATCTTGTCTTTATTTTTAGTTAGCACCTGAAACACTTAAAGCTGTAAGCTAATGATAGTTATATAAGAGCAGATGCTGCTGGTGCAATAAGCTGTATGGATGATGATCTGATTAGTGACTAATCGCAAAAATAATCGCTGACTAGTCGACTATCAAAATAATCGTTTGTGGCAGCCCTAATGTATATGATGTGTTATTAGCTTCTATTTTGGATTGGCTTTCATCATATAAACCCCCTGAGAATAAAACAGGCTGCATGTAAAATCCTTAAAGGGCTCATTTTACATAAAGATTGTTACCTTCAGTTCTTTCTTATGCTCGTAGTTCTGGACATAATTCTGAGAGCAGGACTTTTACTCAAAGCTTTCTTTGAGTTTCTGTTGGTACTTGAAGGAGAAATAAACTCAGAGTATCCACAAATCTAACTGTGACAAAAACAGGCACCGAGGCAGTCAATGCACAAAGCCTGACGTTATTGGTCGAATATTCAGCCACGCGCATGAGAAGGAGTACAGCTGACAGTGCCTCCTCTGTTTCTGACTAGCTTCATTTCCAGCTGACAAAGATGCCTGTGAAGGTCATCGTAGTCTCAGGAGCTTGGAAAGAAAAGCGTCTGGATGTTTCCTCCGACAAGATTGTCCTAAACACAAACTTAACAACGTAGTGCATGCAGCAGAGAGCACCAAGGAATGCTCCGACCTTTACATTGGAGAGACTTCATAAACAAATGGCACAACATGGAAGAGCCACCTCCACGAGACAAGACTCAGGGGCCCATTCAATTCAATTTTATTTACACAGCGCCAAATCACAACAACAGTCGCCTCAAGGAGCTTTATATTGTACAGTAGATCGTACAGTAATGCATAGAGATAAAAACCCAACAATCATATGACCCCCTATGAACAAGCACTTTGGCGACAGTGGGAAGGAAAAACTCCCTTTTAACAGGAAGAAACCTCCAGCAGAACCAGGCTCAGGGAGGGGCGGGGCAATCTGCAGTGATTGGTTGTCCATCTGCATCTAAAGGTCAAAGGTCACTCTTTGAGGACACCAATGTTAACATTGTGGACAGAGAAGACAGATGGTTTGAAAGAGGAGTAAAAGAGGCCATTTATGTCCACTGTGAGCGACCATCTTTGAACAGAGGCGGGGTTTACGACATCAACTCTCTGCCATCTATAATCCAGTTCTGAGATCCTTCCCAGACGCCTTAACGCCCACTCACATCCTGGGCCATCTGACCTCAGGAAATCACATGATAAGGTGGGGCCAGGTTTCACAATGAACACACCCGAAACTCTGGCTGATTGGGACCCACACCCAGTTTCACACCTTGGCTCAGGCGATTAGAGGATCATCAGGGGGTCCTTTTGTCCCTCTGTGGGGGGAAACTCCCACTGAGCTTAAATCTGGGACTCTCCACCATTTGACCTTAGAACTGAAGAAGCTTCTCGGATGAGAGGTGAAACGTCTTCTTAAGGTCAAGATGATTTCTTTCCAAGCTCCTTAGACATTAGAATAGAGACTTACTCTAATATTTAAACTCGTGTACTCATGTAACACAGTGTGAGCTCACACCAAGTCACTTCATTGACGCCAAACAAAGTAATTTGGTGAGCTCACAAAGCAAGACATTAATTTCATCGTGAGTCCTTCACCAGAGTCGGAGAACATCTGAGTTTAAGGCGCGTTACAGTCACCTCGAAGAAAAGAAAAAAGTTAGTACGTGAAAAATGTTGCGGTTTGAAGAGAAGTATCCCAGCAGAAACGATTAGTCCGTCACATGATCAGATTTAAAAAACAGGAACGATTATCGATAATTAGGTAGGTGCATGGAGAGGTTTTTTTCCTGTTGGAAATGATGATCGCAGGTGAGGACGATGACAGTTACTAAATGGCCACGCTGTTCTCGATGCGCTCGGGGCTCAGGTACGGATACGGCAGCTCCAGCTGGCTGTTACGCTCTGCGATGGCGTCAGAGATGTCCCGGAGCTGTGCCTGCACCTCCTCCAACAGCCTGCGGTGAGCGTCCTCCCTGAAAATAGCCTCCTTGTAGTGACAGAGAGGAACCTACAGGGGGACACACACAGATTTAATCTTCAAAAACGTGACAAATAACGAGACGCATTACAATGATTTGAAATGAAAATGATCAGAAAGAGAACCTCAGAGGAGGTGCAGAGGGTCGGAGTGACAGGAGGATGGTGGGATAGGAGGAGATGGAGGCAGTGATTGGCTGTGGTGTCCGAGGAGGAGGAGGAAGACAAAAGAAAAAGCTTATGAAGAAGAAAAAATGTAAATGATGAAAAAGAAGAAGATGACAAAGATTTTGAAGAGGAGGAGTTGAGGAAGAAGTGAGTGTAAATGTTTTATGAGGAGTGGGCGGAGCCTCACAAAGTCGATGGCTGGCTGCGACAGCCCATTCAGCGCCATCAGGACGCGGCACGTCGTGTTCACATCTGGCAGGAAGGACATGATGTCATCTTCTGTGACGGCGCCTTTGACCTGCGGAGGAGGGCGCAACATGGCGACCGGACAGTTTGGCACCCAGAAGGCAAAGTCCAGCTGGAGGACAGCAAGAGAGAGGAGACAAACGTGAGGCGGCGGGACATCCTCAGCAGGAAGCCGCGAGCTTTTCCCATCTCTCGCAGTGGCCGACTCACCTGGGAGAAGTTGACGGCAGCGTGCAGAGCAGAGCAGGAGTAGATGAGCGCGGTGACAAACTTGGCCACTTCTGCTCTGGTGTGAAAGCGCTGAGGGAAACCTGTGCAGAGGCATCATAGTCACAATGTTCAGGTGAATGCATGCGTGCACATGTGTGTGCTGTGGGCGAGGGCGGAGTCAAAAAGAGCTGCTCAGTGTTCCAAGCACATAAATAACAAATGTTAATGAACATAAAAACACATGAACATGGAAAACTATCCTGTGGTCAGCTTTATATAATAACATACATATTTATCTCTAATTATTTAACCACTAAAATCCAAAAGTTTTGCTTTTAATATTATATCATTACATCAAACTATCAATATTTAATACCATACAGTGTCAAACACACATCTGCTCAGTATCATTTTATATTGGTGCAACTTTTCAGATCCTCCTCCGCACAGATCCAAAGGTCGACACAGTTTGATGTCGGGTCCCTCTGCTCGTCCCTGCAGAGCCCCGTGATGCTGTGAGCTGACCTGTTACTCTTACATCCACCGACTGAAGCGCTGCCAGTGCGTGCAGCTCTCCATCAGGAGCTCCACCCCCCACCTACACCTCTATACCTACAGCCATCTCCACTTTACGCTTGCAGTTCCACTGCAGCATGAAAGGAGACTCAGCTCTCTCTAAGAACAACTAGCAGTCATTATCATTATTATATTATCGTGAACTAACTTAACGTGTAAACACAGTTTGCTGACAGAATCGTTTGAAACGGTGCAAAGTGATTTGGAGAAACTGCTAAAACGAACCATTACTGAAGCCGTGAGCGTTGATGTCTGTGAGCCAACCATGGAGCTCGGGGTCACGCTGCACCACGTCGTCTCCATGGTAATACAGTTCCACCCAGCTGGTTACAAACCTGCAACACACACAGATCACAGAGGATCTCCTGTTGCCATCGGATAAAACATTTGCACGAGTGTTCGTGTTTCTCAGGTGTGCTCGTTTACCTGTGCACTGTGTCCCAGATCCTCAGAGCGTCCTGGGCGTAGAAGCTCTGCGGCAGTTTGTCCAAACCGCGGTCGCTCAAGTCTTCGGGGACGCACAGGGTTCGATAGGAAATCCTGGCCGATCCCCTGGAGAGGAGAAGGGGTAATGTCGCCAGACCAGAACCGACAGCCTGGAAGGACGAGACCAGGGAACACAACAGATCTTACTTTGCTTGTTTGTTCTCCTCTTTGTGGTTCCTGTTACTTCCTGCATTTTACCTGATCAAACAGTCCTTTGGAGGCCAGCAGCGACGCTCTGGCCCCGAAGTTTATCTTTAAAGATGTCTTGACGTGTGGCAGTAGCAGCTGTCCATAAAAGAAATGAGAGAAAAGACAGCTCAAGCCATTTAAAAGCAGAAATGATTGGATACAACAATTCTGTTCTCTGATCTCCTGTGGGTGAAGTCGAGCGAGCTGCAGGGGAGCGGGGTTTACCTGGTGCAGTGGGTGTGCATCTGGGAGCTGCCGCAGCGTGGCCACGCAGCACAGCTCTGCCATCATGTGAGTCCGCAGGTAATGTGAGATCAGCTGGTGGCACTGGAAGTCTGCACTGTGAACCCACATCTTAGCCAACAGCCAATCGTAGCCAGAGTCAGAGGGCAGGAAGACCGGGTTCTGAGGGCCAGGTTTCTGCTGCAGCTGAAGGACGGGACCACATTCCCAGGGTGAATGGGCTGAACTTAGACAACAGGATTCCAACTGAAGACAATCGTCACAGTCAGGTTTCTACATAACAAGCAAACCTGGATGGCGATGGGGAGCAGCTGCCCCTGCTGGTTCAGGTGGAGAAGGCACAGCGGGGCGGACAGATACGTCTGCTTTTCATTGATCACGTTGGCTGGAACACCGTCTAGAACCTCGTAGTCCAACAGGTAAATGTTGCCTTTCTGTCACAGCGAACAAACACACTGATTAAAAAGGGCAGCTGCAAATAACGCACAGCTGAAAGTCACAACAGCACACACCTGTAGCTCTTTTTCGAGGGAGGAGCCTTCAGGCAGGAAGGGGCGGAGCATGTCAGAGGTGACAGACAGGTTTGGAGGGAGGTGGCGGGTCTCACGCAGCATGAGAGGGTTGCTGCCGTTCAGACACTGGTAGCCAAAATACCAATCCTCCATCCAATGAGCCTTAACGAACCCTGAGAGACAGAATCAACCATCTCATTATTCTTTGTCACGGAGCCCGATCGCCGAGTCAGGAAGCAAGAAGACTTTATTTGTCACATGCAAGTTGCCCCCCCCCCCGACATTATATACACAACACAGACATCACATGGGGAGACAGGTCGGACACCGGTAGTATTACGGAAAAACACTGAAATATAGACTACAATGGGAAAGTCCAGGAGGGGAAAAAAGAGACCTCTACTCATGCTGGGCTCCTGGGAGGACAGCATGAGAACAGGAAACAAAAAAACTCCTCTGCACAGAAATGTCCACAGCACAGCAATATAGAGCACGTGACCAGCAACAGGGTCGGGTAGGGGGTGTAAGCCGGGGCGCACACAGCCATCCTGCCCAGACCCGCCGTGTCCTCCAGGAGGGAACAAGCATCGAAGGCGTTTGAAAAGGGAGGAGGGATGAGTGCTTATCAGTGTCTGTGTGTGTGTGTCAGCTGAGACAGTGTCCTTCGTCCTGCCAGGCTAAGTAAACAGTCTTCCAGCCAACACAGGTGGCCTTGCATGGAATGGGAAGAACAGACTCAACACAGTCGTTATCAGGGTGTTGTTGTTCGGCTCCAGCCTTGAGCCCACAGCTGGCGCCGAAGGGATAGCCACATGATCATGGTGGTTTTTACTTTAGTGCGAACAACTCATGAGAATTTCAAAGCAGTTCTAACAGTCCAACACTGGTCTCTCAATCTCCCGTTGGAGAGCCGCGAGCTTCGCCATGATGTTATCAAACTTACGCTCCGTGATGTTGTCAGTCTTGTGCTCAAAGAGCCGATTCTGAGAACTCACGATCACAGTGAGCTGCTCCAAGATGTGATCCAATGTACGCTCAGAGGTCTTATTCTGAGTGTTCACAGCAGCCGTAAGCGTCTCCAAGCTCTTAACCATGCTGCACTCAGTGAGCCCATGTTGAGAAGCTGCACCTCGTCCCATCATTTCAATCCCAGCGGGCAGCCTTGTGGGGGTTTGAACAGCCGGTTCCTCTTTCTTAATTCTCCGATAAGTCAGGGCCAAGCCAGCTCCGATCAGCCAGAACCCTGTTACCATGGTTCATAGGTAGATATCTTCAGCGTCCTCGATCCACAGTCCCGCCAGGCACACGATCCTCTGCCACCCGTCCATCGTGTATCCGGCAGGGAAAGTCCCTCCAGGGCACTCAGGCTCACCCGAGCCCAGACTTCTCGTTGAGAAAAGGGTGTCAATAGCATTCAGAGACCAGTTGATCAAATCCATAATTCTCTTTAGGTTTTAGAAACAGACTGTGAGAGAGTGTTCCAGGGAAAGTAATACAAACGAGACAAGACAAGGACATAGAGGCTAAGCAGGGAAGATAAGGGAGAGGAGGAGAGGAGAAAAGTACGACCGCCTTCGCCAAGAGCCAAAGAGGCGATCGGGCTCAAAGAACTACCCACAAACACACTACAAGAGATACAACGCTAAAAAAAAACAATTACAGATGCTCACAAAACACAGAAACCTACAACAAAGCACAAAATAATCAAAAAGACACAAAACTACTAAAACATAAATACAAATGATGAAAGAACGATACAGTAAATACAAGAATAAAGACCCAGAATAACCACAAGGGGAAATAAAAACTTTGCAGCGATGTCCTGTAGCTAGAAAGGTTCAAAAACACAAAGATGAATGAGATGTGCTGCATTGTTTCTTACTGGCGATGCCATTCTGTTGTGCGCTGTAGGTGAAAATCATCTCCAGCTCTGAAAAACTCTTCCAGGACTCGACTCGGGTGGTGAAGCCGTTCAGATAGTACAGGTTAGTAGCCGGACTGAGGACAGAGGGACAAACACAGCTCAAGCCAGCTGGTTCAGACCACATTTCATTCACAATGTGCACCAACTGTTAGCATTCACCTCTTCTGCGTGTAAAGAAGGTTTGGCCCGAGTTCAAACAGACTGTTCACGTCAACGCACTGCGGAGCGCCATCAATGAAGATTCGCCACCTGAACGAGAGACAACCAGTTTTCAAGCTGTCAGTTTCAAATTTTGTAGGATGGGAGACACCAAAAATGGCACATGTCATTCATCTCTGTGTTTTTGAATCATTCTAGAAAACACACACACATATATATATATATATATATATATATATATATATATATATATATATATATACATACAAGGGGCAGTACCCTCCATGGAGAAGGAGGCTAGAGGGCAAGATCAAAGTAGCACGGAGGGAGGTTAGCCAACTAACAGAGTTGCAGAAAGGTGCGACAAATAAGGTGCCTAAGAAATACAGCAAGCTGTCCATACCTGAGGCCTTGGAAACTGCCAAGCAAAGACTCACAGCCTTGGCCAGCCGCTTGAGGAGGTACACCAGAGAGATAGAAGGCAGGAGAATAAACCAGCTGTTCTCCACAGAACCAGCAAAGGTGTACTCTCAGTGGCAAGGGAACAATAAGAGAACAGCACCACCAAGGCTGGAGACGGAGCAATACTGGAAGAGCATATGGGAGAAGGATGCAACCCATAACGGCAATGCTCAGTGGCTAGTGGATCTGAGGGCAGACCACAGCGACCTCCCTGAACAGGGTCCAGTAACCATCACAGTGGCAGATATCCAAGAAAGGGTCTCCAGTATGAAGAGTTGGACAGCACCAGGGCCCGACATGGTTCACGCCTACTGGCTGAAGAAGCTGACTGCACTCCACGAGCGTCTGGCAGCACAAATGAACCAGCTGCTAGTTAACGAGAGACACCCGGAATGGCTAACTGAAGGCCGGACGGTCCTGATCCCCAAGGACCCCAAGAAGGGACCGGTCCCCTCCAACTACCGACCAATAACCTGCCTCAGTACTACATGGAAGCTCCTGTCAGGCATCATATCGGCTAAGATGAACAGGCACATGGGTCAATACATGAGCGGGACACAGAAAGGAATTGGCAAGAATACCAGAGGTGCAAAACACCAGCTACTGGTAGACAGAACAATCAGCCGAGACTGCAAGACCAGACTGACCAACCTGTGCACTGCCTGGATTGATTACAAGAAGGCCTATGACTCAATGCCCCACAGCTGGATACTGGAATGCCTAGAATTGTACAAGATCAATGGGACCCTAAGAGCCTTCATCAGGAACTCAATGGGGATGTGGCGTACAACACTAGAGGCCAACTCCAAGCCCATAGCACAAGTTACCATCAAGTGCGGGATCTACCAAGGAGATGCTCTGTCCCCACTGCTGTTCTGCATAGGCCTGAACCCCCTCAGTGAGATCATTAACAAGACTGGCTACGGATACCGACTACGGAACGGAGCAGTTGTCAGCCACCTCCTGTACATGGATGACATCAAGCTGTATGCCAAGAGTGAACGAGACATCGATTCACTGATCCACACTACCAGGCTATACAGCAATGACATTGGAATGTCGTTCGGACTGGAGAAGTGTAGTCGGATGGTAACAAAGAGAGGGAAGGTAGTCAGAACTGAGGGGATTGAACTACCAGAAGGCAACATTGCAGACATAGAGGACAGTTACAAGTACCTGGGGATCCCGCAGGCAAATGGGAACCATGAAGAGGCCGCTAGAAAGGCTGCAACCACCAAGTACCTGCAGAGGGTCAGGCAAGTCCTGAGGAGTCAGCTGAATGGTAAGAACAAGATCCGGGCCATCAACACATACGCCCTGCCCGTGATCAGGTACCCTGCTGGGGTAATAGGCTGGCCAAAGGAGGAGATAGAAGCCACTGACATAAAGACAAGAAAGCTCCTGACCATGCATGGAGGGTTTCACCCCAAGTCCAGCACCCTGAGGCTGTACGCTAAGCGGAAGGAAGGGGGCCGGGGACTGGTGAGTGTCAGCACCACAGTCCAGGATGAGACAAGGAACATCCAAGAATACATTGGGAAGATGGCCCCAACTGACCGAGTGCTCAGTGAATACCTCAGGCAGCAGAAACCCAAGAAAGAGGAGGGAGACGAGGAACCATCATGGAAGGACAGGCCCCTGCACGGTATGTACCACCGGCAGATAGAGGAGGTGGCTGATATCCAGAAATCCTACCAGTGGCTGGACAAAGCTGGACTGAAAGACAGCACAGAGGCACTAATCATGGCAGCACAAGAACAAGCTCTGAGTACAAGATCCATAGAGGCTGGGGTCTATCACACCAGGCAAGACCCCAGGTGCAGGCTGTGTAAAGATGCCCCAGAGACAATCCAGCACATAACAGCAGGGTGCAAGATGCTAGCAGGCAAGGCATACATGGAACGCCATAACCAAGTGGCCGGCATAGTGTACAGGAACATCTGTGCCGAGTATAACCTAGAAGTCCCGAGGTCAAAATGGGAGATGCCCCCAAGGGTGGTGGAGAATGACCGAGCTAAGATCCTGTGGGACTTCCAGATACAGACGGACAAAATGGTGGTGGCTAACCAACCGGACATAGTGGTGGTAGACAAACAGAAGAAGACGGCCGTAGTGATCGATGTAGCGGTTCCGAATGACAGCAATATCAGGAAGAAGGAACACGAGAAGCTGGAGAAATACCAAGGGCTCAGAGAAGAGCTCGAGAGGATGTGGAGGGTGAAGGTAACGGTGGTCCCCGTGGTAATCGGAGCACTAGGTGCGGTGACTCCCAAGCTAGGCGAGTGGCTCCAGCAGATCCCGGGAATAACATCGGAGATCTCTGTCCAGAAGAGCGCAGTCCTGGGAACAGCTAAGATACTGCGCAGGACCCTCAAGCTCCCAGGCCTCTGGTAGAGGACCCGAGCTTGAAGGATAAACCGCCCGCAGGGGCGTGCTGGGTGTTTTTTTTTTTTTTTATATATATATATATATATATATATATATATATTAGGGGTGCAACGATACACAAAAAAATCACGGTTCGGTTTGATATTTTTTTCGATACAAAAAAATGTTCATGCTTTTTTAATTTGTCATTTATTAAAAGTATAAATATGTATTTAACTCAAAAGTACAGGTTTTAAATTTAATGTTGCTGAAACAACAAAGTAATAAAAAAAATTAATCTATCTGATCGAGAAATCACTCATCTTTGGAAAAGAGAGTGTATTACAGAGAAATGGCTCTTTCCAAAATAAAAGCTATACTATACGCTTCTATACTATTAGCTAACTGCGTTAACGCACTAGTTCCCACCAATGTAATTGAGCATTGCGTGGCACATCCAACATACTGTTTTACTTTTGTCCATGACGCGCTTACCTTCAGGGTCATACGTCACATGAAAACGAAAATAGTTCCAAAGGTCAGATCTGAATGAGGGTGGGGGAGGTTCAATTTGCCATGTTGCAACGAGCTTAGCTTCTGTCTTGCTAGCTTGCGCTGCGCTCAGTGGATCTGCGCTCGACAGTGCAGCCTAGGCGGAGTAGTCAAACGCAGATCCACTGAGTGTTCAACACAGACAGCATCGTCAGAAGGAAAGTTGATGAAATAAATTAAAAATTTTGTATTGTTCATACATATGCGTATGAACCGAAAGCACTGTATCGAACGGTTCAATATCGATACGAGTATCGTTGCACCCCTAATATATACATATGCTTAGCCTCTTGTATATATGTATATATATATGACACGAACAGGCATGGAGACGCTGCGCAACATTCTTTTTTTCAGTATGATACTCTATGATGTCAGAAATAGCATATTCAATTTAGTTTTAATTATACAGCAGCAAATCACAACAACAGTCACCTCAAAGTGCTTTATATTGTAAGAGAAGGCCCTGACAATCATATGACCCCCTGTGAGCAAGGACTTTGGTGACAGGGGGAAGGAAAAACTTCCTTTTAACAGGAAGAAACCTCTGGCAGAACCAGGCTCAGGGAGGGGCGGGGCCATCTGAGTCCACTGTCAGAGGCCATAAGAAGATCATTTGTAACCTTCACTAAAGCTGTTTCTGTGCTGTGATGAGCTCTGAAACCTGACTGAAACTCTTCAAATAAACCATTCCTCTGCAGATGATCTGTTAGCTGTTTGACAACTACTCTTTCAAGGATGTTTGATATAAAGGAAGGTTGGAGATTGGCCTATAATTAGCTAAGACTGCTGGGTCTAGAGATGCTTTTTGAATAAAGGTTTAACTACAGCCAGCTTGAAGGCCTGTGGTACATAGATTATTAGAGATAGTTGATCATATTTAAGATCGAAGCATTAATTAACGGCAGGATCTTCTAGATATTTCAGCCAGTTCTGCTCCAGCCATATGGGTAAAGATAATATAATACCCCATTTTAGCATTCAAGGTCATAGATCAAAGGTCAGATATCAGTGTGCTGTAAACATGTTATCGTGTTTGGATGACACTGGCCGCCCACAGAGTACAGCTCACAAACACTGCGTGCTGCCCCTCTGCAGGACTCCAGGATGTGGCCAGTCAGAGCGCTGTAAGAGGACCAAAGGTAAACCAGCATGCTAACACTGTGACATCAGGTACCTGATGAGCTGCTGCTGATGTTGCAGCTGTCTGAGCCTCTGCTGCTTCAGCTTCTCTTCTGTCTCCTCCTCCAGCAAACACACTGTGGACCAACAACAGGAAGAACTGCTTTTAGATTCAAAGGAAATGATTTGCATGGGCACACCTGCAGGATGATGTGAGGAAATAAAGAGGTTTTTGTGCTTGGGTCCACATGCCTCTGTTTCCTCCTAACGGTCATTAAACGTCACTCACACTTTCCACTCCGGAGCTCCACGTCGCCATCTGCTGGCCGCAGCCATCTGTCGCACAGGAACACCTGTGTTTCTGAGTCTGACCCCTGACTTTTAGACAGCCTGCAGACCTCCACTCTGCTGCAGTGCCAGTCCAGGTTTGGAAATCTGGTCTGAACCTCGAGCCGGAGCCGAACCAGAATCAGGCGACCCAGAGGACTGCTGGCCTGAACCCGGACTGGACACACCTGTGAGCATGACAGGAAGACACCGTCAAAATAAAACTCCAAGTACTGACCATAAACCATGCCCTTCAGTACTCCCAGCGAACGCTACAAATGAATGAATCTCAAAACTCACCGATCCTGGCAGGAGATGACTGTTGCCGTCGGTCACACGGATGGGCGGAGTCTCACCCTCAGAGCCAATCAGGCTAAGCCACAGGTGGCTAAAGGTTCCACAGGTGGGGCCAGGTGAGGTGTGAACGGTCACTTCAAACTCCTGACAGGAAGCCATTATGTTGGGCACGATGGGCACAAAGTTGGACGGCGCCACCTGTTGGCCCGAGTGCAGGTTTGTGAGCCTTTCACCCGCGAATTAATATTTAAGACATGTTGTGACCTGTTTCAGGAGAAACTGATGGAGGAGGTTAAGCTGTTTAAGCCGAATCACCTGACAGACACAAAGACACTTCACCTCTGGCTGGAGGGATGATCAGAGCCTCACGTGGTGAAACGGCCGCTTCAAGAGTCTTTACTGAGGTTTCACCTGAAGCTCACGCTTCCTGTTTTATTTGTGAAGATGAGAATCGCCACCATAACTGTCAGTGTCACTATCATCTCAGGACCATCAGAGCTGCGTTAAGGTTGAGAAAGGCTACAGCGAGGCCCTTAAAGACGTTACACTTTGATTATTTTGTTGGAAAGTTTCTTATTTTCTCTCCATGTTTGCTGTCTTTGTTTTGCACCATGACACAGAGAAAAATTCGCTACGTCTCTGTGAAACTCATAGTGAAACTGCGTTGCTTTCAGCTTTCATTTATCTCAGAAACAAAAACGACTCTTACAAACACATTTCTGTCTTTGTGCTGTGCAGGACTCCCGCTGATGCTGACATCAGCTTATTTGTTTACCTTGCTCACATTTGCCTTGGAAATGAAGGGCAGTTAGCGTGGGCTTCCAGCTAACACACTGGCTTCTCCTGACAGATCCACAAGCAGTAAACACTGCTCTCTTTCTTGTTAAAGGTCACGTTGTCAGCCTGACGAGGAAGCTTCCTGCTCCGTGCTTACAAACAGAAATCAGCCATAAAAACACCGGCTGCTGATTTTCCTGTTTCCTCCTATTTTATCATGTTAGAGATGAACCTACGAGTTACATTATCTACAGCGGCTCTGACCCAAGGGTACGTTTAAAAAACCAAATCATTTGTTTATTGGGTAGCAGGCCTCGTTTCCTATAAATAATCCGTAATGAAGAAGTCAGCGCAAAAATCCACTCAATATAAACTCTGCACTTATTTAGTCTTCACTCAATCCTCGTATTCGTTGGACTTTTGATTTTAATTGAACATAAAACAAAAAATAAAAACTTGAAATGACAAATTTAATTAAAAAGGAAATGTGATCATATTATATTGAATGCCATTTAACTGCTACATGAGAGGAAGAAATATATTACTGTCCTGAATTATAAATAACAAAAACTCAACTGACATTGAGTAAAACAATTAGACAAAATCAAATAAAATGTATATTTTTAAATAAAATAAATGAAAATAAAACTTATAAAATATCAGATTTAGATTCAAATTAAAGTTGGAGCGACTGTTTTTTAATGTCAGATTTGTATGAATGAGTGAAGCAAATGAATCAAATTTTGGTACAGAAAGACGGTCAGGTCAGCTTCTACTGGTGGGCCAGATTAAAGGAAAAATTTGCCCTCTTCACCCAAGAGGTGGTGGTGGTGGTTTGGGGGGGTCTCTCTGCTGCAGTGGGAATTTTGCTCCCACAAAATGAACAAAACAAAAGTGTTTGTTTACCTGTCAGAAGATTCTGGTTTCTGGTAATGTTCTGGAAGATTTCTGCATGAAAAACAGGAACATAAAAGAAACTATTAGGGAACAAGCAAAACAGAGTATACACCTGAAGGCCGTTAAAGGGATGGAGACAAACACCGGAGGCAGGTGTGTTAAGAAAAACTAAAGTATGTGAATAAAAAGCTGACTGGCTGAGAGAAACACACAGGTAAACATACCTGCAGAGTGAGCCTCCTCTGCTCCGGCTGAGCTGCCCAGGAGTTGCTTCTCTCCCAGGGTCTCTCTCTCACCCGAGCTCTCTGTTTAGTGCTCCGCCCATCAAGTCAACGGCACATCCTATTGGGTTAAAACAACACCTGAATAACAGGTACTGCTTTCCCGCGTTGTTTCCTTTGTAAACTGATTAATTTAAACATTTTAACAAGCATATAACATATCAACTTATGGATGAGTACTGAGAAAAACAAAAGTGTTACCACATATTAACAACAATAATTACAACATTTTTTACGATTGCATTCATTTCTTCTATTCTATCTAAAATTGATACTTTACAAAAGAAACAAATACCCTAAATCAAGTGACGCATTTAAATAAACAAGATTTACATAAACGTGTAAATAACATTATATACTAAATTTAAAATGAAGTGTCTAAATATATGTCTTACTATCGTTTGTTCATGTATCATTTCAAATATTAACATAAATATGAACAACGGCTACATGTGGGGTTCTATAGTGTAGCGGTTATCACGTCTGCTTTACACGCAGAAGGTCCTGGGTTCGAGCCCCAGTGGAACCACTCACTTTTCATTATTGTTTTTGCTTTTAGGTTATCAATGTGACTGTTGATCAAAACAACTGTACGACAAGAAGATTAAATGCTACATATTCTAATACCTGCCGGACTACATGCCGGTTAACGTCATCACACAAAACGAAAGGATATGAAGCATAACATCCGGTTTGGACAGATAACCTTCAAAATAAAAGCGAAGACTATAAATCGTATTTTTCTAACGTAGCACAAAGGAAAGGATTCAGATTTGTAAAAATCGAAACCAATGTTTTTTATTGTTTATAGTTTGTTTATTTATTGTTTAATATTCGTAAAACAAATATAAGGTTGACATGAATAAAGACATGAAAACCAGAAGAGCCAGTTCACCTGTAATCTGTCGCACGCTGTGGCAAGTGTTTTAACAGTGAGATGAGAAAGAAACGATTAAAACCTAAAACGAACATGGAGATGCCGGGGATTGAACCCGGGACCTCATACATGCGAAGCATGCGCTCTACCACTGAGCTACATCCCCACACGTGTGATTACATAGGACAGACAGGAGTATTTACTGGTAACGGAGGTCGGTGTACTTAAATTTTCCTCGGTTATGTTAAACATCTGAAGCTTTCCTTACAATGACTATTCTAAATGTTTAAACGGTGAAAACACACTCAAAGAGCTCTAAATACACGCATGTGACGACAGTGAAATATGAAACGTTGCGGAAAACCTGATAACATGATGACGAAAAACAGGCCGGTAAGGCGCGTGAAAGGTTCATGTCACCTGGCTGATATTAAGAAGACCCATTCTCCAGCAGTTCACGTGTGATGTTTTCGCTGATACCGGATAAGTATGATTGGGAAGGACACAAGTGACGTGAGCTGCGATGGCCGAGTGGTTAAGGCGTTGGACTTGAAATCCAATGGGGTCTCCCCGCGCAGGTTCGAACCCTGCTCGCAGCGGTATGCTCTTTTTTTTTTCCTTAAGAGGCACATTGTTAACTTCACCTCACGCGTTAAAGTTAACTCTAACTGATACGTTAAGGTTCACTCACTATTTCTCCAGTGAAGTTCTAGCCAGAACCGACTAGTTTTCGTACATACATACCTGTGAACCTGTTTGGTCAGTCACTGGAAGAGCATCTATACAAAACCTGCTACATAAGTGCTTTATATATAAACACCTATGTACATATGGAGGGCCAGGAGTGACAAAACGAATTAATTACATGCACCATTTAATAATTAATTAAATGTTTCAAAGTCATCAAAGTCATTTCAAAGTACACCAGACTCATCTGTGTGATGATGATGCTTCTTCTTTTAAACTCCTTATTTGCTGTAGCCACACATGAGGGCCACTTATTCTTCAGCTGAAGGCGGCTGCTACAGCAACAACACGTTCCACAGAGAGCACATGCTAGCAAGAGAGCTAGTGTAGCACAGAAGCAGCAAAGAGCAAAGGCTCGTCAGTTTGGAGTTATTTCACACCTGTTACACCAACAGCTTTTCTTTGAAGGACCTTTTCTTCTTTATTTTCTTCTCCCAGCAGTCAGAGCAGTTGGGGCAGGTCTTCCATCGTCCTTGTATTTTTCCATCTCTCTGTACTGGAACTATAAGCACAGGATGGTTTCAATCTACCAACTGTTAGATTGTGGGAGAGGAACACTTCAGCTGCAGATCTCTGTGACTAGAACTGGGTATTTCTCTCTTTGAGTTATTTGGATGGATGCAGCCTTGGCCAGGTGGAGCAATAACCCAACCCTGTCTGCTCTCATCTGCTACGTTCCTCAGTTTGATTAATATTAAGCTGTTGACTCTTTGAGTGTTCTGATGAATGGTTTGCCAGGAAAGCGACTTATTGAACAGAAGAACTTCTTGTAAGCAGAACCTAAACCTCCATGGGGACTTTTAGAGGACGAGCATCACAGCTCACAGCTTCGACCTTTGGGTATTGGTCAGATGTCACTTTCCTTCAGTCTGATCTTCTTTATGTTTCCTGCTGCTTGTCTGATGGAGAAGAACAGCATGAACGTGTAACTGAGGTCCAGACAGCAACAGAGAAGCTGAGTGTGCGTTTATGTAAGTGTGACGACCACAGACAGGATGATTTTCACCCAATACCACCAAACCGAGGTGAAGCTGTGTTTCCTCTGGGATAAGGAGCCTTCATGGTGTTGTGAACATGTTGTCTACTCCTGCTGTAAGGACAGAACTCCTCCCTTTTGGCAGGCAGCTGTGATGAAATTCATGAAATTGTAAGGTGAAGCCTCGGTTCAGGTGAGGTCAGGTTTGGGAGATAATGTTCAGCCTGCTCTCAGCATCACGAGGCCTGCTGGCAGAGGTCAGGTATCTCACAGCTCCACACGTATGCTCAGAGTTCGACCCTGCCAGGCTGCCAGGAAGCTGCTGCATCCCCATCACGTGATTTGTCCACGCCTCCAGCGTTAACCTTCATGCAGCCTGTGTCACAGACTTGAGGCAGAGGCTCTAATGAAAGACGCCGTGCTGGATCTTCGGGGTTTGAACTCTTAGACTGGAGTCTAAATATGAGAATACATCCAGCCCTGCTGCGACATGAAGACATAAGCATTGTTGTTAGGATATGACATGTGTTTTTTTTATGTTTATTAGCAGCTTTTCTGTAAAATCCTTTATTTTAAACTGAAAGTAACGGACAGGTGTAACTGTAACAAACGCTTTCACCACCAGGGGGCAGGGTTTCCTAAAAAGCATCAGTGTGGCTGCCTCCTCAGTAAGGAGAAAATGCAGACGAGGGCCGAGACGAGGTCGGTGCAGCGGTCAGCTGAGCCTTTCTGTGAGCTGACTGGTTAATTACTGCTCCTAAACTGGCTGAATGTGTGGCTGTGATGGTGGATGGTGTGTCTGAGCTGGGAAACACTCCACTCCTGGGACCTCACACAGTGTTTGCAAACCTGAGGCTGCTGTTAGCTCACATGAGCCCTGTCACACTTAATTAGACACTAACAGCAAAGAAAGGAAGTTGTTTTTACTTAAACCTTTTTTGCTTCTCTGAGCTCGTGTCTGTCCACCGCATCAAATCCATCCATCTCTGTACGGGAGGGCTGTGACTCTCGGACTGCTCTGACCTTTGTCTTTATGCTGGACGTGACTAACAGACTCTCTGGTGTCTCAGTCAGGGCTCCAGATTTTTGAGGACTTGTTCTCAGAGCCCTTTGATTGATATTTATGACAAACCATTTTCAGCTGTGTGCTTGTCTGCTCTTGCTTTGCTGTCGGGGCCTGGGAAGTTACGGTCTTTGTTCTGCCTGTCCTGGAAGTTTGCACTACATTTAGAAACGGAGCTCACGGTAGCAGCTCCATCCTCCTGGAATCATCTGAAACTGACTCTCACTGCATCAAATCAATTTTATTTATACAGCAGCAAATCATAACGGCAGTCTCCTCAAGGCGCTTTATATTGTAAGGTCGACCCTACAATAATGCATAGAGATAAAAACCCAACAATCATATGACCCCCTATGAACAGCACTTTGGCGACAGTGGGAAGGAAAAACTCCCTTTTAACAGGAAGAAACCTCCAGCAGAACCAGGCTCAGGGAGGGGCGGGGCCATCTGCTGCGACCAATTGGGGTGAGAGAAGGAAGACAGGATAAAGACATGCTGTGGAAGAGAGACAGACGTTAATAACAGATATGATTCAGTGCAGAGAGGTCTGTTAATACATAGTGAGTGAAGAAGAAGCACCCAATGCATCATGGGAATCCCCGGCAGCCTACGTCTATTGCAGCATAACTAAGGGAGGATTCAGGGTCACCTGGTCCAGCCCTAAAAGGAAAGTTTTAAGCCTAATCTTGAAAGTAGAGATAGTGTCTGTCTCCTGAATCCAAACTGGAAGCTGGTTCCACAGAAGAGGGGCCTGAAAACTGAAGGCTCTGCCTCCCATTCTACTTTTAAATACTCTAGGAACAACAAGTAGGCCTGCAGAGCGAGAGCGAAGTGCTCTAATAGGGTGATATGGTACTACAAGGTCATTAAGATAAGATGGGGCCTGATTATTTAAGACCTTGTATGTGAGGAGCAGGATTTTGAATTCTGGATTTAACAGGAAGCCACTACAGGAGAAATCTGCTCTCTCTTTCTAGTCCCTGTCAGGACTCTTGCTGCAGCATTTTGGATCAGCTGAAGGCTTTTCAGTGAGTTTTTTGGACATCCTGATAATAATGAATTACAGTCGTCCAGCCTGGAAGTAATAAATGCATGAACTAGTTTTTCAGCGTCACTCTGAGACAGGATATTTCTAACTTTAGAGATGTTGCACAAATGGAAGAAAGCAGTCTTACATATTTGTTTAATATGTGCGTTGAAGGACATGTCCTGGTCAAAAATGACTCCAAGGTTCCTCACAGCGTTACTGGAGGCCAAGGTAATGCCATCCAGAGTAAGAATCTGGTTAGAGACCATATTTCTAAGCTTTTCAGGGCCGAGTACACCCAGCCAACATTTATATGTGGGGCCCATATGGTTTGGAAATGGGCTGAAAAATGGGCCCCATATAGGATTGTCCGCGGGTTCCGTAATGGCCCCATATTAAATGCCCATATAGGTGTTATGTTAGGAAAATCTGGGAACTAAATGGGCCCCAACTGGGAAAAGTACACAGAAACCCACCTGGGCCCCATCTTTCAAGTTTTTGTGGGTACCATGTAGGCACCACATAGGCTAAAAAGTGGGTTTTAAGTGGGATTGTCCGCGGGTTCCATAATGGCCCCATTTTATAAGCCCATCTCGGTGTTATATTGGTAAAATCTGGGAACTAGATGGACCCCAACTGGGCAAAGTACACAGAAACCCACCCGGGCCCCATCTTTCAAGTTTTTGTGGGTACCATGTGGGCACCACATAGGCTAAAAAGTGGGTTTTAAGTGGGATTGTCCGCGGGTTCCGTAATGGCCCCATTTTATAAGCCCATCTCGGTGTTATATTGGTAAAATCTGGGAACTAAATGGGCCCCAACTGGGCAAAGTACACAGAAACCCACCCGGGCCCCACCTTTCAAGTTGTTTTGTGGGTACCATGTGAGTACCACATAGGCTAAAAAGTGGGTTTTAAGTGGGATTGTCCGCGGGTTCCATAATGGCCCCATTTTGTAAGCCCATCTCGGTGTTATATTGGTATAATCTGGGAACTAAATGGACCCCAACTGGGCAAAGTACAAAGAAACCCACCCAGGCCCCACCTTTCAAGTTGTTTTGTGGGTACCATGTGAGTACCACATAGGCTAAAAAGTGGGTTTTAAGTGGGATTGTCCGCGGGTTCCATAATGGCCCCATTTTATAAGCCCATCTCGGTGTTATATAGGTAAAATCTGGGAACTAAATGGACCCCAACTGGGCAAAGTACACTGAAACCCACCTAGGCCCCATTTTTCAAGTTCTTAGTGGGTACAACATGAGGAAAACATGAGCTAAAAAGTTGGAATGGCATTAGCAGTGGGTTCTGTATTTGCATCTTATTTCTAGTTTGAATTGACTAAGTTCTGGCACTGAGTGGGCCCCATGTAGTAAAACAGTCACAAAATCAATTTTTCAGACGGCTAATACGGGTTCTGTGACACAAAGACACCAAATATATTAAAGCTGACCGCAAACAAAATCTAGTTTGTAAATAAAACCATTTCAAAAATCACGAGGGTACACAAAACAACATTTTTCACATTTATTTTGTCCAACAACTGTGATTTTACGTAACTGTATTCCAAAGTGCGTAAACGTTTAAAAACTAGAAATGTCAAACTACAGCAAAATTCCTTAGATATTTGGAACTGTAGCAACATGGGGAAAAAGTCAGATGGAAAACTCAAAAGCTTATCTTGAATCAGCAGGGTTTGTTTTTTTACAGAGCCGTAAGTCTATTTTGTACCCTTGCAGCCCTCGGTCCTCCTCTGTCTTTAGCTCCACTGAACCACTTGGACAGAGCCTTCTCTGCTTCTTGCAAGTTGACTTTTGATGTTAAATAATTCTTCAGTGCCTCTGCAAATGAAGAAGAAGAAAAACGGGCAAGCCAAAGTAAAGTTAATCTTAGCTTACTTCATTTGGTGATGATTTTCAAAGAACAATGTTTATTTCACTTTATTGCCTCAAAAAATATATACAAATTGCATGATAACCAATCTCAGTTACACTTTCAAACACTTTATTAAAAAAGTTTAGTTTTCTAAAGTTCAAATGTCTCAAGTGAAACTAACTTACCATACACAACATTAAAAAGACGCAAATCTCTGAACTTTTTTTCCCCATGTCGGCCAAGCATGTTGTACTCCACAGCCAGCTCAGGTGATATGAGGAATTTCATCATCCTTCTTGTGGCATCGTCTACACTTGTTTCCCCTGTATCTGCTACCATGGCAACCTGAGGGGAACATACAAAAAGGACAGATTAGATACTGGCATCTGGTTAGGATGCCTCCCTGGTGAGGTGTTTTGGGCACGTCCCACCAGGAAGAGACCCAGAACACCCAGGACATGCTGGAGGGACTATGTTTTTCGGCTGGCCTGGGAATGCCTTGGGATTCCCCCGGAAGAGCTGGGCCAAGTGCCTGGAGAGAGCGAAGTCTGGGCCTCTCTACTTAGTACCGGATTGGGTCGAGGGGCAGCAGCCTAAGCTTAAGATAATGGACCGGAATGGAGGATAAATGGACACTTTACATATTACTTAATGTTTACTGTGTGGTGATAAAAAAAAAAATGGTAGTAAACACAAGCTAAACTAAAAAAATTAATTGCGCTTCCTTAACCCTTTATCCCCAATAATGTTACGCAGGATAACTGGTAGGTCTGGTAGGTTTTTTCCTCTACTGTATACTATATGAATGTAATCAAGGAATAATAACAGAAAGAAAAAAGAAATTGAAATTTTGCCATTTTTACTAAAGGCAATCAAAATGTACATGAATAAAATATTTAAATTAGTCAATTCAAATTAATAACTCTAAAACACTGAACAAAATTAAGTATTTGACCCTGTGGTTTATTTTCGGACATCTCTTTTCTTCTAAAAGTCCAGGCGTGTTGGGCCCCTGGCAGAGCTCAGGTTTGACGAGACAGGTTTGGAAAAACCTGTCGCTGGCGACTTTTTGGGGGCTAAAGGGTTAAAATAAATAGGAATTGGCCAAAATTTGTATAAACTATGAAATAGCAGAACAAAAGTAAAAAAAAAAATCTTTATCTGTTATCAGAATCAAATATTTGATTAGAATAAAAAATTTAACTTTCTGGAAGATTTCTCGTTACATCTGTCATAAAAGTAACAACATCTCAGAAAAGAAACATGATAGCAACAGAAAAATATGATAGCAGTGTGATGTGATGGTCCCTGGCCAGATTTTTACACATATTATAAGCCCTGTGACACAAAAACCACAGAACTCTGACACGCACAGACTGTTTTCCTTCGTGCTAATGAAGAAAAATGCTGGTCTGGTATGTAAAAGGGAATTTATTCTTCCAGGACCTGAAGCTCCGTAATGCAGCCCTCCAACAGCCAAACCTATCTGTTCTCTGATTGTCTTGATGCATGCTCAATTATCCAGGTAAGTAAATCTCCAAAAGTTGATTCTGTTCATCTGGACGTAGCGCTTGCAGCATTTTCTCCCACTGAAAATGCTACGTCCAGATGAACAGAATCAACTTCTGGAGATGTTCTCTGATTGGATTGTTTAATTGGTGATTGACATGAAATTGACCAATCAGCTGAAAGGAAGAAAAATAGGGTCAAAATTTGGATGTGTAAGTATAAATCCACACACAGCCAGGAAAGCCGAGCGCAGAGTTGTTTGTAGCACCAATTCAGCCAGAGTGGAGCCAGATGGATTTTCCATCCATCCACACTGTAAAGTCTATAGACCAGCAAGTGATAAATTAACAGTGTTGTTGGTATTTTCTAAAACAGTTGTATGCAATAGGAATTGCTGTTTATAGTCCTCCTGTATATCTGCATGTTCCCTCCCAATTAAAACCTGTGATAATGGAGATTCAAATTCATGTCATACCTATACCAACAGTTATCAAGTATCCAGATCGACCTTTACTGATGTGCTCTGTCAGTGCGCCCCAGGGCAGCTGTGGCTACAATGTAGCTTGCCATCGCCAGTGTGTGATTGTGTGTGTGAATGGGTGAATGACTGAATGTAGTGTGAAGCGCTTTGGGGTCCTTAGGGACTAGAAAAGTGCTATAAAAATGCAGGCCATTTACCATTTAAAGGAAAATTGTTATTTCCATGTATTTTCCTGTTCTGCCTTCAACTTTGAGGACTTCCCCCCACATTTCTAGTTGTGACAGTGCACCTACAACAAAAAAAATCTGCTGTGATTTACATTTGTTGAAAGAGCAATTTTGTAAAATAGTCTATTTTTGTATGCACAGTTTACAAATCTGTCCTGTACAGCATGGACTGATTGCATGCTAAAAAGTTGTTGCTTAAAAATAAAACAATACATTTTTAATTAATAACATCAGCAGAAAGCCTTGTTATTAATTAGATGTACAATTTCTATAGAATACGAAACAACTCAGTTCATTTTTGATCATATCAATACCAGCATATTACACAACTAGTGATGGGATTTTCGTCTCTTTTTAGAAAGCCGGCTCTTTCGGCTCCCAACCGGCTCTTCAGGTTGTTTTGTTGCTTTAATTAATTTATTATTAACAACAATATAAAATTATGAACAAAAGGAATTACTAATGTAAAAAAAGAAACGTGGTTTTATTTATATATGTTTATATATAAATATATATGGTGGCCCCTAGAGACAAAGCATGTACAAACTCCAAAACCCATTTCTAGCGTCAACTGAACTTCCAAAACAGAGCTATCTAGATCACTTAATTTACACAATTGAAATCATATGTGTATTTTTTGTGTATTTATACACAAGCACTCATATATATTCATAAAAAATTCCAAAAGCTGTTCATTTACCTGTTACTACCACACACCAAATCCGGTCGTTGGTACTTCCTGGCTTGTGTAGCCACTAGGTAACAAAATCTCAACACTGTGCCTAGCATCCTGGAGCACTTCTGTTGTGTTTTGTACGTGCTTTGGAGTTTTTACGTGTTTTGGGGTTTGTACGTGCTTTGTCTCTAGCAGCCACCGTAAATATACTTTTATTTATTCTCTCCACATAAAATGTAATAAATAAATCATATAATACAAAAAAAACAACTATTTACATTTCAACTTTTAACTATTTAAATTTTCAGCTTTTTCCTTTTAAACAAATTTAAAGTGAAACAACACAAAACACTGCAAACCACAACACAATTAAATATAAATTATAATATGAAAACAAACAGAAGATGCACATTCTCTGTCATATGGGCCTGCATGAATAAACTTTCTGAATCCTTTATCATCCGCAATTGAAAATAGTTGTGGATGATTACTATACCTTTGTAATGTGACGTTGTTGTCCCTGGCTCTCTTTCTCTCTCTCTCCCTCCTGCTCTGTTACTGTGCTACTGCGTGTGTAACAACCGCCCCTCCCCCCTCTTCCCAGCGCAAAGCACAAGGCTCGCGTGCAGAGTGAAGCGGAAAAAAAGTGCGAGAGAGCGGGTGAGAGAGAGAGAAAAAACACGCTTGTGTCGTTCACTTCAAAGAGCCGTTTCGTTTTGACCAACACATCACTAACAACCATGATGAAAAACACTCATCTGCTTCCATCACCATCAGCTGATTAACATTGAGCTGCTGCAGTCAACACCATCAAACTAATTTACTGTTTAATGTTATGTTATTGAATGCTTTTATTTTTAAATCTTTACCAGCGCTTAAAGACTGTAGATGTTCACACCTGGTGTTAGAAAACCGAGCTCACAGCAGTATTTTTTTTTATAACAGGAAATTTTAATTTTTATTGGTTACCGTGTTTATTACCACTTTTATCAGTAATGTACTTCCTATAAAATATGGATTTGATAAGTTACCGGTTTATTGAAATCAGCTAGTGAACACATCGATCACTTTATTGAACTACACGCCTTACACTCTTGTGAGCTCTGGTTACTAACAGCAGGTGTGAATGTTTGGAGTCCAAAACGCAGATAAAGATTAGAATAACAAGGCAATGTAAAATCAGTTTAATGCAGTTGACAGTAGCAGCTCAGATGGAAATCAGCCAATTGTGAGGAGAGCAGAGGACCAAAACTGTCAGAGTTGTGGGTCAAGTGAAGAGAACACTGTTGGCATTATTGTTAGCATAAAAGATGAAAATTAAATAAATGTTAAATTTTAAAATAGATCATTGCCTCCTGTGCCTAAATAAATATATATACTTAATACCAATAAAAAAAAAAGGATGCCCCAAAGACCATCACTTTTCAAAAATAATAATAATAATAATAATAAGTAATACAAATAATATGAAAGTTACTTACATGTCAAAGATGGTGCTTGTGATCTTGAAGAATCTAAACGTGATAAGGAAATGAAAGAAAGTGCATGAGAAAATACAAACATTTTTGTTTTTTCCCAGGATAATTCAATATAAAAGATTCTCTTACTAATGCACAAAATGAACAGTGTAATTAAAAGTTTGAAAGGCACTGCATGTGTTTATATGATAAACTGACTAATTCAAGCAGCAAACACTAGCAGTGCAAAAATGTATCTAACTAGCTGACAGACTTTAAAGTCACAGGAAGATATATCAAAATGGTGACTTATGCCAGAACAAATGACTTGACAGACATAAATCCTAAATTCCTTTAAGTAAAAAAGGAATTACTTTTTTATAAGTGGTCCCTAGTGGTTTTCAAATTATTACATGGCTTGTTAATTTTTTATTAAATTATTAAGAAGCCAGATGAGTTCAAAACATTTACAAATTACTATAAAGCACTATCCAAACTTCAAATCAAGTGGCAAAATCTCCAAATTAAAAGTACTCGCAAACTATAAAAATTTGATTATACTTAAAAATATGCAAAAACTAATTTAGTGGAATTTTTACCTGCTCAAGAATACATTGAACATGCAATATTTAATTGAAAAGAACAAAATTTGTGTACTTTTAGAAAGGATTATTAAATATTTGGGGATACTAGACATAAAGAGGGTCTCGTACATTTACGGGCATCTAATTTCCTGGATTTAATGGTTTAAAAGTTTAATAGGTCTTTGAAGTTGATAATAAAATTGAGTCCATTATTAGCAAAAAGAATTTAAAAAAAAAAAGAGCAAAAAAATGCTTAATATATAATAATTGTTTTAAACTTAAGCTTTGTAATTGTAGCAGATTTCATTATGTCTGTAATTTTTTATTTAGCCCCACAGTAGTAAAAGCCATAAATGGGAGTTAGATTTATTACTAGTATTTTACACAGCATTCAGCTATAATAACATGTTCTGCATTTTCCTACTTCACCATCTGATCTGAACAGCTGCACTCTCTTAATTAATTAATGACCTAACATTTCTCAGTAACCAATAACTAGATGGAACAGCACAGTATCTAAGAGAGTGATCAGACAGTGTTTGAGCTAAAGACGCTGTGTGTTTCTTTTGGGGGCTTTTTACACACTGATCCACCACCGTTTTCCCATAGTACAATGCATATCTGGTAACATTACCGTATTCAGATCAGAAAACCGTTTCAGCTGCAGGCATCTACTCCTGTAATTTAAACAATCACCTTGCTACACTGCACATGAATATTACATAACATGGTATGACTAGCTCATGTTCAGACATTTAAGATACTGTTCAGCCATTTTGTTTACTGGGTAGTGCATAATGGCCGAGTTAGCTGAGCAGGAATCCACTAAAGCCAAAAAAATAATATAAATTTTTTAAATTAATTACAAAAACCTTATAGGAAAACCCAAGAAACAGTTGCAGAAGCACAGAAAAAAACTGCCGTGTACGTTATAGTGTGTAAATTCAAAAACTGTATAGAGAGAATGGTGCAATGAAAACAGAATAAGATAAGATGAACTTTATTGAGTAGAATATAGGCAGTAAGAGTTTTTTAATTAACTTTAAATTATGTTTGCCAAAGACAATGCAGCAAATTAACCCAGTTCTACCTGCTAGCTAAAGATGTTATGCTTCTCCCCCTTATACCGTTTAGGACGACTATAGAAAGTTACTAAAATAACCATTGATGAAAACGTATCAAACTTTAAGTATTTACCTTTGTCATAGTTTTCGATTCTTTGGTATCCTTTTGTCCTCCACGTTCTTAAACACCAGGGAGAGAAAAGGCGCAACAGACGAAAGACCGCGAAGACTAGACGCTAGGCGGTGCAATCTGCTCCTCCCTCTTTTTAAACGAGCCAATAGGAGCTGCTCACATTAAAAACAACTTTATTTAAAAAGTCGTTTTACACCTGATACAAAAATTTTAAAAGTCAAACAATGCACAAGTTTAAAAGAACAATTTTATTTTTAAAAGTTTTTTAAGCATAGGGATGGTTAATATGTTTTAAAAAGTAATATATAATATTTATCAAAAAGTGTCACCCAAATCAACATCATAATAAAAATATAATTAATAAAAATATAATAATGATAAGAAGAAGAATAACAGTTTACCTAAAAGCTCTTCTAACATTAGACTGGTTTTGAAAAGTTTCAATAGTGTCAATACACCATAAGGACAAGGGAGTTTCACAGTTGAAGTGTGACTGCTTGAAAGACCCCATTCCCTCTCCTTTCCACTAGTTCAAAGAAAATATAAATTATTTCTGGTTATATAATTTGAGGGCACAAGTTTGAAGAGTAACATTTTAACAGATCAGTAATATACTTCAGGAGCTTTACTGGATCTGATTAACCAAAACTTCCATCTTCCATGTAACTAACTGTCTTTTCTCTAATACAGTAGAGTGTGTCTGATCTACTAAAAATCCTCAACTGCATGTTTGCTCAAGTAAATAGTCTTAATTGTTTGAACAACCAGTAATCCTTAATTTGCAAATGCCAAATCTGGATTTTGTCTGTGTAATTCACTTTTATCTTAGGTTTTTTATTCGTATTTTTTGCTTTTCTTTTTTTCTACTCTTGTGTCCGTTTTAATCACTTATTATTGCTGCTGTGACAAGTGAATTTACCTAAGAAGAATCATGAAGTCCTTATTTTATCTTATCTGAGCCTCACCATGCAGCCTACCATGCAGAGTTCACATTAAGTACATAAAATGAAATCTAAAATTAAAAAGTAACCAGTTTCAAACCAGTTATTTGGAATAGTGTGCAGAGTGTTTTGAGTAACATTGAATGTTCAAAAACACCAAAGTTCCTATAGTCTCACTTGACAGCTGGGTTGTAGTGTCTGATAACACATAACATCTTGAGGTCTCAATGTGGACTTTGAGTACATTTGCTAGCCAAGGCTAAATACTGAGAGGGTCAAAAATGAAGGGTCAAGAACATCTGACTGTACGTAAGGGTAGCAAAAGTGATAGACTGAGGTTGTGCCAAATATGTTAAAGTTAGGGTGATTTCTTAGAGAATGGTACCACATGGGTGCCGTCTGCAGGTTATAAAAGAGAGTTATGTTCATACTTTCTTTTGAGATTATTTTTACAATTTGACTTTCAGAACTCCCTGGGTTGTGCGCAATCTGTGATGGGCTTGTTTGGAATAAATCCTCCTTTATTCAAATAACACTTTCTCAGGCTCTTCACAGAAGAAGAATCCTCACATAAGCATGTGCTACCATTTTGAACCAATGTACACATTTACCATCACTAACCCAACTAGGACCTACATTGGATGCCCACCCATATGGATTTGATGTTAGAAACGCAAGTGGGTCCCATATATACTAAACAATCTTGAGCCCATGTAAAATATATGCCCATATTAATTTAACACAACCCATTTGGGGCCCACATAGACATGTTTTCAGGGTCTGACTTGCATTTGCCCATGTGTGACACATATAGTTTGACCAGGTGGGCCCCACCTATGTCATCAGTACCAAAAAATATATACCGATTACCTCACTTTGCCCCACCTGGGGCACACAGCAAATGCTTTTCTTTAAATGACTGTGTTTGCCCATGTCTAACCCAGGTGAAAAACCCAAGTGGGTCCTACGTGTGTTTCCCATTTTGAAACAAGTGAAGTGTTTCCCATGTTTGACCCAGCCAGGACCTACTATATGTTTCCACTCGGTTTTGCCCATATGGCTTTAATGTGAGAAACCTAAGTGGGTCCCATATATACTAAACAATCTTGAGCCCACATAAAATATATGCCCATATTAACTTAACATAACCCATATGGGGCCCACATAGACATGTTTTCAGGGTCTGACTTGCATTTGCCCATGTGTGACCCATATAGTTTGGCCAGGTAGGCCCCACCTGTGTCATCAGTACTAAAAAATATATACTGATTACCTAACTTTGCCCTACTTGGGGCACACAGCAAACGCTTTTCTTTAAATGACTGTGTTTGCCCATGTCTAACCCAGGTGAAAAACCCAAGTGGGTCCTACGTGTGTTTCCCATTTTGAAACAAGTGAAGTGTTTCCCATGTTTGACCCAGCCAGGACCTACTATATGTTCCCACTTGGTTTTGCCCATATGGCTTTCATGTGAGAAACCCAAGTGGGTCCCATATATACTAAACAATCTTGAGCCCACATAAAATATATGCCCATATTAACTTAACATAACCCATATGGGGCCTACATAGACATGTTTTCAGGGTCTAACTTGCATTTGCCCATGTGTGACCCATATAGTTTGACCAGGTGGGCCCCACCTATGTCATCAGTGCTAAAAAAATATATTGATTACCTAACTTTGCCCCACCTGGGGCCCACATAGACATGTTTCAGGGTCTGACTTGCATTTGCCCATGTGCGACCCATATAGTTTGACCAGGTGGGCCCCACCTATGTCATCAGTGCTAAAAAAATATATTGATTACCTCACTTTGCCCCACCTGGGGCCCACATAGACATGTTTTCAGGGTCTGACTTGCATTTGCCCATGTGCGACCCATTTAGTTTGACCAGGTGGGGCCCACCTGTGTCATCGATACTAAAACATATATTGATTACCTAACTTTGCCCCACCTGGGGCACACAACAACAGCCTATCCTTAAATGACTGTGTTTGCCCATGTCTATCCCAGGTGGAAAACCCAAGTGGGTCCTACATGTGTTTCCCATTTTGGACCAAGTTAAGTGTTTCCCATGTTTGACCCAGCTAGGACCTACTAAAAGTGCTCACTTGGGATGGCCCATATGGGTTTAATGTGAAGAACCCAAGTAGGCCCCATACAAAAAGCCCAGTTTGAGCCCATGCCCACATGGTACCCATCCAGCCCGAGCAAAAACCAGGTGGGGCCCATATATACATGTTGGCTGGGGCAATAACCTCAGTTTGATCTGAATTAAGAAGCAGAAAGTTAGCGGCCATCCAGGTCTTTATGTCTTTAAGACATTCCTGCAGTTTAACTCATTGGTGTGTGTTATCTGGCTTCATGGACAGATAGAGCTGGGTGTCATCAGCATAGCAGTGTAAATGTATGCTATGTCTTCTAATGATGCTGCCTAAGGGAAGCATGTATAATGTAAACAGAACTGGTCCTAGCACTGAACCCTGTGGAACTCCATAATTAACCTCAGTGTGTGAAGAGGATGTTAAAAGTCCGCTTGTTCATTGTAACTGTTTTATACTACGTTACCCATGATGCACCTCGGTATCTGTACTTCCGGTTGGGAACGTGTTCAGCGCAGTTCTGCACAGATGAGAGGTGTGTCGGAGGAGTAATGTATTTATTTGCATTCCTGTGTGAGTTAATACTGTGTGCGTGCTTACCATGTGAGTATTGTAAGATGAGAGTGATGCTTGTTTGACTTCATCTGTGTAATTTGGTACGTAAGAAGCTAGTCCCGTTGCTATTGCTAAGATGCGTTTTTTGGCCTACTACAGGCAGCCTTGTGTTCAGCCCATATTTCATTCCATATACGACTTACTGTCAAGCATTGTGGTTGTAGGTGGATGTAACTATTTACTATGTTTATTCTCTGAAGCGTTGTAATCTGCAGAGGTCTGGTTTGCCAATGTATACGAGCCAGAAATTCATTTATGGTCTTAGGGTGCCATCTAGTGGCCATGAGGTTATGGCAGATTGTATAACATTACGCTGGAAACCCACAGTACTGTAGAAGGGGTACACTGCTATCTATAGTGGTTAATACAAATGTTTGTTCTTCCTGTTTACAGATGACCACACACACCCATATACACACTCACACCCCCTTTACCTGCATGTGAATACTGTAATGCCTCCCTACCAACGCTGTACATCCTGTTGATGTCATCTGCCACCTCCTTATTAAAGTTATTTGAACTACATCACTGTGGAGTACCATTCCTTCTGACCGAGGACGACTCAGTTGAAGCGTGATCGGCAATCAGTGCAAACATACATTACAGAGGACTCTCCATTTACATGCACGAACTGGAGTCTATTAGATTGATATGATACAAACCACTGCAGTGCAGTACCTGTAATACCTACAGCATGTTCTAATCGCTCTAATAGGATATTATGGTCGACAGTATCGAACGCTGCACTGAGGTCTAGCAGGACAAGCACAGAGATGAGTCCACTGTCAGAGGCCATAAGAAGATCATTTGTAACCTTCACTAAAGCTGTTTCTGTGCTGTGATGAGCTCTGAAACCTGACTGAAACTCTTCAAATAAACCTCTGCAGATGATCTGTTAGCTGTTTGACAACTACTCTTTCAAGGATGTTTGATATGAAAGGAAGGTTGAAGATTGGCCTATAATTAGCTAAGACTGCTGGGTCTAGAGATGCTTTTTGAGTAAAGGTTTAACTACAGCCAGCTTGAAGGCCTGTGGTGCATAGCTGATTATTAGAGATAGGTTGATCATATTTAAGATCGAAGAATTAATTAATGGCAGGACTTCTTTGAGCAGTTTTGTAGGAATGGGGTCTAAAAGACAGGTTGATGGTTTGGAGGAAGTAATTATTGAAGTTAACTCAGAAAGATCAATTAGAGAAAAAGAGTCTAACTTAACATCAATGGTACTAAGAGTAGCTGTAGATAATATTACATCTGTGGGATGATTACTGGTCATTTTTTCTCTAATGATAAAAATGTTATTTGTGAAGAAGTTCATGAAGTCATTACTAGTTAACGTTAAAGGGATGGTTGGCTCAACAGAGCTCTGACTGTTTGTCAGCCTGGCTACAGAGCTGAAGAGAAACCTGGGGTTGTTCTTATTTTCTTCAATCAGTGATGAATAGTAAGATGTTCTGGCTTTGCGGAGGGCTTTCTTATAAAGCAGCAAACTATTTCTCCAGGCTAAATGATGATCCTCTAAATTTGTGACACGCCATTTCCTCTCCAGATTACGAGTCATCTGCTTTAGGCTACGTGTTTGAGAATTATACCACGGAGTCAGGTACTTCTGATTAGAGACCTTAGTTTTCACTGGAGCTACAGTATCCAGAGTCGTACGTAGTGAGGAGGTGAAATTATTAACAAGATAATCGACCTCTGTTGGGGTAGCGTTCAGATAGCTGCTCTGCTCTATGTTGGTACAGGGCATTGAAGATGATAACAGTGGGTGGATTATATTCTTAAACTTAGTTACAGCGCTTTCAGAAAGACATCTACTGGGATAAAGTCTACTCTCCACCGCTGTGTAATCAATTATTGTAAATGTAAATGTTATCAGGAAATGATCAGACAGGAGAGGGTTTTCAGGAAACACTGTTAAATGTTCAGTTTCTATGCCATATGTTAAAACAAGATCTAGAGTGTGATTAAAGTGGTGGGTGGGTTCTTTTACATTTTGAGAGAAGCCAATTGAGTCTAATAACAGATTAAATGCCATGTTGAGGCTGTCATTTTTAGCATCTACATGGATGTTAAAATCACCCACAATAATTATTTTATCTGAGCTCAGAACTAAATTAGATATAAAGTCTGAGAAATCAGACAGAAACTCTGTGTAAGGCCCAGGTGGACGATAGATGATAACAAGTAAGTGTTTCACAGCTGGGGTGGACGAGGCTGAGCATAAGGCTTTCAAATGAATTAAAAGTCTGTCTGGGTCTTTGGTTGATTAATAGGCTGGTGTGAAAAATTGCTGCCACACCGCCCCCTCGGCCTGTGCTTCGAGGTTTCCAATCAGAGGACAGATGGGTTTGGCTGTCAGAGGGATGCTTTACTGAGCTGCAGGTCATGGAAGGGTAATAGAGTTTGACGCTGGAGGATCTTTAGGTAAATATCTCATAAGGCTCATACAAGCTAGGTCCTTTAACTTTTGGTAGCCGTTGAAAGGATACAGTTGTGCAGAGGCGGAGCGTGGGGGTGGCTTACTGGGCTTAAGCCCAGGTTGTTTTGTCAGAAGCCCGGGGTCTTTTGGAGTGTAATTTTTTCATAGTTAGATGCCTGGCTGACAACTGTATAAAACAAAAAGTACACACAATATTCGAAGCACATAGTGCACACTGTGGGAATTTATGACTGTGCGTGAATCCCCCCTGATATTGGTATGATCCGAGCTCAGGCACTAAGCGACTGAGCGAGGGGGCGGGGCAGCTGCTGCCCGTGAGTGCGCTGTTGGAGAAACGGAGCCAGCCATACTAAGGAGAGCTTAAGTTTGACCAGGTACCAAAGCAAATCATTTGTACCGTACAAATAATGTAAATATGACGGTGCATCACGAAAGATTGATATCAAACTGATCACTTGACCCATGTTACGTTACTTGCTCTTCAAGTGAATCAACAAATGGCGAAATGAAAAGCCGAACAACAACAATGCTGTTTCTATAGAGAGTCTTAGCTTACGTGTGTTTATTTCATATTCTCAGTTCTTACCCTCCCGACTAAATCGGTTTCAGTTATGTACTGAAATATAAGAATGGACATTAGAGGGTTCTTTCAAAGAAAAAACTCAGGTAAATGTTATTTTATATATTATGCTTTGTATGTTGTTCAGTATATTTCTATGCAAAACAAGAGGGGTTTCAGTACACAGCAGGATATTCACATTTATAACCAGATATTTACACTTTAGGGAGAAAACATAAAACATTTTTACTGCACAACATCAATTTAGAGTAAACTTTTGTTTTAGATAAATATTGAAACATCTTTTGAATGAGTTAAATGTCAGAATAAAGAGAGACAGAGCTTCTATTTTTATCACTTTGATCAAATGTAGGAGTACATGTACACTAAGTTTATTGTTAATTAATAAGAAACTGCAGACGATTCCATTCTGAGCTGAAGAAGCTTCTGATTGGTTCGTAGAGTCCATGTGAGTAAACTGGTGGCACAGCTGTGGATGCATATAAGGCAAAACACAGAGGCTGTTTCTGTGACATGGGAACATCAAGAGATGTCAACAAAACAGCAGGAACAGAACTGTGGAGCTCCATAAGTGTGGCTCAATTTGAATACAATTTGGTGCCATTTACAATTAAGAAATACAGACAGTTTCTCTCTTTACTCTTAAAGTTAACAAATGTGTTTTTATATTTATCTAAAAAATAAACATTTAGTCTGATTTGATGTTACAATTAAAAAAGTGTTTTTATCTGAAGAGTAAATATCTGGTTTCAACTGTAGATTTGATGATTGTCAGCACAGAGAGGGAACAAGAGCAGGTGAGACACACCTGTTAGTCACATGGTTGTTTGCCAAAAGTATCACCGTATCACAGGACCTCATGTATCTCGTACCTAGTGTTTCTTTTTAGGTTTGTTATTTTTCAAATTCTATATTTATTAAGTTCTGCAGCTTGTTTGCACAACAAGGCTGAATAATTATATAAACTTTTCTCAATCTAAATATTGTACTTTGGTAGAATTAAAAAATAAGTGTAGTGCAGGTCTATGATGATTTTTAGTGCTGCTATCATCTAGTTCTGATTCTGGTTCTGTCTTGGTTAAGTCCTCAGTAGTCCTGATTTTGAACTGTTGTAGTCCTGTTTTAATGCCGGATCAGTTCTGGGTCTGGTTGAATCGGGGTTTAGTCCTCGTGTCTTGATACAGCCCGACTTTGTTCTGCCTCGCTGCTTAATTAAAAAACGAGTTTAAGGTGTCCTGCACATGTGATATATATTTTTCCCTATATGAAGTCATTCTTTTTTGAACAAAACTCAAAACAGAGCCAATTAATCTTTCAGTCATTTCTAACCCCCCCCCCCCCAAGGGGAAAAAAAAATCCCACATGCATACTACCCTTTTGGGCTAAGCCCCGGGTGTTTCAGATGTCTGGCTCCGCCTCTGCAGTTGTGGTATACCAGTGTTCAGAAACACCATTATTACTTTAGTGTTACTTTAACACAAAATCAGGGTTGACCCGGGACAGCTGCTATGAGTCACACTATGCAGGCCTTTTCACATCGGACGCATGCGCTGTGCTCGCCGCTAACTAAGAGCAAAGGATCCAGAATTTGTTGCGCTGGCTGCTGAGCTCTGCTTGTATATCGTTTAGTAGCGGCCGCTCTACGTGTACTAGATCCACCTGATCCTTGTCGTTTCAAAACATGTATCTCTCTGATTTTATCTCCTCTCACGGTTAAGCGATAAGAGACGTGAAAGGGCATTTATTCTTCCATGACCTACAGCTCAAAAGAGCGCCCCTTCGACAGCCAAACCCATCTGTTCTCTGATTGGATATTTAAATTTGTGATTGACATGACATTGACCAATCAGCTGAAAGGAAGAAAAATTGGGTCAAAATTTGTACTTGTAAGTTGAAACTTGAGTGCAGAGTTTCCTCAGTGTGGCCTGCTCCGGCGACTGACTTCAGACTGATGTTAAATGTCCTGCAGGCTCCAAACGCTCAGCGTGTTACCGGCACGGCTCTTCCACGATGACTTTTGCGGCTCATAAATGTTGGTTGTACTTGTATATTTCTTCTTAATACATTTGTTGTGCTGTGTGTGAGATTGTGTCTCTCAAGGGTCATATTATACTGGGTAGATTCATGAAATGAATTGAATTACCTAAGCTACATGCATGACTCCATCATATTCCTCCTTCATCGTGCAAAATGAAAAATATGGTTTTATAAATAGCTTTGTGTGCACAAACTGGTTCCAGCTCTGCAGTGTAAACGGTGCTTTTCATTGGTGGTAATGTGATGTAAATGTATTCAGCTGCTGGAGGGTTTTCATGGAGAATTAAACCTGAGGACTCCAAAATTAGAGGAACCCCTCTGAACGCTGCGCTGCTGCGTCTTCATTTACATTTTGATCTGCGACCTCTGAATCATCGTAGCAGTGACTGAGCTTTTTCTCTTGTTGCCACACAAACGTTCGCTCTACTGTCAGCACGGTAATACATTAACCGCCTTTACACTCGCAGCCTCTGCGTGTGTTTACATGCAGTTTAGCCGGGCTGCACGCATGCATCAGGATCACCGAGGTCAGACGGCCAGAGTCTGACGTCAAAGCATGTTCAGATGAGACACGACAGGTGAATCGGGAGAAGATTGACAAAGATGTCAGCCTGACACGCTCTCAGCTGGTTATGAGCTAAAGAAACAGTTAAATGTGTAAAATGTGCCTTTGCATCACTGCTGGAACATTTTCAGCAGCTCAGCTGGTAACGTTTGCAGAAAGTGCAGTTTAACCCTGTAACACCTACCGTAGAACCAAGTCCGCTAGAGCTTATCTTTATATTTTTACATGCTGTAGTGCCATTTGTGGGAGCATTTCAAGTTACTATACATCAATATAACTGTTATAGCCCAAATTATAATAATATGTATGCATTAAGTGCATAGTAACTACATAAATTGCAAAAAAAAAAAGTGCAATAAACTACAAAAAAATTGAAAATCGTTTTTGTTTTGTTTTTTCCATATATTGCTAGTTAGAGGTTTTTCAGCGGTTTATCCCTCAAAACTGTAAATACAAAAAAGTTGCACAAAATAGTTTCCAACCACGAGAAATTTATTTTGAGTGTCTTCATAGTTTTATTGTTGAGATACACCAATTATATACTGCAGGAAAAACTAAAATAAGTATTATAATGCAAATTTGCAAAAAAAACCAAACAAACAGCATGTGCATCAAAATAAACTATTTCCAGCAGTGTGATTTAAGTTCTAAGCATCCCTGAAATAATTTCCCCCAGGGATCAATAAAGTATTCTGATTCTGATTCTGATTCTGAAACGACACAGAAAGTTATAAAGTCAAACATGACTTTTAAGGACACCAGTATAGGCTTATAAGGGCCTTGAAGGTAAAAAACTACATTTTCCGCTGACCGGCTTTAAAGGGTTAAAACCTGTCTGTCCTTTCAGTGATGAGTCAAAGTCTGCTTTAAATCAGGACACACTCTGAGAAGAGTCCAGTTCAGAGTTTTTAGTAATGAAACGAGTATAAGACACTCCTGGGGACTGGTTTCCTGGTCCAATGAGAGCTGTGGGAGTACCATGGGGGAACAACAAGTCATTTACTGTGAAAATAAATAAATAACAGATTCTTATTTTTTTTAAAAACCCTAATGAAATAAGACACCTTAAACAGACAGGCTTGGTTGGACAGACAAACTCAGAGGACAAAGTAAAGCTGTTAATGGAGAATCCGGCCAAACGAGCAGGAAGATACACAAAGCTTAATCCTTCATCTTAGACCAGTGCGATGATCGGAGCAGTTAAAGGTTCACAGATTTTTAACTTGGCTGTCCGCGGCGGCGGAGTCCAAACTTCATATGAACATCGGCACGTGGACTGATTCCCTTTATACAACAGACGCCCTGCTGTCAATGCCAAAGTGCTTTTGAACATTCACTCTGATGGCTGCGTTGGAGAGCAAACTGGGGTTCAGCGTTGGGCGTTCAGGGATCAAACCCCCAACCTTCCAGTTATTAGATGAGCTGCTCTGCCTCCTGACCCACAGACCCGAAGAATCGAGCCTTGTTTCCCCGTTAGCCTGGTCACCACGGCAGGCATGTCCCACTGACAGCTGACAGGCCAGACATTCAGGTCGAGGTTATCGAGAGCCCTCAAAGGGCGTTGGATGGGACAAATGCTCGCACACCTGGAGGGTCAGTGCTCATTTGCACGTATGAGCTCTAGAACTGCCACAGTGTAGGATGGGCCATCAGAGGAACCGTAGCTTTAATGAGCCAGTGTCCGTTTCACTGCGTGCGCGTGGACCTGTGCGGCTGAACCTCTGAGACAAACATGTGGTACTGACAGGAACTGCCCCGAGGCCTCGTCCCAGGCGGACACGCCCAGAACACCCCAACCGGCTCCTTCGGGTTTGACCTGAGCAGTACACAAACATCACAGTGACATCAGGTCGAGTGGACGGCACAGCTGAGCAGCATTGGCTGATGATCCTCCCATGCCAGCCAATCAATAACAGTGGGGCGTGGCTTTCTTTAGTGGGAGGGTCGTAACCTCCAATAAGACATAAGTGTTACGCCTTCAGACTGACGTGAAGGTGTGGATTTGTGTGCAGTAGACAGTGAGTGCAGACTTTCCTACACTGAGTGAATCAACAATGGGAAGAGAAAGTTTCAAAGGTGGTCATTTAGGAACGTGTGCGAGGTTTCCGCGCTGCTGTGTGTGTGTTTGTTAATGTTGGTACGCCTGAAGCCCTCCTGAATAAAAATCCTTCCTCGTTCTTTTTCCTTTGTGATGTTTTCCTAAAACTGATGGATTCACAGATGAGAGTAAAAACTGCCGTCAGCTGCAGCCGTGTTGCATAATAGCAGGTCCCGTAAACCGACACGTGCTTCCATCCATTTATGTCCATTTATTATGGATGATAAGTTTTCAGCTCCTCTCCATCAGGCTGGCAGAGAGCGGGTACTCCCTGTAAACCTCCTCCTGCTATCCCTCTATGTCTCTCTACCCTCGCTCTCTCTCTCTGCTGGCTCTGTGCTGTGAAGTGAAGTGGGAGAGGAAGACGAGAGAGCAGCGTTACCGACAGGAGGAGGAAAAAGGAGAGGGAGGCGGCGGGAGTGTCTGACAGAGAGGAGAGTATTTATAGGAGGAGAGATGAGGAGTTAGAGCCACAGCGGAGGGAGAGGGAGGCAGAGGTACAAAGAGGGAGAGAGAGAGAGGGAGGAAAACCCAGACACAATAAGAAGAAAAGAGAGACAAAGAGGAGGAGGGCGAGCGAGGCACCATGCTGAGGAGGAAGAGGAGCGTGTCGTTCGGAGGCTTCGGATGGTAAGAGTGCTCGCCCTTTGATGAATGGCTGAATGGTCTCAGCAGCTCTGTCCGGCACACTTTCTCCGGGTTTTTGAGTTCATCTCCAGCTCGAGCTGCAAGGAATGACATCACACTGACATCATCAGCTGTGAAGTCAAATTGTTACATTCACGTGGAGGGATTGTGAATGTTGTTTAGATCAGGCGAGGGAAGCTGAACGTTAACGAAGTTAAAATGGGACCTTTTTTGAATGGACGTTGGTGGGAAAGTTGTCGGGGCTCTGCGAGTTCGTTCTTTGTGAGCGTGAGACGCTTTTCTGTGTCGTCTGTGTTTCCAGTCGACCGACGGCGAGTTAATCAGCAACTTTCTGCGTTCGGACGAATCCAAAGGACAGTTTAGCTCTGCAGGCGTTTTCTGTCTTCTCGTCAGCTTCATTTGTTCTGCGGCACCAAAGAGGACAGCGTGCTCACACCCAGCACAGCAAACACATAATACATGTCTGTTATCAGCTATGCACCTTCATCCACACAGTGCATGAAGATGCAACATTTTCCTTCTTTAATGAGAAAATCTGATATTCGATGTCCCAGCTGCTTCTTTCTTCTTCTTCTTGTTGGTGGTTTTGTAGTTAAACTCTCAGCTGACGCGTTCCATGTCTTTGACCTCTGCGTGCGATCATCACCTGAAACAAAAAGTGGTCACTCTGAAGGAATCAGGCTTTATAGGATCCAGTTCAAAAAATGGGTCATTTCATCATCAGAGGTCCTGAAGTGAGTGCATGCATGCCTCGTCTGCCCCTCTGCACGCTTCCTGGAATCGGCCAATCAGAGCAGCTTGTTTCAGAGCGGCTAAACTGATGGGCTACAACATTCAAAGCTCCTCTGCCAGAGTCCAAAAATAACAATAAAGTATTTTAAAAGCTGCTTATTTATTTTCTATTTCACAGTTTATACACAAATATATTCACAGCACCTCATTACTTATTTTAGATTTAAAGAAACAGTGACTGGAAATGTAAAAGTTTCACATGGAGCATTAACCCTTTAGAGCCGGTCGGAGCGGGCACGCTCTGTTTTGCGTAACTATTTTTAAATCCCGGTAGCTCTGCAACCACGTGAGCTAGCGCAATAATTTTTTTTGCATATGAAACCGGAGGAGTTGTACTTACATCTGATGCCATCAGCTTGTCCTCGGTCACAGTTTCCTTCCACATAAAGCTTTGCAAAAACTGCATAAAAAGCTCTTGCAGGAACAAAAACATAATATTCCAGAAACACGCTTTGCCGATCCGGTCAGCTGTTTGTAACACTTCCTACGTTGGAATAGACGTCAGCGCGAAGTTTTGCATGTCCGCCATGACCTGCCCGAAACCGGAAGTGACGTCATTTTTCGCAGAAATGTAGGTTTTTTTTTACCATCAGGGCCTCATGAGCCTATACTGGTGTTTTTAAAAGTCATGTTTGACTTTATGACTTTCTGTGTCTTTTCTGGGATGCTGAGGACTCATATTGCACTGCTGGAAATAGTTAATTTTGATGCATATGCTGCTTTTTTGCAAATTTGCAGTATAATATTTATTTTCGTTTTTCCTGCAGTGTATAAAAATTGGTGTATTTCAAAAATAAAACTATGAAGACACTCAAAATTAATTTCCTGTGGTGGGAAACTATTTTGTGCAACTTTTTTGTATTTATAGTTTTGAGGGATAAACCTCTTAAATTTCTCTAACTAGAAATATATGTTAAAATATATGTTATTGCACTTTTTTGCAATTTATGTAATTACTATGCACTTAATGCAGACATATTATTAAAATCTGGGCTATAATGGTTGTATTGATGTATAGCAACTTGAAATGCTCCCAAAAATGGCTCCACGGCATGTAAAAATATAATATAAGCTCTAGCGGACTTGGTTCTATGGTAGGTCTTAAAGGGTTAAAGCTAATGACACAGATCTGGATCCAAAACCCTGAACAGACCTTAAATCACATGCTGGGACCAGAGAAGAGCGTAACCTTGGTTACGACAAATGTGACCCAAAACACATTATATTACATTATATTATAAATAATATTTATATATTATTAATTACATACAAAACAACAAAATATGTACGAAATATTTAAATATTAATAATGAGTTAGAAAGTTTATTATGTAAGTAAAAAGTTTATTATTTACTCAAATTATTTATGTAATATACTTTATAAATTAATTATTTAAGAAATGTTTTATTTATTTATATGTAATGTTTATAAATGTATGTCATGATAAAATATTAAATGTATGTAATAAATGCTTGAAAAAGTCAAATCTTGGCAAAGGCATTTTTTTTAATTATTAGACCACAATAATATAAAAACTTCAACTATTAATCGGTATTATTAAAATAATTATGTATTAAAAACATTATTAATTTATAAATTCTTGAATATCTGTTTAAATAAAAAAAAATCCAAAATGTAAAATGTTATATTATTATTCTTTTTATTGGTTTATTGTTATTATTAAATACATCATGGAATTATGGAAACCAAGGTGTGAAACTGGGTGTGGGTACCAAGTTGGTGTCGTAACAGAGGCGCTGGTTTACGACACCAACTGTCTGACATCTATAATCCAGTTTTGAGATCCTCCCCAGACGCCTTAACGCCCACTCACATCCTGGGCCATCTGACCTCAGGACATCACATGATAGGGTGGGGCCAGGTTTCACAATGAGCTCACCCGAAACCCTGTCTGATTGTGACCCACACCCAGTTTCACACCTTGGCTCATGTGATTAGGTAGAGGATCATCAGGGGGTCCTTTGTCCCTCTGTGGGGGGAAACTCCCACTAGGTTTATATCTGGGACTCTCCACCATTTGACCTTAGAACTGAAGAAGCTTCTCGAATGAGAGGTGAAACGTCTTCAAGCAACTTAAAGAAGTCCAGACGCTTTTCTTTGCAAGCTCCTTAAACATTAATTAACATTCACATAAGAACTCATGTTTCATTGGTCACTGTTGGTCCTCCATACAGCTGCCTGTGTTTGACACTAAAATGTGAAATATTTACAGGAGAGAATCATTTGTGTCTGTGGGGTTAATGAACGCTGCAGGTCGGAGGAGGAGGAGTGAAGGTCAGAGGGGAAACCAGCAGCAGCTCTGCGTCCTCTCGTCCTCGCCTCAGTGAACCTCAGCCTGAGTCTGTGACCAGAATTCACAGCGAGTGGAAACTCGGACACAAGCTCTTCAATCATTCACCTCCTCCCCTCACACCTCCTTCTCGTCTCCGACCTCCCCACCTCAGACCTCCTCTTCAGACCTCCTCTCATTTTACCCCTCGGTGTTTCATCCTTCCTTCTCCTCAGACCTCGGTCTCTCTCCTCCTTCTTTTCTGTTGCTGTTTTCTTTTGTGTCTCCTTGTTTCCTTCCACATCCCCTTCTTTACTTTTATACATCCTTGTTTTGTTTTTCTACTTTCCTTCTCTTCGTCCTTCTTTCCTTGTTTCCTTGCTCTGATTCTGTTTTCATTCATGTGCCTTTATTTCCTTTCACACCTCCTTCTGTCCTTAAAAACTTTTTGTCCTTATTTCCTTTTATGTTTCCTTCTTTCACTCCCTATATACTTCTTCCTTTTCATACTTCCTTGTCCACTTCTGTGTTTCCTGTCCTTCTTCCTTCCTTCCCTGGAGTCTTCTTGCTTCATTGCCTTGTGTCCTTCTATCCCTTCCTTCCAGGTCAAATTAGTTGCTTCCTTCTATGTTTCCTTCCTGTCCTTTCCTTGTGTTTGTCCTTGTTTTCTTTTAGACCTTGTTCTAGTTTCATTCATGTGTCCTTCTTTCCTTCCCTCTATGTTTTCTTTACTTCATTAAATATCTTTTTGGGATTATTCATACTTCCTTATGCCCTTAAATACATTCCTGTGTGCTCATTTCCTTCATATTGCTTCCATATTCCCTTCCCTTGCACACTTTCCTGATTCTGTTGTTATTTCCTCCTATGCTCCCTTGGGTCCTTTCAGACATGTGTCCTTTTCCCCCTTCTTTTCCACCTTCTTTCATTGCTTCCTTGTTTCCTTCGGCGATACCTTTCCTAGTTTTTTTAATAGTTGAATTCCTTCAACACTTTCTCCTCATTTTGTTCTATACCTCCTTCCTTTTGTCCTTTCCTTGCGTTTGTCCTTATATCCTTCCAAACCTTCTTTTCCCTGCAGTGTCCTTCTATACCTCCTTCATGTATGTCACATTCCTTTCATTCATGCATCATTTTTGCTTCCTTCTTTCCTTGTTTACTTCTTTGTTTACCTCCTCCTTTCCATCTGTCCTTGTGGTTTCCTTCCATGCACTCTTGATTCCTCCATCTCTGTTTCTTCATCCTTTTATAGCTCATGATTTCCTTACATAAAAAGAAAAGCTCCTGTCCTTCCCCACCTCCTCCTTTCCTTCCTCTCTGTCTCATCATAATAAAATAACAGATGGTACGCCCTCACAGATTACCTCATGCCTCCTCGTCGTTCCTCTGTCCTCCAGCATTTAGACCAAGACGACTAATAGAGTTGCACTATTAAATAATGCAGGACCGGCCTCGGGCGGCTGCAGGAGCGTTTATATCAAACCCCGGGATGCTCCGCCCATCCTGCTCCACCCTCGTTCTCTCTTTGATGGCTCGACTGTCGCTGTCATCACAAACAGTCACAGGACTCAAACCTGTGGCTGCAGCAGCTGCTGGAGCTTCACCCCGAGACGCCGACATGTTTTATCCTTTATGTGAGGACGCCATGTTGGTTTAACGTGTTAGTTCAGACTTCTAGGTCGCTCTGTTAGCGCTGTTTCCATACTCAGTGTCTGAGAGCGGATAGGTCAAAGGTCACAGCCCAGATGAGCAGTGTGATGGTCAGACTGAAGCGACATCAAAGACATTTTATTGTTCGAGGAGTTTGTAATTATTTTATTTTCAAACAAAGAACTCTAAACGTGACGATTTTAAAGTGCAAAACTCAATAAAAGTGAGAAATCTGCTGAATCATGTTTGTTCACTGAAGCAGGAAATCAGCTGTTTGTGTAACAAACTCATGTTAGTGGGAGTGGAGGGGGGCTGAGTCGCTGCTGCAGCCTCTGCTGGTCGCTGGAGGAAGTGCAGGTTTGAACGATGTCAGCTTTGTTTCCAGGTTGGGTTGGAGGGACGAGTTTGGTTCAGCGCAGTGGTGACAAACAAACACACAAACACACACAAACACGCAAACACACACACGCACACACGCACACAGAGACACACGCTCGCACAAACACTCACACAGGCAACTGTTTCCTGTGCTTTAAAATAAAGCAGCATGCCTGCACTCTCTACTGTCGGCCATCTTTGTGTGTGTGTGTGTGTGTGTGTGTGTGTGTGTGTGTGTGTGTGTGTGTGTGTGTGTGTGTGTGTGTGTGTGTGTGTGTTGTTGGATGAGTTATTTATGGCCTGTGGGAGTGGAGTTTTCTCAGAGTCATCATACTCAGGCTTTTAAAGTTCTGCTCGACCACACGCTCTCCTCTCATCTCCTTCTGTCCTCTCCTTTCCTTCTTTCCTCTCCTCCTCTCCTCCACACTTGTCACCTGATCTGTGTCTCCTGTTAACTCTCACTTGTGGTTTTCAGGCTGTTTCCTGTCACAGTGAGGTTGTTAACATCTGTGTCAGGTAGGGCTGGGCTCTATCATACTGTTCATGGTAATACCGGTGTAATGTTGGGCAACGATAGGAAAATGAAATATGGCGATAGAATTTGGGTAAAACGCGCATGCGCAGTGCCTTTGTTTACATACGCACATGGCGGCGACGCAGAATGAGAAGAGCGAGAGTGGATCGCTGAATGAAACAGATGAACCAGAACTGGTTTGTAAAAATGCTGCAGCTTCACTGGTGTGGAACTGGTTTAGCTTTCGTCCGTCGGACACACAACAAAGCACTATTTTTGGTAGCGCATGCTAGCGGGCCGTCGTTATTACCGTGTTGTTTGGAAAATGCGGCGCACTTAAAATCAATCCTTTGATTTTCTGAAAGTCGACAGAGCCCCTTATAATCCCGTGTGCTTTATGTATGAACTCTGGTTGTGTTTACTGACCTGGAAACGATTTTATGTGCACGGCGCTCGAAAATCTGTCACATGTTTCAGTACGACTTTGCTAAGCTACGAAGCCGCACCGCTTGATGGATTGTCGGAGCTTTACAGCTATTGTAGGCGGAGCCTCGCGGAGTGATACGTGCTGTGCTTCAACATAATGTTACCGTGTTGTGTGTGTTTAACCTCTTTTTAAGTGTTGTGGATGTTATACATGGTTATGCTGAGGATGTGTCGGCCAGTTTCCAGTGGAAATGCCTTTTGGTTAAACTGTCAGCGAGGAATTTGCACTGTTACATTTTTGTATAACTTTAATGCACATAAAAAAACAGCTGCTTGTTTAACCCTCCTGTTATGTTGCGGGTCAGATTGACCCAGAACAGAAGAGATGTCACATGTCATCTGCATCACTACAGAAAGCGAAAAAAATCTAAATTGACCAGGAACGTAATCAGTGCTCCTTCAAGCCAACATAACAGGAGGGTTAAGTGAAAATACATTGATGGGTTTTTGCACTAATAAAGTTGTGGAGTTGTGTTTTGTCTCATGTCAATTATATCATCAGTTATATCGTTATCGCAAATTTTCAAACGTATATCGTGATAAATATTTTTGGTCATGTCGCCTGCTCTAGTGTCAGAGTCTATCAGTGACGAGCGCTGTGGTGTGTATGACAGATAGACCTGTGTTACAGCATGCATGAGACATGAGCCATGTCTCTGCAGCGTCTGGATGCTTTATCATCAGCACTTCCAAGGACACCGTGTGAGTGAGGTGTGATGCAGGTACTGATGAACAGCGGTTATTTCACACCCTGGGTGGTTTGGACTCCACCCTTCAGTCAGACCTGTGTGTGGTGCTCAGGAGACCGAGCCCGGTGAAAGGGGGCGTGCTCAGCCCAAACAAGTCCCTGGGTCACCCCGCAGTGGGGCAAAGAGAGAGGCTGAGGAGCTCAGCCATTCAGGTCGAACTTATGGAAACGCAGTCGGTGACAGAGAGACAAACGTCCCGTTCTGTCCCTATACGTCACGTCAAAACCTCTGTGCCTCAGGCACCAGCCCAAATAGATTTGAAAACGCTGTTTTCATCTGAAAACGCTCCGCGTCCACAGTAGCGTTTTCAAAGAGTTGTGCGTCCACATTGAAACGGTCCAAAACACTTACGTTGCAGTCCTGCACATGCGCAAAAGCCAGTGAGGATTAAAGAATTAGAAGGAAAGCAATCTGCAGCACGTACAGACTGATATTAATCTGTAACAGGGCTGTCAAAGCTGAGACCAATCAAAACCACTGCTGTGTAACGCCCTCCGCTGTCTTAGTTTAATTGGTCACATGACTGCATCACACGACTAAAATGCGTCATCGTTTTAGAAAGTCTGCGTGTTCGAGTGTCCACACTGCGACGGGACAGCTCCGTTTTGAAATGTATTTGTTTTTCGAGAGCGTTTCCAAAACGCTGCGTTTTTCCTTGAGGAAAACGCCGCCTCAGTGTGGACGGGAGGCCAAAACGGTGTTTTTAAACAAAACGGCTTAGTGTGGACGTAGCCTCAGGAACCCACTTTCTACCACTGGATGACTTTCTGTGAAGTCATCCAGTGGTTCATGCGTCTGCTGGTTTGTGCTGTTTTATTGCGCTTCAGCCGTCATTACAGAAACACGCCTGATTCGGTGGCGCTGCAGCACTTTAATAAACAGGTTTTATTGCTGTGAACCTCACACCTCACTCAGGTTACTGAGGTTAATAGAGAATGCAGATAGAAATCTCGTCCTCCACCTCGGCAACGTCCTAACGTTCCTGCTGTTATCAGAGCGCGCTCAGTGCACCACATGTTAACGGTGTCTCTCTCTCTCTCTCTCTCTCTCTGTAGGATTGATAAGTCTACAGTCAGCACTCTGAGAGCTCGGTGAGTAACAACCCTGAATCACACGAAGACCGCACTCAAGTTGTTTCACTGCCAGAAATAAAATAAGAGCAGCAGCAGCTTCACCTCCCTCAGCCTGAGCTTCACTCTACCAAACATCGTTCTGATGTGTTTGATTTAGCATGTTGTGTTTCAGGCTCTGGAGAACAGCTTGTTATCTGCAGCTTCTTCCTTTTAAAGGGCCAATCTGCTCATAGAGGATGGTTCCTTATTGTGCCGGTCCATTAAACCAAGCTCTGGAACCGGCTCTGGTCCGGTCACTTTACACAGCTGCTCAGCAAAAAGCAGTGAAACCCCTCGGTGGTGCCCAGAGTCAGCATCAGGCCATAAACCGAAGCTGTCAATGAAACCAGTTGTGCTCACTTCAGCTCCTTTATATTTAGTCCATTGTGTTTGCTCGTCCACCCCGTGCAAATGAAGCCCTGCTTCCTGCTTCCTCCATCCATGGATCCAGACCTGCACCTGTAGGCCCAGGAGGGATGGTGGGTGATCTGGTGACTTTGTTGAAGCTTCTGATGATCCTCATGGTTCTGATGGTCCTGATGGTTCTGATGATCCTGATGGTTCTGATGATCCCGATGGTCCTGATGGTTCTGATAGTCCTGATTGTTCTGATTGTTCTGATGGTCCTGATGGTTCTGATGATCCTGATGGTTTTGATGGTTCTGATGGTCCTGACGATCCTGATGATCCTGATGGTTCTGATGGTTTTGATGGTCCTGATGGTTCTGATGGTCCTGATGGTTCTGATGATCCTGATGGTTCTGATTGTTCTGATGGTCCTGATGGTTCTGATGATCCTGATGGTTTTGATGGTTCTGATGGTCCTGATGATCCTGATGATCCTGATGGTTCTGATGGTTTTGATGATTTTGATGGTTCTGATGGTTCTGATTGTTCTGATGGTCCTGATGGTCCTGATGGTTCTGATGATCCTGATGGTTTTGATGGTTCTGATGGTCCTGATGGTTCTGACGATCCTGATGATCCTGATGGTCCTGATGATCCTGATGGTTCTGATGGTCCTGATGGTTCTGATGGTTCTGATGATCCTGATGGTTTTGATGGTTTTGATGGTCCTGATGGTTCTGATGGTCCTGATGATCCTGATGGTTCTGATGATCCTGATGATTTTGATGGTTCTGATGGTTCTGATTGTTCTGATGGTTCTGATGGTCCTGATGATCCTGATGATCCTGATGGTTCTGATGGTTTTGATGGTTCTGATGGTTCTGATGGTTCTGATGATCCTGATGGTTCTGATGGTTCTGATGGTTTTGATGGTTCTGATGGTCCTGATAGTTCTGATGATCCTGATGATCCTGATGGTTCTGATGGTCCTGATGGTCCTGATAGTTCTGATGATCCTGATGATCCTGATTGTTCTGATGGTCCTGATGGTTCTGATGGTTCTGATGGTCCTGATGATCCTGATGGTTTAATTAGACTGACAAACTGCGGCGCACAGATCTGCGGCGGTTTGACGCAGATCCACACGAGCTGTTGTTACAGACACGAGAAGACTCCAGGTGAGATTCAGGCGACTGCTGTTGCCCACAGAGAGGATCGAGCACACAACCTGGAGGCGAGCGAGACGCTAACAGATGCTGATTATGGATTTAATGAGCTCAAAACATTTCTAACTGCTGTTTGTATGCAGACAAATATTTCCAGTATGAAAAGGAAGCGCCGCTCAGCTCATGCAGGATTTACAGGAGGAAATCGATATGAGCTGGTTTCAAAGGTGAAGCAGATTACTGTGAACAAAAGAAGCAATTATACTGTTCTTAATGAGCCAAATATTGAGAACTGTGGAAATGCTGATAAGGACGCTGCGTTTATGCTCCTCTGCTTATTTCTTTCATCAGTTTGATCTGTTTTTGAACATTTAGCAGGAACAAGGATGAAAAAGTGAAATCCTTGTGCTGACGTGCTGGAGCCTCCACATCTGTGTAGCCTGCATGTCCACTTAAACTTGCTTTTTTAAAAACCTGTGACATCCGTCAACTAGAAGTTTGAAGACTAAAGTCAGGCTGACTGCTGCTTTACTCCAAAGCTTGTCGAACAAAACTTTGACCTGGAAGCTTTAAAGAGACGTTTGTTTGGGTGCGTTCGCACGTCACACCGCAGAGTCCGGAACAGGAGTTACTGCCATACGGTCACAGAACGGCCACGAGGAGAGTTACTGCAGAACGTCACGATGTCACGGTGAAGCTGACCTTAAATGTCATCATGATGTCATTGCTTCCTGTGAGACCTTTCTGTGACGTTTTGTCATGACTAACGTTTGACATGCCAAAAACCTGCTCAGTAAGGTCATGATGACCTTTAACCTTTAGTCTCTGGGACGTCCGCTGGTTTAGCTCCCGACGTTCACATCAGGAGAAAAACACGGAGCACGTTGGAAGCTCTTTGTCTTCCTGTGAGCCTAAAGACTGATCTGATTTCAGCTGGAAGATGAAGATGCTCTCTGCGGTGGAGCGGAAGGATGAGTGCTGGGAGCTGCAGTCGCTCGCTGCTCCCGACTGAGCCCGAAACCTGAGAGAGAGGGCAGGTCACAGGTTTGATCCCAGGTGTCAGTCTGCAGCGCGGCCACACAGCGAGTTGGAGAGGATCATGGGACATGTTCCACAGGTGACGCTCGCCGTTACAACCGACAAGTGAGTGATATTACAGAGCAGCCATAAAAGCACATGGTGCAATCAGGCCTCCGTAAACGGGATCGTTACCATCGGGCGGTGTGTGCGTGACTCATGCATGAGCAGTCACACCAAGTCTGCACGCTCACTTCACGTGCATGCCTCGTTTTGGCTGCTTCACTTTGCACATCGTACACCTGAAGAACGAGCACGTAGCTTAAACGCCAGAAATGTGCGGACAGCTCTCGTAACGCACGTCTTTAATAATCCAATAACACGCACTGCCTGTAAGTCCTTCGTCAGAGGTCTTCCTCCCGTGTGTCTGCCCACATGTGGCCCGCTGTGCGTCTGTGGGGAAGGTGACCGCGTGTCCGACAGCTGTTTTCCCTCCAGCAGGTTCGCACTTCAACGTCCACACGTGCTGCTCGTCACCCCGAGAAGCTCATTGGTTGGTTGGGTGGTGTGGATCGTCTTCCTGCAGAGGCGCGGTGTCTGTGTGTGAGCTGCTTCATCACCTCCGCCTCATTCTTGGCCTGTTAGTACAGTAACCTCACAGAAGCCATGTTATTTGTCACATGATGTCATTAAAAAGTTGCGTAGTGTGAAATTATCTCTAAGCTGTCAACATGTTTATTTCCGCTGGAGCCTCTGCTGGACGCCAGAGGAACTGCAGCGTGTGGCTGTGCCTTTACTGAGTGCAGGTAATCTGCGATGTAAACTACTCTAGGATGAAGTGAGTGTGACAGGAAGCTGACGGTAGTGATGGCGAGTGTTTGTAACGCTCACCTGCACAGAGACGCTTTAAGGTCATCGGGATTTCACTTCAGGCTGAACGTGCTGAAGCTCAGAGCCTGATGAGGGGGAGAGATGTGCAAACATTCACGGTCCGGACTCAAACTCCACCACATCCAGTTAGAGCATCCTCCCCTCCGCCCCTCCCCCCTCCCCTCCCCGCCATCCTCCATCTGCTACTGGCTCTCTCGCTCGCTCTCTCTGAAAGATTAAGGCGCTATAAGCTTAATGGACCCTGACGTTACAGGAGAGAGAGAGGGGAGGGCTGCTGGTGTGTGAGAGCTGAGTGAGATGCTCAGTAACCGTCGGCAACGCAACAATGCCACACGACCACTGGTGAGTCTGGCAGTCCCTCCATCTGCATGTGTGTGTGTGTGTTGCCTTGTTTTTGCTGTTTTCATTTACAATGTGATCATGTGACTCCGTAGTCTCAGCTCTGAGGTGTTCAGGTGTTCACTGAAGTGTTGGTCCAGTTTACGTTTACACGTGTAAATTACTGATGACAGACACTCCTCGCTCAACGATCAAACTCTGGAGTTTTCTGTGAGGACGGTTTGCAGAAACGCAAAGAACGGCGGCGCCGATTGGACGCTTTCAGCCAGGAAACTGAACATCTGTGCAGCTGCACGCTGACAGCTGCAAGACAAACAACAACGAGGAAGATTTTCTCAAGTCTCGACTTAGTGAAGAAAACCTCCTCATACTCACTCAGCACCAATTATAGCTCACACACACACACACACACACACAGTCACACACACACACACACACACACACACACACACTGGGAAATGTGAGCTGCAGAGAAATGTGTGTGTGTGTGTGTGTGTGAGTGTTACACACCAGACCGTCTGTCTACAAACAGGAGCCAGCAGTGCTGCTCGTGTCCTACTGTCGTTTCTGTTTGTGATGCTGTTGTTGTTGTTTGTCTCTGTGCCGTCTCCGTGGCGACTCAGTTTCATCCGTGTGAAAGACAAAGGCGCAGAGCGCCGTGGCTGCAGGGGAGGAGAGCGCACGTTTCTAAAAAGTCAGTCTTATTGTTTCGTGAATTGCCTGCAGCTCTGAGCGAAGCGGCAGAGTACGGCCTCATCGGCGCCCCCTGCATGCAGTAGTGTTCACTGCAGACACAAAGGGAGGAGCCATCGTTTCAAAGTGCATGACGTTTAATACGTTCATATCTCGTGCTGACAGCGACGGTATATTATGTCGTCTGGAACAGGAAGTTGATGCGAGCTGCTGACTCTGTTTCAGCCTGGTGAGGGCGTAGTCGCTCCCTGATGGGTCGTATGACTCACAAAAACTAACAGAGGCTGCCTCAGGGTCACCCATCTACACCACAGCTGCTGTGAGCGTACGCTGTCATGTGCTTTGAGCAACTAGCCCTGTTTGAGTAAACTAGCAAAGTGCCGCAGCATTTTTTTAGCTTAGCCTTCTGTTTGTGTTTGTTCTGCTTCCTGTTTTATTTTGGGAATTGCTCTTCCTGTTGCTGTTTTTCCTTTTTTGGATTTTCAGCTCCACCTTTATCGTTTCCACCTGTGCTCCACTCCCACCTGTGTCTCTTGATCACTCCATCCTCACACCCACAGAAAATGTGCCATTTTGGGACAAAGTTTCTCCATGAACGCTAAAGCCCACGGCGAGGTGCTTCCAACTGAGCTTACACAAAGAAGCAGATAAAAATCATTTATTTCAAATAACACAGTCAGCACCCCTGCTGTGTTTTGCGGGAAACCCCGTTTCTCGCACGCTCCTGCGTTTCTGACTGATCAGTCGAGTCTCATTCCCGAAAGCTGCTCGGACACATTTAAGCGTTTTGGTGTCATACGCGGCAGGTCTGTGGTTCTTCAGCTGTCAGCGAGCCACACGTCGACCGAGTCTCTGGGTCAGAGCAGACGTTTGTGCTGCTCCTGGCAGGTTCTCCAAAGTGGAACTGATCCTGGGTGGGAAGCAGGACACGAAGGGGATCAGTGGGTGTGGACCAATCAAAGGCCTCGGAGACCAAACTGGTTGTAATGATCACAAGGACGTGAAAGGTGTGATCCGAGCTGAAGCTGCTGTTCTAACACAAAGAAACAGGAGTGAAAGCGTGGATATTCACACAGTCATGACCACGAAGCCGCCGCCGCCATCCTCACTGTTTTATTTTTAATGAAGCTGGAATGTTTCACTTCATTTCATTTTAAAGGTTCAAACTGGGATGGGCCCTCCTGTTGGAGAAACTCGAGGGTTGAATTTAAATTTTAATGAAGAGCTTTGATGTTCGTCTGAAACCCAGCGAGCCTCCTGGCTGTGGGAAACGTGACAAAATCCATTTTTCATGACTGCAGAGAATCACCTGTACAGGTGGATGTGTCACACTATGCCCCCGGTTTATGAGCAGTAACTGGTGCGCAGCTCGCCGTGACGCGGCCGTGAGGACGAGCTCTGTTCACATGCAGACCCTGATGTCACATTTAACACGTGCACTGTGTTCACAGCTGGTCCTGTTGGCTGCAGTTCCCCCAGGGGGCGCTCTCAGGGAGTCCTGAATGGGCAGCATGCTGACATGGATCAACTCTTCTGTCCTTCAGCTTCTCCAAATTCGTAGACTCCTCCGAATGCAGCCGACAAATGCGTCCTCCTTTTCCCCGAATTTGAAGGATGGGTCGGGTGTGTCCTTCGTGGCCTACCATATCCCAGAATTCATAGCGCGGCCCAGCCAAACTCCAGTTTCCAACAATGGCGGCCGCTACTAAGTTTTTAATATTACTCTTATTACCTTTTCTGGGTCACAAAATAAACTTTTAACATATTTTCAGGCGAGAATGTAGCTGTGTAAACATCAAATATCTGCTCGGTTTATCAAGATATCGCATATTTGCAAAAGTGCTTCGACGTTTTCGGAGGCGTCTGCTACCCACCAGCTCGACAGCTAGCCGGGAGCTCGAGGGTCACTGAAGCCGCAGAGAACGGCACAACTCCCGGCACATCATGTTCAGATCACCGCGGACTTTTAAGTCACTTAGACAACCTAAAAATGTTATTGTTGGGCTTTTTTCAGTGTTTTATTTGTTCGTGAGTAAATCGGTTTGGCTGAGATTAAAGTTATTAGATTAGATAAACCGCCTTCGCGGTCTACGTGGGCCGGGTCCTCAGGAATTTGGACACCCTACTGTCTCGAGGATAAACAGAAGAAAAACATTTAGCCAAAAATAGAGCCCCCTTTATTCTGTTTTTAAAAGTTTCCAGTATTTGAATAAACCCACGCGCCCAGAGTGAGGGGCCTGTGGCGGCCATCTTTGACTGACAGAAAACTCAACACTGGAACCATTGAACATTTAAAGAGCTGAGCCTTCGAGGGGAACTGTTTTAGTGCCGGACTCGGCCTGCGCTCCTCCAGAAAACGTGCCGCAGGCGTCAGAGTGTCAGGAGCCTGCTGTTTGAGTCTGGGGGCCTGGTGCATTGTGGGAATGGCTCAGAGGGACGTGTTGACATCAGTGTGTGTGTGTTGGATGAAGGTGATGTTATTGGCTGTGACGTTCAGTCATCAGCGCAGATAACGAGCCAGCTGAGAGTCGAGTTAAACTGGTTTTATTTTAAAAGTGAAGCTCGGGGGTCTTTAACACACGCACACTCTCGTGCTGTCTCGCTGCAGCGCTGTGGACGTCGTGTACCTCACACACCTTCTCTGACCTTTTCTCTCTCTGCAGGCTTCATGTTCTCGGTTCTCGTTGACCTTTGTTTTCCTTCCTGGTCGCTCTGAGCGCTCCCCGAGGAGCCAGATTTGGGTCGGTGTTGTAGACGAGCAGCAGAAGATGCAAACAGAAATGTGAGGCGACTCGAAGCTTCTTAAAACAAGCTGCAGTTTTTAGCGGTGGTGCTGCTGTAGTCTGATGAAAACAAACTCTAACATTTTCACCCAGACGATGAATTAAACATCTGTCTAAACTGCCTCCAGTGGACATAAGAGGAACTGCAGTTCCTGTGGTCAATAAGCACTCGTGTGCCTCTGTAGGCTGAAGCTTCCTCTGAGGACCCCGGACTGACTGAAGTCTCCCATCATTGTTCATGGAAGCCCTGAATGAGGCTCTCACAGAGCTTTAGACCACATGGCTGATGTTCTCTGATTGCTGATTGGATGCTGTTCAACGTTCTGCTCGTGTGTTCACTGAACCTCTGCAGAAACGCGCTGTGATGAATCAGATCTGCTTTAATCCACAGTCACTGCGAGGAATCAGCCGCTGACCTAATTACAGTGAAACAAAGAAAGAAGAGTACATCTAACTGGTGTTTGGAGCAGGAGGAAGAGGAGGCGGTGTTAATCACGTGTTGGAGCGCCTCAGGTTTTACTGCTGCACAGGTCCATCAGCCTTCTGAATGACCGTGAAACACCAAGTGTACCTAAAATAGTGGCGTGGACAGACGGGGAGATGCATTTCCTCCTCTGATGACTGTGTTTGAGCTGAAGCTGTAGATGGAGGATCGTAAAAGGTGCAGCAGCGTTTCTTTTACAAACACAAACTACGCAGCGTGCGTGTTTCCGGCTTTTACTTTGAAATGACTCGACAGGAATTCTGGGACATATGGCCCGGCCTACTGCGCCTCTGATTGGACAGTGTTTAGGGCGTTTGGAGAGACTCGGAGCGCCGGAGAGCCGGCGTTACTGAGCTACGTCCCTGTCACCATGGGAACGAAAGCCCTTGGTGACTGCTCAATGGCAGTGATTGACAATCATAATTCATTAGCCAATTAGCATAGCATATATAATCCTCATTTTTAACATATTATGAGTAAACTACAATTAGAAACGAGCGGCTGCGATGACAAACAGAGCAGCAAAGTGTGTACAGAGGTCAGAGGTCAGCGTCTCCACAAACTTCTACAGGACCACAAGCCTCTGCAGCCACAGCTGTCTGAGCTATACCTGAGCCGGCGAGAGCAGCGAACTCCCGGCACATCGTTTTCAAAGCCCCGCGGTCTTTCACTACTCAGGTTAACATGATATATGAGTCACTTAGATAACCTAAGATGTTATTGTTGTCCCAGCGTCCGGTTATAGTTAGCAAGGAGCCGACGGCAGAGTTTCACTCCACCGAGTTCCTGACATAATTCTGGAGGCTAGACCGTCACCGTCGCTCACTTCCGGCCTACCCGGCTTTGGGAGGACCCGGCCCACTTAAACCACGAAGGCTGGGTCCTCAGGAGGATGCAGCCTCTGAATTTGAACAGCCCGGCTGGGGGACGGTAATCACAGGGACATTGAACTTACTTTAAATAAATAATTTTAAATAAAAAAACACTGTAAAATTCAACTTTGTTGTATATGTGTATGTATATGTATCAGCAGTATACATTTACATGCGATGACTGCAGATTCAAACTGATGATACTATCAGGGGTCACGAGAGGTCACGAGAGGTCACGAGAGGTCACGAGAGGCTGAAGTGACACAGACCTCTGTCACCTCGATGCCGTCAAGTTTACTGCGTCCATGTTTGTGGTGATTTGTTATTTATTTCAGCAGTTTTCATTCAGTTTGGGGCACACACACACACACACACACAGTCACAGTCACACACACACACACACACAGTCACAGTCACACACACACAGACACAGTCACACACACACACACACACACAGACACAGTCACACACACACAGTCACACTCACACAGACACACACACACACAGTCACACTCACACAGACACACACACACAGTCACACACACACACACACACACACACACACACACACAGTCACACACACACACACACACACACACAGTCACACACAGACACACACACACACACACACACACAGTCACAGTCACACACACACACACACACAGTCACACAGACACACACAGTCACACTCACACAGACACACACACACACACACAGTCACACTCACACAGACACACACACACACAGTCACACTCACACAGACACACACACACACACAGTCACACACACACACACAGACACACACACACACACACACACACACACACACACACACACACACAGTCACACAGTCACACACACACACACACACACACAGTCACACACACACACACACACACACACACACACAGTCACACAGTCACACACACACACACACACACAGTCACACACACACACACAGTCACACAGTCACACAGTCACACACACACACACACACACACACACAGTCACACAGTCACACACACACAGTCACACACACACACACACACACACACACAGTCACACAGTCACACACACACACAGACACACACACACACACACACAGTCACACACACACACACAGTCACACAGTCACACACACACACACACACACACAGTCACACACACACACACACAGTCACACACACACACACACACACACAGTCACACAGTCACACACACACACACACACACACACACAGTCACACAG